>NC_092119.1:17651756-19029256 GCF_045679555.1 Salvelinus alpinus
TAATTTAACATTTAATCAATGAATAGGTGTTTCACACACGCTGATGTACGATGTAAAAATAGAGATACGGTCATTCTTTTTTCATAAAATGTCTGTGTTTCCTGCTTAATCTCTCATCGGCTCTCGGCTCTCCTCTACCTTGCCACCACACAGCGGTGGCTCTGTGCAGGCAGCACGCCGAAGACACTGCGCTCCGGCTCCTAACTGCGCTGTTTCTGCCTGCCAATATAACCTACACTCGTACACGTCACCTATAGTGGGCTATACCTACAGCTGTAGCCTATAAATCAGAACCTAGAATCGTTAGAATAAATTGGTGATAGACATCTAATAATAGCCTACAAAGACGTTTGGACACACAATTGACTATTGCAAATAGAGATGTTTTGCGAAACAAATTAATTTAGAGTATAAACAACGGAGGACATATCCACAAATCACCATTCAGCAAAACATTTGAAGGTAAATCCATATTGTCAAGACAGGAACTAGGCTGACTTTCAATTATCTCTTTGTATCGTGAGAAATCTGTATAAATAAAATATGAATGTAGAATAAAATATGAATACACCATGCCAAGGTATTGTTAAATTACTTCAGCTGTCAACATCACTCTATAATAATTACATTCGGATTAGAAAAGCAGCAAAGCAAAGATAATAAAGTTGTTTGCATGCGTTGGTTAACCTGGCGCGAGGATATCTGACTAGTGCTCGACCAAGGGGAGGAGAAATCTGTACAATATTTATATATTTAAATGTGCTTATAAAATTAAACATATAATTTGTCGGTTCACTATACCAAAAAATAACAGGGATACGGGCTTTGGCTGTTCGATAAAAGTTTGGTGCTTTGATAAAATGCATATTGTGTTGTATTAGCCTAATGTGAAAACGCTTGAAGATGTGATCGTTTTCTGTTTGCTAGGACACACAAGTTAAATCTGTAATGTATCTCAACACGATGTGTCAATGGGTTACTTCGCTATTAGATTAATATTATTACAATGACATTGTTGGAAATGTATGAGATAATAAATTGAGTGAACAAATGCATATGAACTTGAAAGCGTGTTGAAACAGAATAATGTATGAATAGACTTTCAGAGTAAGAAAGCAATTGTATCCAAAATGTCAGAGGTCCATCCATTCACTGAAGCCAGGTATTATTCTCGGTTTTCTACTTGGCCCCAGATGACTTAGTGCAGCCAGATACCTGACGGCCTAAAAGCACCAACAATACCTTACACTTCACAGTTCAATGGTCTGTTTGGAAGAGAAGACGGTTTGATGGTGAAATGTCATTATAAATGTTTTTAAGATGCTGTATTTAATAGACATTTATTAAGGTAAAGCCCTTTTTTAATTTATACAGCTTTCACAAAAGTAGTCTCAACTAGTATCCCATGCATAAAGTATATTTAACGTAAATGTTATGCGTAAAAGATACGTAAAAAGAACAGAGTATAGGCAACATGACATCTTCACTCTAAGTAAAAATGGTTTATGGAAATGTCATTGTTAAATATTGAATATCCTATTTAATTTCTCCAATTAATTATACTGTCAAATGCCATAGTTTATAAACTAGTGAAACCTTGTCAAATTCCGTAGTTCAAAACTCTTTTTTTACCAACCCTGATGTCACGCGCTGAAAAGTTGAACTATACCCTCTCTGAAGTTGATCAAATTAGCCAAATGTGGCAGTAAATACAGAAGTCAAACAATTACACATTAATGTTGATTTTTTTTTAATAGTCCATTCATGAGTTGTGTGTGACTGAGTGAAAATGAAAACCAGGTACTTACGTGCTATTAATTCTCTCTGTGACACGTGCTGTGGGTTCCCCTGCTTGCGACGGGACATTGCCCTGGCATTTACACTTGCATTGCCCGGGGACCAGCACTCTGAAGGATGGGCTCGCTTCCCTCCTATTGCCTCCACTTGCTCGGCACTCAACTTTTCCCGGGACCTCCAAAAGTACGAGGCTCCTGCGCTCGGACTGCCGGCTGGGGTGGGTGGTTGATCGTGCTTTGAGCTATTTGCTAGTGGTCCCCTCACTCCGAGAGGCGAAAGTGTCTTTTGCGCTTCGCCTCGTCGGTCCACTCTGCCCCTGTGTTTGTATGTGACGAGACCGTGGATAGCCTGTGCTATACCTTCAGTTCTCTTTCACCGCTTCTCTCTGTAGGTTACTCACACCATTTGGCAAAAGGTGTGTGAGAGAAGTGATCTGTCCGAGTAGAAAAAAGAAAGATATCAGAAGTGGGGAAATATCCTTGGATGTTTGACGGATGTAGTGAGTGACAGTTGGGATCAAACCCTGGCGAGTGTCCCTCCACCTTGTGAGAGAAGAAGAATCAGAACGCGATGGTCAGTGCGCGCGCTGACAGCTCGGGAATGCGCTGGGTATCGGCCTCTGAACTTATTTCGTTTCTTCTTTTAGAAACAATCACAATTACAATAATTGATAATACAATTTTACAAAATTATGAATCCAATTTTTCTTCTCGGGCACTTGGGTATCATCAAGTGATGGGCACTTCTGTTGGTGCAGCCTTGAGCATCAGCATGCAACGGCAGGTACTTTTCAGTCTCCTCAACTCCAAGTGCTCTGCCCCCTTGTACGGCTCTGTGTAGACCTGGCACACAGACTGCCACCTCTTTTCTAAATAAATCAAGACCTGCACTCTTTTTCTCTCCCCTTTCTCTATGTGAGTGTGACGATTGAGTAGTGAGTCCTGCTTCCCCCGAGCTCTCGGTCTCTCTGTGGCTAGGGCTGCCTCCGTACAATGGGATACAATTCAAGTTCAAGTGCGGACGTGACGTTAAGTCTACAGTGAGAAAGAAAAATGGCAGACTGCAAGAGCACTGAGGGCGACTAGTGGTGGCTTTTCACAACTATCGGATCACCAGCAGAGAGCGGTGGACAGCGCACTGTCGCGGTCTCTCTTAGATAGAGGAGCAGTGGACGGAGCCTCTCCTCTTACTGCCTCACACAGACAGGCACAGCGGAAGGGAAAGTCGCAGTGTTCAGAAAAAGTCACGCTATTCTTTATGTTCAAATAACATTTTCCATTGACCAATATACCCTAATAATAGAATAAGATTGTTTGTTGATTTTTTGCATAGACCTGCTGGACAGTTTTGCATAGACCTGCTGGACAGTTTTGCATAGACCTGCTGGACAGTTTACAAGACCATTTCTATCAAATGCATTCATTGTCATCCGTCAAATATAATTTATTAGAAATATTATTCAAGTGGCTTTTTTTTACATATAGGCCTAAGGTGAATACTTTTCTAAGTGGATGACTTGTTAAGATTTAGTCACCGATTTTTTTTTTGCTGGCATTTCTGTACGCGCTTTTGACGTCCTATTCGATTACAATAGGAGCTAATAAGGAGGTGGGGAATAGACATTGATATAAAGTTCTTGGAAATATAATGTATTACGTGTCTTGTTACATTATCCATACAGACAACATTTGACCAGTATTCTGTAGTAACCTTCCCTCTGCTTGGCAATTTGCGTTGGAATGGAACACATTTGAACATAGATTAATTTGTTCAGAGATTTTATCATAAAATACCAGAACATCTTTACTCACTGCAAATTCTCAAAATAAATACTCGGAAACAATGTTGATGTTGATTAGTCAACAACAAGCGTAGCCTAGGCTACTGTAGTGTATCTTATTTATCTCTGAACAGGTTCTCCCCGCAGAGATTCATTTATATACATTTGGATTTATTCAGAGTTACATATTCTCTCATAAATGTATCAAGACCTAGTAAAAAGATGCAAAGCAAATTCCCGCGCTTCAAACACGATTCATCAGAGGTCGATCAAATCCATAATGAATGTGCTTAGGCTATCTGTGCACTTTATTACAGGGTTATGAATAGACCACCTGGCTATCCTATAGTCTGTCTTATTCGTTATTTACATAGTTTACACATGATTCTGGCTCACAAAGTATGCAATGATTTACCAGAATAATCAAATCAAAATCAAATCAAATCAAATCAAATTTTATTAGTCACATACACATGGTTAGCAGATGTTAATGCGAGTGTAGCGAAATGCTTGTGCTTCTAGTTCCGACAATGCAGTAATAACCAACAAGTAATCTAACCTAACAATTCCACAACTACTACCTTATACACACACAAGTGTAAAGGGATAAAGAATATGTACATAAAGATATATGAATGAGTGGTGGTACAGAACGGCATAGGCAAGATGCAGTAGATGGTATAGAGTACGGTATATACATATGAGATGAGTACTGTAGGGTATGTAAACATAAAGTGGCATAGTTTAAAGTGGCTAGTGGTACATGTATTACATAAAGATGGCAAGATGCAGTAGATGATATAGAGTACAGTATATACATATGAGATGGGTAATGTAGGGTATGTAAACATTATATTAAGTGGCATTGTTTAAAGTGGCTAGTGGTACATTTTTACATAATTTCCATCAATTCCCATTTTTAAAGTGGCTGGAGTTGAGTCAGTATGTTGGCAGCGGCCGCTAAATGTTAGTGGTGGCTGTTTAACAGTCTGATGGCCTTGAGATAGAAGCTGTTTTTCAGTCTCTCGGTCCCTGCTTTGATGCACCTGTACTGACCTCGCCTCCTGGATGATAGCGGGGTGAACAGGCAGTGGCTTGGGTGGTTGTTGTCCTTGATGATCTTTATGGCCTTCCTGTGACATCGGGTGGTGTAGGTGTCCTGGAGGGCAGGTAGTTTGCCCCCGGTGATGCGTTCTGCAGACCTCACTACCCTCTGGAGAGCCTTACGGTTGTGGGCGGAGCAGTTGCCGTACCAGGCGGTGATACAGCCCGACAGGATGCTCTCGATTGTGCATCTGTAGAAGTTTGTGAGTGCTTTTGGTGACAAGCCGAATTTCTTCAGCCTCCTGAGGTTGAAGAGGCGCTGCTGCGCCTTCTTCACGACGCTGTCTGTGTGGGTGGACCAATTCAGTTTGTCCGTGATGTGTACACCGAGGAACTTAAAACTTTCCACCTTCTCCACTACTGACCCGTCGATGTGGATAGGGGGGTGCTCCCTCTGCTGTTTCCTGAAGTCCACAATCATCTCCTTTGTTTTGTTGACGTTGAGTGTGAGGTTATTTTCAATACAGGCTATGTTTTTTTTTAAATGATGAAATGGAGTCTGAACTATTTATAATGTGAAAGTTCATTCCTGCGTTCTTAATTCAAATCTATTTATCTCCAGATTCCAAGATGGTTATTACCAGTATGGTACCAGGGAAGCATTTCATATGGATCCTCTTTTGCCCTAATTCTGCACACTGGAGTTCAAATCCATGATCAGGGCCTTATCAACAAGATGACAGCCATAAATTACAGAAATAAACTTCCAAGTGGTATAAACTCAAGATGAAAATGAGAAACACACACTGGAACACAGAATGAGAAACAGATCCTCATCACACTGTGTCAGCAGCATCTATATTGTAGGCGTACAATGCAGATGCTCGCCCCCATCCTCTGCTCTGCACCCCCACTGCCTGCCTGCATGCCTGTCTGCCTGTGTGGGACTGCTCCAGTGCATGTGAGACTTGGAGACACACAAGAGCAAAGCACTAAGTCAAAGAGTGTGTTTGAGCTGAGCTTCTACCCTCTACCTACATGGAGCTGTAGTGGTAATCTTCTGCATGTCTTACTGGGAGCTGATTGACGAGGCAAGGAGATAGGCAGTAGTAAGGCAGGCGGTAAGGCAGGCAGTGTAGTGAGTGAGGCAAGCAGGCGGGACAGGGAGAGGGGCAGAGAGGCAGACAGACATGCATTGATAGGCAGGCAGGCGAGGCAGGGAGAGACGCAGGCAAACAGGCAGGCAGAGAGGCAGACAGACATATTGTGTGTTAGTGGGGGGAGGGGGGTCATGACAAGTAAGTTATTGTGTAACTGATGAAGATATCTGGGACAATTGACAAATTAATTAAATTGAAGCGGTTGGAAGGCGAGTACAAAATAATGTTTGATTCAAAGGAAATATAGTATTCCACACCATCTAGAGTGGTTGTGTTCTGGTGAAAAGAAGGGCACTATGTAAGAAATAGGGTGCCATTTGAGATACACTATGACTATGTCTGTGCTGTGGTAATACATACATCTGGTTTTGATCTAGCGAGTGATGCTGAGCTGCATACTGTTCCAACACTCCCATTCAACTTTCAACCCAGACGTGCTATCTATCTATCTATCTATCTATCTATCTATCTATCTATCTATCTATCTACTAACTTTAAGCATCAGCTGTCTGAGCAGCTCACCAATCGCTGCCCATCTGTAAATAGCCCATCCAACTACCTACCTCATCCCCCCAAAAAATTTATTTACTTTTTTTTGCTCTTTTGCACACCAGTATTTCTACTTGCACATCATCATCTGCACATCTATCACTCCAGTGTTAACTTTCTAAATTGTAATTACTTCGCTACTATGGCCTATTTATTGCCTTACCTCCTTACTCCATTTGCACATACTGTATATAGATTTTTTCTATTGTTATTGACTGTACCTTGTTTATCCCATGTGTAACTCTGTGTTGTTGTTTTTTGTCGCAATGCTTTGCTTTATCTTGGCCAGGTCGCAGTTGTAAATGAGAACTTGTTCTCAACTGGCCTACCTGGTTAAATAAAGGTGAAATAAACATTTTTAAAATAAAATATCTATCTATCTCGACTTTTTAAACCTTTATCTATAGTAGCCTATATATGGTGACAGGGATTCACTTTGTCGAAAACAACAACTTTTCACAGACTTGTCTTAGTGGAGGGAATTACTAGGCATCAGAAAGAGAGGTTGGGGTTTATTTTTCACTAGACATGAACGGTAGGTCAAAAGTCAAAAGCAAGCTCTCTGGTCATCCTTTCCTTTCCACGTGGCGTTGATTGGCTCAGCTGATGCCAACTCCTATTGCTATTTAACACCCATCTCCACATCTCACTAGCTGGATTTGTGGGCAAACCCCCTGGAAAAACTTCCTCTTCCTCTTCCTCTAGCCGTATTTTAATCCGTGCATCATGCCTTCACGCCACCCCGTGTTGAGATGTTCATGCATATTTATCTCCAAGTGGTGCCGGGTCAGGTATTCATCCATCTCTTCTTTCTCTCTCCGTTGATCACGGGGGAATCCGAAGGCCTGCTTTCCCAGGGTTTTATCCCGGTGCGTACACGACGCGGAACGCTGGCTGAGCCTCCCTCTCACATCTAGATTTGGGGGAAAGAAGATTTTGTTCCTGTGCCAGGTGGTCCGCTCCACAGTTCTCATCTGCTGAGGAACCATGAAATACGCTTCTTTAAGCCTTAGCGGTCTGCCGCTCACCGCTGGCTGAGACTGAGGCTGAGACTGCCGCTACTGCAGAGCACTGTGTAAAACCACCGCCGCGATGCGTTGAATGGACTTTGTTCAGTCGTCCACATCGCCTTGAGTGCTCTTCCCTTCTTCTCTCTCTCTCTCTCTCTCTCTCTCTCTTTGTCGATACCAGTCCCTTTCCTTTCCTCTCCTATCTTCACGGCTCGTCTTGGCTGGAGCCCCGAGCTTCAGCTGTCTTCAGTAGCAGCTTGACAGACTCAGAGCCAAGCGCTTTCCTGTTTCCCTCCTTTCTTCCTTCCCTCCATACACCAGCACCAGTGAGTGGGAGGATATAAATAGACATTCTCATGCTCATTTACAATAAAAGGGGGGATTGCAGGTTCTTCCCAATGATGCCTTTTCCGTACTGTATAACAGAACACCCAACTCCTATTTGGAAGGATATCCAACCGTTTTGTCCTCGCATTACTTAGCTGAAGCCATTACGTTGAAGCGTAAATCATTTTCATGTTTAAGATTAAGTACATGCCAATGGTTTTGGTTTTAGTTGTTATGGAAAGTAATGTATGAGATTAAGATTAGTTTTCATTTGTTGGTTCATCCCTGTAGTTAATTCAGTGGTCAGAGAGAGGGACTAAGTAAGTGGAATATAGGATTCAATCCCACTGCAAACCTACTGTTAGGTCCTGGTCAAAAGTAGTGCACTAAATAAGGAATAGGGTGCCATAGGGCTCTGGTCTAAAGTAGTGCACTAAATAGGGAATATGGTGCCAATTGGAACACTCATGTCTCATTCAAAGGTCACAAACTGACAAATCTTCCATATTTTACATCATACTGTAATCACAGCAGAGCAGAGTGAAATGTTCTCATAATCAGACCATTTCCTCATCATCACCCAGGTAAAGAAGAAGAAGTGAACTGTCCATTTGAGTTGCCATGCATGGCTTATCGCGGCTCTCAGAATGTGCTCCTCATCCTTTTGCTCTCTGCTCTCAGACCCATGTTGGGCAACAGCAGTCAACTCTCTATTGCACCGGGCCCAATACCTCTCTGAGCTGAGGATCATCAGTGTTATAAGTTATGGGGATGTCCGTCGTCACGGCGACAATTCTTGGATGTAAATGTTCTGTTTTTGCCCCCTGGTTTAATTTGCATATGTAGTATATGCAGTGTTTGGGTTTTATGCTAATGCCAAATAAGCTGTTTCTCTAGGCTAATGATTCCAGCTGGCGATTAGAGGATAATTAACGGGAAATAGAGGTGTCCAACCGATTCTTTCGATGACTTGCATCCTAAAGAACAATTGTTCAGGAACGGGCTGCTAATATTTGGAGTCTTAGGGTTTTATAATCACTCATTTTAACTGTTTGTTGTTTATGTAATAAGAATGTATCATCATATTTTTCACTCTCACTCTGGAAGATCCCCAAAAAAATCACCAGTGGACTCAACGCTTCCCTCCAGAATATCATATTCAACAGAGAAGTAAAGAGAGGCAGAGAGAGAGGCAGAGGCAGAGAGAGAGAGAGAGAGGCAGAGAGAGAGAGAGAGAGAGAGAGAGAGAGAGAGAGAGGCAGAGAGAGAGGCAGAGGCAGAGAGAGAGGCAGAGGCAGAGAGAGAGAGAGAGAGGCAGAGAGAGAGAGAGAGAGAGAGAGAGAGAGAGAGAGGCAGAGAGAGAGAGAGAGGCAGAGAGAGAGGCAGAGGCAGAGAGAGAGAGAGAGAGGCAGAGAGAGAGGCAGAGGCAGAGAGAGAGAGAGAGAGGCAGAGAGAGAGAGAGAGAGAGAGAGAGAGAGAGAGAGAGAGAGAGAGGCAGAGAGAGAGAGAGAGGCAGAGAGAGAGAGAGGCAGAGAGAGAGAGAGAGAGGCAGAGGCAGAGAGAGAGAGAGGCAGAGAGGCAGAGAGAGAGGCAGAGAGAGAGAGAGAGGCAGAGGCAGAGAGAGAGGCGAGATATGAATGTGACAGTGTTAATACCTCTACAGCCCTGTAACAGCCCTGTAACGTCTCCCAGACAAAGACTTGTAATGCAACAGTACCCTCTGTTGGCTAGCAGCTGCCAGATGCAAATTACAGGCCTCTGTCTACGCACCCACTGCACAGAGCAGGCTTAGCTCGCTCATCACAATTTGGGACCTTCACCCCCTCCTCTCTACCCCCCTACTACCATTCCTGGTAACCAACACCCCACCCCCCTCCTTCTCTCCGGATGCAAGGGAAGAAGAGACAAGAAGAATAGTCTTGTTTGTTGTCTTCAGTGGTGTACTACAGTTCTCTTGTTCTAGACTGCCTGAGTCCATTTGACAGTCAATGTTAAGTATGATTGATCACATAGAGATGCATGTAGCTGTATAGGCCCCTAGACTGGGTCGACACTGTAGCCACATTAATAGATAGCAGGTTGATTTTAAACATGACCTGCCCTGAAATAATATTCACTTTGGATGTCCTCCTTACTGGGTTAATGTTTAATTCAAAAGTGGTTTGGTGGTTTTATTTTCTTATTATAGATGTTGAGAATAAAAGGCAACCTTTAAAGTGCTAACGAGTACTCCCAAGACGTTCTCCACATGACTCAAGTGTTTGAGGGGGAGCTCGCGAGCAGAGAACAAGCCCTTAAGCACAATTAAGAATATCAAAGTTGAAATGATTCCCTTTAAAAGGAAAATGCTAATGATAGGTTTATTTATAACAAGTTAACACATTCCCCTGCTCTGCTCACCTGTAGCCGATGCGCTCATTGACTCACACTTCTTCCCTCTACTCTTAATCAACAAGGGTTGGGGTATTGTTCTTCTTCAAAATGAACTTTATTTTTGGGATAATTACTGCTATTACAATTAACTAACGTAGATAGGATGGTTGTGTTGGTGACTTTCTCTGATGCGTTATATAATGAGGGTAAAAACAACCTATAAAACATTGTATATTTAACTCACAGAGCCAGAACTGTCTTTATGTGGTAATTAGATATGCATTCAATTACCAGCTGTATTTATGAGACTGCCTTGTGATGTCATAACCCTGCAATATGTTATGTGCTTATTTTACATTTTTCTTCTTTGTTTCTTCTTTTTGGCAAGGAATTTAATATAAATTGTATTCAAGTTTTTATTGCTGTAACCTATTGTATCCATATATATATCCATCATTTGATATATGTTTGATTGAATTGCTCACACATTTTGACAGGGCTCGCTCTCTTTCTCTCTGTCCCTCTCTTTCCCCGCACACACACGCTCGCTCGCATGCACGCACTCAACAGAGAGAGAGGAGAGAACACACACACACTCGAGAGAGCGAGAGAGAGAGCACACACAACAGAGAGAGTAGAGAACACACACACACTCGAGAGAGCGAGAGAGAGAGCACACTCAACAGAGAGAGAGGAGAGAACACACACACACTCGAGAGAGAGAGAGAGAGAGGAGAGAACACACACACACTCGAGAGAGAGAGCACACACAACAGAGAAGGAGAGGGGAGAGAGAAAGAAGGAGAGAAATGGCCCATCACTCCAGGAAAGGAATGTGCCCTTTAATTCCCTTTTCAGCAAGAAAAGTGAAATAAAAGTTCAAGAGTTTTGACCATAGGCCTCTAGTGCTCGGGTAAAAAGCAGTGCACTATATATCGAAAAGGGTATCACTTGGGGCGCAGCCCAAGATACATTGATTATAAAGATGGGTGATATAAAGCTGTATTTCCAGGATGCTCCATGTTTCCAGGATGCTCCAGGATGCTCCATGTTTCCAGGATGCTCCAGGATGCTCCATGTTTCCAGGATGCTCCATGTTTCCAGGATGTTCCAGGATGCTCCGTGCTTCCAGGATGCTCCATGTTTCCAGGATACTCCATGTTTCCAGGATACTCCAGGATGCTCCATGTTTCCAGGATGCTCCAGGATGCTCCATGTTTCCAGGATGCTCCATGTTTCCAGGATACTCCATGTTTCCAGGATGCTCCAGGATGCTCCATGTTTCCAGGATGCTCCATGTTTCCAGGATGCTCCATGTTTCCAGGATGCTCCATGTTTCCAGGATGCTTCATGTTTCCAGGATGCTTCATGTTTCCAGGATACTCCATGTTTCCAGGATGCTCCATGTTTCCAGGATGCTCCATGTTTCCAGCTTTCTGTCAGTATCTAGACTATCCACAACCAGACCAAGAGACCTAGAGGCAGGGGTCAGGCCCCATCTCTCCTTTAGGAAGCACCGTCTCTTCTTTAGGAAGCACCATCTCTCCTTTAGGCATGAGCGTGTGTAATAGTTGACCATATTTTGACCATATTTGGTGAATAGCTGCATGTGTTTAAATAATATGTAGGCATGTGAGCCTCAGTGCCTGCATCCTGTGTGTACAGTCATGGCTAAAAGTTTTGAGAATGACACAAATATTAATTTTCACAAAGTCTGCTGCCTCAGTTTGTATGATGGCAATTTGCATATACTATAGAATCTTATGAAGAGTGATCAGATGAATTGCAATTAATTGCAAAGTCCCTCTTTGGCATGCAAATTAACTGAATCCCCCAAAAACATTTCCACTGCATTTCAGCCCTGCCACAAAAGGACAAGCTGACATCATGTCAGTGATTCTCTCGTTAACACAGGTGTGAGTGTTGACGAGGACAAGTCTGGATATCACACTGCCATGCTGATTGAGTTCGAATAACAGACTGGAAGCTTCAAAAGGAGGGTGGTGCTTGGAATCATTGTTCTTCCTCTGTCAACCACGTGCCGTCATCATTGCTTTGCACAAAAAGGGCTTCACAGGCAAGGATATTGTTGCCAGTAAGATTGCACCTAAATCAACCATTTATCGGATCATCAAGAACTTCAAGGAGAGTGGTTCAATTGTTGTGAAGAAGGCTTCAGGGCACTCAAGAAAGTCCAGCAAGCGCCAGGCCTGTCTCCTAAAGTTGATTCAGCTGCGGGATCAGGGAACCACCAGTACAGAGCTTGCTCAGGAATGGCAGCAGGCAGGTGTGAGTGCATTTGCATGCACAGTGAGGCGAAGACTTTTGGAGGATGGCCTGGTGTCAAGAAAAGCAGCAAAGAAGCCACTTTTCTCCAGGAAAAACATCAGGTACAGACTGATATTCTTCAAAAAGTACAGGGATTGGACTGCTGAGGACTGAGGTAAAGTCATTTTCTCTGATGAATCCCCTTTCCGATTGTTTGGGGCATCCGGAAAAAAGCTTGTCCGGAGAAGACAAGGTGACCACTACCATCAGTCCTGTGTCATGCCAACAGTAAAGCATCCTGAGACCATTCATGTGTGGGGTTGTTTCACAGCCATGAATAAAGAATGGTACCAACACATCCTCCGAGAGCAACTTCTCCCAACCATCCAGGAACAGTTTGGTGACGAACAATGCCTTTTCCAGCATGATGGAGCACCTTGCCATAAGGCAAAAGTGATAACTAAGTGGCTCGGGGAACAAAACATCAAGTGGCTCGGGGAACAAAACATCAATATTTTGGGTCCATGGCCAGGAAACTCCCCAGACCTTAATCCCATTGAGAACTTGTGGTCAATCCTCAAGAGGTGGGTGGACAAACAAAACCCCACAAATTCTGACAAACTCCAAGCATTGATTAGGCAAGAATGGGCTGCCATCAGTCAGGATGTGGCCCAGAAGTTAATTGAAAGCATGCCAGGGCGGATTGTAGAGGTCTTGAAAAAGAAGGGTCAACACAGCAAAAATTGACTCTGCATCAACTTCATGTAATTGTCAATAAAAGCCTTTGACACTTATGAAATGCTTGTAATTATAAGTCAGTATTCCATAGTAACATCTGACAAAAATATCTAAAGACACTGAAGCAGCAAACTTTGTGGAAATTAATATTTGTGTCATTCTCAAAACTTTTGGCCACGACTGTATATGTGTATGTAGGGTGTCACTACAGTTGTCACCCCTTGTTGTTTGTCTTGTTTAAATAGGAGGAACAATGGCCTTTCACCTGTTAACCTTCGACCTGTTGTCACTGAACTGTCAACTTGTCACTCAGTCTTATAAAGGACCGTGGCAGCCCTAATGGTTTGTGTGTCATGAACCATCTGAAGCCTATTGAGTTCCCAAGCCAACAACATTTTCTTATCCTTTCAACAAATGCTGAAATAAGAAACAGAACAGGGCTCTCATGTGTTACTCTTGTGGCTCCCCCAACAGTCTATCATCATTACCCAAACCATAGCGTTTGGAGTTTTCTTATGAACAACGGCCGTGTTTGTGTGTCTACATGCTTAATGTTTAAACTGTAACTCAAAATCAGCTTAACGTGTGTCATGTATGTGTGAGTCTTTCCTGTGACTTCAACTTGTCACTCAGTCAATGGATATTGAAATTAGAACAAGGAGATGGACCTCTTGGCGTCACTCAATCTTAGGTTAGGACAGTGGAGGGGAATTCTCAACAGCCACTCTTAACCATTTTTACCTCATGAGCCAACCTAAAGCTTATTAGATTACGTGTGTGTGTGTGTGTGTGTGTGTGTGTGTGTGTGTGTGTGTGTGTGTGTGTGTGTGTGTGTGTGTGTGTGTGTGTGTGTGTGTGTGTGTGTGTGTGTGTGTGTGTGTGTGTGTGACCCTCAACACAGGAGCTCCTCAGGGGTAAGTGCTTTGCCCCCTCCTTGTACTCCACTGTTCACCCACGACTGCGTGGCCAAGCATGAAAACATTTGGAATGTGCTCCTCGGATACTCAAAAAGTTATACAGCTGCACCATTGAGAGCATCTTGACTGGCTGCATCACCGCCTGGTATGGCAACTGCTTGGCATCCGTCCGCAAGGCGCTACAGAGGGTAGTGCGTATGGCCCAAGTAAAAGCTCCCAAGAAAAAGTATAAGTCACCCAGAAAATACTAGAGTAAAAGTCTAAAAGTATTTGGTTTTAAATATACTTTAGTATCAAATGTAAATGTTCAAGTTGAAATCATTTCAAATTCCTTATAATAAGCAAAGCAGATGGACATATTTTCTAGTTTTCTAAAAATGTATTTACACACTCCAACACTCAGACATCATTAACAGATAGCCAGGGTCACACTCCAACACGCAGACATCATTAACAGATAGCCAGGGTCACACTCCAACATTCATACATCATTAACAGATAGCCAGGGTCACACTCCAACACTCAGACATCATTAACAGATAGCCAGGGGCACACTCCAACATCATTTACAGATAGCCAGGTGCACACTCCAACATCATTTACAGATAGCCAGGGGCACACTCCAACATCATTTACAGATAGCCAGGGGCACACTCCAACATCATTTACAGATAGCCAGGGGCACACTCCAACATCATTTACAGATAGCCAGGGGCACACTCCAACATCATTTACAGATAGCCAGGGGGACACTCCAACATCATTTACAGATAGCCAGGTGCACACTCCAACATCATTTACAGATAGCCAGGGGCACACTCCAACATCATTTACAGATAGCCAGGGGCACACTCCAACATCATTTACAGATAGCCAGGGGCACACTCCAACATCATTTACAGATAGCCAGGGGCACACTCCAACACTCAGACATCCTTTACAAATGAAGCATTTTTGATAAGTGAGTCTGTCAGATCAGAGACAGTAGGGACGACCAGGGATGTTTTCTTAATAAGTGTGTGAATTAGACCGTTTTCCTGTCCTGTTAAGCATTCAAAATGTAACTAGTACTTTTGGTTGTCAGGGAAAATGTATGGAGTAAAAATTATATAATTTTCTTCAGGAATGTAGTGAAGTAAAAGTATTCCAAAATATAAATAGTAAAGTACAGATACCACAAAAAACTACTTAAGTAGTACTTTAAAGTATTTTTACTTAAGTACTTTACACCACTGTGTAATATTATTATTTTTTAATTAAAAACGGTGTCAGGAAGGCCCTAACAATTGTCATGTCAAAGACTCCAGCCACCCAAGTCTTAGACTGTTCTCTCTGCTACCGCACGGCAAGCGGTACCAATGTACCAATTCTGGAACCAGCAGGACCCTGAGCAGCTTCTACCCTCAAGCCATAAGACTACTAAATAGTTAACCAAATAGCTACCCAGACGAACTGCATTGACCCCCCTTTGCACGAACTCTTGACTCATCACATACGCTGCTTCTACCTCAATCACCTCGTACATCAACTCGGTACATGTACCCCGTGTCTATAGCAAAGTTATCATTACTCATTGTGTATTTATTCCTTGTGTTATCTTTCTATAATTTTCTTATTTTTCTCTCTGCATTGTTGGGAAGGGCCTGTAAGTAAGCATTCTCCCCCCCAAAAATGTATACTACTGTTAGTCTACACCTAATGTGACAAATGCCATTCTATTTGAGACAGTGTGCTGCATCACAGGTATGTACAGTGATGGATAGGGGTGGCTGCATCTCTGCCTATCCTCACACAAGAGTCACCTCTAGTTCAACCTGATAAAAGCAGCTCAGTAAATATGGCCTTCATTAACATGGAGCAGTGTTGTGTGTGTGTGTAGACAGTTTATACTATTGAGGTGAGTCAGCATGACGCAATTGCAAGCAATGCTATCACTTCCATTTGAATCCTGTCCCATTCATTCATATTGACACACATACACACACCCCAGACCATATACATTCTGTCCCAATATAGCATTGAAACATTTTTGAAACAGGAACAGATTGAGGGGCTAAAGGGGGGGATGTGGTTGGCCTAGAGTCTCACCAGTGGTCAGTGAAGGTGTGAGACCTGGCCTCCCTGCTGGAGGAGGATTACTACCTGGTGGTCAGTGAAGGTGTGAGACCTGGCCTCCCTGCTGGAGGAGGATTACTACCTGGTGGTCAGTGAAGGTGTGAGACCTGGCCTCCCTGCTGGAGGAGGAGGTTTACTACCTGGTGGTCAGTGAAGGTGTGAGACCTGGCCTCCCTGCTGGAGGAGGATTACTACCTGGTGGTCAGTGAAGGTGTGAGACCTGGCCTCCCTGTTGGAGGAGGATTACTACCTGGTGGTCAGTGAAGGTGTGTGAGACCTGGCCTCCCTGTTGGAGGAGGATTACTACCTGGTGGTCAGTGAAGGTGTGAGACCTGGCCTCCCTGCTGGAGGAGGATTACTACCCGGTGGTCAGTGAAGGTGTGAGACCTGGCCTCCCTGTTGGAGGAGGATCACTACCTGGTGGTCAGTGAAGGTGTGTGAGACCTGGCCTCCCTGCTGGAGGAGGATTACTACCTGGTGGTCAGTGAAGGTGTGTGAGACCTGGCCTCCCTGCTGGAGGAGGATTACTACCTGGTGGTCAGTGAAGGTGTGAGACCTGGCCTCCCTGTTGGAGGAGGAGGATTACTACCTGGTGGTCAGTGAAGGTGTGAGACCTGGCCCCCCTGTTGGAGGAGAAGGATTACTACCTGGTGGTCAGTGAAGGTGTGAGACCTGGCCCCCCTGTTGGAGGAGGAGGATTACTACCTGGTGGTCAGTGAAGGTGTGAGACCTGGCCTCCCTGCTGGAGGAGCATTACTACCTGGTTGTCAGTGAAGGTGTGAGACCTGGCCTCCCTGTTGGAGGAGGATTACTACCTGGTGGTCAGTGAAGGTGTGAGACCTGGCCTCCCTGCTGGAGGAGGATTACTACCTGGTGGTCAGTGAAGGTGTGAGACCTGGCCTCCCTGCTGGAGGAGGATTACTACCTGGTGGTCAGTGAAGGTGTGAGACCTGGCCTCCCTGTTGGAGGAGGATTACTACCTGGTGGTCAGTGAAGGTGTGAGACCTGGCCTCCCTGCTGGAGGAGGATTACTACCTGGTGGTCAGTGAAGGTGTGAGACCTGGCCTCCCTGCTGGAGGAGGAGGTTTACTACCTGGTGGTCAGTGAAGGTGTGAGACCTGGCCTCCCTGCTGGAGGAGGATTACTACCTGGTGGTCAGTGAAGGTGTGAGACCTGGCCTCCCTGTTGGAGGAGGATTACTACCTGGTGGTCAGTGAAGGTGTGTGAGACCTGGCCTCCCTGTTGGAGGAGGATTACTACCTGGTGGTCAGTGAAGGTGTGAGACCTGGCCTCCCTGCTGGAGGAGGATTACTACCTGGTGGTCAGTGAAGGTGTGAGACCTGGCCTCCCTGTTGGAGGAGGATTACTACCTGGTGGTCAGTGAAGGTGTGAGACCTGGCCTCCCTGCTGGAGGAGGATTACTACCTGGTGGTCAGTGAAGGTGTGAGACCTGGCCTCCCTGCTGGAGGAGGAGGTTTACTACCTGGTGGTCAGTGAAGGTGTGAGACCTGGCCTCCCTGCTGGAGGAGGATTACTACCTGGTGGTCAGTGAAGGTGTGAGACCTGGCCTCCCTGCTGGAGGAGGAGGATTTCTACCTGGTGGTCAGTGAAGGTGTGAGACCTGGCCTCCCTGCTGGAGGAAGATTACTACCTGGTGGTCAGTGAAGGTGTGAGACCTGGCCTCCCTGCTGGAGGAGGATTACTACCTGGTGGTCAGTAAAGGTGTGAGACCTGGCCTCCCTGCTGGAGGAAGATTACTACCTGGTGGTCAGTAAAGGTGTGAGACCTGGCCTCCCTGTTGGAGGAGGATTACTACCTGGTGGTCAGTGAAGGTGTGAGACCTGGCCTCCCTGTTGGAGGAGGATTACTACCTGGTGGTCAGTGAAGGTGTGAGACCTGGCCTCCCTGCTGGAGGAGGATTACTACCTGGTGGTCAGTGAAGGTGTGAGACCTGGCCTCCCTGCTGGAGGAGGATTACTACCTGGTGGTCAGTGAAGGTGTGAGACCTGGCCTCCCTGTTGGAGGAGGATTACTACCTGGTGGTCAGTGAAGGTGTGAGACCTGGCCTCCCTGCTGGAGGAAGATTTCTACCTGGTGGTCAGTGAAGGTGTGAGACCTGGCCTCCCTGCTGGAGGAGGATTACTACCTGGTGGTCAGTAAAGGTGTGAGACCTGGCCTCCCTGCTGGAGGAAGATTACTACCTGGTGGTCAGTAAAGGTGTGAGACCTGGCCTCCCTGCTGGAGGAGGATTACTACCTGGTGGTCAGTAAAGGTGTGAGACCTGGCCTCCCTGCTGGAGGAAGATTACTACCTGGTGGTCAGTAAAGGTGTGAGACCTGGCCTCCCTGCTGGAGGAGGATTACTACCTGGTGGTCAGTAAAGGTGTGAGACCTGGCCTCCCTGTTGGAGGAAGATTACTACCTGGTGGTCAGTGAAGGTGTGAGACCTGGCCTCCCTGCTGGAGGAGGATTACTACCTGGTGGTCAGTGAAGGTGTGAGACCTGGCCTCCCTGCTGGAGGAGGAGGATTACTACCTGGTGGTCAGTGAAGGTGTGAGACCTGGCCTCCCTGCTGGAGGAGGATTACTACCTGGTGGTCAGTGAAGGTGTGAGACCTGGCCTCCCT
This sequence comes from Salvelinus alpinus, assembly GCF_045679555.1. NCBI lineage: Eukaryota > Metazoa > Chordata > Actinopteri > Salmoniformes > Salmonidae > Salvelinus > Salvelinus alpinus. Next base: position 17,670,460 of record NC_092119.1, read on the forward strand.
GCTGGAGGAGGATTACTACCTGGTGGTCAATAAAGGTGTGAGACCTGGCCTCCCTGCTGGAGGAGGATTACTACCTGGTGGTCAGTGAAGGTGTGAGACCTGGCCTCCCTGCTGGAGGAGGAGGATTACTACCTGGTGGTCAGTGAAGGTGTGAGACCTGGCCTCCCTGCTGGAGGAAGATTACTACCTGGTGGTCAGTGAAGGTGTGAGACCTGGCCTCCCTGCTGGAGGAGGATTACTACCTGGTGGTCAGTAAAGGTGTGAGACCTGGCCTCCCTGCTGGAGGAAGATTACTACCTGGTGGTCAGTAAAGGTGTGAGACCTGGCCTCCCTGTTGGAGGAGGATTACTACCTGGTGGTCAGTGAAGGTGTGAGACCTGGCCTCCCTGTTGGAGGAGGATTACTACCTGGTGGTCAGTGAAGGTGTGAGACCTGGCCTCCCTGCTGGAGGAGGATTACTACCTGGTGGTCAGTGAAGGTGTGAGACCTGGCCTCCCTGCTGGAGGAGGATTACTACCTGGTGGTCAGTGAAGGTGTGAGACCTGGCCTCCCTGTTGGAGGAGGATTACTACCTGGTGGTCAGTGAAGGTGTGAGACCTGGCCTCCCTGCTGGAGGAAGATTTCTACCTGGTGGTCAGTGAAGGTGTGAGACCTGGCCTCCCTGCTGGAGGAGGATTACTACCTGGTGGTCAGTAAAGGTGTGAGACCTGGCCTCCCTGCTGGAGGAAGATTACTACCTGGTGGTCAGTAAAGGTGTGAGACCTGGCCTCCCTGCCGGAGGAGGATTACTACCTGGTGGTCAGTAAAGGTGTGAGACCTGGCCTCCCTGCTGGAGGAAGATTACTACCTGGTGGTCAGTAATGGTGTGAGACCTGGCCTCCCTGCTGGAGGAGGATTAGTACCTGGTGGTCAGTAAAGGTGTGAGACCTGGCCTCCCTGTTGGAGGAAGATTACTACCTGGTGGTCAGTAAAGGTGTGAGACCTGGCCTCCCTGCTGGAGGAGGATTACTACCTGGTGGTCAGTGAAGGTGTGAGACCTGGTCTCCCTGCTGGAGGAGGATTACTACCTGGTGGTCAGTGAAGGTGTGAGACCTGGCCTCCCTGCTGGAGGAGGAGGATTACTACCTGGTGGTCAGTGAAGGTGTGAGACCTGGCCTCCCTGCTGGAGGAGGAGGATTACTACCTGGTGGTCAGTGAAGGTGTGAGACCTGGCCTCCCTGCTGGAGGAGGATTACTACCTGGTGGTCAGTAAAGGTGTGAGACCTGGCCTCCCTGCTGGAGGAGGATTACTACCTGGTGGTCAGTGAAGGTGTGAGACCTGGCCTCCCTGCTGGAGGAGGAGGATTACTACCTGGTGGTCAGTGAAGGTGTGAGACCTGGCCTCCCTGCTGGAGGAGGAGGATTACTACCTGGTGGTCAGTGAAGGTGTGAGACCTGGCCTCCCTGCTGGAGGAGGATTACTACCTGGTGGTCAGTGAAGGTGTGAGACCTGGCCTCCCTGCTGGAGGAGGATTACTACCTGGTGGTCAGTGAAGGTGTGAGACCTGGCCTCCCTGCTGGAGGAGGATTACTACCTGGTGGTCAGTGAAGGTGTGAGACCTGGCCTCCCTGCTGGAGGAGGAGGATTACTACCTGGTGGTCAGTGAAGGTGTGAGACCTGGCTTCCCTGCTGGAGGAGGATTACTACCTGGTGGTCAGTGAAGGTGTGAGACCTGGCCTCCCTGCTGGAGGAGGATTACTACCTGGTGGTCAGTGAAGGTGTGTGAGACCTGGCCTCCCTGCTGGAGGAGGATTACTACCTGGTGGTCAATGTCAGTGATGGACAATCTACACACACACACAATAACACTAACACACACAGATCGGATTGTGAATAATGGTGTTGCTATAGGAGACGGGTAGTTCCAGTGCTCTCACAACTCCATCCAGCACCATCAGCACTTTGAAAGATTAAGTCTTCCTACCTTTCTTTATTTCATCCCCCTCCCTCAGCCCGGCCCGCATCCCCTCTGTCTCTCTCTCTCTCTCTGCTACTATCTGCTTGTTTCACATTTCACCCGCTCACTACACCATCTCTTGCCGGCCCCATGATTCATCACTGGCCCATCAGCTGGCAACCATGGACAGCAGCGGCGCTGCAGTGGGGAAGTGAACAGCAAACGACCGCTCTGTCATTCACCTTTATCTATCATCTGAATGTCACTCCTACACTTCCCACAGCTACAAACACATCTACAGCCCACAGCTACAGCCCAAAGTTACAGTTTACAGTTACAGCCACAGTTACGGCCCACAGTTACAGCTAGAGCTACAGCCCACAGCTGCAGCTCACAGCTACAGCCCACAGTTACAGCCCCCAAATACAGCCCACAGCTGCAGCTACAGCTCACAATAAAGCCCACAGCTAAAGTTACAGCCACAGCCCACAGCTAAAGTTACAGCCACAGCTACAGCCCACAGCTACAACCCACAGCTACAGCCCAGTTACAGCCACAGCTACAGCCCACAGTTACAGCCCACAGTTACAGCCCGCAGATACAGCCCACAGCTACAGCCCGCAGATAACGCCCACAGTTAGTTACAGCCCACACTTACAGCCCACAGTTAGTCCACAGCTACACCCACAGCTACAGCCCACAGCTAAAGTACCAGCCCACAGCTACAGTTACAGAAGGTTGGTTGCACCTTAATTAGGGAGGACTGGCTCGTGGTAATGGCTGGAGCGGAATTAGTGGAATGGCATCAAATACATCAAACACATGGTTTGATGCCATTCCATTGGCTCCGTTCCAGACATTATTATGAACCATCCTCCCCTCAGCAGTCTCCACTGGTTACAGCTCACTGCTACAGCCCACAGTCGAAGCAGCAATCACCAACAAACTAGTCTAGACACACACACACAGCCAACCAGCCTGGAGAGACCAGAGATTTCCCCTCTCTTTGGGTGGTATGTATGTGCGTGCATGAGAAATCCAAGAGGAGAACAGACCAGTTGTCCTTTGCCCTTACCTACAGTAGGCCCTCACACAGAGGGTGCTTCATGTACAGACACACAGGGAGATGGTACAGTATAGATAATGTTACACTCTGCCTCAACTGGCCCTCTCTAGTCATACCTGCTCCTGTAGTGCAGCTGCATCAGTCATAGGAGAGAGTAGATACGAGTCTACAGTCTTCTCCCTCTGTGATGCTACACGAATACAGTGAAACTACACATCTATCTCTCTCCCCTTCCCTCTCTCATTATTCTCTCCCTCTCTCTGTCACCCCCTCTCTCTCTCCCATCTTCCCCCTTTCTCGCTCGCTCTCCCACCCTCCCCCTGTCTCTCTCCCTCTCTGTTATGCCTCAGTGACAGTAAAACAGAGTTACTAATAATGAACTTAGACTCATTAACTATTGTTCCACTGCCCTCTGCTGGTCGAAAATCGCTTCTATTGACTTCCCAGTACTCTCTCCTACAGTAGAACAGAATTGGAGCAAATTTATTTTGGGAAATTTACACCAAATGTATAGTCCAGTAAAATGCATGCGCTGACTCACATCCAAAATTGTTTAAAGAGGTGCTGACTAACAGAGAATAAACTGTATGAAAATAAAGAAAAGTTGCACACTATATATCATCTCCCAACTATTTAATGGGTCAATTTCCCATTAAACGTTGAGGCACTCCGTTAAGGCATTCTGTTAAGGCATTCTGTTGAGGCACGCCGTTAAGGCACTCCGTTGAGGTATTCTGTTGAGGCACGCCGTTAAGGCACTCCGTTGAGGTATTCTGTTGAGGCACGCCGTTGAGGTATTCTGTTGAGGCACGCCATTGAGACACTCCGTTGAGGTATTCTGTTGAGGCACACCGTTAAGGCACTCCGTTAAGGCATTCTGTTGAGACACTCCGTTGAGGCACTCCGTTGAGGTATTCTGTCGAGGCACGCCGTTAAGGCACTCCGTTGAGGTATTCTGTTGAGGCACGCCGTTGAGGTATTCTGTTGAGGCACGCCGTTGAGGTATTCTGTTGAGGCACGCCATTGAGACACTCCGTTGAGGTATTCTGTTGAGGCACGCCATTGAGACACTCCGTTGAGGTATTCTGTTGAGGCACACCGTTAAGGCACTCCGTTAAGGCATTCTGTTGAGGCACGCCGTTAAGGCACTCCGTTGAGGTATTCTGTTGAGGCACGCCGTTGAGGTATTCTGTTGAGGCACGCCATTGAGACACTCCGTTGAGGTATTCTGTTGAGGCACACCGTTAAGGCACTCCGTTAAGGCATTCTGTTGAGACACTCCGTTAAGGTATTCTGTTGAGGCACACCGTTAAGGCACTCCGTTAAGGCATTCTGTTGAGACACTCCGTTAAGGTATTCTGTTGAGGCACACCGTTAAGGCACTCCGTTAAGGCATTCTGTTGATGCACTCCGTTGATGCACTCCGTTAAGGCATTCTGTTGAGGCACTCTTTTATTTCACCTTTCACCTTTATTTAACCAGGTAGGAACAAGTTCTCATTTACAACTGCGACCTGGCCAAGATAGAGCAAAGCAGTGTGACATAAACAACAACACAGAGTTACACATGGAATAAACAAACATGCAGTCAATAATACAATATAAAAGTCTATATACAGTGTGTGCAAATGAGGAAGGATTAGGAAGGTAAGGCAATAAATAGGCCATAGTGGCGAAGTAATTACAATTTAGCAATTAAACACTGGAATGGTAGATGTGCAGAAGATGAATGTGCAAGTAGAGATACCGGGGTGCAAAGGAGCAAAATAAATCAAACAAATAACAGTATGGGGGATGAGGTAGTTGGATGGGCTATTTACAGATGGGCTATGTACAGGTGCAGTGATCTGTGAGCTGCTCTGACAGCTGGTGCTTAAAGTTAGTGAGGGTGTTATGAGTCTCCAGCTTCAGTGATTTTTGCAGTTCGTTCCAGTCATTGGCAGCAGAGAACTGGAAGGAAAGGTGGCCAAATTAGTAATTGGCTTTGGGGGTGACCAGTGAGATATACCTGCTGGAGCGCGTGCTACGGGTGGGTGCTGCTATGGTGACCAGTGAGCTGAGATAAGGCGGGGCTTTACCTAGCAAAGACTTATAGATGACCTGGAGCCAGTGGGTTTGGCGACGAATATGAAGCAAGGGCTAGCCAACGAAAGCATACAGGTCGCAGTGGTGGGTAGTGTATGGGGCTTTGGTGACAAAACGGATGGCACTGTGATAGACTGCATCCAATTTACTGAGTGTTGGAGGCTATTTTGTAAATTACATCGCCGAAGTCAAGGATCGGTAGGATAGTCAGTTTTACGAGGGTATATTTGGCAGCATGAGTGAAGGATACTTTGTTGCGAAATAGGAAGACGATTCTAGATTTAATTTTGGATTGGAGATGCTTAAATGTGAGTCTGGAAGGAGAGTTTACAGTCAAACCAGACACCTAGGCATTTGTAGTTGTCCACATATTCTAAGTCAGACCCGTCCAGAGTAGTGATGCTGGACGGGCGGGCAGGTGTGGGCGATCGGTTGAAGAGCATGCATTTAGTTTTACTTGCATTTAAGGGTAGTTGGAGGCCACGGGAGGAGTGTTGTATGGCATTGAAGCTTGTCTGGAGGTTAATTAACACAGTGTCCAAAGAAGGGCCAGATGTATACAGAATGGTGTCGTCTGCGTAGAGGTGGATCAGAGAATCACCAGCAGCAAGAGCGACATCATTGATATATACAGAGAAAAGAGTCGGCCCAAGAATTGAACCCTGTGGCACCCCCATAGAAACTGCCAGAGGTCTGGACAACAGGCCCTCTGATTTGACACACTGAACTCTGTCTGAGAAGTAGTTGGTGAACCAGGCGAGGCAGTCATTGAGAAACCAAGGCTGTTGAGTCTGCCGATGAGGATGTGGTGATTGACAGAGTCGAAAGCCTTAGCCAGGTCGATGAAGACGGATGCACAGTAATGTCTCTTATCGATGGCGGTTATGATATCGTTTAGGACCTTGAGCGTGGCTGAGCTGCACCCATGACCAGCTCTGAAACCAGATTGCATAGCGGAGAAGGTACGGTGGGATTCGAAATGGTCGGTGATCTGTTTGTTAACTTGGCTTTTGAAGAGGGTAGGGTAGGATAGATATAGGTCTGTAGCAGTTTGGGTCTAGAGTGTCTCCCTCTTTGAAGAGGGGGATGACTGCGGCAGCTTTCCAATCTTTGGGGATCTCAGACGATATGAAAGAGAGGTTGAACAGGCTAGTAATAGGGGTTGAAACAATTTCGGCGGATAATTTTAGAAAGAGATTATGGATTTATCGGTGGTGACAGTGTTTCCTAGCCTCAGTGCAGCGGGCAGCTGGGAGGAGGTGCTCTTTACAGTGTCCCAGAACTTTTTGGAGTTTGTGCTGCAGGATGCAAATTTCTGTTTTGAAAAGCTAGCCTTTGCTTTCCTAACTTCCCTGAAAAAAGTTGCATATCGCGGGGGCAATTCGATGCTAATGCAGTACGCCACAGGATGTTTTTGTGCTGGTCAAGGGCAGTCAGTTAAGGCACACCGTTGAGGCACTCCGTTGAGGCACTCCGTTGAGGCACTCCGTTGAGGCACTCCGTTGAGGCACTCCGTTGAGGCACTCCGTTGAGGCACTCCGTTGAGGCACACCGTTGAGGCACTCCGTTGAGGCACTCCGTTGAGGCACTCCGTTGAGGCACACCGTTGAGGCATTCTGTTGCCGAAAACGTTGGTGATGAAGTTTACCCATTAAATTGTTGGGAGTTGATATAGAGTATGCAACTTTATTTATTTTCACACCAAGTGAAACACTGACATTAACTCCTAAGCACGGTAACACACGAACACGCATGCACATCCTCATACATACACGCACACACACATGCGAGTCCTCCTCCAGCTTTGTCCCATGACTCTCTTACTGAGCAGAGTTAACACTGTACAGTACGTTCCAATAAAAAAGGTAATGATTCAGCCCATATGAAAGCACAGTTAAATATTCATGACATAGTGGGTTGTGTGTACAGTACACTAGAGCACAGTTAAATATTCATGACATAGTGGGTTGTGTGTACATTACACTAGAGCACAGTTAAATATTCATGACATAGTGGGTTGTGTGTACATTACACTAGAGCACAGTTAAATATTCATGACATAGTGGGTTGTGTGTACATTACACTAGAGCACAGTTAAATATTCATGACATAGTGGGTTGTGTGTACATTACACTAGAGCACAGTTAAATATTCATGACATAGTGGGTTGTGTGTACAGTACACTAGAGCACAGTTAAATATTCATTACATAGTGGGTTGTGTGTGTGTACAGTACAGTACACAACAGCTTAACTCCTGGTAAAGTAAATATGTAGGATCATAATTTGAGCCAGTTTTTGCTACAGCAGGGAAATATTCCTTCAGCAACAGGAAATGTGAAATGTTATGTGGATTATAATACATTTTTCGCAGAGGTTGATACATTTTTCATAAGAGAAAATCTCATCTGAAATTTCTAAATGGAAATTACAAACTTCCGAAGCCTTTTTAAACCTCAAATACACTGCAAGTCCTGCATTGCAAAGTTCTCCTGCAACAGGTGATCAAATTAAGGTCCTACATCTGGCCAATCCTTAATCAAGTAATAATGAGCGCTATGCTATATGTCAACAGGGCCTTGTTATGCTGCCATATCAGCAAGTATAATGGGAGAAGGTGAGGCAAACAGCTCTCTGTGAAGAGTCTGAGTCACTTAGATCCACTCTCATGTAATTACACTTCAATAAGAACAATTCAAATATTCAAGGAAGACACTAGCAAGAGAGGTTTGGCTTTCGATTACCATAAACTAAAATTCAAATGGCACTCGCACATCTGAGCTCTTTTTTTTGCAGGTGCATGGTATTACTAATACCTAAAACACCTGAGTGTGTGTATGTGAACTTGCTATCCTCTCCTGTCTCCCTGGCTGCAGAACGCTGCCCCTGTACCCACCTGTCATCTCCTGTCACTCTAGAAGGAAAGGCAGAGAGATGACAAAATCTGATCATATCAGGCCTGATTCCCTCACATCTCCACACACACACACTGCTGTGCCTGGACGGTGTGCTGGGATGTTACGCGGCCAGGCCCACGGTAAAGGGCCTGTGCTGTCCTGGTGTCCCTCCACATCTCCATCAGTCCCCAACCCTGGTCCCTGACCTAGAAACCACAGATCTGGCTGCCACAACCGTGCACACTGTGCGAGTGTGTACTCTCCTCTTCAGAGCCCATAGTACCATAGGAGAGAGTAGAGCCCATAGTACCAGAGGAGAGAGTAGAGAGCCCATAGTTCTAGAGAGAGTAGAGAGCCCATAGTTCTAGAGAGAGTAGAGAGCCCATAGTACCAGAGAGATTACACTTCTGTAATTTTAGAAACACAGAGTAAAATATTTCCACACGCACACACACACAGATAAATGATATTACAACAAGCCTGCATCAGATCCAATGAAATATTTCATTGAATCTTGAAGCAACAAAGTCCATGAAATATAAAGTGGCATCAATAAAAGATGGAGGAACATTGTAAGAGCAATAGAAGGTTGACCTGCTTCAGGGGAGTCCGCCAGAGACTTCAGAAGCAGGAATTATTCATCAAAATGAAATGTCATATTAGTTTGTTTCTTTCTAATTAGATTGGGGGTTTTATTGTGGGTTTGTTCCATCTAAGTGGCAGTTTCCATTGGACTAGACTAGGGATATGTACTAGGGATATGTAGATTACTCAGCGATGTTATGTAATATGGAGGATATACATTAAAAAACATGTTTTTACTTAAACAGTACTGTACTCAGGTGACTATTGTGCTATTGTGACAATCTCTGGCAATCATAGGACCAGATACCGTCATAGAGGTCCATCTGACCACACACACTCCCCATCTCTCTCAGAGGAGCGCTCCTCATGGCTAGTCCTGTATGGGGAAGATTCACCATTACAACACCAGATCACCAGATCCATCAAACAGACAGGCCACCACCAACCACCACAGTCACATGCAACGCAAGGACACCCTGTGTCTGTGTGCTTGTGGGTGCGTGTGTGTATATGTGTGTGTGTGGCTGCGTGTGTATGCGTGTGTGTGTGTGTGTGCGTGTGTGTATATGCGTGTGTGTGGCTGCGTGTGTGTGCGTGTGTGTGGCTGCGTGTGTGTGTGCGTGTGTGTGTGCATGTGTGTGTGTATATGTGTGTGTGTGGCTGCGTGTGTGTGCGTGTGTGTATGTGTGTGTGCGTGCCTAAACAAGCTCTCACAGCAGAATCCAGTGGTTTTCCATGAACATATAATTAGAAGGTTAAGTTTAGGCATTCATTCTGAATGGTTAAGTTAAGAGTTACAGGTTTGAAGTAATCTCCCAACGTTCTACTCACCTGGACGGATGTTGAATTTCGCAGTGGATCTTGAGCGACCTGGCTGGCATATGTGTGAGTGTGCGTGTACGTGTGACAGGGGCGGTGCGGAGGCGGTGGTAATGGCAGACACAGATGTCCTTTCAGTGCAGACACACCTTGTTAAGGGTATTAGGATCAGCACAGTGATTAATCTACATGTCAGGTGCCTAAGTGGAGCACTGCAGCCATCCATACACACCTCATTTTACACCACAGGGTCAATTAAGACCTGGAGAGGAGGAGGAGGAGGGAGGGAGGGAATGAGAAGAGGGGGATAGGGGAGAGAGAGAGGGGAAGAAGAAGGGGGATGAATAGGGGTGAGGGGGACAGAGGAGACAAGGAAAGAGGGGTGAGGAGGACAGAGGAGACAAGGAGAGAGGAGTGATGGAGGGGATCAGAGAGGATGAGATATACACTGTAAACCCTGAGGTCATAGTGTGAGGAGGAGTACTTTGTTGTTTACAGGTACCAGTAACCACTCAGGGGGGAGGGGGGAAGAGAGAGAGAGAGAGAGAGAGAGAACACAGAGAGAAGAGAGAGAAAGAACAGAGAGAGAGAAACAGAGAGGGAGAGAGAGAGAACAGAGAGAACACAGATAGAGAGAAAGAACAGAGAGAGAGAGAGAACATAGAGAGAACAGAGAGCGAGAGAACAGAGAGCAACAGAGAGAAATTGGATTGAAATTGAGAGAGAGAACAGAGAGAGGTAGAAAAAGAGAGAACAGGACTGCAACACAATTAGACCCAACCAAATCATGAGAGAACTAAAAGATCATTATTTTCAAAGTGTCTAGAAATTAACAAAAAAACAGAGCAAACTGTTTGGCCCTAAACAGAGAGTACACAGTGGCAGAATACCTGACCACTGACTCAAAATTAAGGAAATCTTTGACTACGTACAGACTCAGTGAGCATAACCAGACCTGGACCTCAAGAGAAGATAGGCTAAGTGCACCTTCCTACAAAATGAGGTGGAAACTGAGCTGCACTTCCTAACCTCCTTCCAAATGTATGACCATATGAGAGACACATATTTCCCGACCCACAAAGAATTCGAATACAAATCCAATTTTGAATAACTCCCATATCTACTGTGTGAAATACCACAGTGTGCCATCACAACAGCAAGATTTGTGACCTGTAGTAAATACAACCTATATTTATGTTTATTTATTTTCCCTTTTGCACTTTAACTATTTGCACATCATTACAACACTGTATGTAGACATAATATTACATTTGAAATGTCTTTATTCTTTTGGAACTTCTGTGAGTGTAATGTTTACTGTTCATTTTTTATTGTTTATTTCACTTTTGCTTATTATTTATTTCCCTTGCTTTGGAAAATGTAAACATATGTTTCCCATGCCAATAAAGCTTAAACTGAATTGAATAGAGAGAGAAAGAGAAAGAGAAAAAAGAGAGAACAAAGAGAGGGAGAGTGCTCACTATGAAAACATGAATTCAACTGGACTGACAGGCGGTGGCATTAGATGGGCTAATGAACTAATGATCTTACAATGACACTCACCCACTGATTGTACTTCCCACAGTCATTTCTCTCAGTGATCTCCTTCCTTGTCTTCTCCCCATGGTTGTGTACTGGAATCTACTTTACACAGACACTGTCCCTCCCACGTCTCTACACACACACACTGTCCCTCCCACGTCTCTATACACACACACTGTCCCTCCCACGTCTCTATACACACACACTGTCCCTCCCACGTCTCTATACACACACACTGTCCCTCCCACGTCTCTATACACACACACTGTCCCTCCCACGTCTCTACACACACACTCTGTCCCTCCCACGTCTCTACACACACACACTGTCCCTCCCACGTCTCTACACACACACACTGTCCCTCCCACGTCTCTACACACACACTGTCCCTCCCACGTCTCTATACACACACACTGTCCCTCCCACGTCTCTATACACACACACTGTCCCTCCCACGTCTCTACACACACACACTGTCCCTCCCACGTCTCTACACACACACACTGTCCCTCCCACGTCTCTATACACACACACTGTCCCTCCCACGTCTCTATACACACACACTGTCCCTCCCACGTCTCTATACACACACACTGTCCCTCCCACGTCTCTACACACACACACTGTCCCTCCCACGTCTCTATACACACACACTGTCCCTCCCACGTCTCTATATATATACACACACACTGTCCCTCCCACGTCTCTACACACACACACTGTCCCTCCCACGTCTCTATACACACACACACTGTCCCTCCCACGTCTCTATATATATACACACACACTGTCCCTCCCACGTCTCTACACACACACACTGTCCCTCCCACGTCTCTATACACACACACACACACACACACACACACACACACACACACACACACACTGTCCCTCCCACGTCTCTACACACACACACACACACTGTCCCTCCCACGTCTCTATACACACACACACTGTCCCTCCCACGTCTCTATACACACACACACTGTCCCTCCCACGTCTCTATACACACACACACACACACTGTCCCTCCCACATCTCTACACAAACACACTGTCCCTCCCACGTCTCTATATACACACACACACACACACACACACACACACACACACACACACACACACACACACACACACACACACACACACACACACACACACACACACACACACACACACACACACACACACACACACACACACACACACACACACACACACACACACACACACACACACACACACACAGTGAGCCTGCCACTGGGTGATGTATTGAGTAGTAGAGTGTGTCTGGTGGTTGTTAAATTTAGATGCTGTTGGATGAGAGAGTAACGCAGCGTAGCTGTAGCGTTAGGAGAAAGCATGATGAATGTTAGATTGGACTGGATATTGGGCCCTACTTACTCCATCACGATTAGACTAATGGATCTTCATTTGATACTGATCACCCCTTCTATCCTATTCCACCAGCAGCCCTTCCACTCAGCACACACTGTATAGGGAGACAGGAGTTGGGATAGAATACATTAGAATTAGGGTTGCAAATTAACTGACTTCCCCCAAATTCCCAATTTAACGAGAAATCCTGGTTGGACGGTTCCCGGAATCAAGAGGGAATAAGCAGGAAATCCTTTATTCCTTCAACCAGGATTTATGGAAAACCAGGGAATGTAAGGAAAGTGACTAATTTTGCAACCCTAAATAGAATAGAGAAATGTACTGTCCACCAACAGTGGATGTAATGGCCCCATTTCAGAGGGAAAATGTCAACAAGACAGCCTTTTCTTCTGGTTGTCCTCTAGGTTTGCAGACTACTAAACTGGAAACATCTGCAAAGGCCTGATCCAAAGAACAGAAGCTAGTCTACAGTATTGTTAGTCACTACTCTGCATCTAAATCTGCATTCATTCCAATGCAGAGTGCAAATTAAGTTAGTTGTGCAAGAGATTTTATAGATAAAACGACAGTAGCATGTTGTTTTTAAATGTGTGCATGCTTTTCTCCTCAGAGCTGATTCAAAGGGGGTGTGGCAGATTTGAAAACTTTTCAGAGAAGTACTCAGGTGGGAGACACAACTATCCTAAATGAAAAGGTGTTTATCGAGGAGGGCTCTTCCGTTAGCCTACTAACGAATTGACATCTCCTTGACCACTCAACCACTCATCGGTTTCCAGGTAATGGAGGAGAGAGAACGGAGGAGAGAGGGTGGAGGACGGACTTTGCCCAAATGAGAAAAGGCCTCTCCTTTGTCCTTGGAAGGAAGGGCCTGGAAAGGGTTAACCATTTCCCCCCTCTTCTCCTCCCCCTCGCTTGCTCCTGACTTTCCCTCTCTCCCGCCATCCCCCTCTCTCCCTGCATCCATTTGCAAATGATCTCGCTTGTCTGCATATTGTCACTTGCAGCCTGCCCGGTCATTCATCAGCTGTCGGCCGGCTCGCCATGCGCTCCCCCCACTCCCTTCCCCTCCCGCTCCTCCAACCACGCTCCCTGTGCCCTACACGCTTAATTGTTCCCTCTCTGACCTGGGAGAATAGAGAATGATGTTCTCCTCTTCTCTCCCTCCATCTTTCTCCTTTCCTCTTTGTCTTTCCCCCGCTATCATTCTCTCTCTAGGTGAGGACGGGCAGAAGGCCCCCAGAATTAACAACTCTGCAGGGACGGCCGTGCCACGACACGGTTACTCTCTCCTCCTGCACTCTCTCCCTTTCTCTCCACCCTGTTTTGGGGCATGGTCCTATCCGATATTGGAGAGATGAGAAGAGGAATCTTTGGGAACAAAAAAGTAGAGGACCAGTGGACGAAAGGCGTTTTCTCTGGCGACTGAGAATCAGTCCACCTTTTCTGGTTAAGATGGGATTGAGATTTATTTGTTGGCCCCCCTCCCTCTGCCCTCACCTACAGCCCTTTCTTCCTCCTGTGAGTGTGTCTCAGTGTTGGGGAGGGAGTGGGTGCGGGGGGTGTACAGACAGATGACGCCAGAGGGAGAGGCGTCACACACTCTGGATTATCAGCATGCCATTTGCATCTGTGTTCAGCTAGCCCTCCCTCTCCCTCTCTCTTTCCCAGTCTCAGTCTTCCCTCCATCTCCCTCTCTTTCCCAGTCTCAGTCTTCCCTCCATCTCCCCCTTTCTTTCCCAGTCTCAGTCTTCCCTCCATCTCCCTCTCCCTCTCTCCATCTCTTTCCCAGTCTCAGTCTTCCCTCCATCTCCCTCTCTCCATCTCTTTCCCAGTCTCAGTCTTCCCTCTTTCTTCCTTATCTCTGTCTTCTTCCCATCCTCCATCCACCCTTCAGTCTTATTCTCTCCAGCTCATGCCTCTTCCCCCCTCCTCAAGTCTCTCCTCCTCTTCCTCTCCCTTACCTCTCTCTGTGTGACTGGGCAACCAGATTTGATCCATGTCCACAGCGTCTTCCATGCATCACTCTGGCTCTCAAAACATGCCCACTGCATTAGCAAATACAAAGCATCCATTATAGATGCAGTGCAAAATGCTGTTTCCAGTTGGCTTAAATAGGATTAAAAATTCAATGTTACTTGCTGTGGAGTAATACCAAATCAGCTTGAACTTGTGCAACTTGGGAGGGTGGCCATTTACAACATCAGGGAGGGAACACAGGGCTGCTTGTGTGTGAGCTCTTCTGTGTCCATGCAACAGAAGTGCATACAGTGCAGTGCAACCATGCAAAGTTATATTTTGTTGACACCAAGGTTATTATACTAAAGTAAAATAGAAACGAATCATGAAAAACAATTTCTTGAACTGAAATAAAATTAATAAACCAGTTTGAAAAACTAAAACTATACTGAAACTATTATCTTTGAGTAAAAAACTAACTAAAATAAAAACAGTTTTAGTTTTTCCCCCTGAACTTTTGGGCATGTGTTTTCAATGGATTATTTTTTCTTTATCAAATGGGTTTTCAAGTTTCTGAATCTGGACGGGTAAATGGTGCCCGGTGAAGTTCCAAATAGGCATAGCTTGTCCATCACCATTTATCACTTAACAGGGAAGAAATCTGCTAGGTAGCTAGCCTAGCCATAGGGCGAGCACATAGCGTTAACAATTGTGTAAGCAAACCCTAAACCACCAGTGGTCGGACGAGAGTTTCCTTCCAAATCAAATTGTATTTGTCACGTCCAGATTACAGCAGGTATAACAGCTGCATCTAAATGCTTGTGTGCTAGCTACCTCAACATTCCAGTACAATAATCAATATAACAATAGTAAAGTCAAATAAAAAGTAAAAGAAGAGTTAGTATGCCTAGTAATAGCCTAGTATGTAAACAGGATATAATAGGATATTAAGTATAGTTAATGAACAATAGGATACACAGTATAGATAATGAATTCAAATCATTTTAATTGGTCACATACACATATTTAGTAGACGTTTTCACGGTTGTAGCAAACTATCTCCAACAGTGTACTAATATAATCATATTTAACAATAAACACAAAAAGTTAAAGAATTGAATTAAGAAATATATGAATATTAGGACGGGCAATGTCAGAGTCCGAAGTATAAATAAATAAATAATATACACACACATATATATACATATGTGTGTGTGTGATAGGATGTATAGACAATATGGATAGTATATGTAGTATATCTGAAGAATAGCATATGTACAGGACAGGTCTCGACTAGAAAACAGTACAGTGAGGGAAAAAAGTATTTGATCCCCTGCTGATTTTGTACGTTTGCCCACTGACAAAGAAATGATCAGTCTATAATTTTAATGGTAGGTTTATTTGAACAGTGAGAGACAGAATATCAACAAAAAAATCCAGAAAAACGCATGTCAATTTGTAAGTCGCTCTGGATAAGAGCGTCTGCTAAATGACTTAAATGTAAATGTAAATGTCAAAAATGTTATGAATTGATTTGCATTTTAATGAGGGAAATAAGTATTTGACCCCTCTGCAAAACATGACTTAGTACTTGGTGGCAAAACCCTTGTTGGCAATCACAGAGGTCAGACGTTTCTTGTAGTTGGCCACCAGGTTTGCACACATCTCAGGAGGGATTTTGTCCCACTCCTCTTTGCAGATCTTCTTCAAGTCATTAAGGTTTTGAGGCTGACGTTTGGCAACTCGAACCTTCAGCTCCCTCCACAGATTTTCTATGGGATTAAGGTCTGGATACTGGCTAGGCCACTCCAGGACCTTAATGTGCTTCTTCTTGAGCCACTCCTTTGTTGCCTTGGCCGTGTGTTTTGGGTCATTGTCATGCTGGAATACCCATCCACGACCCATTTTCAATACCCTGGCTGAGGGAAGGAGGTTTTCACCCAAGATTTGACGGTACATGGCCCCGTCCATCGTCCCTTTGATGCGGTGAAGTTGTCCTGTCCCTTTAGCAGAAAAACACCCCCAAAGCATAATGTTTCCACCTCCATGTTTGACGGTGGGGATGGTTTCTTGGGGTCATAGGCAGCATTCCTCCTCCTCCAAACACGGCAAGTTGGGTTGATGCCAAAGAACTCCATTTTGGTCTCATCTGACCACAACACGTTCACCCAGTTGTCCTCTGAATCATTCAGATGTTCATTGGCAAACTTCAGACGGGCATGTATATGTGCTTTCTTGAGCAGGGGGACCTTGCGGGCGCTGCAGGATTTCAGTCCTTCACGGCATAGTGTGTTACCAATTGTTTTCTTGATGACTATGGTCACAGCTGCCTTGAGATCATTGACAAGATCCTCCTGTGTAGTTCTGGGCTGATTCCTCACCGTTCTCATGATCATTGCAACTTCACGAGGTGAGATCTTGCATGGAGCCCCAGGCTGAGGGAGATTGACAGGTCTTTTGTGTTTCTTCCATTTGCGAATAATCACAGAAACTGTTGTCACCTTCTCACCAAGCTGCTTGGCGATGGTCTTGTAGCCCATTCCAGCCTTGTGTAGGTCTACAATCTTGTCCCTGACATCCTTGGAGAGCTCTTTGGTCTTGGCCATGGTGGAGAGTTTGGAATCTGATTGATTGATTGCTTCTGTGGACAGGTATCTTTTATACAGGTAAGAAACTGAGATTAGGAGCACTCCCTTTAAGAGTGTGCTCCTAATCTCCGTTCGTTACCTGTATGAAAGACACCTGGGAGCCAGAAATCTTTTTGATTGAGAAGGGGTCAAATACTTATTTCCCTCATTAAAATGCAAATCAATTTATAACATTTTTGACATGCATTTTTCTGGATATTTTTGTTGTTATTCTGTCTCTCACTGTTCATGTAACGGTCCTGACCTGTTTTATGTTGTTTTTTGTATATGTTTAGGTCAGGGCATGTGTTTTGGGTGGGCAGTCTATGTTATCTGTTTCTATGTTGGTTGTGGTTGCCTGGTATGGCTCTTAATTAGAGGCAGGTGTTTTGCGTTCTCCTCTAATTAAGAGTCATATTTAGGTAGGGTGTTCTCACTGTTTGTTTGTGGGTGATTGTCTCCTGTGTCGTTGAATGTATGTACCATACGGGACTGTTTGGCTGTTCGTTCGTGTTGATGTAGTCTGTTCCTGTCCGTGAGTTTACGTTTAGTTATGTAAGTTTATGTTCAGGTTTCGTCAACGTCGTTTTCTTGTTTTGTATATTTGAAAGTGTTTTGTTTCGTGTTGCCATCGTCGTTAATAATAAAAAGATGGCTTACTTCCCGAATGCTGCATTTTGGTCTGATGATCCTTCTCTCCTCTCCTCGTCTGAGGATGAGGAGAACGACAGCCCTTACAGAATCACCCACCACGCTAGGACCAAGCGGCAAGGGAAAACTCAATGGAGTAAGGGACAGGAAAAGAAGGAGCAATGGACTTGGGACGATATCTTGGACGGAAAAGGTTGCTACACATGGGAGGAGATCCTGGCTGGTAGGGATCGCCTCCCATGGGAGCAGCTGGAGGCACTGAGGAGAGCAGAGGCTACCGGAGAGAGGAACCGGAGTTATGAGGGAACGCGTCTGGCACGGAAGCCCAAAAAGCCCGTAAGTAACACCCAAAAATTTCTTGGGGGGGGGCTAAGAGGTAGTGGGCCAAGGGCAGGTAGGAGACCTGCGCCCACTTCCCAGGCTTACCGTGGAGAGCGGGAGTACGGGCAGGCGCCGTGTTACGCAGTAGAGCGCACGGTGTCTCCTGTACGAGTGCATAGGCCAGTGCGGGTTATTCCACCTCCCCGCACTGGCAGGGCTAGATTGGGTATTGAGCCAGGTGTCATGAGGCCGGCTCAACGCGTCTGGTCTCCAGTGCGTCTCCTCGGGCCGGCATACATGGCACCTGCCTTACGCATGGTTTCCCCGGTTCGTCTACATAGGCCGGTGCGGGTTATTCCACCTCCCCGCACTGGTCGGGCGACCGGGAGCATTCAACCAGGTAAGGTTGGGCAGGCTCAATGCTCAAGAGTGCCAGTACGCCTCCACGGTCCGGTATTTCCGGCGCCACCTCCCCGCCCCAGCCTAGTACCTACAGTGCCTACACTACGCACTAGGCTACCAGTGCGTCTCCTGAGCCCAGTTCCTCCTCCACGCACTCTCTCTGTAGTGCGTGTATCCAGTTCGGTGCCTCCAGTTCCGGCACCACGCACTAAGCCTCCTGTGCGTCTCCAGAGCCCTGTACACACTGTATCTTCTCCCCCTACTAATCCTGATGTGCTTGTCCTCAGCCCGGTGTCACCAGTGCCGGTACCTCGCATCAGTTATAGAGTGGGCTTTGAGAGTACAGTGTGCCCTGTCCCTGCTCCCCGCACTAGTATGAAGGTGCGTGTCCTTAGCCCGGTGTCTCCAGTTCCGGCACCACGCACCAG
This sequence comes from Salvelinus alpinus, assembly GCF_045679555.1. Classification (NCBI taxonomy): domain Eukaryota; kingdom Metazoa; phylum Chordata; class Actinopteri; order Salmoniformes; family Salmonidae; genus Salvelinus; species Salvelinus alpinus. The sequence continues at coordinate 17,689,171 of NC_092119.1, forward strand.
GTCTACAGTGCGCCTTATCCAGCCAGAGCCGTCCTGCCATGACCAGCCAGAGCCGTCCTGCTATGACCAGCCAGAGCCGTCCTGCTATGACCAGCCAGAGCCGTCCTGCTATGACCAGCCAGAGCCGTCCTGCTATGACCAGCCAGAGCCGTCCTGTTATGACCTGCCAGAGCCGTCCTGTTATGACCTGCCAGAGCCGTCCATTCAGGACCTGCCAGAGCCGTCCAGCCAGGACCTGCCAGAGCCGTCCAGCCAGGGCCTGCCAGAGCCGTCCAGCCAGGGCCTGCCAGAGCCGTCCAGCCAGGACCTGCCAGAGCCGTCCAGCCAGGACCTGCCAGAGCCGTCCAGCCAGGACCTGCCAGAGCCGTCCAGCCAGGACCTGCCAGAGCCGTCCAGCCAGGACCTGCCAGAGTCCCTCAGCCAGGATCTGCCAGAGTCCCTCAGCCAGGATCTGCCAGAGTCCCTCAGCCAGGATCTGCCAGAGTCCCTCAGCCAGGATCTGCCAGAGTCCCTCAGCCAGGATCTGCCAGTCCCTCAGCCAGGATCTGCCAGAGTCCCTCAGCCAGGATCTGCCAGAGTCCCTCAGCCAGGATCTGCCAGAGTATATCAGCCGGGACCTGCCCCTTGTCCCGGTGTTGCCCCTTGTCCCGGTGTTGCCCCTTGTCCCGGTGCTGCCCCTTGTCCCGGTGCTGCCCCTTGTCCCGGTGCTGCCCCTTGTCCCGGTGCTGCCCCTTGTCCCGGTGCTGGCCCTTGTCCCGGTGCTGGCCATTCATTTAGGGGATGTTAGTTTTAGGGTGGTCATTGGGAGGGGAAGACAGAAGCGGGGAGTGACTATGGTGGTGTGGGGACAGCGTCCAGAGCCGGAGCCACCACCGTGGTCAACTGCCCACCCAGACCCTCCCCTGGACTTTGTGCTGGTGCGCCCGGCGTTCGCACCTTGAGGGGGGGGTTCTGTAACGGTCCTGACCTGTTTTATGTTGTTTTTTGTATATGTTTAGGTCAGGGCATGTGTTTTGGGTGGGCAGTCTATGTTATCTGTTTCTATGTTGGTTGTGGTTGCCTGGTATGGCTCTTAATTAGAGGCAGGTGTTTTGCGTTCTCCTCTAATTAAGAGTCATATTTAGGTAGGGTGTTCTCACTTGTTTGTGGGTGATTGTCTCCTGTGTCGTTGAATGTATGTACCATACGGGACTGTTTGGCTGTTCGTTCGTGTTGATGTAGTCTGTTCCTGTCCGTGAGTTTACGTTTAGTTATGTAAGTTTATGTTCAGGTTTCATCAACGTCGTTTTCTTGTTTTGTATATTTGAAAGTGTTTTGTTTCGTGTTGCCATCGTCGTTAATAATAAAAAGATGGCTTACTTCCCGAATGCTGCATTTTGGTCTGATGATCCTTCTCTCCTCTCCTCATCTGAGGAAGAGGAGGACAACAGCCCTTACAGTTCAAATAAACCTACCATTAAAATTATAGACTGATAATATCTTTGTCAGTGGGCAAACGTACAAAATCAGCAGGGGATCAAATACTTTTTTCCCTCACTGTATATACATATGAAGTGGGTAAAACAATAATGTAAACATTATTAAAGTGACCAGTGTTCCATAACTATGTACATAGGGCAGCAGTCTCTAAGGTGAATGGTTGAGTAACCGAGTGGTAGCCGGCAAGTGACAGTGAAGTTCAGGGCAGGGTACTGGGCGGGGGCCGGCTAGTGGTGACTGTTTAACAGTCTGATGGCCTTGAGAAGGAAGCTGTTTCTCAGTCTCTCGGTCCCAGCTTTGATGCACCTGTACTGACCACGCCTCCTGGATGGTAGTTGGGTGAACAGGCCGTGGCTCGGGTGGCTGTCTTTGATCATCTTCTTGTCCTTCCTGTGACACCGGGTGCTGTAGATGTGCTGGAGAGCAGGCAGACTGCCCCACCCTCTGGAGAGCTCTGCCGTACCAGGCGGTGCTACAGACCGACAGGATCAAACACTGCCTGTAAAAGTTTGTGAGGGTCTTAGGGACCAATCCAGATAGTCAGTAATGTGTATGCCGAGGAACTTGACGCTTTTCACCTTCTCCACTGCGGCCCGTCGATGTGGATGGGTGCGTGCTCCCTCTACTGTCTCCTGAAATCCACTCCTTGGTTTTGTTGAGGTTGAAGGAGAGGTTTTTTCCTGGCACCACTCTCCCAGGGCCCTCACCTCCTCCCTGTAGGCTGTCTCGTCGTTGATGGTAATCAGGCCTTGTGTCGTCTGCAAACTTGATGATTGAGTTGGAGACGTGCGTAGCCGCGCAGTCATGGGTGAACAGGGAGTACAGGAGAGGGCTAATCACACACCCTTGTGGGGCCCCCTGTGTTTGAGGATCAGAGTAGTGGAGGTGTTGTTGCCTACCTTCACCACCTGGGGGCGGCCCGTCAGAAGTCCAGGACCCAGTTGCACAGGGCGGGGTTCAGACCCAGGGTCTCCAGCTTAATGATGAGCTTGGAGGGTACCATGGTGTTGAAGGCTGAACTGTGGTCAATGAACAGCATTCTTACATAGGTATTCCTCTTGTTCATATCGGATAGGGCAGTGTGCAGTGCGATCGTGATTGCGTAATTCGTGGAACTACGGGGCAATAGTCATTTAGTTCTGTTAACTTCCCTTTCTTGGGTACAGGAACAATTGTGGACATCTTGAAGCAAGGTGGGGACAAAACAGACTGGGATAGGGAGAGATTGAATATTTTCATAAACACTCCAGCCAGCTGGTATGTGCATGCCCTGAGGACATGGGTAGGGGTGACATCTGGGCTGGGAGCCTTGCGAGGGTTAACACGCTTCAGTCTCTTACTCACGTCGGTCACGGAGAATGAGAGCTCACAGTCCACTGGAGTGGTGGTGGCCCGCGTCGGTCGGCACTGTGTTTCCCTCGAAGCTAGCGAAGAAGGTGTTTATCCTGTCCGGGAGCAAGACGTTGATGTGGCTGGTTTTCCCTTTATAATCCGGGATTGTCTAAGCCGTTGAATTGCGACTCCACTGTGTCGCTGTACTGACGTTTTGCCTGTTGATTACCTTACAGAGGACATAACTGGACTGTTTGTACTATACCATATTCACAGTCACCTTGCCGTGGTTAAATGCAGTGGTTCGCATAATGTGCTATAAGTAAGAATATTCACAAATATAAAGTGGGTAGTATGTCTTGGTTGTGCAGTTGAATAAACAGTACACTGTGTAATAAAACAGCAGTGTTGAGTGTGTGTGACGTGTTTAACTATTCTTGAGGGGACCAGAAGTTCCCACAAGAATAGTAAACAAAAAAAATTGACCAACTGGGGACATTGTGTTAGTCCCCACAGGGTCAAATGCTATTTCTAGGTGGTTTAGGGTTAAGGTCAGAATTAGTGTTAGGAGACAGGGATAGGTTTAGGGTTAGAGAAAATATGATTTTGAATGAGACTGAAGTGTGTGTGTGTGTGTGTGTGTGTGTGTGTGTGTGTGTGTGTGTGTGTGTGTGTGTGTGTGTGTGTGTGTGTGTGTGTGTGTGTGTGTGTGTGTGTGTGTGTGTGTGTGTGTGTGTGTGTGTGTGTGTGTGTGTGTGTGTGTGTGTGTGCGCGCGCGCGTGCGTAAAGGTTGGATGTGTGGAGAGTCAGTGCAGATGGTCACTAAGATGAAAATAGTCACTAGGGTGCAGATAGACAGTAGGGTGCAAAATGTCACTAAGGTGCAGATAGTCACTAAGGTGCAAATAGTCATTAAGATGCACAGGCACTAAGGAGCAAATTGTCACTAAAATGCAGGTCTGTGCAGGGAGACGGCTAGGGTAAGCTGTTCAGCAGTTATGGCCTGGTGGTAGAAACTCTCTCGTAGCCTGTTGGTTCGAGACCCGATGCTCCGATACCTCTTGCCAGACTGTAACAGAGTGAACAGTCCATGGCTCGGGTGACTGGAGTTCTTGATGATCTTCCGGGACTTCCTCAAACACTGCCTGGTGGAGATGTCCTGGAGGGCAGGGAGCTTGCCCCCAGTGATGTATTGGGCCATCCGCACCACGCTCTGTAGAGCCAAGAGGTTGATGGCAGTGCAGTTGCCATACCAGGTGGTGATGCAGCCGGTCAAGATGCTCTTGATGGTGCAGCTGTAGAACTTCTTGAGGATCTAAGGGCCAATGCCAAATGTATTCAGCTGTTGTGCCGTCTTTACCACGGTGGCGGTCTGATTGGTCCATGTGTGATTGGTCTACCATATTTTCTTTCACCAGTCTTGACACTAATCCTTTTAAATCCAAGTCATATTGAGAGTGACTTTATAATTTAAAACCTTACCAGAGTCCTGGCCCATCACCCTATGCATTACTGCTCCCCAGTGGCAAGAAGTGACATCACAAAAAACACTAAAACAATACAACACAAAATGGCTTATAGCTAGCTTATTCCTGCATAAAACTGAAACCAAATAAAATAAAAACCAAATAGAAATGTTAATAAAACTTAAACGAAATAAAAACTAGTAAAGCAGGTCTGAAAACTAACTGAAACTAAACTGAATTTCAAATGAAAATCAAAAATCCTAGAAATAAAAACGAATTATTAAAACACAAAACTATAATAACCTTGGTTGACACTAATGTGTACAGAAACCAGTAGCCATGCATATCTATTTCAGAGGTACAAGTCAAGAGACTAAATAATTAAATGAAAAGAATCGAATGCAGTGAAAATTGATATCACTTCCTCAATTCATTCCCAAGCTGCCCCTCCTCTCCGTTTCAGTATTGCCTCTTTTACCGTGCTCATACACAGAACGCAGCTGAGATTAATCCTGCTTTTGTATCATTTCACCTATTTAAATATTAAAAATCCCCCCACACACAAGGTGCTTAAGAACCCTGAGGAGAGAGAGCAAGAAACACAGCGACAGAGAGCTAGAGGGAGAGAGAGACTGAAAGAGAGAGCAAAAACACACCCAAAGCTCCCACCCACCCACTCTGCCTCTATTCGCTCTCTCTCTCTCTGTTCTTAAATTTGAGGCACTCCGCTCTCTCTATCCCGTGCACTATTCACACTTTTTCAACGCCAAATACTTCGCTTGTCAATCACTTTTTCCACATGTCACTTTCATGAGGCAGGCGCATGGAGATCCGAGCCGGGCCGGTCACGCTAAGCCAGAGCCCCTCCAACCCCTCTTTAATAATACATAGACACTTCCATTATGAGCTCTGATGCTGCCTTCAAGCTCAGGCAGACGACGGGACGGGGGGTGAGAGGGGCGAAGACGAGTTTGAGATGCGGTGAGGGAGGGAGGGAAGAGAGACAGGGGATAGAACCAAACTCTAGTGAAGCCCACCTCAAAACAGACACACATATACATACACACTTAATTAAAGTACCAGTCAAAAGTTTGGACATAACTCATTCAAGGGTAACCAAGAAAGTGTTAAACAAATCAAAATATATTTTAGATTCTTCAAAGTAACCACCCTTTGCCTTGATGACAGCTTTGCACACTCTTGGCATTCTCTCAACCAGCTGCACCTGGAATGCTTTTCAAACAGTCTTGAAGGAGTGTGCAAAGCTGAGCACTTGTTGGCTGCTTTTCCTTCACTCTACGGTCCAACTCATCCCAAACCATCCCAATTGAGTGGAGGTCAGGTGATTGTGGAGGCCAGGTTATCTGATGCAGCACTCCATCACTCTCCTTCTTGGTCAAATAGCCCTTATACAGCCTGGAGGTATATTTTGAGTCATTGTTCTGTTGAAAAACAAATGATAGTCCCACTAAGCGCAAACCAGATGGGATGGCATATCGCTGCAGAATGCTGTGGTAGCCATGCTAGTTAAGTGTGCCTTGAATTCTAAATCACAGACAGTGTCACCAGCATAGCACCCCCACACCATCACACCTCCTCCTCCATGCTTCACGGTGGGAACCACACATGCGGAGATCATCCGTTCACCTACTCTGCGTCTCACAAAGACACGGTGGTTGGAACCAAAATCTCAAATGTCTCAAAAGGACAGATTTCCACCAGTCCAAAGGCCATTGCTCGTGTTTCTTAGCCCAAGCAAGTCTCTTCTTCTTATTGATGTCCTTAGTAGTGGTTTCTTTGCAGCAATTCGACCATGAAGGCCTGATTCACACAGTCTCCTCTGAACAGTTGATGTTGAGATGTGTCTGTTACTTGAACTCTGTGAAGCATTTATTTCAGCTGCAATCTGAGGTGCAGTTATCTCTAAATTAACTTATCCTCTGCAGCAGAGGTAACTCTGGGTCTTCCTTCCCTGTGGCGGTCCTCATGAGAGCCAGTTTCATCATAGCGCTTGATGGTTTTTGCGTCTGCACTTGAAAAAACTTTAAAAGTTCTTTAAATTTTCCGGCTTGACTAACCTTAAAGTAATGATGGACTGTCGTTTGTCTTTGCTTATTTGAGCTGTTCTTTCCATAATATGGCCTTGGTATTTTAACAAAAAGGACTATCTTCTGTATACAGCCCTAGCTGATCACAACATAACTGATTGGCTCAAACGCATTAAGGAAAGAAATTCCACAAATTAATGTTTAACAAGGCACACCTGTTAATTCAAATGCACTGCAGGTGACTACCTCATGAAGCTGGTTAAGAGAATGGTACTGTATATATTTTCCCCAGAGTGTACAAAACATTAGGAACACCTGCTCTTTCCATGACACAGACTGACCAGGTGAAAGCTATGATCCCTTATTGATGTCACCTGTAAATCCACATCAATCAGTGTAGATGAAGGGGAGGAGACAAGTTAAATAAGTATTTTTAAGCCTTGAGACATGGATTGTATGTATGCCATTCAGAGGGTGAATGGGCAAGACAAAAGATGTAAGTGCCTTTGAGCGTGGTATGGTAGTAGGTGCCAGGCGCACTGGTTTGAATGGGTTAAGAACTGCAACGCTGCTGGGTTTTTCACACTCAACAGTGTCCCGTGTATCAAGAATGGTCCACCACCCAAAGGACATCCAGCCAACTTGACACAACTATAGGAAGCATTGGAGTCAATATGGGCCAGTATCCCTGTAGAACGCATTCGATATCTTGTAGCATCCACGCTCCGATGAATTGAGGCTGTTCTGAGGGCAAAAGGGGGTGCAACACAATATTAGGAAGGTGTTCCTAATGTTTTGTACACTCAGATAGATAGATAGATAGGTGTGTGTATATCTATAGTAGTAAATGGCGGGCAGGGAAGCAAACCCAGGTCGCTGGCGTGAAATGCAAACACCCTACGCATTGCACCAATATGGTTATCCCACTTGGTGGGAATTGTAATATAGCAAGGATCACTTCAATATACACAAACTACTTTTCAGATGCTTTACCGGTGCAAAACAGGGTGTGGTGTCTGACAGCCTTACTATATTTCAAGGAAAGAGTTTCTAACTGACTACAACATGTGTGATTATCAGACAGCCTTTGGTCACACAGACAGATGCCTCAATGCGTCTTTCACTGACAAAGTTGGTCAACTTGTTCTGGAAACCACTTCAAAACAGACAGACAGAAAGAGATCAGACCAATGGACAAACAGATGGGCTATCTATGGAGACTGACAGAAGCACAGCGGACAGAGGCCATCAGAGAACCCAGACTCTCTGACTGTGGCTTGTGTCAGAAACATGACCGTTAACCCCCAAGACATGCTGCTGTCGTCTTCACAAACCTCCATGTGGGCTTAGTGTATCCACCGAGGTTAAGATGGGTTAGGGGAGGCCCAACCACAAGAAGACAGTCGCATTATATTGTACTCTCACAGAGCGCAATCCCACACATACTGTAAAGATAGTGTCTCTGTGTGAGACAACAGCCTAACCTCTAGCCAAACTACCTGTAAGCGTGAACAGACAGTAGTGTAGTTGGATATAGAAGCGTATTGGGCTGAGCAGTGAGCAGCTGCTGATGTTTTTAGCACTGTACAGTCCTATCATCTCTTATCCATGTGGTTGCAACAGACTCACAGCCGAGTGCAAACAGTGAACTTCCTACGGTAGAGTCAAATGTCTGTCTGTGAGCGATACCGTACATAGGAGCAATGGCTCAAGTGTGAATGTGTGTGTAACATGCAAGCCTGAGTGTGTGTTTTTGTATCCATCTGTATCCTACCCTCCTCTCTCCCCACCCCCCTTATCTCCTAACAGAACTCTCATCTCAACCTCCTCTCTGCCACCCCTTCCCCTTCTCAGGCCAGGAGACGTGGATTGGATGCTATTGGTGAATAAACACTTGCATGACAAATGGGCCGTAGTGTTGGGCTGGGCTGTGGCGGCTGCAAATCTATATTACATAGGTACAGTTAGGGCCTCCCGAGTGGCGCAGTGGTCTAAGGCTGTGCCACTAGAGATTCTGGGTTCGAGTGCACGCTCTGTCGCAGCCAGCCACGACCGGGAGGCCCATGTGGCGGCGCACAATTGGCCCAGCGTCGTCCGGGTTAATGGAGGGTTTGGCCGGCAGGGATAGCCTTGTCTCATCGCGCACCAGCGACTCCTGTGGTGGGCTGGGCGCAGTGCATGCTGACACGGTAGCCAGGTGTACGGTGTGTCCTCCGACACATTGGTGCGGCTGGCTTCCGGGTTGGATGGGCATTGTGTCAAGAAGCAGCGCGGCTTGGTTGGGTTGTGTTTCGGATGACGCATGGCTCTCGACCTTTGCCTCTCCCGAGTCCGTACGGGAGTTGCAGCGATGAGACAAGACTAACTACTCTCAATTGGATACCACGAAATTGGGGTGAAAATAAAAAAATATTTAAAAAAAATAGGTACAGTTGAAGTCAGAAGTTTAGAAAAATACATTTAAACTCAGTTTTTCACAATTCCTGACATTTAATCCTAGTAAAAATTCCCTGTCTTAGGTCAGTTAGGATCACCACTTTATTTTAAGAATGTGAAATGTCAGAATAATAGTAGAGAGAATGATTTATTTCTTTCACATTCCCAGTGGGTCAGAAGTTTACATACACTAAATTAGTATTTGGTAGCATTGCCTTTAAATTGTTTAACTTGGGTCAAACGTTTTAGGTAGCCTTCCACAAGTTTCCCACAATAAGTTGGGTGAATTTTGGCCCATTCCTCCTGACAGAGCTGGTGTAACGGAGTCAGGCTTGTAGGCAGGCCTCCTTGCTCGCACAAGCTTTTTCAGTTCGGCCCACAAATTTTCTATAGGATTGAGGTCAGGGCTTTGTGATGGCCACTCCAATAACTTGATTTTGTTGTCCTTAAGCCATTTTGCCACAACTTTGGAAGTATGCTTGGGGTCATTGTCAATTTTGAAGACCCATTTGCGACCAATCTTTAACTTCCTGACTGATGTCTTGAGATGTTGCTTCAAAATATCAACATAATTTTCCTTCCCTCATGATGCTATCTATTTTGTGAAGTGCACCAGTCCCTCCTGCAGCAAAGCACGTCCACAACATGATGCTGCCACCCTCGTGCTTCACGGTTGGGATAGTGTTCTTCGGCTTGCAAGCCTCCCCCTTTTTCCTCCAAACACAACGATGGTCATTATGGCCAAACAGTTCTATTTGTGTTTCATTAGACCAGAGGACATTTCTCCAAAAAGTACAATCTTTGTCCCCATGTGCAGTTGCAAACCATAGTCTGGCTTTTTTATGGCAGTTTTGCAGCAGTGGATTCTTCCTTGTTGAGCGGCCTTTCAGGTTATGTCGATATAGGACTCGTTTTACTGTGAATATAGATTTTTGTACCCATTTAGACTTTTGTACCCGTTTCCTCCAGCATCTTCACAAGGTCCTTTGCTGTTGTTCTGGGATTGATTTGCACTTTTCGCACCAAAGTACATTCATCTCCAGGAGACAGAACGTGTCTCCTTCCTGAGCAGTATGACAGCTGCGTGGTCCCTTAGTTTTTATACTTGCGTACTATTGTTTGTACAGATGAACGTGGTACCTTCAGGCGTTTGGAAATTGCTCCCATGGATGAACCAGACTTGTGGAGGTCTACAATTTTTTTTCTGAGGTCTTGGCTGATTTCTTTTGATTTTCCCATGATGTCAAGCAGAGGCACTGAGTGTGACGGTAGTAGAGGTCGACCGATTATGTTTTTTCAACACCGATACCGATTATTGGAGTACCAAAAAAGCCGATTCCGAAAAAAAATCGGCCAATTATTTTTGTTTATTTGTAATAATGACAATTATAACAATACTGAATGAACACTTATTTTAACTTAATATAATACATCAATAAAATCAATTTAGCCTCAAATAAATAATGAAACATGTTCAATTTGGTTTAAATAATGCAAAAACAAAGTGTTGGAGAAGAAAGTAAAAGTGCAATACGTGCCATGTAAGAAAGCTAACGTTTAAGTTCCTTGCTCAGAACATATGAAAGCTGGTGGTTCCTTTTAACATGAGTCTTCAATATTCCCTGGTAAGAAGTTTTAGGTTGTAGTTATTATAGGAATTATAGGACTATTTCGCTCGATACCATTTGTATTTCATATACCTTTGGCTATTGGATATTCTTATAGGCACTTTAGTATTGCCAGTGTAACAGTATAGCTTCCGTCCCTCTCCTCGCTCCTACCTGGGCTCGAACAAGGAACACATCAACAATAGCCACCCTCGAAGCAGCGTTACCCATGCAGAGCAAGGGGAACAACTACTCCAAGTCTCAGAGCGAGTGACGTTTGAAACGCTATTAGCGCGCACCCCGCTAACTAGCTAGCCATTTCACATCGGTTACACCAGCCTAATCTCGGGAGTTGATAGGCTTGAAGTCATAAACAGCGCAATGCTTGAAGCATTGCGAAGAGCTGCTGGCAGAACGCACAAAAGTGCTGTTTGAATGAATGCTTACGAGCCTGCTGGTGCCTACCATCGCTCAGTCAGACTGCTCTATCAAATCATAGACTTAATTTTAACATAACACATAGAAATACGATCCTTAGGTCATTAATATGGTCGAATCCGGAAACTATAATCTCGAAAACAAGACATTTATTATTTCAGTGAAATACGGAAACGTTACGTATTTTATCTAACGGGTGGCATCCAGTCTAAATATTACTGTTACATTGCACAACCTTCAATGTTATGTCATAATTACTTAAAATACTGGCAAATTAGTTTGCAATGAGCCTGGCGGCCCAAACTGTTGCATATACCCTGACTCTGCGTGCAATGAACGCAAGAGAAGTGACACAATTTCACCTGGTTAATATTGCCTGCTAACCTGGATTTCTTTTAGCTAAATATGCAGGTTTAAAAATATATACTTCTGTGTATTGATTTTAAGAAAGGCATTGATGTTTATGGTTAGGTACACGTTGGAGCAACAACAGTCCTTTTTCGCGAATGCGCACCTCATCGATTATATGCAACGCAGGACAAGCTAGATAAACTAGTAATATCATCAACCATGTGTAGTTATAACTAGTGATTATGATTGATTGATTGTTTTTTATAAGATAAGTTTAATGCTAGCTAGCAACTTACCTTGGCTTCTTACTGCATTCGCGTAACAGGCGGGCTCCTCGTGAGGCAGGTGGTTAGAGCGTTGGACTAGTTAACCGTAAGGTTGCAAGATTGAATCCCTGAGTTGACAAGGTAAAAATCTGTCGTTCTGCCCCTGAAGTTAACCCACCATTCCTAGGCCGTCCTTGAAAATAAGAATGTGTTCTTAACCCACTTGCCTAGTTAAATAAAGGTGTACAAAAAAGAAATATATATACCGATTTCCGATTGTTGAAACTTGAAATCGGCCCTAATTAATCAGCCATTCCGATTAATCAGTCGACCTCTAGAAGGTAGGCCTTGAAATACATCAACAGGTACACCTCCAATTGACTGAAATTATGTCAATTAACCTATAAGAAGCTTCTAAAGCCATCATTTTCAGGAATTTTCCAAGCTGTTTAAAGGCACGGTCAACTTAGTGTATGTAAAATTCTGACCCACCGGAATTGTGATACAGTGAATTATAAGTGAAATATTCTCTCTGTAAACAATTGTTGGAAAAATAACTTGTGTCATGTACAAAGTGGATGTCCTAACCAACTTGCCAAAACTATAGTTTGTTAACAAGAAATGTGTGGAGTTGTTGAAAAACAAGTTTTAATGACTCCAACCTGAGTGTATGTAAACTTCCGACTTCAACTGTAGGTGAGTTTATAATTTATGGCAAAGGATTACTTTGGAGTCACTGGTCCCAGGCCTGCTCCTGTCCCTCTCATCCCTCCTTCCCCCTGCTCTCCCACTACAGTAGGCTGCTGACACAGAGAGTACTAACAATAGCGGACATGTGTAGGACTGCCGCTCTCTCCACTGCCCACCCCCACGACCATTATAATAATATATTCAAGGATTAAAGGGGTTTTATCTTGGAGCTCCAATGCATTATGAATGGGGAATTTCAAAATTTAATTGCCCCGAATTAAATGATTCAAGATAATGTTTCTTTTATAAATTTGTAATAGGGCCAGAGAAAGGGAAAATACATTAAATAAAACTTTTTCCCCCAACAAAGGAGAAGAGAGGGAGAGAGAAAAAGTGAGAGAAAGAGAACGCGAGAGAAAGATCAAGAGAAAGCGACATCAGAAGGGATGGTGACCTTGTGTCTCTGAAGGAGAGGATGGGCTGAAAGACTTATCAAAAGAAAGAGAGAAGAAGGCAGGAGACAATGAGTGAGAAATTAGAACTTTAATCTGTTTCCATGTGGACAGTTTCATGACTGTATTCTGTCCTCCAGTTAGTGTACATCACAACCTTCGGTATCTCTCACAGTCAGAGAAACAAGCCCAAAACTGCTGCATATCTGTATGTGCTGTCGCACAGTGTAACAACTATTGTACTTACTACATTTTTCACTGTACTTATACTGTATTTAGGGTAAGGGTTAGGGTAGGCTCGCACAAATCTCGTGTGGTTGACAGAATGTGAGAAGCCTTGGCTTCCGAGGGTTGGGGGGCCACAGTATCTGTGCGCTAGAGATTTCAACGATGAGTAGGACGTTCCTCCTCTCTAAAGCCCAGGAAGCTCTGATTCACACTCCCATTAGACAGCTCTGCAAGCATTATGTCAAAATACTTTTGTTACTCACCAAATATGGAGTGTCACTGAGCAATCATCATCATCTGAACTTCTAAAAAATATCTAGATAAAATGCACAAGCAACTGAAAAAAATACAAATTCGGCGTCTCATTACTGCCACCCACAGGTCAGGAGTCTACAACAGCTTAATATAGTGGAGGCATGTTTTCAGTTGCTTCTCAATTTTTATTTAGAAATTTTTGGGAAGTACATACCGGTCATAATGGGACTAAATGAAGAAATGTCTAATGGGAGTTTGAATTGTAACTTCCTGGGCATTAGAGAAGAAGCACGTCATACTCATCGTCTCTAACGCACAGATACTGTGGCAGGGTTGGGGATACTGCTGTACGTATATTAACAATGTTCATACACTGTACTTACAATAGTGTCCTCATTACTGTTTGATTAATAAAGTCCAATGTTACCACCAACTATCAATGTCAGAGGACACACGTATAGAACAGACGTGGGACCAGGCTACAAGGTAGCCTGAGTACCATCATGCCAACTCCTTGTCACTCATTGGTTGGACAAGGACAGCACTGGATATACCAAGGTGCTGTGAATTGCATGGAGAGTGCGATTGGTTAAAGCGGTCGGTAGATTCTCAGTAACTGTACCGCAACAAGAAAAAACTAAGTCTTTAGAAAAGCAGCAGGTTGATTTGACCGGTAGAGAATGGTACAAATGATGAGTGAATCAAAATACAGAAACAAACCAGTCCATGATGCAGTAACAAAGAGAAATGCAGCAGAAAGCAACATGGTGATACTTCGATTAAAAGTTACAAAACAAACCCCTTTTAGTTTTAAACTACACAGTAGAATAGACTCAGATCTCAGAACTCTTTCACTTTGAGGTTGGTAACAGCATCAACTTATAGATAGACAAGTTATAATAAGCAGCGCTAGCTAACACTTTGGAGTAAGGCTAACTTTAACTAGTGAGGTGGTACACGGTGTCCCTCATATCCACCATCCATCACATGGCTTATTCACAGGGGGAGAACACAGTCACCAATATTCTGAATTAGCTCCCTCCCTCGGCTGTCCCGACATGATAACAGATAACATGATAATATTAACAGCAGCTGCTGTACTGAAGCTAAGGGTTATTTAAGAGCTTACATCTAACAGAGAGAGCAAGCTAGACATCATGTCTCACTGCCATTCAATGTTAATAGAAAAGCAACCTAAGCTTTGAAATACAGAGCAGACATCATAAAGACAAATAAAAACATGTTGAGAAATAGCGACTGGATGAGAGACCGCATTATCTATGTCCTGTTTGTTTTCTTTCTGGAGTGGAGAAAGGAGGAGTAACAAACACTAAGGACGTCCAACAACAAAACAATAATCTAACAGAAATGAGTTCAAGTCCTTTATGTGAGACACGTCTAGGAGATCACATGACGTCTCTTGCCATGTCTTGCTGATGAAGAGGTTTGAATTAGTCTCCATTCTGACTGTTATGGCTTTTTCATAATATAGACTATAGCATTAGTCATATTCTTCATCAAAGCCGCAACTCGTCCTCGGGTGATTAAACTGCAACTTGGAGAGCGGAGGTACATTCATAATAAAGTTTAATATTTTAAACATTGTAATTATTTAACGTTTTCAAAAACGACCCAAAACACCTGCTTTTAGTCATCTCATTTCGCTCAATAAACGCACTTATTATCCTTAAATTTTCCATCACATTTAAAAAAAAATTGTACATTATTCTCAGAGTAGAGCAATAAAATGCTGATTGCTCCCAGAACAAGAGCACAGGACATATCCGCGATTTTGTGTCAAAAGTTTCCTTCAGTTGTATTTTAAATGGTATTGAGTGAAACCAGGAAGTGTAACGTGAGAAAGAGGGGCAGCGATGGTCTCAAACAATGAGCAACAAAGAGCCGAATACACCACTGAAAAAGATTGTCAAGTGAAATTATAGCAGCCGTATATAGAGATAAACTACAGTAATACACTGACTGAGGAGGGAGGGGTAAAGCTGTTAGGATAAGATGTTGGCTTGCTGGAGATAACATTCAACTAAATTCAATCTGTTCTTTCTGTTCACCCTACAGTAGTGGAACTGAAACCAGCGCTGCCATTGTTACTAACTACCATTCTCTCACAGCTCGTGTGTCAATAATCTCAACGTAAACCGGTGAAGCACTGTAAAAGAAAAAAACAAAGCCAGTTGTTCATAAAACATTAGAAACTTATACTGCTCAGATAGAAGGCAAAGGGGAGTGACATTGACTGGCAGTGTGCAGTCTGCTGCGGTAGGGAGGTAAAACTAACAAAGCAGTGGAAGGAGGGATGAACCAACCAACAGTGTTCAGTTTTTTAAATCTTAATTCTTAATTAATTCTTAGCTCTTTTATTTCTGTGAGTCACTTAAGAGAGACAACACTGACTGACTGACTGACTGCTGCTCTTCTTCTTCTGCAATAAGGCCTAGATAGATGATGATTACACCTATTCACTGTTCACTTTGGGTACGTCTCCAGTTCGTTCTGAACTCAGGTCCACGTCCACTTCCTGTGAAAGAGAAGCAGTAGCCTTGTCTCCTCCGTTCTCCGTTTGGCCTTCTTGTTCCTGAGTGGTAGCTGGGTCAGCAGCGTCTGGCGTGGTGAACTTAGCATCCATACCATCCTCCTCCTGGGCAGGGCTAGCACTTTGGCCAGCGTCCAAGGAGGTTAAGCTAACTTTTTTGCTAGCCTCCTGAATCAGGCTAGCATCCACACCAACCTCCAGGACTGGGCTAGCGTCCGTACCATTCCCGTTGACCACCACCTTCCCACCATCCCCGTTGACTATGAGGGAGGCTAGTTCCCTGGCTGCATCCCCCTGTCCCAGCTGCTGTACCTGGGCTAACACCCGTTCCACCGCTGCCTGGTCGTCTCCCTCCTCCTCGTCCTCCTCCTGAAGTTTCCTCAATATGAGGGGCAGCTTGGTGTCGGCCTCTGCGTTCTCCAGAAGGGAGATGTCGCTCTCCTCATAGCGGGGCACCGGAGCGTCCTCCTCCTGCTGCAGCTGGAAGTGCAGGCGCCTGGACTTGCCGCTGGCCACAACCCTCTCCAGGATCTGCTTCTCGGCCAGGCGCAGCTGGATGGCCACACGGGAGTGGAAGGAGAGGTCGGGATTCTCCAACGCACACTGGTCATCCTGGAGGACGGAGGGAGGTGGGGAGACATTGGGCAGAGAGGAAGGAAGTGAGGTAGAGGGGAAGGGAAGGGACACACAGAGACAGAGACAGACAGACAGACAGACAGACAGACAGACAGACAGACAGACAGACAGACAGACAGGACAGACAGGACAGACATACACATAAGGGGGAGACAGCGGGGGGGAAGCAGAGAGAGAAATGGATAACATACAGAAGGCAGAGTTTGTTAACTTATCGGGTTGAGAATGGGTCCTGTTGAAATATACTAAACATTACATGATACAACACTGATACAGAGTAGACACGCTGACCCAAAACAACACAGTGAGGTGGGTGAAATCTTCACTGACTTGGGAGCTGGTCTTGTAGGTCTGGAGCAGCAGGGCAGCCCTGGTCTCCAGGAATGTCCACAGTTTGATCTCATTGTCCCAGCTCACTGGGAACTCCGTGTTACCTAGTGTGAAAACCTTATTGATGGCATGTTCACCTACCAGGTAGTCCTTCAGCTCCTCTGTGGAGAGAAACGGTTAAATGGCAGTGAACCAGAATGGCAGGACCAATATGATTACAGAGGGAAAACACAAGTACACAATTCAGGTCTATTCATCAGAGGGCCAGATCTTTATAGCTAAACAGGTACACATATTTTTAAAGATGTCCATTTAGTTTAGTGACATTAATTTAAAAGAATATCAGACTAAGGTTAAGATAAGGAACTGTTATTCTACAGGTTGACTGGTAGCTAACTGCTGTTTTCCAGATCTTTCTTTTGATCGGCGATATTATGTAAGGCTCGATTACGCTGGAGGAGGGTACATGAAAGGAGAGGACATAAAAGGAGGGGAGGATGAAAAGGAGGGGAGGATGAAAGGAGGGGAGGATGAAAGGAGGGGAGAATGAAAGGAGGGGAGGATGAAGGGAGGGGAGTATGAAAAGGAGGGTGAAAGGAGGAGAGGATGAAAAGGAGGGGACGGTGAAAGGAGGGGACGTTGAAAGGAGGGGAGGATGAAAGGAGGGGAGGATGAAAGGAGGGGAGGATGAAAGGAGAGGAGGATGAAAGGAGGGGAGGATGAAAGGAGGGTGAAAGGAGGAGAGGATGAAAAGGAGGGGACGGTGAAAGGAGGGGAGGATGAAACGAGGAGAGGATGCAAGGAGGAGAGGATGCAAGGAGGGGAGGATGCAAGGAGAGGAGTATGAAAGGAGAGGAGTATGAAAGGAGGGGACGGTGAAAGGAGGGGACGGTGAAAGGAGGGGACGGTGAAAGGAGGGGACGGTGAAAGGAGGGGAGGATGAAAGGAGAGGAGGATGAAAGGAGAGGAGGATGAAAGGAGAGGAGGATGAAAGGAGGGGAGGATGAAAGGAGGGGAGGATGAAAAGGAGGGTGAAAGGAGGAGCAGATGAAAAGGAGGGGACGGTGAAAGGAGGGGACATGAAAGGAGGGGAGGATGAAAGGAGGGGAGGATGAAAGGAGGGGAGTATGAAAGGAGGGGAGTATGAAAGGAGAGGACGGTGAAAGGAGGGGAGGCTGAAAGGAGGATGAAAGGAGGGAGGATGAAAGGAGAGGAGGATGAAAGGAGAGGAGGATGAAAGGAGGAGCGGATGAAAAGGAGGGGACGGTGAAAGGAGGGGAGGATGAAAAGGAGGGTGAAAGGAGGAGCGGATGAAAAGGAGGGGACGGTGAAAGGAGGGGAGGATGAAAAGGAGGAGGATGAAAGGAGGGGAGGATGAAAAGGAGGGTGAAAGGAGGGGAGGATGAAAGGAGAGGAGGATGAAAGGAGAGGAGTATGAAAAGAGGGGACGGTGAAAGGAGGGGAGGATGAAAGGGAGGAGGATGAAAGGAGGGGAGGATGAAAAGGAGGGTGAAAGGAGGGGAGGATGAAAGGAGAGGAGGATGAAAGGAGGGGAGGATGAAAGGAGGGGAGGATGAAAGGAGGGGAGGATGAAAGGAGGAGCGGATGAAAAGGAGGGGACGGTGAAAGGAGGGGACATGAAAGGAGGGGAGGATGAAAGGAGGGGAGTATGAAAGGAGAGGAGGATGAAAGGAGGGAGGATGAAAGGATAGGAGGATGAAAGGAGGGAGGATGAAAGGATAGGAGGATGAAAGGAGGGAGGATGAAAGGAGAGGAGGATGAACGGAGGGAGGATGAAAGGAGAGGAAAATGAAAGGAGGGGAGGATGAAAAGGAGGGGAGGATGAAAAGGAGGGGAGGATGAAAAGGAGGATGAAAGGAGGGGAGGATGAAAGGGAGGAGGATGAAAGGAGGGGAGGATGAAAGGAGGGGAGGATGAAAAGGAGGGTGAAAGGAGGAGCAGATGAAAAGGAGGGGACGGTGAAAGGAGGGGACATGAAAGGAGGGGAGGGTGAAAGGAGAGGAGGATGAAATGAGGGAGGATGAAAGGTGAGGAAAATGAAAGGAGGGGAGGATGAAAAGGAGGGGAGGATGAAAAAGGAGGATGAAAGGAGGGGAGGATGAAAGGGAGGAGGATGAAAGGAGAGGAGGATGAAAGGAGGGGAGGATGAAAGGAGGGGAGGATGAAAGGAGGGGATGATGAAAGGAGGGAGGATGAAAGGAGGGAGGATGAAAGGAGGGAGGATGAAAGGAGGGTGAAAGGAGGAGCGGATGAAAAGGAGGGGACGGTAAAAGGAGGGGAGGATGAAAGGAGAGGAGGATGAAAGGAGGGGAGTATGAAAGGAGGGGAGAATGAAAGGAGGGGAGGATGAAATGAGGGGACATGAAAGGAGGGAGGATGAAAGGAGGGAGGATGAAAGGAGGGGAGGATGAAAGGAGGGGAGGATGAAAGGAGAGGAGGATGAAAGGAGAGGAGGATGAAAGGAGAGGAGGATGAAAGGAGGGAGGATGAAAGGAGAGGAAAATGAAAGGAGAGGAGGATGAAAGGAGGGGAGGACGAAAGGAGGGGAGGATGAAAAGGAGGGTGAAAGGAGGAGCGGATGAAAAGGAGGGGACGGTGAAAGGAGGGGAGGATGAAAGGAGAGTAGGGTGAAAGGAGGGGAGGGTGAAAGGAGGGGACGGTGAAAGGAGAGGAAGATGAAAGGAGAGGAGGATGAAAGGAGAGGAGGATGAAAGGAGAGGAGTATGAAAGGAGAGGAGTATGAAAGGAGAGGAGTATGAAAGGATGGGACGGTGAAAGGAGGGGACGGTGAAAGGAGGGGACGGTGAAAGGAGAGGAGGATGAAAGGAGAGGAGGATGGAGGGGAGGATGAAAGGAGGGAGGATGAAAGGAGAGGAGGATGAAAGGAGATAGGATGAAAGGAGAGAGGATGAAAGGAGGGGAGGATGAAGGGAGGGGACGGTGAAAGGAGGGGAGGATGGAGGGGAGGATGAAAGGAGGGGACATGAAAGGAGGGAGGATGAAAGGAGAGAGGATGAAAGGAGGGGAGGATGAAAGGAGGGGAGGATGAAAGGAGGGGACGGTGAAAGAAGGGGAGGATGACTGCCTAATATGTTCAAACACTACACAAATGCACAACATGCGCAAACACACACATCATAATACACACACACACACACACACACCATAATACACACACACACTAAACACACATGAAAGGAGAGGAGGATGAAAGGAGGAGCGGATGAAAAGGAGGGGACGGTGAAAGGAGGGGAGGATGAAAAGGAGGGTGAAAGGAGGAGCGGATGAAAAGGAGGGGACGGTGAAAGGAGGGGAGGATGAAAAGGAGGGTGAAAGGAGGGGACGGTGAAAGGAGGGGACATGAAAGGAGGGGAGGATGAAAGGAGGGAGGGGACATGAAAGGGGAGGAGGATGAAAGGAGGGAGGATGAAAGGAGAGGAGGATGAAAGGAGGGAGGGGACATGAAAGGGGAGGAGGATGAAAGGAGGGAGGATGAAAGGAGAGGAGGATGAAAGGAGAGGAGGATGAAAGGAGGGGAGGATGAAAGGAGGGGAGGATGAAAAGGAGGGTCTCTCTGTCTGTCTGTCTGGCTCTCTCTGTCTGTCTGTCTGGCTCTCTCTGTCTGTCTGTCTGGCTCTCTCTGTCTGTCTGTCTGGCTCTCTCTGTCTGTCTGTCTGGCTCTGTCTGTCTGTCTGTCTGGCTCTCTGTCTGGCTCTCTGTCTGGCTCTCTGTCTGGCTCTCTGTCTGTCTGTCTGTCTGGCTCTCTGTCTGTCTGTCTGTCTGGCTCTCTGTCTGTCTGTCTGTCTGTCTGTCTGTCTGTCTGGCTCTCACTCACTCTCTGTCTGTCTGGCTCTCACTCACTCTCTGTCTGTCTGGCTCTCACTCACTCTCTGTCTGTCTGGCTCTCACTCACTCTCTGTCTGTCTGGCTCTCACTCACTCTCTGTCTGTCTGGCTCTCACTCACTCTCTGTCTGTCTGGCTCTCACTCACTCTCTGTCTGTCTGTCTCGCTCTCACTCACTCACTCTCTGTCTGGCTCTCACTCACTCTCTGTCTGTCTCGCTCTCACTCACTCTCTGTCTGTCTGTCTCGCTCTCACTCACTCTCTGTCTGTCTGTCTCGCTCTCACTCACTCTCTGTCTGTCTCGCTCTCACTCACTCTCTGTCTGTCTCGCTCTCACTCACTCTCTGTCTGTCTCGCTCTCACTCACTCTCTGTCTGTCTCGCTCTCACTCACTCTCTGTCTGTCTCGCTCTCACTCACTCTCTGTCTGTCTCGCTCTCACTCACTCTCTGTCTGTCTCGCTCTCACTCACTCTCTGTCTGTCTCGCTCGCTCGCTCTCTGTCTGTCGCTCGCTCTCGCTCTCTGTCTGTCTGTCGCTCTCTGTCTGTCGCTCGCTCTCTGTCTGTCGCTCTCGCTCTCTGTCTGTCGCTCGCTCGCTCTCTGTCGCTCTGTCTGTCGCTCGCTCTCGCTCTCTGTCTGTCTCTCGCTCTCTGTTGCTCTGTCTGTCTCTCGCTCTCTGTCTCTCTCGCTCTCTGTCTCTCTCTCTCGCTCACTTTCTTTGTCTCGCTCACTTTCTTTGTCTCGCTCACTTTCTTTGTCTCTCGCTCTCTTTGTCTGTCTGTCTGTCGCTCTCTGTCTGTCTGTCTGTCTCTCGCTCTCTGTCTGTCTGTCGCTCGCTCTCTGTTGCTCTCTGTCTGTCTCTCGCTCTCTGTTGCTCTGTCTGTCTCTCGCTCTCTGTCGCTCTCTGTCTCTCTCGCTCTCTGTCTCTCTCTCTCTCGCTCACTTTCTTTGTCTCGCTCACTTTCTTTGTCTCGCTCACTTTGTCTCTCGCTCTCTTTGTCTGTCTGTCTGTCTGTCGCTCTCTGTCTGTCTGTCTGTCGCTCGCTCTCTGTCTGTCTGTCTGTCGCTCGCTCTCTGTCGCTCTCTGTCTGTCGCTCGCTCTCTGTCGCTCTCTGTCTGTCGCTCGCTCTCTGTCGCTCTCTGTCTGTCGCTCGCTCTCTGTCGCTCGCTCTCTGTCTGTCGCTCTCTCTCTGTCTGTCGCTCTCTCTCTGTATGTCGCTCTCTCTCTGTCTGTCGCTCGCTCTCTGTCTGTCGCTCGCTCTCTGTCTGTCGCTCGCTCGCTGTCTGTCGCTCGCTCGCTGTCTGTCGCTCGCTCGCTGTCTGTCGCTCGCTGTCTGTCGCTCGCTCGCTGTCTGTCTCGCTCTCTGTCTGGCTCTCACTCTCTGTCTGTCTCGCTCTCTGTCTGTCTCGCTCTCTGTCTGTCTCGCTCTCTGTCTGTCTCGCTCTCTGTCTGTCTCGCTCTCGCTCTCTGTCTGTCTCGCTCTCGCTCTCTGTCTCGCTCTCGCTCTCTGTCTGTCTCGCTCTCTGTCTGTCTCGCTCTCTGTCTGTCTCGCTCTCTGTCTGTCTCGCTCTCTGTCTGTCTCGCTCTGTCGCTCTCTGTCTGTCTCTGTCTGTCTCGCTCTCGCTCTCTGTCTGTCTCGCTCTCTGTCTGTCTCACTCTCTGTCTGTCTCGCTCTCTGTCTGTCTCGCTCTGTCTGTCTGGCTCTGTCGCTCTCTGTCTGTCTGGCTCTGTTGCTCTCTGTCTGTCTGGCTCTCGCTCTCTGTCTGTCTGGCTCTCGCTCTCTGTCTGTCTGTCTGTGTCTGTCTGTCTGTCTGTCTGTCTGTCTGTCTGTCTGTCTGTCTGTCTGTCTGTCGCTCGCTCTCGCTCTCTGTCTGTCTCTCGCTCTCTGTTGCTCTGTCTGTCTCTCGCTCTCTGTCTCTCTCGCTCTCTGTCTCTCTCTCTCGCTCACTTTCTTTGTCTCGCTCACTTTCTTTGTCTCGCTCACTTTCTTTGTCTCTCGCTCTCTTTGTCTGTCTGTCTGTCGCTCTCTGTCTGTCTGTCTGTCTCTCGCTCTCTGTCTGTCTGTCGCTCGCTCTCTGTTGCTCTCTGTCTGTCTCTCGCTCTCTGTTGCTCTGTCTGTCTCTCGCTCTCTGTCGCTCTCTGTCTCTCTCGCTCTCTGTCTCTCTCTCTCGCTCACTTTCTTTGTCTCGCTCACTTTCTTTGTCTCGCTCACTTTGTCTCTCGCTCTCTTTGTCTGTCTGTCTGTCTGTCGCTCTCTGTCTGTCTGTCTGTCGCTCGCTCTCTGTCTGTCTGTCTGTCGCTCGCTCTCTGTCGCTCTCTGTCTGTCGCTCGCTCTCTGTCGCTCTCTGTCTGTCGCTCGCTCTCTGTCGCTCTCTGTCTGTCGCTCGCTCTCTGTCGCTCGCTCTCTGTCTGTCGCTCTCTCTCTGTCTGTCGCTCTCTCTCTGTCTGTCGCTCTCTCTCTGTCTGTCGCTCGCTCTCTGTCTGTCGCTCGCTCTCTGTCTGTCGCTCGCTCTCTGTCGCTCGCTCGCTCTCTGTCGCTCGCTGTCTGTCGCTCGCTCGCTGTCTGTCGCTCGCTGTCTGTCGCTCGCTCGCTGTCTGTCTCGCTCTCTGTCTGGCTCTCACTCTCTGTCTGTCTCGCTCTCTGTCTGTCTCGCTCTCTGTCTGTCTCGCTCTCTGTCTGTCTCGCTCTCTGTCTGTCTCGCTCTCGCTCTCTGTCTGTCTCGCTCTCGCTCTCTGTCTCGCTCTCTGTCTGTCTCGCTCTCTGTCTGTCTCGCTCTCTGTCTGTCTCGCTCTCTGTCTGTCTCGCTCTCTGTCTGTCTCGCTCTGTCGCTCTCTGTCTGTCTCTGTCTGTCTCGCTCTCGCTCTCTGTCTGTCTCGCTCTCTGTCTGTCTCACTCTCTGTCTGTCTCGCTCTCTGTCTGTCTCGCTCTGTCTGTCTGGCTCTGTCGCTCTCTGTCTGTCTGGCTCTGTTGCTCTCTGTCTGTCTGGCTCTCGCTCTCTGTCTGTCTGGCTCTCGCTCTCTGTCTGTCTGTCTGTGTCTGTCTGTCTGTCTGTCTGTCTGTCTGTCTGTCTGTCTGTCTGTCTGTCTGTGTCTGTCTGTCTGAGGCAGAGAGAAGCAGAGAGAGAGTGTGTGTGTGTCTTACCCTCAGTCATACAGAAGACTCTGAGGAAGGCTAGTAGCTGGGCAGAGATTGGAGGATCGCTGCAGTGCAGGGCAAAGATACTGGACCTGATGAGGGGGGTGAGAGAGGCAGAGAGGGCAAGAGAAAGAGTGAAAAAGAAACATCATAGTACAGACACAACAACTTCTTCAATTCACATTACCCTTTGCACACACAGATATGACCTCATAAAGCTAGACCAGTAGACCCCACAGGACCTTGTAGCCCCAACCCTCCCCGTACACCTTACGGGAAAAAAAACCTTCCACAACGAATCCCTGTATGACGAGAACTATCTAAAACCCTGATCAGTGGCTTGGTAGGTACAGTAGATGTTAATGGTGGCCAGTGGCCCACAATTAACCCAGGCCCACTCACGTTTAGCATGGAGGCCGAACTATGATCCCCTGATGCAATTTTAATAGCCACTCAATCAATTACAAGCAAGAGAGAGTGAATGCGCAAGAGACAGAGAGACCACTACACCACGGGTGACCAGGCTGGTGGGGTGACCAGGCTGGTGGGGTGACCAGGCTGGTGGGGTGACCAGGCTGGTGAGCCGGTGTGGGTGCTGGCTTCTGTTCCAGCCAAGCAGAATAGTTTTTGGGGCTTTGGTCATTTGAAATCTATCCAGAATAAACATTGCATCATTGGCTCAGAATAGGTCCCTATACCATGAGAGAACCTTTCTATCCTTCCCTTGACATTTCCATCAACAGGAAGCTTAATCATTTTATCATTACATTAATATCATGCAGCCCTCCCCCTCTGTCATTTTAAACGCTTTTTAATCTCTTATTGATGGGGCATTCTGGAAATTAGATTAGAAAGCCTTTGTTGAAATGAAATTGGTACTTAATGCAGGTATAACCAAGGATGTGTTATTTTCCAAATCACATACAATTTGTCTGATGATTTAGGCATATGTACTTTGGATGGTGCCCTCATTGATTGTGTTCCCGCTTATAAATATCTGGGCATCTGAATGGATAAAAAGATATCTTTTAAAAAACATGTTGAGTAGTTAAGAAATGAACAATTAAAATAGGCTTCTTCTATAGGAACTGGTCCGGTCTTCATTAAAGAGCAGAACGAAATCATTCAGCCAACATTCATTCTGGTTATGGACTATGGCGATATCGTCTATATGAATGCAGCTGCCACTGTATTGAAGCCATTGGACGAACTGTATCATAGTGCATTGCGCTTTATTGCGGGCGATGTTTCAGTAGACATCATTGCATTTTGTATCAGAAAGTAGGCTGGCCCTCTTTGAAGTCTCATAGATCGTTGCAATGTGCTCTTTTTGTCTAGAACGCCTTCTTGCATAAACTTCCGCCATACCCAACTTCAAACCTAACCTACAGACGTATAAGTTACCAGACCCGGACTCAGGGATGGCTAACCCTACCAAGTTAGATAAATATGCTTTAAGTTTCTTAGCACCTCATGTGGAATAATCTCCAGAGTTGGTACCTCTGGCCGATTCAGGCAGATGGCCTTTTAACTGAAGAATGTGTGATTCATATGATTGTGTTTAGCTTTTCGTGTATTGTGTAATTGTTGTGTATATACCGTAGATATGTATAGTGTAATTGACGTGTATATACAGTAGATATGTACAGTATAATTGATGTGTATATACCGTAGATATGTACAGTATAATTTATGTGTATATACCGTAGATATGTATAGTATAATTGATGTGTATATACACCGTAGATATGTATAGTATAATTGATGTGTATATACACCGTAGATATGTATAGTATAATTGATGTGTATATACCGTAGATATGTATAGTGCAATTGATGCTTGCAAGCTGAAGAACACCATCCCAACCGTGAAGCACGGGGGTGGCAGCATCATGTTGTGGGGGTGCTTTGCTGCAGGAGGGACTGATGCACTTCACAAAATAGATAGCATCATGAGGGAAGGAAAATTATGTGGATATAGTGAAGCAACATCTCAAGACATCAGTCCGGAAGTTAAAGATTGGTCGCAAATGGGTCTCCAAATGGACAATGACCCCAAGCATACTTCCAAAGTTGTGGCAAAATGGCTTAAGGACAACAAAGTCAAGGTATTGGAGTGGCCATCACAAAGCCCTGACCTCAATCCTATAGAAAATTTGTGAGCAGAACTGAAAAAGTGTGTGCGAGCAAGGAGGCCTACAAACCTGACTCAGTTACACCAGCTCTGTCAGGAGGAATGGGCCAAAACTCACCCAACTTATTGTGGGAAACTTGTGGAAGGCTACCCGAAACATTTGACCCAAGTTAAACAATTCGACAGCAATGCTACCAAATACTAATTGAGTGTATGTAAACTTCTGACCCACTGGGAATGTGATGAAAGAAATAATTCTCTATTATTATTCTGACATTTCACATTCTTAAAATAAAGTGGTGATCCTAACTGACCTAAAACAGGGAATTTTTACTAGGATTAAATGTCAGGAATTGTGAAAAACTGAGTTTAAATGTATTTGGCTAAGGTGTATGTAAACTTCCGACTTCAACTGTATAGTGTAATTGACGTGTATATACACAGTAGGTATGTATAGTGTAATTGACGTGTATATACACAGTAGGTATGTATAGTGTAATTGACGTGTATATACAGTAGATATGTATAGTATAATTGACGTGTATATACAGTAGATATGTATAGTGTAATTGACGTGTATATACAGTAGATATGTATAGTATAATTGATGTGTATATACCGTAGATATGTATAGTATAATTGACGTGTATATACAGTAGATATGTATAGTATAATTGATGTGTATATACAGTAGATATGTATAGTATAATTGACGTGTATATACCGTAGATATGTATAGTATAATTGACGTGTATATACAGTAGATATGTATAGTGTAATTGATGTGTATATACAGTAGATATGTATAGTATAATTGATGTGTATATACCGTAGATATGTATAGTATAATTGACGTGTATATACACAGTAAATATGTATAGTATAATTGACGTGTATATACCGTAGATATGTATAGTATAATTGACGTGTATATACAGTAGGTATGTATAGTGTAATTGACGTGTATATACACAGTAGATATGTATAGTGTAATTGACGTGTATATACACAGTAGGTATGTATAGTATAATTGACGTGTATATACAGTAGGTATGTATAGTGTAATTGACGTGTATATACACAGTAGATATGTATAGTGTAATTGATGTGTATATACAGCAGATATGTATAGTATAATTGATGTGTATATACAGTAGATATGTATAGTATAATTGACGTGTATATACAGCAGATATGTATAGTATAATTGACGTGTATATACAGTAGATATGTATAGTATAATTGATGTGTATATACAGTAGATATGTATAGTATAATTGATGTGTATATACCGTAGATATGTATAGTATAATTGATCTGTATATACCGTAGATATGTATAGTATAATTGATGTGTATATACAGCAGATATGTATAGTATAATTGACGTGTATATAGAGTAGATATGTATAGTATAATTGATGTGTATATACCGTAGATATGTATAGTATAATTGATGTGTATATACCGTAGATATGTATAGTATAATTGATGTGTATATACCGTAGATATGTATAGTATAATTGATGTGTATATACCGTAGATATGTATAGTATAATTGATGTGTATATACCGTAGATATGTATAGTATAATTGACGTGTATATACAGTAGATATGTATAGTGTAATTGATGTGTATATACAGTAGATATGTATAGTGTAATTGATGTGTATATACAGTAGATATGTATAGTATAATTGACGTGTATATACAGTAGATATGTATAGTGTAATTGATGTGTATATACCGTAGATATGTATAGTGTAATTGATGTGTATATACCGTAGATATGTATAGTATAATTGACGTGTATATACAGTAGATATGTATAGTGTAATTGATGTGTATATACAGTAGATATGTATAGTATAATTGATGTGTATATACCGTAGATATGTATAGTGTAATTGACGTGTATATACCGTAGATATGTATAGTGTAATTGATGTGTATATACAGTAGATATGTATAGTGTAATTGATGTGTATATACAGTAGATATGTATAGTGTAATTGATGTGTATATACCGTAGATATGTATATATAATTGACGTGTATATACAGTAGATATGTATAGTGTAATTGATGTGTATATACAGTAGATATGTATAGTATAATTGATGTGTATATACCGTAGATATGTATAGTGTAATTGATGTGTATATACCGTAGATATGTATAGTATAATTGACGTGTATATACAGTAGATATGTATAGTGTAATTGATGTGTATATACAGTAGATATGTATAGTGTAATTGATGTGTATATACCGTAGATATGTATAGTGTAATTGATGTGTATATACCGTAGATATGTATAGTATAATTGACGTGTATATACAGTAGATATGTATAGTGTAATTGATGTGTATATACAGTAGATATGTATAGTATAATTGATGTGTATATACCGTAGATATGTATAGTGTAATTGACGTGTATATACCGTAGATATGTATAGTGTAATTGATGTGTATATACAGTAGATATGTATAGTGTAATTGATGTGTATATACAGTAGATATGTATAGTGTAATTGATGTGTATATACCGTAGATATGTATAGTATAATTGACGTGTATATACAGTAGATATGTATAGTGTAATTGATGTGTATATACAGTAGATATGTATAGTATAATTGATGTGTATATACCGTAGATATGTATAGTGTAATTGATGTGTATATACCGTAGATATGTATAGTGTAATTGATGTGTATATACAGTAGATATGTATAGTATAATTGATGTGTATATACCGTAGATATGTATAGTATAATTGACGTGTATATACAGTAGATATGTATAGTGTAATTGATGTGTATATACAGTAGATATGTATAGTGTAATTGATGTGTATATACAGTAGATATGTATAGTATAATTGATGTGTATATACAGTAGATATGTATAGTATAATTGATGTGTATATACAGTAGATATGTATAGTATAATTGATGTGTATATACCGTAGATATGTATAGTATAATTGATGTGTATATACCGTAGATATGTATAGTATAATTGACGTGTATATACCGTAGATATGTATAGTATAATTGACGTGTATATACAGTAGATATGTATAGTGTAATTGATGTGTATATACAGTAGATATGTACAGTGTAATTGATGTTTATTGATGTGTTCATGCAGGTGGTATCAGCAGGACTCCCTGCTTCAATAAAGGTTGAATAAAAATAAGATCTATGAAGAAGACGGATGAAAGGAGTTGTGAGCCACATCGGGCTCTGGTCAAATGTAGTGCACTATAAAGGAATAGGCTGTCGTTTGAGACACAGCCTTAGTCTCCCAGTGTAGCCTTTGTTTTTTAAACTCTCCTCTCCTGGATCCACCAGCTCTGGGTAATGTAATAGTAATGCTGCTAGACTAGAGCAGGCCTCGGTAATGTGTTTGCAGTGTAATAATATCGGCCATGTCCTGCCAATTGTCACATTGATCAATTCACTGAAATGCAGGAAAATATTGCCTTCCTGAAATGACCTCCATCTCTGACATAATTGAGAGATATCATCTATTTCTTTCTCTCACTCTACCCCTCTTCTCTCTCCCAGTTTCCCTCCCTACCACCGTCCCTCCCTCCCTACGTATGTGTGTATGCGTGTCTCTCTACTTACGAGGGGATGCCAGCGCGGGCCAGCACCTCCGCCTTCATGGCGTACAGCCGTTCACTCTTGGACACCCCCAGTTTGATCTTGACTCTGTCATGGGCATTCTCCTGGAAGAAGAAGCCGTTGTGGATCACAAACTCAGCGTTGGATCGCGTCCCGTAGAAGATGTAGATCTGAGGACAGAGAAGAGAACAGCCACTCAACATGAAAGGGGTAGTTCAGTATTTTACAACTTAAATCTTAGCTGCTACCTCCCCCTGCAGAAAGTAAGTGTAATGCATGGTGTGGCTTTCTTTAAACAGCCACTACAAACTTCACTAGATAGCTGAAGTTCCCCTTTATCATCTGACTCCAACTAAACCGCTAAAAAAGTTATTGTACATCGGTATGGGTTGGCTCAGCAATGTGGTGAACATTCCACCTCCTATTCCCTCTGTACCATTTTCCCTCATAACCATGATATCATGTCTGATCTAGTGGAAGCTTCACAGGAGCACAGAGAATCCCCACACCACACCACTCACGTATGGCTCCAACATATTACATCCACATTTACAGATAGCAGAAGGGAACAGGTGAGAGGGAAAGCTGGAGAGAGCGGTAGGGGCAGTGGACAGATAGGAGGAGGAGTGATAAAGCTTAGTAGGTAAATGTAGCTTAGTGGTTTGTGTCTCTGTGAGCTCAGGCCGAGTCTGCATCTCAAATGCCTTTTCCCTATGTAGTGCACTACTTTTGACCAGGGCTCATAGGCCTGTAGAGCACCATATATGGAATAGGGTGCTATTTGGGACACACACTGCGAGCTCAGGGCACTTTGGCCGGATGGTGATATCTGCCAGAGGAATCATGGGATCAAGCGCTCCATTCCCCGTCAGCCTACCCCCTGCTGTCTCTCTGAATCTTATCAAATAATTCCCATTCTAAAGAGAAAGAGGTGGACTTCCATACTGTAGGGAGGGGGAGCACCAGAGGGTGAGAGAGGAGTGGGAGGAAGGAGAGGGAGCCCCAGAGGGTGAGAGAGAGGAGTGGGAGGAAGGAGAGGGAGCACCAGAGGGTGAGAGAGAGGAGTGGGAGGAAGGAGAGGGAGCAATAGAGGGTGAGAGAGGAGTGGGAGGAAGGAGAGGGAGCACCAGAGGGTGAGAGAGAGGAGTGGGAGGAAGGAGAGGGAGCACCAGAGGGTGAGAGAGAGGAGTGGGAGGAAGGAGAGGGAGCCCCAGAGGGTGAGAGAGGAGTGGGAGGAAGGAGAGGGAGCCCCAGAGGGTGAGAGACAGGAGTGGGAGGAAGGAGAGGGAGCACCAGAGGGTGAGAGAGAGGAGTGGGAGGAAGGAGAGGGAGCAATAGAGGGTGAGAGAGAGGAGTGGGAGGAAGGAGAGGGAGCACCAGAGGGTGAGAGAGAGGAGTGGGAGGAAGGGGAGGGAGCACCAGAGGGTGAGAGAGAGGAGTGGGAGGAAGGAGAGGGAGCACCAGAGGGTGAGAGAGAGGAGTGGGAGGAAGGAGAGGGAGCACCAGAGGGTGAGAGAGAGGAGTGGGAGGAAGGAGAGGGAGCACCAGAGGGTGAGAGAGAGGAGTGGGAGGAAGGAGAGGGAGCACCAGAGGGTGAGAGAGAGGAGTGGGAGGAAGGAGAGGGAGCACCAGAGGGTGAGAGAGAGGAGTGGGAGGAAGGAGAGGGAGCACCAGAGGGTGAGAGAGAGGAGTGGGAGGAAGGAGAGGGAGCACCAGAGGGTGAGAGAGAGGAGTGGGAGGAAGGAGAGGGAGCAATAGGGGGTGAGAGAGAGGAGTGGGAGGAAGGAGAGGGAGCACCAGAGGGTGAGAGAGAGGAGTGGGAGGAAGGAGAGGGAGCACCAGAGGGTGAGAGAGAGGAGTGGGAGGAAGGAGAGGGAGCACCAGAGGGTGAGAGAGAGGAGTGGGAGGAAGGAGAGGGAGCAATAGAGGGTGAGAGAGAGGAGTGGGAGGAAGGAGAGGGAGCACCAGAGGGTGAGAGAGAGGAGTGGGAGGAAGGAGAGGGAGCACCAGAGGGTGAGAGAGAGGAGTGGGAGGAAGGAGAGGGAGCACCAGAGGGTGAGAGAGAGGAGTGGGAGGAAGGAGAGGGAGCAATAGAGGGTGAGAGAGAGGAGTGGGAGGAAGGAGAGGGAGCACCAGAGGGTGAGAGAGAGGAGTGGGAGGAAGGAGAGGGAGCACCAGAGGGTGAGAGAGAGGAGTGGGAGGAAGGAGAGGGAGCACCAGAGGGTGAGAGAGAGGAGTGGGAGGAAGGAGAGGGAGCACCAGAGGGTGAGAGAGAGGAGTGGGAGGAAGGAGAGGGAGCAATAGAGGGTGAGAGAGAGGAGTGGGAGGAAGGAGAGGGAGCACCAGAGGGTGAGAGAGAGGAGTGGGAGGAAGGAGAGGGAGCACCAGAGGGTGAGAGAGAGGAGTGGGAGGAAGGAGAGGGAGCACCAGAGGGTGAGAGAGAGGAGTGGGAGGAAGGAGAGGGAGCACCAGAGGGTGAGAGAGGAGTGGGAGGAAGGAGAGGGAGCACCAGAGGGTGAGAGAGAGGAGTGGGAGGAAGGAGAGGGAGCACCAGAGGGTGAGAGAGAGGAGTGGGAGGAAGGAGAGGGAGCACCAGAGGGTGAGAGAGAGGAGTGGGAGGAAGGAGAGGGAGCAATAGAGGGTGAGAGAGAGGAGTGGGAGGAAGGAGAGGGAGCAATAGAGGGTGAGAGAGAGGAGTGGGAGGAAGGAGAGGGAGCAATAGAGGTTGGTTGCGTCGCGATTCTCCAGCCTTCTCCCAAAGTATGGATTTAACAACTGTGGAAACACCCTCCAGCCAATGCTTACACCACTTATTCAAACCTCCCTCCAGGCAATGCTTACACCACTTATTCAAACCTCCCTCCAGGCAATGCTTACACCACTTATTCAAACCTCCCTCCAGGCAATGCTTACACCACTTATTCAAACCTCCCTCCAGGCAATGCTTACACCACTTATTCAAACCTCCCTCCAGGCAATGCTTACACCACTTATTCAAACCTCCCTCCAGGCAATGCTTACACAAATCATTCAAACCTCCCTCCAGGCAATGCTTACACAAATCATTCAAACCTCCCTCCAGGCAATGCTTACACCACTTATTCAAACCTCCCTCCAGGCAATGCTTACACAAATCATTCAAACCTCCCTCCAGGCAATGCTTACACCAATTATTTAAACCTCCCTCCAGGCAATGCTTACACCACTTATTCAAACCTCCCTCCAGGCAATGCTTACACCAATTATTTAAACCTCCCTCCAGGCAATGCTTACACCACTTATTCAAACCTCCCTCCAGGCAATGCTTACACAAATCATTCAAACCTCCCTCCAGGCAATGCTTACACCAATTATTTAAACCTCCCTCCAGGAAATGCTTACACCACTTATTCAAACCTCCCTCCAGGCAATGCTTACACCAATTATTTAAACCTCCCTCCAGGCAATGCTTACACCAATTATTTAAACCTCCCTCCAGGCAATGCTTACACCACTTATTCAAACCTCCCTCCAGGCAATGCTTACACCAATTATTTAAATCTCCCTCCAGGCAATGCTTACACCACTTATTCAAACCTCCCTCCAGCAAATGCTTACACCAATCCTATGAAACTCCCTCCAGCCAATGCTTACACCAATCCTATGCTTTTAAATCCATGACAGGGAGTGTGGAAGTGCATACTTCTGTAAAAGGTGGAGAATTGTGATGCAGCCAGTGAGTAAGTGACAGGGAAGGAGTGAAACAATAACACACTGCTTTAGAGCAGAGGGTTGGACCGTTAAGCTTGGCTAGGTCCAGCTGACTCACACCCAGCTCTGGCCCTCTCCTTGACATAACAACACCAGTCAACCAGTCTGTCAAGGCCTCTCAGTTAGAGGTGAACATAACGTCACCCCTACAACACAACTAGTGATACTCAGGCCAGAGACTGAATCAATTACAGCGTACGGCTTCACAGACAGCTTGAGCTTTCAGGAGTGTGTTTGACTTGTACAGCAGCCTATCAAGCTCGAGTTCATTCAAATGGCAGAATACAATTGAACTCTGAACTGTGTGATGAACAACAAATAATACATAGGAAACAAACAAAAGAAGATACATGCAACATTCATTTAGGGAAATGTTGTGGCTGTTAAAAGTAACCCAGATGGAGGGAGTTGACTTAGAACCAACTGCCTTTTGATTGACATACATGATGCAATCAGATCCTACACAACCCATAGCAACTCAACATGATGTATAGTTCAAATAAGTCATGGCCCATAGGGCAGGGTCCTCTTGTTTCTGTAGCATGAGGCAGCTTGGTGTACATGTACACCACTGGACAATTTGTATAGTCGCTAAAGAGTATAATGTGCCGTAGGTCCATGCTACCCTGACCCGACTCACCTGTTCATTCTCTTTGTAGTCCTGCAGAGCCACACACTCACACCTGTCATCCTCCAGGTTGTAACCAGTGGTGATCTGAACAACACACAAACTGTAATTCAGCCATTCACTGATTGATTTGAACCAGTCCTTGATTCAATTAGGTTTTTCCAACGGTCACTAATCAAACATATTTAAACATCGCAATACACTTTACAGTCAAAATAAATGGAGTAGTTATACTTCAGAGCTGCAGTGAATTCTGGGAGCTTCTTCACTGACTGACTGGCGATACAATTTGCAGAACATTTATTTTATAATACATGACCAGCTTCTCTCCTAGTATTAAAACGCTATATATCCATCATCCATTCCTTTAATAACAAGCTCAAGAGACTAACGAACTAAATCAGAAAGCACATTTATTTCAAAACATGAATGTATTAGTTTAGCATAAATAATCAAGGTCTGTATCAATACAGATACTTCCCCAGATTCTGAGTTAGTGAGAGGTTTACACAAATAGGCAGAAATTAAGGACATTGAATGAACCCATACAATTATCACCAGTGAGAATAACAACATACTCAAGGAACTGGAGCTAAAGAACAGCAATACAATGTGGAAATATGTTGGAGGAAGTTGTAACCCATTTTTATTAAACAAACACCAAGGGAATATACAAGAAAGACATTTTAGTCTTTAAATGACTTGTTTCAGCTTTGTATCGGGTCTTCTAACAAATATCTAATTTGAGGAGCGTAAATGCAGTTAACATGCATACTAAAGGAGGGGATATTATTGCTCTGTTACAAATCAGTCACTAAACACAATCAAAGCCAAATGATTCAAATAAGTAACAGATGCCCATGAGATAAGCGTAATCAACTGAGGAAAACACAGTCTGTGTGGTTTCTCTCAAATCTAGATTTTTTCCCCTGAATAATTTAAAACCTCTCAAATAGTGGGACGAGGGTGGTAGTGTGCAGTAGTGTAATAGGCATGCTTCAGCCATGCAATAGGCATGCTTCAGCCATGCTTCAGCCAGGCAATAGGCATGCTTCAGCCATGCAATAGTGTTCTAATATGTATGTAGTAGCGTGTTTGTAGTACTCACCAGGCCGTTGGTGTGGTTACACATGTCCCAGAGAGGGATGAGGGCGAGGGTGACACGGCTACCGTCTTCTGTAGGGATCTGGTTCTGACGGGTCATCACTGAGGAAACCGCCCATCTACAGGGATTAAAGGTCATGGTAAACCAATCAGCAACAATATTCACTTTTCATGGACTAGCCAATCATAACAAGGGCCCTGTGTTTTTCCAGACCACGTGACCTGAGCAGGGAAAACTGAGGACCCCAGTTATACCCTCAAGTTTATGGAAATTCTACTAGTCCCCAAGACAATTTCCCAAAACTTGAGGGTATAACTGGGGTCCTCAGTTTTCCCTGCTCAGGTCACGTGGTCTGGAAAAACACAGGGCCCTTGTTCAACCACATCAGATAGCAAACCTTGCTACTAACCATGTTCCCATCCAAACATTTACCTGACGCATGAAAAAAGTCACGACCGAGCTGATGAAAGCATGAAATGCTGGTCACAATTTGATAAATGCAGACAGAAAATGTGTTCGTTCGACACGGTGGGATCTTTTTGTGTTGGTAAAAGAAATTATGAGAGAAATGGAGGTGGAAATGCACATTTTGATATATTAACAGAAAACCTTTTAACTTGTATTTTTCATTCGGTACATAGGAATTTAATGGCAAAAGTCATTTTTATGTGCACTATTTCATCACGCACAGCCTTTTATCAGTTTGATGGAAACATCTCTGGTGGGAAAATGTGCATATTGTTTTATGCAGATTAGAGAATATTTGCATGATAATCTGTCGCAAATTGGATGGAAACCTAGCTAACTTGAGGAATTGTGTAATCAAGTCGCCTGTTCTGAAGCCAACCAATGAGGACAATCAGTCCCAGTCATAACCTTGGCTTTAGTAATAGTTGAAGTATGGAAAACTAAGAGGTTATAGATGACAACCAGCCTGTTCTAGAGAACACTGTTGTGGATGAAATCTAGCCTTTAGTTACAGGCAGGTGATTGTTTAAGAATTTAACAATGGAGGATCTATAGTAATAATAATCTATATTAATTAATTCAAGACAAGTGCATCAAATGAGAATGCTGTTCATCGATTACAGCTCAGCATTTAACACCATAGTACCCTCCAAACTCGTCATCAAGCTCGAGACCCTGGGTCTCGACCCCGCCCTGTGCAACTGGGTCCTGGACTTCCTGACGGGCCGCCCCCAGGTGGTGAGGGTAGGTAACAACATCTCCACCCCGCTGATCCTCAACACTGGGGCCCCACAAGGGTGCGTTCTGAGCCCTCTCCTGTACTCCCTGTTCACCCACGACTGCGTGGCCATGCACGCCTCCAACTCAATCATCAAGTTTGCGGATGACACTACAGTGGTAGGCTTGATTACCAACAACGACGAGACGGCCTACAGGGAGGAGGTGAGGGCCCTCGGAGTGTGGTGTCAGGAAAATAACCTCACACTCAACGTCAACAAAACAAAGGAGATGATTGTGGACTTCAGGAAACAGCAGAGGGAGCACCCCCCTATCCACATCGACGGGTCAGCAGTGGAGAAGGTGGAAAGTTTTAAGTTCCTCGGTGTACACATCACGGACAAAATGAATTGGTCCACCCACACAGACAGCGTCGTGAAGAAGGCGCAGCAGCGCCTCTTCAACCTCAGGAGGCTGAAGAAATTCGGCTTGTCACCAAAAGCACTCACAAACTTCTACAGATGCACAATCGAGAGCATCCTGTCGGGCTGTATCACCGCCTGGTACGGCAACTGCTCCGCCCACAACCGTAAGGCTCTCCAGAGGGTAGTGAGGTCTGCAGAACGCATCACCGGGGGCAAACTACCTGCCCTCCAGGACACCTACACCACCCGATGTCACAGGAAGGCCATAAAGATCATCAAGGACAACAACCACCCAAGCCACTGCCTGTTCACCCCGCTATCATCCAGAAGGCGAGGTCAGTACAGGTGCATCAAAGCAGGGACCGAGAGACTGAAAAACAGCTTCTATCTCAAGGCCATCAGACTGTTAAACAGCCACCACTAACATTTAGCGGCCGCTGCCAACATACTGACTCAACTCCAGCCACTTTAAAAATGGGAATTGATGGAAATTATGTAAAAATGTACCACTAGCCACTTTAAACAATGCCACTTAATATAATGTTTACATACCCTACATTACCCATCTCATATGTATATACTGTACTCTATATCATCTACTGCATCTTGCCATCTTTATGTAATACATGTACCACTAGCCACTTTAAACTATGCCACTTTATGTTTACATACCCTACAGTACTCATCTCATATGTATATACCGTACTCTATACCATCTACTGCATCTTGCCTATGCCGTTCTGTACCACCACTCATTCATATATCTTTATGTACATATTCTTTATCCCTTTACACTTGTGTGTGTATAAGGTAGTAGTTGTGGAATTGTTAGGTTAGATTACTTGTTGGTTATTACTGCATTGTCGGAACTAGAAGCACAAGCATTTCGCTACACTCGCATTAACATCTGCTAACTATGTGTATGTGACTAATAAAATTTGATTTGATTTGATCAAATAAATATCAATCTGTGCTCTTGCTATAATGATGTCGAGGCGTGTTCTGAGAATTCTAAACATTTTAAACTGGGCTAACTGCTAACGGAGGTTCCTCCAGAAGGCCTCGGCACGCTGTCCTGGACCCTTCATTCCTACAACACATTGCCTGGTGGAAGAGGAGGCTTGCATCACACCCAATACAATGGGAAGATAAAAGGAGTGGATATAAATGATTCTCTCAAAGATCATTTGGCTCTAATGACAGAACAATGAGAACTAACCTGTCATCCTCGATGCTGACAGTTGTTCTACATTCTCTGACCGTCTTACACACACACACACACACACACACACACACACACACACACACACACACACACACACACACACACACACACACACACACACACACACACACACACACAGGGGAGGTGGAAGAAAGCCATTTAAAAAGCAGACCGACACAAACACCTACCTGTAGTCGTCGAACGTAAAGGCGTCCTTCAAGGGCAGTTTACTGGTGGTCAGATGAGTCTGGAAATTGAAGGCGAGGAAGAGAGAAAAGGAGAGAAAGAAGGAAATGGAGTGCAAGAAAGAAAGGTATAGATGGAGAGAGAGAAGAAAAAAATGGAGAGAAATGGAGTGAGGAGGGAAAGATAAAAACACAAAACAGTGAAATGTCATCATGCTGCTGCCTAACATCCTAAAAACAGTGTATGTTAGTGTGGTGTATGTTAGCGTGGTGTATGTTAGCGTGGTGTATGTTAGCGTTTGTGTGCGTTAGCGTCTGCGGTGCGAGGCTAGTATTAGGGTGGCGTTAGCCCCCCATACATTACTGTCAACTTAATGTGTTGTGCCCAGCAGACGTCATCAATCTGCTTCATCAAGTTGGGTGACAGAGAACCACCAGTGCCACAGAAATCTACATTTAAAGCCCCACACTGGACACCTCCAAGGGCTCATTTCCAACCTAGCAGGAGGTAGAGGTGGAGGGAGAGGACTAGTACAATACGCAGCTAAAAAGAGATATAGGTGGGGGGAGATAAGGGTGTGGTGGAGGGGGGAAAGAGGGAAGAGAAAGGGGGATAAGTAGAGATGGAGAGAGAGAGCAGGGCTTCCCCAACATGCAAAGTGAGCTGCAGCAAAAAGACTCCAGTTCAGTAGGAAGGAACCCACAGTGAGACACGTAACCAAGGCTCTCTCCACAGTGAGACACGTAGCCAAGGCTCTCTCCACAGTGAGACACGTAGCCAAGGCTCTGTCCACAGTGAGACACGTAGCCAAGGCTCTCTCCACAGTGAGACACGTAACCAAGGCTCTGTCCACAGTGAGACACGTAACCAAGGCTCTCTCCACAGTGAGACACGTAACCAAGGCTCTGTCCACAGTGAGACACGTAGCCAAGGCTCTGTCCACAATGAGACACGTAACCAAGGCTCTGTCCACAGTGAGACACGTAACCAAGGCTCTGTCCACAGTGAGACACGTAGCCAAGGCTCTGTCCACAGTGAGACACGTAGCCAAGGCTCTGTCCACAGTGAGACACGTAGCCAAGGCTCTGTCCACAGTGAGACACGTAGCCAAGGCTCTCTCCACAGTGAGACACGTAACCAAGGCTCTCTCCACAGTGAGACACGTAACCAAGGCTCTCTCCACAGTGAGACACGTAGCCAAGGCTCTCTCCACAGTGAGACACGTAGCCAAGGCTCTGTCCACAGTGAGACACGTAACCAAGGCTCTGTCCACAGTGAGACACGTAACCAAGGCTCTGTCCACAGTGAGACACGTAGCCAAGGCTCTCTCCACAGTGAGACACGTAACCAAGGCTCTGTCCACAGTGAGACACGTAGCCAAGGCTCTCTCCACAGTGAGACACGTAACCAAGGCTCTGTCCACAGTGAGACACGTAGCCAAGGCTCTGTCCACAGTGAGACACGTAGCCAAGGCTCTCTCCACAGCGAGACACGTAGCCAAGGCTCTGTCCACAATGAGACACGTAGCCAAGGCTCTGTCCACAGTGAGACACGTAACCAAGGCTCTGTCCACAGTGAGACACGTAACCAAGGCTCTCTCCACAGTGAGACACGTAACCAAGGCTCTGTCCACAGTGAGACACGTAGCC
Organism: Salvelinus alpinus; assembly: GCF_045679555.1. Classification (NCBI taxonomy): domain Eukaryota; kingdom Metazoa; phylum Chordata; class Actinopteri; order Salmoniformes; family Salmonidae; genus Salvelinus; species Salvelinus alpinus. The sequence continues at coordinate 17,728,662 of NC_092119.1, forward strand.
AAGGCTCTCTCCACAGTGAGACACGTAGCCAAGGCTCTCTCCACAGTGAGACACGTAACCAAGGCTCTCTCCACAGTGAGACACGTAACCAAGGCTCTGTCCACAGTGAGACACGTAACCAAGGCTCTGTCCACAGTGAGACACGTAACCAAGGCTCTGTCCACAGTGAGACACGTAGCCAAGGCTCTCTCCACAGTGAGACACGTAGCCAAGGCTCTCTCCACAGTGAGACACGTAGCCAAGGCTCTCTCCACAGTGAGACACGTAACCAAGGCTCTGTCCACAGTGAGACACGTAACCAAGGCTCTGTCCACAGTGAGACACGTAACCAAGGCTCTGTCCACAGTGAGACACGTAACCAAGGCTCTGTCCACAGTGAGACACGTAACCAAGGCTCTGTCCACAGTGAGACACGTAACCAAGGCTCTCTCCACAGTGAGACACGTAACCAAGGCTCTCTCCACAGTGAGACACGTAACCAAGGCTCTGTCCACAGTGAGACACGTAACCAAGGCTCTGTCCACAGTGAGACACGTAACCAAGGCTCTCTCCACAGTGAGACACGTAGCCAAGGCTCTGTCCACAGTGAGACACGTAGCCAAGGCTCTGTCCACAGTGAGACACGTAACCAAGGCTCTGTCCACAGTGAGACACGTAACCAAGGCTCTGTCCACAGTGAGACACGTAACCAAGGCTCTCTCCACAGTGAGACACGTAGCCAAGGCTCTGTCCACAGTGAGACACGTAACCAAGGCTCTGTCCACAGTGAGACACGTAGCCAAGGCTCTGTCCACAGTGAGACACGTAGCCAAGGCTCTGTCCACAGTGAGACACGTAGCCAAGGCTCTCTCCACAGTGAGACACGTAGCCAAGGCTCTCTCCACAGTGAGACACGTAGCCAAGGCTCTCTCCACAGTGAGACACGTAGCCAAGGCTCTGTCCACAGTGAGACACGTAGCCAAGGCTCTCTCCACAGTGAGACACGTAACCAAGGCTCTCTCCACAGTGAGACACGTAACCAAGGCTCTCTCCACAGTGAGACACGTAGCCAAGGCTCTGTCCACAGTGAGACACGTAACCAAGGCTCTGTCCACAGTGAGACACGTAACCAAGGCTCTGTCCACAGTGAGACACGTAACCAAGGCTCTGTCCACAGCGAGACACGTAACCAAGGCTCTGTCCACAGCGAGACACGTAGCCAAGGCTCTCTCCACAGCGAGACACGTAACCAAGGCTCTGTCCACAGCGAGACACGTAGCCAAGGCTCTGTCCACAGCGAGACACGTAGCCAAGGCTCTCTCCACAGCGAGACACGTAGCCAAGGCTCTCTCCACAGCGAGACACGTAGCCAAGGCTCTGTCCACAATGAGACACGTAGCCAAGGCTCTGTCCACAGTGAGACACGTAACCAAGGCTCTCTCCACAGTGAGACACGTAACCAAGGCTCTGTCCACAGTGAGACACGTAACCAAGGCTCTCTCCACAGTGAGACACGTAACCAAGGCTCTGTCCACAGTGAGACACGTAGCCAAGGCTCTGTCCACAGTGAGACACGTAGCCAAGGCTCTGTCCACAGTGAGACACGTAACCAAGGCTCTGTCCACAGTGAGACACGTAACCAAGGCTCTGTCCACAGTGAGACACGTAGCCAAGGCTCTCTCCACAGTGAGACACGTAGCCAAGGCTCTCTCCACAGTGAGACACGTAGCCAAGGCTCTGTCCACAGTGAGACACGTAACCAAGGCTCTGTCCACAGTGAGACACGTAACCAAGGCTCTGTCCACAGTGAGACACGGACGGACGGACGGACGGACGGACGGACGGACGGTCCGTCCGTCCGTCCGTCCGTCCGTCCGTCCGTCCGTCCGTCCGTCCGTCCGTCCGTCCGTCCGTCCGTGTGTGTGTGTGTGTGTGTGTGTGTGTGTAATAGAGACAGTCCGGCAGTGACACTGATTTATCCCTACAGTAAAGTGAGGAGAATCACACCCAAAGGGGTAACCCTAACCTACCCCCTCAACACCCACACGTTTCACCTGACAACCTACCCCCCTCAACACCCACACGTTTCACCTGACACAACCTACCCCTCAAGACCCACACGTTTCACCTGACACAACATACCCCCTCAACACCCACACGTTTCACCTGACACAACCTACCCCCTCAACACCCACACGTTTCACCTGACACAACCTACCCCCTCAACACCCACACGTTTCACCTGACACAACCTACCCCCTCAACACCCACACGTTTCACCGGACACAACATACCCCCTCAACACCCACACGTTTCACCTGACACAACCTACTCAAATGCATGTAGTTAAATATAAGTTACTACTTTAACTCTTTGACATAGGTCCACTTAAATATTGAAGACAGGGGATGGAATAATACCCCAGGTAGAAACTGCAGCCTCCTCCCTCCCCCTGGTTTTGACAGAGAAGAAGTGGTAGTGGGATTGAGGAGCAGCATTGAGCATTGTCCTGCTCTGCTCTGACAGCCATTAAAAGATAAGCGTCTAGACTAGCGGATGAATCCTAGCGGTGAGGGGTGTCGTGTCGACGTGGAGCCCAGCAGCCAGGTCTGATCCTGGGCTGGGCCCTGCCTGCCTGTGGAAGTTTAGAAAGATACCTGGAGCTCCTCAGAGAGGAAAGGGAAGGTTAGACAGATACCTGGAGCTCCTCAGAGAGGAAAGGGAAGGTTAGACAGATACATGGAGCTCCTCAGAGAGGAAAGGGAAGGTTAGACAGATACCTGGAGCTCCTCAGAGAGGAGAGGGAAGGTTAGACAGATACCTGGAGCTCCTCAGAGAGGAAATGGAGCTCCTCAGAGAGGAAATGGAAGGTTAGAGAGATACCTGGAGGTCCTCAGAGAGGAAAGGGAAGGTTAGACAGATACATGGAGCTCCTCAGAGAGGAAATGGAAGGTTAGAGAGATGCCTGGAGGTCCTCAGAGAGGAAATGGAAGGTTAGAGAGATACCTGGAGGTCCTCAGAGAGGAAAGGGAAGGTTAGACAGATACCTGGAGCTCCTCAGAGAGGAGAGGGAAGGTTAGACAGATACCTGGAGCTCCTCAGAGAGGAAAGGGAAGGATAGACAGATACCTGAAGCTCCTCAGAGAGGAAAGGGAAGGTTAGACAGATACATGGAGCTCCTCAGAGAGGAAAGGGAAGGTTAGACAGATACATGGAGCTCCTCAGAGAGGAAAGGGAAGGTTAGACAGATACCTGGAGCTCCTAAGAGAGGAGAGGGAAGGTTAGACAGATACCTGGAGCTCCTCAGAGAGGAAAGGGAAGGTTAGACAGATACATGGAGCTCCTCAGAGAGGAAAGGGAAGGTTAGACAGATACCTGGAGCTCCTCAGAGAGGAAAGGGAAGGTTAGACAGATACATGGAGCTCCTCAGAGAGGAAATGGAAGGTTAGACAGATACATGGAGCTCCTCAGAGAGGAAAGGGAAGGATAGACAGATACCTGAAGCTCCTCAGAGAGGAAAGGGAAGGTTAGACAGATACATGGAGCTCCTCAGAGAGGAAAGGGAAGGTTAGACAGATACATGGAGCTCCTCAGAGAGGAAAGGGAAGGTTAGACAGATACATGGAGCTCCTCAGAGAGGAAAGGGAAGGTTAGACAGATGGACAGATACATGGAGTTCCTCAGAGAGGAAAGGGACGGTTAGACAGATACCTGGAGCTCCTCAGAGAGGAAAGGGAAGGTTAGAGAGATACCTGGAGGTCCTCAGAGAGGAAAGGGAAGGTTAGACAGATACATGGAGTTCCTCAGAGAGGAAATGGAAGGTTAGACAGATACATGGAGCTCCTCAGAGAAGAGAGGGAAGGTTAGACAGATACCTGAAGCTCCTAAGAGAGGAAAGGGAAGGTTAGACAGATGGACAGATACATGGAGTTCCTCAGAGAGGAAATGGAAGGTTAGACAGATACCTGGAGCTCTTCAGAGAGGAAATGGAAGGTTAGACAGATACCTGGAGCTCCTAAGAGAGGAGAGGGAAGGTTAGAGAGATACCTGGAGCTCCTCAGAGAGGAAAGGGAAGGTTAGACAGATACATGGAGCTCCTCAGAGAGGAGAGGGAAGGTTAGAGAGATACCTGGAGCTCCTCAGAGGAAAGGGAAGGTTAGACAGATACCTGGAGCTCCTCAGAGAGGAAAGGGAAGGTTAGACAGATACATGGAGCTCCTCAGAGAGGAAATGGGAGGTTAGACAGATACATGGAGCTCCTCAGAGAGGAAAGGGAAGGATAGACAGATACCTGAAGCTCCTCAGAGAGGAAAGGGAAGGTTAGACAGATACATGGAGCTCCTCAGAGAGGAAAGGGAAGGTTAGACAGATACATGGAGCTCCTCAGAGAGGAAAGGGAAGGTTAGACAGATACATGGAGCCCCTCAGAGAGGAAAGGGAAGGTTAGACAGATGGACAGATACATGGAGTTCCTCAGAGAGGAAAGGGACGGTTAGACAGATACCTGGAGCACCTCAGAGAGGAAATGGAAGGTTAGACAGATACATGGAGCTCCTCAGAGAAGAGAGGGAAGGTTAGACAGATACCTGAAGCTCCTAAGAGAGGAAAGGGAAGGTTAGACAGATACATGGAGTTCCTCAGAGAGGAAATGGAAGGTTAGACAGATACCTGGAGCTCCTAAGAGAGGAAATGGAAGGTTAGACAGATACCTGGAGCTCCTAAGAGAGGAGAGGGAAGGTTAGAGAGATACCTGGAGCTCCTCAGAGAGGAAAGGGAAGGTTAGACAGATACATGGAGCTCCTCAGAGAGGAGAGGGAAGGTTAGAGAGATACCTGGAGCTCCTCAGAGAGGAAAGGGAAGGTTAGAGAGATACCTGGAGCTCCTCAGAGAGGAAAGGGAACGTTAGACAGATACATGGAGCTCCTCAGAGAGGAAATGGAAACGACACCACTGGGACAGAAAAGAAAAAAAAATCTCATTACACCACGCGCCACAAACACACACATTCCAAGGTTACTTTGCATTGGTTTGCTGCATACTGAGGTCACATTATGAGGTCCACACATTCAGCTTCTGGATATTCAAACACACACACAGTTACAAACTCATACAGTCCCATTGGAAGGAAGAGGCACACACTGGGTTCTACTTCAGACGGCCTGCTACACACACTGGGTTCTACTTCAGACGGCCTGCTACACTCACTGGGTTCTACTTCAGACGGCCTGCTACACTCACTGGGTTCTACTTCAGACGGCCTGCTACACTCACTGGGTTCTACTTCAGACGGCCTGCTACACTCACTGGGTTCTACTTCAGACGGCCTGCTACACACACTGGGTTCTACTTCAGACGGCCTGCTACACTCACTGGGTTCTACTTCAGACGGCCTGCTACACTCACTGGGTTCTACTTCAGACGGCCTGCTACACTCACTGGGTTCTACTTCAGACGGCCTGCTACACTCACTGGGTTCTACTTCAGACGGCCTGCTACACTCACTGGGTTCTACTTCAGACGGCCTGCTACACTCACTGGGTTCTACTTCAGACGGCCTGCTACACTCACTGGGTTCTACTTCAGACGGCCTGCTACACTCACTGGGTTCTACTTCAGACGGCCTGCTACATTCACTGGGTTCTACTTCAGACGGCCTGCTACACTCACTGGGTTCTACTTCAGACGGCCTGCTACACTCACTGGGTTCTACTTCAGACGGCCTGCTACACTCACTGACAACAGCCTATCCCATCCCACCTTCACAGGGGGGTGAATATCTATAGGAGGGACACACACGCATTAAGAACTCACTGACTGACTACCCAATTCTAACACAAGAGGACTGTGTGTGTGTGGTGGTGGTGGGGGGGTAGAGGGTAGTCCCAGCCACTCAAACATGTACGGAGGGTACAATCAGGTCAATTCAATTCAAAGCCAATGCGACAACATAATTTTCCAGCCCGGTCATCTGCGGCCACCCGCCTTGGAAAAGGGAGAGAGAGGCTGACGTTGACAGTAGTCATTACATTGACACCGGCTCCCAACCTGAGCAGAGGACATGAGAGAGGAAAGAAGGAGGGGGGTTCAAAAAGAGGGAGGGATGAGAGGAGAACAAAAGGCGAGAGAGAGAGAAAGAGCGAAGATGTGAGATGGAGTGTGGAGAGGGGCAGGGGCTGAGAGGAGATGTAGTGAAGAAGAGGGGAAATATGAACAGGACACACACCTTTCACAAACACGCCTCTAAACAATACATCGCTCAAATCAACCCAGAAGGAGAGGTCAACTACAACACCATGGCCATGAGGCTTCCAACATCTTCATTAGAACATAGTGGAATATTTTGTTTTCTTATGGTTGCTTATTGAGTTTTTGGTTTTAAGCTACAGTATATAACACCCATTATATAATTATTAATAATGTGATGTTATCAGTATTATTACATGGTAACAGACACCTAACTATACCTATAACCCACCACTACCATCTAGTGGGCATTGATGGTACTGTCTTTTCAGAGACAGGCCACCTGCCGTCTGTCAAGGCAACAAAACAGCAAATTTCTGTCAAGTAGCACCCACTTTATGATTCACTCTTCTGCTTAATTCAGTCAATTGTATGAAATCAAATATTGCGGGGGCAAAAGCAACTAAAATGCTTCACCTAGATAGCAGGGATTGGCATGAGTAGTCAAGTTCTCCATCCAAGGTTAATATTAGATTACTAATGAGTAATTAGCAAGTGAAATGTATGATCCCTGACAAAAATAAAGTATATCTTAGACATGTTTACGTTTTGTGGAGTATGTGAAGTACATTGAAAATATGTTTAAAATGACATGCCTTAATAAATATGGTTTGATGAATGGGTACTAGCGAGGACTAGTAATAAACCATCTCGTTCAACTGAGAAGTAACATTTAATCAAAAAACATGTCAACACACACACCAGTCCAGATCAACCAAGAGACAGCGACAAACATTAACTATTGCCATCATGAATATTTCATATTTAATGTCTTGACAGTAATGTGAATGTTGTTCTCTCTTCCCTAATTGACAGTTATTTGATGACAGAATCAGACACAAAGCATCCCAACTAAAGAAAGTGAAAATCATTTGATGACAAGAGTCAGACACACAAAGCATCCCAACTAAAGAAAGTGAAAATCATTTGGAGAAACAGATTTTTATTTCTCCTTCTTTGATAAAGAGACTAGAGAACCTAGAGTCGTCTAGTCTCTGTCCCAAATGGCACCCTACTCAATACATAGTATACATTTTGACTAGAGCCCTATGGCTCGAATGCACTATATAGGGAATAGGGTTACATTTAGGACGCATCCCTAGTCTTCATTGGTTTGATCAAAGGGAAAGCAAACATGTCAGTTAATAACTTCAAATTAGCATACTGGGAGAGAGATTTGCATCACAATGTATGTCTTGCATTTCTTCTAATTCATAATAAAATGTAATCACATTGTCTCTCCGTTTTCCTGACTGAAGGTACAGCTACCTACCTACAGATAAACTGGACCTTTCAAACTAAATAGCTATGGAGAGTAGAGGTACTGGCATCAATCCCTAAGAAAAGCACAGTTGGCCATTTAACCATTGTGAATGTTATATCGACGAAGCCTTTATAATACTATGCTGCTCTCATTGAGATTTTAGTCATATTTTGCTTGGGAACCTTGTGAAAGATGAAATGTGAATAAATATCAATGTGTTGCATTGTGGTAAATAGTACACATCTACAAACACCGTATCCCAAATGGCACCCTATTTCCTATATACTAACTTCTTTTCACCAGAGCCCCATGGACCCTTGTCAAAATTAGTGCACGACAGTATATAAGGAATAGCAAAAGTAGTGCACTATATAGGATGTATCCACCGATCACACAGGAGTGGTCTTCAGTTCAGACCAATGATATTCAAAGTTGTAGGGGAACAGCAGTGGGATAGACAAAAATATTTGTAGGATTTTTTTTTAGGAACAACAAATTAAGAGTACATATTATTGTATGGAACAATATATAAACGTTTTTCAGAAAGATCATTTGAAGAAAACATTATTTTTAGTAAATGTATTTATTGGTTTATTTTCATTCTGATAAGAGATGAAAATGTAATAAAAATCCAAATGTACCAATTTTAAGGTTGTGTCATTAGATTTAGGGTCGGGTCGCGAGAAATTGTTGTGAAAAAAAAATGGGATCCCCAGAAATTCTGACAGAAAAACATTTGGTCCCCGCTGAGTTTGAATACCACTGGTTCAGACTGTAAGAGGTAAAAAGCTCCCCCTGTTGGTTACTGTGGTATTTAAGAACAAGTTCCCTGCCACTTTCTATGCTACTGGCAGCTTATCGGGCCCTCTGAAATTGGGTGCAAGAGGCCATTCTGCAGCTGCTCTCCTCATCTCCCTACAGCTGGAAACCTCTTAAAACCTGATCCCTCTCGCTAAGCATGCCTCGGAGCACGCCACACACTGACAGATAGGTGGACTGGCAGAGACGGAGTGATAGAAGGACGAGGAAGAAGGGCCAGAGAAAGACAGAGAACAGAGAGAGAGAGAAAGCGAGAGAGAGAAAGAGTCCTTCCTGACTGACTTTTAACACGAGCCAAATGAACCCAGCCCAAAGATTTACTCTGTACCTGGCTTCAAGGTGAATGTTCTACAGCTGAGTCTTTAAGGAGATAAATCAACTTACCATACCAGGCTTTAGAACTGAGAGTTTGACCATACCGTCCCTAAGAACTGGGCTCTGAAACGGGCCAATCAGTGTCATTTTGTAAATACCGGCTCTCTATGGCAAGACACATCATTGACCCAAGTGTTGTCAAAATGGGGCCAGTGCTGTCAGATATCTAGTGTGACTAACATACGAACGGACAGACCGAGACAGATCCACATTCCCCTTCCCAGTTTCATCGTCGGGGGGGACAATGAATACTGTCTGGCACAAAAACACATCACAGAAATAATGAAATCACCTCTACTCTTCAGTCTGCCCATGGAAAAACCCCACCTAGGACTACTTAAGGAAAAAAAAACACACACAAATCTATGCTCCTGTCTATTCATGGAAAACACACACAAATCTATGCTCCTGTCTATTCATGGAAAACACACACTATGCTCCTGTCTATCCATGGAAAACACACATCTATGCTCCTGTCTATCCATGGAAAACACACACACACACACACACACATCTATGCTCCTGTCTATCCATGGAAAACACACACACAGAGGATTGTTTGTTTCACATACACGTGACAAACATGTTTCAGAATTTTTGCAAAGTCTGCAGCACCTCATATTGTGCAAAACCTGTGCAAACAGACAGTAACGCGTCCATCCTGCTCAAAAGGTTTCGCAATCTGTTCAGGGTAGTGTTGAATGAACATTTGGTTGTAGACGCAATGAAACGCAGCTATTACTATAAAATACCAAATGACTTTGTAGGGGCAGAGCACTCCCACTCACCTGGATGACTTTGTAGGGGCAGAGCACTCCCACTCACCTGGATGACTTTGTAGGGACAGAGCACTCCCACTCACCTGGATGACTTTGTAGGGACAGAGCACTCCCACTCACCTGGATGACTTTGTAGGGGCAGAGCACTCCCACTCACCTGGATGACTTTGTAGGGACAGAGCACTCCCACTCACCTGGATGACTTTGTAGGGGCAGAGCACTCCCACTCACCTGGATGACTTTGTAGGGACAGAGCACTCCCACTCACCTGGGTGACTTTGTAGGGACAGAGCACTCCCACTCACCTGGGTGACTTTGTAGGGACAGAGCACTCCCACTCACCTGGATGACTTTGTAGGGACAGAGCACTCCCACTCACCTGGATGACTTTGTAGGGACAGAGCACTCCCACTCACCTGGATGATTTTGTAGGGACAGAGCACTCCCACTCACCTGGGTGACTTTGTAGGGACAGAGCACTCCCACTCACCTGGATGACTTTGTAGGGACAGAGCACTCCCACTCACCTGGATGACTTTGTAGGGACAGAGCACTCCCACTCACCTGGATGATTTTGTAGGGACAGAGCACTCCCACTCACCTGGATGACTTTGTAGGGGCAGAGCACTCCCACTCACCTGGATGACTTTGTAGGGACAGAGCACTCCCACTCACCTGGATGACTTTGTAGGGACAGAGCACTCCCACTCACCTGGATGACTTTGTAGGGACAGAGCACTCCCACTCACCTGGATGACTTTGTAGGGACAGAGCACTCCCACTCACCTGGATGACTTTGTAGGGACAGAGCACTCCCACTCACCTGGATGACTTTGTAGGGACAGAGCACTCCCACTCACCTGGATGACTTTGTAGGGACAGAGCACTCCCACTCACCTGGATGACTTTGTAGGTACAGAGCACTCCCACTCACCTGGATGACTTTGTAGGGACAGAGCACTCCCACTCACCTGGATGACTTTGTAGGGACAGAGCACTCCCACTCACCTGGATGACTTTGTAGGGACAGAGCACTCCCACTCACCTGGATGACTTTGTAGGGACAGAGCACTCCCACTCACCTGGATGACTTTGTAGGGACAGAGCACTCCCACTCACCTGGATGACTTTGTAGGGACAGAGCACTCCCACTCACCTGGATGACTTTGTAGGGACAGAGCACTCCCACTCACCTGGGTGACTTTGTAGAAGTAGTGAATAGCAGAAACAGATAGAACATGACTGTTTCTTCAGAAATCCAGTGTGTGACTGAGTACCTCTCTGCCACTCACCTGGATGACCTTGTAGAAGTATGCGTACTGCCGTGCAGTGTTCTTGTACTGGCTGAGGACGTCCTGGATGGCCTGAGTGGACAGCAGGTGGTGTACCTCTTCTTCCTCGTAATAGAGAGGGGTGTCGTAGTCCCCAGGGAGGGTCTTGATGTAGGGCAGCCAGGGGGAGGAGGGGTCAGCCCGCTCACACAGCAGGTGGAGGGCCAGGGTCACGTTACCCATGGCTTGGAGAATACGGTCCTGGCTGTACAGGGGACCTGGGGGGGAGAGGGACGGTTAAATAAAGAATAGAGAGTGTGTGTGTGTGTGTGTGTGTGTGTGTGTGTGTGTGTGTGTGTGTGTGTGTGTGTGTGTGTGTGTGTGTGTGTGTGTGTGTGTGTGTGTGTGTGTGTGTGTGTGTGTGTGTGTGTGTGTGTGTGTGTGTAGGGGCCCTAGGGGAGGACGCAGCAGGAGGGGTTCAAATGTCAGAGGACAAAAGCCTTATAGTCAATGAAGGGTAGGATGGCATCACAGTACATTGGCCTAACATTTCCACTTACCCAGGACAGAGTTCTTGGCTGATTCCACAGTCATCAGCATCGTCCTGGGGATCCACAAAAACAGCTCCTCTGCCTGAGAACACAAATGTTACGTCAAAATGGACACTGACATCATATGGGAGAAAAGTTTGGCCCGGTGATTTTAGTCTACCACAGGCTTAATCGAATGTAAGTGTTCATTGTGCTTTTAAACTCTTCTGACAGTGTTACATCACTGATTAAACTTACACCAAGACACAGAGCACCTGGGCATCATTAGAACAGCTCTGCTTGTTCGATCAGCTGTAAGTGGCAGCCATTTCCAAATGTTACTAATAACAAGAACACCAACTGGAACTGTCATTCTCTTTCTGTTTCCTTCTATCCACAGTGGAACCAGTGTCGTACTTACTAAACACCATAGGGAAGAAAACTAATCGAAACAGGGAGGCACTACCTGAACTTGTCCAATGAGAAACTCTCATTTCGGATGCTAAAACGTTTCGTAACGGTGTGGTTTAAAAGGGAAATTTCACCTCAGGGTTTACTATGAGCAGACAAATACACAGAAAGTCTCAACTTCCTGATTCTACCAGTGAAATGAAAATAAGCTTGTTCTAGCTTATGGTGTGGAAAATTCTGATGTTTATGACAAAAACCTAATGTTGTTAATACAGTAATGACTATATGCCAGTGGCAGATCCAGGGTGAAATGTCCCTTTAATGAAAACGACCCAGGTGATGTGTCACCATGACAACTACTGCCAGGAACAGAGTCCGTCCAGTTGTATGAACCCACCTTGATGTCCTTGGTGGCCCTGAGGCCGAAGCCCTCGCCAGCGAAGTTAGCGATCTCAACCCCCTCGCAGGAAGCTCCACTCTCCTGAGCCCACGCCATCAGCTCCGGGAAGAACTCCTCTCTGCTGCCCTCAAATATCACAGAGATACCTGAGAGAGAGACACTTATGATTCAGCTATTCATATTTAAACTATATAGACCATGGCTCAAATCAAGCTGTATGTGTCTCTCTCTCTGTGTGTGTGTGTGTGTGTGTGTGTGTGTGTGTGTGTGTGTGTGTGTGTGTGTGTGTGTGTGTGTGTGTGTGTGTGTGTGTGTGTGTGTGTGTGTGTGTGTGTGTGTGGTGTGTGTGTGTGTGTGTGTGTGTGTGTGTACACGTTTTACTATACTTGTGAGCAATGTTCCCTCAAAACATTTTTCGGCACTGAGCAAATTTCAGGTGTGCCGAGCCAAAAACTTGAATGTTGTGAAAATTATGTGCAACTTCCGGCGTGCGTTTACTGTGAACACAGGCTGTACCCGCTTTAAGTTACAGTTTAGCAGTAGTCAAGTAGGCTACTGTGGCTATTTGATAATAATGAAGGCCTATCAGAGTGGACTACCGTCAAAAACAATGGAGAAAATGCATCCCATAGCATGGAAAAAACCTGTTCTTTCATTCAGCCTACATTGGAAATAGCTGTTCTATCCTTCTACGTGTTCAACGTAGGTCTACATTCTATAAGACTTTTGGGAAAAACGTACAGGGCTTGACATTAACCTATTTATTTACTTGTCCTTCAGACAGGATGTGACTGAAAATGTTGTGTTGTTTAATGCAAGAAACCACTTTACAAAATAAAATGAAACATTATTACAGAGAATCAGACAAATTATGCTACCCTCTGCCTATTGGCTACATAGCTTATTCAAGCCTGTCTCAAAATACAACACTGTCCCTTCAAGACAAACAAAAGCTCTTTATATGACTCTCTTTTCAAAGATGGCTAGAAATGCACACATTTTATGCACTTGAAGGAAGCAATCACTCCCCCATTGCTGACTACAAATTATCTATAACTGGGCTAATAACTCACTAACTAGCAAAGGATATGAACAAATGTACGAATGTGCACACATGGCTACATGCAGACTCCGCTTTGATCTCAAAACAAGCACATCTACTGACGACCGCTCATGCTGTAAACACAGTCCAGTTCAAAGTAAATGGCACAGATCCGTATATGGCAATGGTCTATTTACATATAGGCCTACTGCAGCTCTGATTGGTTATGGTGCACCGGTCTGTGTAGAGAACGGACCCGAGTCGTGTGTGTCAATGCAATAGAATCCTACTCTGATCCGTTCTGCCTACAACAAAATATCTTGCATAGTTCGCTTTGTTTCGGTATATTGCATTGAAAGTGGCTAATATTGTGTTGATTCGATCACAATTCCCACAGTAAAGGGAAACGTTGATAGTGTTAACTAACGGGGAAAACTCTAGAAAGTTGAGTGAAGTTCAATCTCGTGCTTCTTTGTGCGGGCTGATAATTCTTCTGCACTGCAGTCCCGGAGGAGGTGCGCGCCAGCTTAGAGGGAACATTGCTTGTGAGTAACAGAAGTCCTCACAAGAACTGTAAACCAACTAAAATTCAGAGAAGTGAGGACCTCACTTAGAAAAAAAAGGCTATTTTAGGCTTAGGGGTTAGGGTTAGAATTAGGGTTTGTGTGTGTGATCCAGCCTACCTTTCTGTTTCTTCCTGATCTTCTCCACCAGTCCTCGTATCTGGATATACTCCTCCCACTCTTTCCCTGGAGAAGGGGCAGCACTGCTGCATTCTAATGGGATAGACATACATATCACACGATAAGTTACATAGCTACAAGAATCACATAAAGCCTGTTTCCCAGACACAGATCAAGCCTAAGAACTCTCAATGGAACATGCTTTTTATTCTTATGGGCCCTAGTCAAAAGTAGTACACTGTATAGCGGAAATGGGTTGCCATTTGGGACGCAGCGTTGGAACATACTCTGTAGGAGATCTGAGATTAGGTTCATCATCTCTTTGGGAGAGACCACGGCCGTGGCGCCTGTCCCCGACTTCTGAGTCTTCACTCTACTCTTCCTTCCCATGGTGCAGCTGGTCAGAAGAGGGCAGGGGCTGAGGAGGAGAGACAGACAGTACTAAGTCAGCTGGTCAGAGCAGGGCTGGGGAGGAGAGACAGACAACACTAAGTCAGCTGGTCAGAGCAGGGCTGGGGAGGAGAGACAGACAACACTAAGTCAGCTGGTCAGAGCAGGGCTGAGGAGGAGAGACAGACAACACTAAGTCAGCTGGTCAGAGCAGGGCTGGGGAGGAGAGACAGACAACACTAAGTCAGCTGGTCAGAGCAGGGCTGGGGAGGAGAGACAGACAACACTAAGTCAGCTGGTTAGAGCAGGGCTGAGGAGGAGAGACAGACAACACTAAGTCAGCTGGTCAGAGCAGGGCTGGGGAGGAGAGACAGACAACACTAAGTCAGCTGGTCAGAGCAGGGCTGGGGAGGAGAGACAGACAACACTAAGTCAGCTGGTCAGAGCAGGGCTGAGGAGGAGAGACAGACAACACTAAGTCAGCTGGTCAGAGCAGGGCTGAGGAGGAGAGACAGACAACACTAAGTCAGCTGGTCAGAGCAGGGCTGGGGAGGAGAGACAGACAACACTAAGTCAGCTGGTCAGAGCAGGGCTGAGGAGGAGAGACAGACAACACTAAGTCAGCTGGTCAGAGCAGGGCTGGGGAGGAGAAACAGACAACACTAAGTCAGCTGGTCAGAGCAGGGCTGAGGAGGAGAGACAGACAACACTAAGTCAGCTGGTCAGAGCAGGGCTGAGGAGGAGAGACAGACAACACTAAGTCAGCTGGTCAGAGCAGGGCTGAGGAGGAGAGACAGACAACACTAAGTCAGCTGGTCAGAGCAGGGCTGGGGAGGAGAGACAGACAACACTAAGTCAGCTGGTCAGAGCAGGGCTGAGGAGGAGAGACAGACAACACTAAGTCAGCTGGTCAGAGCAGGGCTGAGGAGGAGAGACAGACAACACTAAGTCAGCTGGTCAGAGCAGGGCTGAGGAGGAGAGACAGACAACACTAAGTCAGCTGGTCAGAGCAGGGCTGAGGAGGAGAGACAGACAACACTAAGTCAGCTGGTCAGAGCAGGGCTGGGGAGGAGAGACAGACAACACTAAGTCAGCTGGTCAGAGCAGGGCTGGGGAGGAGAGACAGACAACACTAAGTCAGCTGGTCAGAGCAGGGCTGGGGAGGAGAGACAGACAACACTAAGTCAGCTGGTCAGAGCAGGGCTGAGGAGGAGAGACAGACAACACTAAGTCAGCTGGTCAGAGCAGGGCTGAGGAGGACAGACAACACTAAGTCAGCTGGTCAGAGCAGGGCTGGGGAGGAGAGACAGACAGCACTAAGTCAGGGAGCAGTAGGTGGGGAGGAGAGACAGAAGGCACTAAGTCAGGGAGCAGTAGGTGGGGAGGAGAGACAGACAGCACTAAGTCAGGGAGCAGTAGGTGGGGAGGAGAGACAGAAGGCACTAAGTCAGGGAGCAGGAGGTGGGGAGGAGAGACAGAAGGCACTAAGTCAGGGAGCAGGAGGTGGGGAGGAGAGACAGACAGCACTAAGTCAGGGAGCAGGAGGTGGGGAGGAGAGACAGAAGGCACTAAGTCAGGGAGCAGGAGGTGGGGAGGAGAGACAGACAGCACTAAGTCAGGGAGCAGTAGGTGGGGAGGAGAGACAGAAGGCACTAAGTCAGGGAGCAGGAGGTGGGGAGGAGAGACAGAAGGCACTAAGTCAGGGAGCAGGAGGTGGGGAGGAGAGACAGACAGCACTAAGTCAGGGAGCAGGAGGTGGGGAGGAGAGACAGACAGCACTAAGTCAGGGAGCAGGAGGTGGGGAGGAGAGACAGACAGCACTAAGTCAGGGAGCAGTAGGTGGGGAGGAGAGACAGAAGGCACTAAGTCAGGGAGCAGGAGGTGGGGAGGAGAGACAGAAGGCACTAAGTCAGGGAGCAGGAGGTGGGGAGGAGAGACAGACAGCACTAAGTCAGGGAGCAGGAGGTGGGGAGGAGAGACAGACAGCACTAAGTCAGGGAGCAGTAGGTGGGGAGGAGAGACAGAAGGCACTAAGTCAGGGAGCAGTAGGTGGGGAGGAGAGAAAGAAGGCACTAAGTCAGGGAGGAGGTGGGGAGGAGGAGAGACAGACAGCACTAAGTCAGGGAGCAGGAGGTGGGGAGGAGAGATAAACAGCACTAAGTCAGGGAGCAGGAGGTGGGGAGGAGAGACAAACAGCACTAAGTCAGGGAGCAGGAGGTGGGGAGGAGAGACAAACAGCACTAAGTCAGGGAGCAGGAGGTGGGGAGGAGGAGAGACAGACAGCACTAAGTCAATCACTCATCTAAAGTGGATTCTTGAGAGAGACAGGAAGAGAAGAAACATGACAAAAATCACACATTTCTTAATCAAAACAAACCACAGGTTTTTTGTGCAGGTCGTATTCACAGGCGAAAAAAAGAACTGAAGCAGGGAGGGACAAACTACATGAACTTGTCCAATAAAAACATGCTCCGGTGTGTCCTAATTAAAGACCCAGGCAACAAAATAGGGTAAGCGTTCCATTCCCAGCCCTCGTGAGCGCAAACAAAAGTTGTATCTACATACAATGGCCACTAGAGGGCACAAGACACAGCAAAATCTAAACTGGGCCAATGCCTTCAGAGTTAAAGGGATACTTAGGGATTTTGGTATACTAGTACATCCAGACATTGTGCTAACGCTAGTTAGCATTGGCTCACGAAACTACCTCTAACTTCCTTCATACTAGAAACAGAGACATAAAAATGGTATCCTCATTGCCAAAATCCCAAAGCATCCCTTTAATGTTGAAGCTTCAAAGCATAGTGGTTGGCTGGGCATGTAAAACAAGAGGATATTTTTGTTCATATTGGCTCAATATCGATCCCACATCTACTCTTGATAGTTAAGGGGAAGAACAGGGACCCATATGGAAATCATACACAGATTTCTCAAGAGAAAACATTTAACTGTGCTTTAATACTTCAACTGAGAGGGCATTACATCATAACAGACTACTATGATATTAGCCAAGTATCCAGTATGTATCCTGTATGTCCATTGTTTGTGTTTCTGCAGGTCAACAAGCCTTTCCTGAGAAAACTGAATGAATAATTATACTATTCTGCCATGTCATTCTGATTAACAATTTTTCATATGCTGATTGATGATAAGGGCATTGGGCTAAAATTGTGTACCAGCAGTTCTTGGCTGATAACCTAGTCCTTATGCAAGTGTGGAGCAGGCTATGCACTACTGTCCCCGCCTGTTGTACTGGGGAATCTAAATTCTAGATGCTTAACCAACACTGTAAAAAATAAAATAAAGTTGTTTCAACTAACTGGTTCCACAGCCTTTTATTTAAAAAACAAAAAAATTACACTCAACTTATCAGTCAAAGTGTTATCTGAACTTAACATTTTTAGTTGTCCCAAACTTAGCTCCAACATGAGAAAACGTAGGCAAAAATTCAATCACTTAAAATGATTTCTTTTCACAAACTGTCTCATATGTTCATTCAATTAGAAATGTATATTTTATTTACTTTTTATGCGGTGGAACTAGTTACACCACAACATACACACCTTTAACATGTTTTCAGCGTACATATTTGACACACGTTAACATAAATGATTACATTGTACATATTAGCTGATGTACGAAGGGCTATATAAAATAAACTTGATTGATTGAAACTTGATTATGTTCATTTATACAGTCATTATTATTCAACATGTTCTTAACTGGGATTTTAACTCCCAACCTATTGGTTCACCACATTCCAATCTTCCTGCGACACCACCTAGTCTGTGTCAAAGACTTCAGTTTGCACTTCAAAGTAAATATCAGCTCTGTTAAAAATACACTAAAATAAATATTTAGAAAACTGATTAAGGAGTAATATTAAAACATAATAATATGCTCCACCAACAGTAGACAATTATACAGAAAAACCTCAAATGCTTAAATAATAAATCAAATGAATGATGAGAGAAAAGTCAGATTAATTGATAATGACACAGACGTGGTGGCGTAGCAGGAAGGTCAGAATGCCATGAACCAAGAGGTTGTGAGTTCAAATCCCAGGTGTGGACATGTTGAATAATGACTGTATAAATGAACATGCACAATGTAATCATGTATGTTAACATGTGTCAAATATGTACGTTGAAAACACTATGTTAAAAGCACAGTTTATGTGCATGTAAACAGTTGCACAGATATTTTTAGTTAAGATGCCCAAATAATAATTTATAGCTGAACCAACAATGAGACAAGTTGAGCAAACATAGTATTTTAAATTGACTGAATTTTGGCCAAAATGTTCAAATTGGAGATAAATTTGGGGCAACATTTTATTTTTTTGTTCAGGTAACACTTGGACTGAAAAGTTGAGTGAACAAAAAAGCTGTGGAACCAGTTAATAAATAATAATTTGTGGGTGTTAATTTTTTTACAGTGAATATTTGAGAGTGTAAACATTCTAGAATGTTCTACTTAGTTTTCAGTCTAGTAGTGAGCGAGATGAGCATCTCATGTAAAAGAATACCAGTAAAAGGTCTTGCCATGGTAACCTGTGCCTTTGCCAGATTAACACAGCCTCAAGCAGTCAGTAGAAATAAACATGGTGTCACACAGAGAGAAACTAAAGTACAATGCCTGTGGTCCAATGTGACAGGCCTACTCTAGTAAACTGACAATGTACCGGGCTCTACAATGCTACCATTTTCAGGGCATATGTGCCTACATATTTTGCTGTGCTACCTGGAATTTTTAATTTGGGATTAAGGATTTTTGTAAGGATTTCTTCACTTTCCCGCAGCCTCAGTAGTATGCAAACGTGGTGGCACAGAAAGAAAGGACAAGGGAGAGCTTCTTCAGGAGATGAGCATCAAAAGTAGCTAGGATTCATAGTCTGCATTTACACACGCAGACAATTCTGATCTTTTTTCCCACTAATTGGTCTTTTTACCAATCACATCAGATCTTTTCACATCAGATATTTTTCAGAGCTGGTCTGATTGGTCAAAAGACCAATTAGTGGAAAAAATATCAGAATTGGGCTGCCTGTGTAAACACAGCTATGTAGGCCCAATTTAGACTATATCTCAATCTTAAAAATAAAAAATTCTGGTGCTCCTAAAACCTGTATTTCGTAATCGCTGTCAATATTTATCACTAAAGGGCCAATCTGTACTAACTACATACATTTTTGGACTTATCAATGAATGATATAAACCCAATCAGTGTTTCCCTTTTATGCATTAAGCAGTGGCGCACCAACACTGCAATTAAAAATTTTAAAATTCAGTGTAAACTTAAAACAACTACAACCAGATATAAAATATGTAGACAAGATAATGGGGCAATGTATTTTTTAAATAAGATTCTTTTTGAGGACTAACAATCACCAAAATAAAAAATAGACGGTCAGGGTGAATCTAAAATTCCCCAAATATCATGGCATGGTGCCCCTATTGATTTTGTTCTAATGTTTTAGTCACTCAGATAGCATAAACACACATAAGCATGGCAAAATGTGTAGAATTGCAGGACACCGATTCCAATTTACGCTGAGATTCAGATTTTTCACTTTGAAATGTACGCAAAAAACATTCATTTCAAAGTTTAACAAACCACACACCTCTATGCACAAACGACAAACAATTTACACAGTAAATAAAAATAACTTTGTATCTGTACAGTTCTTCCAGTAAATGTGTTGTTGGCAAATGAGCAAATTGTTAAAAGTAGTCATTGTGCATAGAGTTGTATGGTTTGTTAAACTGAAATCAAATGGTTTTTCTTTGGCATACATTTTAAAGTGAAAAATCTGACTCTCAGCATAAATCCATTACCATGGAACTGCCCTCAGGTGAATGAAACTTATTATTTTGTAAAATGAAACATCAAAAGGTAGTATTTTTTTTACAGTATTAGACTGCTATGTCCTTCACATTGGCATAATGATTGCTTTAAATAGCCATGGTAGTAGTGTCAAAGTTCAGCTAGCATTACATATGTGGACATTTTAGGAGTCATGTTTATTCATCATTCCCCTCTGCAGCTGCCTCGCTCCGTCTCTCTACTCACCCTCTCAAGTCCAGCCTTCTCTACTCACTCACCCTAACTTCCTCTCTCGCTCTCTCTTCACTTTCTCTGTCACCTTTTAAACCATATTCCTCTCAGAGGAGGCTGGTGGGAGGAACTATAGGAGGACGGGCTCATTGTAAAGAATGGAATGGAATAAATGGAACGGTATCAAACATCAACATATGGAAACCACATTTGCCTCCATTCCATTGAATCTATTCCAGCAATTACAATGAGCCCGTCCTCCTATAGTGCATGCCACCAGCCTCCTCTGATATCCCCCCCTCATCCTCCCTCTCTCGCTCTCACATTGTCAACTGCCCTTCTTGCAGCTCCTCGCAAAAGCCCAAGAAATCCGAGACTCAACAACCATCACAACAGTTCAAAGTCATTTTTGGCAGCAAGAAACTTCACTTTCCAACAGCACATCTGCTCTGAAGGGAAATAAATGGGCACCGAGTGTGCCTGCCTTTCACAGACACAGCAGCACCACTGTATACATGTGCCAGTTGAAATACAGTTGATGCTGCCACACAAGTTAGGCTTATTCCAGGTAACCAGGAAACGGGGGATAAATAAGACACAGTGGGACAGCTGCCTGTATGTTTATGGGTGTATTCCAAACGGTCCTATGGGCCCTGGTCAAAAGTAGTGCACTATATAGAGAACAGGGTGCCATTTGAGATGGACCCTATGGCCTCGCCAAGAGCTAGGTGCAGGGCCAAGGAGGACAGATGTGTCACAGCACCGTGTGACGGCCTGCCGTTATGCTGTCTTCCTGTTCTTAACATTCAGGCTATAGGCTGACAACAGTGGCTGGAGGAGTGAGAATAGAGAATGGGAGTCTCCTAAATCCTTTTAACAACACACATGTAGTAGTTACATACACTGAGATTATAAATCAAAACTCTAATGCAAAGGTAACGTCTTACAGGAATCACTTTGGTAGATACGTGGTGTGACGTCCTACCTCAGTCAGTCATGCTGACTGACAACAGTGGCTGGGGGGTGACAACAGAGAATGGGAGGCTTTTAATCATTCAACAGCATTCAGGGACTGACCAACAAACATATAAACTCAGCAAAAAAAGAAACGTCCTCTCATTGTCAACTGCGTTTATTTTCAGTAAACTTAACATGTGTAAATATTTGTACGAACATAACAAGATTCAACAACTGAGACATAAACTGAACAAGTTCCACAGACATTCCATTTCTGTTAGTCACATGTGTCCCTGAACAAAGGGGGGGTGAATATCAAAAGTAACAGTATCTGGTGTGGCCACCAGCTGCATTAAGTACTGCAGTGCATCTCTTCCTCATGGACTGCACCAGATTTACCAGTTCTTGCTGTGAGATGTTACCCCACTCTTCCACCAAGGCACCTGCAAGTTCCCGGACATTTCTGGGGGGAACGGCCCTCACCCTCTCATCCAACAGGTCCCAGACACGCTCATTCCTCGAATCCGACCATCACCCCTGGTGAGACAAAACCGCGACTCGTCAGTAAAGAGCACTTTGTGCCCATAGGCGACGTTGTTGCCGATGATGTCTGGTGAGGACCTGCCTTACAACAGGCCTACAAGCCCTCAGTCCAGCCTCTCTCAGCCTATTGCGGACAGTCTGAGCACTGATGGAGGGATTGTGCGTTCCTGGTGTAACTCGGGCAGTTGTTGTTGCCATCCTGTACCTGTCCTGCAGGTGTGAGGTTCGGATGTACTGATCCTGTGCAGGTGTTGTTACACGTGATCTGCCACTGCGAGGACGATCAGCTGCCCGTCCTGTCTCCCTGTAGCGCTGTCTTAGGCGTCTCACAGTATGGACATTGCAATTTATTGCCCTGGCCACATCTGCAGTTCTCATGCCACCTTGCAGCATGCCTAAGGCACGTTCATGCAGATGAGCAGGGACCCTGGCATCTTTCTTTTGGTGTTTTACGGAGTCAGTATAACGGCCTCTTTAGTGTCCTAAGTTTTCATAACTGTGACCTTAATTGCCCACCGTCTGTAAGCTGTTAGTGTCTTAACGACCATTCCACAGGTGCATGTTCATTGATTGTTTATGGTTCATTGAACAAGCATGGGAAACGGTGTTTAAGCCCTTTACAATGAAGATATTTGGATTTTTACGAATTATCTTTGAAAGACAGGGTCCTGAAAAAGGGACTTTTTTTTTTTTGCTGAGTTTATAAAGGTGTTGTAGAAAGGAATCACTTGGGTGATATGAAACATCAGTGTTGGTGTCTGGGATTTGGGACAGCCTAAATGTGACATTCAGATCCCAGTTAAACAGTGTGCAGGCTAAACTCCAACCCTCTTCTTCCACTCAAATGGACAAAGGCTTTGACCCCCTTTCAGTGGTTTTGGCCAATAGCATGCCATGTTATTGTTCACTAGCTCTGGCCCTTGAGACTGTTTTAAAGGCTGCCAAGAATCCTCCACCAACACAATCAAGTATGCATCCATTAGGACCAACCAGACCAAATGAGGCATCAGTGAATCAAAGTTCCAAACCCTAAACTACCCTACTGTAAGTCACAAAATGGAGGGGTGATAGTTCACTCTAAAAATCAACATTTATTGATTGTTGTCAGACCCTCCATTTGGCTGGATCTACACAACTAACATACAGTTGGTTAGTGTCCTGTTGAAAGGTGAATGTCTCCCAGTGTCTGTTAGAAAGCAGACAACCAAGTTCTGCTCTAGGATTTTGCCTGTGATTAGCTCTATTTTGTTTATGTTTATCCTTTGGAGACTGTAATCGCTGCCAAAGGTGCTTCGACAAAGTACTTAGTAAAGAATCTTGTTTCTCATGGTCAGAGTCCTTTAGGTGCCTTTTGGAAAACTCCAAGTGGAGTTTTTACTGAGGAGTGGCTTCCCTCTGGCCTCCCTACCATAAAGGCCTGACTGGTGGAGTGCTGCAGAGATGGTTGTTCTTCTGGAAGGTTCTCCCATCTCCAGAGAGTAACTCTGGAGCTCTGTCAGAGTGGCCATCGGGTTCTTGGTTACCTCCCTGACCAAGGCCCTTCTCCATTTAAGAATGAAGGAGACCATTGTGTTCTTGGGGACCATGCTGCAGACATTTGTTGTGTACCCTTCCCCAGATGTGTGCCTCGACACAATCCTGTCTCGCAGCCCGACGGACAATTCCTTCCAAGCCATGAGGTCGTTTTTGCTCTGACATGCACTGTCAACTGTGGGACCTTATATAGACAGGTGTGTGCCTTCCCAAATCATGTCCAATCAATTGAATTTACCACAGGTGAACTCCAATCAAGTTGTAGAAAGGATGATCAATGGAAACAGGATGCACCTGAGCTCAATTTCGAGTCTCGTAGCAAAGGGTCTGAATACTTATGTAAATAAGGTATTTACAATTTCTTGTTTAATAAATTAGCAAACATTTTTAAAAACCTGTTTTCGCTTTGTTATTATGGGGTATTGTGTGTAGATTGATGAGGAATTTTGTAAAATTAATCAATTTTAGAATAAGGCTGTAACGTAACAAACTGTGGAATAAGGGAAGGGGTCTGAATGCTTTCCGGGTGTACTGTGGGGTTGCTACAACCTAGCCTACAAATTAAAGCTTATAACGGAGGTGCACAGGTCAAGAGACAAATTGGAGTAATCAAGGTGTGTTGGTTAGCCTTAGCCAGCTAGCTATCAGGGTGTGTTGGTTAGCCTTAGCCAGCTAGCTATCAAGGTGTGTTGGTTAGCCTTAGCCAGCTAGCTATCAAGGTGTGTTGGTTAGCCTTAGCCAGCTAGCTATCAAGGTGTGTTGGTTAGCCTTAGCCAGCTAGCTATCAAGGTGTGTTGGTTAGCCTTAGCCAGCTAGCTATCAAGGTGTGTTGGTTAGCCTTAGCCAGCTAGCTATCAAGGTGTGCTGGTTAGCCTTAGCCAGCTAGCTATCAAGGTGTGTTGGTTAGCCTTAGCCAGCTAGCTATCAAGGTGTGTTGGTTAGCCTTAGCCAGCTAGCTATCAAGGTGTGTTGGTTAGCCTTAGCCAGCTAGCTATCAAGGTGTGTTGGTTAGCCTTAGCCAGCTAGCTATCAAGGTGTGTTGGTTAGCCTTAGCCAGCTAGCTAACATAAATATCATTCCTCTCTGTTTGAGCCGGGTGTTTGATTAGGCTAAATTAGCTAGCTAAGTAAGTGAAAAAAAATTATGAAATATGGAGCTCTCTTTCTGCTGCTTCAACTTAATTTTTGAAGAAATTAATTTGTTCAAAACTGGCCTTTCTCTCTTTGAGTCAACTACTCACCACATTTTATGCACTGCAGTGCTAGCTGTATTCTCTGATCCTTTGATTGGATGGACAACATGTCAGTTTATGCTGCAAGAGCTCTGATAGGTTGGAGGACATCATAATTACTGTGCAAGTCTATGGAAGGGTGTGAGAATCATGAGCCTCCTAGGTTTTGTATTGAAGTCGATGTACCCAGAGTAGGACAGAAAATAGTGTCCTCTGGGTAAAATTGTTGTCCTCGTTGCAAAACAGTGTTTTAATCAGTTATTTGGTGACGTGAATGTATAGTACAGCTGTATCTAAAAAAGGATAACTTTCTAAATGTTTCAATAGGATGGTCCTCCCCTTACTCTTCTGAGGAGCCTCCACTGGTTTAAATATCACTCTATTCAACATTCTGCCTTGTAGAGACTTGCATTTTTTTTACAGCAACTTCTTTCAGACTTGAGAGCCATGGAGTAACCATGGTAACAAGCTGTCCACCAATCCAACATGTTCGAATTATCCCCCCAAGATGTTACCTTGCTATAAAAGGATTGTTGAACATTATTTTAAAAAAGGGCTTTATTCATCCTGACTTCCCTCAAGGAAGCTTGTTGCTTAAAACTAGCTAATCAATTCCACTGTACTAGTTAGCTAGCAGGATAGCTAGAAAGCAGGTGACACTTACTGGCAACAGATCACTTTAAAATAGCTTCCCAGTCCAACTGAACTAGCTTTTCAGTTAGGTCTGTCAAGCTATCTAGCGAGCCAACTGAATCACGCCATCAAACTGGCTAACAGTCGTGGTTTTGCAGTGTACTGTAGCAGACGAGCCCATTCATTTCCCTTGTCCAAGAAACATATCGTAGAATGTGATTATCAAACTAGTACGTTAAGGTCTCTCGCTAGTTAGTATATAGAATTGGGAAACAACCAGCAACAATAGTGTTTTTGAAAGGCAAAATTATAACACACACTTGCTAGTTAGCTAACCAGCTAGCTTGGCTCGCAAATATGAAAGCGACGTTCGCGCCGCAATGCAGGAATGACAGGTAAAGCTTTAGCTAAATGGAAAGCAGAATGATTAGTAATATCAAACAGTAATTGCATGCACATAATTGCTAATAACTTGCTTTATAAACTAAGTTACCTTGTAATTGAGTACAGTAGCTAGTTCTCTCCTGTCAAACTGGAATTCAAGTCTCTTGCACAAGGTAGGGGAGCAAAACCTAACATGGATGTTGATTTGGGCGAGCCACGAATGTAACATATTTTTTCTAACGATTTGATTGGATCACAAACGTTCTACACCCACGTAAACAATGTTACCGTTCTTGATTTGTATTGGTTGTTGGAAAGTGTGCTCTTCTTCATTTCTCTGCTATTGGCACATTTTTGACCGGTTCTTCGTACGGATTGGTCAAGAAGAACCCACAAAGAATTCAAAAACAAATTCAATTTTGATAAACTCCCATATCTATTAGGTGAAGTACCACAGTGTGCAATCACAGCAGATTTGTGACCTGTTGCCACAAGAAAAGGGCAACCAGTGAAGAACAAACACCATTGAAAATACAACCCATATTTATGTTTATTTATTTTCCCTTTTGTACTTTAACTATTTGCACATCATTACAACACTGTATATATACATAATATGACATTTGAAATGTCTTTATTCTTTTGGAACTTTTGTGAGTGTAATGTTTACTGTTAGTTTTGTGTAGTTTATTTCACTTTTGTTTATCTATTTAATTTGCTTTGGCAATGTAAACATATGTTTTCCATTCCAATAAAGCCCTTAAATTGAATTGAAATAAAGGACCACTTGAAGGGAGGCTCTCTTATTGAGGCAAAGAACCTCCAGCTAACACCAGATGGGAAAAAGGTAGATAGCCTGTCAGTGCTACTAAACTTTGAAGAAATTGTAGACAGAAAAAAATAGGATTGGATATATGAGTTACTATGTCAGAGTTTGTTCCGAAACTGTTGCGTTGCTGTAATCTGTCAAAGGGCATCTGGCAGCGTTGTGTAAAGGCAAAAGGAGATGTGAGACATGTGGGGGAGGATATGGATATGGGAAATGTGGAGACGTGGTACAGTTAAAGAGCTGTAACTATGGGGCTTGTGCAGTGATGAAAAGACAGGTGGAAGGGCAGCAGGAGGAGTGAGTGTAAAATATTGTATGCAGAAGCCGTAGTAGTACAGTAGTTCACGCAGAAACAAGCGGGGCACCTAGAAGAGCCGGAATTCCAGTGCAGGTTGGGATGCAGGTTGGGCGTGATGTAGGGAGCAGAATGGGGGAGAACACAAGACTGGTAGTAGACATGAAGAAGGCTGTTACATTTGTGACAGCAGCAAACAATTGCTCAGAAACATTACAATCTAAGACTATGAAGATACAGATCATAGTGGAGCAGGCAGTGAGGTATATTGGGATCACAGGACTGACATAGGAAAATGTACAGGATGACCTAAGTAAGATTGAGAATCAGTCCAGCCAGGATTCATGTATTGGTTAATTTTCATAATTGAACAGGAGTATCAAATCAAACTTTATTTGTCACATGCGCCGAATGCAACAAGTGTAGACTTTACCGGGAAATGCTTACTTACAAGCCCTTAAAACTTCTTGTCAATATGGGGGCGCTGTTTTCACTTTGTAAAAAATCGTGCCCAAATTAAACTGCCTCGTACTCTATTCTAGATCGTACAATATGCATATTATTATTACTATTGGATAGAAAACACTCTCAAGTTTCTAAAACCGTTTGAATTATATCTGTGAGTAAAACAGAACTCATTTTGCAGAAAACTTCCTGACAGGAAGTGAAAAATCTGAAATCGAGGCTCTGTTCCAGGGCCTTCCTATTCATTTGCTTGAAATCTATGGATATACATGCACTTCATACGCCTTCCACTAGATGTCAACAGGCAGTGGGAGGTGGAATGGGGTGTCTAGCTTGATCTGAGGTCGAACAAGAGCTCTTGGAATGACGTGACCACTATTTCCTTTGTCTACCAAAGCGCGGGAAGGACATCAGCATTGGCTTCTGAAAAGCGTTCGGTATAGACGGCTAATATCTCCGGCTTTGATTTTATTTGATACATGTGATAATATCATCGTAAAGTTTGTTTTTTCAATATAGTTTTATCAGATTATTCAACGTTTATCGGGAGTTTTGGAGTTTTCCGTTCTCTGCGTTAGGTGAAGATGGACATCTTCGCGCCACTTGGCTAGCTAAGGTTGCTAATTCGACAGGAGAAGAGGACATTCTAAAACCAAACAACGATTTATTCTGGACCAAGGACTCCTTGTACAAGATTCTGATGGAAGCTCAGCAAAAGTAAGAACCATTTATGATGTTATTTCGTATTTCTGTGGAAAATGTTTAGTCGTACTTTCCTTCCTTTTTGCGGGTGCTGTCTCGCTATAACGTAAGCTGTTTGTTATGGTAAAGTAATTTTTTTAAATCTAACACGGCGATTGCATTAAGAACTAGTGTATCTTTCATTTGCTGTCCAACATGTATTTTTTAGTAAAGTTTATGATGAGTTCTTTGATTAGATTAGGTGACTGTCCAAAATTTCTCCAGAGATTCTGGTGAATCGATGCTACATATTCACAATGTATAACCACGGTTTGCAGCTCAAAATATGCACATTTTCGAACAAAACATAAGTGTATTGTATAACCTGATGTTATAGGACTATCATCTGATGAAGTTGGTCAAGGTTAGTGATTAATTTTATATCTTTTGCTGTTTTTTTGCGATCGCTACCTTTGCGGTGAATGAATGTGGTTGTGTGTTTGGCTATTGTGGTAAGCTAATATAATGCTATATTGTGTTTTCGCTGTAAAACACTTAAAAAATCTGAAACCGGTCAAAAATGTGCCAATAGCAGAGAAATGAAGAAGAGCACACTTTCCAACAACCAATACAAATCAAGAACGGTAACATTGTTTACGTGGGTGCACGGTGTTTCCTCCGACACATTGGTGCGGCTGGCTTCCGGGTTGGAGGCGTGTGTTAAGAAGCAGTGCGGCTTGGTTGGGGTGTGTTTCGGAGGACGCATGCCTTTCGACCTTCGTCTCTCCCGAGCCCATACGGGAGTTGTAGCGATGAGACAAGATAGTAATTGCTAACAATTAATTGGATACCATGAGATTGGGGAGAAAAAACGGGGTAAAATGTATTTAAAAGTAACACAATAAGAATTACAATAATGAGGCTATATACATGGGGCACCGGTACTGTGTGGGTGTTGAGGTAATTTGTGCATGTTGGTGGGGGTGAAGTGACTATGCATAGATAATAAACAGCGAGGAGCAGCAGTGTACAAGAGGGGGGGGATCAATGTAAATTGTCCGGTGGCGATTTGATTAATTGTTCAGCAGTCTTGTGGTTTGGGGGAGCCTTTTGTTCCTAGACTTGGTGTTCCGGTACTGCTTGCCGTGTGGTAGGAGAGAAAACAGTCTATAACTTGGGTGACTGGGTGACTCTTGGGTGACTCTGACAATTTTATGGGCTTTCCTCTGACACCACCTATTATATAGGTCCTGGGTGGCAGGAAGCTTGGCCCCAGTGATGTACTAGGCCGTTCGCACTGCCCTCTGTAGCCCCTTACGGTCAGATGCCGAGCAGTTGCCATACCAGGCAATGATGCAACCGGTCAGGATGCTTTCGATGGTGCAGCTGTAGAACCTTTTGAGGATCTGGGGACCCTGTGGTGGCATATTTCTACTTTACCAAATGAGGAGAGTTACAAACTACACACCAGTCAGAGTTATACTTAAACTACCATTTAAGAACCATTAGCTCATGTTCTCTGAGATGCTCTTTAGGTTTTATCACCCCAAAGACATCGTAAATCTCCTCTGTCAGTGTTATCATAGAGACCCATCCTCAGTGGAACACACACACAATACTCTATTCTGTCGAATGTAACAACTATTATAATGTAATACAAGCATTATAACATAATCTTGCAATTTTCCACGACAACCCATGCCAAATCTTTTCAGTCTCCAAAGGGGGGAAAAGATTTTGTCGTCCCCTCTCCCCGACTGTCTTGGTATGTTTGTGCCATGATAGTTCGTTGGTAATGTGGACACCGAGGAACTTGAAACTCTCGACCCGCTCCACTACAGTCGTCAATGGTAATGAGGGCCTGTTCAGCCCGCCTTTTCCTGTAGTCCACGATCAGCTCCTTTGTCTTGCATTGAGGAAGAGGTTGTTGTCCTGGCACGACACTGCCAGTTCTCTGACCTCCTCCCTATAGGCCGTCTCATCGTTGTTGGTGATCAGGCCTACCACTGTTGTGTCGTTAGCAAACTTAATGATGGTGTTGGAGTCGTGTTTGGCTACGCAGTCGCGGGTGAACAGGGAATACACGAGGGGACTAAGTACACACTGGGCCCCAGTGTTAAGGATCAGCGTGGCAGATGTGTTGTTACCTACTCTTACCACCTGGGGGTGGCTCGTCAGGAAGTTGACGCTTTGCTTGTTTGATGGTTCGTCTCAGGGCATAGCGGGATTTCTTATCAGCGTCCGGATTAGTCTCCCACTCCTTGAAAGCGGTAGCCTTTAGCTCAGTGTAGATGTTGCCTGTAATCCATGGCATCTGGTTGGGATATGTACGTACAGTCACTGTGGGGACGACGTCGTCAATACACTTATTGATGAAGCCGATGACTGAGGTGATGTACTCCTCAATGTTATTGGATGAATCCCGGAACATATTCCAGTCTGTGCTAGCAAAACAGTCCTGTAGCGTAGCATCCGTATCATCTGACCACTTCCGTATTGAGCGAGTCACTGGTACTTCCTGCTTTAGATTTTGCTTGTAAGCAGGAATCAGGAGGATAGAATTATGGTCAGATTTGCCAAATGGAGGGCTGGGGAGAGCATCTGTGTGTGGAGTAAAGATGGTCTAGGATTTTTTTGCATATGTGACATGCTGGTAAAAAAACAGTTTTACCAAATTAAGTTTCCTGCATTAAAGTCCCTGGCCACTAGGAGCGCCACTTCTGGGTGAGCATTTTCTTCTTTGCAGGCATTTTTGAGTTGGTTGAGAGCGGTCGAGGTGCCAGCTTCGTTCTGTGGTGGGAAATAGACGGCTACGAATAATATAGATGAGATCTCTCTTGGTAGATAGTGTGGCCTACAGCTTATCATAAGGTACTCTACCTCAGGCGAGCAATACCTCGAGACTTCTTTAATATTAGACATCGCGCACCAGCTGTTATTGACAAATAGACACACACCCCCACCCCTCGTCTTACCAGAGGTAGTGTCTCTGTTCTGCCGGCGCATGGAAAATCCCGCTAGCTCTATTATATTGTCCGTATTGTCGTTCAGCCTCGTCTCGGTGAAGCATAAGGTGTTACAGTTTTTAATGTCCCGTTGGTAGGATAATCTTAATCGTAGGTCGTAGCTCGACAAGTATGTAGACGTGTGGTTGGGAGGGGGAATATGGTAATGGTGAACTTTTACAACCCGTGTAAGAGACTAGAATTGACGGCCCTTGGGAGTGTAGAAGGTAAAGATAGGAGACATGTAATGTGGTGTGGGGATTTTAATGCTCATAGTACGCTCTGGCGGGGGTCACGGACTGTTGTAAATGGACAAGTGTTCGAGGAACTACTGGTTGAGAAAGGGCTTGTGAGTCTTAAAGACGGCCGGGGAACCAGGATTATCCCAGTAACTGGAAATGAATCTGCACCGGATCTACGAGGGGGTAGTAATCACCAGGGAGTCTACGAGGGGACGAGGGGGTAGTAATCACCAGGGAACTGCGTTACTCCTTCTCCCCCTGTACCCATGGGTAGCACATGCCTTGCGGCTCCTCCTACTCCATCACTCACTGTTTCTATATCTGAATTCTATACCTCAACCTGAGACAGCTCCTGTTCACTGACCCCACTCCGCTTTCCCAAATAGGAATCTTCTACCTTCATTCCTACAGTACACTATCATGTGTACTCAGTGCTTCACTTGTAAATCGGGTGGTCCCAGAATACATAGTGAGTGCGAGAAGGGGGATTATCCGGGGGGCTCTGAGGTGCCGGAACACATTGAGGGAAAAAAAGTGTCAAACACTACATAGCAGTACACAGCCAAGTAGCCTACGATCTATGGTGGTGAAACAGACAACACTCTCAAGGTGCTGATTTAATTCAAAGCATTTTCAACATCACTGCAGTATGCCCACATACTTGAGTATAGCTGCGAGGCTTACACAAGTCTGCATTTCTTATAGCCTAATGTTGTAGACGTCAATGTAGAGCAACATTCTTAGACGTCACTGCAGAACACCGGCCATATGCATACGTACATACTCAGCTGTGGGGCTTACACAAGTCTGCATTTCTTATAGCCTAATGTTGTAGACGTCAATGTAGAGCAACATTCTTAGACGTCACTGCAGAACACCGGCCATATACATACGTACATACTCAGCTGTGGGGCTTACTAGACCTGCATTTCTGATCATTTTCAAGACATCAATGTAGCAGTAGAACAAATATCACAATATCGGAATATTATATTATAACTTCAAATAAAATAAATCAATGTAGGCTACAGTAGAACACATGTATGAGAATATAGAGACCTCCTGCCTATGTGATAATAAGAAGCACATATTCAGATTACAAACTTGTTCTTTACTGTGAAGGTTAAAAAAAAATCCTACCTTAGTTTTCAAAACCTCCCACATTGACTCTCCCTATGTCAAGTCCATTTAACTCCTGAAAGTCCATTTCTTGCTCAAAGTCATGAGCGGGCCTGTGGCTGTGACGTTTAGTCTCCTGTTCTGAAGACTGGCTCTTGTGTATTTTTTCACTTGGAGTGTTAACTATAACCTGGGTTTTCCCACGATTCAAATTCAGCAGGAAGACGGTACGTGACATTGGGACCTCTTCACTAGCTGACCACCACTACCAAGACCTGTGTCAGTTACTTACAACATCGTTCCTCCCCATAACCTCTATGTACAAATAAGAGAGCAGGTCTGAAATCAGTGTGGCAGGATAGGATGACAGGAGACTGTTGCAGTGAGAGATATAGGGAAAGCAGAGATTTTAGCCCAGGCATTTGTGAAGGTGCACAGCTCAAATAATCTGACAGAAGAGGGGCAGCGTGGGAG
Source organism: Salvelinus alpinus (assembly GCF_045679555.1). NCBI lineage: Eukaryota > Metazoa > Chordata > Actinopteri > Salmoniformes > Salmonidae > Salvelinus > Salvelinus alpinus. Next base: position 17,761,296 of record NC_092119.1, read on the forward strand.
ATGGGGTTAGAGGAGAACATCCGGGGGTCCTGGAACAGAGAGAGATGGTGGGGGATGCATTGAATGACCCTTTTTTTTTTACGATGGCTGAGATGAAGAGATCATTAGCTAAAGCTGGGGTATCATCACCTGGGAAGGATGAGATGTGTTACATCATGATGGCTCATCTCAGTGACACTGCAATGGGAAAAGTATTGTACCTTTACAATAACATGTGGCAGGAAGGGAAACTGCCTGGAAGTTGGAAGCAGGCTGTAGTGGTGCCGCTACGGAAACCAGGGAAAGACCCTACTCGTCTTTCAAGCTATAGACCGATAACATTGACATCTCGTGTATGTAAACTTATGGAAAGGATAATAACAGAAAGGCTGACATACTTTCTAGAGAGTAGAGGACTAATGTCACCAGATGAAAGTGGGGTCAGGAAAGGCAGGGGAACAATGGATCCTGTACTGTGCCTTAAGTCAGTCATACGGATGGCACAGGCAAATAAGGATATCATGGGGGTTGGAGGAAGGATAAAAGATTGTATTTTTGGGCGATCAATACAAGTGAGGGTGAGGGGCTCTATGTCAAAAAGCTATGAAGTAGATAAAGGTACCCCCCAGGGATGTGTCATTTGAGAAAACACAGACTGTGTTTATTTCTGGAAGGTTGGGGAGGAAATATACTTGAAACTATATAGAAGGAGTCTGGAGAGGGTGGGAGTGTTTAGGTTTCTGGGGATCTGGTTTGACACTGGAATTCCTTTGAGTAGTTGTCAAAGGAAAGAAAATATTGCCTGTCAGGAATGTAGTGGGGGGCAGATGGATTGGTGTTGAAAATACTATATATAGCACTGTCATGGTCATCACTGGATTATGGAAGTGTAGCATATGGGTCAGCAGCTCAGACATCTTTAAAAAAGCTAAACTCAGCAAAAAAAGAAATGTCCCCTTTTCAGGACACTGTGTTTCAAAGATAATTCGTAAAAATCCAAATAACTTCACAGATCTTCATTGTAAAGGGTTTAAACACAGTTTCCCATGCTTGTTCAATGAACCATAAAGAATTAATGAACATGCATCTCTGGAACGGTCGTTAAGACACTAACAGCTTACAGACGTTAGGCAATTAAGGTCACAGTTATGAAAACTTAGGACACTAAAGAGGCCGTTATACTGACTCCGTAAAACACTAAAAGAAAGATGCCCAGGGTCCCTGCTCATCTGCGTGAACGTGTCTTAGGCATGCTGCAAAGAGGCATGAGGACTGCAGATGTGGCCAGGACAATAAATTGCAATGTCTGTACTGTGAGACGCCTAAGACAGCGCTACAGGGAGACAGGACGGGCAGCTGATCGTCCTCGCAGTGGCAGACCACGTGTAACAACACCTGCACAGGATCGGTACATCCGAACCTCACACCTGCAGGACAGGTACAGGATGGCAACAACAACTGCCCGAGTTACACCAGGAACGCACAATCCCTCCATCAGTGCTCAGACTGTCCGCAATAGGCTGAGAGAGGCTGGACTGAGGGCTTGTAGGCCTGTTGTAAGGCAGGTCCTCACCAGACATCACCGGCAACAACGTCGCCTATGGGCACAAACCCACCGTCCCTGGACCAGACAGGACTGGCAAAAAGTGCTCTTCACTGACGAGTCACGGTTTTGTCTCACCAGGGGTGATGGTCGGATTTGCGTTTATCGTCGAACGAATGAGCGTTACACCGAGGCCTGTACTCTGGAGCGGGAGCAATTTGGAGGTGGAGGGTCCGTCATGGTCTGGGGCGGTGTGTCACAGCATCGTCGGACTGAGCTTGTCATTGCAGGCAATCTCAACGCTGTGTGTTACAGGGAAGACATCGTCCTCCCTCATGTGGTACCCTTCCTGCAGGCTCCTCCTAACATGACCCTCCAGCATGACAATGCCACCAGCCATACTGCTCATTCTGTGCGTGATTTCCTGCAAGACAGGAATGTCAGTGTTCTGCCCTGGCCAGCGAAGAGCCCGGATCGCAATCCCATTGAGCACGTCTGGGACCTGTTGGATCGGAGGGTGAAGGCTAGGGCCATTCCCCCCAGAAATATCCGGGAACTTGCAGGTGCCTTGGAAGAGTGGGGTAACATCTCACAGCAAGAACTGGCAAATCTGGTGCAGTTCATGAGGAGGAAATGCACTGCAGTACTTAATGCAGCTGGTGGCCACACCAGATACTGACTGTTACTTTTGATTTTGACCCCCTCTTTGTTAAGAAGACAACAACTAACATATTGGATAATCTACAAGGACATACGGTTACACATCCTACAAAAAATGTACTCCTAGAGTGCTGGGAACATGAACAAAATCTGAATACATGTTTTGGGTGGATAGGCAATGGCATGGTTAGAGAGATGGGGCTGTTTGGGAGGGAGTTTAGCCCCTCTGTGCTTCTTCCTGCTATCCCACCTTGGTTTCTCCTTCAGCCAGTGATATATCTAGGGTTGCTTGAGAGGCTAAGAGCTGTTGAGGAAGGAGTAGATTCAGTTGTAAGTGAACATTTAAGAACACAGTACTATGCTTTCTTTAATATATTCACAAATGGATCTTAGGACCCTAAAGCAGGGAGGACAGGCGCAGCTTTTTGTGTTCCTGAGTTTAAGGTGGCAGTGACACAATGGAGTTGCTGGCCATACTCTTGGCTGCAGACTAGGTGGAGGAGGTGAAGCCAGACAGGGTAGTCATCTGCTCTGAGTCCTGTGCAGCACTGTTGAGCTTAAATTAATTTGTGTCTTGGAGCAGACAGGATGTATTGTATGAGGTTTTGCAGTGCTTGTATAGGGTGAGACAGATGGGTATTTGTGATGTTCCTCTGTTTACCAGCTCATGTGGGAGTAGAGGGGAATGAGGAGGTGGATGTTATCACCAAGCAGGCTCTCAAACATCTAATGTTGAGATGGAACTGTCAATCAGTAAAGCAGAAGCCAAGGGGTTGATAAAAACAGTGGTTAAAAACAAAAGGCAAGAGTTGTGGGAAAGGGAAGAGAAAGGGAAGACACCTGTAGAAGATTCAGGAAAAGTTGGGGGCAGGGAGGTCATCAGGTCGAGAGAGAAGGGAGGAAAGTAATGACAAGGCTGAGACACACCAGGCTCAATAGTACATTGAAATTGGTAGGAAAACATCAGACTCCGAGGTGTGATCATTGTCAGGAGGAGATGGAGACAGTGGAACATGTTATATTTCAGTGCCAGCAATATGGGAGGGAAAGGGAGTTATTGTTATTAGATTTAAGGAGTAATGGAGTTGAAGACCCAAGATTAAGCGAACTGCTGGGGAAATCTTCAGGGGATGTAGTATTTAATTATGTATTTCGTTTTCTTAAGGAGACTAGAATTTTGAGTAGGATTTACACCTTCCCTGTCTCTGGTCCACACTCCAGTCCAGTTGGTGGCGGTAATGCAACTTAAAGTTGGGTTGCCAACCGCCATATAAAGCAAGCAGAAGAAGAACGATTCAGGCGACATGATTTGTTTTTGGCAGGCAGGAGAGTAAACTAGTCCAGCGTCATGGTTGTCGGAATAATGTATTTATTGTTTATCAATTGTATTTCATTATCCACATTGCTGTTACAGTAACTTCAGTTCCTTAACCCTGTGACCAGACACGATGACACATTGGCTACAGGGATCATCTACTTCTATCGCTTGTACATGTTTCAAGCAGTTCCCCAGATATGTAAGTATGCACAGTGTACAACCCATGCTTTTGACCAGACTTGGCTATGTTAAAGATGGTTCCGATGAGCCCTTTACAATGGAAATCGTTGTCACAGGTTGAATAGGGTTTCCCATGTTCATTTGTGGCTGTGCTATCTTTTTTGTTCGACTATCGTCTCTACAGGTGACTGGGGGTTGCGGTCTATTCCTGGCAGGTAAAGTGGAAGAGACCCCCAAGAAATGTAAAGACATCAAGACGGCTCGCAGCCTGTTGAATGATATACAGTTCGCTCAGTTTGGAGATGACCCAAAGGTGAGAGCCTCCCCAAGTGTGTAAACTAACTTAACCTTTTGCAATTGTCTTGATTACAAGATGTTATATATTCAGTAATAGTTGGTACTTTGATATTGAGGGTACCTCGTCCATCGAATGGATGTGTCCATTGCATTAAACGTGTTCACCCCCTCACCAGCACTACACAGCTAATTAAAATGTCCAACTCATCATCAAGCTTTGATTATTTTAATCAGCTGTGTAGTGCTAAGGCCACAACCAAAACGTGCCCCCCTTGGGGTCCCCAGGACTGGGTTTGGGAAGCGCTGTGCTAGTATAAAGTTGTGACGACTGACTGGGTAGTAAATTATATTTCCATCCCTGCGAAGGACAGGGTCTGAATTAGGGATGTGACAAATTAACAATTTTGCTTCACGTTTAAACTGCCATTTTTTAAATAGTTTTTCCTTGAAAACAATAAGGAAAAATCATAAAATTCCATGTCAATTTACAATGTAGAATAATGGTTCTATTATGTATGTGTCAGAGCTGCTAGGAGTACTGGGTGGAGGAGTCAAGCGCAGAGAGCAGGTATTCAAGAACGTGGATTTATTTCCTGTAGACAGGGAAAACGATCATGCCCAAACACACGGGCGCATGAAAATACCAGTCCAAACACACAGGACTAAACTGTCCGGAAAATATAGAATCCACAATAAAAATCCAACACCAAATAACAGAGAACAAGCCCGCACAAAAGCCAGCGGGCCTACTGCCCTTAAATAGCCTACCCACAAAACTAAACTCAAAACAGGTGCACCCAATCAGCCCAAACTAACAGAAACAAAAAGAAGAGAATCGATGGCAGCTAGTAGGCCGGTGACGACGACCGCCGAGCGCCGCCCGAACAGGAAGAGGCACCATCTTCGGCGGGATTCGTGACAGTACCCCCCCTCTGACGCGCGGCTCCCGCCGCGCGCCGACCCCGGCCTCGAGGACGACCCGGAGGGCGAGGCGCAGGGCAATCCGGGTGGCGGCGGTGGAAATCAACCAAGAGGGAAGGATCTAAAATGTCCCTCCCCGGTACCCAGCACCTCTCCTCCGGACCGTACCCCTCCCAGTCAACGAGGTACTGCAGGCCCCTCACCCGGCGTCTCGAGTCCAGAATAGCTCGTACTGTGTACGCCGGGGACCCCTCGATGTCCAGAGGGGGCGGAGGGACCTCCGGTACCTCACCTTCCTGAAGGGGACCAGCTACCACCGGCCTGAGGAGAGACACATGAAACGAGGGGTTAATGCGATAGTAAGAAGGGAGTTGCAATCTATAACACACCTCGTTCATCCTCCTCAGGACTTTAAATGGCCCCACACACTGCGGCCCCAGCTTCCGGCAGGGCAGGCGGAGGGGCAGGTTTCGGGTCGAGAGCCAGACCCTGTTCCCTGGTGCGAACACAGGGGCCTCACTGCGGTGGCGGTCAGTGCTCTTCTTCTGCCGTTCACTGGCCTGCCTGAGAGAGTCCTGGACTGCCCGCCAGGTCTCCCTAGAGCGCTGTACCCACTCCTCCACCGCAGGAGCTTCGGTCTGGCTCTGATGCCACGGAGGCAGGACCGGCTGGTACCCCAGTACGCATTCAAATGGCGACATGTTAGTTGAGGAGTGGCGGAGTGAGTTCTGGGCCCACGGGACGTACCTCGCCCATTCTCCTGGCCGGTCCTGGCAATACGACCTCAGAAACCTCCCCACTTCCTGGTTCACTCTTTCCACCTGCCCATTACTTTCGGGGTGATACCCAGAGGTAAGGCTGACCGAGACCCCCAGACGCTCCATAAACGCCCTCCACACCCGGGACGTGAACTGGGGACCTCGATCAGATACGATGTCCTCTGGCACCCCGTAGTGCCGGAAGACGTGGGTAAATAGAGCCTCCGCAGTCTGTAGGGCCGTAGGGAGACCAGGCAATGGAAGGAGACGACAGGACTTAGAAAACCGATCCACAACGACCAGAACGGTAGTGTTCCCCTGAGATGGGGGAAGATCAGTCAGAAAATCTACCGATAGATGAGACCATGGCCGTTGTGGAACCGGGAGGGGTTGTAACTTCCCTCTCGGCAGGTGCCTAGGAGCCTTACTCTGTGCGCATACCGTGCAGGAGGAGACATAGAGTCTCACGTCCTTAGCCAAGGTGGGCCACCAGTATTTCCCCCTAAGACCCCGCACTGTCCTCTCAATCCCCGGATGACCCGAAGAAGGTAGTGTGTGAGCCCACCGAATCAATCGATCACGGACACCAAGCGGTACGCACCTAAGGCCAGTCGGACACTGGGAAGGCGCAGGTTCTACCCTCAACGCCCGCTCGATGTCCGCGTCCACCTCCCATACCACCGGGGCCACCAGACAAGAGGCTGGAAGGATGGGAGTCGGATCGATGGGCCGGTCATCCATGTCATAGAGACGAGACAGCGCGTCGGCCCTAGTGTTGAGGGAACCTGGTCGATAAGAGATCGTAAATCTAAAGCGTGTAAAGAACATGGCCCACCTAGCTTGACGCGGATTCAGTCTCTTCGCCGCTCGGATATACTCCAGATTGCGGTGGTCAGTCCAGATGAGGAAAGGGTATTTAGCCCCCTCAAGCCAGTGTCTCCACACCTTCAGGGCTTTTAACATAGCTAGTAACTCCCGGTCCCCCACATCATAGTTCCGCTCCGCCGGACCCAGCTTCTTAGAAAAGAAAGCACAGGGACTGAGCTTCGGTGGCGTGCCCGAGCGCTGTGATAGCACGGCTCCAACACCAGCCTCGGACGCATCCACCTCCACTATGAACGCTAACGAAGGGTCCGGATGCGCCAACACGGGAGCCTCAGTAAACCGTGCCTTCAACTGGTTGAAGGCTCCATCTGCCTCGACCGACCACCGTAGACGCACCGGCCCCCCCTTCAGCAGTGAGGTAATGGGCGCCGCCACTTGGCCAAAACCCCGGATAAACCTCCGGTAGTAATTGGCAAACCCTAAAAACCGCTGCACCTCCTTTACCGTGGTCGGAGTCGGCCAATTACGCACGGCGTTAACGCGGTCACACTCCATCACCACCCCCGAGGTGGAAATGCGATAACCCAGGAAGGAAACGGCTGGTTTGGAGAACACACATTTCTCAGCCTTGACTTATAGGTCATGCTCCAGCAGTCGCCCAAGCACCCTGCGCACCAGGGAGACATGCGCGGCGCGTGTGGCAGAATAGATCAAGATGTCATCAATATATACTACCACACCCTGCCCCTGCAAGTCCCTGAGAATCTCATCTACAAAGGATTGGAAGACGGCTGGAGCATTCTTCAACCCATACGGCATGACGAGGTACTCATAGTGGCCTGATGTGGTACTAAACGCTGTTTTCCACTCGTCTCCTCCCCGAATACGCACCAGATTATACGCGCTCCTGAGGTCCAGTTTTGTGAAAAAACGCGCTCCGTGGAATGATTCCATCGCCGTAGCGATGAGAGGTAGTGGATAACTAAATCCCACTGTGATTGAATTTAGACCTCGATAATCAATGCACGGACGCAGTCCTCCCTCCTTTTTTCTCACAAAAAAAAACTTGAGGAGGCGGGTGACATGGAGGGCCGAATGAACCCTTGTCTCAGAGCTTCCGTGACATATGTCTCCATAGCCAACGTCTCCTCCTGTGACAATGGGTACACGTGACTCCTGGGAAGTGCAGCGTTCTCCTGGAGGTTTATCACGCAATCCCACCGTCGATGAGGTGGTAATTTGGTCGCTTTTTTCTTACTTAAAGCGATAGCCAAATCGGCATATTCTGGGGGAATGCGCACAGTGGAAACCTGGTCTGGACTCTCCACCGACGTGGCACCGATGGAAACTCCCACACACCTACCTGAACACTCATCTGACCACCCCTGAAGAGCTCCCTGTCTCCAGGAAATGAGGGGATTGTGAATGGCTAGCCAGGGAACCCCCAACACCACTGGAAACCCAGGTGAATCAGTAAGGTAAAAACTGATCTGCTCCCTATGATCCCCCTGTGTTACCATGTCCAGCGGAATCGTGGCCTCCCTGACCAGCCCTGACCCTAACGGTCGGCTATCTAAGGAGTGCACGGGGAAAGGTGGGTCTATCTGCACCAGCGGAATACCCAACTTACGGGCGAGTCCGCGATTCATAAAACTCCCAGCTGCGCCTGAGTTGACTAGCGCCTTTTGCTGAAGAGAGGGGAAAAACGCAGGGGAAAAAATAACCAAAAACATGTGACCAACAGGGAGCTCTGGGTGAGTCTTGTGCCTACTCACCTGGGGTGGCCGAGGAGTATTCCGCCTGCCATCCCGACTCCCAGATGGACTCCTCCAGCACCGGTCCGAAGTGTGTCCTCTCCGGCCACAGTAGGTGCAAGAGGAGCCACCTCCTCTGGTCCCCCTAGATGCAGCTCCTCCCAACTCCATCGGAGTTGGAGCGGGAGGGCTGGGAGGTGGAATTGACAGGACCCCCTCTGAACGCCCGTGGGCAGCTAGCAGGTTATCTAGTCGGATCGACATGTCTATCAGTTCATCGAGGGAGAGTGTGGTGTCCCGACAAGCTAGCTCCCGGCGGACATCCTCCCTGAGGCTGCAACGGTAATGGTCTATTAAGGCCCTGTCATTCCACCCCGCACCAGCAGCCAAGGTCCGGAACTCTAAAGCGAAATCCTGGGCTCTCCTCGTCTCCTGTCTGAGGTGGAACAGACGCTCACTCGCCGCTCGGCCCTCCGGTGGGTGGTCGAACACCGCTCGAAACCGGCGGGTGAACTCCGGGTAGTGGTCCCGAGCCGAGTCTGGGCTGTTCCAGACTGCGTTGGCCCAGTCCAGGGCCCTACCCGACAAACAGGAGACAAGGAGGCTTACACTCTCCTCACCCGAGGGAGTCGGACGCACGGTAGCCAGGTAGAGCTCAAGCTGGAGCAGAAATCCCTGGCATCCAGCCGCTGCTCCATCGTACTCCCTCGGGGGGGTGAGACGCAATGTGCTGGTCCCAGCCGATGACACGGGAGGAGTGGGTTGTGTCGTCTGCAGGGGAGCTGAAGGGGGCGTCGGGAGACCACTCCTCTCCCATCGCTCCATCCTCTCCATCATCTGGTCCATCGCTGACCCGATTCGATGGAGGACAGCTGTATGATGATGGACGCGCTCCTCCATTGTTGGGAGAGGGGTGGTCGCTGCTTCTGCTGACTCCATTGGTGGTGCGGGCTTCTGTCAGAGCTGCTAGGAGTACTGGGTGGAGGAGTCAAGCGCAGAGAGCAGGTATTCAAGAACGTGGATTTATTTCCTGTAGACAGGGAAAACGATCATGCCCAAACACACGGGCGCATGAAAATACCAGTCCAAACACACAGGACTAAACTGTCCGGAAAATATAGAATCCACAATAAAAATCCAACACCAAATAACAGAGAACAAGCCCGCACAAAAGCCAGCGGGCCTACTGCCCTTAAATAGCCTACCCACAAAACTAAACTCAAAACAGGTGCACCCAATCAGCCCAAACTAACAGAAACAAAAAGAAGAGAATCGATGGCAGCTAGTAGGCCGGTGACGACGACCGCCGAGCGCCGCCCGAACAGGAAGAGGCACCATCTTCGGCGGGATTCGTGACAGTATGACCGCCAGAGCCAGACAATGAAGCTCTATCTACCACGACCCTTTACAGACATAGAACACAGCTACAGTAACATGTCCATAGCGACAATTGACAACTTTTCAGACAACAACAAAAAAGTGCCACATCAGGTCTGTACCATTTTCAGACAGTAGAATTCTGCTCTGGCATAAAATGTTATTTATTGTTTCCCTGACAACAATAAACATTGCTGATTGATGTGCTGCTGTGTTGTTTTTTTAAGGTAGGGTAGCTAAAAGTGTTTTATTTCTTCTAAATGTCTTGTAAAGTCATGCTATTTAACCAACTTTAAACTACTTTTTTAGGAGAGAGTGGTCTGCGCGCAGAAAGCAGGCTGCATGCAGCAGCTCGAGATTATTTGATTGACAGTTCTGGTTGCCAAGTGATGGACTTTAATCCTGCTACAGAAACGGCCGTTCATATCACCAGCGAGGGTTTCATGTCGTGTTTAAAAAACGTAGTGTAGCCTAACAGACAAACAAACATGCCGTAACTTTCAAGGGACCTGTCATGCCAAATAATGTCCCCTGGCCAAAAAGTGTCCCCCTCTGCGTCACAATGGGATACGATAAACTATTAATGTTCGTTGCCTTAACAACGGTGTGATGACCTAATGATTAGAATTTTGGAGATCATTACAGCCTAAATTACATTTATTTTCATCATCTATACAAACAAGGCTGATTTCTGCAACAATTTCGTTGTTTGAACAAGTTTGGTTTAGCTAATAAAATTCAAACATTACTTAACTACTTTTGGGTACCTTGTTAACATGACAACATGAAATCCATGTCTTAAACGTTGCTACGGAAATGGCAAAGAGAACGTCTAATCTGCTTGACACATTAGTTATTTTACAGATCACAGTCAGCTGATTTCCACTCCATTCTTATGCAAATCCATTTGATTCATACACTGGCTTGTCTGGCAGTCATGTTTTTATTTTAACCTGCCCTTCCTACACTGAAAATAATATGATCTACCCTGAAATAATATGATTTCAGTAGTCCTCTATTAGGATTAATTTTCTATATTGCATAGCTCATTAGTACACCCTTGTGGTTGAATATATATGTATCTATTGTAGGTCCCAGGATACAACAATGAATCATGTGCAACAATAATACATAAACGTTGATATTTTTTGGTGCCGTTGTCATTATTTTCACCAATTTTTTTGTACACTCACATGGCAATCATAGACTAAAATACTGAATTCTGGTGTGTGGCATTTTGAAGAGGTGATTGCTGTGTGGGTGGGAGGTTCTGCCTGTCACTTGTTCTCAACAGGCAGCCAGTCTCAGAAGGGAGACTGCAAAGTCCAGGCACTGCTGCTGACTTTGTTCTGCGTGTTTGCAGTGCTCGTGTTTTTAGTTAATCTGTGTATCTCACATATTATGTGCCTAGTATGATGGAGCAACAAAACTTTTTGAGCAGACATGACAATAACTGTAGCTGTAGATGATGTAATGAAATGTTGGAGGGTGGTTGGTAATGGAGGACATTAGGTGGATCCACGTCTGGGTGTTGGGCAGAACTTCTAGGTCCTGGAGAACAGGAGCAGAGTTAAAGGGAACAGAGACAGAGACGTAAACAAGCAAACACACAGGTTACACTCTACAGTGAGAATGGGATGGATTAGTGCAGTGTTATAAATGGGAGATATGTACATTTCAACACTTTTGCAAGGTATAGTATACCTCAAGCTGGTCCCCCTCTGACTCAGAGCACAGACGTTATACAAAAATAGCAATAGACCAACAACAGCGCTAAGTCAATCACACATTTGAAAGACTATGCAATTGCATTGTTTACCTCAGTCAACAGCTGCGGCTCCCGTCTGTACTCGGAGGCCTGGATGCTGCTGTTGTGTGCAAAGTGAATTACCTTCAGGTTGTTCTCCCACCCTTCCTGGTACCAATCAAGGGACTTGTGGTCCATTCACCAAACCTGGAGGAGTGGGTAGGAAGGTGGAATCTATTGACAATGTAAGATATTGAAATATGTCTGATTATGTACCATGGAAAACAAAAACCGTGGGTGTTGAAGATGTCCATCATCGCTTTGGAGGTGGCCTCGCCAGTCTTCTCCTTGAGGGGTGTCATACAAAACAAAAATACATTTTTGGTTCCAAACACCCTTTTTAATGGGTTACATAAGTGAATTTAGAGTTCAGCACGTACTCTTCCTGTACTGACCTTAATGGGTATTGCCTTCACCCATCGGTCACCGTCAGACACCAGCTGTTGCCATTCTTGGATTTCGTGCAGTGTCCGATGAGGTCCACCCCTAACATTTAATGTGTTAGAGAGAAGATTACTTTATTACCTGTATCTTTGTCATACAGTATGCAGATGTTCATATTTGTAAGGATACTGACACACACACACACATTCTATAATACTGAACTCTGCTGTGGTCAAATAAAGAAACCATTACAGAACAACTTATCAGGGCTAAATGTTTATTGGGACACTTACCGATCATGTGCCATGGTGAAACAACTTTGATGGGCTTTAACTCCGACACCACAGTCTTCACCCTCTCAATCTTCTGGCAGGCTAGACAGGTACTGACCTTAAAGCAAAAAGTTACAAATTGAAACATTGTGTGCTCTCTGATATGACATTCATTGAAATCATAATAATTTCAGATATAATAGAATGTGATTGATTAACAAAAGGTTATTTCACTTGCCCAGCTGTCCACCTCCTTGACAATTCCCATCAGAAGAAGAGTAGGTTGATTTTGGCAATCATGTGCTTCACTCCAAAATAGCCAGCATGCATCTCGGTCAACACGGCCTCCTTCTCCTCCTTAGTAAACATCACACTCCTGTGTGGCTGGCCACCCTTCCCCCATAGGTAGATAATATTGCCTAGCAAGTTGGAACAGAAGAGTGGTTGAAATACTCTAGTCTAAGTATATTTGCACTGCTGTCTTTCTCTGTTTCTCTCCATCTCTCTCTCTCTCTCTGTCTTCCACTCTCTTCCCACCTCTCTTACTTTCATCCTTTCTCACAAATCACATTTCATCCTTTCTCACAAATCCCATTGTGACGCAGGGGGACACCCTGTTTGGCATGACATTCCATTATGTTGGAAAAGGGTAATTGATACAGGCTACCGGTAGCATACTGTCATCTCATATGAGGCAAAAATGAAGAGTAGGCTACCCCATGCTCGCAAGACTGACCTGAGGACATCGGTGCCATGACAAGACTAGGATATTCTACATGCAACAGACCGAAGACACACTTGCATTATTAGGAAAGAGACCGAGCAGGCGGGAGACGCAGGTGAAAGTGGGTTCATATGTTTTGGTAATCTGCATCTCCCAATGTCTTGCCTTGCAAATTCACCAAGTAGCTTAAAGCTCACCTCTTCCGCTCTGGTTTCATTTGACTTTCCCAGGCCCTTTATAGCATGTCTGCTATAACAACGAAAATAAAGTTTTGTGATTTTAATTATGTGGGAGGAAAACTAAAAAACAGGGATTTTTCGATGACGTTAAGGATACCAACTTCGTTCTAACGTTTAAACATTCACACCCTTATAGTCTGAATCCAAAATACTTCCTGGTCACAATATTTTCCATGACTCTGTCCCTGTACAGGAGGAGGTGATGGTGTTGGAGAGGATCCTGCTGCAGATCATTAAGTTTGACCTGCAGGTAGAGCACCCCTAACAGTTCCTGCTCCGCTACGCCAAGCAGCTCAAAGGTACGCAGATACATATGCTTGATTAGGGTTGCAAAATTCCACTAACTTTCCTACATTTTCTCGGGTTTTCAAGAAATCCTGGTTGGAATATTCCTGGACTCCAACTGGGATTTCTAGAAAGTTACCCGATTTGGCACTAGGGCTGAGTTGTTCACCATAGTTACTGATACTGTAGTCGCTGGAACTGTGCTGGAAAATGACAATGTGAAGTGAAAATATGTACCCAGTCAGCACAGTGTAACAAGTCGGCCCTATAGTGGGAATTGGGGACTACAGTTTATCTAAAACAATAATCTGATCTAGTCTATTAAAACTACCCCTAAAATCATTCACCTCTTTCTGTTCACAGATCTGAAGTATTTCTGATCTGTTTCAGGTGATAAGAACAAAGTCCAGAAACTAGTTCAGATGGCCTGGACCTTTGTGAAAGACAGGTGAGCAGTTGACTGTACATGGATGCATAACTTAGCAGAACCATGAAAGTACATCGATACCCATGTGCCTACGATGATGCAATCAGGTCAGATAGTCACAAAGCGTCTCGGAGAAGAAGTGCTGATCTAAGATCAGGTCCCCCTTCTTAATCATTATGATTTAATAGGCAAAACTGATCCTAAATCGGCACACCTACTCTGAGATGCTTTATGAATGATGCTTTATGAATATGTGTCCTGTGAGTGATGGACACACCTCTCGCTCCTCTCCCCTCAGCTTGTGCACCATGCTGTCCCTACAGTGGGAGCCAAAGATCATAGCTGTAGCAGTCATGTACCTGGCCGGCCGGCTGTGTTAGTTTGACATCCAGGGGTTGACGTCCAAGCAGTTTTCACGGCGCTGGTTGGAGCAGTTTGTCCAGGATGTCCCAGTGGAGCTGCTGGAAGGTGGGACTGGCTGGTCTTTCTCTATGAAACAGTTGTGTGGGTTTATGGCATTTGTGCAGGATGTTTTAAATGTTAAAAACAAAAGCATATATAATTGCAAGCCTGTTTCATCCAGATCTCACAAGCTTTCATGAATGGTTCATGAATGATACATGAATGGTTCGCTGCACAGTTTGTGAACAATTCACGTATCATTCATGTTTTATATCCATCTCTTCATTCAAAGACCCAATCATGGACACTCTTACTGACAGTTGTGGCTGCTTCGCGTGATGTATTGTTGTCTCTACCTTCTTGCCTTTTGTGCTGTTGTCTGTGCCCAATAATGTTTGTACCATGCTCTGTGCTGCTACCATTTTGTGCTGCTGCCATGTTGTGTTGCTACCATGCTGTGTTGTCATGTTGCTGCCATGCTATGTTGTTGTTTTAGGTCTCTGTTTATGTAGTGTTGTCTCTCGTCGTGATGTTTTGTCCTACATTTGTATTTTTAATCCCAGTCCCAGCAGGAGGCCTTTTGGTAGGCCGTCATTGTAAATAAGAATTTGTTCTTAACTGACTTCCCATGTTAAATAAAGGTACAAAAAATAAACAATAATAATAAGTTAACGAGATCAGGGTGGCTCCGAGGCTACTTTTACCCCTCTTAACTTTGTTTGTTTATTACTATGTTAGTATCATTACCCATGTAGTACCATCATGTAGTACCATCATTTAGATCCATAGTTATGAAATGCACTCCTCATTAATGACATCTGCCACCAGATCCTAGACCTGTACTCCCAGGGCAAGCAGCAGATGCCCCAGACCTCCAGCACTCCCCAGCAGCTGCAGACTCTCACCCAGCTCCCCACCCCCCCCGTCCTGCCACCACTCAGCAAGAAGGTCTCGCCCCAGGCCAGCCCTCCTCGCCAGCTCAAACGAGCCCACGTGAGTTTGACACTTGAGTTAAAAGGTTCTTGTGAGGGCAGGCATCATGCTCTTTTTATCATCAGATGAACTCAATTGAGTTGTTTTGACACCCATTGCCCTTGTTGTGGTTTAGATATGGTCTCCTACAGAAGAAAGTGAAGCACCTGGTGAGCACATTAACCTTTTCTCTGGCACAGACTCTAGATGATTCCATGGACACGTATGGCTGCCAAGGATTCATATGATTCATAACAGTAGGTATGTTAGTGTGACATATTGTTCTCTCTCTTTCTCTCTTCCAGAGCCAGTGGGCTCTAAGATCCCCAGGCTGGAGCCTCCGATGCCCCCTCTACCCACAGCACAACCCCTCTCGGGTGAGCCCACTCAGAGGACCACCAGACTCACTAACTCTTAACACCAGTGCAACAACTGGTGCACCTGTGGGTTTCCAGAGGAAACATCAACGGTAGATCAAAATAGAAATGAAAGCTCAAGGAAATGCATACTATCTTGTGAAGTTTTATATAGACAGTCCCCTGTCCATCAGCCTTATTGTTTTACCTATTCCCTTATTGAAATGAGCACTTGTGCAGTGTTGGAATGGTGTTAATGCTGCATATATCTGTCTACTCACTACTGTAATGTCTCATGTTGCAGAATAAATTATTGACACATGGCATTCCTGCTAAGTGGTAGAGAAGCCCCTGGGATGTGTCCCAAATGGCACCATATTTCCTGTATGATGCACTACCCTAGGGCTCAGGTCAAAATTAGTGCACTATTTAGGGAATAGGATGTAATTTAGGACAATGAAGCAACTGGTCCCTGGAGGAGCTAGCTGAGCTGAGGAGGAAGAAGTGTTTAGCTGCTGGTATTAACTAGTCTCCTCTGACTGGCTGAGAGAACGATAGGTGTCCTCTGATTGGCTGAGAGGGAGAGGTGTCCAGACCAGGCCATGCAGAAATATGACGAGCACTTATTAGATATCAGACTTAGTGTAGGGATTCTCTGTAGTCTACCGGTTCAAATCACAAGCTTTTAGATAGGCAGGGAATATAGACACATACATTTGACATTTTAGTCATTTAGCAGATGCTCTTATCCAGAGCAATTAGGGTTAAGTGCCTTGCTCAAGGTCACATCGACAGATTTTTCACCTAGTCGGCTCTGGGATTCAAACCAGCAACCTTTTGGTTACTGGCCCAACGCTCTTAACTGCTAGGCCACACGCATGCCACACCACACACACACAGCTCTCTTGGCTGGTTATTGCAAGCCTGTAGATTAACATGTGGTTTATAGATGGATATTAATCATCACACACACCACAGTCGTTAGAGAGAGGCATGAGAGTATGTGCGTTTAAGGGCTGAGGGATCTTCTTGCATCATAACCCCATGGTGGACAGGATCCAGAACACTGTCTGACCTTCCTGATACTCTGCTGTCTGGCCTGTCTGATACTCTACGGTCTGGCCTGTCTGCTACTCTATAGTCTGGCCTGTCTGATACTCTACGGTCTGGCCTGTCTGATACTCTACGGTCTGGCCTGTCTGATACTGCCTGATACTCTACTGTCTGACTTGCCTGATACACTACTGTCTGACCTGTCTGACTTGCCTGATACACTACTGTCTGACCTGCCTGATACTCTACTGTTTGATACTATACTGTCTGACCTGCCTGATACTCTACAGTCATGGCCAAATGTTTTGAGAATGACACAAATATTCATTTCCACAAAGTTTGCTGCTTCAGTGTCTTTAGATATTTTTGTCAGATGTTACTATGGAATACTGACTTATAATTACAAGCATTTCATAAGTGTCAAAGGCTTTTATTGAAAATTACATGAAGTTGATGCAGAGTCAATTTTTGCTGTGTTGACCCTTCTTTTTCAAGACCTCTACAATCCGCCCTGGCATGCTTTCAATTAACTTCTGGGCCACATCCTGACTGATGGCAGCCCATTCTTGCCTAATCAATGCTTGGAGTTTGTCAGAATTTGTGGGGTTTTGTTTGTCCACCCACCTCTTGAGGATTGACCACAAGTTCTCAATGGGATTAAGGTCTGGGGAGTTTCCTGGCCATGGACCCAAAATATCGATGTTTTGTTCCCCGAGCCACTTAGTTATCATTTTTGCCTTATGGCAAGGTGCTCCATCATGCTGGAAAAGGCATTGTTCGTCACCAAACTGTTCCTGGATGGTTGGGAGAAGTTGCTCTCGGAGGATGTGTTGGTACCATTCTTTATTCATGGCTGTGTTCTTAGGCAAAATTGTGAGTGAGCCCACTCCCTTGTCTGAGAAGCAACCCCACACATGAATGGTCTCAGGATGCTTTACTGTTGGCATGACACAGGACTGATGGTAGCGCTCACCTTCTCTTCTCTGGACAAGCTTTTTTCCGGATGCCCCAAACAATCGGAAAGGGGATTCATCAGAGAAAATGACCCCAGTCCTCAGCAGTCCAATCCCTGTACCTTTTGCAGAATATCAGTCTGTCCCTGATGTTTTTCCTGGAGAGAAGTGGCTTTTTTGCTGCACTTCTTGACACCAGGCCATCCTCCAAAAGTCTTCGCCTCACTGTGCGTGCAGATGCACTCACACCTGCCTGTTGCCATTCCTGAGCAAGCTCTGTACTGGTGGTGCCCCGATCCCGCAGCTGAATCAACTTTAGGAGACGGTCCTGGCGCTTGAAGGACTTTCTTGGGCGCCCTGAAGCCTTCTTCACAACAATTGAAACGCTCTCCTTGAAATTCTTGATGATCCGATGAATTGTTGATTTAGGTGCAATCTTACTGGCAGCAATATCCTTGCCTGTGAAGCCCTTTTTGTGCAAAGCAATAATGACGGCACGTGTTTCCTTGCAGGTAACCATGATTGACAGAGGAAGAACAATGATTCCAAGCACCACCCTCCTTTTGAAGCTTCCTGTCTGTTATTCGAACTCAATCAGCATGACAGAGTGATCTCCAGCCTTGTCCTCGTCAACACTCAAACCTGTGTTAACGAGATTATCACTGACATGATGTCAGCTGGTCCTTTTGTGGCGGGGCTGAAATGCAGTTTAAATGTCTTTGGGGGATTCAGTTCATTTACATGGCAAAGAGGGACTTTGCAATTAATTGCAATTCATCTGATCACTCTTCATAACATTCTGTAGTATATGCAAATTGCCATCATACAAACTCAGGCAGCAGACTTTGTGAAAATTGATATTTGTGTCATTCTCAACTTTTGTCCACGACTGTACTGTCTGATGCTGTCTGACCTGCCTGATACACTACTGCCTGATACTCAACTGTCTGACCTGCCTGACACACTACTGTATGGCCTATCTGATACTGGCTGACCTGCCTGATACTCTACTGCCTGATACTCAACTGTCTGACCTGCCTGGTATTTTACTGTCTGACCTGCCTGATACTCTACTGCCTGATACTCTACTGTCTGACATACTTGATACTCTACTGTATGGCCTCTGATACTGTCTGACCTGTCTGATACTCTACTGTCTGACCTGTTTGATACCCTCTAATGTCTGACCTGCCTAACCGCTCGGCCTAACTGCCTTACAGCTGTCAAACTACTCTGCTTAGAAAGAGCACCGTTCGCAGCACCAACAGCTCTGTTTTCATGGCCTGTCTAGGAAGTGGTGTGTGTGTTTGTAAGTACACATGTGTTGAAGTAAGAACATGGTGTGAAGTGGTTTGATTCAGAGTTGTTGAACACAAGTCTTTCTATAAGGGTTCTCTAATTCCCTTTTCCCGGCAGACCACAAGCCTCCCACCCTTCCGCACCTCTCCCAGGAGAGACTGACCCAACTGGGGTAGGAGGCCCAGCGGAGCCCCCTAAAGGACCTCCACCAGCCTCCCTCACTGCCCTGCTCCACCACCCCCATCCAGCTACATCATGGGCATCCCCAGCTCCTACATGTCAGGAGAGGGTTACCAGAGCCTCCAGTCTATGATGAAGTCAGAAGGGCCGTCCCACATCACCATCCCCTCATCGTATGGCCCTCCCCTGGCTTACCACAGCCACGTCTACCCCCCTAATGCCCCACCGTCTGGTCCTCCTATCCTCCGCCTGCCTACCCCCCGCCGGGGTACAACCACAGCTACCCTCCCCTTCCACGTATGCCCCCGGGACACGGGGACTACCTGCCTGGGATGGGCGTCCCTCCCAGCAGCTATCCCCCACACCCTGGAGGACAGAGCTAGGTACCCCCTCCACTGCCCCCTGGCATGCCCCTCATCGATGGCCTGAGTTGAGGAGCTTGGATGAGGTGGGGGGGGGGGGGGGGGGGGGGGGGTGAGACTGGATGTGCCAAACCAACACCAGTCTCCTACTACAGGGGAGTTGGGCAACAGTTAGAGTATTGGGCCAGTAACCAAAGGTTGCTGGTTAGGATCCCTGAGCAGACTATGTGAAAGATCTGTTGCTGTACCTCTTGAGCAAGGCACTTAACCCTGTAAGTAGCGCTGGAAAAGAGTATCTGCTAAATGACTAACATTTTAAATGTCTCTCCAGTGTTACTAAGACGGCCAATTGAGGAGACAGACCTTATAAACTCTTTGAAGCTGTCATCTGCTAAGTTTGCACAATTTCTGTAATTTTTGACAAAATGCTCAGATTTATAGATATCCTGGTTGAAAGATTCTTTGAATCGCAGGGGAATAACCAGGAAATCTGGAATCCTCCAAGCAGGATTTTTTGAAAACCTTGGAAAGTTACCGGAATAATGCAACCCTACACCTCCTTCGCCAAACTCAGCACAGCCATGCCTCATCAAGAATCAACCCATTAACTTCCATTGTTAGTGAGTTTTAAATACAAAATGGTGTTTGTACTATGGCTGTTTTTATATGAGCCTTTTGGTAACATGTTTATTTGTCATTTTAGATGAAAACCTTTAGATGAGTTTACTGTACAAAGGAATAATGGGACCAAGAAGGAAAATGGCAGCTGCACTCTGAGGCTATTAGGAAACTGACCCTAACACTTACATTAACCTCATTTGAACGAATTCTGAAATTAAATATCGGTTTGCATGTCAGGAGTGACCCTATAGCCTTTTCCACACTTCACTATACCATGGCTTGAATATACACCCTAAATGACAAAAGTATGTGGATACCTTCTCGTCAAACATCTCATTCCAAAATCATGAGCATTAGTTTTTTGCGATTGCTTACACACTTGTTACGGAATTTGGCTCATTGTGTAAACTCTACACACAAGCCAAATAAGACACAACACCTCACTATGTCAGAATGAAACTTTGCAATCAAAACCTGACAATCCTTTTTCAAAATGGCATTTTTTCAACAAAATGATACACACATGCACCATTTGAATTACTCTTTCAAAGCAGCAACACACTGATTTATACTTTATACAAAACACTTGTCTTTAGTACTTTGTAAACCTTTTTAGTTTTATACAGGCTTATGTGAAAGATTGTCCAGTACAGTAAATCTACTCACATTTCAATGAACACAAAAATAGAAAGGCTTCTGAAAAAAATATATACAGCTCATTTCTTTTGCCATTGCAGGTTTTTACAACAACAGAAAAACACAAAGAAAAGTAGAATTACAGTACAGTAATCAATACAATGTTACTGTAAACCCACGGAAAGAAAAATAATTACAGTAAAATTACAGTGCAATGGTAAACAAAAAATAGTATTGTAAGGCCACATCACCTCATCCACATCACAAGCAATGTCATCCCTGGCTAGGCAATGGGGAAAATATCACCTTGCCGTTGTCACGCCCTGACCATAGAGAGCCCTCGGGGTTCTAGGTCAGGGCGTGACTAGGTGGTGTTCTAGTCTTTCATTTCTATGTTGGTGTGAGTATGGTTCCCAATTGGAGGCAGCTGATGTTCGTTGCCTCTAATTGGGGATCATACTTAGTGTGGCCCTTTCCCACCTGCGTTGTGGGATATTGTTTCGTTTAGTGCTAATGTGCATTATGTACTGCATGTTCGTTTATTCTTTGAAGTTTCACTGAAATAAATATGTGGAACTCTACGCACGCTGCGCTTTGGTCCACTCATTTAAATGACGGACGTGACAGCCGTATCCAATCCTGGACTGACCCCACCTCAATGTCGCTGCATGCCTCTTCCATTGCTTGCAGAAGAGGCAGGCGGGCATGTGGTTGGCGGTCATACACTTTCCAACGCCAAAGCTGTAAATAATTCCTCAATCGGATTGAGAAGTGGGGAGTAAGGGTGCAAGTATACAACTGTGAAGTTATTGTGGCTGGTGAACCAGTCCCTGACCGCCCCCCCCCCCTGCTGCCCAGGGACATTCACAATGGCTCTCAATCCAATAACATTCCCCCACGCTGCCCAGGAACATTCATAATGGCTCTCAATCCAATAACATTCCCCCACGCTGCCCAGGAACATTCACAATGGCTCTTTATCCTATAACATTCCCCCGCGCTGCCCAGGAACATTCACAATGGCTCTTTATCCTATAACATTCCCCCGCGCTGCCCAGGGACATTCACAATGGTTCTAAATCCAATAACATTCCCCCGCGCTGCCCAGGGACATTCACAATGGCTCTTTATCCTATAACATTCCCCCGCGCTGCCCAGGGACATTCACAATGGCTCTTCATCCTATAACATTCCCCCGCGCTGCCCAGGGACATTCACAATGGTTCTCAATCCAATAACATTCCCCCGCGCTGCCCAGGGACATTCACAATGGCTCTTTATCCTATAACATTCCCCCGCGCTGCCCAGGGACATTCACAATGGCTCTTCATCCTATAACATTCCCCCGCGCTGCCCAGGGACATTCACAATGGTTCTCAATCCAATAACATTCCCCCGCGCTGCCCAGGGACATTCACGATGGCTCTTTATCCTATAACATTCCCCCGCGCTGCCCAGGAACATTCACAATGGCTCTTTATCCTATAACATTCCCCCACGCTGCCCAGGGACATTCACAATGGCTCTTTATCCTATAACATTCCCCCTGCTGCCCAGGGACATTCACAATGGCTCTTTATCCTATAACATTCCCCCGCGCTGCCCAGGAACATTCACAATGGCTCTTTATCCTATAACATTCCCCCGCGCTGCCCAGGAACATTCACAATGGCATTCAATCCAATAACATTCCCCCGCACTGCCCAGGGACATTCACAATGGCTCTTTATCCTATAACATTCCCCCGCGCTGCCCAGGAACATTCACAATGGCTCTTTATCCAATAACATTCCCCCGCGCTGCCCAGGAACATTCACAATGGCTCTTTATCCAATAACATTCCCCCGCGCTGCCCAGGAACATTCACAATGGCTCTTTATCCAATAACATTCCCCCGCGCTGCCCAGGAACATTCACAATGGCTCTTTATCCAATAACATTCCCCCGCGCTGCCCAGGAACATTCACAATGGCTCTTTATCCAATAACATTCCCCCGTGCTGCCCAGGAACATTCACAATGGCTCTTTATCCAATAACATTCCCCCCTGCTGCCCAGGAACATTCACAATGGCTCTTTATCCAATAACATTCCCCGCGCTGCCCAAGGACATTCACAATGGATCTTTATCCAATAACATTCCCCCGCGCTGCCCAGGAACATTCACAATGGATCTTTATCCAATAACATTCCCCCGCGCTGCCCAGGAACATTCACAATGGCTCTTTATCCTATAACATTCCCCCGCACTGCCCAGGAACATTCACAATGGCTCTTTATCCTATAACATTCCCCCGCGCTGCCCAGGAACATTCACAATGGCTCTCAATCCAATAACATTCCCCCGCGCTGCCCAGGGACATTCACAATGGCTCTTTATCCTATAACATTCCCCCGCGCTGCCCAGGGACATTCACAATGGCTCTTTATCCTATAACATTCCCCCGCGCTGCCCAGGGACATTCACAATGGCTCTTTATCCTATAACATTCCCCCGCGCTGCCCAGGGACATTCACAATGGCTCTTTATCCTATAACATTCCCCCGCGCTGCCCAGGAACATTCACAATGGCTCTTTATCCTATAACATACCCCCGCACTGCCCAGGAACATTCACAATGGCTCTTTATCCTATAACATTCCCCCGCACTGCCCAGGAACATGCACAATGGCTCTTTATCCTATAACATTCCCCCGCACTGCCCAGGAACATTCACAATGGCTCTTTATTCAATAACATTCCCCCGCGCTGCCCAGGGACATTCACAATGGCTCTTTATCCTATAACATTCCCCCGCGCTGCCCAGGAACATTCACAATGGCTCTTTATCCTATAACATTCCCCCGCGCTGCCCAGGAACATTCACAATGGCTCTTTATACTATAACATTGCGGCCCCGACGCCTGGTTTTAGCTAGATTGAATCCAGATTCATCAATGAAAATTAACTCATGAGGCTGTGTAGCTGCACAAAGTCCAGTATCAGAAAATGCATACCGTGAATATGGTGTAACTCAAAACACAGGAAAGCAATGTCTACATTTTCACACAAGGATGGGGTTGGGTTGGGTCAGACACATTCAAAACTAAAGACAAGGCAGGTCCCCCCCCCCCCCCCCCCCAGAATGAGGCCACCTGCCTAGGTTACACATTCAGACAAAGCACACAATCTACTGCCATTACTGTATTACAGTATAGTACAATGACACTTTTGACTAATACTGTTCCTCTCAAATGGAACCCTGTGCAGCTGCTTCATCGTAAGTTGGTGTTGACGCAAGATGTGTCAGAGTGTCGACTTTCAGACATGGTTGATATTATGGAAGGTTATGTGATCTACGATGATTTGCTCTCGTAGTTGATGTAGGCGGATGGTGTTGTTTGCCAACACTAGATTGACAATGGCCAGTTCCTGTTCATGGGTGAACAGACGTTGCCTTCCACCCTCAGGAAGTCGTCTGGCAGTTCTGTAGAAAATGCAAGAACATCTCATTGGTTATGTTATTTTTTACATACTATACTGTACACAGTAACATCAAAACTGTATTACATGTACTTCACAGTACTATACCTATTTATTTATTTTTCACTGAGGAAAATAGACCTAATATTGTAGGACTACATTGTATTGTACTGTGATGCAGAATGATGTGCAACAGTTACATAGGTACAGTCTAGTGTAGAAAGTTGAAGACATACCTGTTCTCCAGTCTAAATGTCCATATTATGGATGCTACCGTGTAGCGACTCAGGTTGGGCTGGACTCAGGTTGGGCCTCATCGTCAGGCCATGATTTATGACATGGTCCACCAAAGTGGCCCTAATGTCGTCGGAAATATGTCTCCGTCTGTTGCCTGGTCCCCTTCTTTGTCTTGTCCTACTCCTCTCTCTTCCTCTCTCTCTTCCTCTCGCTCTCACTGCCTCCATGTTTGCAGAGTTTTCACAAAAGGGGTGGTGTACCTGAGGTCTATTTGTAGTGTTAAGGCTCAGACTAATTGGTGTTCAATTACCGTAGAAGTATTTTCATGTGTGGGTGTTGCCAATTTCAGGTATGTTTTGCATTTTGAATAGAAGTGTTTTCCCGATGATTGCAAGAGATTTCATTCTTGAACGAAGTGTCTAATGTAAGAGACAGTGTCTAGTGTTTTGCAAGTGTGTTGCAGAATTGCAAACAAAGTGCAAAGCAGAAAATGTGTTTGTACTTTTGGTGCCTTTAAGACATGATTACAAAAGTTAAGGTTTTGATGCTTTTGTCTAAGCATTCACTTTCAGTGTGTAAGCAATCGGCAAAAACTGTAATATGGAGTTGGTCCCCCCCTTTGCTGCTATAACAGCCCCCACTCTTCTGTGAAGGCTTTCCACTAGATGTTGGAATATTGCTGCGGGGACTTGCTTCCATTCAGTCCGAACCATAAAAAACAGCCCCAGACCATAATTTCTCCTCCAACAAACTTTACAAATGGTACTATGCATTCGGTCAAGTAGCGTGCTCCTGGCATCCGCCAGACCCAGATTTGTCCGTCGGACTGCCAGATGGTGAAGTGTGATTCATCACACGATTTTTATTGCACTATGCGCTTCAGCACTCGGCGGTCCCATTCTGTGAGCTTGTGTGGCCTACCACTTCCCGGCTGAGCCGTTGTTGCTCCTAGACGTTTCCACTTCCCAATAACAACACTTACAGTTGACCGGGGCAGCTCTAGCAGGGCAGAAATTTGACGAACTGACTTGTTGAAAAGGTTGCATCCTATGACAGTGCCATGTTGAAAGTCACTCAGCTCTTCAGTAAGGCCCATTCTACTGCAAATATTTGTCTATGGAGATTGCATGGCTGTGTGCTTGATTTTTATACACCTGTCTGCAACGGCTGTGGCTGAAATATCAGAATCCACTAATTTGAAGGGGTGTCCATATATATATACATACAAACAAACAAAAGTATCTTCCATATGCATTCCTTTCTGTTTGAAACACACTACTAAACCAGTGTTATATTCTGATCTCAATGAAAAGTGTTCCATTGTAGCATTGTGCATGGCCTGGAACAGACACCCATGCATGGCACACACACACTCTAAATAAACACACATTTTATGGGATGTTTTAGACTTTATTGAAAAAAGTTTGAATGTTTGATTTTTTTTTATGTTGAAGTTTTTTTATGACACCTTGTATACTTTCATATCTTCCTTTTGTTACTTAGTTGATGTTTGTAATATGTCAAGTTACTGTACGCAAAGCCACTTGGCATAGAACACCGTTGTTTTGTCTTTGGAGAAGCTGTCACATTGACTTGTTTTCAATCTGAACCTTGTAGTTTACATGATGCCCATTACCTTTTGCCCGTGCTTCATGTCATTACATGTGTTAGCCACTAGGGAGTGTCCTTGTCAAGCCATTGAAATTGAGGCCCTGAATGAACCAACACCTTTAGTAAAGGCATCCTCTCTTCCTTGAAAATTTGACCAATGTTGCTTGTTAACCATCTCTTGTTGTCCTCCACAATGAAATCGGGGAGGGGACTGTGGATCTGTTTTCGTCCGTTTGTATGTTAGTCACACGCGGTATCTCAGACGGCACTGGCCTGATTTTGACGAAACTCGGGTGAATTATGTGTCTTGCCATAGAGATCCGCCGTTTACAAAATGACACAGATTGGACCAAGGCGGGAGCTGTAGTAATGAACTGAAATGTGTTAGTCACACACAGTATCTCAATTGGCCCAAGGGTGCTGCATCATGTTTACTGTTTTTAAACGTTTCACTAGGGAGAGGCTATAAGGAAACTGCTTACCAAATTCTAAAACTGACCCCTACCTTAACTGTAACCTTAACCTAATTTTAACCAATTCTGAAATTAAATATTGGATTGCAGGTCAGGAGTGTCCATATAGCCTTTTCCATATCACTAAGTTACACTTTCATCAACATTCATAAACAGGTGAGGGGCTAAAACTTATACTTCATTTTTATTTCAAAATCATATAAAATCAGCTTATTTCAATTTTCACATTTTAAAATGTCCTAAAATATACATTTTCAGCTACATACAGGTTGTGGGGGGAAAAATACATAGGCGGGCTAGTTGCAGGTATGCTACAGGAGCAGCAGGTATTTATGTACACAGCACTGTGTATATCCTAGGATACAACTGTCATGACGTTGCCCTCTTTGGGTACAGCGAGAACTACCCCATCCCTCCCTCTGTACCAGCCCTTTTCTATGGACCATCCCCCTACCTCCCTGTCTCCTACACCCAGGCTGCTGTGGTCAGAGAGGTCGTACATTCCTGGAGGAGATTATCTCCTCATGGCCACAGTATAGAGAGAGAGTGAGTTTTCATAGAGAGAACAAAGGAATTTCTTCCACCTCACTGAACTGGAGGTCCGAACAGTATTTATGTTCTGGAGAAAGTATAAAATATCAGTGAAGAATCCAGCTACGAACTGGTCAGTTGGTACAATTTTGTGAAACTCATGAGAGACAATACGGCCACATTACCATAACGCTGTTTATACAATAGCCTCAGTTATGAGGCTTACATCTAATTGTTGTATAAGATGAATGAGTGAGGATGATACTGTTTGTGAAATTGTGTAATGTGATTTTGGACTGTTTAATGAAGGAAATTCCAATTCCCTAAAAGGTTTCACTAAGTCATTGGCATGCCCCCAGGGGCACAGACAGGACCTGGCTTCATGAGACAGCCCTTTTCGATGTTCTGAATAAAACCCTCACCTGGGTTTTCTATCACCAGACCGAGCTTACCTCAATTACGAGATGGCTAAAGGTTGCAGACCAGCTTACCACGAGAGGGCCAAGGTTTGAGTAGAGACCATAAACCTGAGTATAAGCTCAGGTTTGAGTAGATGGCTGAATCTTTTAACCATACCACGTGGTTAAACTCAGACTATCGATACCGACAGAATAAGAACAAGTCTTTGATATTAATTACTAGACTGCAGCTAGGAATTCGGTATCATTGAACGCGAAGAACGACAACCGCCGAAATATCTATTCTATAACGACATGAATGAATGTCACTCTGAACTATCCATCCTAACCACGACAGAGAGAGAGAGAGAGGGCGGACAGACTCTCCAACCGAGATCCCGACGACACACTGAGCGTAAATATATATATATTGTTTGCAATTGTTCCCCGAATGAGTGAGCGTTCATGTGCAAAGGATTAGCATTTCAATTGTTATAATTATCACTCTGTCTAACAAGCCGCCATACCGGTTTAGCCCACTAGGGCACATTCCCCGATCATTTCTTTGTAACCATATCTTGTTTGTGTGATGCATTTCTGTGAGTACTTAGTAAATAAATGATTTAAGACAATTGATGTATGGATGACTCATAGTGAAGACTGGGTTCGTGCAGATAACCAACAATTTACGACGTTTGGAATGAGACTAACGTGAGGTAAAGAATAACTCATTAATCAGAAGACTAAGTGATCAGATATTAAAATATCTGAAAGTTATATTAGGAAAATTATAACTTTGTAATCTGAATATTTTCCTTGGTGCCCCGACTTCCTAGTTAATTACAGTTACATGATTAAGTAGTTTAATCACGTAAAAATAATTACAGAGAATTTTTGATAAAGATTAATCTTCAGTTTAATGATGCCAAAGACACGACACAACTTAACTGTGTACCACAGAGAAAGAGGTGAAAAAAGAGAACATAGAATTTCATCACAGGTTCCACGTAGAGATGCCTCATTCACAAAAGAAGCAGTGCATTTGAATGTAACAGGAAAATTGTCAAACTTTAAATCAGAACTTTGCGCTTTCAACATATAAATCAATCATCAATCAACATATGAAAGTCAGTAGTTCTGTGTAGACTGTTAAAAAAAAAAAAACTTTTGCAAAAGTTTTAATTTGTGAAGACTAAGTGTGTGTATAGACACGCATTTGTACCTTTTTTTCCATTATGAAACTCCTTAGTCATCAATGCCTAACTGTTACTACAAGAACAACACCGTACAGAACAGTAATGCTCTTATAGCAGTCCTCAATTCAAACATTTATCTTCCTTGTTGATTTGCTGCTCATTTTGTTCATAGAGCTCTTCTATGTTACGAGTCAGATCAGACTCACAGCCAGCTGCATCCAGACTCCTCAACAACACTGAAACACACCGTATTAATCCCAAATGGTAGTCTATTCCCTATTTAGTGCACTACATTTGGCCAGGGCAAATAGGGGCTCTGGTCAAAAGTAATGCACTATATAGGGTGCCATTTGGGATGAACACAGCCGCTCTTCTGCTATCAATAAAATGAGAATATTTTTTTTCACAGAATTCATGGAGCTGTGTAAACATACATTTATACACACCCTTCTGTATAATAACAATTGGGGTATACATGTATTATACCACGATATAGATTGACAATGTGTCAAACTCAATTCGGACTAATTTACCAATCTGACAACAAACCTTTTGTTCAGATTTTAGAACACAAATCCGAGAGAATACAGCAAGTTTGTTTTAACACAGTTTGTAACTGCCTATTCAGACCTCAACCTAGCCAATATTACTCCTACAGTATATAGACTCTTATGAGTGCTCATATACAGTATTCACTGGCCTAACATATGCATGTACATAGAACTCAGCACAGCTATGAGACTTCATTCATTGTACATGCATTGTACAACTCCCTATAAAGAAGAGATTAGCATATACATATATGTTATTACTCCTAATGACATCTGTCTGTTGTTATAACTCTTAATGGCGTCTTATGTCAGTCTTATGGCGGTGTGATAAAGGTCATGTCACCTAAAAGACCCCGTACAATACTGAGATGACTCAAATACACAGAAATCGGCTAGGAGCCGCCGTAGAGTATAGAACACAGCTATGAAGCTTCATTTAGCTACGTAGTGTATTGTACACTGAAGTCCCGCTGGAAGACCTCACATGGAGATGACACCTATGAGACTTCATACAGCATACATAAGGACCCTAGGAGACTTAATTACGCACAGTGATCCTCTATGAGACTTCATTGAGCATACATGAGAATTGTATGAGACTTGCCAAGGATTGCTAGACCTACTGATTGTACAGTGATAATCTATGAGAATTCATACAGCATACACAGGCCTAACACATGTCATAATGTACAGGAGCCAGCTAAGACACCTTATAAAGTATACATAGGATCCAGCTCCGAGAACTCAGTATACATGCATTGAGTGTACAAAACATTAAGAACACCTGCTCTTTCCATGACATAGACTAACCAGGTGAATCCAGGTGAAAGCTATGATCCCTTATTGATGTCCCTTGTTAAATCCACTTCAATCAGTGTAGATGGAGGGGAGGAGAAAGGTTAAAGAAGGATAAGCCTTGAGACAATTGAGACATGGATTGTGTATGTGTGCCATTCAGAGGTTGAATGGGCAAGACACAATATTTAAATAACTTTGAACAGGGTATGGTAGTAGTTGCCAGTCGTACCGGTTTGTGTCAAGAACTGCAACGCTGCTGGGTTTTTAACACTCAACAGTTTCCCATGTGTATCAAGAATGGTCCACCATCCAAAGGACATCCAGCCAACTTGACACAACTGTGGGAAGCATTGGAGTCAACATGAGCCAGCATCCCTGTCAAACACTTTAGGTGCAACTCAATATTAGGAAGGTGTCCTTAATGTTTTGTACACTCTGTGTAGACTCCAATGAGACCTCATAAGGTATACTTCCTATAAGAGCTCATAGAGAATACTTAGGACTGGTCAAAATAAGTTGTTTTCAAACCGTTTCAACGATTGTCATATATAAGAACTGCAGATTTGTATATGAAAAGTCCCACTTCCATCTAGCAGGAGTCAAGACTTTCTGGTCCATGATCAATCATCAGAAGCAACACTATATTAGAACCATAACCCTTCCTGGAGTTCATGTTTCAGTTAATAGTATGGCAGCTTTCTAGCCTGGTCCCAGAACTGGTTGTGCTTCTGCCAACTCCATTGCTGTCACTGTAAAGTCATGTTTGTCATGACAGTTCTATAAGGACTTTTCAGGAGTGCCTAAGCAGACTGGGCCCCAGGCTATAAGCTTTCTGCCTTGGGAGTAAATTTATGAAACTGCACTCGGTGTGCCACTTTTTGTACTTAGTTATAAAGTGTGCATCCCAAATGTCACCCTTTTCCCTATATAGTGTTGGTATAAAGAATAGGATGCTATTTGAGGCACAAACAAACATGGACACTAAAAACAAGTAAAAAAATAGCACTATATTTTGTTAAACATAACTTACATGGCGCTAGAATTTAGTTTAACACTTTGAAAAGATTTCCGTCTACATTTGTACACATACTTCTCTCTCAGACAAAAGAGGACTACATTATTAAACAGCATCCTACAGCAGCTAGGTTTCACGTTGTATAAACCTATGGCTTGTGATTCTACACTGAAGGAAATGACATCATGCGATTTCCAGTATTTGTCCTCATCTATGTTGTAAGGAGTTGCCAGTCAGTTGGCTGTTGAATGGAAAAGTAATGGAAGTAAAGTCAAGAACAGAACATATCAGGGCCTTGACTTGAGAATAGTAGAATAGTTTGTACTGGAGTGGTTGTCAGTCTTGAACACTTGGAAGTGTACAAACACCAAAACAGACGTTGGTTGGAGATGGCAGAGGGTCAGGTAAAGTACTGTAGCTCAGGTCACATGTATAGTAGCTCAGGTGTAGTGACTGGAGTTTATCCTCCTCTTCCTTCTCTTTAATGACAAGACACCATAACCAACGTTGGCCGTGGGCACTAGATTACCTGCTGGGTATTGACGAATGGTGGTCATTCAACATGTAGAATTCTCTTTAAATAAACAGAAAATGAGAGCCAACGTGGTCAGAGGCTATAGGATTTCCAACCGCTGTTTTTAACCCTTCATCGGCGCAGCCTATTTGTCCGTTAGGTCTAAACTGAGATTGACTGTACCCGCTACCCAGGTCAGGTGTAACCTACATTCCAATATTCACCAGGGGACAATGTTAGGGGAGGCTAAGCACAGAGGTTTGGGTTCAGGTTAGAGTTTGTGTGGATCATCTAGCCATAGTCACACAGTGCTGAGAAAATAGGAGGGTGTCATTTGAGATGTGCCCCTTGTTTGTGCACTCAGTGCTGAGGGTCCATGGTTGTTGTTGTTAATTTGTCTGTCCGTTTGTCTCTTCTGAGTGCTGCTGTGTGCTGGTTAATGTGGTCTTAAGGACTACAAAGGCCCTTTGAACTGGTTCCCAGAGAGATGCTGGCGGATGGAAGGCTTGGAGCCTGCAGCGTCACCTAGTTTACGCCACACCACCTGAGAACACAACAGAGTACAGGGAAGTGAGAGAAGGGACACAAAACCCTGTTACACATCATTGTCATACAACGGCTGTATACTATCTACAGTATATATAGAAGTGTAGAAGTGAAATGTAGTACTAATTAGGCTTTAAAAAACTGTTACACAAAGCTTGTTATTGTATCACATTTGATTATATCTGAATGTATGCATTCTGAGGGTATGACCTGTGGGTTGGGTCAAAGGGAGGTCATAGAGAGATGGGAACCATAGATATGACTGGAATCCAGCCAACCAATGGGTGTCAACAAAAATGTGCTCCACATAATCTGAGCAGAAAATGCAATTATAGGGGGAGACAACAACAGCTGTGCAACTCTTAACTCTGTGATGAGAGAGAGAGGTCGACCCACAGGACCATGTAACATAGACCTCATTAGTGACCAGGATGTTGGTGGATTTATCTCTTTATGGTAGATGGGATACTTGACTGTAAATGGCTGCATTGTGCCTCCATGTTCTCTGTCTCTCATGTACAGAGCTCTGTGTGGAACAACCAACAGGCATGGCTACTGAAAGCCTGGAAGGGCCCCGGGGTTGTCCCTGCGAGAACACTGGTCCCAAAGTACCCTGCACTCCTCGCCAGGCCTGTCACAGTGCACTACTTTTGATGGGCCCTGATCAAAAGAAGTGCACTGTGAAAGGGAGTAGGATGACATTTGGGATGACCAGATCCCCTGGTCTGGGGGTGGATATGCTGTTGAGATGAGAGAAGGCGGGGCCTGTAGCTTCTATCTCATAGTTCTATCCTCCTATCTTATCCTAGGCCTGGGAGGTTGACAGGGGGAATGTATCTGGGAGGTTGACAGGGGGAATGTATCTGGGAGTTTTACAGGGGGAATGTATCTGGGAGTTTTACAGGGGGAATGTATCTGGGAGGTTTACAGGGGGAATGTATCTGGGAGGTTGACAGGGGGAATGTATCTGGGAGGTTTACAGGGGGAATGTATCTGGGAGGTTGACAGGGGGAATGTATCTGGGAGGTTGACAGGGGGAATGTATCTGGGAGGTTGACAGGGGGAATGTATCTGGGAGGTTGACAGGGGGAATGTATCTGGGAGGTTGACAGGGGGAATGTATCTGGGAGGTTTACAGGGGGAGTGTATCTGGGAGGTTGACAGGGGGAATGTATCTGGGAGGTTGACAGGGGGAATGTATCTGGGAGGTTTACAGGGGGAATGTATCTGGGAGGTTTACAGGGGCTCGAAGGCTTAAAAGGCCACAATAAAAGCTTCCATTGTTTCTCCCAGTGAAGTTATTTTAATTGCGCTGACAAGTGTGTCGTAAACACTATGGCTCCTTTATGGGAACCTCCAATTATAGCACGGGGAAGTGAAGGGTTGAGAGGGGGGAGGTTGAGAGGGAGGGATGGAGGGGGGTAATTGTGCAGTAATTGAAACACTGCTCTCCGTCAAAGCGATGGCAGGCTTGTGATTCTGACAGGCAAACAAACAGAAACGGGGAGGGGGGAGAGAGAGAGATGCAACTCATGTATCTTAATCAAGCTCTCATTATTAGCTTGCTGGGATAGGAGAGAGGAGATGAGAAAGGTAATGTGGAAGAGAGCAGAGAGAGAAAGTTTCTTACGTTACACATCTCCCTGACGATGGCCTTCTCCTTCTCACTGAGGTCTTCGTCGTAGTCTTCAGGGATCTTCTTCTCCAGGTTCTCATGGACCTCCAGTACCTTCATGGCATGGACCACAGCCTCTGGCTTCTGGCCCACAGGGAGGTAGTCTGCTGGAGGGGACGGCTCACCACTGGGGGACCTACCAGAGCCCTGGAGAGAGAGGAGAGATGGTCAGTGTGGTCACACACACATGAATATACTTTATTCTCTCTCACACACACACAAATGCGCACACACACACCATCATGTTTGTAACGTCATGCTAATCCCCCCTCTCCCCTCTCTATCTGGGGTACTATAGTTCACCACCCCAGGCACCGAAATTAGATTAAATCCTTTAATTCTGGGTCCTGCCCTGGTCCTCCCCTGGTAGGGTTACACCTCCCCTGGTCCTCCCCTGGTGGGGTTACAACTACCCTGATCCTAACCTGGTCCTAGCCTGGTGGGGTTACAACTCCTCTGGTCCTAACCTGGTGGGGTTACACCTCCCCTGGTCCTCCCCTGGTGGGGTTACAACTCCCCTGATCCTAACCTGGTGGGGTTACAACTCCCCTGATCCTCCCCTGGTGGGGTTACAACTCCCCTGATCCTAACCTGGTGGGGTTACAACTCCCCTGGTCCTAACCTGGTCCTCCCCTGGTGGGGTTACAACTCCCCTGATCCTAACCTGATCCTCCCCTGGTGGGGTTACAACTCCCCTGATCCTAACCTGGTGGGGTTACAACTCCCCTGGTCCTAACCTGGTCCTCCCCTGGTGGGGTTACAACTCCCCTGATCCTAACCTGATCCTCCCCTGGTGGGGTTACAACTCCCCTGGTCCTAGCCTGGTCCTCCCCTGGTGGGGTTACAACTCCCCTGGTCCTAGCCTGGTCCTCCCCTGGTGGGGTTACAACTACCCTGATCCTAACCTGATCCTCCCCTGGTGGGGTTACATCTCCCCTGGTCCTCCCCTGGTGGGGTTACAACTCCCCTGATCCTAACCTGGTGGGGTTACAACTCCCCTGATCCTAACCTGGTGGGGTTACAACTCCCCTGATCCTAACCTGGTGGGGTTACAACTCCCCTGGTCCTAACCTGGTCCTCCCCTGGTGGGGTTACAACTCCCCTGATCCTAACCTGATCCTCCCCTGGTGGGGTTACAACTCCCCTGATCCTAACCTGGTGGGGTTACAACTCCCCTGGTCCTAACCTGGTCCTCCCCTGGTGGGGTTACAACTCCCCTGATCCTAACCTGATCCTCCCCTGGTGGGGTTACACCTCCCCTGGTCCTCCCCTGGTGGGGTTACAACTCCCCTGGTCCTAACCTGGTGGGGTTACATCTCCCCTGGTCCTAACCTGGTGGGGTTACAACTCCCCTGGTCCTCCCCTGGTGGGGTTACAACTCCCCTGGTCCTAACCTGGTGGGGTTACATCTCCCCTGGTCCTAACCTGGTAGGGTTACAACTCCCCTGGTCCTAACCTGGTCCCCTGGTGGGGTTACAACTCCCCTGATCCTAACCTGGTCCTCCCCTGGTGGGGTTACATCTCCCCTGATCCTAACCTGGTGGGGTTACAACTCCCCTGGTCCTAACCTGGTCCTCCCCTGGTGGGGTTACAACTCCCCTGATCCTAACCTGGTCCTCCCCTGGTGGGGTTACATCTCCCCTGGTCCTAACCTGGTGGGGTTACAACTCCCCTGGTCCTAACCTGGTCCTCCCCTGGTGGGGTTACAACTCCCTCCTAACCTGGTCCTCCCCTGGTGGGGTTACATCTCCCCTGGTCCTAACCTGGTAGGGTTACATCTCCCCTGGTCCTAACCTGGTGGGGTTACAACTCCCCTGGTCCTAACCTGGTGGGGTTACATCTCCCCTGGTCCTCCCCTGGTGGGGTTACATCTCCCCTGATCCTAACCTGGTCCTCCCCTGGTGGGGTTACAACTCCCCTGGTCCTAGCCTGGTCCTCCCCTGGTGGGGTTACAACTCCTCTGGTCCTCCCCTGGTGGGGTTACAACTCCCCTGATCCTAACCTGGTCCTACCCTAGTGGGGTTACAACTCCCCTGATCCTAACCTGGTCCTACCCTAGTGGGGTTACAACTCCCCTTATCCTCCCCTGGTGGGGTTACAACTCCCCTGGTCCTAACCTGGTCCTACCCTGGTGGGGTTACAACTCCCCTGATCCTAACCTGGTCCTACCCTAGTGGGGTTACAACTCCCCTGATCCTAACCTGGTCCTCCCCTGGTGGGGTTACATCTCCCCTGATCCTAACCTGGTCCTCCCCTGGTGGGGTTACAACTCCCCTGGTCCTAGCCTGGTCCTCCCCTGGTGGGGTTACAACTCCTCTGGTCCTCCCCTGGTGGGGTTACAATTCCCCTGATCCTAACCTGGTCCTACCCTGGTGGGGTTACAACTCCCCTGATCCTAACCTGGTCCTACCCTGGTGGGGTTACAACTCCCCTGATCCTCCCCTGGTGGGGTTACAACTCCCCTGATCCTAACCTGGTCCTCCCCTAGTGGGGTTACAACTCCCCTGATCCTCCTCTGGTGGGGTTACAACTCCCCTGGTCCTAACCTGGTCCTCCCCTGGTGGGGTTACATCTCCCCTGGTCCTACCCTAGTGGGGTTACAACTCCCCTGGTCCTAACCTGGTCCTACCCTGGTGGGGTTACAACTCCCCTGATCCTAACCTGGTCCTACCCTGGTGGGGTTACAACTCCCCTGGTCCTCCCCTGGTGGGGTTACAACTCCTCTGGTCCTCCCCTGGTGGGGTTACATCTCCCCTGATCCTCCCCTGGTGGGGTTACAACTCCCCTGGTCCTAGCCTGGTCCTCCCCTGGTGGGGTTACAACTCCCCTGGTCCTAGCCTGGGCCTGCCCTGGTGGGGTTACAACTCCTCTGGTCCTCCCCTGGTGGGGTTACAACTCCCCTGATCCTCCCCTGGTGGGGTTACATCTCCCCTGGTCCTACCCTGGTGGGGTTACAACTCCCCTGGTCCTAACCTGGTCCTCCCCTGGTGGGGTTACATCTCCCCTGATCCTAACCTGGTCCTACCCTGGTGGGGTTACACCTCCCCTGGTCCTACCCTGGTGGGGTTACAACTCCCCTGGTCCTAACCTGGTCCTCCCCTGGTGGGGTTACATCTCCCCTGATCCTAACCTGGTCCTACCCTGGTGGGGTTACACCTCCCCTGGTCCTCCCCTGGTGGGGTTACAACTCCCCTGGTCCTAACCTGGTGGGGTTACATCTCCCCTGATCCTAACCTGATCCTCCCCTGGTGGGGTTACAACTCCCCTGATCCTAACCTGGTGGGGTTACAACTCCCCTGATCCTAACCTGGTGGGGTTACAACTCCCCTGTGTCTTTCCATCTCTGGGTCACAGCTGATGCACAAAGAGGTATTTGAGGGAGAGGAGTGGTAGTCCTGACTATCCTAGCTCTATCCTATCCCCCCCAGTACATGTCAGTCCCAGCACTCACTGTCCAAGCCCTTAGTTATCCCTATCCCTGGTCCTATCCCAATACAGCTCAGTCCCAGCACTCACTGTCCAAGCCCTTAGTTATCCCTATCCCTGGTCCTATCCCAATACAGCTCAGTCCCAGCACTCACTGTCCAAGCCCTTAGTTATCCCTATCCCTGGTCCTATCCCAATACAGCTCAGTCCCAGCACTCACTGTCCAAGCCCTTAGTTATCCCTATCCCTGGTCCTATCCCAATACAGCTCAGTCCCAGCACTCACTGTCCAAGCCCTTAGTTATCCCTATCCCTGGTCCTATCCCAATACAGCTCAGTCCCAGCCTTTTGAGCACCACTCTAGCATTAAATCCTCAACAATCCCAGCCAGCATTCCAACGCCGGTGCCCCTGAGGAGAGAGAGAGAGGAAGAGTCTGACTGGAGTGTGAGCGACACACACACACACAAAGGAGCGAGGCAATAACAACATCTCCAGGGTGGATGGTGTAGGCCCCTGCTGTAGAGGTATTATAGAAGAGGAAGGAAGTGAACCTGATCCGTCTGCCAGTCTACTGTTACAGAGCCTGTATCAATACCTAGTAGCAATCCTCAGAGAACACTGAGATAGACACCACACTTATGTGCATCCCAAATGGCACCCTATTCCCTGTATAGTTGTCACGTTCCTGACCTGTTTTCAGCCGTTACAATAGTGTACTACATTTGACCAGGGCCCATATGCCTCTGGTCAAAAGTAGTGCAATATGTAGGGAATATGGTGGCATTTGGGGTGTAGACTGAACAAAGTCAGTTTAAAAGAAAATATAAGTAGAGGCTCTAGTCTAAAAGACACATATTAACAACCAACCATTTTTACAAGACTGAGAATCACTCATTAAAAGTACATTGCAACTGCTACTGTGTCAGAGAGAATCTTGATTGACTTTGACATTTGATTTGCTGCTCTTGTTATTAAACGGTTGGGATTTTGCCTCAGTCGGTGCTACAGCGATGTGATCACGATCGTGACGGATGTAGGGGGGTGTATGGGCTATAGAGGGGGGGTTAGCAGGGGTGGGGGCAACCCCCTCAACAATAGGTACCATCTCTCTCTACGTATCACAGGTAGCCCCTCACAACACGTATTGACGTAGCACACAGGTTATGCCAAACAATAATGTCATGACGTTGGCCTGTGGGTAAGGTTTATGACCCCCCCATAAATACCTTTCTCCCTTCCCTCTCTCTTGACTCTACAGAGGGACTCTTGAATAGCCTTTGTTAAACATAGAGAGTCTGGGAACATCGAACAAGTGGAGGGAAAGGAACCATATTTCGGTAATAGAACCAGTTGAAAATATGCGTTGGTACTTAATGAATATGATGTCAGTTCGGTTGTCATCTGAGACATTATGACTGATGACAGGACGACATAAACTGTATCTGGGAAAGTCTACACATTATAGTTATCAGATTCACATGGAATTGTTGTGCAATTAAAATGTTTAAATATACAATTATTGGTGAAAAGATTAAATGTAATTTTAGCTTCCAAATGAGAGATTTGGGTTTTCATAAGGTTAGGGCTCTGCTCAATCAGTGGCCCGCGCCTGTGAAGAGACATGGGTTATAAAGTATGAAACACACCCTTCTCCCTCCACTATATAAGCCCTTGACGAAAATGTAACCTCCTGTTCCGGGTACATTAGGATGACGATCCGATGTCAGAAGGATTCAGATAATAACTACAGAACGAAGCCAACCTCAGCGTGAACTTTGGTTGCGAATGGTATGAACTTTGAACTCTTATTCGCTACAGAAGTGATACCTCCTAGCTGTTGAGTTAGCAGCGGCCGCTGTAAACGTGGGCTAGGAAAGGACGGACAGAG
Source organism: Salvelinus alpinus (assembly GCF_045679555.1). NCBI lineage: Eukaryota > Metazoa > Chordata > Actinopteri > Salmoniformes > Salmonidae > Salvelinus > Salvelinus alpinus. Next base: position 17,800,202 of record NC_092119.1, read on the forward strand.
TATCCCGTCTACCACACAATGACGACACTACAACGTTTCCCGTTCACCACCAGAGACACTCTTCAAAGGACTCTGTTGGGCAACACGGCCTTCCATCTACCACCAACCTATTGAAGCGCAGCTCATAGTAAATATTTATTGCATTTTCCTTTTCCAAATGGGCGGTAATTTAGAATGCATAACATTCTGTATTTACGATAGAGTAGCTGCCTACGGCCCGATAGAGACATCGCTTCTCCCTTTGTTCTTCAGTCTTCCCGCTCTTTCACTCAAACCCAGCCCCCTTTTCTTTGTGTAACCAGCTGTCATATCTGTTCTGTGCGCTAGGGACGTTTTCCTTTATGACATAATTTGTAATCAATGTATGATTCATTCTGTGTATATGTAATTCTGTGTGATTAGTTAGGTATTTAGTAAATAAATAATTAAACCCAATTTTGTATTGCTGATTCAACTTGTTAGCCAGGGTTCGTGAAGATAACCAAGAATTTACAACTTTCAGATGAGACTGAAATAAGGTGACGATTAATATTGACTGCTACTGATGTAAAATATTACTAGGTCTTTAAGAGTTTATTCAGAAGATAACTGTTCTATAAATATTATTTTGTGGTGCCCCGACTTTCTAGGTAATTACATTTACATGATTAGCTCAATCAGGTATAGGATTTTATAGAATAGCATGTCATATCACTTAATCCAGCATAGCCAAAGACACGACAATAAGCAAATATGTACTTTATTTCTACAACCCTGGACACCAGGGTTTAAAGTGTGTATCAGTCCATGTCATTGTGTGAGCGGAATGTGAATTGATGTGTGAGAGAGAGAGGGGTCATGATCAGATGAGCTCCTGCATTTTTCAGCATGTTCTTAAAAAACGATAGATTTAGAGTTAGATAAACTTGGATTTTTTTGCCAGGAACATATACGGGATGCTACCCTCTACAACAACCTTCACTCCAAATCAAAACTCAAAACCCACAACCTGATCTTGGATGGAATTACGGAATCACCTGGAAGGCTTACAACTACCAAAGATTATTATTCCAAAGCTATACAGCAAATGCTCTGGAAACCTGAAAACACCAACCTGGAACTGAGTGAGTAATGTTTAGTCTGAAGCTTTATTTTATTTCCAAAAGCCAAGAAGAAAAATACATTCCATTACTATATAAGGACTGAATGCTAAATTAAGGCTGCCAAGCTTGATACAACTTCAATTAGCACTTCTCCACCTGAAACTAGTGTTGGGGGAAAAACATACAACATTATAAAATCCATGTACACAAACAACAAGTGTGTGGATACAATTGGCTGAAATCACACACTTTTCTTTCCACAGGGCCGTGGGGTGACACAGGGATGCAGCTTAAGCCCCACCCTCTTCAACATATATATCAACGAATTGGCAAGGGCACCAGAACCAGAGCAGCACCCGGCCTCACCCTACTAGAATCTGAAGTCAAATGTCTACTGTTTGCTGATGATCTGGTGCTTTTGTCCCCAACCAAGGAGGGCCTACAGCAGCACCTAGATCTTATGCACAGATTCTGTCAGGCCTGGGCCCTAACAGCCAAATCTCAGTAAAACAAAAATAATGGTGTTCCAAAAAAGGTCCAGTTGCCAGGACCACAAATACAAATTCCATCTAGACACAGTTGCCCTAGAGCACACAAAAAACTATACACCTCAGCCCAAACATCAGCGCCACAGGTAACTTCCACAAAGCTTTGAACGATCTGAGACAAGTAAAGAAGGGCCTATGCCATCAAAAGGAAAATAAAATTTGACAATGCCAATTACGATCTGAAAAGAAAATACTTGAATCAGTTATAGAACCCATTGCCTATATGGTTGTGAGGTATGAACCAAGAATTCACAAAATGGGACAAACACCAAATGGAGACTCTGCATGCAGAATTCAGCAAAAACAACCCTCTGCATGCAGAGCAGAATTAGGCAGACACCCGCTAATTATCAAAGTCCAGAAAAGAGATGTTAAATTCTACAACCACCTAAAAGGAAGCGATTCCCAAACCTTCCATAACAAAGCCATCACCTACAGAGAGATGAACCAGGAGAAGAGTCCCCTAAGCAAGCTCATCCTGGGGCTCTGTTCACAAACACAAAAACACCCCACAGAGCCCCAGGACAGCAACACAATTAGACCCAACCAAATCATGAGAAAATAAAAAGATCATTACTTGACACATTAGAAAGAATTAACAAAAACACAGAGCAAACTAGAATGCTATTTGGCCCTGAACAGAAAGTACACAGTTGCAGAATACCTGACCACTGTGACTGACCCAAACTTAAGGAACGCTTTGACTATGTACAGACTCAGTGAGCATAGCCTTGCTATAGAAAGACCGCCGTAGGCAGACAATGCCCACAAAATGAGGTGGAAACTGAGCTGTACTTACTAACCTCATGCCAAATGTATGACCATATTAGAGACACATATTTCACTCAGATTTATTTTCCCTTTTGTACTTTAACTATTTGCATATCATTACAACATTGTAAATAGACATAATATGGCATTTGAAATGTCTTTATTCTTTTGGAGTGTAATGTTTACTGTCCATTTTTTATTGTTTATTTCACTTTTGTTTATTATCTATTTTACTTGATTTGGCAATTTAAACATATGTTTACCATGCCAATAAACCCCCTTAAATTGAAATAGAATTGAGAGAGAGAGAGATATGATGCATTATTCAAAGCGTCACCTTCTGTGTTTGAAGTTGAAGTTCAAAGCCATGCTAATCAGGACAGGAGTCTAAAGTCGGTCTGTATTTCATTCCAGAACAGACACACACTCACACACACTTTTTGCACACACCACACTCTTATTCTTTTTTTACCTGAGTGGTTACCATGATGACTCCAAAGTTTTTTTTATCAGGACCAATCAGAGTTCTGATTAGCTAAAGAAGAGTGCTCTCCTCTCTCTTCTCTCCTCACTCTCCTCTCTCTGTCTCTGCTCTCTCTCCTCTCTCTGTCTCTGTCTCTGCTCTCTCTCCTCTTTCTGCTCTCTCTCCTCTCTCTGTCTCTGCTCTCTCTCCTCTCCTCCCTCTGTCTCTGATCTCTGTTTCCTCTCCTCTCTCTGTCTCTGCTCTCTCCTCTCCTCTCTCTGCTCTCTCCTCTCCTCTCCTCTGTCTCTGCTCCTTCAGTCTCTCTTCCTTCAATCATCACTTATCTCCTCTCCTTTCACAGCCTCCTATGCTCTCTCCCTTCTGTTCCTTCCCCCTCCTCTCCTCTCCCTCTTGTCCTCTCTCTCCCCCTCTCTACATTACTGCTGGAGGAAGAGGAGGAGTGTGGGGGGGATGGAGAGGAAAGGATGATGGAGGAAGAGGATAAGAAGGAAGAAGAGGGATTAAGAATGAGGACAATGACGCCCCCAAGGTGAGAGCTGGAGAGGGGGATGAAAGAGAAGGAGAGAGCAGAGGGCGTCTTTGCCCTTCTGTAAGGAGGGATGCTAATTTAATTAGTGGTCTTTAAGGGACGGCCTCTGGTTAAACATGGAAGCAACAGAGATACATGTGAAATCTCTGGGCTATAAAGGAGAGAGACAGAGAGACAGACATATAGAGAGAGAAATAAAGAGAGAGGGGGAAGACAGAGTTTATTTATTTTCTCTTTTGTACTTTAACTATTTGCACATCGTTACAACACCGTATATAGACATAATGACATTTGAAATGTCTTAATTCGTTTGGAACTTTTGTGAGCGTAATTTTTACTGTTCATGTTTTATTGTTTATTTCCCTTTGAGAGAGAGAGAAAGACCATTTAATTGACTTGAGAGAGAAAGTAAAGCCCATTGAAATGAATTGAGAGAGAAAGAGAGTCTTCAGCTTCAGTCTCCAGCTCTAAAGCTGGGCTAGAGAATCTGTCACGCCCTGATCTGTTTCACATGTCCTTGTGCTTGTCTCCACCCCCTCCAGGTGTTGCCCATCTTCTCCACTTATCCTCTGGGTATTGAAAAAACTTAAGCGCTATGGCTTTTCAACCTCTGCCATATTGTGGATTCAGAGCTATCTATCTAATAGAACTCAGACGGTTTTCTTTAATGTCTCTAATGTCAAACATGTAAAGTGTGGTGTACCGCAGGGCAGCTCTCTAGGCCCTCTACTCTTTTCTATTTTTACCAATGACCTACCACTGGCATTAAACAAAGCATGTATGCTGATGATTCAACCATATACGCATCAGCAACCACAGCTAATGAAGTCACTGAAACCCTTAACAAAGAGTTGCAGTCTGTTTTGGAATGGGTGGCCAGTGATAAACTGGTCCTGAACATCTCTAAAACTAAGAGCATTGTATTTGGTACAAATCATTCCTTAAGTGCTAGACCTCAGCTGAATCTGGTAATGAATGGTGTGGCTGTTGAAAAAGTTGAGGAGACTAAATTACTTGGCGTTACCTTAGATTGTAAACTGTCATGGTCAAAACATATAGATTCAATGGTTGCAAAGATTAGGCCTAGTCTTAACAAAGAGATGCTCTGATTTTTTTGACACCACATTCCAAAAAGCAAGTTCTGCAGGCTCTAGTTTTGTCTAATTTTGATTATTGTCCAGTCATGTGGTCCAGTGCTGCAAGGAAAGACCTAGTTAAGCTGCAGCTGGCCCAGAACAGAGCAGCACATTTTGCTCTTAATTGTAATCAGTGGGCTAATATGAATACTATACATGCCAGTCTCTATTGGCTAAGAGTTGAGGAGAGACTGACTGCAACACTTCTTCTTTTTATAAGAAACATTAATGTGTTGAAATCCCAAATTGTTTGCATAGTCAACTTACACACAGCTCTGACACACACACTTATCCCACCAGACATGCCACCAGGGGTCTTTTCATAGTCCCCAAATCCAGAACAAATTCAAGAAAACGTACAGTATTATATAGAGCCCTTATTGCATGGAACTTCCTTCCATCTCATATTGCTCAAATAAACAGCAAACCTGGTTTCAAAAAACAGATAAAACAACATCTCGCGGCATGACGCCTCTCCCCTATTTGACCTAGATAATTTGTGTGTATGCATTCATATGTAGGCTACGTGTGCCTTTTTGAAAATGTATGTTGTTCTGTCCGTGAGCTGTTCTTGTCTCATGATGTTCTGTATTATGTTTCATATTTTGTGTGGACCCCTGCCTGCCGTCCTGTACCTTTGCTCCTACTCTGGATTACTGAAGTCTGCCTGTCCCTGACCATGAGCCTGCCTGCCGTCCGGTACCTTTGCTCCTACTCTGGATTATCGACCTCTGCCTGACCTGACCCTGAGCCTGCATGCCTTCCTGTACCTTGGCCTCTGCTCTGGATTATCGACCCCTGCCTGCCTTGACCGGTCGTTTGCCTGCCCCTGTGGTTACAATAAACATTGTTACTTCACACAGTCTGCACTTGGGTCTTACCTTGATTCCTGATAGAATCAAAGCTAGATAAACAGAATGAGGGGTGGAAGTTAGGGTTAACATGATGTATTGCTGTTGTAAGGTCTACTGTATTACTCTGGGTTATTGGTTAAAGTCTGAGCTCTGTTTACATTAAAGACCTGAGGTTATTGTCTCTTAACACTCAGTGTGGAATGTGGAAGAGGCAGAGCAGAAGCAGGGCTGGAGTAAAAGTGCATATTACTGGAGACTGACATTCAATATTGCAAGATGGCGCCAACAGAGTTGGTCGCCTCGCTTCAAGTCCTTAGGAAACAATACAGTCATTTTTTTGTTTTTTGTTACATTGTTAGCCCAGAAAATCTTGAGTGTTATTACAAACAGCCAGGAAGAACTATTGGATATAAGAGCGACGTCAACTTACCAACATTACGACCAGGAATACAACTTTCCTGAAGCGAATCCGTTGTGCGGACCTCCACCCTGGACATTGGATCTAATCCCAGAGGCCGACCCAAAACAACGTTGTTGCCGCAGGAGAGGCAGACGGGGGGGCCTCCTGGTCAGACTTAGAAGGTGAGCACACCATCCACCGCTTCCGAGCATATTACTCGCCAATGTCCAGTCTCTAGACAACAAGGTGGATGAAATTAGGGCACGAGTTGCCTTCCAGAGAGACATCAGAGATTGTAACATTCTCTGTTTCATGGAAACATGGCTCACTCGGGATATGTTGTCAGAGTTGGTACAGCCACTGGGTTTCTTCATGTGTCGCGCCAACAGAAACAAACATCTCTCTGGTAAGAAGAATGGCGGGGGTGTATGCCTCATGATTAACGACTCATGGTGTAATCATAACAACATACAGGAACTCAAGTCCTTTTGTTCACCTGACCTAGAATTCCTTACAATCAAATGCCGACCGCATGATCTACCAAAATAATTATTTTCGATTATAGTATACCCCCCAAACAGATACCTCGACGGCCCTGAAAGAACTTCACTGGACTCCATGTAAACTGGAAACCATATATCCTGAGGCTGCATTTATTGTAGCTGGGGCTTTTAACAAATCTAATTTGAGAACAAGGCTACCTAAATTCTACCAGCACATTGATTGTGCTGGACCACTGCTACTCTAACTTCCGCAATGAATACAAGGCCCCTCTACCACCCACTCGGCAAATCTGACCATGACTCCATCTTGTTGCTCCCCTCATATAGGCAGAAACTAAAACTAGAAACTAAAAGAGCCAGTGCTTAGATATATCCACCACAAATCTGACCAATCGGATTCCACACTTCAAGATTACGCGATCACGTGGACTGGGATATGTTCCAGGTAGCCTCAGACAATAACATTGACGTATACCCTGACTCGGTGAGTGAGTTTATTAGGAAGTGCATTGGAGATGTTGTACCCACTGTGACTATTAAAACCTACCCTAACCAGAAACCGTGGATTGATGGCAGCATTCGTGCAAAACTGGAAGTGTGAACCACCACATTTAATCATGGCAAGGCGACTGGAAACATGACCGAATACAAACAGTGTAGTTATTCCCTCTGCAAGGCAATCAAATAAGCAAAGCGTCAGTACAGAGACAAAGTTGAGTCGTAATTTAACGGCGTATGTGGCAGGGTCTACAGAAAATCACAGATTACAAAAAGAAAACCAGCCCTGTCGCGGACATCAACGTCTTGCTCCCAGACAAATTAAACAACTTCTTTGCGCGCTTTGAGGACAATACAGTGGCACCGACACGGCACACTACCAAAGACTGTGGGCTCTCCTTCTCCATGGCCAACGTGAGTAAAATATTTAAACGTGTTAACCCTCGCAAGGCTGCCGGCCCAGACAGCATCCCTAGCCGAATACAGCGCCTCTTCAACCTCAGGGGGCTGAAGAAATGTGGCTTGTCACCTAAAACCCTCACAAACTTTTACAGATGCACAATCGAGAGCATCCTGTCGGGCTGTATCACCGCCTGGTACGGTAACTGCACTGCCCTTAACCGCAAGGCTCTCCAGAGGGTAGTGCTGTCTGCACAACGCATCACCGGGGGCAAACTACCTGCCCTCCAGGACACCTACAGCACCCTATGTCACAGGAAGGCCAAAAAGATCATAGAGGACAACAACCACCCGAGCCACTGCCTGTTCACCCCGCTATCATCCAGAAGGCGAGGTCAGTACAAGTGCATTAAAGCTGGGACCGAGAGACTGAAAAACAGCTTCTATCTCAAGGCCATCAGACTGTTAAACAGCCACTTTAATAAACCTGCGGGCTCTCCTTCACTGCAGCCGAGGTGAGTAAAACATTTAAACGTGTTAACCCTCGCAAGGCTGCAGGCCCAGACGGCATTCCCAGCCGCGTCCTCAGAGCATGCACAGACCAGCTGGCTGGTGTGTTTACGGACATATTCAATCAATCCTTATCCCAGTCTGCTGTTCCCACATGCTTCAAGAGGGCCACCATTGTTCCTGTTCCCAAGAAAGCTAAGGTAACTGAGCTAAATGACTACCGCCCCGTAGCACTCACTTCCGTCATCATGAAGTGCTTTGAGAGACTAGTCAAGAACCATATCACCTCCACCCTACCTGACACCCTAGACCCACTCCAATTTGCTTACCGACCCAATAGGTCCACAGATGACGCAATCGCAACCACACTGCACACTGCCCTAACCCATCTGGACAAGAGGAATACCTATGTGAGAATAATGTTCATCGACTACAGCTCAGCATTTAACACCATAGTACCCTCCAAACTCGTCATCAAGCTCGAGACCCTGGGTCTCGACCCCGCCCTGTGCAACTGGGTACTGGACTTCCTGACGGGCCGCCCCCAGGTGGTGAGGGTAGGTAACAACATCTCCACCCCGCTGATCCTCAACACTGGGGCCCCACAAGGGTGCGTTCTGAGCCCTCTCCTGTACTCCCTGTTCACCCACGACTGCGTGGCCATGCACGCCTCCAACTCAATCATCAAGTTTGCGGACGACACTACAGTGGTAGGCTTGATTACCAACAACGACGAGACGGCCTACAGGGAGGAGGTGAGGGCCCTCGGAGTGTGGTGTCAGGAAAATAACCTCACACTCAACGTCAACAAAACAAAGGAGATGATTGTGGACTTCAGGAAACAGCAGAGGGAGCACCCCCCTATCCACATCGACGGGACAGTAGTGGAGAGGGTAGTAAGTTTTAAGTTCCTCGACGTACACATCACGGACAAACTGAATTGGTCCACCCACACAGACAGCGTTGTGAAGAAGGCGCAGCAGCGCCTCTTCAACCTCAGGAGGCTGAAGAAATTTGGCTTGTCACCAAAAGCACTCACAAACTTCTACAGATGCACAGACGCACGGCCTATGCCGTTCTGTACCATCACTCATTCATATATCTTTATGTACATATTCTTTATCCCTTTACACTTGTGTGTATAAGGTAGTAGTTGTGGAATTGTTAGGTTAGATTACTCGTTGGTTATTACTGCATTGTCGGAACTAGAAGCACAAGCATTTCGCTACACTCGCATTAACATCTGCTAACCATGTGTATGTGACAAATAAAATTTGATTTGATTTGATCACTAACATTGAGCGGCTGCTGCCAACATACTGACTCAAATCTCTAGCCACTTTAAAAATAAAAAAGTGGATGTAATAAATGTATCGCTAGTCACTTTAAACAATGCCACTTTATATAATGTTTACATATCCTACATTACTCATCTCATACAGTTGAAGTCAGAAGTTTACATACACTTAGGTTGGAGTCATTAAAACTCGTTTTTCAACCACTCCACAAATGTCTTGTTTTAACAAACTATAGATTTGGCAAGTAAGTTAGGACTTTGTGCATGACACAAGTCATTTTTCCAACAATTGTTTACAGACAGATTATTTCACTTATAATTCAGTGTATCACAATTCCAGTGGGTCAGAAGTTTACATACACTAAGTTGACTGTGCCTTTAAACAGCTTGGAACATTTCAGAAAAGTATGTCATGGCTTTAGAAGCTTCTAATAGGCTAATTGACATAATTTGAGTCAATTGGAGGTGTACCTGTGGATGTATTTCAAGGCCTACCTTCAAACCCAGTGCCTCTTTGCTTGATATCATGGGAAAATCAAAAGAAATCAGCCAAGACCTCAGAAAAAAATTGTAGACCTCCACAAGTCTGGTTCATCCTTGGGAGCAATTTCCAAACGCCTGAAGGTACCACGTTCATCTGTACAAACAATAGTACGCAAGTATAAGCACCATTGGACCAAGCAGCCGTCATACCGGACAGGAAGGAGACGCATTCTGTCGCCTAGAGATGAACATACTTTGGCGCAAATCAATCCCAGAACAACAGCAAAGGACCTTGTGAAGATGCTGGAGGAAACGGGTACAAAACTATCTATATCCACAGTAAAACGAGTCCTATATCAACATAACCTGAAAGGCCGCTCAGCAAGGAAGAAGCCACTGCTCCAAAACCGCCATAAAAAAGCCAGACTATGGTTTGCAACTGCACATGGGGACAAAGATCGTACTTTTTGGAGAAATGTCGTCTGGTCTGATGAAACAAAAATAGAACTGTTTGGCCATAATGACCATAGTTATGTTTGAAGGAAAAAGAACACCATCCCAACCGTGAAGCACGAGGGTGGCAGCATCATGTTGTGGGGGTGCTTTGCTGCAGGAGGGACTGGTGCACTTCACAAAATAGATGGCATCATGAGGGAAGGAAAATTATGTGGATATATTGAAGCAACATCTCAGCAACATCTATATTGAAGACATCAGTCAGGAAGTTAAAGCTTGGTCGCAAATGGGTCTTCCAAATGGACAATGACCCCAAGCATACTTCCAAAGTTGTGACAAAATGGCTTAAGGACAACAACGTTAAGGCATTGGAGTGGCCATCACAAAGCCTTGACCTCAATCCTACAGAAAATTTTGGGGAAGAACTGAAAAAGTGTGTACGAGCAAGGAGGCCTAAAAACCTGACTCAGTTACACCAGTTCTGTCAGGAGGATTGGGCCAGAATTCACCCAACTTATTCTGGGAAACATGTGGAAGGCTACCCGAAACGTTTGACCAAAGTTAAACAATTTATAGGCAATGCTACCAAATACTAATTGAGTGTATGTAAACTTCTGACCCACTGACCCATAAAGAAATAAAAGCTGAAATAAATCATTCTCTACTATTATTCTGACATTTCACATTGTTAAAATAAAGTGGTGATCCTAACTGACCTAAGACAGGGAATTTTATGTCAGAATTAAATGTCAGGAATTGTGAAAAACTGAGTTTAAATGTATTTGGCTAAGTTGTATGTTAACTTCCGACTTCAACTGTATGTATATACTCTATTTTAAAAGATCTATTGCATTTTGCCTATGCCGCACGGCCATCGCGCATCCAGATATTATATGTACATATTCTTATTCCATCCCCTTACATTGTGTGTACAAGGTAGTCATTGTGAATTTGTTCGATTACTTGTTAGATATTACTGCACTGTTGGAACTAGAAGCACAAGCATTTCGCTCATCTTGCATTAACATCCACTAACCATGTGTATGTGACCAATAACATTTGATTTGATTTGATATTGGAAAGTGGGATCGTACACCTTGAAATGTAGAGGAGCTGGAGAAGGTTTGAAAGTGTTTGAAAGTCCAGTTCAAAGCAAGTCAGCGAGGGAAACTCTTGAAGCACTTCAAAGGAGTTAAGGCCGCAATAAGAGGAAGAATGTACCGATGTAGGGATAGAAATCTGCGGACTGGTTTCAACCTTGTGTGAGTCTTTGAGACTCAGGAAATGCCTTACAAATGTCTGAGCTTTCAGAACTCTCTTTCTCTCTCCCTCTGAATGTGTCCCCCATGTGTGTGTCTTTTCCCTGTTGGCTTTGATCTTTCCTGACAGATCATGACCCCTGACCTTGACCCTTATCAGCCGGAGTGAGAACATAAAACAACAATGCTGCTGCCACAAAGACCTCTGCTTTGGTGACCACTGCTACGGTGACTGTTACCGCAGCGACCTCTAATTGTTGTTCAATTAAAATATACTGCAAATCGGCTCAAAACAGATACGGTTTTCTGGTAGCTAGGATTTATCCACTGAGTGGTCAGGGCAGGGAGAGGGAGTGGTTTGGCGCCATACTGTACGTACATTCTGCAGTGGGTCTTGCTGGTACCGTGAGAGCTGAGACTCAGAGTGGTAGAAACCCTTCCTCAGACTCTTCAGATCACCACTTTTAATCTGCTGAGAGATAGAGGGAGAGAAAGAGAGAGAGAGAGAGAGAGCAGCAAGAGGAAGAGGGGGAGAGAGAGAGAGAGAGAGGGAGAGAGAGAACACATTTAGAGGAGTAGACAGTGCACACGGAAGTCCAAGAGGAGAAAATGTGCTGCTGATATCTGTACAAGAGAGAGGAGCTCAGCACAGAAGTTGAGAGGTTTGATGCTCAGGATTGTCAATAGGCCATTTTAGAACACCTTGTAAGACAGCAGTTGTCAGTTCAGTTCATTTATACGCTATCTATCGTATCATTGAAAATGGCCAGCATGTGTTTTGTATTCTCCTGCCTGGGGTAAAATAAATGGCATCCCTCTGCCTCAGGACACTGTGACTTTGGTTAGCTGCCTGTAAAAATGTCACCAATCTGTGTATAACAAGGCAATAACAGAGAGAAGACATAAGGGTAGATAGATAGAAAAACACAAACTGCGCCCTTGGGGTTACAACTGTATACCAGGCTTTTAAGAGGATTGGCCTCTTTTTGCAGAGAGAGAGAGTGTGTGTGTGTGTGTGTGTGTGTGTGTGTGTGTGTGTGTGTGTGTGTGTGTGTGTGTGTGTGTGTGTGTGTGTGTGTGTGTGTGTGTGTGTGTGTGTGTGTGTGTGTCTGTGCAGGGCAGTAGGGTCACTGTAGGGTCACTGTGATGACACCCCTGTGAGTTAAAGAGTGTTAAAGAACAGCTGAGAGGTCATTCCCAGGGATCAAAGGTCAGTTTCCCTCAGTACCCATACAGGACTCTTGAAGTACCACAGAATGGTTTAACTAGATTCCACACTGAGAGTTATCAACATATCAGGATCTGTTCTGAACTATTCAGTGTTGTTTTGCATTTATCCACCGCTCACAGCAACCCTTCAGTTGAAAACACTCGTTGTGGTTAGGCTCCCTTCCAGGTCTGTGCTACCTGCTACCCTAAAGGATGCATTATGTGTTCTCTTTGAGGGTTTTATGTTCTCTATGTGGGGATGCGCAGAATCCCCATCCATAAGGGATCAACATGTTGCCAGCCAAACACACAGAATGGTAGCGTGTCGTCTTTGGGGTCATCACAGCAGCACAAAAACCCTGTGTAATCTGTCTGAGTGTGTTTGTGTCACTGCCTGAACCTTCAGATGCTCTGTGTGTGTGTGTGTGTGTGTGTGTGTGTGTGTGTGTGTGTGTGTGTGTGTGTGTGTGTGTGTGTGTGTGTGTGTGTGTGTGTGTGTGTGTGTGTGTGTGTGTGTGTGTGTGTGTGTGTGTGTGTGTGTGTGTGTGTGTCTTTCTATCTCAGACTCAGTCTCTCAATTCAAAGGGGCTTTATTGGCATGGGCTTTATTTGCATGGGAAACACATGTTTACATTGACAAAGCAAGATAATAAACAAAAGTTAAATAAACAATCAGAAATTAACATTACACTCACAAAAGTTTCAAAATAATTTAAATTGAGATTTCAAATTGTCATGACTTTCCCTCCTGGGTGAGGATCAAAGAGAGCTCCTCTCTCTCTCTCACCAGAGAGGAGGGGGGGGGGAGTGGGGCCTGTTCTAGGACTTTAATGACCGGTCGTAAACTTCCTCTCTCATGCACTGTAGTATGGAGAAGTCAAAAATCCTTTGTGTGTAGAGAGAGACTCTGCCCCAAAACTTTAACATCAAAAGGTTGGACATTGAAACAATATTTTTTATGTAAATAATGTGGGGAATGGTTGGTGGGGCTCCAAACAATAATCATGTCAAAGCAGTTGTTTTGTGATATCATTAAGGACGGTATAACTAAACAGCTGCATCTCTGAAAGTATTCGCATTCAAGGGGTCAGGTTGACATCTAAATGCTGTAAAATATATATGATTAAATATGAAACTATATGTGAGAAGATGCAATGTTATTTTAGCCTTCTAAATGAGATAATTGTTTTTATATAAACTTTTGCCAAGTCAGTAACCATGCCCACATGAGCACAGACATTATGCCAAAAGAATGGAACGCCCCTTTTGCCAGAGTGCTTATAAAGAACTCCTAAAGAATTAACATATTAGGCCAGACAGCATGGAGCGGCTGACAAATGGTTTAAAACTACAAGACCAGTACATTGTCGGGTTGTTACTGGCGTGTAAAATGGTTTAAAACTACTAGACCAGACAGCGTGTAGCGGTGGCTACACGTGACAAATGGTCTAGAACTACAAGACCCTCTGAAACTCAACGAGTGAAGAAGACTAAGACATGCACCGCCTGCAGCTCTGCATGTAAAGTAGTCTAGAACTTTGACCAAAGACACGAGGAAGATCTCATCAAACGACCATTGGAACATCTGATGTATCCAGTCTTCCAGAACAAAGAAAGCTACTACTACAACTACTAAGGACATGGTGATCTCTAGTGGACAACCAGAGACTTTCTGTTGAACTATTCGTCACAGACGGATCGGACAATTTCAACAGAGACAGACGACAATATGTACATTGCATTTCTAAATCCGAATGAGCGGTTGTTGGGGTGCTAAATATCCATATTGACGATGAGCGTATTATTCAACTGTATGTACGATAAAATTCCTTTGTCTCTCCTTCTCCCGCTCTTTCGTTCCCCACCTTTTCATTGTGTAACCAGCCGTCATATCGGGTTAGTCCACTAGGGACTTTTCATTGCATTATGTTAGTAATCAATTCAACCTTTTACTGTGTGTGTTTACATATTTCTGTGTGATTATTTCATTAGTTTATGTAAACTGAGTCATCATGTAGACTAGGGTTCGTGCAGATTAATAGAATATTACGACGTTCAGAATGAGACTGATATGAGGTAAAAATACATGAATAAGTGACTGTTATCTATAGATATGAATATATCTTATAAGAGTATAATTTGGGAGATAGTAACTCGTTAAATACGTTTTCCCGTGGTGCCCCAAGTTACTGAGTTAATTGTTACATGATTAATTTAATCACGTAATCAATTAAACATAGTTCATTGATTTGATAAGTTAACAGTCATCGCATTAATGATAATACGTCACGGCAAATATGTTATATTATGGCTATGTATAGTGTTTTAACACTCTGAAAATAGTTAAAGTACAAAAGGGAAAATAGATTAACATAAATATAGGTTATATTTACAATGGTGTTTGTTCTTCACTGGTTGCCCTTTTCTTGTGGCAACAGGTCACAAATCTTGCTGTGATGGCACACTGTGGTATTTCACCTAATTTTGAATTATTGGTTGGTGAGCGGACCCCACACCTCACAACCATAAAGAGCAATGGGTTCTATAACTGGTTCAAGTATTTTTAGCCAGATCCTAATTGGGATGTCGAATTTTATGCTCCTTTTGATGGCGTAGAAGGCCCTTCTTGCCTTGTCTCTCAGACCGTTCAAAGCTTGGTGGAAGTTACCTGTGGTGCTGATGTTTAGGCCAAGGTATGTATAGTTTTTTGTGTGCTCTGGGGCAACAGTGTCTAGATGGAATTTGTATTTGTGGTCTTAGCAACTGGACATTTTTTGGAACACCATTATTTTTGTCCTAATGAGATTCACCTAGGGCCTAGGTCTGACAGAATCTGTGCAGAAGATCTAGGTGCTGCTGTAGGCCCTCCTTGGTTAAGGACAGAAGCACCAGATCATCAGCAAACAGTAGCCAGTTGACTTCAGATTCTAGTCAGGTGAGGCTAGGTGCTGCAGACTGTTCTAGTGCCCTCGACAATACGTTGAAATACTGTATATGTTGTTCAGGGAGGGTCTCTCTGTCGCTCTCTGTTCTGATTGGTGTTATGGGTTAGGTTCAGTGGGATGACAGTACTATCTCCATAGTCGGGTTGGTTGTTTAGCAACAAATCTCTGTAGTGAAGTCTCTTACGACAGCAGTATGTGTATTATGTAATCACAGAAATGTATGTATGGAGAAATGTCTACATCAATAGGACACTCATATCTGTGACCCAAATGACACCCTATTCCCTATTCCCTTTAGAGTCCAACACCTCGGACCAGATCACTTTTGAAACTCATTCAGGGAATTACAAAAACAGAGAGTTTTCATCCCAAAAGTCTTTGTTTAAATTGCTAAATAATTTAACAGTGCACCAGGGATACTTGTTTCTGTGATTCTTAAAATACAGAGCCTGAAATCATAATTTTGTTACATTGTTTGCTGGCTCAGCTGGTTACCTCTTAGTCTTATTGACCACCCAATATTGCTAACTAGTGATGCCCCGATATGACATTTTTGCCCGATACCGATATCTGATATTTTCCTTGACAAAAAAACCCGATACCGATAACCGATATTAAACATTTTTGCAGCCTTTTAAGCATTCTAGTACAGTTAAATAGTTAACACACACACACATGTACGCAGTGGACTTGGGCACTGCATCTCAGTGCAAGAGGTGTCACTACAGTCCCTGGTTCGAATCCAGGCTGTATCAAATCCAGTCGTAACTGGGAGTCCCATAGGGAGGCGCACAATTGGCCCAGCGTCGTCCGGGTCTTCACTGTAAATAAGAGTTTGTTCTTAACTGACTTGCCTAGTTACATAAAGGTTACACACAAACACACCACAACAACATAATCTAGGTGTCATCATCTAAAATAACCCTAATTTATAAGACAGTTCTTATTTGATTAATGGTGGTTGGACCCATCTATGTGAAGCTAGCCACGAGTGGACTTTGCGGTTAGCCTTCAAAATAAAAGTATGGCATAATTCTACTATTTGTATTAATTTGCATCACTGTCAATGACATACTTTTACTTTGAAGGCAAACTGCAAATTCCACGACTGTGCCTAATCCTTATTGTGGCTAGCTTCACAACAGATAACCCGGTCCGGTCGAACCTCACTAGCCAGATGAAGCTAGCTGGCTGCTTATAACGTTAGCTTTGGGCAACAGGGTTAAGTAGCTTGCTAGCTATTTATTTTCATGAACTGAAGTTTAATTTCAATAGGCGAACAATAAGTGGCAACCTAGCTAATACTTACTCACAAGGATTCCTAAATCATTGCTAAGAATAATAAAATGACTGCAGTTTCTACTGGTCATTGTTTTCAGGCTGGTTGTATTGGTGATAGGTAGGTACCAATCTAAAGCTAGCTAGCTACCCCAGAAGTTGCGGTCGAACAAATTATGCTTTATTACCAACGCGGTATTGTAAACACATCGTTCGTGGCCGGTGTTCGCTTGTTTGCAGATTTTTTTGTACAGCTTTGACAGTGCTACTGTATCTTTTTTGACATGCAAAGACCCAAACGGCGTTCCATAGTATGTATGTCGTGAAGCTAATAGCAGTGACGCTATTACTGTGTAACTCCGGTAGGGTAACGTCTGAAAAATAGCGCACTTGGTAGTGTGTACCGGTGCTCCACCAGTCGGCGAAAGCCAACATCACCCACGACAGAGAACGGTTGATTGTCATTATCTGGGCTTTAATGGATTTCACCTTTGAGTTGTCTCGCTGAAACATCGCCAACATTTTTAACATCGCCGTTAAACTAGACATCGGCCCGATACCGATGTTGGCATTTTAAGCTAATATCGTCCGATTGCGATATGTTCACCGATATATTAGGCATCCCTATTGCTAACGCTAGCTAGCTAGCCAGTTAATATAACTTGTTTTTTCTAAATGTACTGTATCTAGCTAAGTTAGCCACGTTATGAATACAACTCTCATTTGCTGTCGACATCAGGATACGATTTGAGAGCATTAATTACCTCCGAAAGTGGTTAGTAACTTTGGCTGCATACTGACAGTGCATTCAGAGCCATCCAGTAGCTAGCCACATTACAACCAAAGACAGTACAGTGTGAAGATAGGCAGAAACTGCTTCTCCAATAGAAATCCTCGTTCACACTTGTAGGCGATGTCATGGCGATATTGGCTAGCTAAGCTCATGCGTAGAAACACGGTTCTAACAGTCGTCTCTCGCCGAACTGCGCATGTGCAGGCCATCAAATCAAAGGCACTCCTTCGATATCAACGTGTCAGTTTGTCACTTTCATGAGGTTGGAGTAATAACAAGTTCAACTACTTAAGACATTGGCTCAAATCTACGTTGTGCCTTTAAATTTCAAGAAAATGAACAACTAAGGAAGAATTTTTCACTTCTCTCATTGACTTCTCAAACCCCAAACCCCGGCCTGGTCAGGTTTCGCAAACGCTTCCGGAAGTCTTGTGATATTGCACCTCTGGGTTTAGAAAGTCTGTGCTACAACCTCCATTTTCACCAGGTTCCCATGAAGCATATGCAATGAGAGTCCACCACAACATACCAGACAGTCACCTGATTAGCAAGGGCTAGTCTGTGTTTCATTTCATTGTGTATTAAAAACACAGTTTGAGATCGTTGTGAGGGGATTTCACCAGTGGTCCGAAGAGGGAACTGTTTGCCACAGTAACCAAGAGGGTGGCATTTGGGACACACACCTATTCTATTCACCTCTAGCTGATGTCATAATGATGCTCCATCTGGTCATTACAATGTTACTAAAACTCTTTACTACGCTGAGTGCACACTCTCTTCCCTGTAGTATCCATCTCTCTCGGGTAGGTACTTTAGTGTGTATGTGTGTGCATTCATGTGTGAGTAAATGTGTGTGAACCTGTGTGTATGTGCTCTAAGACCTCCGTGTAGAGAGTAGAGATAGTACAAATATGCGTGTGTTCTTGTTGTTGCTCCTCACGGATTCCATGTGAAATCAGACCCCAGACAGAATGACAATGAGAAGCAATGAAACATTCATCCCATGAGTGAGTTCTCGTGCTCTCCCATCATTTATCCCAATCCATTATTGAAGTTCACTTTCACTGTGGAGCTGAATTATTCACTTAACCATACCCTCCCTCCCTCCCTCCCTCCCTCCCTCCCTCCCTCCCTCCCTCCCTCCCTCCCTCCCTCCCTCCCTCCCTCCCTCCCTCCCTCCCTCCCTCCCTCCCTCCCTCCCTCCCTTCCCCTCTCTCTCCATCTCCTCTGTGTAGCCGATTACTTGGCAATATTTAGCTTTCTCTATTAGCTCCCACTACATCTCTCTCATTCTCTGTTTATACTTTGAAAATGACACTCTCGTCACTACTGCCTTCTCTGACTCTCCCACTAGAGAGTTTAGGTTTGAAAAAGTGAGAATGGGAGACATTAAGAGAGAGTTTAGGTTTGAGAAAGTGAGAATGGGAGACATTAAGAGTGGAAATTGAAAAACAGAGCATGGTGATAGTTTTCACCATGGTAACATATAGTAGCTGAGAGTTTTACCTGTGATAGAAGCTGCTTGTTGTCATCCTCCAGGATGCGGACCTTGGTCTCCAGTTGCCTGATGTAGTTGGAAGACGGACCTGGAAGAATAAAGAGGCAGAGAAAATATAATGGAGGAGTATGTCAGTCAGTCCCACTGATCCAAGGCCTGTCTCATATCAATGACAGTGTCTGTCTCCCAAATGGCACCATATCCCCTTTAAAGTGCACTACATTTAATAGGGCTTTGGTCAAAAGTAGTACACTATATATAGAACAGGATTCCATTTGGGACGCAGCCTCTGTTAAATCCAGGTGTCCATTCCGGTTCTGAAACAATGGAGTTCAATAGACCAAGAACCATGTGTGCCCACAGATTCCCTCCCGTCTCTGTTAATACCAATTAGGTTGTGTTTGATGTATTCTGAGTTGGGCTCTGGGTCCCTCTGTTTGTGTGATGCTCAGCAGTCCTCTCAACCTTAATCCCCCACCAGTTCTACTGTTGACTCTCCCATGGGGATTATGTTGTGTTAGCGCTCCACTAAGACCAACATTGCTGTCTTTTTTTCTCCTGTAAACTGCTGATACCCAACACTCAATACCGGATTGCACAACTATTTCCTTTAGAGAGATCTATATCCTATACATCAACCAAAGCACTGGAATAATGGAATTGTTCAGTGGCACGAAAACGTCTTGGTTTTCATTATTTAAATGGACTGTATCAATAATGGCAGTGATTATTAGGCCCTACACACACACCTCTCTCTATCTATCTCTCTGTTCTCTCTCTGTTCTCTCTCTCTCTCTGTTCTATCTCTCTCTCTCTGTTCTCAATTCAATTCGCTTTATTGGCATGACGCAACAATGTACATATTGCCAAAGCTTATTTTGGATATTTACAATATAACAATTCATTTTTAATTAACACACACTCTCTCTCTCTCTCTCTCTCTCTCTCTCTCTCTCTCTCTCTCTCTCTCTCTCTCTCTCTCTCTCTCTCTCTCTCTCTCTCTCTCACACTCGCGCTTTCTTGCTCTTTCTCTCTCTCTCTCACTCTCTCACTCTCTCACTCTGTCTCTCTCTCTCTCTCTCTCTCTCTCTCTCTCTCTCTCTCTCTCTCTCTCTCTCTCTCTCTCTCTCTCTCTCTCTCTCTCTCTCTCTCTCTCTCTCTCTCTCTCTCTCTCTCTCTGCATAAGCATGCTCTATCCTCCGTCTCAGTAGTTACCCTAATGAGAGGGGAGGCCCTGTAGAAGTGTGTGTGTGTGTGATGACTGAAACTAAGAGGGGATCTCTCTGCCATACAAAGAAACACACCTGTTCCTCCATATCACCCTCTGAAGGAATGAGACAGAGAGAAAGAAAGAGATGGGGACTAGACAGTGGAACCAATCCCAAGGAGACTAATGGTCTAGCTGGTAGACATAAAGATGTGAAGGCCGTGACACAAGCCAGAGTTCATCTCATGTACCATATAACCTCTGACCTTATGACTAGTAAATCACAAAAACCCAGTTACGTTGTTGCTGGACAAGGGTCGAGTCCCAAATGGCATCCCATTCCCTATATAGTGCATTGCTTTTGAACAGAGCCCTATGGGTCCCGGTCAACCATAAAGGCCGCAGGTAGCCTAGCGGTTAAGAGCGTTGGGCCAGTAAAGCCTTGTTCACATCGGCAGTCTGAAGTGACTCAAATAGAAAAATGCATATCCTATTAGAATCTGTTATCTTTCATTGTCTAAACAGCCAAAAAGCACATGTAATCTGATATTTCACGCCACACTTCAAACCACTTTCGGAGGAGGTTTGAAGTCAGATACAAATCTGATTCCTGGCCATGCGACTTGTGTCTGAACGGTCAAATCTGATTTAATTGACCTCAAGTGGTTTTAAGACTGTTATTTGGCATATCTTGTTGTTTGCTAGCTACTCTGTTCACAATTTGACAGAAACATGTGGTAGCTATGTGAATGTGCCAGAAAGCTAAACAGCTACCTAGCTAGTTGACTGCTGTGGCTAACCAAAAAGGACTCGTTTGAAAAGTTGGATCATCTTATCCTCTGAGGCTTTAAAAGTGTTCTTACACTATGTTTTGAACATTTAAAGTAACTGGGAAACGTCCATGGCAGGTATACTGTGTCAGCTTAGCTTGCTACATCACGAGCACCACCAATCAGCCTGCACCACTGTGCACACACACACCAACTAGCGTAGCCATGTCAACAACTGACTGCTGTCTGAACACACAAATACAATCTGGTCACTTGTAACTTGCTGTTTGGACAGTCAGTACTCCAAAACGGATTTGAAAAACCAAACGAATTTGAGCATTAAGGCATACAGTGTGAATACAGTGTAAATACAGTGCGAATAGAGTGTGAATACAGTGTGAAGCCAGGTTGCTTACGGCAACTTGTATCTACTCCACCACCAGGTGTCAGTATATTACACATAGAACCAATGACACAGCCAAGGCATTCATGGCCATTAGACTGGCTGTTTGTCGCTGACTGTCTCTGTCTCAGCTGTGAGAATGAGAGGCACAGACAGACAGATACAGTAGTGATTAACTTGATTCATCCCCCACAGGGTGAAGAGAGAGCAGGAGAGGGAGAGAGAGGGAGGGAGAGAGAGAGAGAGAGAGGAAAGGCGAAAGGCTCCTGTAACTCCTGTAAGCCTCTTTGCCCTTTTGTGACCCTCTAATCTAACTACAGTAGAACTGCTCTGGTCAGCTGACCTGCCCTGTCCTGTACCCTGCAGCTAACTCCAAAGCCGATAACTTCAGGCAGGCAGACAGGCCAGCTAGCAGGGGTAACAAGGGGGTAACAAGGGGTTATAAACCCTACAGATAGACCTCGGGCCAGTGGGTAACCAGGGGTTAAACCCTACAGATAGACCTCGGGCCAGTGGGTAACCAGGGGTTAAACCCTACAGATAGAACTCAGGCCAGTGGGTAACCAGGGGTTAAACCCTACAGATAGAACTCAGGCCAGTGGGTAACCAGGGGTTAAACCCTACAGATAGACCTCAGGCCAGTGGGTAACCAGGGGTTAAACCCTACAGATAGACCTCAGGCCAGTGGGTAACCAGGGGTTAAACCCTACAGATAGACCTCAGGTCAGTGGGTAACCAGGGGTTATAAACCCTACAGATAGAACTCAGGCCAGTGGGTAACCAGGGGTTAAACCCAACAGATAGACCTCAGGCCAGTGGGTAACCAGGGGTTAAACCCTACAGATAGACCTCAGGTCAGTGGGTAACCAGGGGTTAAACCCTACAGATAGACCTCGGGCCAGTGGGTAACCAGGGGTTAAACCCTACAGATAGACCTCAGGCCAGTGGGTAACCAGGGGTTAAACCCTACAGATAGACCTCAGGCCAGTGGGTAACCAGGGGTTAAACCCTACAGATAGACCTCGGGCCAGTGGGTAACCAGGGGTTAAACCCTACAGATAGACCTCAGGCCAGTGGGTAACCAGGGGTTAAACCCAACAGATAGACCTCAGGCCAGTGGGTAACCAGGGGTTAAACCCTACAGATAGACCTCAGGCCAGTGGGTAACCAGGGGTTAAACCCTACAGATAGACCTCAGGCCAGTGGGTAACCAGGGGTTAAACCCTACAGATAGACCTCAGGCCAGTGGGTAACCAGGTGTTAAACCCTACAGATAGACATCGGGCCAGTGGGTAACCAGGGGTTAAACCCTACAGATAGACCTCAGGCCAGTGGGTAACCAGGGGTTAAACCCTACAGATAGACCTCAGGCCAGTGGGTAACCACTCCCCCTTAGGAGTTTGAAAAGCTTTGACATGGGTCCTCAAATCCCCCAAAACTTCTACAGCTGCACCATTGAGAGCATCTTGACTGGCTGTATCACTGCTTGGTATGGCAACAGCACCACCCTCGATAGCATGGCGCTACAGAGGGTGGTGTGGACAGCCCAGTACATCACTGAGGCCGAGCTCCCTGCCATCCATATGCTTGTCGTGAATTGTGTTTTGTCCTATATTTTTTATTTATTTGTATTTTTAATCCCAGTCCGCGTCCCCACAGGAGGCCTGTTACCTTTTGGTAGGCCGTCATTATAAATAAGAATTTGTTCTTAACTGACTTACCTATTTAAATAAAGGTTAAATAAAATAAATAAAAAGCATAAAGTCTAACACTAACACTGACACTCCAACACACACACACATACTCACTTAATTTGCTCACACACACACACACACACAACATGCACACACATTTACATACAATCATCATAGACGCTGCTACTACTTTGTTTATCATACATCCTGATGCCTGTCACCTTACCCCTGTACATATCTACCTCTATCCCTCCAGTATCCCTGTCACCTTACCCCTGTACATATCTACCTCTATCCCTCCAGTATCCCTGTCACCTTACCCCTGTACATATCTACCTCTATCCCTCCAGTATCCCTGTCACCTTACCCCTGTACATATCTACCTCTATCCCTCCAGTATCCCTGTCACCTTACCCCTGTACATATCTACCGCTATCCCTCCAGTATCCCTGTCACCTTACCCCTGTACATATCTACCTCTATCCCTCCAGTATCCCTGTCACCTTACCCCTGTACATATCTACCTCTATCCCTCCAGTATCCCTGTCACCTTACCCCTGTACATATCTACCTCTATCCCTCCAGTATCCCTGTCACCTTACCCCTGTACATATCTACCTCTATCCCTCCAGTATCCCTGTCACCTTACCCCTGTACATATCTACCTCTATCCCTCCAGTATCCCTGTCACCTTACCCCTGTACATATCTACCTCTATCCCTCCAGTATCCCTGTCACCTGACCCCTGTACATATCTACCTCTATCCCTCCAGTATCCCTGTCACCTTACCCCTGTACATATCTACCTCTATCCCTCCAGTATCCCTGTCACCTTACCCCTGTACATATCTACCTCTATCCCTCCAGTATCCCTGTCACCTTACCCCTGTACATATCTACCTCTATACCTCCAGTATCCCTGTCACCTTACCCCTGTACATATCTACCTCTATACCTCCAGTATCCCTGTCACCTTACCCCTGTACATATCTACCGCTATCCCTCCAGTATCCCTGTCACCTTACCCCCGTACATATCTACCTCTATCCCTCCAGTATCCCTGTCACCTTACCCCTGTACATATCTACCTCTATCCCTCCAGTATCCCTGTCACCTTACCCCTGTACATATCTACCTCTATCCCTCCAGTATCCCTGTCACCTTACCCCTGTACATATCTACCGCTATCCCTCCAGTATCCCTGTCACCTTACCCCCGTACATATCTACCTCTATCCCTCCAGTATCCCTGTCACCTTACCCCTGTACATATCTACCTCTATCCCTCCAGTATCCCTGTCACCTTATCCCTATCCAAATCTACCTCTAACATAGGGATAGTGTATATCCCTACTCTTCATAGCAGCCCCCCTTACAGCAGTACAATAAAGGAGAAGGCCCTGAGCTCAGTGAGGTGAACTCACACAGGAATGATTTCAATTACAGTCAGGGGGAGTTAGAGCAGGGGCCCTGGAAATGCATACACACACACAGACTTATGTCCACACACACAGCCGCAAGGTAGACCCAGTAATGATTTCAAGTACAGTACCTTGTAGGTGGAGTTAGACTAGAAAGGCTAGCGGGGAAGGGAAAACACACTCACATGGACACACTCACAGTGGCCGGTGGGGCAGGCAAACAGTGCCGTATTGTTTCGCTCCACTGTTCAAAGGGTCGCTATAGTAACCTGACCTGGCCTGACTCTGAGGCCATAAGGTTCTGATGACTGAGTCCTGGGCCCGGTTGCATAAAACATCTTAAGTGTTTCTCTTAAGGGTTTACCTTAAGGAATATTTTTACCTGACCTCAGGGAATTGTTTAAAGGTGTTGCATAGAGCCCCTCAAACATTTCCTTAGGTAACTGCATCATTTAAGAGATAGAACAACGAGAGAGATATTTCACTGGATGTATAAATGTGAAGCATCCTGTTGGCGTTTCCACTCACTACCAAATAGAGAGGAAGCCCACTGGTCGGCAGTGGGAGAAGATGGAACGAGATAGATTTTAGCCGACATTCAGAAATTTCTATAAAGCATTTGATCTCAATACAGTTTTCTGTTCCTAAAACTATAATATACACTGCTCAAAAAAATAAAGGGAACACTTAAACAACACAATGTAACTCCAAGTCAATCACACTTCTGTGAAATCAAACTGTCCACTTAGGAAGCAACACTGATTGACAATAAATTTCACATGCTGTTGTGCAAATGGAATAGACAAAAGGTGGAAATTATAGGCAATTAGCAAGACACCCCCAAAAAAGGAGTGATTCTGCAGGTGGTGACCACAGACCACTTCTCAATTCCTATGCTTCCTGGCTGATGTTTTGGTCACTTTTGAATGCTGGCGGTGCTCTCACTCTAGTGGTAGCATGAGACGGAGTCTACAACCCACACAAGTGGCTCAGGTAGTGCAGTTCATCCAGGATGGCACATCAATGCGAGCTGTGGCAAAAAGGTTTGCTGTGTCTGTCAGCGTAGTCTCCAGAGCATGGAGGCGCTACCAGGAGACAGGCCAGTACATCAGGAGACGTGGAGGAGGCCGTAGGAGGGCAACAACCCAGCAGCAGGACCGCTACCTCCGCCTTTGTGCAAGGAGGTGCACTGCCAGAGCCCTGCAAAATGACCTCCTGCAGGCCACAAATGTGCATGTGTCTGCTCAAACGGTCAGAAACAGACTCCATGAGGGTGGTATGAGGGCCCGACGTCCACAGGTGGGGGTTGTGCTTACAGCCCAGCACCGTGCAGGACGTTTGGCATTTGCCAGAGAACACCAAGAGTGGCAAATTCGCCACTGGCGCCCTGTGCTCTTCACAGACGAAAGCAGGTATACACTGAGCACATGAGCACATGTGACAGACGTGACAGAGTCTGGAGACGCCGTGGAGAACGTTCTGCTGCCTGCAACATCCTCCAGCATGACCGGTTTGGCGGTGGGTCAGTCATGGTGTGGGGTGGCATTTCTTTGTGGGGCCGCACAGCCTTCCATGTGCTCGCCAGAGGTAGCCTGACTGTCATTAGGTACCGAGATGAGATCCTCAGACCCCTTGTGAGACCATATGCTGACATATGCACATTTGTGGCCTGCTGGAGGTCATTTTGCAGGGCTCTGGCAGTGCACCTCCTTGCACAAAGGCGGAGGTAGCGGTCCTGCTGCTGGGTTGTTGCCCTCCTACGGCCTCCTCCACGTCTCCTGATGTACTGGCCTGTCTCCTGGTAGCGCCTCCATGCTCTGGAGACTACGCTGACAGACACAGCAAACCTTTTTGCCACAGCTCGCATTGATGTGCCATCCTGGATGAACTGCACTACCTGAGCCACTTGTGTGGGTTGTAGACTCCGTCTCATGCTACCACTAGAGTGAGAGCACCGCCAGCATTCAAAAGTGACCAAAACATCAGCCAGGAAGCATAGGAATTGAGAAGTGGTCTGTGGTCACCACCTGCAGAATCACTCCTTTTTTGGGGGTGTCTTGCTAATTGCCTATAATTTCCACCTTTTGTCTATTCCATTTGCACAACAGCATGTGAAATTTATTGTCAATCAGTGTTGCTTCCTAAGTGGACAGTTTGATTTCATAGAAGTGTGATTGACTTGGAGTTACATTGTGTTGTTTAAGTGTTCCCTTTATTTTTTTGAGCAGTGTATTATGAACAGAGTGGACTAAGTTTTGTAGACTTTACCCTTTGTAAAAGTTTTTAAAAATGGCGTTGTTTAGAAGGAGTGCAAAGGTGAATTGAGTTATTGCACCCGTGCACTTCACAGAGAAGGCGTTCTCTAGATCGCGCCAATAGGATCTTGCGAGCTCGTGCTTGGCTCTGCCCACTTCCTTGCTTGTTCTGCCCACTTTGACTCATTTGTTCCTATTGGAAACGACAGGCTGTGGTCTATCTTGGTTTAGTTATAAAAATCTTTGGTTTCACGGTAGTTTGAAGGCATCTAGGTTAAGCGAGCAGTGTGTCAACAAGGAGTGCGGCTTGGCAGGGTCGTGTTTCGGATGGCTCTCGACCTTGGATCTCGACTTTTGCCTCTCGAGTCCATACAGGAGTTGCAGCGATGGGACAAGGCTGTAACTACCAATTGGATATTACGAAATTGGGGAGAAAAAGGGGTAAAAAGTATATAAAAAAACAAACAAATAATATTTTCAAAAGACTCTCTGGTTACCATGGAGATGACCTGATTCACTGAATTAACATCTCATCAAAGATCTCAAGAGATCACAAAATATAACTTCTACATTCAAGACAGAAGAAACCAAATGATTCAGAACATAATAAAACATGTTTCTTTTAGTTACTTTCTTCTCAACAGTTTTTTATTACTTTCTAGCATGTCAAGCTAACTTACAGAGTAGGTAGCTAGCTAGCTACACAGGCCCTACACTATAGCTTTGTCAAGCTAACTTACAGAGTAGGTAGCTAGCTAGCCAGCTAGCTTTGTCAAGCTAACTTACAGAGTAGGTAGCTAGCTAGCCAGCTATCTTTGTCAAGCTAACTTACAGAGTAGGTAGCTAACTCAGCCAGCTAGCTTTGTAGCCACGGATTGTGTGTGCACCTTCCATTGTTTAGCTGGTGGATGTTTTCCTTTTGAAACCAGGGCAGAGGAAAGCAATATATTCACCTTCACAAATACTGTTTACATTAATATCCACACTGAATGGAGCACTAAAGGGACCTACCTCATGGACAACCATTGAATTTGCTTAAAATGTTTTCTGCAAATTACTTAAAGTTAAGGAAACTTTAAGGGAAAAGATAAGGGGGAAATTAACTTAAGATGTTTTATTGGCACTACCCTGGCACTACACAAGCCCTACACTGGCACTACACAAGCACTACACAGGCCCTACACTGGCACTACACTGGCACTACACTATCCCTACACAAGCCCTACACTGGCACTACACAAGCCCTACACTGGCACTACACAAGCACTACACAGGCCCTACACTGGCACTACACTGGCACTACACTATCCCTACACAAGCCCTACACTGGCACTACACAAGCACTACACTGGCACTACACAAGCCCTACACTGGCCCTACACTATCTCTACACAGGCCCTACACTGGCACTACACAGGCCCTACACTGGCACTACACAGGCCCTACACTGGCACTACACTAGCACTACACTAGCCCTACACAAGCACTACACAAGCCCTACACTGGCACTACATAAGCCCTACACAGGCCCTACACAAGCACTACACAGGCCCTACACTGGCGCTACAGAAGCCCTACACCGGTGCTACACAGGCCCTACACTATCTCTACACTGGCACTACACAAGCCCTATACTAGCCCTACACTGGCACTACACAGGCCCTACACTGGCACTACACTAGCACTACACAAGCCCTACACTGGCACTACACAAGCACTACACAAACCCTACACTGGCACTACACAAGCACCACACAAGCCCTACACAAGCCCTACACTGGCACTACACAAGCTCTACACTAGCCCTACACTGGCACTACACTGGAACTACACAAGCCCTACTTGGGGCCTCCCGAGTGGCGCAGCGGTCTAAGGCACTGCATCACAGTGCTTGAGGTGTCACTACAGACCCGGGTTCGATCCCATGGGTCTCCCGCTGGCCCAGTGTCGTCTGGGATAGGGGAGGGTTTGGCCGGCTGGGATGTCCTTGTCCCATCGTGTTCTAGCGACTCCTTGTGGCTGGCTGGGCGCATGCACGCTGACTTCGGCGTTTCCTCCAACACATTGGTGTGGCTGGCTTCCGGGTTAAGCGAACAGCGTGTCAAGACGCAGTGCGGCTTGGCATGATCGTGTTTCAGAGGATGCTTGGCTCTCGACCTTCACCTCTCCCGAGTCCGTAAAGGAGTTGCAGCGATGGGACAAGACTGTAATTATTAATTGGATACCACAAAATTGGGAAGAAAAAGGAGATTTGTTGAATTGTGTTTGGAAAATAAAGATCGACATGTTTTAAAAAAATGATAGGTAGTGGTAATATTTCATTCAGTACAGAAATGTGTAAGAGGTTTAACTTACCCTGTCCTGAGTCTCAACTTACCTTATATCTGGGCTAAGTTGTGCCAAGAGACCACTTTATTTGGACAAGCAATTTTTTTCAAAACAAAATTTTTACATGAATTCTGATTATTTCCAGCGATACACATCATCCTGAAATATATGTAGATATATGTAGACTAAGATCGAATCGTACTACACCGGTTACGACGCTTGTCGGATGTGGCAGGGCTTGCAAACTATTACAGACTACAAAGGGAAGCACAGCGGAGAGCTGCCCAGTGGCACGAGCCTATCAGATGAGCTAAATAACTTCTATGCTCGCTTCGAGGCAAGAAACACTGAAACATGCTCATGTTACTTGTTAAAAGTATATACATTTTTTTCCAATAAAATTTCGATAAAATAATAAAACACAAGCCACAGATATATACCCATAGCTCTTCTACTGGCTCTTACACACACACACACACACACACACACACACACACACACACACACACACACACACACACACACACACACACACACACACACACACACACACACACACACACACACACACACACACACACACACACACACACACACACACACACACACACTCCCTGAGGGCTCGTTACAGAGAGGTGGGACCTGATCTGGACTGAAAGCCATAACACAGAGATAAAATGTGAACCCTGCAGGGCTTTTAAGGTCAAACACACACACACACATATATAGACAGACACACATGGCCATTGACACACACAAATACACAGACACACAAATACACAGACACACACAGTTAGTTAGATAAACTGCATTACAGAACAACATAATAAATGGTAGGCTAACAGTGTTAAGCACCATGGCCTACTAAATCAAATGAATGACTTATTCTGGAGGACACAGCCTGTCTCTGGACACAGACAATGCTGACCACTGGAGAGGAGGGCATCCTAGAATTACAGTCCGTCAGCAGCTGTCCACTTCCTGCTAACTCTTATGGATGGGTGGTGCAACTCTGCTCTGTCCCAGACACAGACAAGGTAGAGGCTGTTGGGGATAGAGGTATAGAGGTGCTGTCTGAATCAGGTGTCACTGGTGGGGACAGTGACACTATATACTGTAAATACATAGATTTATATTCCGGTCTCTGACATCGCTCATTCTGATATTTCTTAATTTCGTACATTTTCTGGATAATGCGTGTATTGTTGTTTTATTTTATATACAGCTATATCAAATCAAATCAAATGTATTTATATAGCCCTTCTTACATCAGCTGATATCTCAAAGTGCTGTACAGAAACCCAGCCTAAAACCCCAAACAGCAAGCATTGCAGGTGTAGAAGCACTACTCAGTCCCACCAGCTCATCATTCATAGTATACAGCTATACACAGACCCACCAGCTCATCATTCTTAATATACAGTTATACACAGACCCACCAGCTCATTATTCATAGTATACAGCTATACACAGAAGTGGGGGAATTGGGATGAGAGTGTGTGGGAGGGTGGAGGAGGTGTAGAGAGAGAGATGGAGAGAGGATTTTAGGTATGATGAAGAATAGAAGAGGGAGTGAGGGACAGATGTAGGGAGGAATGAGAGAAGCTACATCATTTAATGTGGGGGAGTATTCACACATTGTTTGGTTAATACACACCCCATCAAACTTACAATCTGTGGATGGAGGTGGTTAAAGTGATGGAGTGTCTGCTTACACTACACACCCCTTGTGGAAGCCAGTGTCAGCAAACACTCCCCCTCTACACTCTTCTACAGGACTGAGAACCATGGAGGAGGAGGAGAGGTAGAGGGAAAGAGAGAGCGAGAGAAAGAAAGATGGAGAAAGAGAGTTAGAGGGAAGGAGAGGGAGAGACGAGTCACTCAAATCTGTGTTTGAGCCAAAGGGGTAAGTTGAGCCACCCTTGTTTCTGGGAAACCATACATAAAATGAATAATTTCACAAAATATTTTGGAAGAGGTCATCATTTCATGGAGTTTGTGAAGGAAGAAACCATTATGGAAGAGTGGTAAGCAAGTTAGGCCCAAAAAACTGATTTAATTTATGGTATTAGGGGTTTCATGATGCTATAAGCTTCAATATGAGGTCCTAAACCTAGCATGAAAATGCATCATTGTAGCTGTGTGGGCTAATATAGTACAAATGTTTGCCTTGGGGTAAGTTGAGCCAATGGCCATGAGGTCAGTTAAACCAATGGTTGAGCTAATGGCAAGTTGAGCAAATTTAAGCGTTTTCTTCCCAGGTGTAATACAAGGCATTATCGCTGGGATATGAGGTAACAACAGGTCCTAGCCTATGTTAAAAATAAATGAAAGTACAAAGTGTTTGTTAGGTGTTAAGCCTGAGTGTCACGATCGTCGTAAGAACATTCGGACCAAAGCACAGCGTGATATGAGTTCCACATATTTATTGACGTGAAACGCACGAAAACAATAAAAAGCAAACGATATGTGAAGCTATGGCGTGCTCACAGGCAACTACACATAAACAAGATCCCACAAAACACAGTGGGGAAATGGCTGCCTAAATATGATCCCCAATCAGAGACAACGATAAACAGCTGCCTCTGATTGGGAACCATACCAGGCCAACATAGAAATAAAACAACCTAGATTACCCACCCTAGTCACACCCCGACCTAACCAAAATAGAGAATAAAAAGGCTCTCTATGGTCAGGGCGTGACACTGTGTTAAAAGATGCTTAACATGATTAAAAGACTAAAAAAGCCAATTTGTTGAATTGTGTTTGGAAAATAAAGATAGACATGGGTTTAAAAATGATACATAGTGGTAATATTTCATTCAGTACAGAAATGTGTAAGCAGTTTAACTTACCCTGTACCGCGGCTCAACTTACCTTATACCTGGGCTAAGTTGTGCCAAGAGACCAGCTATTTTTTCTCAACTTTAATGTTTACATGAATTCGGACTATTTCCAGGGATACACATCATCCTGAAATACGTATATGTAGATACTATATTTCCCTTGAGTGATGCTGAATGTAAAAAATGGGTAAATTTACCTCACTCTCCCCTAATGAGGCACAGCACAGCACAGAGTTAGCGCACGCACGCACGCACGCACGCACGCACGCACGCACGCACGCACGCACGCACGCACACACACACACACACACACACACACACACACACACACACACACACACACACACACACACACACACACACACACACACACACACACACACACACACACACACACACACACACACACACAGCTATGACCCTGCTCTCCTCTTCCCTCAAAGACACACACACACACACACACACACACACACACACACACACACACACACACACACACACACACACACACACACACACACACACACACACACACACACACACACACACACACACACACACACACACACACACACACACAGCTATGACCCTGCTCTCCTCTCCTCTCATACGCTCTTCCCTCAAAGATACACACACACACAGCTATGACCCTGCTCTCCTCTCCTCTCATACGCTCTTCCCTCAAAGATACACACACACAAACACACACAGACACACACCAACGCCGTGTGGGAGGAGGCAACCTGACACCTGACACCTGATCTTTCAGAACCTCCCTCCCTGTTTTTCATAATGCACCACTGAACTCACACCAAACTGTGTTACTCTGCTATTTCACTACATTTCCATGAGAGACAACTGCTCCTGTGTGTGTTTATGTACCTACATCTGATGCTCCTGTGTTTGTGTATCTAGATGTAAACTCATGACGCCGTTTCAGGGAACATGCAAATCCCAGCCACATCTCCTGCTACAGGATGTTTGCTTCCCAGTACGTACATTGCCCTTGACCACAAAGTACATCACCTGATAGCTCGAGTCCTACAGGCACTTTAGTTCATCTCTTTCCTCATTTAGCTAGTCAAAATCCAACACAAACACACACGATTTTGTGTTGACTCAAAATGGGTCAAAATTCTACAAAGATCCAGAAAAAAAAGGACCTTTTGCATTTCAGGTAAAATAACAACCCAGTGTTTATATGTCAGGATAAATGATCTAGAAACAGCAAGCTAGCTATCTAAATCTCCATGAATGTTTGTGTTTCGACCTGTCCACAAATTAATATAATTGGTTCAGAGTTTGTTTTGATGTTTCAACCTTTAAGTCCTGATCGCTTCTGGTGTGGAAATGGGTTTTTGTAGGATTTTGTTTGATAAATGCCGAAAATAAGGTCTGTGGTAAACACAGGCTTGGGAGATCTGTATTTCATCTTCATCAGTTAACGTCACTTGTTGTGAAATGTGAAGCATGTATGTAATCATAAGAAACACATAAAGGCTTCATAATTCATAAAGGTCATGTTAACTGACTAACATTATCTCAGAACAAAACGTAGATCTCCTAAGCCTGTGTTAACCTTATTTTTGGCGAATATCCCCATTCATTTCACCCATAGGAATGGCCAATGAACCACTGGTAGAAGCGTTTAGGACTCCAAAATAGAGACATAAAAAGCTCTCTACGGTCAGGGCATGACACAGGGGCATATGCTGTTTCACCACTATAAATCTACTGTACATTTACACATCTCTACTAGCCTGGTCCCAGATCAATGAGTGCTGTCCTGCCAACTCATACGACAATGACCAGAGTTGACAAGACAGCACAAACAGATCTGCGACCAGGCTAGCTTTCTATTACTACGACGGCTGAAATGTAGCCTACATTAGCACAAAGTGTCCCACTCCACAGATGTGCTACATATTTGTATTTATAACCAGTTCAATCATTGAGAATTAAAGTATTATTGAGTGTGTAAACTGTAGCTAAAACCATGCTGGTACTTTTCCACAGCGACAACATCCCAGATGAATAAAAGTGTGATAAAATATGTAACTGTTTGTTACGTTCCCCAGTTTTCTGTGTTGTGGTATGTATTTGAGTGTGTGTTTCAGGAGATAGCTTCCTGAGTTTGCCATGGCTAATTGATAATTGGAGAGCTGACCACGCCCCCTCGTCAAGAAGCAGCTGACACTAATTACCTTTGCCACCTGAGGAATATAAAAGCCAGTGTTCTGTTCAGGTAAGGAGATCTTTTTTGGAGAGAGGAGAAAAGAGAGAAATTAGAGATTAGAGGGAGATTGAGAGAGAGAAATTAGATTGTGATATAGTGTTGGTTGTGTATCAGAAAGTGTGGTATGTACTGTTGTTGTTGGTAGCAGTTTTGCTATGTCCTGTGAGTGTTTGTGAAATTGTTAGTAATTGTTCTGTTTCATTTGTTCCCAGGGGGGAAGGAGAAGGCACTTTGGGAGTGTTTAGGCAAGAGGCCCGCGGGCATACATATACCTGTAGTATATTCACTGTCTAGGCACACTAGGTAAGACCTGGGCGGACCACCCCCTGTATTTTGGTTAGGGCACCAGGTGGTGCTAAGTTAGGTAAGAGAAGTGGGTAGGCAGGTTAGATAGGAAAGGGGGAAGTTTTGATATTTACTTTCTTTGCTTTGGTTCCGTCCAGCCCCTTTTCCCCATATTACCGTAAGGAAATAAATCCTAGTAACGGTAAAATCTGCCTTTGTCGTCCTTACTCACACCTACAGTCCATACCTCTTACACTTCACAGGGAGTTGAGTTGCAGCAGGGAGTTGCGTTCCCTCTTCTCAGAGGCGTGCGTAACACTGTTTGTTACGTTTCTTACGTTATGTAAGCTACACCAAAAACGTTGTGTACTAACTCCGCCCTAGCAGCATCATAAACACAGCTAGCTAAAGCAAACACAATATGTCCAATAGTTTATAGTCAGCCCTGGTCTTTTGTCTTTAGTGCAGGTAGAGTATGTGTACAGAGAGAGAGAGAGAGAGAGAGAGAGAGAGAGAGAGAATTCTTCACAGACCAGGTATAGCAGAGCCTAATCTACAGCAGTGCTATAAGCAGCTTTTTGTTAGGGTCAATCCCTCTACACATTTTTCAGCACCATGGTTTTAAACCCCCCTGGACGGAGCAGACATGTGAGACACACTCGGAGTCGGGGAGAAACCGTGTGCATGTCTCACACAATGACTAAGTGACTGGTGGCTTGTTTATAAGGTCAGGTTTGGAGGTGTAATTACTACTAAATTACATAGTTCCAGGGTCTATAATCTAGGTCTACTTTTCTGTACCCATAGGTGTTAACAGGGATACAATAACCAGTTGTGAGTTGCCAAATACCTTGTAACATAAACACCTATGGGTGTTTATGTGGAGTGAATTAGTGTGGAGTAAAGTAAGGCCTTCTTCCTTCTCCCTGTCGCACCATTCAAAGTTGAAAGACAGTTGAACAAATAGGTCTGTTGGCTAGCCTCACACAAGACTAGAATAAACAGTGGAATAAACAGTGGAATAAACAGTGAATAAACAGTGAATAAACAGTGGAATAAACAGTGAATAAACAGTGGAATAAACAGTGGAATAAACAGTGAATAAACAGTGGAATAAACAGTGAATAAACAGTGGAATAAACAGTGAATAAACAGTGGAATAAACAGTGGAATAAACAGTGAATAAACAGTGGAATAAACAGTGAATAAACAGTGGAATAAACAGTGAATAAACAGTGGAATAAACGGTGGAATAAACAGTGAATAAACAGTGGAATAAACAGTGAATAAACAGTGAATAAACAGTGAATAAACAGTGGAATAAACAGTGAATAAACAGTGGAATAAACAGTGGAATAAATAGTGGAATAAACAGTGGAATAAACAGTGGAATAAACAGTGAATAAACAGTGAATAAACAGTGAATAAACAGTGGAATAAACGGTGGAATAAACAGTGAATAAACAGTGGAATAAACAGTGAATAAACAGTGAATAAACAGTGGAATAAACAGTGGAATAAACAGTGGAATAAACAGTGGAATAAACAGTGAATAAACAGTGGAATAAACAGTGAATAAACAGTGAATAAACAGTGGAATAAACAGTGAATAAACAGTGGAATAAACAGTGGAATAAATAGTGGAATAAACAGTGAATAAACAGTGAATAAACAGTGAATAAACAGTGGAATAAACAGTGAATAAACAGTGGAATAAACAGTGAATAAACAGTGGAATAAACAGTGAATAAACAGTGGAATAAACCGTGGAATAAACCGTGGAATAAACAGTGGAATAAACAGTGGAATAAACAGTGGAATAAACAGTGAATAAAGACGACGGCTGGGCTGAGAGCGATCGTTAGGGAAACAATGTGGAGAGGAGATAGACGGCATACCAAGATATTGATGACGGTGTCTCCTAGAAACAAGCCTCACTGTTTGACTCCAGGGCCTGGCTACTTTTAAGTTTGAGTGGCTTCCTCTGCTGCCATCCATATTGATTCACTGTGTGTGCGTGTGCGTGTGCGTGTGCGTGTGCGTGTGTGTGTGCGTGTGTGTGTGTGTGTGTGTGTGTGTGTGTGTGTCTGTGTCACACCACAGCCCTGCTGCCTAGAGCTAACGTCACTGAAAGAACAAGGCATCGTTACCAACACGGACTCAATGATCTTACACATGAAATATTACAAGGCCAATTACATTGAAGCCACTAGAAAAGTCTGTTTTGTTTCTGTGGCTTCTGTGGCTTCAGTTTATATCTAAATAACAGTGAAAACTGCTTAAAATTATGAAAGTTTCTCAAAATCTTCAAATTAGACATTATGAAATCAGGAAAAAAGGCATTTACCACATGTTGACTTCCACTGTGATAAATGTAATTTCCAAGACAAGGATAATCACTCCACTAATCCCAGAATGGAGGACAGTAGACGTTGGTTTCATAACTGGGCAGAGACAAGGGAAAATACTACAGACATCCTCCGATGAAAATTTAACCCAGACTGAGAGAAACAGAGAAAGAGAGAAAGGGTGAAAGAGAGGAAGGGAGAGGGAGAATGAGAGGAAGGGAGAGGGAGAATGAGAGGAAGGGAGAGGGAGAATGAGAGGAAGGGAGAGGGAGAATGAGAGGAAGGGAGAGGGAGAATGAGAGGAAGGGAGAGGGAGAATGAGAGGAAGGGAGATGGAGAATGAGAGGAAGGGAGAGGGAGAATGAGAGGAAGGGAGATGGAGAATGAGAGGAAGGGAGAGGGAGAATGAGAGGAAGGGAGAGGGAGAGGGAGAATAAGAGGAAGGGAGAGGGAGAGGGAGAATGAGAGGAAGGGAGATGGAGAATGAGAGGAAGGGAGAGGGAGAGGAAGACAGAACAACAGAGTTGGTCCTGCCGTACATACCTACACGTACACTACGGTCACAAGATGCAGGCCTCCTAATTGTCCCTAGAATTTCTAAGCAAACAGCTGGAGGCAGGGCTTTCTCCTATAGATCTCCATTTTTATGGCACGGTCTGCCTACCCATGTGAGAGACGCAGACTCGGTCTCAACCTTTAAGTCTTTACTGAAGACTTATCTCTTCAGTAGGTCATATGATTGAGTGTAGTCTGGCCCAGGAGTGTGAAGGTGAACGGAAAGGCTCTGGAGCAACGAACCGCCCTTGCTGTCTCTGCCTGGCCGGTTCCCCTCTCTCCACTGGGATTCTCTGCCTCTAACCCTATTACAGGGGCTGAGTCACTGGTTTACTGGTGCTCTTTCATGCCGTCCCTAGGAGGGGTGGCGTCACTTGAGTGGGTTGAGTTACTGACGTGATCTTCCTGTCTGGGTTGGCGCCCCCCCTTGGTTTGTGCTGTGGTGGAGATCTTTGTGGGCTATACTCGGCCTTGTCTCAGGATTGTAAGTTGGTGGTTGAAGATATCCCTCTAGTGGTGCGGGGGCTGTGCTTTGGCAAAGTGGGTGGGGTTATATCCTTCCTGTTTGGCCCTGTCCGGGGGTATCATCGGATGGGGCCACAGTGTCTCCTGACCCCTCCTGTCTCAGCCTCCAGTATTTATGCTGCAGTAGTTTATGTGTCGGGGGGCTAGGGTCAGTTGGTTATATCTGGAGTACTTCTCCTTTCTTATCCAGTGTCCTGTGTGAATTTAAGTATGCTCTCTCTAATTCTCTCCTTCTCTCTTTCTTTCTCTCTCTCGGAGAACCTGAGCCCTAGGACCATACGTCAGGACTACCGGGTATGATGACTCCTTGCTGTCCCCAGTCCACCTGGCCTTGCTGCTGTTCCAGTTTCAACTGTTCTGCCTGCGGTTATGGAACCCCTACCTGTCCCAGACCTGCTGCTTTCAACTCTTAATGATCAGCTATGAAAAGCCAACTGACATTTATTCCTGATTATTATTTGACCATGCTTGTCATTTATGAACATTTTGAAAATCTTGGCTCTCTCTAATTCTCTCCTTCTCTCTTTCTTTCTCTCTCTCGGAGGACCTGAGCCCTAGGACCATACGTCAGGACTACCGGGTATGATGACTCCTTGCTGTCCCCAGTCCACCTGGCCTTGCTGCCTGCGGTTATGGAACCCCTACCTGTCCCAGACCTGCTGTTTTCAACTCTTAATGATCGGCTATGAAAAGCCAACTGACATTTATTCCTGATTATTATTTGACCATGCTTGTCACTTATGAACATTTTGAACATCTTGGCCATGTTCTGTTATAATCTCCACCCGGCACAGTCCAGAAGAGGACTGGCCACCCCTCATAGCCTGGTTCCTCTCTAGGTTTCTTCCTAGGTTTTGGCCTTTCTAGGGAGTTTTTCCTAGCCACCGTGCTTCTACACCTGCATTGCTTGCTGTTTGGGGTTTTAGGCTGGGTTTCTGTACAGCACTTCGAGATATTAGCTGATGTACGAAGGGCTATATAAAATAAACTTGATTTGATTTGAACAGAGAAGGAAAACGACCTGTTCCTATCAGAAATGATATATAAATGCTCTAAACTGCACGGTAATGTGAGCGGTTAGCATCATGGGCTGGACCAACATTAGCCTAACTTGCGTATGTCTAATGCTTATAGGGGTTAGGGTTAAGTCTGTCCTCTTTCTCCAAAGAATAACTAGATACTGTTAATAATAATAACTCTGTACACGTATCCAGTCTCCCCCTCGAGGAGTAAAGTGTCCTCCCTGAAACAGAGAGTCTGTGTCTTGGGGACATGGGATAAGATACAGATCTAGGATCTTAATTTGATCACCCTGTTGTTCCTGACAAACATTTTTTATCAATCCCTACAGAAATATTCATTAATTATAATCCACATAATAATTCACATGTCCTATTGCTACAGAAATGTTTTCATGCTGTGAGAAACTGGACAAATTAAGATCCTACATATGTAGCAGACCTAGTTCTATCTGAATTTGATGTGAGGTAGACATGAAAAATTATGCTGACACACACACACACCCACCGTAGAGAGAGAGTGATGTGGCAACCGGTGACATCATGCATGGCCTGTGTACATTAGGAGTGGTGTGAAGATTTACAGGGTTGACTTCTACTTCTTCTCTTCCATTCTCTCTCTTTCATTATTCTCTCTCTTTCATTATTCTCTCTCTTTCATTATTCTCTCTCTTTCATTCATCTCTCTCTTTCATTCATCTCTCTTTCATTATTCTCTCTCTTTCATTCATCTCTCATTATTCTCTCTCTCTTTCATTCATCTCTCTTTCATTATTCTCTCTCTTTCATTATTCTCTTTCATTCATCTCTCTTTAATTATTCTCTCTTTCATTATTCTCTCGCTTTTATTCATCTCTCTTTCATTATTCTCTCTCTTTCTGTAACGGTCGTTCTTCTCCTCTTCGTCTGAAGAGGAGGAGTAGGGATTGGACCAAAGCGCAGCGTTGAAGGTAGACATAATTTATTAAATGAAAACGACGAAACACGAATAACACTAGAGAAATACAAAACAAATAAACGATGTAGACAGACCTGGACTTGAGAACTTACATATAACGAAGAACGCACGAACAGGTATAGACTACAAACAAACGATACAGTCCCGTGTGGTACGAACATACAGACACAGGAGACAACCACCCACAAACAAACAGTGAGAACACCCTACCTTAATATGGTTCTCAATCAGAGGAAACGTCAAACACCTGCCTCTAATTGAGAACCATATCAGGCAACACATTAACCCCAACATAGAAACACAAAACATAGACTACCCACCCAGCTCACGTCCTGACCAACTAAACAAAGTTAAACAAAGGAAAAATAAGGTCAGGAACGTGACACTTTCATTATTCTCTCTCTTTCATTATTCTCTTTCATTCATCTATCTTTTTCTGTAAATCAGTCATGAAGAATTGCTGGATGTGTCTCTGAAAGACTAAACCCACTGGGCACAGACGTCAATTCAACTACAGTGCCTTCAGAAAGTATTCACACCCCTTGACTTTTTCCACATTTTGTTGTGTTACAGCCATAATTTAAAATAGATTAAAGTGGAATTATGTTTTTAGAACTTTTTACAAATTAATTTAAAAAAGAAAAGCTGATCTGTCTTGAGTCAATAATTATTCAACCCCTTTGTTATGGCAAACCTAAATATGTTCAGGAGTAAAAACGTGCTGAAAAACATAATAAGTTGCATGACCTCACTCTGTGTTCAATATTAGTGTTTAACATGATTTATAATGACTACCTCATCTCTGTACTCCACACATACAATTATCTGTAACGTTCCCTAGTCGAGCAGGGAATTTCAAACACAGATTCAACCACAAAGACCAGGGAGGTTTTCCAATGCCTCACAAATAAAGGCACCTATTGGTATAGGTGCCCTGAATCCTACCTGTAACACAAAAAAGTCAAGGGGTATGAAAACTTTCTGAAGGCACTGTATATTCCACGTTGATTCAATGTAATTGAATTGAAATGAAGTTGAAACAACGTTGACTCAACCAGTGTGATCCCAGTGGGACGTCATTCATTCAAGAAAACACATCCAGCCATTCCTCCATTAGGAAAGGTATTTCTAAAGCACGCAGAGGAAATCTATATGATATTGATTGTGCGTATACAATGCATGAACTACAGTTAGCTCGAGTAGTTTTGAATTGAATAGTTTGTTCATTTCACATGAGTACTGCAGTGGTAGTCATGAGGTCTCGCTCTACGAGTAAGCTTTTTAAACGGGTCAACACTCATAAGGCCACAGGGGTAGACGGTATTCCAGGGCGTGTCTAGAATGTACAGACCAGCTGGCAGGCATCTTCACAGACATTTTCAACCTCTCATTGTCCCAGTCTGTAACCCCCACATGTTTCAAGCTGACTACCATCAATCCTGTTCCCAAGAACTTTAAGGCATCCTGTCGCAATGACTACTGCCTTGTGTATTATACACGTGTGTATTGGACATTTGTTTTTTTGCATATCCCGCTCACCCTGAGAGTTGGGTCACAGCCAGGGATCAGCCATGACTGTTGGCAACCCTGGAGCAAATAGGGCTGAGTGCCTTGCTGAAGACCAGATCCACAGATTTCTTCACCTAGTCAGCTCGGCGACTCAAACCAGCGACCTTTCGGTTACTGGCCCAACACTCTTAACCATTAGGCTACCTGCCACCCATAAAATGAAGTGCTTTGAAAGGCTGGTCATGGCACATATCAACTCCATCATCCCAGACCCACTCCAATTTGAATACTGCTCCAACAGATCCACAGATGATGCAATCTCTATTGCACTCCACACCGCCCTCTCCCACCTGGACAAAAGGAACACCTATGTGAGGATGCTGTTAATCAACTACAGCTCAGCGTTCAACACCATAGTCCCCTCCAAGCATGTCACCAAGCTCAGGACCCTGGGACTGAACACCTCCCTCTGCAACTGGATCTTGTACTTCCTGATGGGCCGCCCCCAGGCAGTGATGGTAGGCAACAACACCTCTGCCACACTGTCCCTCCACACGGAAACCCCCCAGGGGTGTGTGCTTAGCCCCCTCCTATACTCCCTGTTTACCCAACGACTGCGTGGCCACGCACGACTGCAACTCCATCATCAAGTTTGCTGACGACACGACGGTGGTTGGCCTGATCACTGACAGCGATGAGACTGCCTAGAGGGAGGTCAGAGATCTGGCAGTGTGGTGTTAGCAAGACCAAGGAGGTGGGGGGAGGAGGTGGGGTGAGCTTCAAGTTCCTTCGGCGTACAGGTCACTTAGGATTTAACATCAGAACATCGGGTCGTGGACCAACAGGCTCTGAAAGAGCTTCTTTCTCCAGGCCATAAGGCTGTTGAATAGCATAAGGCTATTGAATAGCTAACTACTTCTGCCCTCCCTCTCTCCCACAGGCTATCTGCACTGACTACATGGTCCTTTGTAGCTCAGTTGGTAGAGCATGGTGCTTGTAACTCCAGGGTAATGGGTTTGATTCCCTGGCCCATCCATATGTAAAATGTATGCACGCATGACTGTACGTAGCTTTGGATAAAAGTGTCTGCTAAATGGCATCTATTACTACCTGCACGGACTCTCTGTCCATCCTCAGGTCTCTACCATTCAGCCACACTCACCGCTGACACCTCACAAATACACTCACTCATTACCATGCACGCACCACATACGCTGCTGCTGTAAATGATTGATTATAGTGATTAATATTACCATTCATTGCTGCTATATTGTTTATTAGGATTATTAGTATTGATCAGCCACTAGCCACTTTTACCCGTTTACATGTACATTACTTCCTCAATCACTCCAGTACTCGTGCACATTGACATAATGGTACGAGCACTGCATTGACCTGTATATCAGACCTGTAAATCAGACCTGTATATCAGACCTGTATATCAGACCTGTAAATCAGACCTGTATATCAGAACTGTATATCAGACCTGTATATCAGACCTGTATATCTGCCCTGTAAATCAGACCTGTATATCAGACCTGTATATCAGACCTGTATATCAGACCTGTATATCTGTCCTGTAAATCAGACCTGTATATCAGACCTGTATATCAGACCTGTAAATCAGACC
Organism: Salvelinus alpinus; assembly: GCF_045679555.1. Classification (NCBI taxonomy): domain Eukaryota; kingdom Metazoa; phylum Chordata; class Actinopteri; order Salmoniformes; family Salmonidae; genus Salvelinus; species Salvelinus alpinus. The sequence goes on from NC_092119.1 coordinate 17,843,122, forward strand.
TGTAAATCAGACCTGTATATCAGACCTGTAAATCAGACCTGTAAATCAGACCTGTATATCAGACCTGTAAATCAGACCTGTATATCAGACCTGTATATCAGACCTGTAAATCAGACCTGTATATCAGACCTGTAAATCAGACCTGTAAATCAGACCTGTATATCAGACCTGTATATCAGACCTGTAAATCAGACCTGTATATCAGACCTGTAAATCAGACCTGTATATCAGACCTGTATATCAGACCTGTATATCAGACCTGTAAATCAGACAGGTCTGATATACACTGCTCAAAAAAATAAAGGGAACACTTAAACAACACAATGTAACTCCAAGTCAATCACACTTCTGTGAAATCAAACTGTCCACTTAGGAAGCAACACTGATTGACAATAAATTTCACATGCTGTTGTGCAAATGGAATAGACAAAAGGTGGAAATTATAGGCAATTAGCAAGACACCCCCCAAAAAGGAGTGATTCTGCAGGTGGTGACCACAGACCACTTCTCAGTTCCTATGCTTCCTGGCTGATGTTTTGGTCACTTTTGAATGCTGGCGGTGCTCTCACTCTAGTGGTAGCATGAGACGGAGTCTACAACCCACACAAGTGGCTCAGGTAGTGCAGTTCATCCAGGATGGCACATCAATGCGAGCTGTGGCAAAAAGGTTTGCTGTGTCTGTCAGCGTAGTGTCCAGAGCATGGAGGCGCTACCAGGAGACAGGCCAGTACATCAGGAGACGTGGAGGAGGCCGTAGGAGGGCAACAACCCAGCAGCAGGACCGCTACCTCCGCCTTTGTGCAAGGAGGTGCACTGCCAGCGCCCTGCAAAATGACCTCCAGCAGGCCACAAATGTGCATGTGTCTGCTCAAACGGTCAGAAACAGACTCCATGAGGGTGTTATGAGGGCCCGACGTCCACAGGTGGGGGTTGTGCTTACAGCCCAACACCGTGCATGAGGGTGGTATGAGGGCCCGACGTCCACAGGTGGGGGTTGTGCTTACAGCCCAACACCGTGCAGGACGTTTGGCATTTGCCAGAGAACACCAAGATTGGCAAATTCGCCACTGGCGCCCTGTGCTCTTCACAGATGAAAGCAGGTTCACACTGAGCACATGAGCACATGAGACAGATGTGACAGAGTCTGGAGACGCCGTGGAGAACGTTCTGCTGCCTGCAACATCCTCCAGCATGACCGTTTTGGCGGTGGGTCAGTCATGGTGTGGGGTGGCATTTCTTTGTGGGGCCGCACAGCCCTCCATGTGCTCGCCAGAGGTAGCCTGACTGCCATTAGGTACCGAGATGAGATCCTCAGACCCCTTGTGAGACCATATGCTGACACATGCACATTTGTGGCCTGCTGGAGGTCATTTTGCAGGGCGCTGGCAGTGCACCTCCTTGCACAAAGGCGGAGGTAGCGGTCCTGCTGCTGGGTTGTTGCCCTCCTACGGCCTCCTCCACGTCTCCTGATGTACTGGCCTGTCTCCTGGTAGCGCCTCCATGCTCTGGACACTACGCTGACAGACACAGCAAACCTTTTTGCCACAGCTCGCATTGATGTGCCATCCTGGATGAACTGCACTACCTGAGCCACTTGTGTGGGTTGTAGACTCCGTCTCATGCTACCACTAGAGTGAGAGCACCGCCAGCATTCAAAAGTGACCAAAACATCAGCCAGGAAGCATAGGAACTGAGAAGTGGTCTGTGGTCACCACCTGCAGAATCACTCCTTTTTGGGGGGTGTCTTGCTAATTGCCTATAATTTCCACCTTTTGTCTATTCCATTTGCACAACAGCATGTGAAATTTATTGTCAATCAGTGTTGCTTCCTAAGTGGACACTTTGATTTCACAGAAGTGTGATTGACTTGGAGTTACATTGTGTTGTTTAAGTGTTCCCTTTATTTTTTTGAGCAGTGTATATTATTTTTTTCTTGTCTCACATTTCACGTGTTTTATTTCTTATCTATATTACTACCTCTATTGTGCAAGTTAAGCATTTCACTGTACTGTTTAACACCTGCTGTATCCTGTGCATGTGACAATAAAACTTTAAACTTGATAAATGCAGAGAGGTAAAGCCTCTATAAAACTTTAAACTTGAGAAATGCAGAGGTAAAGCCTCTATAAAACATTGAATTCAGGTAGATACTCTGCATGGTGTCATAAACCAGCAGCATTAGATGAGAGGCCTGGGCTATATCTTACACAGAGAAACCTTTCCCCTCGGCCCCTGCCTAACTCTGGAGCCTAACCCTGTGTGTGTGTGTGTGTGTGTGTGTGTGTGTGTGTGTGTGTGTGTGTGTGTGTGTGTGTGTGTGTGTGTGTGTGTGTGTGTGTGTGTGTGTGTGTGTGTGTGTGTGTGTGTGTGTGTGTGTGTGTGTGTGTGTGTGTGTGTGTGTGCATACCCTAACCCTAACCCTGCATCCTAACCCTACCTGGTAACCATGTCTCATCTAACGGTATCCAGGCAGGTGAGGTTAGCCTGAGAGGTCAGCCTGAGAGATTTGTCTGTGAGGTTAGCCTGAGAGGTTAGCCTGAGAGATTTGTCTGTGAGGTTAGCCTGAGAGGTTAGCCAGTGAGATTAGCCCCCCTCGCTAATATAGCTCCTGTGACAGTGGAAATATGAGGCACGGTGCCATCCAAAATAAAATCCCTCAATTGAGTAGAGAGAGACAGTTTTGAAAGTTTTGCCTAGTTTCTCCAGTCTATGCGTGTGTCAGTCCTGGCGTTAGCTAGCCCATGCTCAGGGTCCTGTAGTGCTGTAGTAGGGTGAAGTGATGCTCCTATTCACCATGCTCAGGGTCCTGTAGTGCTGTAGTAGGGTGAAGTGATGCTCCTATTCACCATGCTCAGGGTCCTGTAGTGCTGTAGTAGGGTGAAGTGATGCTCCTATTCACCATGCTCAGGGTCCTGTAGTGCTGTAGTAGGGTGAAGTGATGCTCCTATTCACCATGCTCAGGGTCCTGTAGTGCTGTAGTAGGGTGAAGTGATGCTCCTATTCACCATGCTCAGGGTCCTGTAGTGCTGTAGTAGGGTGAAGTGATGCTCCTATTCACCATGCCCAGGGTCCTGTAGTGCTGTAGTAGGGTGAAGTGATGCTCCTATTCACCATGCTCAGGGTCCTGTAGTGCTGTAGTAGGGTGAAGTGATGCTCCTATTCACCATGCTCAGGGTCCTGTAGTGCTGTAGTAAGGTGAAGTGATGCTCCTACTCACCATGCCCAGGGTCCTGTAGTGCTGTAGTAGGGTGAAGTGATGCTCCTATTCACCATGCTCAGGGTCCTGTAGTGCTGTAGTAGGGTGAAGTGATGCTCCTATTCACCATGCTTAGGGTCCTGTAGTGCTGTAGTAGGGTGAAGTGATGCTCCTATTCACCATGCTCAGGGTCCTGTAGTGCTGTAGTAGGGTGAAGTGATGCTCCTACTCACCATGCTCAGGGTCCTGTAGTGCTGTAGTAGGGTGAAGTGATGCTCCTATTCACCATGCTCAGGGTCCTGTAGTGCTGTAGTAAGGTGAAGTGATGCTCCTATTCACCATGCTCAGGGTCCTGTAGTGCTGTAGTAGGGTGAAGTGATGCTCCTATTCACCATGCTCAGGGTCCTGTAGTGCTGTAGTAAGGTGAAGTGATGCTCCTATTCACCATGCTCAGGGTCCTGTAGTGCTGTAGTAGGGTGAAGTGATGCTCCTATTCACCATGCTCAGGGTCCTGTAGTGCTGTAGTAGGGTGAAGTGATTCTCCTATTCACCATGCTCAGGGTCCTGTAGTGCTGTAGTAGGGTGAAGTGATGCTCCTATTCACCATGCTCAGGGTCCTGTAGTGCTGTAGTAGGGTGAAGTGATGCTCCTATTCACCATGCTAAGGGGCCTGTAGTGCTGTAGTAGGGTGAAGTGATGCTCCTATTCACCATGCTCAGGGTCCTGTAGTGCTGTAGTAGGGTGAAGTGATGCTCCTATTCACCATGCTCAGGGTCCTGTAGTAGGGTGAAGTGATGCTCCTATTCACCATGCTCAGGGTCCTGTAGTGCTGTAGTAGGGTGAAGTGATGCTCCTATTCACCATGCTCAGGGTCCTGTAGTGCTGTAGTAGGGTGAAATGATGCTCCTATTCACCATGCTCAGGGTCCTGTAGTGCTGTAGTAGGGTATAGTGATGCTCCTATTCACCATGCTCAGGGTCCTGTAGTGCTGTAGTAGGGTGAAGTGATGCTCCTATTCACCATGCTCAGGGTCCTGTAGTGCTGTAGTAGGGTGAAGTGATGCTCCTATTCACCATGCTCAGGGTCCTGTAGTGCTGTAGTAGGGTGAAGTGATGCTCCTATTCACCATGCTCAGGGTCCTGTAGTGCTGTAGTAGAGTGAAGTGATGCTCCTATTCACCATGCTCAGGGTCCTGTAGTGCTGTAGTAGGGTGAAGTGATGCTCCTATTCACCATGCTCAGGGTCCTGTAGTGCTGTAGTAGGGTGAAGTGATGCTCCTATTCACCATGCTCAGGGTCCTGTAGTGCTGTAGTAGGGTGAAGTGATGCTCCTATTCACCATGGTCAGGGTCCTGTAGTGATGCTCCTATTCACCATGCTCAGGGTCCTGTAGTGCTGTAGTAGGGTGAAGTGATGCTCCTATTCACCATGCTGGGGCTTTGCAGAGCCCCAAACCCTTCTGTCTGCAAAGCAATAGTGTCGGACAGATGGTCCAGGCAGACACAAGTAAGGGGCTCACAAGACATTTGAATACAAGCATTTCTACATTTCTATTCTAATGCCACACACAGCCTTTCCGTCCATAACACTGACAGAGTCGAAGACTTAACAGAGCGGCAGAGCTGGTGAGATTAAGAGATTGGTCAGATTAAACCAAGAGGCCAACTACACACTCAGGAGAAGAAACCACTCAGGTTTATTGTTGTTATTGGCTTCCTTCATAGTTCACAATAGACACATGTCTGCTACATCCAGGGGGGTTTAAAACCATGGTGCTGAAAAATGTGTAGAGGGATTGACCCTAACAAAAGGCTGCTTATAGCACTGCTGTAGATTAGGCTCTGCTATACCTGGTCTGTGAAGAATTCTCTCTCTCTCTTTCTCTCTCTCTCTCTGTCTCTCTCTTTCTTTCTCTTTCTTTCTTTCGCTCTCTCTCTCCTCCCCCTTCTATTAGCAGACAGGCAATGACAGACAGACAAAGTCTAGTCATAAAGTGTTAGTGCTTACTGAAAACACATCACTGTCATCCGTTAGCCACGAGTGGAAAGCTTGGCATCTGATGTGCATCAGAATGACATAAAACACATCTATAAATAAACCCCTTAACAGACAGTCTGTCACATCTAAATGGAGGATTTGGCCTGGTGACTGCATGGTGAGGTTATTCAACTCGTTGGCCCGAGGAGGTTACTCATCTATCCACATGCTTACATAACAGGTTTCTCCTGCACTGCCCTGACCTTTGTCCCGACTCTCGCTCTGTCTGGCTGCAGTGTTGCAGTGTTTTAAGGAGAACGACACGCTCTGTGAAACCACACGTCTGAATATGCCACACCCTCTGGAGTTAGAAGATAAGCCAGCCACACCTTCAATAATATAAAGCCTAAACCATGCATACAAACTCACACATGTACACATGTACATCTCTCTCTCTCTCTCTCTCTCTCTCTCTCTCTCTCTCTCTCTCTCTCTCTCTCTCTCTCTCTCTCTCTCTCTCTCTCTCTCTCTCTCTCTCTCTCTCTCTCTCTCTCTCTCTCTCTCTCTCTCTCTCTCTCTCTCTCTCTCTCTCTCTCTCTCTCTCTCTCTCTCTCTCTCTCTCTCTCTCTCTCTCTCTCTCTCTCTCTCTCTCTCTCTCTCTCTCTCTCTCTCTCTCTCTCTCTCTCTCTCTCTCTCTCTCTCTCTCTCTCTCTCTCTCTCTCTCTCTCTCTCTCTCTCTCTCTCTCTCTCTCTCTCTCTCTCTCTCTCTCTCTCTCTCTCTCTCTCTCTCTCTCTCTCTCCTGGGATCAATCGACCGGAGGATATTTGTCTGTTGCTATGGCATTTCCACAACTATCACCTTGTAGCCATGAGAGACCAGCCAATGCCGGCCTCCCGCTCTCCTTTTCCATCCAATGAGGTCACTCTCTCCACATGGTCAGGGGATGGGGAGAGAGAGGATAGATAGAGGGCGGAGAAAGGAGAGATAGAGGCAGGAGAGAGGAGAGATAGAGGCAGGAGAGAGGAGAGATAGAGGAGAGATAGAGGAGAGATAGAGGCAGGAGAGAAGAGAGATAGAGGCAGGAGAGAGGCGAGATAGAGGAGAGATAGAGGGGGGAGAGAAATATGAAAATGCCATAACAAAATGTACCCCATGAAACTCAATGCCTCCACATGACTAGCTAGCTCATTAATTCAATCAGAACAGCCCACATTCTACTGCTGGAGAGCACAGAGCAGACACAGAAAATTCTGTAGGCTTGCACACACACGCACACACACATACAGACACACACACGTGTCTATTTACTTACCTAACGCTGATTTCATATTTCCGATAGGGCCTCTGCTGAGACTGCTCTAGTAAAGTTAACTATTTCCTTGTTGTCTCAAACTCTACAGGTGTGTTCATGCAACAGAATGCTTGGGGATTTGGGAATACACACTAATTCCTGTTGTAATGTGACACAGACTAAGAAGTGCTATTGGGAAGAGCCCACTTTGTCACAATGTTGCGGTTTTATTTCCTGGGTGTGTTCCTTTCACACAGTGATACCCAGTAATATCCAACTTCCTTGATTATCTGCAGAGGAATATGGTGGATCCTGAACACACACACACAGTTGACGTGAGGGAATCCCTGACCGTGAGAATTTCTCCTACCGCTCTGTCAACAAACCAGAACCACTGGGTACCTACCTGTGTATGGCTAGCCTGGTCCCAGATCTCAGTGTGCTTCCGCCAACTCTTAGGACATCACAATAATAGTCTGACGAGTTGAGCTAAAAACATATACAGATCTGGAACCATTTTGACTTTGCTATGTAATCTGAGTCTTAATGTGGCTCTCAAGATCAATAAAGCAATATTTCCTTCCATAGACTAGAACAGTCTTACAACAAAGTCGAAATAGTCCAACCTACCATTGGAAAACATTGCTAAATGAGCCACTATTATAGAGCCCTCCCGATATTATAGAGCCCTCCCGATATTATAGAGCCCTCCCGATATTATAGAGCCCTCCCGATATTATAGAGCCCTCCCGATATTATAGAGCCCTCCCGATATTATAGAGCCCTCCCGATATTATAGAGCCCTCCCGATATTATAGAGCCCCCCCGATATTATAGAGCCCTCCCGATATTATAGAGCCCTCCCGATATTATAGAGCCCTCCCGATATTATAGAGCCCTCCTGATATTATAGAGCCTTCCCAATATTATAGAGCCCTCCCGATATTATAGAGCCCTCCCGATATTATAGAGCCCTCCCGATATTATAGAGCCCCCCCCGATATTATAGAGCCCCCCCCGATATTATAGAGCCCTCCCGATATTATAGAGCCCTCCCGATATTATAGAGCCCTCCTGAGATTATAGAGCCCTCCCGATATTATAGAGCCCTCCTGAGATTATAGAGCCCTCCTGAGATTATAGAGCCCTCCTGAGATTATAGAGCCCTCCCGATATTATAGAGCCCTCCTGAGATTATAGAGCCCTCCTGAGATTATAGAGCCCTCCCGAGATTATAGAGCCCTCCTGAGATTATAGAGCCAGCTTTTTGACAGCTCTGGGAAAATGCATGAAGCGATATTAAAACAATATTGAAGTAATAAAATAAATGATTATGACTTCTGGCAAGGCTCTCATATGGATCTACTATAAAGTAATTAAGTAAAGGAGTTCCTCTAGGATGGTCTCCAGCGATGCACACACACACATACACATACAGACATGCAAACACAAACAAACACACACATGGGCAGACAGAGAGTGAAATAGGTCAGACCAACTAGCCTAGTTTACCAGCTGATCAGGTCCTGTAGCCGAGCATTACTGCAACTAGTCATGGTGAGAGACAGACAGGGAAGTTTGAGGAAATAGAGACGGGGTTTTCCTTATCCTTTTTGTAATTTGCATGTCTCTGTCTTGCATTCTCTGATCCTAGATCAGCAACCCTACTCTGAGACTTTTTATGACAACAGGTCCTGATGATCTATCGCTGTCTCACCCAGCCTGCCTCCCCTGTCTCGTGTCTGGGTCTGGGTCGGTGTCTGGGTCTGGGTCTGGGTCGGTGTCTGGGTCGGTGTCTGGGTCGGTGTCGGTGTCTGGGTCTGGGTCGGTGTCGGTGTCTGGGTCAGTGTCGGTGTCTGGGTCGGTGTCTGGGTCGGTGTCTGGAAGACGCTCAGGCAAAAACACCCCAGTAATCTGAAACCTCAGCCTCCCTGTTGACTCTGGCTCCATGTCCATCTGTCCAACCCTCCACATGCAGACACTGTGGGATGAGGCCTCTCTCTGTGTGTGTGTGTGTGTGTGTGTGTGTGTGTGTGTGTGTGTGTGTGTGTGTGTGTGTGTGTGTGTGTGTGTGTGTGTGTGTGTGTGTGTGTGTGTGTGTGTGTGTGTGTGTGTGTGTGTGTGCGCCCAATTACTGGCCAAGGTTTAAGGGAATCCTTAGAGACACCACCTTGCGTTCTCCATCTGTTAAATAAAAGAGGTTACTCTCCCTTCAGACAGTAAAACTATTCTTACCCAGTCTTTCATTGGCTCACACCCACAAAGGCAGTCTTTCATTGGCTCACACCCACACCCAATAACAACACAGCTTTCTCTTCTCTGTCTCTTCTCTCTCTGGGCTGTGAACAGCTCCAGGCCAGCTGAGCACTAACATGCTAGCTGTAACAATAAAACACACACACACACACACAGACAGACACAGACACACTCACACAGGGCCAAGAGGAATTCCGTTCACATAAACAAGAACTATAATCTCAGGGGAAGAGAACTGAAAGGATATTCATCCATCCATCCATCCATTCATTGATCCATCCATCCATCCATGTATTCATCCATCCATCCATTCTTTGATCCATCCATCCATGTATTCATCCATCCATCCATGTATTCATCCATCCATCCATCCATTCTTTGATCCATCCATCCATCCATGTATTCATCCATCCATCCATTCATTGATCCATCCATCCATCCATGTATTCATCCATCCATCCATGTATTCATCCATCCATCCATCCATTCATGTATTCATCCATCCATCCATCCATTCATTGATGTATTAATCCATGTATCCATCCATGTATCTATCCATTCATTCATTCATTCATTCATCCATCCATCCATCCATCCATCCATCCATCCATTCATCCATCCATTCATCCATTAATCCATATATTCATCCATCCATCCATTCATCCATCCATTCATTCACTTGCTCAGGCAACTCAAGTCTCCCCATCAACAAATACACAGCCTTCTTCAATGTAAACACATCACCCCACTTTGTCTGTGGAATGCTTATCAAACCCCTCATGGTTTGAAGAATGAATAACAAGCTATGATTGGACCAGACTGCCGAATAACAGGCAATTAACAAACTGACGACAAACTAGGAAATGTAGAAAAAAACTCCCCATCCAGGTCCTCAGCCCCCAAAAGTTTTAATAGACATTGTAGCATGAGTCTCCCAATAAAAACCCTGGACATTGTGTCTCCCAATCGTCTACGAAACTCTCCAAGAAAACTCTAGAATCATCTAAGAACAGTTTTTCTCCCTCTACATGTGTTTACCAGGCTGCCATCCCTAGTGTGTTGTTAGTGGCTCTCTGTGAGGCCTGGGTATGGACAGGCCAATGACAGGCTGTTGTAGCAGTCAACACCGGACCAGCCAATGTGTGTCTGCATCCTAAATGGCACCCTATTCCTTTTATAGTGCACTGCTTTTGACCAGGGCCCATAGGGCTATTCAGCTTTATTCTTACAGGGGCCAGATGTAAAAAAAAGAAAAGAAAAAAAAGAAGGTTAATTGCAGGAGGGCCGGACATTTTCCACATGTGATTATTATTTGAAAACTGTATAAAAAGCAACGCACAACCACCAATAAAGAGCTTTTCTTCAAATGAAATGTTGCTGTAACGGCAGTCGTAATCCTCCTCGACGAGGAGAGGCGAGACGGATCGGACCAATACGCAGAGTGGCTAGTTTCCATAGTGATTTAATAATTAACAAAAACAATATGCGATTCAAAATAACTACCGTGACAGTCCTGTGTGGCGGAACACTGACACAAGAACAAACACCCACAAACACACACGTGAACCCCGGCTGCCTAAGTATGATTCTCAATCAGGGACAACGATTGACAGCTGCCTCTGATTGAGAATCATACCAGGCCGAACACAAAACCCCAACATAGAAAATAACACATAGACAACCCACCCCAACTCATGCCCTGACCAACTAAATAAATACAAGAAAAAGGAAAAACAGGTCAGGAACGTGACATAACCCCCCCCTTAAGGTGCGAACTCCGGGCGCACCAGCATAAAGTCTAGGGGAGGGTCTGGGTGGGCGTCTGTCCACGGTGGCGGCTCTGGCGCTGGTCGTGGTCCCCACCCCACCATAGTCAATCCCCTCCTCCGTAGCCTCCTCCAAATTAACCCCACTAGATTAAGGGGCAGCACCGGACTAAGGGGCAGCACCGGACTGAGGGGGAACACCGGAATGAGGGGCAACACCGGAATGAGGGGCAACACCGGAATGAGGGGCAACACCGGACTGAGGGGCAGCACCGGACTGAGGGGCGGATCCTGGCTGGCTGGCTCTGGCGGATCCTGGCTGGCTGGCTCTGGCGGATCCTGGCTGGCTGGCTCTGGCGGATCCTGGCTGGCTGGCTCTGGCGGATCCTGGCTGGCTGGCTCTGGCGGATCCTGGCTGGCTGGCTCTGGCGGATCCTGGCTGGCTGGCTCTGGCGGATCCTGGCTGGCTGACGGCTCCGGCGGATCCCGGCTGGCTGACGGCTCTGGCTGCTCCTGTCTGGCGGACGGCTCTTGCTGCTCCTGTCTGGCGGACGGCTCTAGCGGCTCGGGACAGACGGGCAGCTCTGACGGCTCGGGACAGACGGGCAGCTCTGACGGCTCGGGACAGACGGGCAGCTCTGACGGCTCGGGACAGACGGGCAGCTCTGACGGCTCGGGACAGACGGGCAGCTCTGACAGCGCTGGGCAGGCAGGCAGCTCAGACAGCGCTGGGCAGGCAGGCAGTTCTGGGCAGACTGGCAGTGCAGGCGGCTCTGGGCAGACGGGCACACCTGTAGGGAGGAGATGGAGAGACAGCCTGGTGTGTGGGGCTGCCACAGGACCCACCAGGCTGGAGAGACCTACAGGAGGCTTGATGTTAAGAAGAGGCACCTGAAGGACCGGGCTGTGGGGGAGCACTGGAGCTCTGGTGCGCAGCCTTGGCACCACTCCCCCAGGCTGGATAACTACTCTAGCCCGGACCCTCCAGAGTGCAGGCACAGGTTGAACCGGGCTGTGGATGAGCACTGGAGATCTAGTGCCTACTACGCGCACCTCTCCCTTAGGCTCCACTCCCACATTTGCCCGGTACGAGCGGAGCGTAGGCATAGGACGCACTGCACCCTCCCAGCGCCCCGGAGACACAGCACGCAGAGCCGGCGCAGGATACCCTGGACCGAAACTGCGTACCGGAGACCAGACGCGCTGAGCAGGCACAATACGCCCCGGCTGGATGCCCACACTCACATGACACTTTCGGGGGGCTGCCCTATAGCGCACCGTGCTATGGGCACGCACTGGCGACACCGTGCGCTTAACCGCATAACACGGTGCCTGACCAGTAACGCGTTGCTTATAATAAGCACGAGGAGTGCGCTCAGGTCTGCTACCTGGCTTAGCCACACTCCTCTCTACCCCCCCCCCCCCCCAAAAAAAATTCTGGGGTTGCCTCTCGTACCTGTCGCGCTGCCGTGCTGCCTCCTCATATCGCCGCCGCTCAGCTTTCGCTTCCTCCAGCTCAGCTTTGGGGCGGCGATACTCCCCAGCCTGTGCCCAGGGTCCCTCTCCGTTCAAAATCTCCTCCCATGTCCAGGAGTCCTGGGATTTCTGCTGCTGCTGTCGCTGCCCTTTTCCCCGCTGCTTGATCCTTTGGGGGTGGGTGATTCCGTAACGGCAGTCGTAATCCTCCTCCTCGGACGAGGAGAGGCGAGACGGATCGGACCAATACGCAGAGTGGCTAGTTTCCATAGTGATTTAATAATTAACAAAAACAATATGCGATTCAAAATAACTACCGTGACAGTCCTGTGTGGCGGAACACTGACACAAGAACAAACACCCACAAACACACACGTGAACCCCGGCTGCCTAAGTATGATTCTCAATCAGGGACAACGATTGACAGCTGCCTCTGATTGAGAATCATACCAGGCCGAACACAAAACCCCAACATAGAAAATAACACATAGACAACCCACCCCAACTCATGCCCTGACCAACTAAATAAATACAAGAAAAAGGAAAAACAGGTCAGGAACGTGACAGTTGCTCAACGTAATCAGGAAAGAAGTGGAGGTGGAGTCGAGGTGCAACTCTCGCTCATCATCATTTTGTTTTAAGAAGCTTTTAATAGTTTAAATAAAAGTAATTAGGTGATTTAAAAATTATCTGAAACTATGCATCTCAATAAATTACAACGATATGGCAAATCAGGTCATTCGAAATTCCAGTCTGAAATAAGTATGTTTTGAATGAATTTCCCTCAGTCATTAAGTGTCACATTCTTTTCTAATGAGTCGTTGTGAGCATCAGAGAGGGGAACAGAGACATGTATGTGTTCCTGAGAGTCGTAACTTCAGGAATGGGGTCAAAATATTCAAATGAAGAAAAAGGAATCAACATGCCACATAGACCAGGGGCTCCCAAAGTGTTTCACTCAGGCCCCCCTTCCTGCCATGTCTGTTTCTATAGACACAAGCACTGTTCATGACAAACTGTTCACATCCCTCCTGTTGGTGGAGAGAATGTTGCAGGTTTAATGCTTATTTCCTGCAATTCTATACATTTTGTCATGGGGGAGAGAAAATGTTGCAGGTTTAAAAAACATTTTCTTGCAATTCTATACATTCTGCCATGTCTGTGTATTCATGTGATATTTGAGTGACTCAAACATTACAACAAAATCTATGGGCTAAAAAAACTAAATAGAAAACATGAGCTGACATGAGCTAGTTGATCTGGACATTTCTGAAGTTAATATTATCTCTCTAAGGTGCGCCATGACTAACATAACAAGATTAACTGATGATGTACTACCCAATTTGGATATTCCACCTTGTGTGTTCTACTATTAGCACTTTCAAAAGTAAGTTTAAAGCCGGACTGAGTTCCTTAAGAAAAAAATATATATACAGTACCTGTCAAAAGTTTGGACACACCTACTCATTCCAGGGTTTTAAATAATAGTGAAGATATCAAAACTATGAAATTACACATATGAATGAGGTACTGTAGTAACAAAAAAAAGTGTTCAATCAAAATATATTTGATATTTGAGATTCTTCAATGTGGCCACCCTTTGCCTTGATGACAGCTTTGCAAACTCTTGGTAGTCACCTGGAATGCATTTCAATTAACAGGCTTGTCTTGTTAAAAGTTCATTTGTGGAATTTCTTTCCTTAATGCGTTTGTCACACCCTGATCTGTTTCACCAGTCTTTGTGCTTGTCTCCAACCCCATCCAGGTGTCGCCCATCTTCCCCATTATCCCCAGCGTATTTATACCTGTGTTCTCTGTTTGTCTGTTGCTAGTTTGTTTTGTTCGTCAAGCCTACCAGTGGTTTTCCCCTTGCGCTTGTCTGGTTCTAGTTCCTGGTGTCCTTGTTTTGACCATTCTGCCTGTCCTGAGCTTGTCTGCCGTTCTGTACCTTGTCCCACCACACTGGATTATTGACCTCTGCCTGCCCTGACTCTGAGACTGCCTGCCGTTCTGTATCTTGTCCCACCACACTGGATTATTGACCTCTGCCTGCCCTGACTCTGAGACTGCCTGCCGTTCTGTATCTTGTCCCACCACACTGGATTATTGACCTCTGCCTGCCCTGACTCTGAGACTGCCTGCCGTTCTGTATCTTGTCCCACCACACTGGATTATTGACCTCTGCCTGCCCTGACTCTGAGCCTGCCTGCCGTTCTGTATCTTGTCCCACCACACTGGATTATTGACCTCTGCCTGCCCTGACTCTGAGACTGCCTGCCGTTCTGTATCTTGTCCCACCACACTGGATTATTGACCTCTGCCTGCCCTGACTCTGAGACTGCCTGCCGTTCTGTATCTTGTCCCACCACACTGGATTATTGACCTCTGCCTGCCCTGACTCTGAGACTGCCTGCCGTTCTGTATCTTGTCCCACCACACTGGATTATTGACCTCTGCCTGCCCTGACTCTGAGACTGCCTGCCGTTCTGTATCTTGTCCCACCACACTGGATTATTGGCCTCTGCCTGCCCTGACTCTGAGCCTGCCTGCCGTTCTGTATCTTGTCCCACCACACTGGATTATTGACCTCTGCCTGCCCTGACTCTGAGACTGCCTGCCGTTCTGTATCTTGTCCCACCACACTGGATTATTGACCTCTGCCTGCCCTGACTCTGAGACTGCCTGCCGTTCTGTATCTTGTCCCACCACACTGGATTATTGACCTCTGCCTGCCCTGACTCTGAGACTGCCTGCCGTTCTGTATCTTGTCCCACCACACTGGATTATTGACCTCTGCCTGCCCTGACTCTGAGCCTGCCTGCCGTTCTGTATCTTGTCCCACCACACTGGATTATTGACCTCTGCCTGCCCTGACTCTGAGACTGCCTGCCGTTCTGTACCTTTTCGACTCTGAATTTGTTCTTAACTGACCTGCCTAGTTAAATAAAGGTTAAAAATAATAATAATAAAGTCGCAAAAACCATCAAGCGCTATGATGAAACTGGCTCTCATGAGGACCGCCACAGGAAAGGAAAACCCAGAGTTCAAGTAACAGACACATCTCAACATCAACTGTTCAGAGGAGACTGCGTGAATCAGGCCTTCATAGTCAAAATGCTGCAAAGAAAAAACACTACTAAAGGACACCAATAAGAGGCTTGCTTGGGCCAAGAAACACGAGCAATGGACATTAGACTGGTGGAAATATGTCCAAATGTGAGATTTTTGGTTCCAACCGCCGTGTCTTTGTGAGACGCAGAGTAGGTGAACGGATGATCTCCTCGTGTGGTTCCCACCGTGAAGCATGGAGGAGGAGGTGTGATGGTGTGGGGGTGCTTTGCTGGTGACACTGTCAATTATTTATTTAGAATTCAAGGCACACTTAACCAGCATGGCTACCACAGAATTCTGCAGCGATAGGCCATCCCATCTGGTTTGCGCTTAGAGGGACTATCATTTGTTTTTTATCAGGACGAGGACCCAAAACACACCTCCAGGCTGAGTAAGGGCTATTTTACCAAGAAGGCGACTGATGGAGTGTTGCATCATATGACCTGGCCTCCACAATCACCCAACCTCAACCCAACTGAGATGGCTTGGGATGACTTGGACTGCAGAGTGAAGGAAAATCAGCCAACAAGTGCTCAGCATATGTGGGAACTCCTTCATGACTGTTGGAAAAGCATTCCGCATGAAGCTGGTTGAGAGAATGCCAAGAGTGTGCATAGCTGTCATCAAGGCAAAGGGTGTCTACTTTGAAGAATCTAAAATGTTTTGGTTACTACATGATTCCATATGTGTTATTTCATAGTTTTGATGTCTTCAGTAATATTCGACAATGTAGAAAATAGTCAACATAAAGAAACCCTTGAAGTAGGTTTGTCCAAACTCTTGACTGGTACTGTATATACGTATGTTGTATTACTTTTTTGGGTTGACCACTGCTACAGTTTGAGAACCACTGCTATAGACAACCACAATAGTGCTTGTCATTTTGGCACTGAACATCGGATTTTGACTGGGATTTTTTTTTCTGATCATGTATTAATGTTCAGAATTGATCAAAGGGCCAGTATAAATTAATAAATGGGATCTGGCCCGTGGGCTGCCAGCTGAATAGGCCTGATATAGGGAATAGAGTGTGTGGGGAGGGTGGGTGAAAACATTAGACAGATTGTCTTCTTTTCTGAAGAGAGGACTGATCAGCAGGGATTTAGATAGAAATCCCTTATTGATGTCACTTGTTAAATCCCCTTCAATCAGTGTAGATGAAGGGGAGGAGACAGGTTAAAAAAAGATTTTTAAGCTTTGAGACAATTGAGACATGGATTGTGTATGTGTACCATTCAGAGGAGAGAATGGGCAAGACTAAATATTTAAGTGCCTTTGAATGGGGTATGGTAGTAGGTGCCAGGCGCACCGGTTTGTGTCAAGAACTGCAACACTGCTGGGTTTTTCACGCTCAACCATTTCCTGTGTGTATCAAGAATGGTCCACCACCCAAAGGACATCCAGCCAACTTCACACAACTGTGGGAAGCATTGGAGTCAACATGGGACAGCATCTCTGTGGAACGCTTTCAACACCTTGTAGAGTCCATGCCCCAACGAAGGCTGTTCTGAGAGCAAAAGGAGAGGGTGGGTGCAACTCAACATTAGGAAGGTGTCCTTGATGTTATGTAAACTCAGAGTAGGTAGGACACATATACCAGTAGATACATAACTGGGTACCCACATTGCTACATTCAAGAAAACCAGCTCACATCCTCAGCAGTTCTGATTTGTTGATTCTATAATCAGAATTCTGGGAAAATCGCATCTGCTTCTGGTTTGTGCCGTTGGTTCCAGAACGTCCCGTAGACGTTTGGCAGACACATAAGCTTTGATCTCGGTCGCAGTTTCATGTTACTGATCCAAAAACGCATGACTAAACAGGTAGTGGCATGGTGGGTTATACAACACAGCAGAGGCCTGGGTATGGATGACCTGGTGAGTACTGGGGCATACATGAGGCATGGAGATTACATGGTCACACAAGATATATGGCTTCCTGAAAGATGGATGTGGGATTCATGTCATATTCCCTATATAGTGCACTACTTTTGATCACTGCTGGAACACTATATAGGCAATAGGATGCCATTTGTGACGCAGCCAATGACTCCTCTAGCTCTCATGGGATCTTAAAGGATCAAAACAATGGGATTATACCACATCCAGAAATGAGCAACATGACCACCAAACACTCAAAGAGCCTAATACTAATTTGAGATCTGTGCTTTAGTGCAAATAAGACATTGATGTCAATGGGAGATTTTAAAGAAATAGTCAGTTATATGTATGGTTGTAACATAATGATTCAGCCTGAAGACCCTAACTTCTGTACCAGTCAAAAGGCTGAGGATCTAAGCCAAGCTGACAGTCTCCAAATGCTCGTCCTCTATAATAATCATCTCGTTGAATGTCCTTTTAGAATAGAGCTTATCTGGGCTCTGGAGATGCTCTCTCTGTGCTTTGCACCCATACTGAATTCCCTAACCCCACGTAGTGTGCCCTAACCCTTTGTAAATGTGTGCCCTAATCCCTCGTAAACGTGTGCCCTCTACCCCTACTGGAAACCCCAGGAGACTCTCTCTCTCTTCTCTCTCTCTCACCCTCTACCCCTACAAGAAACCCCAGGAGACTCTCTCTCTCTTCTCTCTCTCTCACCCTCTACCCCTACAAGAAACCCCAAGAGACGCTCTCTCTCTTCTCTCTCTCTCACCCTCTACCCCTACTTGAAACCCCAGGAGACTCTCTCTCTCTCTCTCTTCTCTCTCTCTCACCCTCTACCCCTACTTGAAACACAAGGAGACTCTCGCTCTCTCTCTCTCTCTCTCGCTCTCTCTCTCTCTCTCTCTTGCTCTCTCTCTCTCTCTTTTGCTCTCTCTCACTCTCTCTCTTTTGCTCTCTCTCAATGTTAATAAACATGTTCAGTCATGTTACCTACAGTGGGGAAAACAAGTATTTGATACACTGACGATTTTGCAGGTTTTCCTACTTACAAAGCATGTAGAGGTCTGTAATTTTTATCATAGGTACACTTCAACTGTGAGAGAAGGAATCTAAAACAAAAATCCAGAAAATCACATTGTATGATTTTTAAGTAATTAATTTGCATTTTATTGCATGACATAAGTATTTGATACATCAGAAAATATTTGGTACAGAAACCTTAGTTTGCAATTACAGAGATCATACGTTTCCTGTAGTTCTTGACCAGGTTTGCACACACTGCAGCAGGGATTTTGGCCCACTCCTCCATACAGACCTTCTCCAGATCCTTCAGGTTTCGGGGCTGTCGCTGGGCAATACGGACTTTCGGCTCCCTCCAAAGATTTTCTATTGGGTTCAGGTCTGGAGACTGGCTAGGCCACTCCAGGACCTTGAGATGCTTCTTACGGAGTCACTCCTTAGTTGCCCTGGCTGTGTGTTTCGGGTCGTTGTCATGCTGGAAGACCCAGCCACGACCCATCTTCAATGCTCTTACTGAGGGAAGGAGGTTGTTGGTCAAGATCTCGCGATACATGGCCCCATCCATCCTCCCCTCAATACGGTGCAGTCGTCCTGTCCCCTTTGCAGAAAAGCATCCCCAAAGAATGATGTTTCCACCTCCATGCTTCACGGTTGGAATGGTGTTCTTGGGGTTGTACTCATCCTTCTATTCCTCCAAACACGGCGAGTGGAGTTTAGAGCAAAAAGCTCTATTTTTGTCTCATCAGACCACATGACCTTCTCCCATTCCTCCTCTGGATCATCCAGATGGTCATTGGCAAACTTCAGACGGGCCTGGACATGCGCTGGCTTGAGCAGGGGGACCTTGCGTGCGCTGCAGGATTTTAATCCATGACGGCGTAGTGTGTTACTAATGGTTTTCTTTGAGACTGTGGTCCCAGCTCTCTTCAGGTCATTGACCAGGTCCTGCCGTGTAGTTCTGGGCTGATCCCTCACATTCCTCATGATCATTGATGCCCCACGAGGTGAGATCTTGCATGGAGCCCCAGACCGAGGGTGATTGACCGTCATCTTGAACTTCTTCCATTTTCTAATAATTGTGCCAACAGTTGTTGCCTTCTCACCAAGCTGCTTGCCTATTGTCCTGTAGCCCATCCCAGCCTTGTACAGGTCTACAATTTATCCCTGATGTCCTTACACAGCTCTCTGGTCTTGGCCATTGTGGAGAGGTTGGAGTCTGTTTGATTGAGTGTGTGGACAGGTGTCTTTTATACAGGTAACGAGTTCAAACAGGTGCAGTTAATACAGGTAATGAGTGGAGAACAGGAGGGCTTCTTAAAGAAAAACTAACAGGTCTGTGAGAGCCGGAATTCTTACTGGTTGGTAGGTGATCAAATACTTATGTCATGCAATAAAATGCAAATTAATTACTTAAAAATCATACAATGTGATTTTCTGGATTTTTGTTTTAGATTCCGTCTCTCACAGTTGAAGTGTACCTATGATAAAAATTACAGACCTCTACATGCTTTGTAAGTAGGAAAACCTGCAAAATCGGCAGTGTATCAAATACTTGTTCTCCCCACTGTAGCTAGCTAACTATCCCTACTAGGAACCCCAGGAAACTCTCTCTCTCTTCTCTCTGTGGGAAGAGGGGGCTGAAATGTTATCTGAAAGTTGAAACAGGACCCAAAACCCAATCTGGCCCCAAATGGAGTGGCAGATTGAGCACCCTCTGTCCCTAGGTTGGCTAGCTGGGGGGTCTGGATGGTCTCATTTCTAGACGCCTTTTTTCTGGAACGCTCCTCATTGAAATGTTCATGCCTTTCCAGATGAACAGAGCCACAGAATTACAGAGTCAGAGAGAAATATAGAGGCCGTAACTGCCGATTCATTCCACAATGACTTACGAACAATTTGACTGTCGTAAAACAATAACAGACACACACTATAGTGTGTGCGTACAAACACACACAAAAAGAGGGCCACAGCTGTATATAGCAGTTTTGGCACGAGACTGGCTGGCTGGATAGTGTGACATATTTGAAAAGCTTTTAATTTCATTGCTGTGTCTGGATGTGTATTGACTTTCCCATTAAGCCTAATCGTTGTGGGTTTCAGAATGATTTATGCCGCTAAGTGCCAAGGTGGGCTAAGTGAGTCGGAAGAATGAAACCAATAATTAAATACTGTATGTACAGAAACAGAAACTTAAAAAAAAATCTGTCCACACATACAGTGCCTTCGGAAAGTATTCAGACCCATTGACTTTTTCCACATTTTATTACGTTACAGCCTTATTCTAATGGATTTAAAAAAAATTATCCTCAGCAATCTACACACAATATCCCATTATGACAAAGTGAAAACAGGTTTTCAATATTTTTGCAAATTAAAAAAAATGTTAAATAAGAAATACCTTGTTTATATAAGTATTCAGGCCCTTTGGTATGAGACTTGAAATTGAGCTCGGGTGCATCCTGTTTCCATTGATCATCCTTGAGATGTTTCTACAACTTGATTGGAGTCCACCTGTGGTAAATCCAATTGATTGGACATGATTTGGAAAGGCACACATCTGTCTATATAAGGTCCCACAGTTAACAGTGCATGTCAGAGCAAAAACCAAGCCATGAGGTTGAAGGATTTGTCCGTAGAGCTCCGAGACAGGATTGTGTCGTGGCACAGATATGGGGAAGGTTACCAAAAAATCTCTGCAGCATTGAAGGTCCCCAAGAACACTGTGGCCTCCGTCATTCTTAAATGGAAGAAGTTTGGAACCACCAAGACTAGAGCTGGCCGCCCGGCCAAACAGAGCAATCAGTGGAGAAGGGTCTTGGTCAGGGAGGTGACCAATCAGGCCTTTATGGTAGAGTGACCAGCGGAAGCCACTCCTCAGTAAAAGGCACATGACAGCCCACTTGGAGTTTGAAAAAGGTACCTAAAGACTCTCAGACCATTTTTTTTTAACATAAAAAAACATTTTTATTTATTTAACCTTTATTTAACTAGGCAAGCCAGTTAAGAACAAATGATTTACAATGACGGCCTACCCCGGCCAAACCCTAACCCAGATGACACTGGGCCAATTGTGCGCCGCCCTATGGGATTCCCAATCACGGCCGGTTGTGATACAGCCTGGAATCAAACCAGGGTCTGTAGTGACGCCTCTAGCACTGCGATGCAGTGCCTTAGACCACAGTGCCACTCGGAAGCCCCCAAAACAAGATTCTCTGGTCTGATGAAACCAAGATTGAACTCTTTGGCCTGAATGCCAAGTGTCACATCTGGAGGAAACCTGGCACCATCCCTACTGTCAACATCATGAGGATTATCACTTGGCTGGAAACCAACATCAGATTTAGGATAAATAGCGTCAGCGTAGATGAGGTCCATAAATTGACATCCACATGTTTTATATAAATCCAAAGACTGTTTATTCTGAGACTTAACAGTGCCATATGGTGACATGGTTCATAGGAGAACGTAAGACTACAGTATTTACTGTTGAGGGTTCAAGCCAGGCCACATTCTCCTATTACTGTACATACTGTAGGTCATGGGATGTTTGAATAGACTCAATGTTCAATCTTTCAAGGTTAATGCTCCCATTTAGGTCAAGACATTCTTTCAAAAATACTGAATAAGATTTCTGCAATCAAGAAATAATCTGGATTATTCATTTTTCCCCAGATATTTTATTTATTTTGATCTGCCACAGGGGTTCATAACGCACAAATGTTTCAGCTCAACATCCTAACTAAACTCAGTGTGCAGGCGAGAGACGGGTTTCTCACATTGAGCCATCATTATAACGTGAGTTGGTGAATCCATAACGCTACTGTATAGTTCATGAGGAAGTGACCTAGATGGTGTAACATTTCAATTAAAACCACCGGTGTGTTTATTCAAACAAACAGACGCATACTAGGACTAACTGTCTCCTGTGTTACTGAAGGACGTTTTATAGAGAATGTCACCAATGTCAGGTATGTGTTAGTTGAAGCTACCTAGATTTAAATTCAAACTCTTCGCCAACTGATAACAGCCACTGTAAAAAGTCTTATCTCGAGACAGGTATCCTTGGTTGTTCACAAGGGTGGGGCCTGAGCTTGGCATTGTGCAGATTGCCTTTAGACCTTGGTCAAATACATTATGTATGAGAAAAGATTTGATTTGCCATGGTTTAAGCTCTCTCCATCGCCAACCCAGCTAGCCAGAGAGAGACAGTCAACACTAAGGCCTGGGAGGGAGAAACAGGACACAGCCAAACCCCTCAGTCAGGCCTTTTGCTCTCTCTCGCTCTCTCTCTTTTGCTCTCTCTCTCTCTCTCTCTTTTGCTCTCTCTCACTCTCTCTCTCTCTCTCTTTTGCTCTCTGTCTCTCTCTCTTTTGCTCTCTCTCTCTCTCTCTTTTGCTCTCTCGCTCTCTGTTTTGCTCTCTCTCTCTCTCTCTTTTGCTCTCTCTCTCTCTCTCTTTTGCTCTCTCTCTCTCTCTCTCTTTTGCTCTCTCTCACTCTCTCTCTTTTGCTCTCTCTCAATGTTAATAAACATGTTCAGTCATGTTACCTAGCTAGCTAACAACCTTGTATCTTGACATTAGGTCCAGGCACATTTGATTGACATAGGAAAAAAGGAAAAGGGTCTGCTGATCATGAGATGTGCTTCAAAATGTAGCATTCATATAGAACTAATGTAAGCCTGATCTACAGTGCCTTCCGAAAGTATTCAGATCACTTGACTTTTGCCACATGTTGTTACGTTACAGCCTTATTCTAAAATGGATTAAATAAAAACATATCCTCAGCGATCTACACACAATACCCCATAATGACAAAGCGAAAACAGGTTTTTAGAAATATTTGCAAATGTATTACAAATAAAAACTGAAATACCTTATTTACATAAGTATTCAGACCCTTTGCTATGAGACTCGAAATTGAGCTCAGGTGCATCCTGCTTCCATTGATCATCCTTGAGATGTTTCTACAACTTGATTGGAGTTCACCTGTGGTAAATTCATTTGATTGGACATGATTTGGAAAGGCACACACCTGTCTATATAAGGTCCCACAGTTGACAGTGCATGTCAGAGCAAAAACCCAGCCATGAGGTAGAAGGAATTGTCTGTAGAGCTCCAAGACAAGATGTCCCCTTACTGCCACAATGGCTTGCATATTATTATGCACGTACTGTATATTCCTTCCTCCCATTCCTCCAGCCAAATTACATGTAGGCCTTTGAAAATATGAGCAAATCAGCCATTCTATGCAGCATTCTATTATACACTGAAGTGTGAAGTTAAAATCAATGTGTTGCATTGAGTAGAAAAACAACCCCCCCCCCCCCCCCATACTCGGTATCGTATCATTAGTACAATGTTGGTATCATGTCAATACTAGTGGGAACCAAAGAAAGAGTGGGGGGAGAATGGGAGAGACACTAAGTGCAACAGGCAGAGAAAGGGGGGTTTCAGAGTTTGGACAGAGGAGGACAACAAATGCAACAGGCAGAGAAAGGGGGGTTTCAGAGTTTGGACAGAGGAGGACAACAAATGCAACAGGCAGAGAAAGGGGGGTTTCAGAGTTTGGACAGAGGAGGACAAGTGCAACAGGGGAAGTGAGGGAAAGAGAAAGAGAGGGGCAACGCAGCAACACAATTAGACCCAACCAAATCATGAGAAAACTAAAATAGAATTACTCTACAAAAATAATTAACAAAAAAACTGAGCAAACTAGAATGCTATTTGGCCCTGAACAGAGAGTACACATTGGCAGAATACCTGGCCACTGTGATTGACCCAAAATTAAGGAAAGCTTTTTCTATGTACAGATTCAGTGAGCATAGCCTTGCTATTGAGAAAGGCCGTAGAAGGCAGACCTGGCTCTCAAGAGAAGACAGGCTATGTTCACACTGCCCACAAAATAATATGGAGACTGAGCTGCACTTCCTAACCTCCTGCCAAATGTATGACCATATTGGAGACACATTTTTCCCTCAGATTACACAGATTCACAAAGAATTCGAAAACAAACCCATTTGTGATAAACTCCCATATCTACTGGGTGAAATACCACAGTGTGCAATCACAGTGGCAAGATTTGTGACCTGTTGCCACAAGAAAAGAGCAACCAGTGAAGAACAAACACCATTGTAAATACAACCCATATTATGTTTATTTATTTTTCCTTTTGCACTTGATATGACATTTGAAATGTCTTTATTATTTTTGGAACTTTTGGGAGTGTAATGTTTACTGTTCATTTGTATTGTTTATTTCACTTTTGTTTATTATCTAGTTCACTTGCTTTGGCAATGTTAACATATGTTTCCCATGCCAATAAAGCCCTTGAATTTAATTGACAGAGGGCTTGATAGGGTGGGCGAACAAGTGCAACAGGGGAAGAGAGAGAGAGATAGAGAATAAATGAGAGTAAATGAGTGAGTAAGTGAGTGAGTGAGTAAGCAGGTGAAAGAAAGAGATCCATTGATAAAAGTTTGGGGGGTAGTGGGTGGAGGAGGAGAAGGGCAGCTGGGAAGCAGGGCACAGAACTGAACACAACAGAGATGGCTGAACAAAGACCTCCACAGGCCCATATAGCCTCACACACAGCCCCCAAGCCTGACTCTATAGTGCCTGATCAAACACATCATCCAGGAAGTGAGCCAGGACCCGAGACAGGGCAAAACCAAACACACACAGAGCCATAACACAGAGCCCACAGAGCCATAACCCAGAGCCCACAGAGCCATAACACAGAGCACACAGAGCCATAACACAGAGCCCACAGAGCCATAACACAGAGCCCACAGAGCCATAACACAGAGCCCACAGAGCCATAACACAGAGCACACAGAGCCATAACGCAGAGCACACAGAGCCATAACGCAGAGCACACAGAGCCATAACACAGAGCACACAGAGCCATAACACAGAGCACACAGAGCCATAACACAGAGCACACAGAGCCATAACACAGAGCACACAGAGCCATAACACAGAGCCCACAGAGCCCACAGAGCCCACAGAGCCATAACACAGAGCCCATAGAGCCATAACACAGAGCACACAGAGCCATAACACAGAGCCCACAGAGCCATAACACAGAGCACACAGAGCCATAACACAGAGCCCACAGAGCCATAACATAGAGCCATAACACAGAGCCATAACGCAGAGCACACAGAGCCATAACGCAGAGCACACAGAGCCATAACACAGAGCCATAACACAGAGCCATAACACAGAGCCATAACACAGAGCCCACAGAGCCATAACGCAGAGCACACAGAGCCATAACACAGAGCACACAGAGCCATAACCCAGAGCACACAGAGCCATAACGCAGAGCACACAGAGCCATAACACAGAGCACACAGAGCCATAACACAGAGCACACAGCTTAACAGCACAAGTGTTCCAGCAGGACCATTAAACAGGAGGACCAAACCAAGAGGCAAAGTCAACCAAACACACTATAGTCCTAAGAGCAACCGTAACCCATGCACCAAAAATATCTCAAGGTGCATTAAAAGTACAGTATTACTGAATACTGATGATTCTGCCCTAACGGAGGTACAATAATCAGACACAACCCAACAAAGCTCAGTGCTTTCAGGGCCCCACCACACCTCCCCACTGTACTGCTGGGTGTCTCAGCCAAAGTCAACCTCCCCCTCACCAAACAAGATAAGAGTTATCACTGCACTGCCAACTATGTAGACTGTCTAATCACCTCAAAACGGTGTGAAGTGAACAGAGTAGGGGAAAATATTTAGCCAGTTATCCGCTACGACCAAACCCTTTCCTGAAAGGCAATGTTGTTATGGACAAGGTTATTATTCCTGATTATCATTATGAAATGATTAAAACAACCTCTAAAGTACATAAGTAAGTGGGAAAGCTTAAGAACAATAGAACCAAATAGTGAAGTCATTGCAATTCCCAGACTGTAGAAGAGACAACAAAAAAAGCAAGATGGATGGAGAGAGAACCCTTTTCAGAGAGAATCCTGTTTAGTCTCATGAGAACAACTGTAAGCTTTTAGTCCAGTGATGTGTTTTAGTCATAAATAAACATAAAGCTGTGTACTTGCTGATTGACAAGCACCTTAGTGGTGTACGGTAGGTTGTATATAAGATGGTCTCACACACGGCGTGCCACCTTTGTGACAGAACAGCCTGAATTCTTCAGGGTATCAGAAACGTTCCACAGGGATGTTGGTCCATGCTGACGTGATGGCATCACGCAGTTGTTGCAGATTGGATGGCGGTACATTCATGCTGTGAACAGCTCGTTCCATCTCATGCCAAACATGCTCTATTGGGTTGAGGTCTGGGGACTGACCAGGTCTGGGGACTGACCAGGTCTGGGGACTGACCAGGTCTGGGGACTGACCAGGCCGGTCAAGTCAACTGAGTTCACTGTCATGTTCCAGGCAATGTTTTTCCACTCCTCAATTGTCCAGTGTTGGTGACCGTGTGCCCACTGAAGCCTCGTCGTCTTGTTTTTAGCAGATAGGAGTGGAACCTGGCGTGGTCGTCTGCTGCAATAGCACATCCGTGACAATGATCAATGAGTTGTGTGTTCTGAGATGCCGTCCTGCACACCACTGTTGTACTGCGCCGTTATTTGCCTGTTTGTGGCCCGCCTGTTATTTGCCTGTTTGTGGCCCGCCTGTTATTTGCCTGTTTGTGGCCCGCCTGTTATTTGCCTGTTTGTGGCCCGCCTGTTATTTGCCTGTTTGTGGCCCGCCTGTTATTTGCCTGTTTGTGGCCCACCTGTTAGCTTGCACGGTTCTTGCCGTTCTCCTTTGACTTCTCTCATCAACGAGCTCTTTTATTCCACATGACGGCCGCTGACTGGATATTTTTTGTTTGACGCACCACTCTCTGTAAAACCTAAACACTGTCATGCGTGAAAAGCCCAGGAGGGCGGTCGTTTCTGAGATACTGGATCCGGCCTGCCTGGCACCGACCAACGTTCCACACTCAAAGTCGCTTAGGTCACTTGATTTGCCCATTCTAACGTTCAATCGAACAGTAACTTAATGCCTTGATGCCTGTCTGCCTGATTTATATAGCAAGCCATGGCCACATGACTCACTGTCTGTAGGGTAAAGGGGAAAAGTGTACCTAATAAACTGTCCGGTTAGTGTATAACACACACACACACACACTGTAACTGTAGGAGGGCTGACTGCCACTTTTAAGATGAGAAGAGTGTATAACACACACACTGTAACTGTAGGAGGGCTGACTGCCACTTTTAAGATGAGAAGAGTGTATAACACACACACTGTAACTGTAGGAGGGCTGACTGCCACTTTTAAGATGAGAAGAGTGTATAACACACACACTGTAACTGTAGGAGGGCTGACTGCCACTTTTAAGATGAGAAGAGTGTATAACACACACACTGTAACTGTAGGAGGGCTGACTGCCACTTTTAAGATGAGAAGAGTGTATAACACACACACTGCTGTGAGAGAGAGTGCCCGGCGCAAAGCCTTTTCCTCTGAGGCAGCGCTGGAATGAATCCTCTGAATTTATAGTCGAACTAATCTCAACAAGTGGCCTCTCTCACCGTACATATCCCTCTACACGCACGCACACACGCAAACACACACACACGCAAACACACACACACGCACGCAAACACACACACACGCACGCACGCACGCACGCACGCACACATACACACACACACGCAAACACACACACACGCACGCAACACACACACACACACACGCGCACGCACGCACGCACGCAAACACGCACGCACGCAAACATACACACACGCACGCATGCACGCACACACGCACGCACACACACGCACGCACGCACACACACACACACACGCTTGCACACACAGAGAGAGTCTAAAACTGTGACTGATAACCCTCCCACATGACCCGGCTAGTAAATAAAAGCAGTGGGTAAAACTGACAGCGACACTGTGGCACCTCGTTCCCCTCAGCTTCAGTGGCTGATTTAATAGGCCAGAGAGCAGAGAGAACCAATAAAGTGGCTATAACTCTTTGATTGACCCCACCATGACCACTGCATCACACACAGGTGAGAGAATGCTGGAGGAGAACATTAGTCTTGGTGGGGAAAGAATTTCCCTGTTAGTCTACACCCGTTATGACACTGTGACAATGAACCAACCAGAATACAACAGCCAGCCAGGCTCTGACCGAGCAGCTTGTGCCAAAACCAGACCACATTACTATTCACACAACAATGGCACTATGATCAATACAGTTTGTCCATCAGAGTATTATTAACAAAGGCCACATGCAGGGCTGTATGCCCACTGTAACAATGGCTTTGTCACAGCGATCACCAGCCAGTCACAGACCTGACACTGCAAATTTCACACATTGGATGTGTTCCAAATGGCACCCTATTCCCTAGTAGTGCATTACTTTTGACCAGGGCCCATAGGGCTCTGGTCAAAAGTAGTGGACTAAATAGGGAATAGGGTGCCATTTGGGACACAAACACATTGATTAGCCTTAGCCACATGGACAAAAGAGACACACATACTGTCTCAGTCTGTACTGTAGCTGTATTGAGGAGATGGTCTGTACTGTAGCTGTATTGAGGAGATGGTCTGTACTGTAGCTGTATTGAGGAGATGGTCTGTACTGTAGCTGTATTGAGGAGATGGTCTGTACTGTAGCTGTATTGAGGAGATGGTCTGTACTGTAGCTGTATTGAGGAGATGGTCTGTACTGTAGCTGTATTGAGGAGATGGTCTGTACTGTAGCTGTATTGAGGAGATGGTCTGTACTGTAGCTGTATTGAGGAGATGGTCTGTACTGTAGCTGTATTGAGGAGATGGTCTGTACTGTAGCTGTATTGAGGAGATGGTCTGTACTGTAGCTGTATTAAGGAGACTGTCTGTACTGTAGCTGTATTGAGGAGATGGTCTGTACTGTAGCTGTATTAAGGAGACTGTCTGTACTGTAGCTGTATTGAGGAGATGGTCTGTACTGTAGCTGTATTAAGGAGACTGTCTGTACTGTAGCTGTATTGAGGAGATGGTCTGTACTGTAGCTGTATTAAGGAGACTGTCTGTACTGTAGCTGTATTGAGGAGATGGTCTGTACTGTAGCTGTATTGAGGAGATGGTCTGTACTGTAGCTGTATTGAGGAGATGGTCTGTACTGTAGCTGTATTGAGGAGATGGTCTGTACTGTAGCTGTATTGAGGAGATGGTCTGTACTGTAGCTGTATTGAGGAGATGGTCTGTACTGTAGCTGTATTGAGGAGATGGTCTGTACTGTAGCTGTATTGAGGAGATGGTCTGTACTGTAGCTGTATTGAGGAGATGGTCTGTACTGTAGCTGTATTGAGGAGATGGTCTGTACTGTAGCTGTATTGAGGAGATGGTCTGTACTGTAGCTGTATTGAGGAGATGGTCTGTACTGTAGCTGTATTGAGGAGATGGTCTGTACTGTAGCTGTATTGAGGAGATGGTCTGTACTGTAGCTGTATTGAGGAGACGGTCTGTACTGTAGCTGTATTAAGGAGACTGTCTGTACTGTAGCTGTATTGAGGAGATGGTCTGTACTGTAGCTGTATTAAGGAGACTGTCTGTACTGTAGCTGTATTGAGGAGATGGTCTGTACTGTAGCTGTATTAAGGAGACTGTCTGTACTGTAGCTGTATTGAGGAGATGGTCTGTACTGTAGCTGTATTAAGGAGACTGTCTGTACTGTAGCTGTATTGAGGAGATGGTCTGTACTGTAGCTGTATTGAGGAGATGGTCTGTACTGTAGCTGTATTGAGGAGATGGTCTGTACTGTAGCTGTATTGAGGAGATGGTCTGTACTGTAGCTGTATTAAGGAGATGTTCTGTACTGTAGCTGTATTAAGGAGATGGTCTGTACTGTAGCTGTAATAAGGAGACGGTCTGTACTGTAGCTGTATAAAGGAGATGGTCTGTACTGTAGCTGTATTAAGGAGACTGTCTGTACTGTAGCTGTATTGAGGAGATGGTCTGTACTGTAACTGTATTGACGAGACTGTCTGTACTGTAGCTGTATTAAGGAGACTGTCTGTACTGTAGCTGTATTGAGGAGATGGTCTGTACTGTAGCTGTATTGACGAGACTGTCTGTACTGTAGCTGTATTAAGGAGACTGTCTGTACTGTAGCTGTATTGAGGAGACAGTCTGTACTGTAGCTGTATTGAGGAGACGGTCTGTACTGTAGCTGTATTGACGAGACTGTCTGTACTGTAGCTGTATTAAGGAGACTGTCTGTACTGTAGCTGTATTAAGGAGACTGTCTGTACTGTAGCTGTATTGAGGAGACAGTCTGTACTGTAGCTGTATTGAGGAGACGGTCTGTACTGTAGCTGTATTGAGGAGATGGTCTGTACTGTAGCTGTATTAAGGAGATGGTCTGTACTGTAGCTGTATTAAGGAGATGGTCTGTACTGTAGCTGTATTGAGGAGACGGTCTGTACTGTAGCTGTATTGAGGAGACGGTCTGTACTGTAGCTGTATTGAGGAGATGGTCTGTACTGTAGCTGTATTGACGAGACTGTCTGTACTGTAACTGTATTGAGGAGACGGTCTGTACTGTAGCTGTATTGACGAGACTGTCTGTACTGTAGCTGTATTGACAAGACAGTCTGTACTGTAGTTGTATTGACGAGACTGTCTGTACTGTAGCTGTATTGAGGAGATGGTCTGTACTGTAGCTGTATTGAGGAGATGGTCTGTACTGTAGCTGTATTGACAAGACAGTCTGTACTGTAGCTGTATTAAGGAGATGGTCTGTACTGTAGCTGTATTGACAAGACAGTCTGTACTGTAGCTGTATTGACGAGACTGTCTGTACTGTAGCTGTATTGAGGAGATGGTCTGTACTGTAGCTGTATTGACGAGACTGTCTGTACTGTAGCTGTATTGAGGAGATGGTCTGTACTGTAGCTGTATTGAGGAGACGGTCTGTACTGTAGCTGTATTGAGGAGATGGTCTGTACTGTAGCTGTATTAAGGAGATGGTCTGTACTGTAGCTGTATTAAGGAGATGGTCTGTACTGTAGCTGTATTGAGGAGACGGTCTGTACTGTAGCTGTATTGAGGAGACGGTCTGTACTGTAGCTGTATTGAGGAGATGGTCTGTACTGTAGCTGTATTGACGAGACTGTCTGTACTGTAACTGTATTGAGGAGACGGTCTGTACTGTAGCTGTATTGACGAGACTGTCTGTACTGTAGCTGTATTGACAAGACAGTCTGTACTGTAGTTGTATTGACGAGACTGTCTGTACTGTAGCTGTATTGAGGAGATGGTCTGTACTGTAGCTGTATTGAGGAGATGGTCTGTACTGTAGCTGTATTGACAAGACAGTCTGTACTGTAGCTGTATTAAGGAGACTGTCTGTACTGTAGCTGTATTGAGGAGATGGTCTGTACTGTAGCTGTATTGACGAGACTGTCGGTACTGTAGCTGTATTGAGGAGACGGTCTGTACTGTAGCTGTATTGAGGAGACGGTCTGTACTGTAGCTGTATTGAGGAGATGGTCTGTACTGTAGCTGTATTAAGGAGATGGTCTGTACTGTAGCTGTATTGACGAGACGGTCTGTACTGTAACTGTATTGAGGAGATGGTCTGTACTGTAGCTGTATTGAGGAGACAGTCTGTACTGTAGCTGTATTGACTAGACTGTCTGTACTGTAGCTGTATTGAGGAGACGGTCTGTACTGTAGCTGTATTGAGGAGATGGTCTGTACTGTAGCTGTATTGACGAGACTGTCTGTACTGTAGCTGTATTGAGGAGACTGTCTGTACTGTAGCTGTATTAAGGAGATGGTCTGTACTGTAGCTGTATTGACGAGACTGTCTGTACTGTAACTGTATTGACGAGACGGTCTGTACTGTAGCTGTATTGAGGAGACGGTCTGTACTGTAGCTGTATTGAGGAGACTGTCTGTACTGTAGCTGTATTAAGGAGATGGTCTGTACTGTAGCTGTATTGAGGAGACAGTCTGTACTGTAACTGTATTGACGAGACTGTCTGTACTGTAGCTGTATTGAGGAGACGGTCTGTACTGTAGCTGTATTAAGGAGATGGTCTGTACTGTAGCTGTATTAAGGAGATGGTCTGTACTGTAGCTGTATTAAGGAGATGGTCTGTACTGTAGCTGTATTGACGAGACTGTCTGTACTGTAGCTGTATTAAGGAGATGGTCTGTACTGTAGCTGTATTAAGGAGATGGTCTGTACTGTAACTGTATTGACGAGACTGTCTGTACTGTAGCTGTATTGACGAGACTGTCTGTACTGTAGCTGTATTGACAAGACAGTCTGTACTGTAGTTGTATTGACGAGATGGTCTGTACTGTAGCTGTATTGACAAGACAGTCTGTACTGTAGCTGTATTGACGAGACTGTCTGTACTGTAGCTGTATTGAGGAGATGGTCTGTACTGTAGTTGTATTGACGAGATGGTCTGTACTGTAGCTGTATTGAGGAGATGGTCTGTACTGTAGCTGTATTGACAAGACAGTCTGTACTGTAGCTGTATTAAGGAGATGGTCTGTACTGTAGTTGTATTGAGGACATGGTCTGTACTGTAGCTGTATTGACAAGACAGTCTGTACTGTAGCTGTATTGACGAGACTGTCTGTACTGTAGCTGTATTGAGGACATGGTCTGTACTGTAGCTGTATTGACAAGACAGTCTGTACTGTAGCTGTATTGACTAGACTGTCTGTACTGTAGCTGTATTGAGGACATGGTCTGTACTGTAGCTGTATTGACAAGACAGTCTGTACTGTAGCTGTATTGACGAGACTGTCTGTACTGTAGCTGTATTGAGGAGATGGTCTGTACTGTAGCTGTATTGAGGAGACGGTCTGTACTGTAGCTGTATTAAGGAGACGGTCTGTACTGTAGCTGTATTAAGGAGATGGTCTGTACTGTAGCTGTATTGAGGAGACGGTCTGTACTGTAGCTGTATTGACAAGACAGTCTGTACTGTAGCTGTATTGAGGAGATGTTCTGTACTGTAACTGTATTGACGAGATGGTCTGTACTGTAGCTGTATTAAGGAGACTGTCTGTACTGTAGCTGTATTGACGAGACGGTCTGTACTGTAACTGTATTGACGAGACTGTCTGTACTGTAGCTGTATTGAGGAGATGGTCTGTACTGTAGCTGTATTGACAAGACAGTCTGTACTGTAGCTGTATTAAGGAGATGGTCTGTACTGTAGCTGTATTGACAAGACAGTCTTTACTGTAGCTGTATTGACGAGACTGTCTGTACTGTAGCTGTATTAAGGAGATGGTCTGTACTGTAGCTGTATTGACGAGACTGTCTGTACTGTAGCTGTATTAAGGAGATGGTCTGTACTGTAGCTGTATTAAGGAGATGGTCTGTACTGTAGCTGTATTGAGGAGACGGTCTGTACTGTAGCTGTATTGACGAGACTGTCTGTACTGTAGCTGTATTGACAAGACAGTCTGTACTGTAGTTGTATTGACGAGACTGTCTGTACTGTAGCTGTATTGAGGAGATGGTCTGTACTGTAGCTGTATTGAGAAGACAGTCTGTACTGTAGCTGTATTAAGGAGATGGTCTGTACTGTAGCTGTATTGACGAGACTGTCTGTACTGTAGCTGTATTGACGAGACTGTCTGTACTGTAGCTGTATTAAGGAGATGGTCTGTACTGTAGCTGTATTGAGGAGATGGTCTGTACTGTAGCTGTATTGACGAGACTGTCTGTACTGTAGCTGTATTGAGGAGATGGTCTGTACTGTAGCTGTATTGAGGAGACAGTCTGTACTGTAGATGTATTGACTAGACTGTCTCTACTGTAGCTGTATTAAGGAGATGGTCTGTACTGTAGCTGTATTGACGAGACTGTCTGTACTGTAGCTGTATTGAGGAGACAGTCTGTACTGTAGCTGTATTGACGAGACTGTCTGTACTGTAGCTGTATTAAGGAGATGGTCTGTACTGTAGCTGTATTGACGAGACAGTCTGTACTGTAGCTGTATTGACTAGACTGTCTGTACTGTAGCTGTATTAAGGAGATGGTCTGTACTGTAGCTGTATTGACGAGACAGTCTGTACTGTAGCTGATTTGATGAGATGTGATGTATGTCCAGCCAACTGTCCTTACTGTAAGAGTATCATCTGGGCCACAGAGTTTATCATCTGGTGAAAACAGGGGTTGAGGGAGTAGGGAGTAGTGGAAAGATAGGATAGAGGTAATTTAGAAGGAGTGAGTGGAGAGCAGTGGATAGCGATAAGTGCATATCTAAGATAAGATAAAGACTCGGTTTATAGGGAGGATCCATTAGCAGACTGTGTCCTTTCAACTTTTCAACACAGCTAGATTACTATGAAGTTAAACACAGCTTGTCTAAAAGTTGAATACAGTTTGACTACTATGAGGCCTGGCGTGGGTCCTACTTAACATGTCAACATATGGACAGTTTGCAGAGCTCAGGCAGTGCACTGTAACAGAAAACTGTAAATTATACACTAATTTGGGGAATTATCAACAGTAAAATACTCTGAAACGTTTTACTGCTGCATACTGTAAATTATGGTGCATTGTGGGAAAATGTTGTGGGCGTGGAAAGAATTGCTGTAGTTCCAATGGTACTGGAATTTTTGGAAAGCCAAAAACCTTTTGACCACTAGTGGGTGCATGGTATTGTTGTTTCTTGCTCATTAACATATTTTGAGGCGTGCCTTGTAAGAGGATATATTTGTTGCACCCATGAGTGAGATTGTTGTACCAACTTAACTCATAAGTGGTTAATGTACTGTAATGTGTAAACACTTGACCTAGCAGCCCACTTGCTCTCACCAATCCCTTGTAATTACAGTAAAATACTGTAAAATACAAACCCCTCCCCTCCCCTCAATGAACCCATTCATTCAATCATTCATTTATTCAGATTATGGTAGCAATTTGTTTTTTTTACAGTATAATATAATACATTTTACGGTG
Source organism: Salvelinus alpinus (assembly GCF_045679555.1). NCBI lineage: Eukaryota > Metazoa > Chordata > Actinopteri > Salmoniformes > Salmonidae > Salvelinus > Salvelinus alpinus. The sequence continues at coordinate 17,878,069 of NC_092119.1, forward strand.
TGGTACTGGGTGTCATTACACAGTACTTGCTTTGATACTGTATGTATATTACAGTCAGTGTACTGTAATATGAAATACAGAATTTGACTCACCACCGAGCTGCCTGTAAGCTACTGTCAATTTCATGTTTTTTTAAATAAAAACCACGGTGTGGTTCCCACCGTGAAGCATGGAGGAGGTGTGATGGTGTGGGAGTGCTTTGCAGGTGACAGTCTGTGATTTATTTAGAATTCAAGGCACACTTAACCAGCATGGCTACCACAGCATTCTGCAGAGATACGCCATCCCATCTGGTTTGCGCTTAGTGGGACTATAATTTGTTTTTAAACAGGACAATGACCCAAAACACATCTAATTGAGATGGTTTGGGATGAGTTGGACCGCAGAGTGAAGGATAAGCAGCCAACAAGTGCTTAGCATATGTGGGAACTCCTTCAAGACTGTTGGAAAAGCATTCCAGGTGAAGCTGGTTGAGAGAATGCCAAGCGTGTGCAAAGCTGTCATCAAGGCAAAGGGTGGCTACTTTGAAGAATCTCAAATATAAAATATATTTTTATTTGTTTTTGGTTACTACATGATTCCATATGTGTTATTTCATAGTTGTGATGTCTTCACTTTTATTCTACAATGTAGAAAATAATAAAAATAAAGAAAAACCCTGGAATGAGTAGGTGTGTCCGAACTTTTGACTAGTACTGTACCTTGGTGGTCAGGGTGTGTGGAGAGGGGTGAGGGTGGGAACCCACTGGAAATACCCACATCCACATATCTCTACATCTCTTATCTACCACTCAACACTAACAGCAGCAGTAATGTAAACTTCCTCTGAACCCAGTCAGCCACCATGTTATTACTATGTAACAGGGCATGACAGAAAGGCCTGGTTCACCTTCCAAGGAGGTGTTTATGTATAGCATACTAGCTGACCATGAACAGATAAATAAGCATTTGTCACATTTTACATTAGGTTGCACATGAGTCTCTTGTGATATGACATACGATACAGTGCAAGGTGTGGTTATGGGTGCACAGATTAGATTGAAATGCAGACCACATTCAAAGGTGGGAGGGACATTGTTTTAAGACTGTCTGGTTTTGGGGTGATAGGTCCTTATCGGACTCTCCATGTCTCCTTGTGGACCATTAACAGGTCAGGAGGTCATGATGGCCTGGGCATGTTCCAAACTGGCCTGACTCCTTCCTGATAAGACTGCTTTTATCATGATGTCGCTGGGACACTCTGATGTCAGAGGTGTGAGTTAAGGGCATCAGTGTGACAAGTGGGGTTCTATAATTCTAGGCTGTGTTCCAGATGGCTCACTATATAGTGCCCTACAAGACTCAAAAGTACCCCAAATGTATGTTTTTTGGGCAGGACTTCAGTTCAAACCAATTCTATCACACACGTACAAGTAACTTGTGTTCTTGGCTATTTGCATATTAAACTCTCATTCACTTTCTCTACTCACACAGCCAGCTAGGGCAGATTTCAGAATGGCTAATATCTGTAGGCTATACATTTAATACATCTGCATTAAAGGACAGCACTAGGCCCCCTACGTACCAGTCACACATTGGAGTCCTATATATCAAACTAAATATGTAGCCTATAAAATTAAGATTCCCATCATCTTCAATAATAAGGTGCACTGCACAAGTTGGGGGTCTTGTTGCACTCTGTAGGGAAACTCACCCACACATATTCTATAATGCATAGGATTTTATGTCTTTCTATGGACTCACCATGCAGTTCATTAGGGATGCTCCTGTGGATGTGTGACACCTGCGACAGGTCGTCCATAGACCTCCGCAGGGACGCTATCTTCCCCTCGGCCAGCGTGTGTATGTGGTTGTGGTCAGGACTACCGGCACTGCCGGTGCTGGAGGTACTACTCCCGTCCCCGACGTCCCTAATGGTTCTGGTGCCCCCGTTCAGGTTGGTCAGGCTGGACTGGGAGTCTATAGAGCTCCGTGACCCGGTTCCGTTCCTCTCCTCCTCCAGCATCAGAATGATCTCCTTCAGTTCCAGGTTCTCCCGCATCACAGAGTCCTGGTTGGCTTCCAGATCCTTCAGCTTCTGATGGTACACCTCGACATCCTGCCACATCGATCCGGCTGTGTAGCGGCCGAAGTGTTGCCACTCCCGGGACAGCATCTTGCCCTTCTGCCTGTCGTCGTCCAGGAAACAGCAGAGCTCCCGGAGCTCGTGGTTGTCGTCCTGTAGCTTCTGGTTGATCTCCTTGAGGCTGCGGATCTCGTGAAGGTGGACCTGTAGTCTCCGGTTCACGTCTTTCATCATGTTCCCGTGATCCACCATTAAGTTCATTTTCTCGTTATCCGTTCTCCGTAGCCTCCTGATGAGCTCATCTTTTCCGAGCCTAGAGAGCTCCTCGTCCGTGAGTTTGCTCAAGTCATCCAGCAACGGTCCGTCTGGGGCATTTCTGTCCATGTTCCCCTCCTGGTGTTGCGCTGCTACGTGGGTTCGATTGCACTCTAAAGTGTCCGGATCTATAGGATGTCTAAACGGAGGCTAAACAGTGACTTTGTAAAGAAAAGAAAATCCATGATAGATGAAGTTATTCCAATGCGACATGAAGGAAGGATAACGATGAATTCAACAGGCCAGGAATCTGTAGCCTAATAAAAACAAAACGCGTTGGAGCTAAGCAAATAGGCAGACAAGTAAGCAGGTAGGCACTAGATAATCCCCTTGTAAAATTCAGCAAAATCGCAAAAAGCATATTTTGGTTTTCATTCCGATAACTGCTCTCAGAGTGGAGTTTGGAGAGACACCGTGTCCGCTTTTACGCACCGGACAGACCGGGAGAGAAGTGGTTCTCTTTGGACATCTGATTCGCCGAATTATTTGAAAGGATCTCCCACAGCAAGCACTGCATCAACTCGCAATGTCAGAGCTTTTGTGTCCACAGCGCAGGTTTGCTTTCAGCCAGGCAATATTCATTCAAAAGACAGAAATGTTCACGCTAACAAGCGCAGACGAGCTCATAATGCAATTCCTCCTTTACAAGCAAGGCCGACATTCACTAAAGTGACAGTATTCTGATCAAATGATGTCCTCAATCAAGGCAGCAAGGTTGGAATCAGACTTCGTTGAATTCGCCCTCTGATCTCAGCATCCTGTCAGCTTCAAGCTTGACGCAACCAACTCAAGAAGATTTGTTCGGGCGACCAATCAGGGACTAGTAGAAACCAGTACCCTATTAGTTGGAGCAGGTAGATAAAAGGAGAGCCTTGTAGTTTGACTCCACTGTTCAGTCTTCTTAAAGGGCCAGCTGGCAGATTTCACGAGGGGAACATCTCTCATTTGAGTTTCAGAAAGTAAACTGAAGTGCATTTGTTCGTAAACAAAAAATTTGTGGGCCTATTTGGAATGCAAATAAATACGAGGCCATTGGCCTATTGCCCATCATTTTCTGGATAATAAAAAACCCCGAATGAAATACTCTTTAGGCTACTGGCTAATAATAGAGTTATAACAGAGTAGCCTATGCCTAACTTTGTATGATACTATGATATGTTATGGAATGTGACAAATGGGAGTCTAATTAACAAATACAAATAGTATATTGTAGAACAATTATTAGCTATGGCTGTAGATACAGATTTGGTGTTTTCTCATTATTTGCCTGGGAGTTTGATGCATAGTTATTATGCATATATGCATATATTCTTCCTCATTCACCCCAACTTAAATTACCATAAGAGTTGACTGTCAGGATTTGCAGGAGGAGAGGCCACTAAGAACTATAGGCCTATGACATTGATTTTAAAGCTTAAAAGCTTTAAATACAATCATATTTGTATCATATTTGTACTGTGTACTTGAGCTTGTGTCCTCAAAAGTGACTACACCTCAGCAATTTATAAAACATTTTACCAGAAAGGGGAGATTTTAACCTTTATTGGAGTATGCAGCATTACTAGTTATTTGTTATGGTCCTAATAAATAATGACTTTAGAGGATTATGTAGATTACATTTTAGATTACATTTAGTTCCTACATTTAAGAGGTTAATAGCTGACCATAAATATTATGATCAATAATAAAATAATGATACAATAATGTGAAAATTTGATCGTTTACTGAAGTTCAACAAGTTGTGAGGACATGGATTGGGGCCACGGGTTGGGGCCACGGGTTGGGCCATGTTGGGACCTTGTGCCAAAACAATATTTCAAGAATATTGTGTGAACAGGTTGCCATCTAGTGGCAAAGACAACATTGCACCAAAAACTGCAACGATGTTGCAACAAGGCAGTTGCATAAATGTTTTATTCCACCATGAAACACTATAGGCTACATTGTTGCAAAACCACTTCATGCATACGATGCATAATTTAGAAAAAAACCTGAGAATATCCGGACCAAACATAATTAAATGCTAGAACGAAATGGTTCTATCAAAGAAATACAATTATTGGTGTGGAATTAGAAATATATATTATTTGCAATCATGTGGAACATAATAATAAATTATCTAATTTAGCAATATTAATACTGTATTAACATATCTAAATGAGTGAATGTATTATTAGAATAATATAAGAGTGAGTTTATTGACTGACAGTCACAGAAGTCATATTTAGCATCTCCTAAGAACAGACACCAATTGATGTCATCCACAGAAGTGGAATAACTCCGGTGGATTTGTCTTCTGTTTATTGCATTAGGCTTCTTCTCAATGTTTTGATGCCTGTCTGAAAACAAACTGTCTCAGACAGGACTGTTACCATGACTTCCTCTCCTATTATTGTATTTTGTGCGGGTATCAAGGCAGATAGAGGATATGAATAGTAATAGTGGAGCAAAGATGAGTTACGTCTGCCATCAAGCACACTTACAAAACGGAGGAAACAGACAGCAAAATACTCTGCTGCGTTTCTTAAGACGGGGCCGGGACGGGTAGCACGAGAACTCTAAACTAGCCTATAGATAGGCTACAAAGATACGGAGACGACGTAATGTCTTGCGCGGTGGAATAACAAATTAAATGGACTGCATTCCGTCGAAAGTTGATTATTCAATATATAGAGCAAAGTGCAGTGAACCAATCGCTCTCTATCAAACACACAAGGCGTCTACGGGACTGTAGAACCGGAGGGAGCCTCGTTTTTTTGCTGGTTTGCATACATTTCTGATCCATGAGGTTCAAGGGGGGCACTTTAAGTGACCTGAAGTAACGTCAGAATGTTGTATTGTTGTGATTTACTCGGCCGTGTTTGGCACTCACCGATCATTCGGTTATATTTGTTGGCATTTTTTATAGCACCTGTGTTCTTACACCCACAATGTTTGGATTTCAAGCCCCCCTTCAAGCCTCAAGATGACCTCCAGTTCTGCGCAATGTACAGGAACTTCGGCTGCTGCGACTCTGCCAAGGACAAGGAATTGATGGCTAAATTCTATAAGATCATGGACAATTTCGACTATTATGGATATGCCAGCTGTGCTGGGTATGTGCAGGACCTTCTCTGCCAGGTAAGCAAAGCGCGGGTAAAGGTCGTTACTTGGTTGTTTTCAGAATTACATCATCCATCTGTTCTTGGCAAGTCCCGGCATGTTTGTAGAGGCATATTCTTGCTATACAGAGGCACTTATTAGAAATAAAATGGTCTGGTCTGACTTTCGTTTTTAGGCACTGGCATAGCCTGGCCCACAAGACGGGCTTTGGGACCCCCAACCCAAAGCTTTGTTGGGGTCCCCGAGGCCTCCCAGATAGCATATGAACACTTCATAAGCCATTTTTTTTATTACAGGAAATTAGCATTAAAACGTCAAAATGTATGCTCTGCCTCATGGCAAAATGTGTAGAATAGCATGAGATTAACTATACAACCGGGGACAGGCTTTACGGACATGCCTGGTGCCCAAATTTATGATTTTGGTCCAAAATGAGAGGTTTGTGGAACAGCGAGAGTCAGGTGGAGACAAACAAATTCGGTTCATTCAGTTCAGTCAATCATCCCGATGAGCCCTTCCCAGCTAGCTAGTTTATGCTTGTGGATAGAAACTTAAGCGAGAATTTGAAACTTGTTTACCAAAGTTGGGACTTGGGAGTGTTGAAAATCATTCCGTTTTTATCGGAGTATTTTTTAAATATTTTTTTTACAAAAACATAACAGTAGACGTTAAGGCTATAGTTGTACATGTTTTGGAGTGCTGTCACTCTTGCCACACTATCTAGCAACACTGAACAAAAGTATCAATGCAACATTTTACTGAGACGGCCTACCGTCTACAATGACGGCCTACCCAGCCAAACTCGGACGACGCTGGGCCAATTGTGCGCTGCCCTATGGGACTCCCAATCGCAGCCGGATGTGATGCAGCCTGGATTCGAACCAGCAGGTACTGCAGCGACGCCTGTTGCACAGAGATGCAGTGCCTTAGACCGCTGAGCTACTCGGGAGCCCATAAGGAAAACAGTTAATTAAAATACATAAATGAGGCTCTAATCTATGGATTTCACATGACTGGGAATACAGATATGCATATGTTGGTTACAGATACCTTAAAAAAAAAGGTAGGGACATGGATCAGAAAACCGGTCAGTATCTGGTGTGACCACCATTTGCCTCATGTAGCGCGACACATCTCCTTCACATAGTTGATCATGATGTTCATTGTGGCCTGTGGAATGTTGTCCCACTCCTCTTCAATAGCTGTACAAAGTTGCTGGATATAGACGGGAACTGGAACACGCTGTCGTACACGTCAATCCAGAGCATCCCAAACATGCTCTATGGGTGACATGTCTGGTAAGTATGCAGGCCATGGAAGAACTGGGACATTTTCAGCTTCCAGGAATTGTGTACAAGTCCTTGCAAAATGGGGCTGTGCATTATCATGTTGAAACATGAGATGATGGCGGCGGATGAATGGCACGACAATGGGCCTCAGGATCTTGTCACAGTATCTCTGTGCATTAAAATTGCTATTGATAAAATGCAATTGTGTTCGTTGAAGAAGCCGGGTGTGGAGGTCCTGGGCTGGCGTGGTTACACGTCGAGTGCGGTTTTGAGGTTGGTTGGACGTACTGCCAAATTCTATAAAACAATGTTGGAGGTGGCTTATGGTAGAGAAATTAACAATAAATTATCTGGCAACAGCTCTGGTGGACATTCCTGCAGTAAGCATGCCAATTGCATGTTCCCTCAAAACATGAGACATCTGTGGCATTGTGTTGTGTGGCAAAACTGCACATTTTAGAGTGGCCTTTTATTGTCCCCAGCACAAGGTGCGCCTGTCTAATAATCATGCTGTTTAATCAGCTTCTTGATATGCCACACCTGTCAGGTGGATGGAATATCTTGGCAAAGGAGAAATGCTCACTAACAGGGGTGTAAACAAATTTGTGCACAAAATTTGAGAGAAATAAACTTAAACTGCTAAGATGCATGTTGTCATAACAAGCGTATCTCCTCAAATCTAAAGTGTATTTGCTTCACAGAACCAGGCAAAATGTATAAGATGACAGGGGGGCTGCCCAAATGAAAGCGTTTGGTTGATCCCTGACTCCCTTCTCACTTCTCCATTTTCTCCACCTTCCCCATTCCCTTTCTTTTTCCCCTCCTTCAGGAATGCTCTCCATATGCTGCTCACCTCTTTGATGCTGAGGACCCCAGCACCCCTATCAGAACCCTCCCTGGCCTCTGCCCTGACTACTGTTCACAGTTCTGGCTCAAATGCCGTTCCACCATCACCTTGCTCTCCGACGACCCGCAGCTAGCCGAAGCCGAGCCGAACCAGGACCGCTTCTGCCAGCACCTGGAGCTGGAGGACCCAGACTACTGTTACCCACACCTTCTCAGGTGGGGCTTCCAAGGGTTTGCTTGGAATTGGGGGTGGGGTAGGGCAAATGTTAATTTTTTTTATGGGATTCTTATTGACTGTACAGTTTAATTGATTCAATTAAAAAACATTTGTACACACCTCCTCAGCAACGAACAGCTGACACAGAACTTGGGCCGGGTGCGGGCCGACCCCGAGGGTTGCCTGCAGCTCTGCCTGGAGGAAATAGCCAATGGCCTGCGGAACCCTCTGGCCATGGTTTACGCCAACGACGGAACACACCGCTTCTTTATAGCAGAGCAGGTGTGTGTGCTCACTTTCCTTTAACAGTTTTTGTATTGCATTGTGGTATAATAGGGGCGGTTTCTCATGCAGACACAGATTAAACCAAGTCCTGACCTGGCCTCAAAAATAAGCTCAATGGAGAAAAGTTTAATCTGCATCCTGGAAACCACCCTATAGTGTATTGATTTGGTGTATTTTGTTGTATGTATATGTTGGCCTCACAAAAATGAATTTCCGTAATAAAGTTATTATCGTATGGTAGGTTGGTCTGGTGTGGACGTACCTGCCCGATCGCTCCAAGCTGGAGACGCCGTTCCTGAACATCACCAAGGCCGTTCTGACGTCGCCCTGGGAGGGGGACGAGAGGGGCTTCCTGGGCATGACCTTTCACCCCAACTACAAGTACAACAGGAAGCTATATGTATACTACTCCGTGGAGATTGGCTTCGATGAGAGGATCAGGATCAGCGAGTTCCGCGTCTCCCCCAGCGACATGAACGTGGTGGACCACGGGTCTGAGAGGTACAGTTATGTGCAGTGTGTTGTGTTGTGGCCCCAAAAATGGCTGCTGAATGCGCATTACCCCATTAGCACACGTCCTGATCATTCTTTTTCTCCATGTTCTGTAAAGGGGTCTACACACTACCGAGGCAGCCCTTACAGAAAAAACAGGCTTCTGGCAAACTGTTGCGGCAAACCTTTGGGCCAGCTCATATTTTCACATGCAGTTAATTGTGTGGTAAACTGTTGCGGCAAATTTGCATCGACTTGTGAACTTCTGGCAAACAATTCTGGGAAACTTGTGGCAAACATTTTACTGTTTGCTGCAAATTTGCTGCAAATTTGCTGCAAACTCAATATGAATATGCAAATTAGATCAGGTTTTTGGTTCCCTTGTGTTAACAACATTTAAATGTTGTATCTACATATTCCAATCACATATCGCTTTAAATGAACTTGCTTCTCACAGAGAACTAAACATATGAAATGTACTAAATATACTAAGCATGTATTCAATGTCTTAACAGATCAAAATAAATCAAATACAACTTGAAATCGTCTGCATGCTAATGGAGAAAAGAGCAAAGACTGGATAATTCCCAAATAAATTGTTTATTTAATATTTTTATGTAGCTACAACATTTACATGAGAGAAATGTGAACACGATGGGTATGTTGACCTTACGACATTTAAAGGGGCAACTACAGAATTTACATGAGCCAAGTGTTAAAACCTTTTCTCAATAGGGGGTGCTGTTTACACTTTGTAGATTTTTCGTTCCCAGATTAAACTGCCTCGTACTCAATTCTTGCTCGTACAATATGCATATTATTATTACTATTGGATAGAAAACACTCTCTAGTTTCTAAAACCGTTTGAATTATTTCTCTGAGTGAAACAGAACTCATTCTACAGCACACTTCCTGTCAAGAAGTGAGATTTCTGAAATTGAGGTCTCTGTTCCAGGGTCGGTTTATAAATTCCCTTATAAGCTATGGGGCTACATGCACTGCATACGCCTTCCCCTAGATGTCAGTAAGCGGTGAGACTTTGAATGGAGCGGATAGCACCATCTGGGGGAGTATAAAACCTCTTGGAACGGAAGTACCGACCTTTTCGACGAGGCGCCTGACGCATGAGGGACACCGGCATGGCGTCTTCAAAAGCTTTCGGTTTAGCAGTTCTATATCTCCGGCTCTGATTTAATTAGTTTTTTGTCTTAAAAACTTCATAAGGTAGTTAATTTAAACCGACTTATAGCAGTTTATATCAGTTTATTGCGATTTTCTGGAGTTTCTTTGTCAGGCGTTATCACGAGTTGGGGACCTCTCCGGTACATCGGCGTTAGCAGCTAATTTCTACAGGAGTAGAGGACATCTTTCAACCAAAAGACGATTGTTCTGGACAAAGGACCACTTGCCCAAGATTCTGATGGAAGATCATCCAAAAGTTAATTCGTACTTCTGTGGAACAATGTAAAATTATTAGTCCGCCATTAATTTCGGCATGGTCTCGCTGTAACGCACGCTGTATGTCGAGTAACGTTAATTTAAAAAATCTAACACAGCGGTTGCATTAAGAACTACTGTATCTTTCATTTGCTGTCCAACCTGTATTTTTTAGTCAAGTTTATGATTAGTTATCGATTAGATTAGGTGCCTCTCCAAGATGGCGCCGGACAGATTGCCTGAAATGTTGCTACTAATCACATTGTATAACCACGATTTGTGCCACTAAATATGCACATTTTCGAACAAATCCTATATGCATTGTGTAATATGATGTTACAGGACTGTCATCTGATGAAGTATATGAAGGTTAGTCAAAAATTATATATCTTTTGCTGGTTTGTTAGGATCGCTAACCTTTGCTGCTGGTAAACGGCTTGTGTTTCTGGCTATTGTGGTAAGCTAATATAATGCTATATTGTGTTTTCGCTGTAAAACACTTAAAAAATCTGAAATATTGGCTGGATTCACAAGATGTTGGTCTTTCATTTGCTGTACGCTGTGTATTATTCAGAAAAGTTTTATGATGAGTATTTAGGTATTTGACGTTGGTCTCTGTAATTATTCTGGCTGCTTCGGCACTATTTCAGATTGCAGCTGCAATGTAGAACTGTGATTTATACCTGAAATATGCACATTTTTCTAACAAAACATATGCTATACAATAAATATGTTATTAGACTGTCATCTGATGAAGTTGTTTCTTGGTTAGTGGCTATTTATATCTTTATTTGGTCGAAATTGTGATAGCTACCTATGCAGGAAAAAAATGGTGGGAAAAAAAAGTTGTGTCTTTTGCTATCGTGGTTAGCTAATAGATTTACATATTGTGTCTTCCCTGTAAAACATTTTAAAAATCAGAAATGATGGCTGGATTCACAAGATGTGTATCTTTCATCTGGTGTCTTGGACTTGTGATTTAATGATATTTAGATGCTAGTATTTACTTGTGACGCTATGCTAGGCTATGCTAGTCAGCTTTTTTACTGATGGGGGTGCTCCCGGATCCGGGATTGGGACCAATTAGAAGTTAACTGAGAAATAGCTTTCAACCAATGGAAGTTTAAAAGATAATAAACAACATTTTAATAATTTAAACAACAAAAACTAAATCAAACCCAGTTCAGAACTATTGCCTTTTTGAGTGAACTTTGGAGATGGCGGCCCTGTGGAAGTCCTTCGTCCAAAGCTTGTTGAATGTATGCACTGAAACAATCAGTAAACACCAAACTAAAACAAAATTAGAATACTGAAAACAATTACTGAAAACATTTTCTATTTTGGCATCTTAAAAGGTAGACTCAGCAGCTAATGGGCGGGTTTGGCTTTGTAAAAACGAGGTCAGCTGTTACAAACTTGCCTTGATGTTGCTATGCTTCTAACTAAAACTGGCATTCTATATATTTTTCAGCAAGGAAACAATGTTTCTGCTATGCAATGTAAATGCTATATAAACAGGCAATGTAGCTAGCATAAACTGGGACTTAAGCATACAAAATCTACCTTTAAATGTGTGGCCAACTGTTCCTAGAGAACCACAGTATACAAGATTTCAAGTCTCAAAACAATTGATGCAAACTAATCAACTAATTATGATATTCAATCTAGACTGTAACTTCCTTATTAAGAGACAGTTGTCTACTAGTGGTCTCTTCTTCCTTACTCAGGTGTATAAGGCTTGGGTGGAAGAAAAGCAACATAAAATTGAGTTATGCCTAATATGGCAATTCATATTATTTTTTCCAAAATGAATTATTGTTAACTGACATCTCAAAGCCATCCATGCAAGAAGCCTTGACCTGGTGCACACATATTTCTGTCTTCAGTTTGATTGAAAGCCTCAATCTGACTTTTTTAGTTGTAACTGATTGCTTCTAGAAAGAGAGAAGGAACAACACATGATCAAGATGTGCTAGCTACTAGATTAAAGCATTAAATATCTAATTGTTACAAAGAATGAATGTTTGGGCTACATTTATGAGCATGATGTAATATTAGCATTATATTTGTCTATTGTTGTATATTTATGTCACGTTCCTGACCTGTTTTCATTTGTTTTGTATTTGTTTTAGTTGGTCAGGGCGTGAGTTGGGTGGGTTGGTCTAGGTTTGATTTTCTATGTTGGGATTTTGTGTTCGGCCTGGTATGATTCTCAATCAGAGACAATCGTTGTCCCTGATTGAGAATCATACTTAGGCAGCCTGGGTTTCACTTGTGTTTTGTGGGTGTTTGTTCCTGTGTCTGTGTTTGGGCCACACGGGACTGTTTCGGGTTTGTCACGTTTGTTGGTTTTTGTATTTTGAAGTGTTTTGTTGTTTTTTCATTAAATAATGAACACTTACCACTCTGCTTCTTGGTCCGATCCATGCTCCTCCTCGTCTGAGGAGGAGAACGACTACGACAGCCGTTACAATTTATATATACACAAACATATACACAGTGCATTCGGAAAGTATTCAGATCCCTTGACTTTTTCCACATTTTGTTACGTTACGGACTTATTCTAAAATGGATTATTTTTTTAAATTATCCTCATCAATCTACACACAATACCCATAATGCAAAGCCAAAACAGGTTTTTTGAATTTTTAGCAAATGTATTAAATCAAAAAAACGGTAATACCTTATTTACATAAGTATTCAGACCCTTTGCTATGAGCCTGGAATCGTACTACACTGGCTCCGACACTCATCGGATGTGGCAGGGCTTGCAAATTACATACTACAAAGGGAAGCACAGCCGCGAGCTGCCCAGTGACATGAGCCTACCAGACGAGCTAAATTACTTCTATGCTCGCTTCGAAGCAAGCAACACTGAAGCATGCATGAGATCATCAGCTGTTCCAGACGACTGTGTGATCACGCTCTCCGTAGCTGATGTGAGTAAGACCTTTAAACAGGTCAACATTCACAAGGCCACAGGGCCAGACGGATTACCAGGACATGTACTCCAAGCATGCGCGGACCAACTGGCAAGTGGCTTTACTGACATTTTCAACCTGTCCCTGACTGAGTCTGTAATACCAACATGTTTCAAGCAGACCACCATAGTCCCTGTGCCCAAGAACACTAAGGTGACCTGCCTAAATGACTACCGACCCTTAGCACTCACGTCTGTAGCCATGAATTGCTTTGAAAGGTTGGTCATGGCTCACATCAACACCATTATCCCAGAAACCCTAGACCCACTCCAGTTTACATACCACCCTAACAGATCGACAGAAGAAGCAATCTCAATTGCACTCCACACTGCCCTTTCCCACCTGGACAAAAGGAACACCTATGTGAGAATGCTATTCAATGACTACAGCTCAGCGTTCAACACCATAGTGCCCTCAAAGCTCATCACTAAACTAAGGACCCTGGGACTAAACACCTCCCTCTGCAACTGGATCCTGGACTTACTGATGGGCCCAGGTGGTAAGGGTAGGTAACAACACATCTGCCACGCTGATCCTCAACACGGGGGCCCCTCAGGGGTGCGTACTCAGTCCCCTCCTGTACTCCCTGTTCACTCATGACTGCATGGCCAGGCACGACTCCAACACCATCATTAAGTTTGCCGATGACACAACGGTGGTAGGCCTGATCACCGACAACGATGAGACAGCCTATAGGGAGGAGGTCAGAGACCTGGCCGTGTGGTGCCAGGATAACCTCTCCCTCAACGTGATTAAGACAAAGGAGATGATTGTGGACTACGGGAAAAGGAGAACGGAGCACGCCCCCATTCTCATTGACGGGGCTGTAGTGGAGCAGGTTGAGAGCTTCAAGTTCCTTGGTGTCCACATCACTAACAAACTGTCATCGTCCAAACACACCAAGACAATCGTGAAGAGGGCACGACAAAGCCTATTCCCCTTCAGGAGACTGAAAAGATTTGGCATGGGTCCTCAGATCCTCAAAAAGTTACATTGACTCTATACCAGTACCCATACTGTAGCCTCGCTGCTGTTATTTTACTGCTGCTTTTTGCCTAGTGGTTAGAGCGTTGGCCAGTAACCGAAAGGCATTATCATGCTGAAACATGAGGTGATGGCAACGGATGAATGGCAAGCTAATGGGCCTCAGAATCTCTTCACAGTATCTCTGTACATTCAAATTGCCATCAATAAAATGCTATTGTGTACATTGTCCGCAGCTTATTCCTGCCGATACCATAACCCCACCGCCACCATGGGGCACTCTGAACACAACATTGACATCAGCAAACCGCTCGCCTGTCACGACTTCCGCCGAAGTCGGTCCCTCTCCTTGTTCGGGCGGCGTTCGGCGGTCGACGTCACCGGCCTTCTAGCTACACACAGACTCATTACATCACCCACACGACACTGTCTGCCATCTGCCCGGTAAAGTTGAAACTGGGATTCATCTGTGAGGAGCACACTTCTCCAGCATGCCGGTGGCCATCGAAGGTGAGCACTTGCCCACAGAAGTCCGTTATGATGCCAAACTGCAGTTAGGTCGAGGACGCGGAGGAGCTTCCCTGAGACGGTTTCTGACAGTTTGTGCAGAAATTATTTGGTTGCACAAACCCACAGTTTTATCAGCTGTCCAGAGGGCTGGTCTCAGATGATCATGCAGGTGAAGAAGCCGGATGTGGAGGTCCTGGGCTGCCATGGTTACACGTGGTCTGGGGTTGTGAGGCCGGTTGGACATACTGCCAAATTTTCTAAAATGACAATGGAGGCTGCTTATGGTAGAAAAAAATAACATTCAATTTCTGGCAACAGCTCTGGTGGACATTCCTGCAGTCAGCATGCCAGTTGCATGCTCCCTCAACTTGAGACATCAATGGCATTGTGTTGTGTGACAAAACTGCACATTTCAGAATGGCCTTTTATTTCCCCCAGCACAAGGTGCACATATGTAATGATCACGCTGTTTAATCAGCTTCTTGATATGGCACACCTGTCAGGTGGATGGATTATCTTGGCAAAAGAGAAGTGCTCACTAACAGGGATGTAAACAAATTTATGCACAAAATTTGAGAGAAATACACTTTTTGTGCATATGGAACATTTCTGGGATCTTTTATTTGAGCTCATGAAACATGGGACCAACACTGTACATGTTGCGTTTATATTTTTGTTCAGTGTAGAATTCCCCCCAAAATGTAATTTGTTGAGAAGTAATAACTAATGCTACATGGTAAAAACAGCTGGTAGCCATGAGCCATTTCGCCATGATATGATGACATTCTATTTTTAGCTGATATGGGAGAAAATACATTGAAACAGCATATCAAATTGGGATAATGTTGTAGGTTATACTGGCGAGTAGACAATAAGAATATTTGCCAGTGCTAATTATTTATAAATCTTGTTATTTCAAATGGAGGAGATGTGGGAAGCTAAAAGGCTAGCTTTCTTGCTGTTTTTAGCCAGCTGGCCAGCAAGCTGCTAGCGGATATATCTACAGCCTACTGGGAGGCACAAAACAGGGTAATGTAAATCAAACTTAAACTTTCATTACATAGGCCTAGCTATTCCTTAAATATGCAGTTGGTTTTCTTTCAAATGGAAAACATTACTGTGGTGATGTTTTCAACGTGATTCTTCTTTGCCCAACTCAAATGGAAAGACAACAGAAAAATCTCTGCTATCGCCCTCTGGCGAACGTTGCTATTTTGAGAGTCTAGAAACGCATGGACCAGCGAGGTATCATGTTACCAAAAGTGTCTGCTTCTCCAAAAATCGGACTGTGTCTTTGCACAGAAATTCTATGGGAGGTTTCTCTATAAGACGTTTTGCTCAAACAAAATCTATGCCAATACGTTTACTGTATGATCTTCTACCACTGATTTCTCTGTGTCCAACACTTTCTCAGGATCATTCTGGAGGTTGACGAGCCTGCGTCCAATCACAACGGAGGAATGGTGATGTTTGCTGATGACGGTTACCTGTACATTTTCACTGGAGACGGGGGCATGGCTGGTGACCCCTTTGGGAAATATGGAAACTCTCAGAACAAGTGAGAGAAGAGAGGAAAACTTGTGGAACTCACATTGAATCATATAACTTGAACAATTAGTTACAGCTGTTAACATTAACACTGTTGCTAATAATACGTTACTTGTATTTACATTTTTTAAAAACATTAAAAACCACAAAGACAATCAGTAATCTTACTTACAGAAAGACACAGTGTTATGTTCCACATTAATTCTGCTGTCTTCTGCAGGTCAGCCCTGTTAGGCAAAGTTCTCCGGATCGATGTTGATGACAATGACAGAGGTCCCCTGTACAGGATCCCTTCTGACAACCCGTTCGTGCATGAGCGCGGGGCGCGCCCTGAGGTCTATGCTTACGGGGTGCGCAACATGTGGAGGTGCTCCTTTTTCCCACAACTTTACAACGTAATATGCTTTCATTCATGAAACATTACACTGACAACTAAACAAGTAAGAGTTTACATTAGTGCATGGAATGAATAAGTAATAACTTAGTTATAAAGTGTAAACTAGTTGTAATTATTTAAGTATATATTTTTTTGTGTAATTACTTAATTTCTTAAAGGTATTTTCTGACTTTATTGAACACATAGACAGAGGATGACAGTGGGGAAAGATAGAGAGAGGTTGTGTCAAAGGGAAGTAGGTGAGATTCAAACCTATGCCGACACGGTAGACCGCTAGACCTAGGCCACACTTAAGTTGTTTTATTGGTCGACTTGTTCTTGTTTCTCCCATGGAGGTGTTCTGTGGACCGGGGGGACCCCCTGACTAAGGAGGGCAAGGGACGCATCTTCTGCGGGGACGTGGGACAGAACAAGTTTGAGGAGATTGACATCATAGAGAAGGGAAGGAACTACGGCTGGAGGGCCAAAGAGGGGTTCTCCTGTTATGACAAGAAGCTGTGCACCAACAGCTCTCTAGGTGGGCATCCTGTAGTTTAGCCTAATCCAAGATGAGTTTGTACTGTATAGACAACTCCAATGCTAATTTTCTTGCCGGCATCCTGTAGTTTAGCCTAATCCAAGATGTATTTATTTATTATTTCACCTTTATTTAACCAGTTCTCATTTACAACCAAGATAAAGCAAAGCAGTGCGACACAAACAACACAGAGTTACACATGGAATAAACAAACGTACAGTCAATAACACAATAGAAAAGTCTATATACAGTGTGTGCAAATTAAGTAAGATTAGGGAGGTAAGGCAATAAATAGGCCATAGTGGCGAAATAATTACAATTGAGCAATTAAACACTGGAGTGATCAATGTGCAAAAGATGAATGTGCAAGTAGAGATACTGGGGTGCAAAGGAGCAACAAAAAAAATCACAATATGGGGATGAGGTAGTTAGGTGGGCTATTTACAGATGGGCTATGTACAGGTGCAATGATCTGTAAGCTGCTCTGACAGGTGATGCTTAAAGTTAGTGAGGGAGATATGAGTCTCCAGCTTCAGTGATTTTTGCAATTCGTTCCAGTCATTGGCAGCAGAGAACTGGAAGGAAAGATGAGTTTGTGCTGTATAGCCAACTCCAATGCTCATCGTCATGCTGGAATCCTGTGGCTGGGTCACGGTGTGTTTTGTTCTGTGATTTCCTTCAGTTGTTTTATTTTGAACTGTACTTTATTTATCCTTAGACAGTAATGGAACCAGAGTGGGAAGAGATGGGAAGGGTGGATGTGACGTGGGGATTGAACCCCGGTCTCCAGGGTCATTATGTGCTTAGAAGGGAAGCGCTCCCTAGGGAATAAGCAGGAAATCCGGGAATCCTCCAGATCAGGATTTCCGGAAATTCACAGGCTCTGCACGAAGTCTCTTATCTCCTACTTCTGTTCTCTTCCAGATGATGTACTCCCCATCTATGCCTACCCTCACAAGATGGGCAAGTCTGTGACTGGTGGCTATGTGTACAGAGGCTGTGAATACCCCAATCTGAACGGCATGTACATATTTGGAGACTTTATGAGCGGGTAAGGCTCCTTACTGTACGTGTTCATAATTTTAAGTTCAATCCAAATCCTAAAAGGGTTTATGGATGTTTATACTGTACAGCAGGTGTTTTTTAAAAATATATTCAGAAGGTTGTGTTTTATGTTTTCGTATATAGCCTATAAGGAAAGCAAACAGAAAAATTTAATAAATTCTAACATGTAGAGTCTCTTCCCTATAGGCGTATGATGAGCCTCCGGGAGAATAAGAACACAGGTCAGTGGGACTACCATGAGATCTGTATGGGCATGGGTCTGACCTGTGCCTTCCCTGGCTTAATCAACAACTACTACCAGTACATCATCTCATTTGCGGAGGACGAGGCAGGTAGGAGGAGTCACATTAAAGCTATTTTTGTTTGCTCTTGGTCACAGGCAATGGAAAAGGTTTTTTAAGCATCAGATCTCTAGGCTGCAGACATTATGCCATTTTCCCAAACCAAGATTAAGCCTAGTCCTGGACTAAAAATCATGCTCATTAGAGAATCAAATCAAGTCCAGGAAACTAGCTAGATTTTAAATTACTGAAGGTGACATTTGTTTTTTCTGTCTCAACAGGAGAACTGTACTTCATGTCAACTGGAGTGCCCAGTGCCACATCTCCCACCGGTGTGGTTTACAAACTGGTGGATCCCTCAAGGTAAGGATTTAAAGCCATAATCTGCCATTTCAACAGCCTGACCCTGCCACTGTTTGGTAAAGTGAGGTTTTAACTAAGTTTAGTGGCCAACTGCTCTTCTCTTGAAGATGGCAGAAGCCTAGCAACACTGTCATAGACACTATTTTTAAAAGAGACAGACTAAACATATCTATGAAACATGTTGAGCATCAGTTCATGATTACTGATCTGGTTATTTTAAATCAGAAGAATGTGCCTGTAGTTCTTAATATGATTTCTATGGTCAATTCAGTCTCTGTGTGTTCTGTGTTCCTATAGCAAAACTGCTGATGAACGGTATTCTTTCTCTGATTTGGTGATTGTTGAGGTTTTCTTACCCTCTGTCGAGGTTGGCTCACCCTCCCTTTCACCAGATTTCTAGGTGAAAGAAGCGGTGTGAAACTCTCTCTTTCTCACACTCCCTCTCTCTCTTGCTCTCTCTCTCTGTTGGCTGCTGCACTATATACGATTGTGTCAAGTTATTTGTTTTTCACTCACTCATGAAGCTGATTTTAATTAGTCTCTACCACAGCAATGTTTGGAAAGGGAAGAGTAGAATAGGCCTTCAGCCTTATTTTGGCAAAGAGACCAGCTGAAACCTAATCAAATACATCTAAAGAGCCAAGGTCTCAACAGAGTCTGATGAAACTGGTGCAAACCTCTGACTACTCACCCTTTGATTTAGTTTTCTTCCCAGCTGAAGACTTTTCTTTTTGTCTTTTGTCTTTTTTAGACGGGCACCGCCAAGACAAT
This sequence comes from Salvelinus alpinus, assembly GCF_045679555.1. NCBI lineage: Eukaryota > Metazoa > Chordata > Actinopteri > Salmoniformes > Salmonidae > Salvelinus > Salvelinus alpinus. The sequence goes on from NC_092119.1 coordinate 17,897,534, forward strand.
GCCACTATGACCCGCTGCCTGTCAGAGTGAAGAGCAAGCTCATCAAGTTCAAACCAAAGGAAAGTGAGTATGCTGGCTGTCAACATTAATGTCTGTCTGTCTGTCTGTCTGTCTGTCTGTCTGTCTGTCTGTCTGTCTGTCTGCTTTTATTTTGTTTGTTTTATTTTGCCACCTTTGCTCAATCATTCACTTATGTCAGTAAAATACACACTAGACCTCACTGCTTCAATTAGATTATTCACTTCATCGTCAATTCACAGATCATTAAGTAATTTGAGAGATGTTTTTAGACCTCTGAGAATGCCAGATTCCTATTAAACTTTTATTACACTGTAGATAGGCCTACATGCTAATTATAACTAACTATAATTATAATTATCTCCCACAACTATACATTAGGCTTGTCCATGTAGTTATCCAATCCTTATATCCTACAGCATTAACAGGAGTTGAACTACCGACCAAGCAACCAAATCTCTCCCCGCAAGAAGAGCCCGTCAGACCCCATCCCACTGAGTCTGCAGCAAGCGAGTCCGACAAGGACTGGCTTCAGGAGCTCATGGACATTCTGAAGGAGCAAGAGGCTGCCGCCGTCACCACCACACTTCCTCCAACCACAACCACAACCAAACCACCCAGGCACACACAACGAAAAAATCGCAGGAAGAAGGGCAAGCATCGGTCAGAGAGCGGGTCGGCATCAGCAGCTGTGCCACAGAATGGGGTGGTGAGACTGGCGGGGGACGAGCAGGGGCGGGACGACCGGGGGAGGGTGGAGATCTTCGCCAACGGGGAGTGGGGTACGGTGTGCGACGACCTGTGGAATACGAAGAACGCAGCAGTGGTTTGTCGACAGCTGGGGTTCCGGTTCGCCCTGAAGGCATCCAAACACTCTGAGTTTGGAGAAGGGAAGAGTCTCCGGATTCTTCTGGATGATGTACAGTGTGAGGGGACAGAGGAGAGCCTGCTGGGCTGTCAACACACAGGCGTAGGTCTGCATAACTGTGCCCATTACGAGGACGCAGGGGTGATATGCGGGAACTCGGACTACGTAGATGCCTAGAAATGAGAGTCCATTGAATTTATTCCTGACTGTGGCCTAAGTGATTGTAACTAAAACCAAGGAATATTGCTGTCTAACTTTTGACTAATTGTTATCAATGGTGGCACTTATAGGTCTACCTCTTTCATTAAGGTAATATAATGCTGATTTAATTGCTGTGTTAGTCTTAAAGGGTTTTTATTTGAATGGAAGGTTTTGCTAATGCAAGACATTGTCTTCTCTAAATCAAATTAATCTAAACAGTTTTTCAATGAATGTATAAGGAATACCAGGTTATTTAATACTCACTCATGATCACATACTGAAATAAATTATCCAACCAGTCTCACAAGATATGTGCTCAGTTGACATGGAAAAACATACAGTATATATATACAGTACCAGTCAAAAGTTGTGACACACCTACTCATTCAAGGCTTTTTCTTTATTTTTTTCTACATAGTAGAATAATAGTGAAGACATCAAAACTATGAAATAACACATATGGAATCCTGTAGTAACCAATTTTTTTTAAACAAATCTAAATATATTTTATATTTGAGATTCTTCAAAGTAGCCAACCCTTTGCCTTGTTGACAGCTTTGCACACAATTGGCATTCTCTCAACCAGATTCATGAGGTAGTCACCTGGAATGCATTTCAATTAACACATGTGCCTTGTTAAAGTTAATTTGTGGAATTTCTTTCCTTAATGCGTTTGAGCCAATCAGTTGTGTTGTGAGAAGGTAGGGTTGGTATACAGTGTTAATTTAATAGAGAGAGAGTTTGTGTTAAAGTCTGATTGTTTTTGCCGTTGCTTTTTTTGTTTTGTTATTTCACTTGCTTAGGCAATGTAAACACGTTTGCCATGCCAATAAAGCGACTTTGGAATTAAGTTAGAGGGAGAGAGAGAGAGAGTAGAGAGAGAGAGAGAGAGAGATGGGATAAAGGGGAAGAGGAAATAGTGTTGAGTGACAGGAGAGGATTAAGAGTGAAAGTCATGGGCAAAGTTAAAACTGCCAATTCGAAGCCTGGAATCCAAACGGAATATCGCTCCGTTTCTCTATTCAGTGTGGACTGACTAAATGATTTGTCCAAGTCAAAATCAAATCAAATCAAACTTTATTTGCCACATGCACCGAATACAACAAGTGTAGACTTTACCGTGAAATGCTTACTTACAAGCCCTTAACCAACAGTGCAGTTCAAGAAGAAGAAAATAAAGTAGGCTAAAATAAAAAGTAATAATAAAAATTAACACAATAAGAATAACAATAACATGGCTATATACAGGGGGCACCGGTACAGAGTCAGTGTGCAGGGGTACAAGCTAGTTGAGGTAATCTGTACATGTAGGTGGGGGCGAAGAAGCATAGGTAACAAACAAACAGTGAGTAGCAGCAGTGTACAAGCAGTCTAATGGCTTGGGGATAGAAGCTGTTGAGGAGCCTTTTGGTCCTAGACTTGGCGCCCCCGGTGCCACTTGCCGTGCGGTAGCAGAGAAAACAGTCTATAACTTGGGTGACTGGAGTCTCTGACAATTTTATGGGCTTTCCTCTGACACCGCCTATTATATAGGTCCTGAATGGCAGGAAGCTTGGCCCCAGTGATGTACTGGGCCGTTCGCACTGCCCTCTGCAGCGCCTTATGGTCAGATGCCGAGCAGTTGCCATACCAGGCGGTGATGCAACCGTTCAGGATGCTCTCGATGATGCAGCTGTAGAACCTTTTGAGGATCTGGGGGCCCATGCCAAATCTTTTCAGTCTCCAGAGGTTGAAAAGGTTTTGTCGTGCCTTATTCACGACTGTCTTGGTATGTTTGGACCATATTAGTTTGTTGGTGATGTGGACACTGAGGAACTTGAAACTCTCGACCCGCTCCACTACAGCCCCGTTGATGTTAATGGGGGCCTGTTCGGCCCACCTTTTCCTGTAGTCCACAATCAGCTCCTTTGTCTTGCTCACATTGAGCGAGAGGTTGTTGTCCTGGCACCACACTGCCAGTTCTCTGACTTCCTCCCTATAGGCCATCTCATCGTTGTTGGTGATCAGGCCTACCACTGTTGTGTCGTCAGCAAACTTAATGATGGTGTTGGAGTCATGTTTGGCCACGCATTCATAGGTGAACAGGGAATACAGGAGGGGACTAAGTACACACCACTGAGGGGCCCCAGTGTTAAGGATCAGCGTGGCAGAGGTGTTGTTGCCTACCCTTACCACCTGGGGGCGGCTCTTCAGAAAGTCTTTGATCCAGTTGCAGAGGGAGGTGTTTGGTCCCAGAGTCCTTAGCTTAGTGATGAGCTTCGTGGGCACTATGGTGTTAAACGCTGAGCTGTAGTCGATGAACAGCATTCTCACATAGGTGTTCCTTTTGTCCAGGTGAGAAAGGGCGGTGTGGAGTGCGGTTGAGATTGCGTCATCTGTGGATCTGTTGGGGTGGTATGCGAATTGGAGTGGGTCTAGGGTGTCTGGGAGGATGCTGTTGATGTGAGCCATGACCAGCCTTTCAAAGCACTTCATGGCTACCGACGTGAGTGCCATGGGGCGGTAATCATTTAGGCAGGTTACCTTCGCTTCCTTAGGCACAGGAACTATGGTGGTCTGCTTGAAACATATAGGTATTATAGACTCGGTCAGGGAGAGGTTAAAAATACCAGTGAAGACACTTGACAGTTGGTCCGCGCATGCTTTGAGTACACGTCCTGGTAATCCGTCTGGCCCAGGGGCTTTGTGAATGTTGACCTGTTTAAAGGTTTTGTTCACATCAGCTACCGAGAGCGTTATCACACAGTCATCCAGAACAGCTGATGCTCTCGTGCATGCTTCAGTGTTGCTTGCCTCAAGGCGAGCATGAAAGGCATTTAGCTCGTCTGGTAGGCTCGGGTCACTGGGCAGCTCGCCTCTGGGTTTCCCTTTGTAGTCCGTATTAGTTTTCAAGCCCTGTCACATCCGACGAGCACCCCAACAGATCCACAGATAATGCACTCTCTATTGCCCTCCACACTGCCCTTTCCCACCTGGACAAATGCTTTTCATTAACTACAGATCAGCGTTCAACACCATAGTGCAGGGTTCCCCAACTGGCTGCCCGCGGGTCAAATGTAGTTTTCTGAATTAAAAAAATATATATTTTAGGGTGAATTTTCATTGTTGAACACAAGACTGTAAAAACACAAGAAAATCAGCTCTAATTATGTTTGTCAAATATATTGGTTTGAGCTGTTTGTGGTCAATTTGCAGTCTACAAATTATTTGTAATTATGTTCAGGCCACCGACCATCCAGTCAGGATATTAATTTTTATTGGCCCGTGGCTGACTCTAGTTGATGATCCCTGCCATAGCTTAGAGATGAGCTTGGAGGGCACTAAGAACCCTGGGATGGAACACCTCTCTTTGGAACTGGATCCTGGACTTCCTGACAGGCCGCCCCCAGGTGGTGAGGGTAGGCAACAATACATCCACCTCGCTGATCCTCAACACAGTTAGTTCCCTCCTGCACTCCCTGTTCACCCACGATTGCTTGGCCACGTACGACTGCAACACCGTCATTAAGTTTGCCGGTGACAGGACGGTGGTAGGTCTGACCACCGACAACGATGATACAGCCTATTGGGAGGAGGTCAGAGACCTGGCAACCTCTCCCTCAACGTGAGCAAGATAAAGGAGCTGATCGTGGACTACAGGAAAAGGAGGGCCGAGCACTCCCCCATTCACATAAACGGGGCTGTAGCGGAGCAGGTCGAGAGCTTCAAGTTCCTTGGTATCCACATCACTAAGAACCTATCGTGGTCCAAACAAACCAACACAGGCTTGAAGAGGGCACGACAATGCATTTTCCCCCTCAGGAGGCTGAAAAGATTTGGAAAGGTAGCTCAGATCCTCAAAATGTTGTACAGCTGCACCATCGAGTGCATCCTGACTGGTTGCATCACTGCTTGGCACAGCAACTGCTCAACAAACTACAGCAAGGTACTACAGAGTGTAGTGCGTATGGCCCAGTATATCACTGGGGCTGAGCTTCCTGTCATCCAGGACCTCTATTCCAGGCGGTGTCAGAGGAAGGCCCTAAAGTCATAGGCTGTTCTCTGCTACAGCATGGCAAGCGGAACTGGGGGGCCAAGTCTGGGACTAAAAGACTCCTTAATAAGGCTACAGCATCTGGTGAAATTGGAGGGTGCGCAATTCAGATAAATAATCGTAACATTAAACATTTATGAACATACAAGTATCTTATATCGTTTAAAAGCGTACATTTTTGTTAATCTAACTGCATTGTCCGATTTACAATAGGCTTTACAGCGAAAGCATACCATGCGATTGTTTGAGGACGGCGACCCACATCAACATTTTTCAACCAGCACAGGCTTCATAAAATCACAAATAGCGATTAAATAAATCACTTACTTTTGAAAATCTTCCTCAGTTTGCAATTCCAAGGGTCCCAGCTACAACATGGTCGTTTTGTTAGATAAAATCCTTCTTTATATCCCAAAAAGTCAGATTTCAGTAATCCACTCGTTCAACATGCAGACAAAGGAGTCCAAAAAGCTACCGCTAAACTTTGTTCAAACAAGTCAAACTAGACAAGACAAACGTTTCTATTTAATCCTCAGGTACCTTAAAATGTAATTAAACTATAAAATTTAATACGGAAAGAAGAATGTTCAATAGAAAAGTAAAATTAGCAGGCGCGCCTCCTCTTCATCGCGCGCCGACACTGATTTTCCACTGGGACTCTGTACCAAACTCAGAATTCTCCCTCGTTTTGGAAGAAACAAGCCTGAAACCTTAAACAAAGACTGTTGACATCTATTGGAAGCCATAGGAATTACAATCTGGGAGCTAGAATTGCATAGAACCCATAGCTTTCCATTATAAGCTTGGGACCTCAAAATTTAAATTTACGGTTGGTTTTTCTTTGGATTTTCGCCTACCATATCAATTGTGTTATAGTCTCATACATTATTTTAACATTTCTACAAACTTCAAAGTGCTTTATATCCAGTGCTACCACTTATATGCATATCCTGGCTTCTGGGCCTGAGTAACAGGCAGTTTACTTTGGGCACATCAGTCAGGCGGAAATTCAAGGAAATAGACCCTAGCCCTAAGAAGTTTTAACAGCTTCTACCCCCAAGCCATAAGACTCCTGAACAGTTAATCAAATGGCTACCCGGACTATTTGCATTGACCCCCTTATTTTATTGTTATTATGTTTTGCACAGTCTCAATGTACATTCACTGGACACATACTACACTGACACTCCAACACACACATTAATATTTACGCACACACATACATTCACACTCTTCACATACGCTGCTGCTACTCTGTTTATTATCTATGCATAGTCACTTTACCCCTACCTTGTCACGATCGTCGTAGTGAGGAGACCAAGAAGCAGCGTGATGTGAATACATAATTTTTAAATAAACGAATGAATTTTTAAATAAACGAATGAACCACTAAACAAACTAACAAAAACAACAAAACGAACGTGAAGCTATAAATAACAGAGTGCTGACAGGCAACAACACATAGACAACTACCCACAAAACCTAAATGGAAAATGGCAACCTAATTAGGATCCCCAATCAGAGACAACGATAAACAGCTGCCTCTGATTGGGAACCAATTCAGGTCACCATAAACCTACATTCCCTAGACATACAAAATCCCCATAGATAAACAAAAAACCCTAGACAAGACAAACACACCTATACCCACCCTCGTCACACCCTGACCTGACCAAAATAATACAGAAAATATAGAAAACTAAGGTCAGGGCGTGACAGTAACCCCCCCAAAGGTGTGGACTCCGGCCGCAAAACCTGAATCTATAGGAGAGGGTCTGGGTGGGCATTTCTCCGCGGTGACGGCTCTGGTGAGGGACGTAGACCCCGCTCCACCTCTGGCTTGGCCCATTTAGGTGGCGCCTCTAGAGCGGGGACCCTCACCGCCGACCCCGGACTGGGGACCCTCGTAGCGGGCCCCGGACAGGAGGGCGACTCTGGCGGCTCCGGGCAGGAGGGCGACTCTGGCGGCTCCGGGCAGGAGACCGTCACTGGAGGCTCCGGACTGGAGACCCCCGTTGGAGGCTTCGTGCCATGTCTCACCCCTGGAGGCTTCTTGCCATGGATCATCACTGGAGGCTTCGTGCCATGGATCATCACTGGAGGCTTCGTGCCATGGATCATCACTGGAGGCTTCGTGCCATGGATCATCACTGGAGGCTTCGTGCCATGGATCACCACTGGAGGCTTCGTGCCATGGATCACCACTGGAGGCTTCGTGCCATGGATCACCACTGGAGGCTTCGTGCCATGGATCACCACTGGAGGCTTCGTGCCATGGATCACCACTGGAGGCTTCGTGCCATGGATCATCACTGGAGGCTTTGTGCCATGGATCACCACTGGAGGCTTCTTGCCATGAATCATCACTGGAGGCTTCTTGCCATGGATCATCACTGGAGTGGAGAGACGCACAGGCCTGGCTCTGGGAGCAGGCACAGGACTCACCAGGCTGGGGAGACATGCAGGAGGCCTTGTCCTTGGCCGAGGCACCGGCTACACTGGGCCGTGGAGGCGCACTGGAGGTCTCGAGCTAAGAGCCTGCACAACCCGTCCTGGCTGGGGACTTTGGCCCAGCACGTGCGGGGCGCAGGCACAGGACGCACTGGGCTGTGCAGACACACTGGAGATACAGTGCGCAGAGCCGGCGCAGGATAATCCTGGGCCGTAGAGACGTACTGGAGGTCTAGAGAGCAGGGCTGGCACAATCCTTCCTGGCTGGATGCTCACCCTAGCCCGGCAGATGTGGGGAGCTGGGATGTAGCGCACCGGGCTAAGAACGCGTACTGGAGACACGGTGCCTGACCAGTACGACAGCCCGCCACGGTAAGCACGGGGAGTTGGCTCAGGTCTCCGACCTGACTCATGCAATCTCCTCGTGTGCCTCCCCCCACAAAAATCATGGGGCTGCCTCTCGGGCTTTCGTGCCAGCCGTGTACCCTCATATCGTCAACGTTCCTCCTGTGCTATCTCCACCTGCTTCCATGGCAGGGTCTTGTCCTCTGCCATTACCTCCTCCCAGGTCCAGGATGTCCTCCACTCCTGTTTCTCCCGGGTCCAAGATGTCCACTCCTCTTTAGCACGCTGCTTGGTCCTTTTTTGGTGGGTAGTTCTGTCACGATCGTCATAGTGAGGAGACCAAGGCGCAGCGTGATGTGAATACACAATTTTTTTAACAAACGAATGAACCACTAAACAAACTAACAAAAACAACAAAACGAATGTGAAGCTATAAATAACAGAGTGCTGACAGGCAACAACACAGACAACTACCCACAAAACCTAAATGGCAAATGGCAACCTAAATAGGATCCCCAATCAGAGACAACGATAAACAGCTGCCTCTGATTGGGAACCAATTCAGGCCACCATAAACCTACATTCCCTAGACATACAAAATCCCCATAGATAAACAAAAAACCCTAGACAAGACAAACACACCTATACCCACCCTGACCTGACCAATATAATACAGAAAATATAGAAAGCTAAAGTCAGGGCGTGACATACCTACATGTACATATTACCTCAATTACCTCGACTATCCCGTACCCCTGCACATTGACTCGTTACCCCCTGTATATAGCCTCGTTATTGCTATTTTATTATGCTACTATTTTTTTCCCATGAATTTATTTAGCAAATGCTTCTTTTTTTTTTTTTTTAAACCTTTGCATTGTTGCTTAAGGGCTCGTAAGTAAGCATTTCATAGTAAGGTCTAAACCTGTTGTATTCGGCGCATGTTTGACAAATACTATTTGATTGGCACCTGATTTGATTTAGGCCTACCTTTAATGTAAGATGTCCTTGAGTTCCCTGAAAGGTGTCCGACAAATAAAATGTATTATCGTAATTATCAATGCTATATACAGAGCAAAATTCAGCAGTCTGAAATAGCCCAAAAGTACCACTTTTCAAACTCCTAAGTCAATGACAACCTGCTCATATGAATCAGCCTGCTGTTGTTGTGAGAGTGACCCCTCTTCCGCTCTGACCAGGGTCATTGATATGCCAAGCATTAAGTAACACAGCTAGTGCCAGGCTTTCCCTGCCAACAAGAGACAGAGTGTATGTAGTGGAAAGAAAGGCAACCTGTAGATTTTAAAATTCACTCTACTTTATTGCTGTTGGCTCTGACCCTATGCCACTCAGTCTGTAGTCAAGTGTATATCTCTGAATTTGTGGATTTATTTATATTCTGCTTTACACTAATTATGCTTTTGAGCTCTGTGTCCACAAAGACTTGCTAATAAAGTGTTTATTCTCCAGTGTTTTTTCTCTCTCTGGTTTCATAGAATGTGTTTGACAATTTGTGAGAGAGACCTGTGGTCAGACAGGGGACACCAAACAAAAACATTAGGGTCATATTTACTAGAAACCCTATCCTTGCCAGCCCAGAACTAAAATCTGGCACCAGGTACTCGACTATTTTGCTACAATACTATTAATGTTACGTGTGTCCGACCACAAGAAATGACTAGGAACCAAAATGAATAAATTGGAAGGAAACAGGAAGGGACTACGTGGATTTATCCAATATGAAACTTGTGTGCATTAATCAATACAACCCAGGGAATATTTAGTTTAAAGTGAAAACACGTTTGATGGTACACTGGGGGGTACACTCAAATGCCAAGTTCCAGATACCACTAGGTGACAGTGTTGCCTTACACTTTATGAAACAACAGGTCCATTATACCTCATAATAACAAGATTAATTTACAAAGATACCATTAGTTAGGGCAGACATTGCACATTGAGGGGGGATGTTGTAAACTAACACAAAACATTTTCAGTCCACACAATCTTCTTGTCATGTATGCATCTGTAAAGTACTCACACCCCTTGACTTTTTCCACATTTTGTTACATTACAGCCTTATCCTAAAATGGATGAAAGAAAAAAATTCCTCAACAATCTACACAAAATATCCATAATAACAAAGCGACAAAGTCTTGGTGGTTCCAAACTTCTTGCATTTAAGAATGATGGAGGCCACTGCAGAATGTTTTAGTACCCTTCCCCAGATCTGTGCCTCTACACAATCCTGTCTCAGCGCTCTACGGACAATTCCTTCGACCTCATGGCTTGGTTTTTGCTCTGACATGCACTGTCAACTGTGGGACCTTATATAGACAGGTGTGTGCCTTTCCAAATCATGTCCAATCAATTGAATTTACCACAGGTGGACTTCAATCAAGTTGTAGAAACATCTCAAGGATGATCAATGTAAACAGGATGCACCTGAGCTCAATTTCGAGTCTCATAGCAAAGGGTCTTAATACCTACACTACCGTGAAGAGGCGACTCCGGGATGTTGGCATTCTAGGCCGAGTTCCTCTGTCCAGTGTCTGTGTTCTTTCGCCCATCTTAATCTTTTATTGGTCAGTCTGAGATATGGCATTATTTTGCAACTCTGCCTAGAAGGCCAGCATCCCGGAGTCGCCTCTTCACTGTTGACGTTGAGACTGGTGTTTTGCGGGTACTATTTAATGAAGCTGCCAGATGAGGACTTGTGAGGCGTCTGTTTCTCAAACACTCTAATGTACTTGTCCTCTTGCTCAGGCCTCCCACTCTTTCTTTTCTGGTTAGAGACAATTTGCACTGTTCTGTGAAGGAAGTAGTACACAGCGTTGTACGAGATCTTCAGTTTCTTGGTAATTTCTCGCATACATTAACAATGTATTTCTGATGTTATTTTAATGGACAAAAATGTTTGCTTTTCTTTAAAAAAACAAGGACATTTCTAAGTGAACCCAAACCTTTGAACGGTAGTGTACATACAGTACCAGTCAAATGTTTGGACACACCTACTCATTCCAGGGATTTTCTTAATTTTTACTATTTCTACACTGTAGAATAATAGTAAAAATAAAGAAAAACCCTTGAATGAGTAGGTGTGTCCAAACATTTGACTGGTACTGTATGAAATGAGTAAAACAGTATGGAAACATTATTAAAGTGACTAGTGTTCCATTATTAAAGTGACCAGTGATTCCATGTCTATGTACATTGGGCAGCAGCCTCTACGGTGCAGGACTAAGTAACCGGGTGGTAGCCTGCTAGTGGTGGCTATTTAACAGTCTCATGGCCTTGAGCTAGAAACTGTTTTTCAGTCTCTCGGTTCCAGCTTTGATACACCTGTACTGACCTCGCTTTCTGGATGATAGCAGTTTAAACAAGCCGTGACTCAGGTGGTTGATGTCCTTGATGATCTTTTTGGCCTTCCTGTGACATCGGGTGTTATAGGAGTCCTGTAGGGCAGGCAGTGTGCCCCTGGTGATGCATTGAGCTGGTCGCACCACCCTCTGGAGAGCCCTGCGGTGCAGTTGCCGTACCGGGCGACGATACAGCTGACAGGGTGTTCTCATTTGTGCATCTGTAAAAGTTTGAGGGTCTTAGTGGCCAAGCCAGATTTCTTCAGCCTCCTGAGGTTTAAGAGGCGATGTTGCGCTTTCTTCACCACACTGTCTATGTGGGTGGACCATTTCAGATTCTTTCAGCTTCTCCACTGCGGTCCCGTCGATGTGGATAGGGGCATGCTCCCTCTGCTGTCCACGATCAGCTCCTTCGTTTTGTTGACGTTGAGGTAATTTTTCCTGGCACCACTCCGTCAAGGCCCTCACCTGCTTCCTGTAGGCTGTCCCGTCATTGTTGGTAATCAGGCCTGCTTCTGTTGTGTCGTCTGCAAACTTGATGATTGAGTTGGAGGTGTACATGGCCACGCAGTCACAGGTGAACAGGGAGTACAGGAGGGGGTTGAGCATGTTCCCTTGTGGGGCCCGTGTTGAGGATAAGCGTAGTGGAGGTGTTGTTTCCTACCTTCACCACCTGGGGGTGGCCCATCAGGAAGTCCAGGACCAAGTTGCACAGGGTGGGGATCAGACCCAGGGCCCCGAGCTTAAAGATGAGCATGGAGGGTAATATGGTGTTGAAGGCTGAGCTATAGTCAATGAATAACATTCTGACATAGATATTCCTCTTGTCCAGATGGGATAGGTCAGTGTGCAGTGCGATGGGGTTTGCATCATCTGTGGATCTATTGGTGCGGTATGCAAATTAAAGTGGGTCTAGGGTGTCAGGTAAGGTGGAAGTGATATGATCCAGGAGCAAGGTCCCAGGCATTCATTTGTAAGGCTGGTGGCGTCGTCAAACTTTGAAAATATGTAGCTGTGAAAAAGCAAAGATGCATTGTCAATATAGCCAGGGGATCTCAGTTAGCTAGCTAGCTATATTATCTGCTGTTATTAACATTAGCTAGCTAACTATATTATCTGCTGTAATTAACATTAGCTAGCTATATTATCTGCTGTAATTAACATTAGCTAGCTAGCTATATTATCTGCTGTAATTAACATTAGCTAGTTAGTATGTCCAGTCTCGTATTCATAGAGGTTAGCTAGGTTGTGCTAGCTGATAAAGCATTGTTTTGTCTACATTAAGATAGCAAACATAATTTTACCCCATTCGCACAACTACCAAGTTCTTATACAGCTACCAATATACACCAACATATTGGAACGTGTAAATCAACTTTTCGTAGCGATTCTCCTTCTTCTTTGGTGGGGTTTATCGGTGGTTGGCATCCAACGTTATGGTGCATTACCGCCACCTACTGTACTGAATTGTTGGCCAGAGACAGGGAGAAACTAAATCCTACCTGCCAGCCACGTTGCTCTTAAAAAATATAACAAAATATTTGAGACTTTATCTTATTAAGTTCTACTCAATATACTCTTTAAACTAATTAGATCTCATCCTCTCATTTTCCCTCTGATACTGCCCACACTGTACCAATATGCTCCACGGTCTGTTTCCTAGCAAAAATGACACTTTCCTGTTGGATGCTTTCCTATCACATTTAAAGTCTTATTCAACCGGCTGTGTCCCACCCTTAATCTTGTAAAAATAACCTCCTCTCTTCTGTCCCTTCATGCCGTCCTCCCCTCCCTGATTTTTCTCTGTACTTGAAATAAAGGTTTAATAAATAAATAAAAGCCTCCCCTTGGTATCTCTATTCCACTGCCCCTGCCATCTCTGCACCATCACTGTCTATATCAGGCTTTTTGGCTCTGCCTTGCTTATTGACACTACGACATCCACATCCCGACTACTAAGTGCTTGTTTAGCCAGTACATTAACTGTCTCGTTCTCCTCCAACCCCACAGCCAGATGATATGTAATACATTTCCTGACTGCCACCCCACATTCATGCACTACAAATGCTGACCCAGTACATCCTGTCCTTGGATCTTTTGAACCATCTATGTAAATGGCCACAAAATCCTGATACACAGTATCCAGACGTCTATTAATCAAATCAGATGGATCAACACCCTCCCTATATTTCTGTAGTCTCTCCAACACTTCTAGATCAACTACTGGATACGGGAGTAGCCATACTGTATTTACAGGAATAGCTTTTTTAACGATTTTTTTTTGCAATTCTTCTTTCAAATTTAGCCCGCCGATGTAGTTGTTCCTTTTCCATTTGATGAACGAATGGCTTCTGGATTTGTTCTTGCTCTACTGCCAACTAGCGGATTGGTTTAGCTAGCCACATACAGGCATGCGCATTGACGTCAAGCTGTTAGCTTCCCAACGACATGTTTATTGTTCGAGCAGCTCTACTATGTCCTAGGCTTGTGTTTAGGTTTGACTAGTCCAATAATCCTCATAGTTATCTGTTCCTAATATATAAGTTACAATTTGCAGACAAGTATTGCACAAGAAGAACAAATCAGCTCGTGAGGTAAGTAAACTAAAATCCCAGATGGTCTAACGTTAACTCGCTGGCTAGCTATGCTAACAGTCTCAACAATATTTACCATCCTTGGGAAAATGTTATTTAAAGAACAAATATGTATGACCCTTTGCTGTTATAGTACTAGACACATTACTCCCAATTTCAATAATATGCATGAATATGTCTCAAAGCTTGCCTCAGACAGTACTAGTGGTAGGGTAGCTAACGTTAGCTAGATAGTGCTAGCTTCTTACATCATGTTCCTCCTTTTCTTGTTTGTCAGCTACTGTTAATTAACGGATAGTTAAACGCCGGCAGCAGCAATTAATGATTGATTTGTATAATTGATCTCTTATAGGGACCACACTGACAACCAGGGAAGTAACTATCTTAAAGGCACAACCCCAGTATCTGGCACCACCATCACAATAATAGGCTAGCTGATTACATAAGCGTGTGACCAACTGTAAAGTTGAAGATCATCACTTAGGAGAGCCGCATTAGCGGGAAACTACAACAAAGATGGGGAACAGTGCAATCAAAGCCCATCTGGAGAACTCCCAGAAGACTGGGATCTTTCAGCTGACAGGGAAAGGTCTCCCTGAGGTAAGAATTGCATGCACACACAGCCCATTATAGTCTGCTTGTTCAAATCAGCACACCACAGCAGTCTGCTAACTGGTGCTTCGTTTATTTAGCTGAATTCCATTCAGTTGTCGTTGTGGTGACGGTTTGAATGTGTGTATACTGAACAAAAATATAAATGCAAGATGTAATGATTTGGTCCTATGTTTCATGAACTGAAATAAGAGCCCAGAAATGTTCCATATGCACAAAAATATTATTTCTCTCAAATTGTGCACAACTTTGTTTACATCCTGTTAGTGAGCATTTTTTTGCCAAGATAATCCACCCACCTGACAGGTGTGCCATATCAAGAAGCTGATGAAACAGCATAATCATTACACAGGTGCACCTTATGCTGGGGACAATAAAAAGGCCACTCTAAAATGTGCAGTTGTCAACAGAATGCCACAAATGTCTCAAGTTTTGAGGGAGTGTGCAATTGACATGCTGACTGCAGGAATGTCCACCAGAGCTGTTGCCAGTTAATGTATTGTTCAATTCTCTACCATAAGCTTCCTCCAACGTCGTTTTAGAGAATTTGGCAGAACATCCAACCGGCCTCACAACCGCAGACCATGTGTAACCACGCCAGCCCAGGACCTCCACATCCGGCGGATCGTCTGAGGCCAGCCACTCGGACAGAAACTGGGGGTTTGCAAAACCAAATAATTTCTGAACAAACTCAGAAACCGTCTCAGGGAAACTCATCTGTGTGCTCGTCGAACTCACGACTTCAGTGGGGAAATGCTCACCTTCACTGGCACGCTGGAGAAGTATGCTTTTCACGGATGAATCCCAGCTTCAACTGTACCGGGCAGATGGGAGACCGCTTTATGACGTCATGTGGGCAGGCGGTTTGCTGATGTCAATGTTGTGAACAGAGTGCCCCATTGTGACGTTGGGGTTATGGTATGGGCGGGCATAAGCTCCGGACAACGAACACAATTGCATTTTATCGATGGCAATTTGAATGAACCGAGATACCGTGACGAGATCCTGGGGCCCAATGTCGTGCCATTCATCTGCCACCATCACCTCATGTTTCAGCATGATAATGCACGGCCCCATGTCGCAAGGATCTGTACACAATTTCTGGAAACTGAAAACGTCCCAGTTTTTTCATGGCTTGCATACTCACCAGACATGTCAACCATTGAGCATGTTTGGGATACTCTAGATCAATGTGTACAACAGCGGGTTCCAGTTCCTGCCAATATCCAGCAACTTTTCACAGCCATTGAAGAGGAGTGGGACAACATTCCACAGGCCACAATCAACATCCTGATCAACTATGTGAAGGAGATGTGTCGCACTGCATGAGGCAAATGGTGTTCACACCATATACTGAGTGATTTTCTGATCCACTCCCCTACCTTAATTTTAAGGTACAGTGCCTGTGACCAACATATTCAGTTCTGTATTCTCAGTCATGTGAAATCCATAGATCAGGGGTTAATGAATTAATTTCAACTGACTGATTTCCTTATATGAACTTTAACTGAGTAAAATCTTTGAAATTGTTGCATGTTGTGTTTATCTTTGTTCAGCGTATTTTTCCCCCACTAACATATTTCAGTTCCCCGAGGAGCTCCAGAGGTTGACTGGAAACCTACGGACTGTAGATCTGTCTTCCAACAAGATTGAAGTGCTGCCTGCCGCCATAGGAAACTTCCTTCAGATGAAGAGTCTGACTTTAAACTGTAATAAACTCAGTAAGTGTTTGCTACATCTCCTCAGATTCTGTCTTATACTACAGCATCTTTTGATGACAAATTATTAACCCTTTGCTTTCACTGAATAAGGAATGCCCATTAGGTGCATTGATTATTGATGTGAATTCCTCTGCTTCAATCAGTCTCTATAGCTAGGCTATATATTAAGTTAGTGTGTTTGTTTTGTGCTACATAGCAAGTCTCCCAGATGAAATTGGGAAGCTTAAGAAACTAGAGACCCTCTTGCTGAACGGGAACCAACTGAGGCAGCTCCCTAGCGGTGTAGGACAGTTGAAAGCATTGCGCACCCTCAGCCTGTCTGGGAACAAGTTCCGGGAGTTTCCTGGCGGCCTCGGCTCCCTACGACACCTGGACGTCCTGGACCTGTCCAAGAACCACATCCAGGCTGTTCCTGCTGAGGTAGCGGCCCTGCAGGCCATCGAGATCAATCTCAACCAGAACCAGGTAATCAGGTGTTTATGGTTGCATCTCAAATGGCACCCTATTCCCTATATAGTGCACTATTTTTAACCAGGGACCTAATCTAGAATCAAATCTATATGAATCTATATAAATTATGATCCCAGATTTCAGTGGTGTCTGCGGAGGTGTCCACCTGCCAGAGGCTAAAGGTGCTGAGATTGGAGGAGAACTGTCTAGAGCTTGCCTCCATCCCTGTGTCCATCCTCACCAGCTCCCAGGTGTCTCTGCTCTCTGTGGAGGGCAACCTGTTTGAGGTGAAAAATATGCGGGACCTGGAAGGGTATGAGAAGGTGAGGTGTGAAACAAATTTCTGTTTCTTTAACTTGCTGCCTACTGCCAAATGAATGGTCAATGTTAAAGCAAGGAACAGTCATGCTGCTGCACTAAATCACTAAGCTGTCTTTATATCTATTGTAAACTAAACCACTCATGAGTTTCAAAGGCATTGGTTTGAAATATGTCCGTCTCCCATGGTTGACTTGTTTGTGATCAGTGTGGAAACAAGACTCTTTCCCCAGACTGGTGGACTACCTCAACAATAATGTGATTTCCTGTTCAACATAAGGAAGATCAAGTGAAGAAAGTTGTGGCTCAGACAGCTCTAGTATTCTTTCCCAGCCATAATCCCTGCACTTGACATAAGCGGTCAAATATAGCCCCTGACACTAAATACATCTATGACGTTTCATGATGATATTACAGTGTTGAAATGATGTTGTGAAGCTTAAAATGACAATCGAATTTCCCAAGCTTGGGATAATCAAGGTCTAATGTGATATGACCACTTACCTATTATAATAGTTAGAACTTGGACCAACCATTCAGTGCTTACACAAATAGCTCATCTCTTCAGTTGTTATGCTGTCCGTAGTGTTCCAGGTGTAACTGATGGCGATCTCATTTGTTTACCCCACAGTACATGGAGCGCTTCACTGCAACCAAGAAGAAGTTTGCCTGAAGAATAGAGAGAGGGAGCATCCCCCTGAGTCCAGCTTGTGCACTACACTCAAGTACCCTCCCTAGTGGTTGTCTTACTACAGTATATATGGCTTCTGCACTACAGCAACAGGTTACAACAGCAAGAACCACAGTAGAATGAGTACTGATTGAGAGCATGCTATGATCTGTGTATGACAGCAACAGGATACCATGAATGGAAAAAGAGAACTATGTGAACAGTGGACGATAGACAGTGCATTCACTTACGATATTCATAGAAATTGCATCTTGAATACTAATTTACAAACGAAAATCTAAGCCGGTTATACTTAAATAGTATAGTGGGCTAAAATGTCCCTCTACATACATTGGCTTTTAACTGCATATAAATGATCTAACAATACAATTGTTGCAGAAGTCAAACACCTCGGTTCAGTATCAAGCAGTGTTCTGCCTGTCAGATAGTATATGTGCCGTGACCAGCAAGCGAATGAAACCTGTAGTACAGAATGTCAAAGCAGTGACAATTGCACTACATAGACCCAGAATGAGATAATGATTTTAAAGCTCCATTTTGCATTAAGGCTTTACCCTGTGGATCTGGAATGGAACGTCACATTTTTTTCTGTAGCTCTGGTCCAGAGTGTTTCTTTTCAGCTGAGGAAAGCTGATTCATCAGCATGCCACACATAAAACCCTGGACCAGAGCTAGATTTTCTGGTGCTGTGAAAGAATGAAGAAAATCACAGCCTAAATGTAAACAAGTCTATACTGAACAAAAATATAAATGGAACAATATCAATGATTTTACTGAGTTAGTTCATTATAAATTAGGCCCTAATCTATGGATTTCTCATGATTGGGCAGGGGCATAGGCCCACTCACTTGGAAGCCAGGCCCAGCCAATCAAAATAATTTTTCCCCCCTCAAAAGGGCTTTATTAAAGACAGAAATACTCCTCAGATTCATCAGCTGTCTGGGTAGCTGGTCTCAGACGATCCCACAGGTGAAGAAGTCGGATGTGGCGGGCTGACGTGGTCACATGTGGTCTGCAATTGTGAGGCCGGTTGAATGTACTGCCAAATTCTGTAAAACGATGTTGGGGGTAGCTTATGGTAGAGAAATTAACATTAAATTCACTGACAACAGCTCTGGTGGACATTCTTGCAGTCAGCATGCTAATTGCATGCTCCCTCAACTTGACATCTATGGCATTGTGTTGTGTGTCAACTGCACATTTTAGTGGCCTTTTATTGTCCCCAGCACAAGGTGCATCTGTGTAATGATCATGCTGTTTAATCAGCTTCTTCAAATGCCACACCTGTCAGGTGGATGGATTATCTTGGCAAAGGAAAAATGCTCACTAACAGGATGTAAACAAATTTGTGCACAGAATTTGAGAGAAATAAGCTTTTTATGCATATGGAACATTTCTGGGAACTTTTATTTCAGCTCATTAAACATGGGACCAACACTTTACATGTTGCGTTTATATTTTTGTTCAGAACATTTTGGCTCTTCGCAAGCATACTCTTATTGCTTCTGAATACTCACTAGTTATATTATTTGGACTTGATTTGTATTCATGTGTTATTTATCTTCAGTTGGTCTGTTGAACACATCCTTACTATTTTAGTAATTTAACTCTGTAAATAATTTGTAGACATTTTAAGAAGTGTGTGTGATTGTATCAGATAAAAACCACAAAACAGGATCACCTCCACTATTCAAAATTTGACCCTCAAAGAAGTGTTGAAGGATCCTAACCTTTATTACTAGATTGAAGACAACCTCACAAAGAGGATCATTCATATCTGTTTTCTAATCAGTGTTGCTGATCAAGGGTGCACTTTCTGTGAAAGGAGGAGTTGCATTAGGCTGTCATTAACAATACATTTAACTTATCAGGTGTATGTAATTTAATTGTAACAGAATACTCTCCATGAATTGTGTCAATATACTAACACTGATTTATGTAGAATTACTTAACTTTGTTTCTTTTGAATGCTTATTTAATTTTACTTAAATATGATTCCATTTTTTGCACAGCTTTGTGCAAGTGTACAGTATTCAGACCAATTCATATCAGGTTGTCACAACCTTAGTTTTGTGAAAGGAAAGTACATGCAGTAATTTAATATACCCCGCATCGCATCCCAAATTCTCCGAATAAAGATATAATACATACAATTGCTTATGTGTCGCTGTGCCTTAGTTACGTTCAATAGGTGTTGTATTGATACTTTGTTTCATATCACTTCATACTGGGAATCTTATTTCCTGCGCTCTTTCACTAGGCGGCGGTAATGTACATTCCTCAAGAGAGCGGCACTACGTCATCTTGTAGTATGAGGCTAGAACAACAACGTGTATATCAGCCAAGAAGACAAAAGTCCATCAATTTATTCAAAGAAGTGTAGCCGGTTATTCACGAGGGGAAAGAAAACAACATACTTTGTCTATCATCCCGGACAGGAATTTACTGACCACCTGGTATTGGTGAATTGTGTATCAACGCCGTTGGATAAATCACTGCCGAAAAATCTTAAGCGGTCACTTTCTAGTGCGGAAACCTTTGGAGCCCCGAAAAACGTTTAGTTCAGGGCATCGACTCATTCGATTGTTCAGCACTTGGGATTAGTATATTTTGTGGAAAATAGCCTCAAATTGTGAACCAGATGATGAAAAGATGACCATTTATCTTTGGATCATACTCTTCTTGGCACAAAGTAGTAGAGCAATCCCTGGTAAGTTTGAAAAGTTATCCCTATACTTCATGACACGGCTACGTTTCATGAATTTGTAATATACTATTATTTTATATTGCTACTCAGTACATTTGCGCGGTAAGCGTTTGTCAAATCGTCGATTTTAGCCTATTTCAAGGGTGGATGATGGTCACAAGAGACACCCGTGTGTTGAACAACTACAGTGTAAACAACAATCGTGGAATCAGCGGTTTGCCTTCAAAATAAGTCCCCTCTTTGAAACATGCAACCGGATAAAAATTGTGAAAACAAGCCACAATTGGACTAGATAGTGCCAAACAAGGTTAGAATGTTAATACATAAATTCAACAAAAGACAATTATGTAGTTAATTTGACGAATATATAAAATCTGTTTTTATTTATATTACTTCTGCGTTGTTGGGAAAGAGCACTACTGTAGCAGTGCAGGTGACATATTTAACTATGTATATATTTATTGCATTATGGATGTATTAGACTTCATAACTGCATTGGGGGCATACTTATGTTTCACTGTATAGCCTTACCTATGGATTGTGCACCCATGAAATCTGCTATCTGCTTACTCAGTGACACCAACAGAACACAACTATGTAGAGTTTACACAAATATTAGCTTCGTATTACAGGACATTGACTGTGAGAAGTCACCTTTCCAGTCAGTCTTTTGTGTATTGGACATTCAAATACCCCCATGAAATGTGGTATCAGTCTACTCCGTGACAACCACAGAACACCATAGCAGAGTTCAATTGGTGGCATTCTGAGTTGTAGTGATAATGTCAAGTCATCACAATGGGTCGCCATAGCAGTTGACATGGAGCATAGAGTGAGTAATGTGACAACCGTAACATTAAGTTGTGGAATAATGGACTCCTTACAGCACGTGTTTTAAATGGAATGTGTATATAGATTTATTTAACTAGGCAAGTCACAGCAAGACGCTGGGCCAATTTTGGATTTGAACCAGGGTGTCTGTAGTGATGCCTCTAGCACTGAGATGCAGTGCCTTAGACCGCCGCGCCACTCGGGAGCCCAATGACTGTCTGCGGGTTTTTGCTCCTCCCTTGTCCTTGATGGATGAGTTAAGGTCACTGATTAGTAAGGAACTCCCCTCACCTGGTTGTCTACTGTAGGTCTTAATTGAAAGGAAAAACCAGCAGAAACTAGGCCCTCCATGGAATGAGTTTGACAGCCCTGCCTTACAGTAATACCAAATGGAGATTAATGGCATTCTGTACCGATTGCACAAATAACTGGCTGTGCAATTGAATAGAGTTGTGATGGATATTGTCCTTGATTATGAATTCAGTTGTGGTATCTACTGTATGTATGTTTGTTTTCCAAAGCAGTCGTTTCAGGGCAAAGCATTAATCAATTCTGCGACAAAGGAATGATAGACTGTCGGTTGTATGAGTTGACAAGATTACAATTCTGTCTGTGCCCTTGAGCAAGGCACTTAACCCTAATTGCTCCTGAAAGTCGCTCTGGATAAGAGCGTCTGCTAAATGACTGAAATGTAAAATGTTGACAGAAAACAAAGTACTTGTTTAGAAAGCTCTAGCTGAGTGATATCATTTTATGATATGCTTGTTGTGAAATAATTTTTGAATTAATCCTTATTAATGAACTCATCTAATTAACTGTATGCTGTCACTGATTAGGCTGATACCCCATTTCATGAGTGCACAATCCATAGGTTAGCATGTACAGTGCAATATGAATGTCCAATAGACACAATAGACTGACTGGGACGGTGATTTCCTACAGTCGAGTCCTGTAATAAGAGCTGAGATGCTAATATTTGTGTAAACTCTACATAATTGTGTTCTGTAGATGTCACTGAGTAGGTTGGTACCACATTTCATGGCACAATCCATAGGTTACGCAGTACAGTGCATGTAAGTATGCCCGCAATGCAATTCTGAAGTCTAATACCTACCTTCACAATTTGATTTCAAGCTTGTTTTTTGATCGTCACGTGCACTGGTACTCTAAAAATATTTTTTGGGGTCAAATTAATGAATGATCTTTTGTTGAATTCCAGCATTGTTTAGCATTCTATAATTCAATTGAGGCATGTTTTCAATTGGGGACTTTTATTTTGAAGGCAAACCGCCAATTCCACTATTGTTGTTCACCACACAAGTACAAGGGACCACAGTCTAGAGAAGTTTTGCACAAAATTTGAGTAGGCATATTCTCAACCTTGTTCTCTAAAAATTATAATACTGAAGTGGATCTGTTTCTTGTAACAATGTTTATCATAAGGGCAAAATTACCAGTACAAACTGAGCACATATCTCACTGAGATTTGGTCCAATGTTGCTCTGTTGGTAGAGCATGGTGTTTGTAATGCCAGGGTTGTGGGTTCGATTCCCATGGGGGACCTGTATGAAAATGTATGCACTCACTACTGTCTTTTGCTCTGGATAAGAGCATCTGCTAAATGACTAAAATGTAAAGGTAGAGGTCATTTCCCTCTTCCCTGTCCAGACCAGACCTGGGTCAAATACATACTCAAGTATTTGAGGTGTGCTTGATTGATTTACACTTTTTGGGACTATTCCAATGGATCCAAATATGTATAAGTATTTTACATAGGCCCATGTATTTGAAGGCTTCCCCCACCCCCCTCTTATATAGTATTTGGGTAACAGGTCATTGGACTGGACATGTACTAATGAGACATTCATTAAACAGAGTGAAGGTGTGGGAGGATAGGTAGGCCTAAAGGCTACATTTTGCTTGATTACATGGACACTCCCCTGTCTCTGAGCAGTGCAGTATAATATGGTCATTGATATTACTTATCTGGCCGTTGGTCTGTTGCAGGCAGCTAAACCCAGCAACAGCAGCTGTAGTGAGTTGCCACAGTGGAGAGCTTTCAGCCCTCTACAGCCTTGTATGACGTCTGCTCTGTCTGCACCCAGGCTCAAGTCGGAGCATGCAGATACTCGGCCAAGATGCATGCAATGGCCCAAGCAACACAATGGAGACAAACAG
This sequence comes from Salvelinus alpinus, assembly GCF_045679555.1. NCBI lineage: Eukaryota > Metazoa > Chordata > Actinopteri > Salmoniformes > Salmonidae > Salvelinus > Salvelinus alpinus. The sequence continues at coordinate 17,920,911 of NC_092119.1, forward strand.
TTCTAAAGACAAAAGACTCTTGCAAAAACAACTATTTTTCAAATATCTTTGGAAAACCATTTCCATATGTCACACGTTCTACTTCAAAATGTTTTATGCCTGCACATTACAATAACTGAACAAACACCATTTTGTAGGCTACCTTTAAAGGGGTATCTAGCTAGCTCTCCTGTAATGCTCACTGCTGCATATGTGTTGCAATCTGACGGAGCCTCAGATCCCGTCCATTATATTTTCTGAATGGCATTTAGAGTAGTGAAGAAGAAATAACTAGGACTTAGGCTATTAATGAATGACTCATTCAAGTCTCTGGTGACTCCTACCCCTTGACCTTTAGGACTCAGGTTTACCAAGAACCCCGCCAACCTCACGGTAACCCAGGGCAACATGGTTCGCCTGGGTTGTTCCATCGAGGGCCTGAGTGAGCCGGAGATCGTGTGGATGAAGGATGGGGAGAAGCTGTACAGTACAGACCAGATGTACATCCCCCTGGAGCAACACCACTGGGAGACCTTCCACAGGTCAGTGCTTCAGTAGTCCTGACCTACTATTAAGTAGTGTTACCCTTACCACTTTATAGGCTGATTGGAAGATGTCTTCAGACCTTCCATCATAGCATCACTTTTATTGTGTTGCATTTCACCAGAAATGATTGGGAAGCTGTCTTGCAAAGCACAAGCAAACTAACCTTGGAGTGTTGCAAAGCACTTAGCTCACAGCCCCTAGATCAGCTTCTCAAGAGGTCAGGTGTCCTGACAGTTCTTTACTATTTCAGAGAAGGTGCTTGTACATTGAATCATTAAGCTAGAAAAACAACATTGTTTTTATCTTTAAACAATGTGGCTGCTTGCATTGCCTTTTACCCTTCAACATTCTTTGCCCTTGTGTACATTCAAACTTAGGTCAGTCTGCCTTAAATATGCTGTGGATGTTTGGAGGTACAACTACAGGGAATAGCCAACAGCATGTAGGCAGGCACGGTATGTTATGGTATGAGTTTGTTCAGTGTTATGACGAAACATGCAGTGTAATACCATAAATAGAGGCAGTGATGCTGTTCCTGGCTTTGACCCAACATCAGACTTGGGTATTTGAAATGATTCACATAGTATTTGAACTCAGGTCTGCTCAACATGGCGGAACTGAACTTGTAGTTTTGGGTACTGATGGTGGCGAGGAGGATGTAGGTGAGGCTTAATAATTGGCTTGGGGAGGCGTTGTCCCTGGCAGAAAGAGAAAAAAAACTGTAAATAACATGGCTGAAGTGGAGACAGGGGTCTACCCCTACTGTAACCCACACACCAGGTAAACCAGGCCCCGAAGAGGGGCAGGCTGGATTGGAATGCATTCAGCTGCCTGTGACTGAGTGACCTAAAGCTTGGTGCAGACTGCTAGACCTAATGGTTAAGTGAACTTGCATTGCCAGTGGCAGCCATTTCTGTTAATCTCATGCACATGCACTGGGCACTGAAGCTCAAAGGTCTTCAGTTTGACCTCTCTGAAGTCTGAAACCTTTTTCCTGTATCCTTCTGTGTGCTCATGCTCATCACGCAACAATGTCCTAGATACCACGGACATCCACCATATGCTGTGTCTAGTCTAGGGAACTAGAATGACAAGATTGATTGAAATATATATGATAGAATGATTCATATCTATGGTCTAGTGACTAGTCCTTCATTGGTTGTTGATTGGAGTGGTGAGTTTGGATGCGATTGTTGTCAGAAGTGGGATACCATACACGAGTTAGGTGTCAATGTCACAAACGATGCGTGCGCGTCGATGAGGCAGAAATCTGTGTGTTGTTATGATTCTGGACAGTCAGATACAGTGGCAAGAAAAAGTATGTGAACCCTTTGGAATTACCTTGATTTCTGAATAAATCGGTCATCAAATTTGATCTGATCTTCATCTAAGTCACAACAATAGACAACCACAGTCTGCTTAAACTACTAACACACAAATTATTGTATTTGTCTTGTCTATATTGAATACATAGTTTTTCCAACCTACACTGAATGTTTAAATTATGTGAACTCCTCGGCTAATGACTACTCCAAAAGCTAATTGGAGTCAGGAGTCAGCTTACCTGGAGTCCAATCAATGAGACCAGATTGGAGATGTTGGTTAGAGCTGCCTTGCCCTATAAAAAAACACTCACAAAATTTGATTTAGCTATTCACAAGACGTATTGCCTGATGTGAACCATGCCTCGAACAAAATAGATTTCAGAAGAACTAAGATTAAGAATGGTTGACTTGCATGAAGTTGGAAAGGGTTACAAAAGTATCTCTTAAAGCCTTGATGTTCATCAGTCCACAGTAAGACAAATTGTCTATAAATGGAGAAAGTCCAGCACTGTTGCTACTCTCCCTGGGAGAGTAGCAAGAGCACAGTGCAGAATGCTCAATGAGGTTAAGAAGAATCCTACAGTGTCAGCTAAAGACTTACAGAAATCTCTGGAACATGCTAACATCTCTATTGACGAGTATACAATACGTAAAACACTAAACAAGAATGGTGTTCATGGGAGGACACCACGGAAGAAGCCACTGCTGTCCAAAAAAACATGAAGTTTGCAAATGTGCACCTGGATGTTCCAGTAGCGCTGGCAAAATATTATGTGGACTGATTCAACTAAAGTTGAGTTGTTTGGTAGGAACACACAACACTATGTGTGAAGAAAAAAAAAAGCCAGTATACCAACATCAAAACCTCATCCCAACTGTAAAGCATGGTGGAGGGAGCATAATGGTCTGGGGCTGCCTCAGGGCCTGGACAGCTTGCTATCATCGACGGAAAAATGAAGTCTCAAGGTTATCAAGACATTTTTCAGGAGAATATAAGGCTATCTGTCCGACAATTGCAGATACACAGAAGTTGGGTGATGCAACAGTACGACAACCCAAAACACTGAGGTAAATCAACAACAGAATGGCTTCAACAGAAGAAAATACGCCTGGACCAGTCAGTCCTGACCTCAACTCGATTGGGATGCTCGATTAAATCAACAACAGAACTCGATTAAATCAACAACAGAATGGCTTCAACAGAAGAAAATACGAGTGGACCAGTCAGTCCTGACCTCAACTCGATTGGGATGCCCTCAAGAGAGCACTTCACACCAGACATCCCAAGAATGTTGCTGAACTGAAACAGTTTGGAAAAGAGGAATGGTCCAAAATTCCTCCTGACCGTTGTGCAGGTCTGATCCGTTTTGTTGAGGTTATTGCTGCCAAAGGAGGGTCAACCAGTTATTAAATCCAAGGGTTCACATACCCTGCATTGTGAATGTTTACACGGTGTGTTCAATAAAGACATGACAACTTATAATTGTTTGTGTGTTATTAGCAGACTGTGCTTGTCTATTGTTGTGACCTAGATGAAGATCGAATCAAATTTTATGACCAATTTATGCAGAAATCCAGGTATTTCCAAAGGGGTCACATACTTTTTCTTACCACTGTAGCTAGCAACAATGACGACAACAAGCTGCCTTATGGGTAATGGTAGGTGGCTTGTTTCAGCTCATTGTATCTTGTTATTGATACCATGTTTTGAGGTGTTTTGACTCGTTTAGCTAGCTAACCAACAATTGTAACAATGTATTTGAGAGACAAGTGCTCATTGTGCAAACATATTAATGTTTTCAATAAAGATTTGGAGAGAAAATATACTGGTTTACAAGTTGTCAACAATCCTTTGATTCTTAGCAAACTCCGCCTGTTTTGCTCCACAGTTGCGCATGCATCGGTTTTGTTGCTAAACAACTGATCAATCTATGAGTGAGTAGGACCTGCCAATGCAGGCAATGGTTTCCAGAGTGACTCCTAATACAAATACACAGTGTACTCCTGCTGAGTGAAATTTTCCCCAAGCTAGTTTATTGCTCCAATTAGTTATTGTCCTACTTCCAGTGGTTTAAAGTACTTAAGTAAAACATAAACGCAAAAAAAATGACTTAAGTAGTACTTTAAAGTATCTGTACTTTACTATTAATATTTGTGACTACTTTTACTTCACTACATTCCTAAAGAAAATGATGTACTTTTTACATACATTTTCCCTGACACCCAAAAGTAGTCGTTACATTTTGAATGCTTAGCAGGACAGGAAAATGGTCCAATTCACACACTTATCAAGAGAACATCGCTAGTCATCCCTACTGCCTCTGATCTGGAGGACTCATTAAACGCAAATGCTTAGTTTGTAAATTATGTCTGAGTGATGGTGTGCCCCTGACTATCCTTAAATACAAAAGTATGTCTGGTTTTCTTTATAAGGAATTTGAGATGATTTATACTTTTGTTACTTAAGTATATTTTAGCAATTACATTTACTTTTGATACTTAAATATATTTAAAACCAAATACTTTTACTCAAGTAGTATTTTACTGGGTGACTTACCTTAACTTTTACATTAGTCCTTTTCTAGTATCTTTTACTCAAGTATGACAATTGGGTACTTTTTCCACACCTGCCTACTTCATCTCTCAACATATCCTCCAGGGGTTCTTTATTGTTATATTGTACATTTTTCTTCTGCTACCCAGTTATATGTGATGGGCTTTTACCTCCATTCTGCCTAGTGGGTCTCCTCTCATCTATCAGAACTAATCCACATCTTTTTAGGAGAGGTGTTTTTGGATGTGCTCAGGGAATAATTTGGTTTATAGAATTACTACATCATTTAGAAATGTGATTTCTTTTTTTTGCATGTTAAGTACTAGGGGAATCACTGAGTGTGTCTGTCTGTCCGGGTGGTTTCAGTGTGAAGTCTGTCCAGCAGCAGGATGCAGGGAAGTACTGGTGTGAGGTAGAGTTCCGAGGCTCGACCATCTCTTCGGAGCCCGCCTGGATAACAGTAGAGGGTAAATCAATCAATGTTGTCCTGTCTGTCTCTTTCTTTCTCTCAACACAATGGCCTTTTTTTCAATAACATGATCAAATGTATTATCCTGTTATCATGGTCATACTTTCTGGTTCTTTCTCAAGGTGTCCCCCACTTTACACTTGAGCCCCAAGACGTAGCCACGATCCCTGGCGTGCCCTTTAACCTGACGTGTACTGCTGTGGGTCCCCCATGCCCGGTGGAGGTGCTGTGGTGGCTGGGAGGAGTACAGGAGGGAGACATCACTTCCTCTCCATCTGTACTCCATGTTAACGGTAAGTCTCTACCAGGGTTGTTATTCAATCTTTCCTTGATTCCTTTCCTGAAATCTCTTTACTTTCCTTGATTCCTTGCATCATCTCCTCTCACCTTCTCAAAATGCATTGTGGGAGAAGATCTGAGGTTCCTCCCCTCGGGCCCTCTCCTCCAATGAGAAGGTTTTTAGGAGGTGGTGAAGAGAGATGATTTGAAGAACCGACTATAGACTACTGTGCAATATCCTATTTCTGCTGCTTCTCCCCTCCCTCTGGCTGGTTAAATCAACAGTGATATGATGAATCATAAGAATGAGTCAGATCAGAGTGTGTCATTTTCACATACTGTAAGTTCAATAAGGTGGACTGCCGTCTATCTGTTGTAAGAGTGCCATTAGTCATTACAAGGAATGGATTATAGTTTTATAGCATTCTCACTGGTCCTTGAGCTCTGCCCATGAGTTGGAAATATAACTGTTTGAATGGTAGAACTAAGCCAAAGGTTATTCTCAATGGGTGGAAGGCAACTGAAGGGCTGTCTTGCTCTTTCTTTCTCTGTCACCAAGGGTGTAGCCCAAGGCTCAATCCTAGGCACCACGCTCTTCTCAATTTACATCAACAATATAGCTTAGGCAGTAGGAAGCTCTCTCATCCATTTATATGCAGATGATACAGTCTTATACTCAGCTGGCCCCTCCATGGGTTTTGTGTTAAACACTCTACAACAAAGCGTTCTTAGTGTCAAACAAGCTTTCTCTGTACTGAACCTTGTTCTGAACACCTACAAAACAAAGGTGGTTTGGTAAGAAGAATGCCCCTCTCCCCACAGGTGTTATTACTACCTCTGAGGGTTTAGAGCTTGAGGTAGTCACCTCATACAAGTACTTGGGAGTATGGCTAGATGGTACACTGTCCTTCCCATAGCACATAGCAAAGCTGCAGGTTTAAGTTAAATCTAGACTTGGTTTTGTCTATCATAATTGCTCCTCTTTCACCCCAGCTACCAAACTCAGATGACCATCCTACCCATGCTAGATTGGGGAGACATAATTTATAGATCGGCAGGTAAGGGTGCTCTCGAGCGGCTAGATGTTCTTTACCATTCGGCCATCAGATTTGCCACCAATGCTCCTTATCGGACACATCACTGCACTCTATACTCCTCTGTAAACTGGTCATCTCTGTATACCCGTCACAAGACCCACTGGTTGATGCTTATTTATAAAACCCTCTTAGGCCTCACTCCCAGCTATCTGAGATACAGTTGAAGTTTACATACACTTAGGTTGGAGTCATTAAAACTCGCTTTTCAACCACTCCACAAATTTCTTGTTAAACTATAGTTTTAGCAAGTCGGTTAGCACATCTACTTTGTGCATGACACAAGTGATTTATCCAACAATTGTTTACAGACAGATTATTTCACTTATAATTCACTGTATCACAATTCCAGTGGGTCAGAAGTTTACATACACTACATTGACTGTGCCTTTAAACAGCTTGGAAAATTCCAGAAAACAATGGCATGGCTTTAGAAGCTTCTGATAGGCTAATTGACATCATTTGAGTCAATTGGAGGTGTACCTGTGGATGTATTTCAAGGCCTACCTTCAAACTCAGTGCCTCTTTGCTTGACATCATGGGAAAATCAAAAGAAATCAGCCAAGACCTCAGAAAAAGAATTGTAGACCTCCACAAGTCTGGTTCATCCTTAAGAGCAATTTCCACACGCCTGAAGGTACCACGTTCATCTGTACAAACAATAGTACGCAAGTATAAACACCATGGGACCACGCAGCCGTCATACCGCTCAGGAAGGAGATGCGTTCTGTCTCCTAGAGATTAACGCACTTTGGTGCGAAAAGTGCAAATCAATCCCAGAACAGCAAAGGACCTTGTGAAGATGCTGGAGGAAACAGGTACAAAAGTATCTATATCCACAGTAAAATAAGTCCTATATTGACATAACCTGAAAGGCCGCTCAGCAAGGAAGAAGCCACTCCTCCAAAACCGCCATAAAAAAGCCAGACTACGGTGTGCAACTGCACATGGGGACAAAGATCGTACTTTTTGGAGAAATGTCCTTTGGTCTGATGAAACAAAAATAGAACTGTTTGGCCATAATGACCATCATTATGTTTGGAGGAAAAAAGGGGGTTGCTTGCAAGCTGAAGAACACCATCCCAACCGTGAAGCAAGGGGGGGCAGCATCATGTTGTGGGGGTGCTTTGCTGCAGGAGGGACTGGTGCAATTCACCAAATAGATGGCATCATGAGGTAGGAAAATTATGTGGATATATTGAAGCAACATCTCAAAACATCAGTGGGGAAGTTAAAGCTTGGTCGCAAATGGGTCTTCCAAATGGACAATGACCTCAAGCATACGTCCAAAGTTGTGGCAAAATGGCTTAAGGACAACAAAATCAAGGTATTGGAGTGGCCATCACAAAGCCCTGACCTCAATCCTATAGAACATTTGTGGGTAGAACTGAAAAAGGGTGTGCGAGCAAGGAGGCCTACAAACCTGACTCAGTTACACCAGCTCTGTCGGGAGGAATGGGCCAACATTCACCCAACTTCTAGTGGGAAGCTTGTGGAAGGCTACCTGAAACGTTTGACCCAAGTTAAACAATTTAAAGGCAATGCTACCAAATACTAATTGAGTGTATGTAAACTTCTGACCCACTGGGAATGTGATGAAAGAAATAAAAGCTGAAATAAATCATTCTCTCTACTATTATTATACATTTCACATTCTTAAAATAAAGTGGCGATCCTAACTGACCTAAGAAAGGGATTTTTTACTAGGATTAAGTGTCAGGAATTGTGAAAAACTGAGTTTAAAATGTATTTGGCTAAGGTGTATGTAAACTTCCGACTTCAATTGTATCTACTGCAGCCCTCATCCTCCACATACAACACCTGTCCTGCCAGTCACATTCTGGTAAAGGTCCCCAAAGCACACACATCCCTGGGTCGCTCGTCTTTTCAGTTCGCTGCAGCTAGCGATTGGAATGAGCTGCAGCAAACACTCAAACTGGACAGTTTTATCTCCATCTCTTCATTCAAAGACTCAATCATGGACACTCTTACTGACTGTTGTGGCTGCTTTGCGTGATGTATTGTTGTCTCCACCTTCTTGCCTTCTGTGCTGTTGTCTGTGCCCAAGAATGGTTTGTACCCTGTTTTGTGTTGCTACCATGTTGTTGTTGCTACCATGCTGTGTTTTCATGTGCTTCTGCCATGCTATGTTGTTGTCTTTAGGTCTCTCTTTATGTAGTGTTGTCTCTCTTGTCGTGATGTGTGTTTTGTCCTATATTTTTATTTAATCCCAGCCCTCGTCCACGCAGGAGGCCTTTTACCTTCTGGTAGGCCGTCATTGTAAATAAGAATTTGTTATTAACTGACTTGCCTAGTTAAATAAAGGTTGAATAAAAAATGTAAATATATTCTTCAATGAGCGTACGCACAGCACCGAATACACCACTGAATGTTTGACCCTTTTTTTTTTATATATATAGAGGGGGAACCAATGACCTCACCTGCCATATAATGTTTCTCCTTATGTGAAAGGACAAATGTCTTGACCTGAGATTGGAAATGTGTTGTAATTGTTTGAAAACACATAAAAGTGTACAAGTTGTTTGACACTAGCCAGTCCTCTGTGACATCCCATCCACAGAAGTAAATTGACTGGATTTTTCATTAGTTGTCTGTTTTATTCCGTTCTCGTGATATGCAAGCTTTTCATGTTAGTGTCTCCTCTTTCATTTCTCCTTTTATGTTGAGCTGGTTCTGTTTCAGAAATAAGGAGCCTCCTACACTCTGCCATATAACTGGACCTGCCTGGCCCTTTCATCTCAATCAACACTGCTGACCAGAACCTCTCATTATAAGGTTGTGTCGCAAATGGAATCCTATTCCCAATGTAGTGCACTACTTTTGACCAGGGCCCATAGGACTCTGGTCAAATGTAGTGCACTATATAGGGAAAAGGGTTCCATTTGGGCGCATACAAATAATTTGCTGCTAAGTGCCAACTCTGAGTCAGGAATGCGGCAGCCATATAGTCAACTTAACAGGCGTTGATGTTTTCCTATCTGACTCCCAGAGACTGATGTTTCCCTGGAATGTGAGAGTAACCAGAAATGTTTCAGCCCAGCTGATGGTTCTCTGTTATGACTCTGACATGTTGTTTTGTGATTGTCAGTCAGTTGATGAATAACCAGGCAGTGTCCCACAGTGCCTGGTAGTAATCACTGTACAGTACACAAACACCCGCCTTTATGTAAACATATTTGCCATGAAGGATTAGCCCAAGGACATTTATGTAATGGAGGGATACAACAGCCTTATCAAGACAGTCTAGTTTAGGAGTTATTGATTGTGCTGACCTTGTTTCCTTGTGTAGTTTCAGTAGCTGATTTGTTCAAATTGGTAGTGCCAAAATCTCTTTGATCCTAATGAGCCAAGTGTACTACAAACCCTCACAGCACTTCATATACAGTACTCCACTCTGGTATGCATTGCCTACTGTCCAGTGTGTGAGAATTTCTCATTTACATTGGAGATAGACTGTTGGTCAGGCATGATTGCAGGGGACTGGTTTAACACTGTTGGCATAAACTGGCAGCTTACCTTTTAAAAGGGCTCTGGCATGCTGTTGAGTACATCACATCATGAGTACACCATGTCTCCCTCCTCTTTTCCCTGTAGGTGTTAATAACAGCATCAAGTTCTACTGTGAAGCCAAGAATGCCAGAGGTATCTCAGTATCTCGAACAGGCACTGTGCACATTAAAGGTGAGAAATTCATGAATAATCAATGCTGTCATGAGTGTGACTAAGTAATTTTTCGCTGCCTGATGAAGACCGGTTAGTCAATGCACGTTACAGTATGCTGCTGTAATTTAGCTAGGTTTATCGGCCCCTAGTCCAGCTTCTGTTCAGAGTTGGATGTTTGTAAATCTAAAACCCTGTTCTTTAATTGACTGCAGTCCTCCCAGCAGCCCCTAAAGGTGTGCAGGTGGTCCACATGGTGGAGAACAATGTCACGCTGGCCTGGAGCCCTGGCTTCACTGGACACTCTGACCTGTCAGCCTGCACCTTCCAGGTACAGTAACTAAGACTGAACCAACACGACTGAGATGTTCTGTGTCAGTACTACATTCATATAACAAAGAACCCTTTGACCTAATTCTTACATTTAGATTTTCAATAAAGCAACCATAATATGCAGTGGATAAATTAGTTATTATTACGAAATGTGGTGGTTGTTGTCAGTGCTATTTTAAGATGGGAGTGACAACCATCAGAATTCCATTAAAGCCTTGGATGAATGTTTGGCCTAGACTGAGATAATGAAAACCACATACCCATTCTTTTAAAATTAAAGACACCCTGAGTATTTAGACCTCAGTTTCAATATTGGAATGAAAGAATTTGGCAATGGAAATATGACCATTTTTAAAGAGATACTTTGAGATGTTGGCAACGAGGCCCTTTATCTACTTCCTCAGAGTCAGATGAACTCCTGGATACCATTTTTATGTCTCTGTGTCCAGTATGAAGGAATTTAGAGGTAGTTTTGCCAGCTAATGCTAAACTACTAACTTCCTTCATACCTTTTACAGATGTCTAAGAACTCTGGGAGGAAGGTGGAAGTTCGAGACCAGCGTGTGAAGGTTCCACCGTTCCAACAGATCCTCAGTGGGCTGAGCTGCTACTCCAACTACAGTGTTAGAGTGTGCTGTGACAATGAGGTGGGGACATCCCCGTTCTCTGGCTGGCTGGACTTTCAGACACCAGAAGCAGGTGTGCATCCAGTCACTAGAATAGATGATGACATGGGGCTGAACGGGGCTGAACAGGGTTGCGTTCCAAATGGCACCCTATTCCTATGGGCCCTGGTCAAAAGTAGTGCACTATAAAGGGAATAGGGTGCCATTTGGGACTTAAGCCTTTTGTTCATCAACAGTTGTTTTTGTTGTCATTTTCTACCAACTGCACTCACATCACCAGCTGGACATCAATAGCATGTGACGATCCATGCAACAGTCTGGCGAGTAGCAACCTTATCACAATGGGAACATAATGATTCTCTGTGTTTGTGGCCCTCTGTGTCTCACAGCCCCACGGACGACCTTTCAAAGTTGTTACTCTGTCAAAGTAACATGAAACATTCAGAGGTGGTTAAGCGGACACAGATTAACCCTAATCCTGGACCAAAAAGAATTTGAAGGAGATTCTCCATTGAGTTGTCTTTTTAGTCTAGGACTAGCATTAGCTTAATTTTGTCTGGGAATCCACCCCTTATTGTTCATATAGGATATGGTCTAAGTTGATATGCAGTTTTAAATGAGGGTTGTTAAAATAAGTTGGACAGGCGGCTGAGTTTAGAGGTGATCATGAGAGCTAGTCTGAGGGGAGCAGTGGAGTGGGGGTTTCTGGTGGCGACCTTGTTTGTATGTTTGTAAACTGCCAGTGCTGGACACAGGCCAGTGGATTCCAGTCCCACTTGTACAATGAACCATTGTACATGCCCTCAATCCATATCAATGTGCTGCAGTGCTGAACTAAACCCCGTTGTCTCATTGTCGACACACGCTGGTCAAGGAGGCCACTGCAGGAATGATTGGGGTCTCATTTTAGGGTGACCTGAAGCCGGTCTCAATTTGCTTCTGGATTATTGACTTCCCCAGAGTCAGATGAACTTGTGGATACCATTTTTATGTCTCTGTGTGCAGTATGAAGGAAGTTAGAAGTAGTTTCGCAAGCTATTGCTTACTAGCAATGACTGGAAGTCTATGGATATCTACTAGCATGATAGCAGACACCCATAGACTTCCAGTAAATACCCATAAACTTAGTCATTGCGCTAAAGCTAGTTAGCATTGGCTTGCAAAACTACCTCGAACTTCCTTCATACTGGACACAGAGACATACATTTTTTATCCACGAGTTCATCTGACTGCTGGAGTAGATAAAGGGCCTCATTGCCAAATCCCGAAGTATCTCTTGGCCCTTTCCCTTATATCCCATTCAGTGTGTTTAATAGTCACATGTGCAGGGTTGCAGGTGTGATTGGAGGGTACAACTTAGGCTCCGAGCTCCAACATGCAGGACTAAGTTAAATAAAATAATGAAAATGATAATAAAAAATGAAAAACAACAATCTGTAGCAGCGATGAATAAATGTCCATATGTTTGCAGATGTGGAAGCAATACGGCTTATACCTATCCAGACCCTTTAGATCTGTTAACGTTTTTAAGGATTAGGACCAAGGGAGTGATGACAGCATGGACATATACAATGGCAACCCCTTATTGTTCTTTGATGAAATGTAAAGTATTGTCATGACACTGACCCTGTGTCTTCCTTCTTTCTAGTGCCCTCTGCTGCCCCCCGGAACCTGACCTTTGAACTAACTGAACAGCAGCTGTCCCTGAACTGGGCGAGCTTGGACGACAAGGAGCTGCAGGGGAAACTGATGGCCTACAAAGTCCAGTGGAACCTGGGAGGAGAGGGACAGGTTCAGACCCATACACCTGTACACACTGAAGGAATCTAGTATACACCTCAGATGATAGCAAAAGCTGCAGGAAGAAAATAGTCTCTGGCTGTGCAGATCAATGCACATTTCAGTAATTTAATATACCAAATTCTCAGTCACAGTAGACATTGGTCAGTGGAGCATACAATAACCACAGCCAGCTGACACCAGTCTTCAGCTGCTGTCAACAGTCTACGTCTTATTAATTACAATCCCTATGTTTCTGTTATTATGGAATGTGGTACATTACAGTATGACTACGTTCACAATCCTATGGCCATACCAGAAGTTTCTATGGCCATACTAGGGGTTGAGTTGTTTTTAATAGGGACATTGCTATAGAAAATGGGTCAAAAGTATTTTTACTCTCCTTTCTATGACTCCCAATCTGTCAGGTGTTCAGGTGAAATATCTAAACCCTTTGAGCTCGCTACATGTGTTCAGTTTTTTTTTCTTGGCCACTAGAATTGTATAATGACCATACAATGCCTCCAGAAAGTATTCACACCAATAGGTGTTGTCACTGGCCTAGACACACAGTGGCCGAGACACACAGTGGCCGAGACACACAGTGGCCGAGACACACAGTGGCCGAGACACACCCTGGTTTAGACACACCCTGGTTTAGACACACCCTGGTTTAGACACACAGTGGCCTAGACACACAGTGGCCGAGACACACAGTGGCCTAGACACACAGTGGCCTAGACACACAGTGGCCGAGACACGCAGTGGCCGAGACACGCAGTGGCCGAGACACGCAGTGGCCGAGACACGCAGTGGCCGAGACACGCAGTGGCCTAGACACGCAGTGGCCTAGACACGCAGTGGCCTAGACACGCAGTGGCCGAGACACGCAGTGGCCGAGACACGCAGTGGCCGAGACACGCAGTGGCCGAGACACGCAGTGGCCGAGACACCCTGGCCTAGACACACAGTGGCCTAGACACACAGTGGCCGAGACACACAGTGGCCGAGACACACAGTGGCCTAGACAGACACACAGTGGCCTAGACAGACACACAGTGGCCGAGACACACAGTGGCCTAGACACACAGTACCCCATAATGTCAAAGTGGAAATACGGTTTTTGAAAATGTTACACATTCATTCATTAAAAATAAAGCTGAAATGTCTTGTATCAATAAGTATTCAACCCTTTTGTTATGGCAACACTAAATACGTTCAGGAGTAAAAATGTGCTTAACAAGTCACATAAGTTGCATGGACTCACTCCATGTCATGATATTTGAATGACTACCTCATCTCTGTACCCCACACATACAATTACCACAAAGACCAGGGATAAGGGCACCTATTGGTAGATGGGTAAAAATAAAAAAAGAAGACATTGAATATCGCTTTGAGCATGGTGAAATTATTAACTACACTTTGGATGGTGTGTCAATACACCCAGTCACTACAAAGATACAAGTGTCCATCCTAACTCAATTGCCGGAGAGGAAAGACACCACTCAGGGATTTCACCATGATGCCAAAACATTTATTACAGTTTATTAATGGCTGTGATAGGAGAACTGAGGATGGATCAACAACATTATAGTTACTCCACAATACTAACCTAATTGACAGAGTGAAAAAATAAGGATGTCTGTACACAATACAAATATTCCAAAACAAGCATCTTGTTTGCTACAAGGCATTACAGTAAAACTGCAAAAAATGTGGCAAAGCAATTCACTTTTTCTCCTGAATACAAAGTGTTATATTTGGAGCAAATACAACACATTACTGAGTACCACTCTCCATATTTTCAAGCGTCATGTTATGGTGTATGATTGTAATCGTTAAGAACTTGGCAGTTTATTAGGATAAAAAATAAATTTAATGGAGCTAAGCACAGGTTAAATCCTAGAGGAAAACCTGGTTCAGTCTGCTTTCCACCAGACACTGGGAGATTAATTCACCTTTCAGCAGGACAGTAACCTAAAACACAAGGTCAAATCTACACTGGAGTTGCCGAGTTACAGTTTTGATTTAAATCTACTTAAAAATATATGGCAAGACCTGAAAATGGTTAAAGATCATGATCATTTGTGTTGCTGAAATTGTAACATCAAATTAATGTTCAAAATGTATTCCAAGTCCTCTTGCATGGTCTTCAATGTAATATTTTCTCATAATGGAGAGAATTCAAAAAAATTACTTAATTAAAAGGTCACATTTCATATTTTGTTTCAGTGGTGTCAAAGCATGTGTGTCTCTGTGATAAAAGGCCGGCACTTACTTGGATCTAATTTGCAATGGAAGCTTTGTTTTTAAGTTTCTTAAACTCAAAGCAATATGTCTTAATAGAACACACATTAACATACGTTTTGGTTGTTGTGTTCCAGGAGGCGTTGCTCTTTAAAGAGAACATGGCCCACCTGTCTGGTGGAGGTCGTTTCTTCAACGCTACCTTCCAGGTGTCGGCGTGTACAGTGGCCGGCTGTGGGCCCTGGAGCCAGCCTGTACTGGTCATGCCCGCCTCAGGTCAGTGAGCCCTTCTGTCACTCAACCACTATCAGTCCCCCTGTCACGCTGGTTGTGTACACTTGACACTTACATGCGACTTCTACTATCAGAATACAAAGATCGCATTGAAAAGACAAACAAGTCGCATTGTGGTCGGATTGTGATCAGATCTGACTGACCACTTCAGGTGGTCAGGGACGCATTGCGGGTGGATTTCTCCTCAGTCTGGACGCAATCAGGCTACAGAAAGTGCATACAGTGGGAAACGTCATCAGCACTTCGCCAACAAGTCTCCTGAAAACTTGTGTTTTGGAAGCGAAAGGCACCATATTTTTTCATTAAACGTTGGAGGAAATACATTCCTAGCATGTGAGGAACGTGTTTCCTGGCTTCATAAATGCTAGCTAATTAGGTGGGGAAAAATTGTTTGGCTAACCTGTTTGCAATCCCTTTAGCTTTGCTGGCTGGCTACAGAGGTTAGTTGGTTAGTTAGCTATAGTAGATAAATACTGCCATCAAGTTGTTGTGTTATCAAATTTAGCCTTTTCCACCGTTTGCATATTGGCATTTCAATATAACCTAGGAAAAGGGAATCCGGACACAATGTGGACAGATTTAAATGTAGGTGTAGATGTACAGTGGGGCAAAAAAGTATTTAGTCATCCACCAATTGTGCAAGTTCTCCCACTTAAAAAGATGAGAGGCCTGTAATTTTCATCATAGGTACACTTCAACTATGACAGACAAAATGAGAAAAAAAAATCCTGAAAATCACATTGTAGGATTTTTAATGAATTTATTTGCAAATTATGGTGGAAAATAAGTATTTGGTCACCTACAAACAAGCAAGATTTCTGGCTCTCACAGACCTGTAACTTCTTCTTTAAGAGGCTCCTCTGTCCTCCACTCGTTACCTGTATTAATGGCACCTGTTTGAACTTGTTATCAGTATAAAAGACACCTGTCCACAACCTCAAACAGTCACACTCCAAACTCCACTATGGCCAAGACCAAAGAGCTGTCAAAGGACACCAGAAACAAAATTGTAGACCTGCACCAGGCTGGGAAGACTGAATCTGCAATAGGTAAGCAGCTTGGTTTGAAGAAATCAACTGTGGGAGCAATTATTAGGAAATGGAAGACATACAAGACCACTGATAATCTCCCTCGATCTGGGGCTCCACGCAAGATCTCACCCCGTGGGGTCAAAATGATCACAAGAACGGTGAGCAAAAATCCCAGAAACACACGGGGGGACCTAGTGAATGACCTGCAGAGAGCTGGGACCAAAGTAACAAAGCCTACCATCAGTAACACACTACGCCGCCAGGGACTCAAATCCTGCAGTGCCAGACGTGTCCCCCTGCTTAAGCCAGTACATGTCCAGGCCCGTCTGAAGTTTGCTAGAGAGCATTTGGATGATCCAGAAGAAGATTGGGAGAATGTCATATGGTCAGATGAAACCAAAATAGAACTTTTTGGTAAAAACTCAACTCGTTGTGTTTGGAGGACAAAGAATGCTGAGTTGCATCCAAAGAACACCATACCTACTGTGAAGCATGGGGGTGGAAACATCATGCTTTGGGGCTGTTTTTCTGCAAAGGGACCAGGACGACTGATCCGTGTAAAGGAAAGAATGAATGGGGCCATGTATCGTGAGATTGAGTGAAAAAACGTGGCTGGGTCTTTCAGCATGACAATGATCCCAAACACACCGCCCGGGCAACGAAGGAGTGGCTTCGTAAGAAGCATTTCAAGGTCCTGGAGTGGCCTAGCCAGTCTCCAGATCTCAACCCCATAGAAAATCTTTGGAGGGAGTTGAAAGTCTGTGTTGCCCAGCAACAGCCCCAAAACATCACTGCTCTAGAGGAGATCTGCATGGAGGAATGGGCCAAAATACCAGCAACAGTGTGTGAAAACCTTGTGAAGACTTACAGAAAACGTTTGACCTCTGTCATTGCCAACAAAGGGTATATAACAAAGTATTGAGATACACTTTTGTTATTGACCAAATACTTATTTTCCACCATAATTTGCAAATAAATTCATAAAAAATCCTACAATGTGATTTTCCCCCCCTCATTTTGTCTGTCATAGTTGAAGTGTACCTATGATGAAAATTACAGGCCTCTCATCTTTTTAAGTGGGAGAACTTGCACAATTGGTGGCTGACTAAATACTTTTTTGCCCCACTGTATAACATGTTCGGGAATTACATTATCGTAACTCTATGATCAGAATACAAAATCTGTATGAACTGTCGAGTCTAAAGACGGCCTCTGTCACTATCCACTATTAGTCCCTCTGTCACTATCCAACATTAGTCCCTCTGTCACTATCCACTAGTAGTCTAGTTTTGAAACCTATGCTCCAAATTTAAAGGTGACACGGCTTTGTGTTGTATGTAAAGCTAGCTTGTTATACTGTGTGTGTGTGTGTTTATGTTCCACAAAGCAGTGGCAGCCCAGACTCAGAGAGGCCATATGTGGGTGGGTCTGTTGCTGGGCCTGCTGGTGGCCACCATGGTAGGGCTTCTCCTGACAGTCCTAGTGCACCGCAGAGGGAAGGAAACACAGTTTGGGTAGGCTATGATTGTCTCTCTCTCTCTACTAGAATACAGCCATTCATATATATATGTATATATATCTCTAGACATAATTCTTTAGGTGAGAATGATTTATATGGGCTGAAAGCAGCGCACCACCCCCTTCACATACAGGCAGGTTTTTCTGCAGTATATACCAGAATCCGAGGCATTGTTTGAATACTTTGACAGCATCCTTCTTCACTTCTTTCTTCTGAGCTGACATGATTGGATAAGGAAAAGCAAGGTTTCCACGAGATTCCCTTCAACAATGTTTTGGTCTGATCAGTGGAATATCTCTAGGAAGGGAGGAAGGATGCATTTTAGAAGTATCTGAACACAGGGGCAATGTATCTACAAGGTTACAACACCAACGTAAAGATGGGATAATAGGGCTCTGCTTGTCCTTGCAGGTCTGTGTTCAAGCCACCGGGGACTGAGAGCACGGTCTCCTTCACTGCAGCCAGGTCATTCAACAGGACCTGCTCTGAGCTCCCAGACTCCACCTGTAAGTAAAGTCAGTCATGTTTGGCTTGTAGCCTCCACAAATAAATGTTTCTCTATTGACACATATGGCACAAGCACTACAGTGCGGTTGAATCCTAAATGGCACACTATTCCCGATATAGTGCACTACTTTTGACCAGAACCTTTTGGGCTCACTACATAGGCAAAAAGGTGCCTCTATTGACCACTACTGTGGACCTGGGTTGTGAAATAATGAATTGTATCTCTGTCTTCCACCAGTGGACAGCTTGGGTATCAACGACGATCTGAAGGCCAAGCTTCAAGACGTTCTGATCCCAGAAAGGCTACTGACCCTCGGACACATCTTGGGAAAAGGTTGGTGGGACATCCTCTGTTTATTTCACTTAGCTGTGCTACACAGATAAAGTACATTTAGATAGAAAACCTTTACAATGTATTGTTTGATGCTGCAACGTGCAAAATCAAATCAGTTTATTGGTCACGTACATAGATTTACAGGTGTTATTGCAGGTGCAGCGAAATGCTTGTTTTCTAGCTCCAACAGTTTAGTAATATAATACCCTCACCCCCACAGTGACCATGCGTGCGTACGTACATATCCCAACCAGAAGCAATAGATTACAGGCAACATCTGCACTGAGCTAAAGGCTAGAGCTGTCGTTTTCAATGAGCGGGACACTAATCCGGACGCTTATAAGAAATCCCGCTATGCCCTTTGACGAACCATCAAACAGACAACGTGTCAATACAGGATCAAGATTGAATCCTACTACACTAGCTCTGACGTTCGTCGTATGTAGCAGGGCTTGCAAACTATCACAGATTACAAAGGGAAACCCAGCTGCGGGCTGTCTAGTGACGCGAGCCTACCAGTCCAGCTAAATACTTTTATGTGCGCTTCGAGGCTAGGAACACTGAACTATGCATGAGAGCATCAGCTATCACCCTCTCCTTAGCCGATGTATGACCTTTAAACAGGTTAACATTCACAAGGCCACAGGGCCATCCGGATTACCAGGACGAGTACTCAGAGCATGCACAGACCAACTGGCAAGTGTCTTCACTGACATTTTCAACCTCTCCCGTAATACCAACATGTTTTAAGCAGAACACCAAGGTAACCTGCCTAAATGACTACCGGCCCGTAGCACTCACATCTGTAGCCATGAAATGCTTTGAAA
Organism: Salvelinus alpinus; assembly: GCF_045679555.1. Lineage (NCBI taxonomy): Eukaryota > Metazoa > Chordata > Actinopteri > Salmoniformes > Salmonidae > Salvelinus > Salvelinus alpinus. The sequence goes on from NC_092119.1 coordinate 17,940,338, forward strand.
GGCTGGTCATGGCCCACATCAACACCATTATCCCAGACACCCTGGACCCACTCCAATTCGCATACCGCCCCAACAGATCCACAGATGACGCAATCTCTATTGCACTCCACACTGCCCACTGATCGTTGTCTTGTTGAAAGCTGAACCTTCACCCCAGTCTGAGGTCCTTAGCACTCTGGAGCAGGTTTTCATCAGGGATCTCTTTGTACTTTGCTCTGATTATCTTTCCCTGGATCCTGACTAATCTCCAAGTCCCTGCCGCTAAAAAACATCCCCACAGCATGATGCTTCCACCACCATGCTTCACCGTAGGGACGGTGCCAGGATTCCTCCAGACGTGACGCTTGACATTCAGGCCAAAGAGTTCATCAGGCCAGCGAATCTTGTTTCTCATGGTCTGAGAGTCTTTAGGTGCCTTTTGGCAAACTCCAAGCAGGCTGTCATGTGCCTTTTACTGAGGAGTGGCTTCCGTCTGGCAACTCTACCATACAGGCCTGATTGGTGTAGTGCTGCAGAGATGGTTGTCCTTTTGGAAGGTTCTCCCATCTCCACAGAGGAACTCTAGAGCTCTGTCAGAGTGACCATCGGGTTCTTGGTCACCTCCCTGACCAAGGCCCTTCTCCGATTGCTCAGTTTGGCTGGGCGGTCAGCTCTATGAAGAGTCTTGGTGGTTCCAAACTTCTTCCATTTAAGAATGATGGAGGCTACTGTGCTCTTGGGGACCTTCAATGCTGCAATCAAAATGTTTTTGGTACCCTTTCCCAGATCTGTGCCTCGACACAACCCTGTCTCGGAGCTCTACAGACAATTCCTGCGACCTCATGGCTTGGTTTTTGCTCTGACATGCACTGTCAACTGTGGGACCTTATATAGACAGGTGTGTCTTTCCAAATCATGTCCAATCAATTGAATTTACCACAGGTGGACTCCAATCAAGTAGTAGAACCATCTCAAGGATGATCAATGGAAACAAGATGCACCTGAGCTCAATTTCAAGTCTCATAGCAAAGGGTCCGAATACTTATGTAAATAAGGTATTTCAGTTTTTATTTGTAATACATTTGCAACAATTTCTAAAAACGTGTTTTTGCTTTGTAATTGTGGGGTATTTTGTGTAGATTGAGAGAAAAAAATTTAATACATTTTACAATAAGGCTGTAACGTAACAAAGTGGAAAAAGTCAATGGGTCTGAATACTTTCCGAAAGTACATATCTACCTCAGCTACCTCCTACCCTTGCACATGGACTTGGTACTGGTAACCCGTGTATATAACCAAGTTATCGTTGCTGTATATTTATTCCTGGTTATTTTTCTATTTATTCCTCATTATTACTATTATTATCTATTTTTTCTCTTTGCATTGTTGGGAAGGGCAAGCATTTCACTGTTGGTCTACACCTGTTTACGAAGCATGTGACAAAATTTGATTTGAAATTGAGAGCATTTACAAAATGCAAAATTTACATTTACATGGCCTATAACCATAACTGTGTATTGCTAAATAACAAGACAGACAATGTCTGTATTATATTTTGGAATATGTTGAGTTGTTTGAGAAGTAACGTACCAGTGATGTATCTGTGTCTGTTTAGGTGAATTTGGCTCAGTGCGTGAGGCCTTCCTAAAGACGGAGGACAGCACTGTACAACAGAAGGTTGCAGTGAAGGTGCTAAAAAGTGAGACTTTAGACTTTACATTTGAACTGCCTTTTGTATGATAATAATTTAGCAGATTTATATAGCGCTTTTCTACCAACGTAGGAACTCAAAGCACTTTACATAGTAGGGGGAACTCCCCTCATCCACCACCAATGTGTAGCACCCACCGGGGTGATGCACGGCGACCATTTTGGTGCCGGAACGCTCACCACACATCAGCTATCAGGTGGAAAGGTGAGGAGTGATATATACCAATTAGGAATGAGGGGGATGATTAGATGGCCATGATGTAATGGGGCCAAGTTGGGAATTTAGCCATGATCCCGGGGTTAACACCCCTGTTCTTATGAGTGTGTCAGTGGATATTACATTGATACCTGTATAATGTGAACTAATAAGTCATCGGAAGTTATGATAATGTATGTTCTCTGTCCTTTTTACATCAGCGGATATCAACTCATCATGTGATATTGAGCAGTGCCTGAAAGAGGCTGCTTACATGAAGGACTTCCACCATCCAAATGTCATCCAGCTCATTGGTTAGTGGCAGTGAAGACATATTTTACTCACTTCAATTAAATCTACCTTTTTTTATATCCTTAGGGGCAATTAAGAAAGGCATTGCCAGATTCCAAATAATAACAGCTTGCACATATAATACAACCACAACAACAAGTAAGGCTACTTGGGATCAGAAACGGAGTGTTTTAAGAGTTGCCCATCAATCAATGTGCTTTGACCAGGGCCGGCCCTAGCCTTATGGCTAAGCGAGATTTGGTCGGGGGTGCCCCCACCTCACGGCAAAACATTTGTGTCCCCCCTCTTGACGCGGAGAGAAAAACATTACGCTTTAAGTTAATTTCCTGCAATTCTGCACATTTTGCCAAGGGGTATAGAGAAAATGTTGCAGTTTTAAATGAAGTTAACTGCAATTCTACAGATTCTACGATGGCCTGACATTTTTATTTATTTACATTTTATAATGAATTTCATGCAATTCTACTCATTTTTCCATGGGGTGGATATCTAATATGATATGAGTGAAAATGACAAACAAAATCAATGGGGGCAACCTGGAGGTCAGGGCCCCTGGGCGAGTACCATGTCGGTGTTCGGCCATGATAGCCGGCTAGACAAACTACTCATCTAAAAATTGTTAGTTTACATGGATAATTGAGTGACTGTCAGTAACTGACATAATAAGAGAAACTGCTGATGCACAACCACATTTTTAAATTGCACCTGGTGTATTGTACTAATCTTACTCTCATTAGTGAGTTCCTAAAAACTAAAGGGGGGGGGGGGGGGGTTAGGTTGGGGGTCTCCTAGCAGCCTGCGGCCCTAAGCAACCGCTTATGCCTGAAGCTGGTCCCGGCTTTGACTGACTTGTTCTGCTGAGTTGTTGATTGAATATATATTTTTTCTCTAGGAGTGAGTTTGCACAGGCGGCCTCAGCAACGGTTGCCCATCCCCATGGTTATCCTGCCCTTCATGAAGCATGGGGATCTTCACACCTTTCTGCTCATGTCCCGCCTTGGAGATGAGCCCTTTGTGAGTAGTCACCTATACATTTTATACACACTTGTATGCATACTAAAATAGATACCCAATACAGGGACACAAACGCTCAGTGGCCAGTTTATTAGGTATACCCATCTAGTACGGGGTCGGACCCCTTTTCCTCCAGAACAGCCTGAATTCTTCAGGGCATAAAAACGTTGCTAAATTGGTAGCAAGGGACCTAACGTGTGCCAGGAAAACATTCACCACACCATTACACCAACAGCCTGTACTATTGACACCAGGCAAGATGAGGCCATGGACTTAGATGCATGTTTTAAATAATTCCATAATTTCCTGTTATAGACTATACTGGAAAGACAAGTCTTAGTGTAGGGTCAAATATTTTTTTCCCAGGACACTTTCTAATTGATGCATATCTTCAAATCATGTTTTAACAAAGTAATGTTGCGGTCTCTCCCTCACACAGACAGTGTCACTGCAGATGCTCATTCAGTTTATGTTGGACATTGCTCGTGGAATGGAGTACCTGAGCAACAAAAGCATCATACACAGGGATCTGGCTGCACGCAACTGCATGTAAGTGAATTACCAGTAGAGTAGACAGTGGCTCCATCTCAAATGGCACCCTATTCCCTATAAAGGGCACTACTTTTTATCAGAGCCCCATGGGCCCTGGTCAAAACTAGTGCACTAAATAGCAGGGTTCATACACATTTTGACAGAAGTAGTATCATAACTTTTCCAAAACTTCTCCATGACATTTAACCAAATTTCCATGACCAACAATTGGCGGCGTCTCTATGTACGTATGAAAAATATGCGTAATGTGGTATCAACACTGGGAGGCTGCTTTCTGATCCCATGTACTATCCTCCTGTTGTTGTGCAAGGCACTTAACCCCCACAAAGTAGAATACCGGTTAGGCAACTATATAAATCACGTGGTCAACCCTAGTCTGGAGAGGTACTGGGTGAAAGCTTTTGATCCAGCCCTGCTCAAACACATCAGAGCCAGTTTACCAAGGTCCAGTTGGGCAGCTAATCTCTAAAATGTGGTTTGTTAGAGGGGGGCTGGAACAAAAGCCTGTACACCCATTAGCTCTCCTGGAGGATGGTTGACCACCCTTGATGACAAATATTACAACCAAATACATTTTATGCCTTTTGAAATAACTCGCTCATTCAATATATCAAAGATCAAGTGGCTACAAATCTTTTTATTCAGCTGAAGCAAACCCACAAATTTTCTTCAGGAAATGTACCTTTTCTAGTTAAGTTTCTAAGCTAACTTGGTGTTTACTCTGCAGGCTGACTAGCACCTTGAGTTGAATGTCCCATACAGTGGATGCCCAAATTAACTGGAAGTATCTACAAAAACATTACTGTTTGCGATTCACAAATTATTATTTTGATTCACGATTCGATTCATTGCAACTGAACCAAAACCCAACTAATACAATGTTGAAGTGAATAATTCCTTTCATCCCAAAAAATTGTTAGTCTGTAGAAAGTTTTTGGGGACATGACGAAATGCTAATAATAGTTCAATAGTTAACTAGTGCAGGGGTTTTTCACTCGGGGGGGGGCCCTTCCAGCATTGGGGAACATCCCGTGCCCCCCCCATGACTATTTCTATGGGCACAGGCACTATGGGCACTTTCAATTCTATACATTTTGCCATGTGTATTCATGTGATATGAGTCACAAAAAAATTACAATATCTATAAACAAAAACAAATCTAAAAATATACGTTAGCTGACATGGGCTAGTTGACCTGGACAGTTCTTACAAGTTATAAATAGCTCTCTAAGGTATGCAATGACTGACAAGAGCAACTGATGATGCACTACCCAATTTCGAAATTGCACCTTGTGCATTCTACTATTACAACTTTCAAGAATAAGTTTAAAGCCGGTTTGAGTTCCTTAAAAACATTTTTTTATTAATCTACAGTGCCTTCGGAAAATATTCAGCCACATTGACTTTTTTAACATTTTGTTACGTTACAGCCTTATTCTAAAATTGATTAAATAAATACAAATATTCGGCAATCTACACACACTACCATAATGACAAAGCAAAAACATGTTTTTAGAAATGTTTGCTAATTTACAAAATACTTTTTACATAAGTATTCAGACCCTTTGCTATGAGAATCAAAATTGAGCTCAAGTGCATCCTGTTTCCATTGATCATCCTTGAGATGGTTAAAGTCCACCTTTGGTAAATTCAATTGATTGGACATGATTTGGAAAGGCACACACCTGTCTATATAAGGTCCCACAGTTGACAGTGCATGTCAGAGCAAAAAACAAGCCATGGGGTCGAAGGAACTGTCCGTAGAGCTCAGAGACAGGATTGTGTTGAGTCACAGATCTGGAGAAGGGTACCAAAACATTTCTGCAACTTTGAAGGTTCCCAAGAACACAGTGGCCTCCATCATTCGTAAATGGAAGATGTTTGGAACCACCAAGACTCTTCCTAGAGCTGGCTGCCCGGCCAAACTGAGCAATCGGGGTTGAAGGGCCATGGTCAGGGAGTTGACCAAGAACCTGATGGCCACTCTAGAGTTCCTCTTTGGAGATGGGAGAACCTTCCAGAAGGACAACCATCTCTGCAGCACTCCACCAATCAGGCCTTTATGGCAGAGTGGCCAGACGGAAGCCACTCCCAGAACAACAGCAAAGGACAATGTGAAGATGCTGGAGGAAACAGGTAGAAAAGTATCTATATCCACAGTAAAATGAGTCCTATATCGACATAACCTGAAAGGCCGCTCAGCAAGGAAGAAACCACTGCTCCAAAACCACCATAAAAAAAGCCAGACTACAGTTGGTAACTGCACATGGGGACAAAGATCATCCTTTTTGGAGAAATGTCCTCTTGTCTGATGAAATCAAAATAGAACTGTTTGGCCATAATGACCATCGTTATGTTTGGAAGAAAAAGGAGGATGCTTGCAAGCCGAAGAACACCATCCCAACCGTGAAGCACGGGCATACCAGCATCATGTTGTGTGGGTGCTTTGCTGCAGGATGGACTGGTGCACTTCACAAAATAGATGGCATCATGAGGCAGTAAACTTATGTGGATATATTGAAGCAACATCTCAAAACATCAGCCAGGAAGTTAAAGCTCGGTCACAAATGGGTCTTCCAAATGAACAATGACCTCAAGCATACTTCCAAAGTTGTGGCAAACTGGCTTAAGGACAACAAAGTCAAGGTATTAGAGGGGCCATCACAAAGCCCTGACCTCAACCCTATAGAAAATGTGTGGGCAGAACTGAAAAGGCGTGTGCGAGCAAGGAGGCCTACAAACCTGACTCAGTTACACCAGCTCTGTCAGGAGGAATGGGCCAAAATTCACCCAACTTATTGTGGGAAGCTTGTGGAAGGCTACCCGAAACATTTGACCCAAGTTAAACCATTTAAAGGTAATGCTACCAAAAACGAATTGAGTATATGTAAACTTCTGACCCACCGGGAATTTGATGAAAGAAATAAAAGCTGAAATAAATCATTCTCTCTACTATTATTCTGACATTTCACATTCTTCAAATAAAGTGGTGATCCTAACTGATCTAAAACAGGGATTTTTTACTAGGATTAAATGTCAGGAACTGTGAAATTTAGTTTAAATGTATTTGGCTAAGGTGTATTTAAACTTCTGACTTCATGTGTATGTACAGTTGAAGTTGGAAGTTTACATACACCTTAGCCAAATACATTTAAACTTAGTTTCATAATTCCTGACATTTAATCCTAGTAAAAATATTTGGCTAAAGTGTCATTCCGATCCTGACTAATATGTAGAAACTATTCCTAAATAAATTACATTAACAAAAATAATTAAATACATTTTCTAAAACTTATAGGATTTTCTAAAACCTATCCAGGCCTGGAAAACACCATTTTAAAATGTCATGACTTTTCCATGATTCTCATGAGCGTACAAACCCTGAAATAGGGAATGGGGCACAATTTTAAGACACAGCCTGTCACTTTACTCTATTTCTTAACTGGAACTCCCTCTAATATGGTTTACACACTGAATTTACTAGAGCTTGGTTCTGCCTCAGGGTTAGATTGTCACCATCTCCACTCCTTTATTCATAGGCTGAGTGAAAACTTGACAGTCTGTGTGGCAGACTTTGGCCTTTCAAAGAAAATCTACAGTGGTGACTACTACAGACAAGGATCCGTCTCAAAGCTGCCTGTCAAGTGGATAGCACTGGAGAGCCTTGCTGACAATGTCTACACTACTCAGAGTGATGTGGTACGTTACGTACAACCAGACGCACCCTCAGTGGTCATAGCATCACTTTCAAAATTATAGTGACACTGTAAGACAGCAATATTTTAGTTGGGGATCCCTCTTCAAATCAGTTTTGTAATGTAACTCAATACATCATAGATAAAATGCAGATTTTGTTTTCAGATGTGTCTATTGAATTTTAGCATTTTTTAAACCATGTAGTGGCCCCAGATGTTCACTAAATCTGTTTCATCGATAAGATGTTTTCGGGAACTGTCAATTCATTATCTTTGCCTTTAGCGCCCCCAGAAGTTAACTGACTGTTTCCCACCAGTGGGCGTTTGGAGTCACCATGTGGGAGATCATGGCACGTGGACAGACCCCCTACCCTGGGGTGGAGAACTCTGAAATCTACGAGTACCTCATCAAGGGAGAGAGGCTCAAACAACCGCCTGACTGCCAAGATGACATGTGAGTGATCCACTGGATGTGGTAGAAAAAACTCAGGCATTGACCAATTGTGATGGGTTCTATTATACTTTTCAAATAACTTAAACAAATGAAATTATTATTGGTGCCAGAAAATTTTATATTTTACTGTATTTAACCTGGTACCGCATTGAGAAGACTTTTACAATAATGACCTGACAGTTTGAATCTTTTTCCAGGTACGAGATCATGCATAGCTGCTGGAGCCCTGTTCCCAAGTGCCGCCCCAGTTTCCAGCACCTGATTGACCAGCTGGAGGGGCAATGGGCCAGCCTGTCCTCAGGGCCTAGTTTTATTAAGGAGGCCCTTCTCTACGTTAACCTGGAGAGTGACGAGGGGGAGTCAGGGGCACTGGGCCCAGGGGAGGACCCCTCGTGGTCAGCAATGCCCTGGCAGTGTGTGGGAATGGAGGAGGATGAGAAAGACTGGCTCATGGTGTCTTCTGGGGCAGCTGTGGCTATTGGTGGAGACTACCGCTACATCATTGGCCCTAACTGCAACTGTACTGAAGAGGAGGGTGGGAGGCAGGGGGACTCGATGGATACCTTGCAGCAAGAAGTCAGGGATGAGGAATATGAAGACACGATCATTAATGTGTGATTTATATTTTGAACACGCCGCCTCCCCTGCCCTCCAGATTTCAGACTGACCAGTTGGTTGTGGATGGTTGGTCACTCACTACTGCCCTCCAGTGAAGTTTCTGAAAACAGCTGCTTACCAGCATTACTTGGATTGAAGTGCATATCTCAATGAACTTTTCTACCCATTTTATTGCCAGTCATTTGCAGTGTCATTTTGTACTTTAAACTAAGGACTTCACATTGACACACACAATCAGCCTTATCATTGAACAAAGAACAATAACACTACTAATATTTAAAATGATACATTTGACAAACAGAACTTTATAATGGAAAATTCTATAGTATTATGCATCTTTTGAAGTTTAGGCAGCATTTGATTATAAAAGCAGTCCCATTTGTCATTAGTGTACACTGTACTGTAGGTGGTAGGTATTGAACATTGGTATTTGCTGCTTTGCGAACGAACTCCCTTATCTCTATGATAAGCATCTCCTGTCCAAAAGTGTGCTACACGTTCTTAATCTGTATTCTCATTTAACCTTAGAATAACATTACACGGGACTACCACTGTAATAATCCCCTAACATTGTGACTGAGTTATTTAGAATTATAAACTGGGTGTTTTGAGCACTGAATGCTGATTGACTGCCACCCGTGGTATATCAGACCGTATACCATGGGTATGACATTACATTTATTTTTACTGCTCTAATTATGTTGGTAACCAGTTTATAATAGCAATAAGGCAGACCTCAGAGGTTTGGTATATGGCCAATATACCACACCTCCTCATGCTTTATTGCTTTAGTATACCATTGAGAATTTATGGAAACAGGAATATATGCAGAACATTGTGTATGTATTCAAGAAAAATACCAGAGTGAATATGGATAAAGACATTAGCCTGATGAAATGTGAGCTTGTTGTTCACTGATGTTCAAAGTGCTTACACACACCCTTGATTTTGCTTTTGGAGCATTCCATGTATTGGATATCAAGGGACATGTTTTAATATTTTAAATGTAATTTTTTGTATATTGTGTTAAAATTATTTCCAGAGATACAACCTAGAGCATTAAACAGAGACTTGTGAAGCTGGTGCTTTGTGTTGTGATTCTCTCTGTCCAGTCCATCCCTACCAGCAGGTTTATAGTTGTTTTAGATTTGTGCATCAAGCTACAATGTAATTCTCACCTGAAGTGTAAGTAAATAAAGTATTGGTTGTTTGTGATAGTATATATTCTTCTTTGCACCTTTTGGGCGAGCATGGAATAAAACCCATGTGCAGTCTAACTGTGCCCCATCTGAATAAATAAAGGTCAAGAAAGTTCTATTGTAAATTGTCAGATACTGAGATTTGTCTTATCACAACTTCAAAAGGTAATTTCAACTGTCTCTTAACTTTAGCCTTCATCCAAAACCACTAGTGTTGTTGCTCTCACGTGCTGTCAGTCTGATTAATCAGGCAGCAATACACAATTAGTATATACAGCCCGAAACTAACGTTTGCAAAATTGTTTAAATGTTCCTTATAAGCCAGAATTGAGTAATATTACATTTAAATGTACCGGTTGTCTGTGCAGTTTGTCCTTCCACTTCTCTATTGAGACAATATCTACAGGAAAGTTTAATGACTTTAAGAGAGCTGGTAGTAGGTATATGGTTCCCGATTGAGTTTCATATTGGATATTCTGTTCTCTTGTCAATAGCTACTAAACCAAGCATGCTATGGTATATTCTAATCCAGGGGAGGATGGGGAACAATCCACCCTTAAAAAAAAAATCCCCACCCCCTACACAAAAAAAGGTGTGGATTGTTCTCCATCCTCCCATGATTTAGAATATACCATTTTCATTGTCATTAAATGCCTGGTTCAGCTTAGAATATTGACATGTAAACAATATTTCCACAATGACCACTTGTCCCTCAAATACATTTTTACAGTTTCCTGAATTTGCCATATTGTCAAAACATATCAAGAACAAAATTGACAACTCAGACTTCAGCTCCATTGTTTTTATGATGTCAGCTAACCCATCTATAACTATTGAATAGAACCAAATATCCAATATAAAACGTATTTTACCTGTGCCAATACAAACCATGTAACTACCTGGTTAACAATAGTTTACTGTGGATATTTTGTCTCAATTCAAACAGCTAAAGGACAAACCACACAGACAACCGGTAGAGTCATTTTTAAAGTGATTTTATTCAACAATCTAGCTTTTAAGGAATATTGACACGATTTTGCAGGCATTAGTACAGGCTGTATATACCAATTAACTTGGTATTACAGCCTGATTAATCAGACTAGATCTGTCAGTGTTTGCATAAAAATGTATGGACATCCCCAGGCCAATCCATCAGCGTTAGACTCAGGAGTGGCTATAAATTCTGTAAATGCCATTCAGCTCGCTAGGTAACTACTGCGGTCTTTAGCGCGTGCCAAGATGGATCCGCCAGTCCCACTGTTCTCCTCTCAACAATGCTAGGTAGCTACAGCTGTAAACAATGTCTTGCGTCGTCGGCGCTTATGACTAACTACAGATCCATTGACAGTAAGCAACGTTACCAAACCACAGAGCAAAAATACAAGGTTGCTGGTAAATTCGTGCATTGAACATTTCAAGGTGGTAGGCTAGCACCTGTGGCTTCCCCTGAACCAACATGCCCATGAGCATTGTCCGTCATTACATAGCTACAACTGAACAGTCGCTCGTGCGCACACCATATCGACAGGCTTAGCTCATATTTTCTACCCCAACCTTCGTCTTTGTTGAAGGTCCCCTACCAAAAAGCGAGGAGTTGCAAACCTCCCCATGGCGGCGTTCGGTTCGGTACCACCACAGCATGCATTTTCTCCCTCGGTTTTGAATCATGTGACACAATGGCGCAAAGTCTGCGCAGTAGGACGTGAACGTGCCTCAGTGACGTTGTTTTACAGCACGCATGTTTCCTCCAGCTGGGAGATGCGAGTTTAACTAAGGAAAATAACTAGAGGATTATACAAAGAATCGACGATTACCATCGCATATTTTGATCTGTTCAAAAGTGCATAAGGTAAACTATGTGTTTAGTAAAACACACGATCCTGCCGAGAAAGACCGAGATGAATTTGCAAGCTCCAAGTCCTCTCTTTCTAGCCTGAGGAGAAGCCCACCATGTTGACTTGGGAATCACACGCAATTGATTTCTATCGTTTTGTGTACGCGCTGGTGTGTTACAAGTCTTGCGTGCTTAGGCCTTGCAGGCCCGAGCCACGTTTTTAGTCGTCGCAGTGCACGGCATCGAGGCTATTGGCAGAGAAAGATCAAGATTCATCGTCTTAATCCACTTATAGTAGCACGGTTGGGAAAGATAACTGACATTACATTCCTGCCACCACTTGGTGTTGTCAGCAAACCACAATGTATGCTACCACGGTCCGCCGCAATACAGTAGGTCCGCTAGTTTTGTTTGTTTACTTGTGTTGTCTCGTGTGGAAATGCAAAATGGCCGCCGCTTTTATAGAGGTATTTGATTTAATGATATATTGTTGTGTTTTTGAAACGGAAAAGGTTTTTGTCAGTAGTAACATAGTACATCTCTTAAATTACTATCGAACGCTTATGTTAAAGGTTGAAGTAGCCAACAGTAAGCAGCTATTTTAATATCTAAACTTGACCCAGATAAACTATTATTAAAGTAATTAGTGTCTGCGACATGTTTGCCAAAGAGTGTTTCCATTTTCAATCAAAAGATTGTGATATCAACATCAAATTTTGTGTGAGTAATATGATTTTCGCTTAAAGCTTTTTCAGGCCATGTGAGAGGATGCATTCATTACCTTCAATAGGCCTAACCCTAGCCAGCAGATTCCGATCCTGTAGTTATAATTGTTTACACTGAGTTGCACTGGGGTCGGAATGCAATCATGTGCTGTGTCCGAACACCCGTACTAGTGTACTACATACTTAGGGTGCATTTGTAAATTCACTCTGGATATCTACTTCAATTTCAGAGCGCTCTCGTCTGTGTGCCAGAGTGCAGAATAACTGATGAATTGAACCCGTTGAATATGACTGGTGTCAGTAAACGTTGGGGGAAAAGTAAATTGTTGCAAGCAGCACAGTTAGTCACCAACGCTCTAGACAACATAAACCGCCTAACTAGCTCTGCTAGGGTGAGTAAAATGGTCAGAGTGATGTGTTCTCTCATTTGTGTCTGGAAGTAGCTAGCCAACTTTAGCCAGTTAGCTTGGGTGCTTGACTGCCGTTGTGAGCTCAGAATGCTCGGCTCAACCCTACGCATCGGCCAAAGAGTCCAGTGTGCACTTTGAACACTTCGAGAGCGCGAAACTCTGAATTTACGAACACCCAGAGCCCACTCTGGCACTCCAAAGTGATATTACGAACACACCCTTAAACTGCATAGTATGTACTCATTGTTGCATACTATTTATGACGTAAAGTTTAGTAAAATGTTTGCCACGGCCATAGCCTACTACTTTGATAGGGCTTCACATATATAACTGGCTAGCTAGGTTAAATATGAAGTTGTCGTTCAACAACAGCAAGCTTATCAAGTCCTACAAAAGCACTCGGGTAACGTTAGCTACGTTGTTTAGCTAAAGTAAAGGCATGGCAGGCTGCAAATAACTCTGTTTTCAGAGATATACGATTAAATAGTCGTTATCATTTTAACCTTTCTGGCGCAGGCGTCCCGCTGGCGACCCACCTCGACAACACCCGGTGAAATTGCAGAGCGCCAAATTCAAAATACAGAAATAGTCATAATAAGCATTCATAAAAAATACAAGTGTTATACATCGGCTTAAAGATTAACTTCTTGTTAATCCAGCCGCTTTGTCAGATTTCAAAAAGGCTTTACGGCGAAAGCATACCATGCGATTATCTGAGGATAGTGCCCCGCTTACAAAAGCATAAACATTTTACAACCAAGTAAAGGAATTACAAAAGTCAGAAATGGCGATAAAATTAATCACTTACCTTTGAAGATCTTCATATGGTTGCAGTCACAAGAGTCCCAGCTACACAATAAATGTTTGTTTTGTTTGATAAAGTCCCTCTCCCAAAAACTCAGTTTTGTTGGCGCATTTTGTTCAGTAATCCACTGGCTCAAAGGCGGTCAAAACATGCAGACAAATACATCCTAATAGTACCGGTAAAGTTTGTCGAAACATCTAAAACAATGTTTTAAAATGAATCCTCAGGTTGTCAATTGTCTAAATAATCAATAATATTACAACCGGACAATAGCGTATTCAATAGAAAGGAAAAACAGTGAAGGGCGCATACTCGGTCACGCGCGCAAACCAGCTCTGCATTCTTCTTCAGTCCACTGACACAACGGTCTCATTCTTCTTCATTTTTCAGAAAACAAGCCTGATACAATGTCTAAAGACTGTTGACATCTAGTGGAAGCCATAGGAACTGCAATCTGTGTCCTAACCCATTAGATACTCTATAGGCATACATTTCCTGGATGAATTTTCCTCAGGTTTTCATCTGCCATATCAGTTCTGTTATACTCAGACATTATTTAAACAGTTTTGGAAACTTTAGAGTGTTTTCTATCCAAATCTAACAATTATATGCATATCCTAGCTCCTGGGCCTGAGTAACAGGCACGCTTCTCATCCAGACGTCGAAATACTGCCCCCAAGCCATAAGAAGTTTTAAGGACAAAACGACTTACATTTGAACACTGCAGGAGACTCATTGCTCATCTTCTTTGCCATCTTCAATTAGTTTTTTTGTTTACTTTCAAAGAACTCTCAAATCTTGAAGCCCTCCTTTTATCCAGTTTGAATACATTGGTGTGAAATTCCCAAAATGTTGACATTTCCTTCATACTAAAAGCATACTACATTTTCAAAATGTCACACACAAAAAATTGTGCTGAAACGGCCTACTATTTAGGACGCTAGTATGGGTATTCGGACATGGCCATGGTTAAATTAAGACACTGGAGCCGACGTGAGACGTGGGTCGGAAAACGTATCTCAATTAGAGGTCGACCAATTATGATTTTTCAACGCCGATACCGATACCAAAAAAAGCCGATATCGATTAATCTGACAATTTTTTAAAATGTATTTTTATATATATTTGTAATAATGCCAATTACAACAATACTAAATGAACACTTATTTTAATATAATGCATAAATAAAAATCTATTTAGTCTCAAATAAATAATGAAACATGTTCAATTTGGTTTAAATAATGCCAAAACACAATGTTGAAGAAGAAAGTAAAAGTGCAATATGTGCCATGTAAAAAAGCTAACGTTTATGTTCCTTGCTCAGAACATGAGAACATATGAAAGCTGGTGGTTCCTTTTAACATGAGTCTTCAATATTCCCAGTTAAGATGTTTTAGGTTGTAGTTATTATAGGACTTATAGGACTATTTCTCTCTCTATCATTTGTATTTCATATACCTTTTGACTATTAGATGTTCTTATAGGCACTATAGTATTGCCAGCCTCCGGAGTTGATAGGCTTGAAGTCATAAACAGCGCTGTGCTTCAAGCATTGCTAAGAGCTGCTGGCAAATGCAGGAAAGTGCTGTTTGAATGAAGGCTTACGAGCCTGCTGCCCGACTACCACTGCTGAATCAGACTGCTCTATCAAATCATAGACTTAATTATAATATAATAAACACACAGAAATATGAGCCTTAGGTCATTAATATGGTCAAATCCGGAAACTATCATTTTGAAAACAAAACGTTTATTCTTTCAGTGAAATACGGAACCGTTCCGTATTTTATCGAATGGGTGGCATCCATAAGTCTAAATATCGCTGTTACATTGCACAATCTTCAATGTTATGTCATAATTATGTAAACTTTTGGCAAATTAATCACAGTCTTTGTTAGGAAGAAATGGTCTTCACACAGTTCGCAACGAGCCAGGCGGCCCAAACTGCTGCATATATATACCCTAACTCTGCTTGCACAGAATGCAAGAGAAGTGACACAATTTCCCTAGTTAATATTGCCTTCTAACATGAATTCCTTTTAAATAAATATGCAGGTTTAAAAAATATACCTGTGTATTGATTTTAAGAAAGGCATTGATGTTTATGGTTAGATTTTTTTTCATTTTTTTTTCACCTTTATTTAACCAGGTTCTCATTTACAATTGCGACCTGGCCAAGATAAAGCAAAGCAGTTAGACACATACAACAACACATAGTTACACATGGAGTAAAACAAACATACAGTCAATTTTTGCCCGCTTTGAGGACAATACAGTGCCACTGACACGGCCCCCTACCAAAACCTGCGGGCTCTCCTTCACTGCAGCCGAGGTGAGTAAAACATTTAAACGTGTTAACCCTCGCAAGGCTGCAGGCCCAGACGGCATTCCCAGCCGCGTCCTCAGAGCATGCGCAGACCAGCTGGCTGGTGTGTTTACGGACATATTCAATCAAACCTTATCCCAGTCTGCTGTTCCCACATGCTTCAAGAGGGCCACCATTGTTCCTGTTCCCAAGAAAGCTAAGGTAACTGAGCTAAACGACTACCGCCCCGTAGCACTCACTTCCGTCATCATGAAGTGCTTTGAGAGACTAGTCAAGGACCATATCACCTCCACCCTACCGGACACCCTAGACCCACTCCAATTTGCTTACCGACCCAATAGGTCCACAGACGACGCAATCGCAACCACACTGCACACTGCCCTAACCCATCTGGACAAGAGGAATACCCATGTGAGAATGCTGTTCATCGATTACAGCTCAGCATTTAACACCATAGTACCCTCCAAACTCGTCATCAAGCTCGAGACCCTGGGTCTCGACCCCGCCCTGTGCAACTGGGTCCTGGACTTCCTGACGGGCCGCCCCCAGGTGGTGAGGGTAGGTAACAACATCTCCACCCCGCTGATCCTCAACACTGGGGCCCCACAAGGGTGCGTTCTGAGCCCTCTCCTGTACTCCCTGTTCACCCACGACTGCGTGGCCATGCACGCCTCCAACTCAATCATCAAGTTTGCGGATGACACTACAGTGGTAGGCTTGATTACCAACAACGACGAGACGGCCTACAGGGAGGAGGTGAGGGCCCTCGGAGTGTGGTGTCAGGAAAATAACCTCACACTCAACGTCAACAAAACAAAGGAGATGATTGTGGACTTCAGGAAACAGCAGAGGGAGCACCCCCCTATCCACATCGACGGGTCAGTAGTGGAGAAGGTGGAAAGTTTTAAGTTCCTCGGTGTACACATCACGGACAAACTGAATTGGTCCACCCACACAGACAGCGTTGTGAAGAAGGCGCAGCAGCGCCTCTTCAACCTCAGGAGGCTGAAGAAATTCGGCTTGTCACCAAAAGCACTCACAAACTTCTACAGATGCACAACCGAGAGCATCCTGTCGGGCTGTATCACCGCCTGGTACGGCAACTGCTCCGCCCACAACCGTAAGGCTCTCCAGAGGGTAGTGAGGTCTGCAGAACGCACCACCGGGGGCAAACTACCTGCCCTCCAGGACACCTACACCACCCGATGTCACAGGAAGGCCATAAAGATCATCAAGGACAACAACCACCCAAGCCACTGCCTGTTCACCCCGCTATCATCCAGAAGGCGAGGTCAGTACAGGTGCATCAAAGCAGGGACCGAGAGACTGAAAAACAGCTTCTATCTCAAGGCCATCAGACTGTTAAACAGCCACCACTAACATTTAGCGGCCGCTGCCAACATACTGACTCAACTCCAGCCACTTTAAAAATGGGAATTGATGGAAATTATGTAAAAATGTACCACTAGCCACTTTAAACAATGCCACTTAATATAATGTTTACATACCCTACATTACCCATCTCATATGTATATACTGTACTCTATATCATCTACTGCATCTTGCCATCTTTATGTAATACATGTACCACTAGCCACTTTAAACTATGCCACTTTATGTTTACATACCCTACAGTACTCATCTCATATGTATATACCGTACTCTATACCATCTACTGCATCTTGCCATGCCGTTCTGTACCACCACTCATTCATATATCTTTATGTACATATTCTTTATCCCTTTACACTTGTGTGTGTGTATAAGGTAGTAGTTGTGGAATTGTTAGGTTAGATTACTTGTTGGTTATTACTGCATTGTCGGAACTAGAAGCACAAGCATTTCGCTACACTCGCATTAACATCTGCTAACCATGTGTATGTGACTAATAAAATTTGATTTAATACAGTAGAAAAGTGTGTCTATATACAATGTGAGAAAATGAGGTGAGAAGGGAGGTAAAGGCAAAAAAAGGCCATGGTGGCGAAGTAAATACAATATAGCAAGTAAAACACTGGAATGGTAGATTTGCAGTGGAAGAATGTGCAAATTAGAGATATAAATAATGGGGTGCAAAGGAGCAAAATAAATAAATATAGTAGGGGGAGGTAGTTATTTGGGCTAAATTATAGATGGGCTATGTACAGGTGCAGTAATCTGTGAGCTGCTCTGACAGCTGGTGCTGTGACTGTGCTTTTTTGTGAATGCGTTTGTTAAATCATCACCCGTTTGGCGAAGTAGGCTGTGATTTGATGGTAAATGAACAGGCACCGCATTGATTATTTGCAACGCAGGACAAGCTAGTTAAACTACCAATATCATCAACCATGTGTAGTTAACTAGTGATTATGTTAAGATTTATTTATTTTTTGTAAGGTAAGTTTAATGCTAGCTAGCAACTTACCGTGGCTCCTTACTGCACTCGCGTAAAAGGTGGTCAGGCTGCCATGCAGTCTCCTTGTGGAGTGCAATGTAATCGGCCGTAATCGGCATCCAAAAATGCTGATTACCGATTGTTATGAAAACTTGAAATCGGCACTAGTTAATCGCCCATGCCAATTAATCGGTCGACCTCTAATCTCAATGCAGGGACGAGATATGGCACTGTAGGCAGTTTACCGGAAAACTTGCAGTATTTATATTTTGTCAATGTATCACTGTGGATAAAGCTAAAATTTGGAGTACAGCATATCCCATCCCTGCATTGAGGTACGTTTTCCAACCCTTATCTCGTGCCGGCTCCACAGTGTCTTAATGTAACTATGATTGCGTTCCGACTCCAGTGCAGCTCAGTGTAAACAAGTGTAATGGTAGGGTGGGAATCTGCTGGCTAGGCTATCCCCAATCAATTTCCTTAGCTATTCGTAGTAAACTGGGGGTTTAATCAAAGGCATGTTCATGTGTTATCTTATTAAATTGCAAAACTGATTTACAGTTCTTCGATGCCCTTCATTTTTTTGTCAACTTTATTGCCAATTGCTCATTATCTATTGATACATTTTGATTAGTTTTTCACAGTAGTTGCATAATGACCAAATATCTTAGCTATAACGCATGCATTTATTTTCATACTATTTTGTATAGTAATTTAGCCTAGTATTAATAATTTGTAATGAATTTGATATTTCCAAAGTAAACAAATGTACTGAGAATTGCATACAAAAGAGTGCATTCCCAGTGAGCAAAATTGGTTGAAAGAAATATAGCTTTCTTTTTGTTGTTTTTAGGATGCTGAATGAAAACATGGAAGGACAGATGTAAGAGGGCATTCTGCCCTCGAAAAGGACTGTGACAAATTCATGGCTGCAAACAAGAAGGAGAGAATAATGGTTCTTCATGAGGAGGGGGCTGCTGCCCCCATAGCACTGCCCTCGGCTGCCTCTCCCCCCGACCTATTTGGTGTCCTAAACACAGGGCAAGCAAGTGCAGTTGTAGCCAATGAAGAAGCAAACATTCCAGCAACATCCACTCCAGGTTCTGAAATGGGTACTGGTCAAATGGCTTCTACATTGAACTCTGCTGCCAGCTCTAATAACCAACCAGAGAATTTACCACCAGAGAGCACCTACAGCGGTATCAAGGTGATGTTAGAGAATAACAACATGTGGAATGAGTTTTTCAAATGCAAAACCGAAATGATAATAACCAAACAAGGCCAGAGGATGTTCCCTTATTGCCGCTTTCGCATCTCTGGTTTGGAGCCCTTCCAGAAGTACACTCTGCTCATGGATATCAACCCTGTGGACAACAAACGTTACAAGTGGACTGGGCAAGACTGGCAAATGAGTGGAAAGGCAGAGGCCCATTTGCTGAGACGGGTTTTCATCCATCCAGACTCTCCATCTTCTGGTCACCAATGGATGCAGAACCCAGTGTCATTCTACAAGCTTAAGCTCACTGACAACACGATGGACCAGGAGGGCAATGTAATTTTGCACCCAATGCACCGCTACTTACCACACCTGCATTTGGTCTCAGTTGAAACGGCTACAGAGGATATTCAGCTCAATGGGCCTGACGTGATAACCTTCACCTTTCCCCAGACTGAGTTCTTTGCTGTAACAGCCTACCAGAATGTACGCATGTCTCAGTTTAAAGCAGACTTCAACCCTTTTGCAAGTGGACCCAACTCCCAGGCTCTAAAGCTGGAAATGAGTCCCTCCAATGAGTTGAAGAAGGATGAAACCAGATCTCCCATTGAACTCAAGCCTGTGAAAGGCTTGAATGGCCTGAAATCTTTGATGGCGGCAAAACGCAGATCTAAAGACACTTCAACAGTAGATAAAGGACTCCTGAGCCCTGATGCTCAAAATGTTTCCCTTGCAGATGGTGACAAAACTGAGGTCAAAACTGATAGACCCAGCTCCAGGCTGAAATCAAGTCCCTCCAATGAGATTAATAAAGACTCAGCCCAATCTCCCAATGAGCTCAAGTCTGCGAAAAGCCTGAATAATCTTAAATCTTTGATGGGGAAACACACTTCCAAAGATACTTCAGCAGGAGTCCAAGGACTTCTCGCTTCCGATGACCAAAATGTTATGCTTGCAGACAGTGATAAGTCCGGAGTCCAAACAAGTCCCTCCAATAAGTCAAAAAAAGACAAACACAGTTCTACCAATGACCTCAAGCCTGTGAAAAGCCTGAATAACCTGAAGTCTTTGATGGCAAAACACAACTCTAAAGGCACATCTGCAGTAGATCAGAGAGTCCTCAGTGAAGATGCTCAAAATGTTACACCTGTAGAGAGAGACAAATCTGGAGTCAACGCTAATGGACCCAGTTTAAGCACTCCAAAGCTGAAATCAAGATCCTCCAATGAGTTGAAAAAAGCAGAAACCACATCTCCGAAGGAATTCAACACTCTTAGAAGTAATCTGTCTTTGATGTCAAAATGCAATTCTAAAGACACTTCAGCAGTAGGTCAAGGACTCCTGAGCTCAGATGCTCAAAATGTTACACTTGCAGACAGTGAAAAGTCAGGAGTCAAAATGGATAAACCCAGCTCCTGCAAGAAATCAAGTCCCTCCAATGAGACGATGAAAGTTGAAACAATATCTCCCAAGGTGTGCAAGTATGTGAAGAATTCCCGAAAGTCTTTGCGTAGAAAATGCAACTCCCAAAAGACTTCAGCAGCAGATCATGGACAAAAGTCAGTCAGAAACACAGAGTCCACTGAATACTATTCTTGGTAAGTTCTGAAGTTCAGTAAGCTACATGTTAGCATTCTTGCTTCTTACTTTAAAATGCACTTCTAATCTTTTACCTTTCTCTTCTGAGCAGCACAACAGGTCCTCCCCAAAGTAACTTCCCTGGGCTGATCCGGGAGTGTCATCTGAAAATACGAAGGTGCAATGTTGAGAGAACCAATACAACTTGTAGTGTTGAGCAAACAAACACTAAGGGCATGGTTGACAATGGCAAAGTTGTGGAAGTAGCTGTGAATGACAATTTTTCCCAGATTTCTGAACCTGAAGCCTTGTCCGGGAAGATTATTGAAAAGGTGGGAACACTGCACAATGGGAATGTGATTGGCAGTGACAAGGACCTCTTCAATTCATCTCAGTCCCAGGAACCGGTCAAGACCCGTGTGTCAATCAATGACCAGCCAGCAAATGAAGTTGAAAACAGTCAAAAGGCTTCCCAGAGCTCCTCAGTGAGCTCTGAAGCAAAAATGACAGGTTTTGATGAACAGCTGCAGGGGAAGGCTAAACCACACAAACGACCTGAACCTGTGCCTTTGCCCCTTCTTGCACTCTACCTTCAACAGTTGAAGTCAAAATCCACATCTGTTAGGATCAAATCAAAATCTCCTCCGGTATTGTCTTCATCCCCATCTTCTGCCGTTCCAACCACCGATCCTGTTATTCCAGCTACCGATCCTGTTATTCCAGCCACCGATCAAACTGGCCCTGCCATGGACTCAACTGGCCCTGCCTTGGAATCTACTGGCCCAGCCTTGGAATCTACTGGTTATGCTGTAGTTCCAGCCAGTGGTCCTGCTGATCCAGCTATCAATCACATTGTTCCAGTCATTGGCCCCACTGGGCCAACCACGGACTATGCTGGTCTACCCACGGATATTTCAGTCCCAAACACAGATTTTTTTGTTCCTGCCACAGACTCATTGTTACCAGAACCTGCCTCAGTTTTACCAACCGCTGATCATTCGTTTCTTGTCCCCAAGCCTACCATATCCATTGCACTATCATCCCCCACCCCTTGTTTGCCAGCAACTGTCTTATCACCATTCCCTGACCCATTGTTACCAGCCCCTTCCTTGTCATCCCCAGCCCAAGAATTGCCACCTCCTGTACCTGTCACATTAAACCTAGCGACTGATTTATCATCACTTACCTCTGACCCTCCCTCAACTGCTCCAGCACTGTCATCAACACCTAGTCTTGCCAACTTGGAACCTGAATCTACCCCCTCGTTACCATCCCCTGGTCCTTCGCGAGGTGGCTTTGAGCCATCCTCACCTGCATCATTACCAGATCTTGAACCCCCTTTACGTTCCCCTGTTACATTGAAACCGGAAGCTGCCTTCCCCTCCTTACCTGTACATGCCTCCTCATTCCCAGCCCTTGAACGATTACTGGCCCCTACTAACCCTTTTGTTCTATCCTCTGAATTATCATCACATGGATTACTTTTAGGCCTACCTGCCCCTGATCCTTTTTTAACAATACCCTTTATCCCATTGTTGCCTTCCGCTCACTTTAACCCATTACCCTTTGAGGCAACCTCATTTTCCTCTACCTCTCACCCTGGCTCACTTGCTCTGCACACTGCCTTATCCCCATCTCCCTCGGACACTGCCTCATCATTCCAAGTCAATTATAAACCATTAACACACCCGTCTACACTCCCATTCCAGTTATCTCCCTTTTCATCGTTAGGTCCTGACCCATTGTCACCAACCCCATCACTGGCCGACCTCACTAACTTTTTCTCCATCGCCGAAGAGCTTGAGATAACTGAAGACTTTCCCAACAGTGAGGCACCTCCTGTCCCAAGTACCCCTAGCATACCAGTTAGTTCTACTTTAGCGATTGGTTCTAGTCAGCCAACCCAGAGAAATAAACCCTGGAGATCTAGGAAAGGAGTGAAATCTGCCAAGGGTGATTCACTCCCAGTGATTGATGGATCCACAGATGTCGCCATGCAGCCCAACCTGGAGGAAGAGGAGCAGCTGTTCGTCTCTTTCACCTCCAAGGTACGGCGTAAATAGTCAAATGTATTTTTGTGTCAATTATTTTGGTAACACTTTACTTACATTCATAACACCTTTATGAGTGTTACAGATCATTCACAAGAACCTTCGTAACACATGTATACACGTTACCCTAAGAGCACATGTTTTTGGCTTATCTTGGGAGAGAACACAGTGTAGGCCTAACATGTCATTTACAATTGGTGCTCCTGGCCAGAACTGGCTCTAGGCCAGGCACTCTGTTTACTTCATATCCACCTTCTCACGGATATTGTCAAAGAAAAGTTCATAATTCAATGACATAATTCCAAGGGCTGTTTACCCAGTGGCATCCTGTCAAATTGAGAGATCACGAGAGAAGACGCACAAGGCTCAATGCACACAGTCACTAACTGTTAACCCTTTGCTACTCCCAGACTGTTATGTGAAAGGTGTTCTGAATCCCTTACGTATACCCCCTTCAAGTTAACTATTACCGTTACTTCATGGTATGCCACACCACCTGTGTTTCATTGGTTCTTATTTAAGGGGGAGGGAGATCTTTAACAAGGAAATCCTTATTTGGTTATGTGTCTTAGAGTCCACGGTTTATCCTTAGCTAAAAATTGCATTATGAAACAGCATATTATAAGCTGTGCAATAACACATCATAAGGGCTCATACATGCTCACAACAATTAACAAAGCATTATCTATATCCATTGGATTTAAGGAAAGTGTCATATTTAAATAAAGTCTTGTAAATTGCAGGAAGGACTTGAAGTCCACCTGGGAGAGCCTGCACTTTGTGAGATGACGACTGCGCAACCTCAGAAACCCCCAGAGGCGACAGAGAATGGTACAGAAAACAACCAATTTGATTGATCATGCTCCCAAGCTGCTGTTACCTGACGCCTGTTAAAGCAGTTCAACTATTTGTCTCTTTCAGTCGGAGGACTAGAAACCACAGAGGAAAGAATAGTCGCTTTCGAGAAGTTTCTTTTGGGTGACCTAAAGGTTATGAGGCATCGGCAGGTCATTCATCCTCTGTTGCAAGAAGGTAACACAAATAAATGGCTGTTAATGACAGCGTATATACTTTTTATTGTCAATAACTTCCTTGCAAACTAGCATGTGACTCATGTCCCACTGTGATTTTCATGACAGTGATCATGTGATGTTTAATCTTACTCATGATGGTAGAATGCTTTAGTATGATGCATAGTCTATGCTTGAAGATTGCTTATCTGTCATCTGTGTTTGAAGTTGGACTGAAGATGAGTTTACTGGATCCCACTCTGGTCATTGACCTGCAGTACCTAGGGGTTCGTCTACCTCTACCCTTTTTATGTCCAGAACCAAACTCTCCAGGGTTGGCATCTTCTCCAAGTTAGTAGTTATTTCATGTTGGAGTTTCTGTTTTGTTCAAATTGTTGAATATATTTTTAAGTAACCTGTTAAGGGTTTTATTAGGATAATTTAATACATTTTGAAAATAGCAATTGTTAATTGTCATACTTTTTTTTCAGGTGGTTCAGTCCCCTTTGTTTCCAGGACAGGCAAGACCACAGACTTCACCCAAATCAAAGGCTGGAGAGATAAGTTTGTCCCCTCGGACTTGCCATCATCCTCCAAGCCTGAAGGTAATATTTACATTAAAATCCTACATGTCTTCTCTGATTTGATAAGCAAATCCTCAAGACTCCATTCACATCAGCAGTTGTAACCTTTGACCTTGATTTTGTCTGAAATATTGCATCGTGCTTTAACGTTGGCAAAACCAGAGGGGACACGTTTTACCTCTGATGTCTTTACAAAGGCTTAACAGTAAACAGTCTACGCTATATCCCCTCTTGTGTTTTCTATACTATGTAGCCCTATAGGGGATACAATTTACTGTGTAGTGCTGATTCAAAATGTTTTTGTTTTAAAGTTTGCCCAAGTTCAGATGTGGTCCCAAAGAACTTGTCGGCCTTCTGCAGTGACATGTTGGATGAGTACCTGGCTAACGAAGGTAAACTCATTGACAAGCGCGCTGCCAGTTTCACCCAGACCACCGTCGTCACCCCTGTGGTCTACCAGCTGCCCACCAAGAGCACCAGCTACGTCCGAACCCTAGACAGTGTGCTGAAGAAACAGGCACCGGCACTTTCTTCCACCTTTGTCCCCCCATCCAAAAAACCCAGACTGCCCCTCACATCCAAAGGACTTAAAAAATCTGAGAAAAGGCAACAAAAACAACTATGTTCAAAGCAGAACAAAACTAAACCAACTTCTGCAATAACCCCAACACCATTGCCCACTGAGCCACCACCACTGTTGATGGATCATTGCGCCCCCATCACCCACGATAACACAATTGAAACTATAAAAAGGAGACAGAGGAAGCCAAGGGTCAAGACTCCTCCACCAGCCCATGACGCTCCTGTGTCCAGGCCAGAGGTAGAAGAGCCACCTCCCGCTGACCTGGCTCCTGTGGAAGAGGATGACTCGGACCCAGAGCCACAGCCTGCTGCCGAGACCAAGGTTGTGGTTCCTGGGCTGACCAAGGCCCTGCTCCGACAGAGGGATTTGGAGGACAGGGTTGTCTGGGAGGGCAAGCATCGGACCTGCATCACAGACAAGAGGGCGACGGTCGCCCTCACCTCCCTCTTCACCTCAACGGTAAGATCAGTTACACCCCTACACCAATACATCTGCTTATTGACTCTTTTGTGTGGTCTCACATGAAGGAGCAAAGACGTGTTGTAGTACGTTTGTAGTTTCGATCTTGTTTTTAATAAGCTGATTTTTTGAGTGTGTTATACCAACTCTACGATGGTATCCCTGAGAAATGTGCCACGCTAGCACTAACAGCGCAGGGCTCCTCCCTGCCTCAATGCGTCCTGCCGGCTGGGCTGTGTGTGTGCCAGCCTGGCACAGAACTGTCATATTTTACTTCCCACTTTTCTCTTCAGGGCTTTGTTTGTGAGAACCCTACAGCTCCTATTAGGATCATAAAGCGCAGGGCTCCACCGTGCCTCAATGCGTTCTGTCGATTGGGCTGTGTATGTGCCAGCCTGGCACAGGACCGTCGTATTACCCACTGTGGAAAGATTGAGTGCATCTTTGGCTGCAGCTGCCTCAGGCAGAAGGTGGTCGTCCTCAAGAACTTAAAAGGACCAGATTCCAATGCGTCAGAGGAGGGCCTGTGGAAGCGGGGGAGAAAGTGGAAGAGGATGAGGATGGCATATAGTGAGTGTCCTCTAGTTTAGAAATCCGCAGAATAAAACATTGTTCTATGAACAGTAAAAAAAAGTTTCCATACAAAAACAATTTTGCTACACTACATTAGATTAGGTTAAATACGTCACAAAGTGTGTCCATCCTAATGTTGTAGAAAATGACATTTTGCATTCATTTCCAACTTCAGCTCTCAGGGAGGCTGATCCGGTATCAGAACCTGCTCCGCGTGTGAGAATGTTGTGGAAGCAGATGGATGGAGAGACGGACCCGGAGCCCCTCCGCGCCTCAAAACCGGTCTACCTACCACATCTTCCACTACAGGAAGAACCTTCAGTGGTGAGTTGTGAAAGGGTGTATATCTATCCATAAGTGTTAGATATACCCCTGTAAAAAATGTGATGTATATTCTCACCCCCTGCCTTTTATAAAGGTGTATTTTTCTCAGGTGAGCGAGGAAGGAGGGACCATGACATGTGCCAGAGTGCGTGCGTTTCAAAGCAAGAGCACAAACCGACCTGAGGTCATTGACGACCACTGCAAACCAATAGACTCTGCACCAGGTAAGTTCAATGAGTCAAATTTGACCACATTATTTTTTTAAACCCCAAACATCAGTGTCTGTCTGAGAGTATATTTATCAGTCAGTGAAACACATCAGTAATTGGTTGCTTCCAAAAATCATAGCCTACCCTGAAATGCATTTCTAATGGTTGTTGACTTTCTCTTGATGTAGTGAACCCTTCCAGTATGTCAGAGAAGTCGTTGTCCTGCCATGGTCCCAAGTACACGAAGCCCTCCAAGCGTCTGGAGATCTTGTCTAAGTGTAAGTGGAGGAGCCTGGCGGACAGGAACCTGGTGCTGAGAATTGTGTGTGAGCACATGGCCAAGGACCACCTCAACAACCCCTTCTGGGTCAAAGGTTACCTCATAAAACCCGTGTCTCAGACCCTGAGAAATGATGGCGAAAGCTGCTCCGTCCACTACAAGGTACTCGTCTCTCAGGTCCCGAAACCAGACGGAGTGGAGGAGGAGAATGGTGAGGAGGAAGAGGTATGGATGGGAGAGGAAGATGAAGAAGAACTAATGGAAGAGCAGAGAGAGGAGGATAAAAAATTGGAGGAAGTACCTGTCGTGGAGGAAGTACCTGTCGTGGAGGAAGTACCTGTCGTGGAGGAAGTACCTGTCGTGGAGGAAGTACCTGTCGTGGAGGAAGTACCTGTCGTGGAGGAAGTACCTGTCGTGGAGGAAGTACCTGTCGTGGAGGAAGTACCCGTCGTGGAGGAAGTACCTGTCGTGGAGGAAGTACCCGTCGTGGAGGAAGTACCCGTCGTGGAGGAAGTACCCGTCGTGGAGGGGGTGCCCGTCGTGGAGGAGGTGCCCGTCGTGGAGGAGGTGCCCGTCGTGGAGGAGGTGCCCGTCGTGGAGGAGGTGCCCGTCGTGGAGGAAGTACCCGTCGTGGAGGAAGTACCCGTCGTGGAGGAAGTACCCGTCGTGGAGGAAGTACCCGTCGTGGAGGAAGTACCTGTCGTGGAGGAAGTGGACAACAAGGCTGTGGGGCGTAGAAAGGATCTGAAATGGCAGGGCCTGCCTTTCTTAACAGGAATTTCTCCTTCTGGTCTCCTTACTGGCAACCTTAAGCTGCTAGAAATCTCAGACCAGGAACTTATCACGGTAAGCATTGTAATTACTTAGTTTCCCCCAAAACAAATCCAATAATCAGTTAATTTTCCTTCTCTTATTGATGTGGAATGGCACCCTATTCCCTATGTAGTGCAAATAAAAAAGACATGTTTTATGGTCACATGCACCGGATAAGTGCAGTGAAATGTGTTGTTTTACAGGGTCAGCCATAGTAGTACAGCACCCCTGGAACAATTAGGGTTAAGTGCTTTGCTCAAGGGCACATTGACAGATTTCTCACCTTGTTTGCTCGGGTATTTGCACCAGCGACCACTGTAGTGCACAGAGCTCTGGTCAGAAGTAGTGCATTATATAGGGAATAGGGTGCCATTTGGGACGAACACTATCTAGCTCTGAGGAGAATCCACACAGTCCATTGCTACTCAGTATTTCCCCCTGTGTGTCTTTAGGTGAATGGCAGGTCCTACCCCCATGCCAAGATACAACTGGGCATGATGGGAGCCATGCACCCAGCCAACCTTCTTGCTGCTTACCTCACGGGCAAGTTACGAAGGCCTGCCTGTCTAAAGCGGTCTATGGTGGCCTCCTCCTCCGTCCCATCACAAAAACACCCCTCAGAAACTCCTAAAGGTGCCCCAGATACAAAGTCCTCTACAGGACAACCGGCCCAACTGGCAGCCATTTCTACCACCATGGTTACCACAAGTGTTCCCTCTACCACTCCAGTTGCTGCTGGCCCCAAGTTAATTGGTGAGAACAACTCTTTGTAGTGTTATTTTTTAGCTTAGTTTATCATACTACTGTATTTCAATGAAATCTCCCCCCACCCCTCAGAGACATTGAATTCTGATTCATATAACTGAATAATAGTCAATCCATTGTGAAAGACAAGTGTGGGAGACTGAACTGCTACCTCCATCTCTACTCCACAGTGACTAACCTGCCCCCCAGTGGGAAAGGTCTTCACATGCTTTGTAGTCAACCAGATCAGCTCCTCACAGTAGAGGCTGCCTGTAACTAGTGTTCCACCTCAGTTTCTGACTGTTACTCTGCCCTCTTCCTCTCTAGTGGTAGTGAACCCAGGTGCCAGTCTCTCTCAGGGGGCTCAGATGGCGCAGAACACCGTGACTGCTGCTGTGCGGATTCAGATTGTCAGCGTGGTCTACCCAACCAAAACACCTAATGGGAGGGGTGGCGCCGCAGCCCTGGTATCTGCAGCGTCTGTTAGCTCCAAGGCCCCCTCAGCACCAAGACATTCCACAGGTACACACCCAGTCAGTCCTGCACCACTGTAGCTGTAACTAGGCTAACCAACTCATACAATTACTCCTCAGCCTCCCACAGGCTAAGCCCTGGTCCTTTGCCCTGCCACTCTCATGCTCTGTTTGTGGTGGTGACCAATGAGCTTTCCCGGAACTGCAACGCAGAAGAAATATCAGCCTGGTGCAGAGAAGCACGAGATTGAACTTCACTCAACTTTCTAGAGTTTTCCCCGTTAGTTAACCTCTCTAGGATAGGTGGTACGGTAGCGTCCCACTTGGCGAAAATCCAGAAAAAATGTAGCGCGGCAAATTCCAATACACTACTATAAAAATCTATCTTTCATGAAATCACACATGAAAGACACCAAATTTAAAGCTACACATGTTGTGAATCCAGCCAACATGTCTGATTTCAAAAAGGATTTACGGGGAAAGCACACCAAACAATTATGTTAGCTCAGTACATAGCCACAGAAAACCACAGCCATTTTCCCAGCAAAAGATAGTAGTAACAAAAACCAGAAATAGAGATAAAATTAATCACTAACCTTTGAACATCTTCATCAGATGACACTCATATGACATCATGTTACACAATACATTTATGTTTTGTTCGATAATGTGCATATTTATATCCACAAATCTCGGTTTACATTGGCGCCATGTTCAGAAATGCCTCCAAAATATCCGGAGTAATTACAGAAATACTCATCATAAACTTTGATGAAAGATGCATGTTTTACATATAATTAAAGATACACTTGTTCCTAATGCAACCGCTGTGTCAGATAAAAAAAATTAAAAAACACACCGTGCAATATTCTGAGACGGCACTCAGATAGTAACAACATTTCTCCGCCATGTTGGAGTCAACAGAAATACGAATTTACATCATAAATATTCCCTTACCTTTGATTATCTCCATCAGAATGCAGTGCCAGGAATCCTAGTTCCACAATAAATCGTTGTTTTGTTCGATAATGTCCATTACTTATGTCCAATTAGCTAATTTTGCTAGCATGTGTAGTACACGTGTCCAAACACTCGTGCAGATGCAGGCAAACGTCGGACGAAAACTTCAAAAAGTTATATTCCAGGTCGAATAAACTGATTCTCTACTAAGTTTGACCAATCTTCAGGATGTTGTTATCATTTATATCCAATAAGGTTCCAACCGGAGAATCCTTTTCAGTCTCTATAAGTAATGGAAGGTGCGCGACCAAGAACTGGCAATCTGCCAGACCACTGACTCATTCCCCTCCGATTCGGTCCAACAACACAGCATAAGCTTCATTCCACATTCTACTGACTGTTGACATCTAGTGGAAGGCGTATGAAGTGCAAACATATCCATATATTACAGGGAATTGAATAGGCGATGACTTTAACTTCTTATGGCTGCATCCTGCTACCGGAATCCATATGACAGCAGCCAGATAAAGTGCAGGGCGCCAAATTCAAACAACAGAAATCTCATAATTAAAATTCCTCAAACATACATGTGTCTTATATCATTTTAAAGGTATTCTTGTTGTTAATCCCACCAAAGTGTCCGATTTTTAAATATGCTTTTCAGCGAAAGCACTACAAACGATTGTTAGGTCACCATCAAACCACAATAAGCACAGCCATCTTTCCAGCGAAAGATAGCAGTCAGAAAAAGCAGAAATAGAGATAAAATTAATCACTAACCTTTGATTATCTTCATCAGATGACACTCATAGGACTTCATGTTACACAATACATGCATGTTTTGTTTGATAAAGTTCATATTTATAACAAAAAATCGGAGTTTACATTGGCGCGTTAGATTCACTAGTTCCAAAAACATCCAGTGATAGTGCATAGCCACACCGTTTCAACAGACATACTCATCATAAATGTAGATGATAATACAAGTTATACACATGGAATTATAGATATACCTCTCCTTAATGCAACCGCTGTGTCAGATTTCAAAAAAACTTTACGGAAAAAGCAAATCATGCAATAATCTGAGACGGAGCTCAGAAGAATAGCCAAATTAGCCGCCATGTTGGACTCAACAGAAACCAGAAAATACATGATAAATGTTTCCTTACCTTTGATGAACTTAATCAGAATGCAGTCCTAGGAATCCCAGGTCCACAATAAATGCTTGATTTGTTCGATAATGTCCGTTATTTATGTCCAATTAGCTACTTTGGTTCGCGCCTTCTGTAAACAATTCCAAAGTCAGAAAGCGCCTCCACTATAACGTGACGAAATGTCCAAAAGTTCCGTAACAGTCAGTAGAAACATGTCAAACGATGTACTGAATCAATCTTTAGAATGTTGTTAACATGCATCTTGAATAACGTTCCAACCGGAAAATGAAATTGACTTCAGAAGAGCGATGGAACAGACGTCCTACTCATGTGAAGGCGCATGGTGAATGCGTGATCAGCCCGTGGAAGTGATTACTCATTCCTGTCTCCTTCGGCCCCCCTTCACATTAGTCATCAGACACAGTTCTGTTGACTATTGACATCTAGTGGAAGCCGTAGGAAGTGAAAACTCATCTATATCTCGCTGTCATTTCAATTGAGAGCATGGTTGAAAATCTGACAGCTCAGAAACAATTCAAACAGGAAGTGGAACTTCTCAGGGTTTTGCCTGCCATATGAGTTCTGTTATACTCACAGACATAATTCAAACAGTTTAGAAACCTCATAGTGTTTTCTATCCAATATGAATAATAATATGCATATATTAGCAACTGGGACTAAGGAGCAGGCCGTTTAATATGGGCACCTCTGTGCACCTTTCATCCAAGCTACTCAATACTGCCCCTGCAGCCATAAGAAGTTAACAACGACCACTCTCAGAATTTTCACTTCCTGTTTGGATTTTTTCTCAGGTCTTTGCCTGCCATATGAGTTCTGTTATACTCACAGACATCATTCAAACAGTTTTAGAAACTTCAGAGTGTTTTCTATCCAATAGTAATAATAATATGCATATATTAGCATGTGGGACAGAGTAGGAGGCAGTTCACTATGGGCACGAAATTCATCCAAAAGTGAAAATGCTGCCCCCTATACCAAAGAAGTTAACACATCAACTGTTGGAATTGTGATCGAATCAACTAAATATTAGCCACGTTCAAGGCAATATACAGAAACAAAACGAACTATGCAAGACTTCGTGCTTTTCAGCTAAAATGATTGAACAGAATTCTTGCCACCAACAAAATGTTGAATATTTGGGGCATACAATCATCGCAGCTCTGACGATTTTGTTGTGAGGATACAGAATCAATAGACCATTTGTTTTGGTTGCAAAGAAACTGAAGATCTCGTACAATGCTGTGTACTACTCCCTTCACAGAACAGTGCAAACTGGCTCTAACCAGAATAGAAAGAGGAGTGGGAGGCCCCGGTGCACAGCAGAGCAAGAGGACAAGTACATTAGGGTTTCTCGTTTGAGAAACAGACGCCTCACAAGTCCTCAACTGGCAGCTTCATTAAATAGTACCTGCAAAACACCAGTCACAACGTCAACAATGAAGAGGCGACTCCGGGATGAGTTGCAAAGAAAAATACATATCTCAGACTGGCCAATAAAAAGAAAAGGTACAGGGATCGGACTGCTGAGGACTGGGATAAAGTAAAAAGATTAAGGTGGTCAAAAAAACATAGACACTGGACAGAGGAACTGCCTAGAATGCCAGCATCCCTGAGTCGTACATACATGCACTCAAACATATTCAGTTGGCCTTGCTGTTATGATTTTGTTGTCCTTGATGTCTTTTGACGGGGGGATGATTTCATTTTTCTCTTGGGGGGGGGGGGGGGGCGGATTGGTTGATGAACTGTGGGGGGTGTCTT
This sequence comes from Salvelinus alpinus, assembly GCF_045679555.1. Taxonomy (NCBI): domain Eukaryota; kingdom Metazoa; phylum Chordata; class Actinopteri; order Salmoniformes; family Salmonidae; genus Salvelinus; species Salvelinus alpinus. The sequence continues at coordinate 17,973,334 of NC_092119.1, forward strand.
GGAAGGATGGTGACCTGGCGTTTGAGAGCTTGGGCCGGTGGCTAATGGATCTGTCAACATTCCTTTTAGCAGGGTGTTGACCCTGGTTGCTTCTGTGGGTCGCTCTGGATGGGATTCTGTTAGATGACTAATGTGCTGAAGATGTTTAGCGGTTTCACTGCATAATTTTAAATATTCAATAAAAATAAAATAAAAACTATGCATGAGATAGTATGAAAAATTAACTATGCATGAGGTTTTGTTTTAGGGAGAACACATTGGAGTAGGATTCTATTGCATTGACAGGTACGACTCATACTCTACACAGACTTGAGCACCATAACCAATCAGAGCTGCAGTAGACCTATATGCAAATAGACCATTGCCATATATGGATCTGTGCCATTTACTTTGAACTGGACTATGTTTACAGCATGAGCGGTCGTCAGTAGATGTGCTTGTTTTGAGATCAAGGAGAGAGCTACGTGTAGCAACATGGGGGAGTTATTGCTTCCTCCAAGAGCACAAAATGTGTGCATTTATAGACATCTTTGAAAAGCGAGTTGGGTAAAGAGCTTTTTTTTTGTCTTGAAGGGACAGTGTTGTATTTTGAGACAGGCTTGAATAAGCTAAGTAGACAATAGGCAGAGGGTAGCATAATTTGTGTGATTCTCTGTAATATTGGTTTGAGGAGATAGTTCTTGCATCAAATAACACAACAACATTTTCAGTCACATCCTTGTCTTTAGGACAAGTGATTAAACAGGTTAATGTCAAGCTCAGTTTTTTTTCAAGTCTCATGGAATGTAGGCCTTCATTGAACACCACACATTGGCTGCTACTGTAGGCTGAACGATAGAACAGCTTTTTCCATGTTAAAATGTTATGGGATGCATTTTCTCCGTTGTTTTTGATGGTAGACCCCACTGTCGCGCCGGGTCAGAGAATGGTGCTGCAGTCGGTAAGGAACACCTCAGGGAACACCCTATACCGGAACCCCAACGGACAGCTGTTCCACCTGGTTGCCCTCAGCCAGCTGCAGGCCCTTAACCCCAACCTTGTCATGCACAACATGGGTGAGTGTCTGACAGTTGATTCTATTCATGCCAAGGCATTGCTGCTCTTTCACATGCAAGACTGACTATGTTGATGACTATGTTATGAAACAATGACTTGGACATTTTAGGAAGACAGATCAAGGATTCCCATGTATAATAAGTAATCTCCAATGAATGAATGTTGCTTAAATACATACTGTTTTTGTGTAGCATGCAGTGTATTAGGATACAGATTGAATGTTGCTTAAATACATACTGTTTTTGTGTAGCATGCAGTGTATTAGGATACAGATTAAATAAGTTATGAACTTCATAGGGTGGTGAAAGTGAACACTGATGAGCTTGATGCTCCTTTCCATTAAATATTGAGGGTCTTATTCTGGTGAAATGATGATCGATGCTTGGCTGCCTTTGAGAAATATTTTTCCCCCATAATAAACTCATGTGGGCCATACCTGCACTGTATCTGCAAGCTGTTGTCTATAGCACGTGCCAATACAGAGTGGGCACATTCACTATATACAGTCGTGGCCAATTTTGAGAATGACACAAATATTAATTTTCACAAATCTGCTGCCTCAGTTTGTATGATGGCAATTTGCATATACTCCAGAATGTTATGAAGAGTGATCAGATGAATTGCAATTAATTGCAAAGTCCTTCTTTGCCATGCAAATTAACTGAATCCCCAAAAAACATTTCCACTGCATTTCAGTCCTGCCACAAAACGACCAGCTGACATCATGTCAGTGATTCTCTCGTTAACACAGGTGTGAGTGTTGACGAGGACAAGGCTGGAGATCACTCTGTCATGCTGATTGAGTTCGAATAACAGACAGGAAGCTTCAAAAGGAGGGTGGTGCTTGGAATCATTGTTCTTCCTCTGTCAATCATGGTTACCTGCAAGGAAACACGTGCCGTCATCATTGCTTTGCACAAAAGGGCTTCACAGGCAAGAATATTGCTGCCAGTAAGATTGCACCTAAATAAACCATTTATCGGATCATCAAGAACTTCAAGGAGAGCGTTTCAATTGTTGTGAAAAAGGCTTCAGGGCGCCCAAGAAAGTCCTGCAAGCACCAGGACCGTCTCCTAAAGTCGATTCAGCTGCGGGATCCGGGCACCACCAGTACAGAGCTTGCTCAGGAATGGCGGCAGGCAGGTGTGAGTGCATCTGCACGCACAGTGAGGCGAAGACTTTTGGAGGATGGCCTGGTGTCAAGAAGGGCAGCAAAGAAGCCACTTCTCTCCAGGAAAAACATCAGGGACAGACTGATATTCTGCAAAGGGTACAGGGATTGGACTGCTGAGGACTGGTAAAGTCATTTTCTCTGATGAATCCCCTTTCTGATTGACAAGCTTTTTTCCGGATGCCATAAACAAAGGTGAGCGCTACCATCAGTCCTGTGTCATGCCAACAGTAAAGCATCCTGAGACCATTCATGTGTGGGGTTGCTTCTCAGCCAAGGGAGTGGGCTCACTCACAATTTGCCTAAGAACACAGCCATGAATAAAGAATGGTACCAACACATCCTCAGAGAGCAACTTCCCCCAAATAACCAGGAACAGTTTGGTGATGAACAATGCCTTTTCCAGCATGATGGAGCACCTTGCCATAAGGCAAAAGTGATAACTAAGTGGCTCAGGGAACTAAACATCAATATTTTGGGTCCATGGCCAGGAAACTCCCCAGACCTTAATCCCGTTGATGACTTGTGGTCAATCCTCAAGAGGCGGGTGGACAAACAAAAACCCACAAATTCTGACAAACTCCAAGCATTGATTAGGCAAGAATGGGCTGCCATCAGTCAGGATGTGGGCCAGAAGTTAATTGAGAGCATGCCAGGGCGGATTGCAGAGGTCTTGAAAAAGAAGGGTCAACACTGCAAGTATTGACTCTGCATCAACTTCATGTAATTGTCAATAAAAGCCTTTGACACTTATGAAATGCTTGTAATTATACTTCAGTATTCCATAGTAACATCTGACAAAAAATATCTAAATACACTGAAGCAGCAGACTTTGTGAAAATGTATATTTGTGTCATTCTCAAAACTTTTGGCCACGACTACACAAAACATTTAGTGACAAAACCATCAGTAGATTTGAAAATGCGATGGAAACCAATTTAACTCCCTTTTCTCCCCAATTTTCGTGATATCCAATTGCGATCCAATTATGATCTTGTCTCATCGCAGCAACTCCCCAATGTGCTCGGGAGAGGCAAAGTCGAGTCATGTGTCCTCCAAAACATAACCCACCAAACCGCGCTCCTTCACACCTGCCCGCTTAACCCGGAAGCCAGCTGCACCAATGTGTCAGAGGAAACACCGTTCAACTGATAACCGAAGTCATTCTGCAGGTGCCCGGCCTGCCACAATGAGTCGCTAGAGCCCAATAACACAGCCTGGGATCGAACCCGGGTCTGTAGTGATGCCTCGAGCACTGCGATGCAGTGCTTTAGACCGCTGTGCCACTCGGGAGGCCAACCTCAAGTTATTTTTATGCACAGACGTTTATCCACAACAAGTCAATTTGATGGAAACATCTCTGATGGGGAAAATGCTTATTTTAGAATATTCAGATGAAAAATCTGTCGCAAATTGGATGGAAACCTAGCTACAGCTGAACTTTATTATATTTTCTTTTTAGGTGGGATGATCAGTTTAACCATGCCTGCGTGCTTGACCACCACGAACAGCTCCACCTCCTCTCTCACCACATGGCAGAGCAAGGGCCCTGGTAGCTGTGCTTCCACCGTCAGTACTGTCCCCCTTGTCACTTTCCCAAAGACCCAAACTGCATCCAGCACCACTATCACCGCCCCTAAAACCACCCCATGTTACGTTAGTCTCTCACCCACTGTGACAAATGGCGGGACATACACCTTGGAGATTGTTCCTCAGACAGGCAACAAGGAGCCCATCATCAAGTGTCTGACGGTGCCAGCTCAGGGCTTCTCCAAGGTGATGCCTGTAGTAGGGGGTGTTACTGTGCTGCAGCCTCACCCGGAAACCACAGTAATTACTGTCAAATCCACAACAAAGATGGTTACGAACACAGGTGTCAAAGCTGACAATATCTCCACAGTGACCTCCAATGTAGACTCTAATGTAGTCTCTGAGGTGTATAGTTGGATGCGGCCTTGCCAGAAAACCAAAACGCCTCCTAAATCCACAAAACCCCCTAAAGGACCCCAGTTTAAATTTATAAAAGCTGATGCTATCTCCCCAGTGGACTGCAATTTAGACCCTAATATCCAGCCTGAGGTGTTTAGAGTGCTGCAGCCTCCCCCGAAACCCCTCAACCCCCCTATAACCCAGGTCACAAAGACAGGGATCAAAGATAACACCATCTCCACAGCAGACTCCAATCTCCTTACTAAGATGGTTCATGTTGATGACCCCTACCAGACATGGACAGGAAGACCGAAGAGGAAGGAGGTGGAGGACCTGGTGGAGGATGAGTACGATTTGGATGAGAAGATGGACAACTCATCTGACGAGACAGATTCTGACGATTCAAGTGTTAATAAAGAGGAGCTCATCGACGTCATCAGTGTAAGAACCATTTTAACTTCATACAACACGTCTGTTTTGAGACTCTAGTTACCTAAATCTCATATTCTCTCGTTTTTGTGACTAAACAGTAGTAGTCTGTTTCTTTCTTTGTTTTTCTATTTGTGTGGGTAGGTCTGAGTAATTTATGTAAACAGTCTGTTGTTCTGTACCTCAACTATAGCGCCATTGTGCCTTAGTTTTAATATTCAAGTCTGTAGTTTGCCATTTAGACTCCATGATAGAGCTTCATCCTGTTGCATTCTGTAGAAGCAGCTGAAGCACAACGTGGAGGAGCGGCATCGCCGTTTTGAGCTCCATGGGTGCTTCCAGCGGCTGAGAGAGACACTGAAACTTGCCCAAAAAGCTGCGAAAGTGTATATCCTTAAAGAAGTAAGCACCTATAAAAGGATGGTTAACTTTTTCTTAAAATGTTTACTTACTTTGACTTTATCCAAACCATTGTTCATTTTGTTCAATTTAATTATCCCTTTTTAATTACTGTGTGTGTCCAAAATAGCACCTTATTCCCTATATAGTACACTACTTTTGATCAGAGCCCTATATAGGGAATAGGGTGCCATTTAGGACTCAGACAAGGTATCTGTATATTTTAATAATGTGGCCGGTCAGAGCTGTGCTTTGTTTTGTTGAAGCATCCGTCGTCAATAGATTAAAAAGTGAACTAAAATAAATGTATGTTACCAGGCAACGGAGGAGATCCAAATCCTGACTAAGAAAAGTACCGACGTGGAGAAGCTAAGGAGTTCACTGACCCTGGAGAGAGCAGCTTATGTCAAGAAGATGTCCCAGTTAACTGGTAATAATGGACACTGCTGTAACATTCAACCAACATTCAACTAACATCTTTCCCTCCACAGGAGAGTCTGAGAAGCAGATCCTGAGGAACATCCAGTATGTTTGTTCCCAGCAGAAGAGTGAGGAGCTACTCGTCAACAGGAATATGCAAGGAGTTCCCAAAGTCTCCTCTGCTGTCTCGTCCTCTTCAGCTGTCTTGACCTGCAGTGAGGCCAGGTCGAGACCAAGACCAAGGCACATGGGAGGAGTGACAGCAGAAAAGGAGGAGGAGGACAGGGAGGAGGTGATGGAGGTGGTAGACCTTCTGGAGGACACGGAGGAGGACAGGGAAGCGGTGATGGAGGTGGTGGACCTTTTGGAGGACACGGAGGAGGAGAAAACGGACAACTCCTCGGATGAGACAGAGGATTCTGCCAATGATGACGACAACAACGTTGAAGGGGACGTCATTAACATCAGTGTAAGAACTGTTATACCTCATTCTAAACTGGGTGGTTTGAGTCCTGAATGCTGATTGTCTGTGGTATATTTAAGCAATAAGGCCCAAGGAGGTGTGGTATATGGCTAATAAACGGCTAGGGGCTGTTCTTATGAACAACGCAACACGGAGTACCTGGACACAGCTCTTAGCCGTGGTATATTGGCCATATATCACAAACCCCCGAATGTGCCTTATTGCTATTATAAACTGATAGCAAATGTAATGTTTTGTCTTACCCGTGGTTTACCATCTGATATACCGCGTCTGTCAGCCAATCAGCATTCAGGGCTCGAACCACCCAGCTTATAACAGACCGTATACCACGGGTATGACAAGACATTTATTTTTACTGCTCTAATTACATTGGTAACCAGTTTTATAATAGCAATAAGGCACCTCGGGGGTTTGTGGTATATGGCCAATATACCACGGCTACGGGCTGTTTCCAGGCACTCCTTGCGTCGTGCATAAGTACAGCCCTTAGCCGTGGTATATTGGCCATATGCCACATCCCCTCGTCCCTTATTGCTTAATTATACAACACAGTTCGGTTTCTGTCTATTAAAATCTAGTCGTTTTCTCTTGAGAATTATGTTTTTCTTTGTTTTTTTAACTACGACTCATCTGTCTTTCAGGATGTTGAAGAAAGTGCGGTAGAGGAGGAGGCTGTAGACATTGAGAGTGTGGAAGACAATGCACAGAAGAGCACCACTTCACAACTGAAGGCAAAATACGCTAAAGAAGTGGAAGGAGAAATAGGACCCAAATTAAGAGTATGTCTCCCCCTCGATGTTATTACAAAGACATAAACAACCTTTTAATGCCTTCCTTCAAATATGCTTGTGCTGTGATTTCACTGTCCATGGTTATAATTTACAGTGTTCTTGGTTCAATGTTACCATTAGCACTCGGACTTGCACAACCCATACGAGAGACAACGCTCGTTGCATAATTTTATTTAGTAAAGAATCTCTTCAGGAAATAATAAAGTATTTTCTATGTTATTTAACAGGACCGAAAACAAGTCTTTGACCTGAGAGACAAATGCGAGCGCCTTGAAAAACTGAAGAGCGGGCTGACCAGGGAGAGAGCTGGTGATATTAAGAAAATCTCAAAGAAATCTGGTAATGAGCCTTACATTTCACCCCCCTTCTCTCGTCTCCTATTCGGTCTCCTTCCTATAACACTGGCCTGTGTTCTCTCAACAGGAAAGACAGAGGAGCTCATCATCAGGAAACCGCAGGACATCTCGACCAAACAGAAGGACATGGTGTTCAAAAGGAAGTGGAGAGGGCCGTCCTCAAAAGCGTCCTCATCATCGGTCTCACCCAATAAAACAATTTCACTCAGGAGCACTCGACAGCCTGAGCCAAAGTCCCTGGCACCCGGCCTCAAGTTAAAGGTCGTAGCCACCCCAGTCCCCCACTCTATCCCCCAAAAGCCTGCACCCCAACGACCCAAGACAAGGCCCATCATCACACCACCTTCCAGTAAACACCCCTCAATGTGGCGTTCGCCGGGTGAAAGGACCAGACCTAACATCCTGTCTCGCAGAAAAATACAGACTGCCCCAGGTGAGCCTCCCGTCCCTCTGACCCTGTTACTGTATCAGCACCCAATGGGCCAGGTTGACTTCAATAAGACAGACTGCTGGTCTAGAGACTGAACTTTCATGTGAAGAAATTAATAATTTAGATCCTTTTTTTCTGCCTCCCCAACAGATTCCCCACCAGTTCATGCTGGGTTTCTCCCTCAAATGCTGTCTATAGTGGGTGGAGTGATCACATCTCAGCAGGTGATCGCCATGCAGTCTGCCCGTTCTCTGCTGCCGGTAGGACGCGTCACTGGAATCGAAATGCAACAGTCTCAAACACCAGGTAGGCTTGTAGTGACACAAGGCACACTGCATTGACTCATAGTTGCATTGAAATGTTTTCTGATTTGATTTGGATTCTTCTTAAATTTCTCACCTTTTTTTTTTTTAGGTGTCGCTTCGGTCACCATCATTATCCCCTCAATGTCCAAACCTGACGTCTCTCCTCAACGAGATCTTCATCCTCAACCAGCAGATTACCACAGATAACAACAGCAGCCCCTGAGGTCCTCCAGTGGTCTCCCGCATACCACACACCGAGCCTGGGCAGATGGGGACTGTGAGGGTACCCACACCTCCGACAGACAGGGTGCTACCACCACCAAAGACGGAGAAGGCGATCATCGGAGATGGAAATGACGAGCGCTCCCTCAGCCCCTTGTTCCTGAGACCGGATGAGGACAAGGGCCAGGAAGAGACTTTCAAAGGCCCAGTTCTGCCAGTACCACAGGCAGAGGACCTTAAAGTTGGTTTTGGATCTAACCTGAAACCATCAGAGACTGCTTCTGTTTCTGCTCCTGCTGTCAATGGGCACAGCCAACAAGCAAAAACATGCACTACAAAAGTTCAAGAGGTACTGCAAAAAGCACTGACCCCACCACTGCTGCTGCAGATGAGGCCCATGCCAAGACTAGACCCACGATGACTAAAGAGCAACCCTCAGACATAGAACTAAGCACCAACTCACTTAGGCCCAGGTCAACATTGTAGCCATCTCCTTAATACCCCCATTCACATAGGCCGTATTTTTGTTTAGTTTTAGAAGCGATACTACCTAACGGTGCATATCGGAAAGACTGACATAACTCCTGTCAGAACAGTGTCATGTTTTTCTGTTCAAATCTCTTATCTACACCTGTATTTATGAAGTGTCTCAGAATAAGAGTACAGATCTAGAATCTGTTTAACCTTTTAGATCATAACGAATAAGCTCACATGGATCTGATCCTAGATCAACGCATCTCTAAGACACTATAAATACAGGCCCTGAATTGTTGCTTTTCTTTCCCTCATTTTAAAGAGGAGATGCAATGAATATTGTATAATAAGCTGCCAGGACCTTGGTACATTTAAGGGTGTCCAGTATGTTCTGCCTTTAAGGGTTACACACATCGCACCGAATGTAGATCTCCTGTCGTTTACCGCTTGTTGTTCAGCGAGCTGTTGACGTCTTCGCGCACGTTTTTATATGTAAAACCGGTTTGCACTCGGTTCACAAGTACTCTCAGCAGACAAACGCTATTGGTGTGTTCGAGCCCTTAGAGTATATTATTTGTTCTATCAGAGCAAGAGGATTTGTAGACAGACATCTGATGGTACGGATGCCAGTTCTGTTCATAGTACTGTTGTGTGTGTATAGGGCCTCTGAAAAAATCCTGTCTCCATATTGGAGTGGGAGATCTCTGTTTCTTCATGTTTGTAGTTACTTCACCTTTAAGGAACATTTAATCTGTAATTATAATTTTTTTGTATGGCACAATGTTTTCTACACTAACTACTAACCGCTCAGTTTGCAGTGCAGACAACAAATCTCAACATAGAAAACCCTTGATAAATGTGATCATAATAGGTCCCTGTAGGATGGACAGGTCATTGAATCTGCAGCGCTTGTGACTTTCTTCTAAGAGCAGCTTCACTTCAGTGATGTATGTAATAATTAGACCCTGACATTCACTATAATATTAGTAGAAATGACTATGCAAGTGTCCCAAATGGCACCCGATTTCCTATATAGTGCCCTACTTTTGACCAGGGCCCTGATCAAAAGTAGTGTACTATGTAGGGAATAGGGTGCCATTTGAGAGAATTTGTGTATTTGAGGGAAATGAAAGCTGTCGTTGCTGTAATAATTTTTATGCTGCTAAGAGGTAAAGCTTGCAGAATTAAAAGCCAGCCATCTCGTTAAACTGCATCAAGACGTGTTGGTTAGAACCATATAGTGTAGATTGAATTTCTGTAAAAATATAAACTCCATTTTTTTTAAATAATAGGCCATGTAAATAATTACGTTTTTCCACTTTGAGAACGCTGGTTGTTTTTTTGTAAAGATATTTCTCATGTTTTTATATGGGGTCAATAACTGTTACGTTTAGGATGTTGACGTAAGAGAAAAGAAAGATACCTTGAAATAAAATATAATAATGAACATCGGCTGCCAGATTTACGTTTCTGACTTTCTGACTGTAAAGATTAAGTGAGTTACTGTAACTGTACATACGACATTTAAAAAAACATTTTTTACAGGAATATTGTGAAAGAACATGCATGGGTAATTGGTAACTGATTGTTAAAATGCTAAATACTCCTTCCTTGTTTCATTTGCCCTTTTTAAAGGACAGCGAGAGATCTGACATTTCCCAATCGTCCCCTGGGATCTAACGGCAAACTAATGACCTTATCCGTTACCGGAAAATGTCTTAATTTCCCCTGTGAATTATAATTTATAGCAATATGTGTGTCCCAAATAACAACTCTTGACCAAGGCCCTGCCATTTGGGATGTAGGCATGATCATTTCTTCAGATGTGACATGATGCCGTAGTGTGATAAACAGTTGTGAACAAAGTTGCAGAACATTGAAACGTTTTTTTTTTTAAATACAGCTGCCTTCTCCAAGGGTAAGTGTCGATCAGAACTATCTCCTCCTTACTTCAGTTCTATTTTTGGTTAGAAGTTTGCTCAAAGTTGTTTATAAAATATTTAGCTTGTTACAGAAAAGCAAATAATAAAAAAAGAATCATATCGGAAATGTGATTTCATATCAGAAATTAGAATATTAGACTATACTAGTGTATTTTCCTGTGTATTGACATTTTATTATACAATTGGGTCTGGAATTATTGTATTCCTTGATAAAAATGAGCAAAAAAATACTCAAATAAATAATACAAATACTGAGCTATACTGAAGAAAAGTATAAACGCAACATGGAAAGTGTTGGTCCCGTGTTTCATGAGCTGAAATAAAATATCCCAGAAATTTCCCTAGGCACAAAAAGCTTATTTCTCTCAAATGCGCAGAAATTTGTTTACGTCCCTGTTAGTGAGCATTTCTCCTTTGCCAAGATAATCCATCCACCTGACAGGTGTGGTATATCAAGAAGCTGATTAAACAGCATGATCATTACACAAGTGCACCTTGTGCTGGGGACAATAAAAGGCCACTCTAAAATGTGCAGTTTTGTCACACAACACAATGCCACAGATGTCTAAGTTTTGAGGGAGAGTGCATTTGGTATGCTGACTGCGGGAATGTCCACCAGAGCTGTTACCAGAGAATTAAATGATAATTTCTCTACCATAAGCTGCCTCAAACGTCGTTTTAGAGAATTTGGCAGTACGTCCAACCGGCCTCACACCCGAAGACCACATGTATGGCGTCATGTGGGCGAGCTGTTTGCTGATGTCCACGTTGTGAACAGAGTGCCGCGTGGTGGTGGGGTTATGGTATGGTCAGGCATAAGCTACGGACAACGAACACAATACAATTTTATCGATGACAATTTGAATGCACGGAGCTACCGTGACGAGATCCTGAGGCCCATTCTAGTGCAATTCATCCTCCACCATCACTTCATCTTTCAACATTATAATGCCCGGCCCCATGTCGCAAGGATCTGTACACAATTCCTGGGAGCTGAAAATGTCCCACTTCTTCCTTTGCCTACAAACACACCAGACATGTCACCCGTTGAGCATGTTTGGGATGCTCTGTATCGACGTGCACGACAGTGTGTTCCAGTTCCCGCCAATATCCAGCAACTTCACACAGCCACTGAAGAGGACTGGGACAACATTCCACAGGCCACAATCAAAAGCCTGATCAACTCTATGTGAAGGAGATGTGTCACGCTGCATGAGGCAAATGGTGGTCACATCAGATACTGAACGATTTTCTGATACACTTTTTAAAAAAAAATTTTTTTTAAGGTATCTGTGACCAACAGAATCATATCTGTATTCTCAGTCATTTGAAATCCATAGATTAGGAATTTACTTCTTTCCTTATATGAGCTGTAACTCAGTAGAATCTTTTAAATTATTGCATGTTGCTTTTTTTGTTCAGTATATATTGTATGCTCAAAAAATGAAAAATTTATATTTTATACTAATTGTTCAGACAAAAGAGATGCATGTCTGAGCAAAAACCAAGCCATGAGGTTGAAGGAATTGTCCGTAGAGCTCCGAGACAGGATTGTGTAGAGGCACAGATCTGGGGAAGTGTACAAAAACAGTTCTGCAGCATTGAAGGTCCCCAAGAACACAGTGGCCTCCATCATTCTTTAATGGAAGATGTTTGGAACCACCAAGACTCTTCCTAGAGCTGGCCGCCCGGCCAAACTGAGCAATTGGGGGAGAAAGGCCTTGGCCAGGGAGGTGACCAAGACCCTAATGGTCACTCACAGAGCTCTAGAGTTCCTCTGTGGAGACGGGAGAACCTTCCAGAAAGACGACCATCTCTGCAGCACTCCACCAATCAGGCCTTTATGGCAGAGTGGCCAGACAGAAGCCACTCCTCAGTAAAAGGCACATGAGAGCCTGCTTGGAGATGCCAAAGGGCACCTAAAGACTCTCAGACCATGAGAAACAAGATTCTCTGGTCTGATGAAATTAAGATTGAACTCTTTGGCCTGAATGCAAAGCTTCACGTCTGGAGGAAACCTGGCACCATCACTACAGTGAAGCATGGTGGCAGCATCATGCTGTGGGGATGTTTTTCAGCGGCAGAGACTGGGAGACTAGTCAGGATCGAAGCAAAGATGAACGAAGCAAAGTACAGAGAGATCCTTGATGAAAACCTGCTCCAGAGCATTCAGGACCCTAAGCACACAGCCAATGCAGGAGTGGTTTTGGGACAAGTCTCTGAATGTCCTTGAGTGGCCCAGCCAGACCCGGACTCGAACCTGATCGAACATCTCTGGAAAGACCTGAAAATAGCTGTGCATCAACGCTCTCCATCCAACCTGATAGAGCTTGAGAGAATCTGCAGAGAAGAATGGGAGAAACTCCCTAAATACAGGTGTGCCAAGCTTATAGCGTCATACCCAAGAAGACTCGATGTTGTAATTGCTGCCAAAGGTGCTTCAACAAAGTACTGAGTAAAGGGTCTGAGTACTTAACTAAATGTGATATTTCCGTTTTTTTGTATATAAATTAGCAAACATTTCTAAAAACCTATTTTTGCTTTGTCATTATGGGGTATTGTGTGTAGATTGATTAATACGGCTGTAACGTAACAATGTGGGAAAAGTCAAGGGGTCTGAATACTTCCCGAAGGCACTATGAGATTTGACAGATTACTTGAATTTGTAATTGTTTGATCTGACACATTTTATTCAATTTATCAGTTGATTAAGGAACTGTGAAAAGACTCCTACAGCTGGTCATGGCAAAGAAACAGCACATCGGCCATCGAAGACCTTTCCCTGCCATTAGTCCCCCTTTGAGGACTGCAGCTCAACACAACTGCGCTGCAAATCATTCCCCCATTATTCTACCATAGCCTCTTACTGCTCTGTATCTTTGGAAACCTCTGTAGCCTGGTAACCTGCCTCAAATCGTCTCGACAGTGGACTATCTGCTCCATCGGAGTACTGAACCTTGCTCTGTGTGACCTAGCATACCTGGCCTCCAAACACTACATAGATCGCCCTGGGCGGTAAGTGAGAACTATGACTGGAGCATGGGCCTTTCACTGTGCGCCCTGAGTAACATACTCCACGTTGTAGGTCTGAAGCACCATGTTTATCTGTGCAGTCATCACCGACCGCGCCCTGTCCATAATCTTCCCACTCGAGTCTCGGTTGGTCCGACCCCACAACGCTGCTCTGGTCTCCCTGCTCGTATGGGCCATTGCCGTCCTGCTCATTTACCTCAGCTTTCCTAACATAATCTACTGGCACCAGAAGAGTGGCATCGGCTACTGTGGAATTGTGGTAACCTCGTGGTTCAGGTCAGTGCAGCCACCTACTGTATAATCTGTTATCCTACTACTCTGCAGGTGTCTGGTCCCTTGCTCCTCATCATCCCTTCCTAATGTTAGCCAGCTAGTCACTTAGCTAGAATTCGTAATATATACGTTTAGCAAATTCGTAACGTATAGAACTAATCGTAATTCGTAACATATCATACAAAATGGGTGATGGAAATTCTAGAATTAATACATACCGTACGAAACGTAACATATATTAATGGATTGTCTCAGATTTATGTACATAATACAAAATGTTTTGCGACCAGGTTGGACACATGCATAATTGCCCACATTTTCACTGCATTGCTCTAGTCTAGCAGCAGACCAAATGCTCCAAAGGCACATTTCTTCTAACGCTCAGCTCAGTTGAACTACACTGACTGAAGGGGGTCCTCACAATTTTTTCTTTCCCCTTGTTAGTAAAACGTTTACTGTTGACAGGAGAACAAGAGGAGACAATAGGACGAGGTGGATAATTTTATAATAAGGCCGTTTAATCACATGTAAAGATATCTTAGTAAAATCTTGCAGCAAGGCTCTTTCTGTCTGATTCCTATTGAATCGTCCGGGAAAGAGATAGTTCCAAGAACCGTACAGTATTATATAGACAACAAGCAAAGTAGGTAGATCTGCGAGTCTGGCCTTCCGATTGGTCGATCTGGGTCTTGGGTAGTCCTGAACAGGCCTGGTGTCCACGTTCCATCGGTTCCTGAGATAGTTCTTTGTCCCGAGCTCCAAGGAGGAGTTGTGTGTGTCTGTGTGATTGTCATGGGGGAGGGGAGTTGTGGGTATCGTGTAATGAGTCCAGCATATGTCCAAGAGAGAAGAGGGGGTGTGTATGTTGTGTCAACTATAGCTAATGTTGAGAAGTTGTTAAAACAAGTTACCAATATCTAATACAATTTCTTACACCCTCGATGTATACTTCTGCCACCAACAGACTCTACAACCAACAGACTATCTAAGGCTTTACTGACCAGCTCCCCAAACCCCTCTTTGATGTGGAAAATAAAAGGGATCCAGAATAGCATTGTGGCAGTAGAGTAACTTGGAGGACTCCACTAGAAGGTTCACCACATTGGCCACCTCACACGTATTAGTGTAGTCATATAGGGTAAAGAAGATGATGCAAGCTATAATATGGAGCAACTGCCCTGGTACGCAGCACACAAGGAAATTGGGACTAACGTGTACTGCATGTAAATGATTAATAAAAGGTTTAAAGTCTTAAAAATAAAAGGTTCGAAAATTATGTATTTTCCAAGGCATCTATAATTCGCTTTGTTTACATTTTCAATAGCTAAACGCCGCCATTCGCCGACTGTTTTCATTCAAATGTTGCATTCGAGTTAGAAGACACAAAACAAGTTGACAGTTGCAGACAGGCCCAGCCGGGAGCTCCACATGAGATGGATGTCCCAGCCACTTTCAACCACCACTAGATGGCGACAATGACTTGACCAGTTAGGGTGAGATCTGGGTCAGATTGCTTGTCCAGTGTAATCAAAACAAACGACTGTAAATGCTGACGCTTGCAACTAAGCGAGATAATGAGGTCTGCCCTGACAGTCGTGATTTAGAAAATCGTCGAAACGAAAGGGAACGTTATAAAAAAGAAAGCTAGATATGTTCCAAAGTGTGATCATTAAACCATGCATTGCATAACCAGGCAAAAAATTATAGCAATGGCAAGGTAGCTAGTGCCCAAGGCGCCTATGCTAACCTTAGCCCCTATAGGCACTGCTAAATATCTAGCTAGCTAACTATTGTTAGATACAATGCTAGTTTGTTAACATTGTCAAATGACATGCTCGTAGGCAATAGCACTGGGCATAGTCTTATTGAGTGGTTTAAGCAAACGTTAGTATCTTGTTTGCCCATATGGGGACGCAAGAGACAGCTGGGACCATAGATATCCGTATTCTAATTCCTAACTCTATGGCTGGAACCTTGGCTAGCTGGCTAACCAACTGGTGTTGTGCCACAGACAGATCCAGTTTGCCAATCATTGGTGAGTTCTCGTCGATGAGGAGGCAATGACAAGAGGAGCGGAGCCGTGACAGACTGTCTTCTGTGACCCGACCATCGAAGTAGCTAATCCTGTTGACAATCTGGGAACGTTTACAATTTTTCCAAATGCATCCAGAGAGAGATCCCTCTCCGTGGATCAGAATGCGATCCAAGAAGGACAGATAATGCGGAAAAGCTTTCTAGACAGAGCAGGGCATGAAATAAACGAGAACTGCACATATGCTGACAGAACCAGCTCATTGAACCTGTAGGAAGCATGACAGCATATTCCTGTATATTTGATATATTTATTTATTTTGGTGAAGTAGAAATTGTGTCTGTATTTCACCACCGGTTTCCATATTTGCATGCACTAATTCTATCAACCGGTTAAAGAGATCAGTCAGAATTTATTTTTCAAGATGACGGTGGAGGGTTCCACAATAAAGAGTCGGATCAAAAATCTGCTTCGCTCGCCATCTATAAAACTGAGAAGGAATAAAGCTCTGAACAACAAAGAAAATCTCACTAACAAGGTATGTATCTGGCATGGACACTCATCCCTGTACATTTTCGTTTTTTGAACATTGACAGAAGACCATTATAACCAGCTTATAGATTTGCTATCATACACTGCGAGCGACCTACCAGGCAATATCACAGTCATTTGTATATAATTGAAATGGCATTGATCTAGCAGTAAAATGAAATGCACAGTCCAGTGCTTTCTAATGAGAAGAATGATGTATTGCAACTGCACCGGTGTTCTGGAATAATACGTCAAATATTGACAATGCACACAATCATTGGAGGGACATTCATATTTATTTAGTGGATCCTCATATAGATTCCATGTACATCACATATTTGGGGAAGTGTGTCACTGACCATTAAACAAAAACATGTTCTTGGACATTGCATGCAGGCTTATTTTCCCTTGCAACAGCAACCCCATGGAGGTTGCTCATCATAGTTTACATAAACTTGTCCCTCCTAGCCTAGTCCTGCAGTCAACTCCATATCTTCATGACATGTCTCACACACTGTTTAAGTAAATTCTTATACCTGTAGTAAAACAATTACTGTCCTAATTTTTACAGTGATTCCCATGCTATTCGCAACCTTACTATAAGTCGATTTTAAAGGAGAAGTCTGTTCATTTCCTTGGTGTTGACATGAGAAAGTGGCATGTGACACATACTGTACCTTTCAGACAGACAGACAGACAGACAGCTGGGTTCGTTCCATTCCCATGTTGGCTACAAGCTACCTGCATATTCTCTCTCTCTGTCTCTCTGTCTCTGTGTGTTGACTGAACCCCCTGAAAAGCAGTGAAGAATAGACCTGCAGTGCAATCAATTCAGATAACAATAACATTGGTTCTTATAGATGACAATAATTCTGTACGTTGAAGATGATACGTCCAAGAATGTTGTCAATATGACAAGCTTTCATGTGTAGTAATTCCCCCCTCTTCCATGAAGTTCACTCTGCTGGTGCATTCCAGTCTGTCTGTTTACGGCTGTAGCAGGACACCGACAGTACTGTACCTTCCTGTTCCACCCAGGAGTGTCAGTGGCTGTAGTTAGTGTACTACAAAGTCTCAAGAGGCATGGCAGTGCCTAGAACAGTCATACATAGGCTACTTAATACTCCTCCTTGCTCCCTGTGAAGCGTAGGCTATAAAGCTGTAACAAGCCCCAAGCCATGCTGGACAGTCATTCGTAGATGTCTTTAAACATTGCTGCAGAATCTCCCATTTGTGAATAAACTCAGAGATTGTAGGCCCTATGTGTTTCTGCATGCATGCAGAGTATAGGCCCACTTTTTTACATCGCCTTTCCAATTCTCTCCCTTCTCTCTTTTAGTACAGTAGCGACTGTTAGGATTTGTTATGACTATTATTTACATATAAATATAGATATTTTTTTAAACATTGAAAGGTTACTCAGGCAAAATGAGTGTCCTATTTTAAAAGGTCCAAATTCTGTCATTCTGTTAGTCCCATTGTTTTATTAAGCGTCCATGGCTGTTTCTCCTAGTGGGTTGTAAGAGGTGTTTGAATGAGAGCTCCGTGGCACACTTACATCAGAGACAAACCAGATGTAAACACTAACCTACCACTACTCTACTAGCCTGACATTATGTAACACAGCAGGGAGAAAGCTGAGAATCAGGTATGAGTGAATCAACTACATAGCCTACATGTAGGCTATACTGTATCTTCACAACCTTAGGTTAACCAACATACTACCTCAGGTTGTCTTGATTTTCCGGGGGGGGGGCTATATGAAAATGGAAATTACTTTTCCCATTGTTTGTATTTTGTTTTGCTTGATGATAGGTAATGATGTGAGTAATTATTAGTCTTGCTGTGGTTGTTTATTATTTAAGTGAGCTTAATTCATTTGATGTCAATCTGCCTTTGTTTTCTTATGGTGTAGGCTAAGATATGATGGCAAGCTTATGCAGACAGCCTACTAGCCTAGTGTGAAACACTCTGGAGTAGGGAGTCAGACAAAGGAATACATGTTTGAGTATGAGAGATTTAAGGGGGAGTGGATTTTCTTATTATCCTGGGTCTAACGTTTTATTTCTTAGGCTGTGAGTACCGTTCTAGAATATGACTGTACTGGACGCCTACCTGCTTGCTGCTGAAAACTTCCTCCGATATGCTTTGTTTACAAGGAGGAGGTATACTGGGCTCATTAACGTCCCTTTTTAAAAATGTTGACGTAGTCAATTATTCCTTTGACGTAGAACTCTGTAAACAAACAGAAAGCACATTGTTCTAAACTCTATTTATGGAGCAATAGCCTAACTTCCACTTTTTGTCCTTTTCCTGTCTGGAAGCTTCAACCTCTGTTTTTATGCAATGTCCCAATGATCGAGCCTATGTCTTATGAGCTATAGGCTGGTGGTCATTCATTTATTATATACATTTATAAATTCATCACATCAACTGAACTAGCCTATAGTCAAGCTACTTATTTGTCACCTTGCTGCTTCCACAACACTGCTGGCCGCTGTTGATTGTTGCCATGGCCACATTTCAACTTCAACCCAACAACCCGGCAAGGTAGGCGTAGAGAATCAACGGTTGGTGACGAAAGCACAAAAACAGGCAGCTGTACAGGAGGTGGAAAGTGCCCCACACACAATCACCCTGGGAGGCACAGTAACTGAATACAGTCATGTGATGACTGGGGGGGGTGATCTACCACACTACAGTTGAAGCCCAGGAGAGGTGATCTACCACACTACAGTTGAACCCCAGGAGAGGTGATCTACCACATTACAGTTGAAGCCCAGGAGAGGTGATCTACCACACTACAGTTGAAGCCCAGGAGAGGTGATCTACCACACTACAGTTGAAGCCCAGGAGAGGTGATCTACCACACTACAGTTGAAGCCCAGGAGAGGTGATCTACCACACTACAGTTGAAGCCCAGGAGAGGTGATCTACCACACTACAGTTGAAGCCCAGGAGAGGTGATCTACCACATTACAGTTGAAGCCCAGGAGAGGTGATCTACCACACTACAGTTGAAGCCCAGGAGAGGTGATCTACCACACTACAGTTGAAGCCCAGGAGAGGTGATCTACCACATTACAGTTGAAGCCCAGGAGAGGTGATCTACCACACTACAGTTGAAGCCCAGGAGAGGTGATCTACCACACTACAGTTGAAGCCCAGGAGAGGTGATCTACCACACTACAGTTGAAGCCCAGGAGAGGTGATCTACCACACTACAGTTGAAGCCCAGGAGAGTTGATCTACCACATTACAGTTGAAGCCCAGGAGAGGTGATCTACCACACTACAGTTGAAGCCCAGGAGAGGTGATCTACCACACTACAGTTGAAGCCCAGGAGAGTTGATCTACCACATTACAGTTGAAGCCCAGGAGAGGTGATCTACCACACTACAGTTGGGTGACTGGCTGTACCAGGCAGTGTTGGGATACAAGTAGCTAGCCTATTCTAACTCGTATCCAGGTGTTTTATTGTTCAGTCAGTGTTCTTGGGGGGGTTGTGATCAGTGCCTTTTGGCTGTTCTGGCTTGTTGTTGTGGGGTGATGAGGAAGAGCAGACCTGGAGGGATCCAATCACAAGGGATGTATAGGCTATCTCTGAGAGGCTGTGAAGGTGGTAAGTAGAAAGAGAGAGGAATATCAATGAGCTGAACTTGACTTAAATGTTATCTGACTGGCTGATACCTGCTGTGAAATGTCGTTGCTGGTTAACAAACTGCTGAAACCCAGAGAACATATCAGTGCAGTGTGATGGCTTCGTTTTTGCAAAACATTTCAAATGTTTATTAGCTCATAAGTTGGGCTGCTGACATGCTGCTTTTCTCTTCAACTATGCTTATACGTTATAACCCAAGTTGTTGACCAATGCATATTTGTTTACTCTGTGAAAAGGTATTTGTGCAATGCATTGGCCTACATAGCAGATACTGGTCTGTCTTGTTTCTATATTTGTAAGAGTTTCTTCGTAGTTCCTTGTTCCTTCAATTAAGAATAACGAGACTCTGAGTCTGGTATGTCACTTCTCATCATCTGGGAAGATACAGTAGAATACCATTCATGATCCTCCTCCTTTGTATTAAGGGTACTAACTATATACACACACACGCATGCACACACACTGACACAAACCCTTGGCCTGTAGCTTATGTGTATTCATGATTTAAGATTTAACATATGCTATGGAACATCTTCTATGGTGGTGTTTATTTGTGAGTAATGTCATGTGTTGTCCATTTATTGTATTGCTGAAGTGATGTTGATTTTGCAGGTGACACTGGAGAAGGTGCTAGGGATCACAGCATTTGGGAACCGCGCTTTGGCCTGTGACCCTCGCTCTGGACTCGTGGCCTACCCAGCTGGGTGAGTGACCCAGAGAACACCTGTTACACATCCAACAACTAAACCTAAAATATGGGGAAATCCACATAAATGTGTGTTAGTGAAGAGCAGTAGTTCAGTAAATGGTTTTAATGTCCAGGCCTAGTACTTCACCTCGTTCACCTTCCCACATCTTGTCATTCTGATACTTGTTCATTCAACTTCAATGCAATGTTTGTTGTTGGTTTCTCTTTTGCCCCACTGGGCTCCCGAGTGCTAGAGGCGTCACTACAGACACCCTGGTTCGAATCCAGGCTGTATCACAACCGGCTGTGATTGGGAGTCCCATAGGGCAGCTCATTATTATATATATATATATATATATATATATATATATATTACATTTATTTAACTAGGCAAGTCAGTTAAGAACAAATTCTTATTTACAATGACGGCCTAGGAATAGTGGGTTAACTGCCTTGTTCAGGGGCAGAGCGACAGATTTTTACCTTGTCAGCTCGGGATTCGATCGAGCAACCTTTCGGTTAATGGCCCAACGCTCTAACCACTAGGCGTCCTGCCGCCCCCGCCACAATTGGCCCAGCGTCGTCCAGGTTTGGCCGGTGTAGGCTGTCATTGTAATTAAGAATTTGTTCTTAAATGACTTGCCTAGTTAAATAAAAAAAAATTAAAATTTAAAAAAATTAAAAAAAATTAGGTCATTTTTGAAAAATGTGAAGCATATGCGTGGAGGCCATGTGTGATCTATCATTACAGAGCTGACTAGGTAAACAGAGGCAGAGCACCATTAAGTTTTGAATTTAATACACTTCAGAAGTCCCTAGACGGTAGGATTATTCAGAGAATGAGTGGAGCGTGAAAGCTGGAGAGAGAGAGGAGGAAAGTCATTTCTCAGCAGTGATCAGGGCCTGTGTGTATTGTATTCATCAGGGGAAAGATATCTTGTGGTATATGAACACACAAGAGCTGTTTCAGTCATGTAGCTCGCTAGGTCGACACTTTCAGAAGAAGTCCTTGCTACAAGGTTTGAGAGGCGGTATGTAGTATGCTGTGCAAAGCACTGCTTTAATTAGGATTTTAGCCGTGGTTGAAGTTTTAGGTAAACAGCTTGATGCTTTCCTTGTACTACGACAGTCATACCGTTGTATCACTTCAATAACTCGTCATGTCATTTTCCTCCTGTCTTTAGAGATGATAGAGCCTAAGACGCATTAGCTAGACCTTTAAGTCGGTTTTCAGTGTCTCCACACAAGGTTTCTCTGCAATACTACACATCTAGTAATTGGCAACTAAATTGCCGAGTAGGCCAATGCTCAGCCAACCATCAACAACAATGGATATTGCTCCTAATAGTGCCTTAAGCCTTAAAAGTGTTGTATAAACTTAAGTAAAATAACATTTTTCTTCGCTGGGGGAACTTAATTTGTTTGCTGTATGCAGTAAGAGCCTCCGACATTCACATTGAAACAATAGCCTGGTTCCTATCTCTCCAAGGGGTCTGCTCATGTGGACTGTGGACAACGTGGGCTAGAATGTGAGGGAGAGTCTCTGACCTCTATCACATGCTTCATCATCTCATTAAGATGTTAGGCATCACAGCTGTGTGTGTGTGTGTGTGTGCGTGCGTGCGCGGCTATGAAAACAATGAATGGAATCACATGTCCACAACTTTTACCACTGAACAGAGAGGAACTATGATAGACCAGTCCGTGATATATATATGTATATACAGTGGGGAGAACAAGTATTTGATACACTGCCGATTTTGCAGGTTTTCCTACTTACAAAGCATGTAGAGGTCTGTCATTTTTATCATAGGTACACTTCAACTGTGAGAGACGGAATCTAAAACAAAAATCCAGAAAATCACATTGTATGATTTTTAAATAATTAATTTGCATTTTATTGCATGACATAAGTATTTGATCACCTACCAACCAGTAAGAATTCCGGCTCTCACAGACCTGTTAGTTTTTCTTTAAGAAGCCCTCCTGTTCTCCACTCATTACCTGTATTAACTGCACCTGTTTGAACTCGTTACCTGTATAAAAGACACCTGTCCACACACTCAATCAAACAGATTCCAACCTCTCCACAATAGCCAAGACCAGAGAGCTGTGTAAGGACATCAGGGATAAAATTGTAGACCTGCACAAGGCTGGGATGGGCTACAGGACAATAGGCAAGCAGCTTGGTGAGAAGGAAACAACTGTTGGCGCAATTATTAGAAAATGGAAGAAGTTCAAGATGACGGTCAATCACCCTCGGTCTGGGGCTCCATGCAAGATTTCACCTCGTGGGGCATCAATGATCATGAGGAAGGTGAGGGATCAGCCCAGAACTACACGGCAGGACCTGGTCAATGACCTGAAGAGAGCTGGGACCACAGTCTCAAAGAAAACCATTAGTAACACACTACGCCGTCATGGATTAAAATCCTGCAGCGCACGCAAGGTCCCCCTGCTTAAGCCAGTGCATGTCCAGGCCCGTCTGAAGTTTGCCAATGACCATCTGGATGATCCAGAGGAGGAATGGGAGAAGGTCATGTGGTCTGATGAGACAAAAATAGAGCTTTTTGGTCTAAACTCCACTCGCCGTGTTTGGAGGAAGAAGAAGGATGAGTACAACCCCAAGAACACCATCCCAACCGTGAAGCATGGAGGTGGAAACATCATTCTTTGGGGATGCTTTTCTGCAAAGGGGACAGGACGACTGCACCGTATTGAGGGGAGGATGGATGGGGCCATGTATCGCGAGATCTTGGCCAACAACCTCCTTCCCTCAGTAAGAGCATTGAAGATGGGTCGTGGCTGGGTCTTCCAGCATGACAACGACACGAAGCACACAGCCATGGCAACTAAGGAGTGGCTCCGTAAGAAGCATCTCAAGGTCCTGGAGTGGCCTAGCCAGTCTCCAGACCTGAACCCAATAGAAAATCTTTGGAGGGAGCTGAAAGTCCGTATTGCCCAGCGACAGCCCCGAAACCTGAAGGATCTGGAGAAGATCTGTAGGGAGGAGTGGGCCAAAATCCCTGCTGCAGTGTGTGCAAACCTAGTCAAGAACTACAGGAAACGTATGATCTCTGTAATTGCAAACAAAGGTTTCTGTACCAAATATTAAGTTCTGCTTTTCTGATGTATCAAATACTTATGTCATGCAATAAAATGCAAATTAATTACTTAAAAATCATACAATGTGATTTTCTGGATTTTTGTTTTAGATTCCGTCTCTCATAGTTGAAGTGTACCTATGATAAAAATTACAGACCTCTACATGCTTTGTAAGTAGGAAAACCTGCAAAATCGTCAGTGTATCAAATACTTGTTCTCCCCACTGTATATATACTCTTGTACTACACACTAGGCTACACAGTGGCATACAGTTCCGTCAGTACAGATCATTGATTCTAAATAAATACAGTAGTCATAGCCTACTTCCTGGAAGTGTAAAGTGCAGCGGTAAGCCTGATATAGATTCCTTGGATTGGGAGGGGAGATGGTCACAGGCATCCCAACAAGGAATTACAGGAATCAGAAAGATATATTCTCTGCTTACTCAGCTGCTTGTGTTAATGTGCATGTTAGGCTGAGCTCCAGATCCAATGAGACCCGGCATATGTCTTAGGCTGCTGCTTCCCAATTGGCACCCAATTCCCTATAAAGTGCACTACTTTTCACCAGAGCCCTATGAGCCCTGGTAAAAGGTACTGGTGTACTATATAGGGTGTCATTTGGAAGACGCCACAGATGTTTTTGTGTGAGAGGAAGCATCTTCATACCAGAGAGTGTCTGTCTGTGGAGGGTTTAGGGTCAGTCCAAGCCCTTACACAAAGCTGTCACACATGGCCCGGGTTGTATTCATTAAGAACCAAATGGACTGAAACTGGGTGGGACTACTAACCTGAATTTAAGAAACACTCATTCTCATTTCAAAATGTTTTGCTACGCTTTTCTATGGTGTGCACTACTGAATACGACCATGGGCTGAGTCCTGTACCTGACGAGGTCTAGCTATGGGTTCGTCTGAAATTGCACCCTATCCCCTTTTAATATAGGGTAATGCACTACTTTTTGACTAGACCACACCCCACTATGGCCCAGATCCTTCATGGAAAGGTGAATTGGTTCCATTTAGCCTACTTCTCTTGAAAATGTATACTGAACACACAACAAAAAAAATTGTCCCATGTTTCATGAGCTGAAATAAAAGATCCCAGAGATTATCCATGTGCACAAAAAGCGTATGTCTCAAATTTTGTGCACACATTTTCTTACATCGATGTTAGTGAGCATTACTCCTCTGCCAAGGTAATCCATCCACCTGACAGGTGTGGTATATCAAGAAGCTGATTTAACAGCATGATCATTACACAGGTGCCCCTCGGACTGGGGACAATAAACGGCCACTCTAAAATGTGCAGTTTTGTCACACAACACAATGCTACAGATGTCTCAAGTTCTGATGGAGCGTGCAATTGGGATGCTGACTGCAGGAATGTCCACCAGAGCTGTTGGCAGATAATTTAATGTTAACTGCTCTACCATAAACCGCCTCCAACATTGTTTTAGAGAATTTGGCAGTGCGTCCAACCGGCCTCACAACCGCAGACCACATGTAACCACGCCAGCCCAGGACCTCCACATCCAGCTTCTTCACCTGCGGAATCGTCTGTGACCAGCCACCCGGACAGCAAATGAAACTGAGGAGTGTTTGTCTGTAATAAAGTCCTTTTGTGGGGAAAAACTCATTTTGATTGCCTGGGCTTGGCTCCCAAGTGGGTGGGCTGCACCTCTGCCCAGTCCTGTAAAATCCATAGATTAGGGCCTAATGAATTTATTTCCATTGACTGATTTCCTTTTATATGAACTGTAACTCAGTAAAAAAAACTGTTTTGCTTGTTGTTATTATTATTATTATTGGGGAATGGGAATATCAGGATCCCAAAGACGATTGAATGCTGAGTCAGTGACAAGGAGGATCTTTTTTTTGATTTACAATAGCTTTGTTTTTTGATGACTGAAGGATATCAGCATTTTCTCCAAACGTCTTAAAGTGGTAATCAGCAGTAGAAATGATAAAACATTTACCCCTGCCCCTGTTCGATTAAAAACTGAGGGATGGGGCTGGAGAAATGTAACCGCTCTGAGATTCATAAACCGAGCTATGCATGAATGGACTGACCTTCCATGATATCAATATAATAGTCTTAACCATGTTATCAGGCTATGTATTGTTTGTTTACGTTTACTTTGTATACAAACATTGGAATAAAACAAGATTATTACTGGTTCTGATGGGGTACAACAGTTGAACTAAGCTCATAGGTTATATTCTTCAAGAGTAAATGGTTACATATAATTCATATATAAGTCCAAAAATGGATGTAGCAACTTCCGATTGCCCCTTTTAAATTACACCTTTGCCTACCTTATTGTTAGTGCATTTATGGCAAAACCTGAATGCAGCACATTGACTGTATAGGTCAATATCCATGGTACTATAGTGTGTATATATACAGTGCAACCTAGAATAATATGTGAGATTATTGAACAGGGTAGGACTGTATGGGTTTTGGATGAATGAATGTCTGGGTTGTCTGAGACAGCGGTGTCTCTAGTGATGTGGAATAAATGTCCTCTGTGAGCATTAAACGTCCTGCTGGCTGTTGGAGGAGTCTAACATGCATGACTAGATGTGTGTCAGACAGGCACCCTCGACTTGTCCTGACCGCACCGCACTGCAGCAAACTGAGTCACTATTAACTGTGTGTGTGTACGGGTGCCTATGTGTGAAGAGGGAGCGAGGGTTAGGAAAAAGGTGCGGGGGGGAGGGAATAGTCCTCTTGTAGCCCCTAGCTATTAGATAGCCCTGCTCAGAAGTAGAGGAGTGTACTCTGCCTCTGTGCTGCATTGCAGCTCTTTGCTGGAGGGTCCCACAACAGCATCTGCAACTGTATTCTCAAAGGATGCGGTAAGACTTGAGGCGCTGGATGGACTGAAAAGAAAAACTGAGGAGAATACAAAAATACAGCTCCAATGAAAGCACTGACTACAGAGAATAGCCTCAATCCTAAGGCAGTAAATATATATTCTTTAGCACTTTGTTTATCTACAGTAGACTACTGTATCTGTCTCTTATGTAGTCTCTCTTATTGTGCACACTCTCATGGCTCTAATTCAATACGTTTTATAGGTACCAACGTTGGTACAGCTACAATATGCTGCCTTCATCAGGGTTGCATTGTTCCACAGTAGATTTAAAGAGATTGAACAGGATCTTAAGCACTTACAAATTTGTTACCTGTCATACGAATTGCGCAGTGATTTATTTTTTGCAGGACGTAACATATCATACGAAATGGATGACGTCGTACACAATGTCCGAGGACCCGTTTTGGCTCGTGAGCGCTGCTTTCCAAACTACTGGTGGAAATGATACAAGCTCTTTATTATGCATCTTTAAGGACAGAGAACCCCTAGTTTTGCTCCCATTGTTGTTAGCCAGCTACCCTGACAGTACCGGGACAGGAGACTTGCAGCATGGCAGATTAATGATGAGGTCGTCCAGTCTGTCTCAGCGTGAACGGAGGACAAGAAATAAGGCAGGACCAGCATGGATAGATGGAGGGAGGGAGAGAGGAGGCAATCGGGGTAGGTTCTTTGAAGTGGAGTGGACTGGCAGATCGGATGGTGGTCTCTGTCTCCTCTCTGGGGTCGGAAGGAAATTGATATACCTTCCCTGCAGACACTACAGACCCTGTAAGGCTTTGTCATTTAATTTCAGAGGCTTGACCACCTGTCAGTTTGCTGAACCAACCCACCAGATGGCTGATGGGTGGCTGACGAGGATTGCCTTGACCGTGTGGTAACACTATTACTCAGCCTATCATGAATTAGCCATAGGTATAGGTTCTTCTTTTAACTGGTCTCCCCCCTCCGCCACTGCATGCTCGGCCATGAATTCAGCCATAGGTTAGTCTAGGTAGGGAGGCTGTTGTTTTAACTAGTTCACCCCCCCCCCCCCCCCTCCTCAGCCTATGACTGATCCTGTCTGATCAGTAAATATTGGATTTATATTGCTCTGAAATCAGTTAGAATACTTGCATGAGATAAGGTGCGTGCTGCCATGTTGAACATCAATGTTTTTATTGTTTTGAAGTATATAAGCTTTCTATAGTATGTTTATAACTGTATGACAGTGTTGGTATTATGATTCTAACTAGTGGTTACCATTCAGCAGCAATTCTTTGGTTGGCTGAAGTTTGCATAATATTTTCCATGTAAATTCTGCTGAACGGTTGTAGCCCCATCTCCTCTCCAGCCTCTCTTATCTGTTAAAATACACTACATGACCAAAAGTATGTGGACACCTGCTCGTCAAACATCTCATTCTAAAATCATGGGCATTAATATGGAGTTGGTCCCCCCTTTGCTGCTATAACAGCCTCCATTCTTCTGGGAAGGCTTTCTGCTAAATGTTGGAATATTGCTGCGGGGACTTGCTTCCACTTAACCACACGAGCATTAGTGAGGTCGGGCACTTGATGTTGGGTGATCAGGCCTGGCTCACAGTCGGCGTTCCAATTCATCCTAACAGTGTTTGATGGCATTGAGGTCAGGGCACTATGCAGACCAGTCAAGTTCTTCGTCACCGATCTCAACAAACCATTTCTGTATGGACCTCGCTTTGTGCACGGCGGCATTGTCATGCTGAAACAGGAAAGAAAGTGTCTTCCCCAAACTGTTGCCACACAGTTGGAAGCACAATGTCATTGTATGCGGTAGCGTTAAGATTTCCCTTCACTGGAACTAAGGGGCCTAGCGTTGTCCTGGCATCAGCCAAACCCAGATTCATCCGTCGGACTGCCAGATGGTTTTGCGTGATTCATCACGCCAACCGACGCTTGGCATTGCGCATGAGGATTTTAGGCTTGTGAGCAGCTGCCCGGCCATGGAAACCAATCTCATGAAACTCCCGACGAACAGTTCTTGTGCTGAGGTGGCTTCCAGAGGCAGTTTGGAACTCGGTAGTGAGTGTTGCAATCGAGGACAGATGATTTTTATGCGCTACGTGCTTTAGCACTCTGCGGTCTCGTTCTGTGAGCTTGTGTGACCTACCACTTCGCGGCTGAGCCGTTGTTGCTCCTGTATGTTTCCCCTTCACAATAACAGCACTTACAGTTGACCAGGGCAGCTCTAGCAATGCAGAAATTTGACAAACTGACTTGTTGGAAAGGTGGCATCCCATGACGGTGCCACATTTAAAGTCACTGAGCTCTTCACTAAGGCCAGTCTACTGCCAATGTTTGTCTATGGAGATTGCTTGGCAGTGTTGGAGATTGCTTGGCAGTTTTATACACCTCTCGGAAAAGGGTGTGGCTGAAATAGCCAAATCCACTAATTTGAAGGGGTGTCCACATACTTTTGTGTATACAGTACCAGTCAAAAGTTTGGATATACCTTCTCATTCCAGGGTTTTTCTTTTTTAAAACTTTTTTCTACATTGTAGAATAATAGTGAAGACATCAAAACTATGAAATAACACATATGGAATGATGTAGTGACCAAAAAAGGGTTAAACAAATCTAAATATATTTGAGATTCTTCAAAGTAGCCACCCTTTGCCTTGATAACAGCTTTGCACACTCTTGGCATTCTCTCAACCAGCTTCATGAGGTATTCACCTGGAATGCATTTCAATTAACAGGTGTGCCTTGTTAATTTGTGGAATTTCTTTCCTTCTTGAGACAATCGGTAGTTTTGTGACAAGATAGCCCTATTTGGTAAAAGACCAAGTCCATAGTAGGTCAAGAACTGCTCGAATAAGAAAAGAGAAACAACAGTCCATCATTACTTTAAGATATGAAGGTCTGTCAATCCAGAACATTTCTTTAAGTGCAGACGCAAAGACCATCAAGCGCTATGATGAAACTGTCTCTCATAAGGACCGCCACAGCAAAGGAAGACCCAGAGTTACCTCTGCTGCAGAGGATAAGTTCATTAGAGTTACCAGCCTCAGATTGCAGCCCAAATGAATGCTTCACAGAGATAAAGTAACAGACACATCTCAACATCAACTGTTCAGAGGAGACTGCGTGAATCAGGCCTTCATGGTCGAATTGCTGCAAAGAAACCACTACTAAAGGACACCTATAAGAAGAAGATACTTACTTGGGCCAAAAAACATGAGCAATGGACATTAGACTGGTTGAATGAATGATCTCTGCATGTGTGGTTCCCACCGTGAAGCATGGAGGAGGTGGTGTGATGGTGTGGGGGTGCTTTCCTGGTGACACTGTCTGGGATTTATTTAGATTTCAAGGCACACTTAACCAGCGTGGCTGCCACAGCATTCTACAGAGATACGCCATCCCATCTGGTTTGCGCTTAGTCCCACTATCATTTGTTTTTCAACAGGACAATGGCCCAACACACCTCCAGGCTGTGTAAGGGCTATTTGACCAAGATCGAGAGTGATGGAGTTGTCCTGGTTTCCACAATCACTCGACCTCAACCCAATTGAGATGGTTTGGGATGAGTTGGACCGCAGAGTGAAGGAAAAGCAGCCAACAAGTGCTCAGAATATGTGGGAACTCCTTCAAGACTGTTGGAAAAGCATTCCAGGTGAAACTGGTTGAGAGAATGCCAAGAGTGTGCAAAGCTGTCATCAAGGCAAAGGGTGGCTACTTTGAAGAATCTCAAATCTAAAATATATTTTGATTTGTTTAACACTTTTTTTGCTTACTACATGATTCCATATGTGTTATTTCATAGTGTTGATGTCTTCACTATTGTTCTACAATGTAGAAAATTGTAATAATAAAGAAAAACCCTTGAATGAATACGTGTGTCCAAACTTTTGACTGGTACTGTATAGTGTATAACCAGCCCAGTTGCCCTGACCTGTTTAATAAGGGAAAAAACCTGGGACACCAGGTGGGTGTAATTATTTATCAGGTTGAACAGAAAACCAGCGGGCTCCAGACCTCGTAGGGTCAGCGTTGAATACCCCTGATGTAGGGAATAGGGTGCCATTTTGGATGGAGCTAATGTCTGCAGGTTAGAGCTTGTCTGTTTGTTTAGTGTTATGGTATAGTTTGGGAAAACATGTTTTGATGAAGCATTAGAGCTTTTTCTAATGCTTAGCCTAAGGTAGTAGTGATGTTACTGATTATCTAGGCTACACTGTAGATCTTCAGGCCTTGCTGTTAGTTTCCTGATTCATGTCTTTGCTAATAAATAGCCAACTGTGTTCATTTGACTGTGCTTGCTGACACAGGATGACCAGCAGTGTCTGGAATAGAAACAACAGGATAGCAGTCGGCAGTTTGTGCTGGCCTAGTACTGCAGCCTGTGTTGTGGGAAAGAGAACTTGTAGGATTATTTTGCCTGAGAGAGGAAGCTCACGTTCAGCACTCCTCCTCAGGTCTTTGATCTGAGCCCTGTCTATCAATCCCATGGTTTTATGTACACTCCAATCCAATAATGCTATTATTTTCTAACCACTCAATATTCCACACTCTTGCTTCCCCTGTAAAACCCAGTGGAACTGTAGAAGGGAGGAGGGAGTTTATGGTGTGTTTGTGGTGCAATGAGTAATGGTATATTGATCCATGAGCTCATTCCCCTCCCACCCCTGTAGTTCTGGCTGAAGTAATGCCACAGAGTAGACAGCCATGAGCCATTCCTCTACTGCTGACAGGCTCAAAAAAGCACAAACCGATGACAGCCAAGGCAAGGAAGGCAGTGATGTAGTGCACTCACTCAACAACGTGCAGCTTGTTTCCTACCTATTGAATGAGATGACAGCACAGCAGACAGGAATTGTTCTGTGGTGTGGTCTCTCACCCTGGGGCCCATCTGGCCAGCCTGTCCTGTCTTCCCACAGTCCTCTCTGGCTGCTCTCTGACATGTGACACCAGCAAGCAGGCAGTATAAAACCTGCTCCAGGGGCCTAGGTAGTCAACCACTGACTAACAGACGCTGTCTCAAATGGCACCCTAATCTCTATGTAGTGCACTAATTTTGACCCTTATGGGAATAGGGAGTGCCATTTGGGACGCAGTCTGTCTCTGTCTCTCGCTCTCTCTCTCGTTCTCTTGTTCTCTCTCTTGTTCTCTTTCTCTCGTTCTCGTTCTGTATGTCTGAGTGTCGTGTTTACACCGTGCCAGGCAGGAGAGCTGGCTGGTTGCTGGCCAGTTACTGTAACAGTCCCATTTGTATCTGCAACCTACATATGTGGCATTTCAGGCTGCAAGCAGAAGCCTCTCCAGCTCCTCAGACAGTCATTGACCAGGGCAGGGAAGGTCTGTGTGTATCTGGCACCTACTACCATACCCCGTTCAAAGGCACTTCAATATTTTGTCTTGCCCATTCCCCCTCTGAATGGCATACTTGAGCAGTGCCAGGGTGGACTAAGTCTGGCATGGGCTGTCACCTCCCTCTCTCCTTCTCTCCCTCTCAGTAGGAGCCAGTTCAGAGGGACTGAGAAGCTTTACCCTATTAAGCATCACACAGACACATGCTGGGCTTCTCGTACAAGCGTGGCATCGGGCTGCAGTCTCAGTGCCCAGTTTGATTCTCTGGAGACTCTTTAAGAGTGAATTGGTGTTAGGTAACTTTTGGCATCATGTCAGTAGGACAGTGCATCAGCACAGTGCAGCAGGTTTGGACACTGTAGTCCTGTTAACCCTGCTGTATGACCACATCGTTCCCTCATTTTATGGCATTTCATTTTTCCTCCCACAGTTCCAGTGGAAGTCCTCTGGAAGAAAAACATGAAGCATTTACAATGTTCTTGCTTGTTTGCAGACCCCCAAAGCAGTCTTTGCCAGCTGCTCTGTGGTGGTGAGGCTACTAGCTCAGTAGACAGTAGTACAGTAGGGCTACTGTAGAGTTTCCCAAGGTGCACCACCATTTTTTTCTAGAACTTTCTCCCTCTTGTCTGTGCAATCTCATGATGCCATAGTGTCTGGCTGTCCCTTTGATTGTATCCCCAGTACACCTGGAACACTTCTATTCAAAGACTTTTCCAGCAGCTCTGATGATCACAACAGTGCCCAGCCTCTCCCTGACACATTGTCAGTGACTGACTACACAACAAGTATTCCCTCTCATCTTCCCTGCCATGTGATAAGGTTAAAGGCCCTGGATGTCGTTTAGTTTCTAGGAGTGTTTCCCCACTGGGAGATGAAACAAGAAATGGAAGCAGCTTAAAAAGACAATCTGGTTTTTGCTTGGTCATGCTACTCAGTGCTCCTGCATTCACTCAAACACTCACACACAGTGACTTTGCAACCATGCTGTCCTCTACTCTGATATTCAACCTAAAATACAGCAAGAGTGGGATATTAAGTATTTATGTAACTTTATTTTAGTGCTGCTCAGGAGTTATTCTTGGCAACAGGGAATTTCATGTAGTCTGTGTTGTGACTCAGTCCACACTCTCCGCAGTAGCTTTATGTAGCTTTATGTTTAAGTTTACTACTTACCTAACTTTGCATGTTAGTTTACGCCAGCACTTTGCAGTCCATTTTAAATGTGTCATTTTAGCAGACACTCTTATTCAGAGCGACTTACAGTATTAGTGCATATATTTCCATACTTATTTTGTACTGGTCCCCTGTGGGAATCGAACCCACAACCCTGGTGTTGCAAGCACCATGCTCTACCAACCGAGCTACATGGGAGACCACTGAGCCTTGATTATTGGGGCCATTCCCCTGAGGAGGTCTATGTAGTCTAACCCCTATTCTCGTTCCTTCTCTTCCCTACAGATGTGTGGTGGTGCTGCTGAACCCAAAGAAGAACAAACAGCATCACATCCTCAACAGCTCCAGGTGAGGCTTCATACTGCTGCCTCCTGTTCAGTCCCTCAAGCCAGGAGAGTGGATGGCTGCAGCCAGCTAGTCACAGTCACTTAGGCTTAAGGGTTCCTCCTCATACATAGCTTACATACAAAACTACAACAGTAAGGATTGTAATAGCAATCCCATGACAATAGTCTTGATTTGGTGCATAGGCTACATACCCAGCCATCACCTGTGTCTCAAGACATGTCCAAGTTTATCATAAGACATTAACAGAATGCATCAGTGATTTGTATTTCCTGCAACTTTCTGAAGAAGCAACAAGAATTCCTCGTCTGTATGTGCCGTGCGTGCGTCTACCACTTTGTGTTGCCGTTAGCGATGATGTTAATGAAAAGTCTTCTGGTAGATGGAAAGGCTTTCACCAAAACCTTCTCAGTTAAATGTTAACTACAAAGTAGCCTATGCTGACCTGGCAGAATGATATCATGGTTATTTGCATCAATTCAGTGGGAACCCCTGGAGCATTTCAGGTTAACTGTCTTGCCCCAAGGCCACAGCGACAGACTTTTCACCTTGTCGGCTCCGGGATTCGAACAAGTGATCTTTCGATTACTGGCCCAACGCTCTGACCTCGAGACTACCTGCCACCCATATACAGTTCCAGTCAAAAGTTTGGACACGCTTACTCATTCTCCAGGGTTTTTCTTTATTTCTAATATTCTCTACATTGTAGAATAATAGGGAAGATTTTTGGTTCCATGGAGTAGGATTGCCTAACCCTGTAGGACCTGTTAATACAGGCCATTTGGATGAGCAGGAGGGAGCTAGTCTATAGTGTCTAACACAACATGGCTTATGGAACGACTGAACAAGAGCACTGGACAGACAGTCAGCCACGACCAAAGCAGCACCCCGGCTTCAAAGCCACTGCCAACCCCTTTCATGTATGGAAAAAGCAGAGGTAGGTAGATGTGGTCGCGTCATTAGGGCTGAAAAAATGTCCTCTAAATCAATGTGACTAGCTGGCTCCATCCAGTCTTCATTCTGTCATATACCGAGATTAGTTTGTTTTCTTCATCTCTCCTTGCTGGAGGCTAAAACTGGAACTTAATACCCTCTCTGCTCTACTCCTACAGCTCATCACTCTACAGACCAATTATTACTCTGCCATGATTAGATCACAGTACAGTAATGCTTAGTACAACATTTGATAAGAGAAAAGCTGCTTGGCTATGCATCAAACATTTGACACTTAGCTAGGGGGGAAATCGTGCGTTCCAAATGGCAACCGTTTCCCCACATAAGCCCTAGGGCATAACTTTATTTCCAATGAAGTATTGCACAACATAGGTTGCCAGACAATATCTCTGTCTACCAGTACTGGGCCGTAATAACAGCTTCAACAGTTTAAGAAACACCTTGAAATTGAACCTTTTAAACAACCATTTGACTCCCAGTCACAGGCCATTGAGGCGACCATTCAGCGCAGATACTATTTCTTTAAACTCATGTCTTTACCACCACAGGGTGTATCGTTTTACTGTTCTCAGACTGTACTGTTGGTACAGCAGCAATTGTGTAGGACTCCTTTCCTGTGGTGTAGGAGGCTCTAATCTCTACTTTAGTGTGTGACGATAATCATCAGATTTGATGTATTGATTGTGGTGAGTGTGCCATTGTCATAGAGTACACCCCAAGCGGAAAAACCCCTCGAGACCAGGATGCATTCACTTATTTTCGACGGTAATGAAATGTTTCCTCTCCTCTCTGTCTCCTATTCTCTTTACAGGAAAACCATCACCACTCTGTCATTTTCCCCTGATGGCAAATTTGTGGTCACAGGAGAGGTGAGTGTCATTCCATTGTTAGGGACCTATAAAATCCGTGATGCGAAAAAAAACGTGGACAGAATCACGGAAACCAGACATTAAAACAGAATTTAACAATATAAAAAAATGTGTCAACTTAATTAGGGAATCAACTAAATGTATTTAAAGTTAATTAATTTGTCAAATTGTATCATAAGACTTGAACAGAATCCGTCAGTGATTTGTATTTCCTGTAACTTTCTGAAGAAGCAACAAGAATTCCTCGTCTGTATGTGCCGTGCGTGCGTCTACCACTTTGTGTAGCTGTTAGCGATGATGTTAATGAAAAGTCTTCTGGTAGATGGAAAGGCTTTCACAAAAACCTTCAGTTAAATGTTAACTACAAAGTAGCCTATGCTGATCTGGCAGAATTATATTATTTGCATCAATCCAGTGGGTATTTGTTTACCATCACATGTGCGCTACAAAACACTGCGAAAGAAAAGCCTCTTGCTAGCGCTGGTATTAAAGGGTAACTACACCCCAAAATCTAAATTCCCCAAAATCTAAATTCCCCAAAACATTCCGAGACCTCAATATTGGTCTCCTGATGTGGTTTAAACATTGTGGACTTACAACATTCAATTTAGTGGATTTTCTATAAAGAAAAGTGTGATTTTGAGAGTGAAAACCCGAAAAAACTGGGGGAAACGGACACTTGAAGAAAAAAAATGGAGAAGAAAAAACTAAACGGAATCAGGCAAAATATAACAGATTTTTTTAGGGCCCTATATTGTGTCTTTGCATGCCGTGATGAAATGATGATACTTCAACTGTAGCTTCCTAAAAAAGTGCTGACTGTTTCCTGCTCCACTGCCAGGGCATGGCAGAGCTATCATTGCAGTGTCCAACCCCACAGTTCATAAACGGAACACTGTCTGTGCCACATCTACAAAGGACTGTACCATGGAAACACACTGTGTGTATGTGTGTGTGTGTGTGTGTGTGTGTGTGCGTGGGTGTGGGGGTGTGGGGGGGGTGTGTGTGTGTGTGTGTGTGTGTGTTCGCGCTGCACCATTGACTCTGTCAGTACACGCGCGTGTGTATTAGTTTAATCCATACTAGCCAGAAAAGTGTGTGTGCTGTTGCAGGGTTGCCATGGCAGCAGGAGGGGGCAGGGTGCCAGACTGACTCTGTCAGCTGTCTGGAGGAGGGAGGGAAGAGAAAGAGGGAGACTTCCATGGATGTGCCAGTGGCAGAAGGCACACAGCACGTGCTGGTGCTCAGCTCACCCTGCCTCTCTGTCCTCTGTGGTGTAGCTAACTGACCATGCTGTCAGTGACCATGCTGCCGCTCCCCTATGTATGCTCTCAAAGGGAGGTCCCTCTGTTCAGTCTGCTTCTGTTCTTTCTTTGAAAGAGCTAGACAACATCTCTCTTGATTGTTTTGTTCTAAGGAGGTGCAGCAAAGCTAATCCCAACCATGGGTTTACTGTACCTAGCTGCTACTGTAGTTGATTATATGTATTTACCATCAAAACACTACACGTACCTGTATCTGACATTTGTAGAAATATGCCTCATGTCGCTCATACAGTACCTCTTTCCATGGCCAGTATAAGAATGATGCGTACAAAGCCGCTGCCTGCAGAGGGGAAGGTACTAGGGATGTATTAGAATATATTTCCTGGCTTAAGCTTCCCTCGCCTGCCCTCTTTAAATTTCCTCCACTTGATCTTCTGTTCTGTCGTTGAGTTGCATAAGACAAATCATTAGCGGATTAGGAAGCAGTTACAGGGTACATTGAAAAGCTTAGTAGAGACTAGAGCGTCTCCTGTCCATCTGCATGATCCAGGGATTCTGACTGTGGCTACATCACCATCTGAACACAAACCTGTCAGGTGGTTATTATAAGAATCGACTTGCCGCTATAAATAAATGTGAAATAAATGAATATAAAATGTGTGGGTGGGGGTATGTGTGACACATGGTGTGTAGAGTGAAAACAAGCACAATGGTTTGTACATTATTTGCTCTACTATTATGCATTATTTTCTCTCTCTCTGTCTCTCTTTGTCTGTCTCTCTTTCTCTCTCTCTCTGTCTCTCTGTCTGTCTCTCTCTCTGTCTCTCTTTGTCTGTCTCTCTCTCTGTCTCTCTTTGTCTGTCTCTCTCTCTTTCTCTCTCTCTCTGTCTCTCTGTCTCTGTCTCTCTGTCTCTCTGTCTTTGTCTGTCTTTGTCTCTCTCTTTCTCTCTTTGTCTGTCTCTTTCTCTCTCTCTCTGTCTCTCTTTCTCTCTCTCTCTGACTCGCGCTCTTGTCTCTCTCTCTCATCTCTCTCGCTCGTCTCGCTCTCTCTTGTTTCTCGTCTCTCTCTCTCTCGTGTCTCTCTCTTTGTCTGTCTCTGTCTCTCTCTCTCTGTCTCTCCAGAGTGGGCACATGCCTGCTGTGCGGGTGTGGGACGTTGCAGAACGGACCCAGGTTGCTGAGTTACAGGAACATAAGTACGGCATCTCCTGTGTGGCTTTCTCCCCCAACAGCAAGTACATCGTCAGCGTGGGATACCAGCACGACATGATTATCAATGTTTGGGCCTGGAAGGTAGCTAGCAACTCTCTAAACTAATGACAAAGTAATGACAAAGCAAAAACAGGTTCTTTAGAAATTTTAGCAAATGTATAAAAACAAAAACAAAAAAACAACAGAAATATGAAATTTCCTTAAGTATTCAGACCCTATACTCAGTACTTTGTTGAAGCACCTTTAGCAGCGATTATAGCCTTGAGTCTTCTTGGGTATGATGCTACAAGCTTGGCACACGTGTATTTGGTGAGTTTCTCCCATTCTTCTCTGCAGATCCTCTCAAGCTCTGTCAGGTTGGATGGGGAGCGTCGCTGCACAGCTATTTTCAGGTCTCCCCAGAGATGTTTGATCGGGTTCAAGTCCGGGCTCTGGCTGGACCACTCAAGGACATTCAGAGACTTGTCCCGAAGCCACTCCTTTGTTGTCTTGGCTGTGTCCTTAGGGTCGTTGTTCTGTTGGAATGTGTACCTTTGCCCCACTCTAATGTCCTGAGTGCTCTGGAGCAGGTTTTCATCAAGGATATCTCTGTACTTTGCTCTGTTCATCTTTCCCTCGATCCTGACTAGTCTCCCAGTCCCTGCCACTGAAAAACATCCCCACAGCATGATGCTGCCACCACCATGCTTCACCGTAGGGATGGTGCCAGGTTTACTCCAGATGTGATGCTTGGCATTCAGGCCAAAGAGTTCAATCTTGGTTTCATCAGACCAGAGAGTCTTGTTTCTCATGGTCTGAGAGTCCTTTAGGTGCCTTTTGGCAAACTCCAAGCGGGCCGTCATGTGCCTTTTACCGAGGAGTGGCTTCCGTCTGTCAACTCTACCATAAAGGCCTGATTGGTGGAGTGCTGCAGAGATGTCCTTCTGGAAGGTTCTCCCATCTCCACAGAGGAACTCTGGAGCTCTGTCAGGGTGACCATCGAGTTCTTGGTCACCTCCCTGACCAAGGCCCTTCTCCCCCGATTGGTCAGTTTCGCCGGGCGGCCAGGTCTAGAAAGAGTCTTGGTGGTTCCAAACGTCTTCCATTTAAGAATGATGGAGGCCACTGTGTTTTTGGGGACCTTCAATGCTGCATACATTTTTTGGTACCTTTCCCCAGATTGGTGCTGCGACACAAGCCTGTCTCAATGCTCTACGGACAATTCCTTCTACCTCATGGCTTGGTTTTTGCTCAGACATGCACTGTCAACTGTGCGACCTTATATAGACAGGTGTGTGCCTTTCCAAATCATGTCCAATCAATTGAATATATCATAGGTGGACTCTAATCAAGTTGTAGAAACATCTCAAGGATGATCAATGGAAACAGGATGCACCTGAGCTCAATTTTGAGTCTCATAGAAAAGGGTCTGAATACTTAAAAGGTAATTCTGTTTTTTATTTTTAATACATTCACTTTGTCATTATGGGGTATTGTGTGTAGATTGAGGAGAGATTTAAAAAAAAATATTTAAAAAATCAATTTTGGATTAAGGCTGTAATATAACAAAATGTTGAAAATGTGAAGGGGTCTGAATACTTGTCCAAATGCACTAGACCGGTATAGTGGAAAATGCTAAGTGCTGTTTTTGAGCTACCCTTCAATGTTTTATACTATTTTTACTTTATTCTTGTCTGAGGACAAAGTATATATCCACTGTTGATCTAAAGTTCTGTTCTGTGCTCTTCTTCTCCGCTCAGAAAAACATAGTGGTGGCAGCCAACAAGGTGTCCAGTAAAGTCACAGCTGTGTCCTTCTCAGATGACAGCAACTACTTTGTCACGGCAGGGAACAGGCACGTCAAGTTCTGGTACCTGGATCACACCAAATCATCCAAGGTATTCACACAGTCACACCAACAACAACATTTCTTAAAGGGGCAATGTGCAGTTGCTACATCCATTTTTGATGTAAATGAATGATATGTGCCCATTGATTGTTTCCTGAAGAATATAATGTATAAATGCCTCCTGATCTTAGTTCACCTGTCGTACACCATCACAACCCAAAATATAAGACAATGTTTGTAAACAATGTAAATGTAAATAAACACTATATAGCCTCAACATGGATAAAACTATACTGAACAAAAATATAAACACAACATGTAAAGTGTTGTTCCCATCTTTCATGAGTTTAAATAAAATATCTCAGAAATGTTCCATACACACAAAAAGCTTATTTCTCTAAAATGTTGTACACAAATTTGTGTTCATCCCTGTTAGTGAGCATTTCTCCATTGCCAAGATAATCCATCCACCTGACAGGTGTGGCATATCAAGAAGCTGATTAAACAGCATGATCATTACACAGGTGCTCCTTGTGCTGGGGACAATAAAAGGCCACTCTAAAATGTGCAGTTTTGTCACACAACACAATGCCACCGATATCTCAAGTTTTGAGGGAGCGTGCAATTGGCATGCTGACTGCAGGAATGTCCAACAGAGCTGTTGCTGAGTACTATTTCTGTCTGCAATAAAGCCCTTTTGTAGAGAAAAACGTATTCTGATTGGTTGAGCTTGGCTCCCCAGTGGGTAGACTTGGCTCCCCAGTGGGTGGGCCTATGCACCCCT
Source organism: Salvelinus alpinus (assembly GCF_045679555.1). NCBI lineage: Eukaryota > Metazoa > Chordata > Actinopteri > Salmoniformes > Salmonidae > Salvelinus > Salvelinus alpinus. Next base: position 18,013,703 of record NC_092119.1, read on the forward strand.
GCCCAGTCATGTGAAATCCATAGATTAGGGCCTAATGAATTTATTTCACTTGACTGATTTCCTTCTATGAACTGTAACGGATTAAAATCTTTAATTCTTGCATGTTGTGTTTATATTTTTGTTCAGTATAAATGTTGATATGGATATACACTACCGTTCAAAAGTTTGGGGTCAATTAGAAATGTCCTTGTTTTCCATGAAAACATACATGGAATGAGTTGCAAAATTAATAGGAAATATAGACAAGACGTTGATAAGGTTATAAATAATGATTTTTAATTTAAATAATAATTGTGTCCTTCAAACTTTGCTTTCGTCAAATAATCCTCCATTGGCAGCAATTACAGCCTTGCAGACCTTTGGCATTCTAGTTGTCAATTTGTTGAGGTAATCTGAAGAGATTTCACCCCATGCTTCCTGAAGCACCTCCCACAAATTGGATTGGCTTGATAGGCACTTCTTACGTACCATACGGTCAAGCTGCTCCCACAACAGCACAATAGGGTTGAGATCCGGTGACTGTGCTTGCCACTCCATTATAGACAGAATACCAGCTGACTGCTTCTTCCCTAAGTAGTTCTTGCATAGTCTGAAATTGTGTTTTGGGTCATTGTCCTGTTGTAGGAGGAAACTGGCTCCACAGGGTATGGCATGGCGTTGCAAAATGGAGTGATAGCCTTCCTTCTTCAAGATCCTTTTTACCCTGTACAAATCTCCCACTTTACCACCACCACAGCACCCCCAGACCATCACATTGCCTCCACCATGCTTGACAGATGGCGTCAAGCACTCCTCCAGCATCTTCATTTTTTTCTGCATCTCACGAATGTTCTTCTTTGTGATCCGAACACCTCAAACTTAGATTCGTCTGTCCATAACTTTTTCCAATTTTCCTCTGTCCAGTGTCTGTGTTCTTTTGCCCATCTTAAACTTTTATTTTTATTGGCCAGTCTATTGCTTTTTCTTTGCAACTCTGCCTAGAAGGCCAGCATCCTGGAGTCACCTCTTCACTGTTGATGTTGAGACTGGTGTTTTGCGGGTATTATTAAATGAAGCTGCCAGTTGAGGACTTGTGAGGCGTCTGTTTCTCAAACTAGACACTCTAATGTACTTGTCCTCTTGCTCAGTTGTGCACCGAGGCCTCCTACTCCTCTTTCTATTCTGGTTAGGGCCAGTTTGCTCTGTTCTTTGAAGGGAGTGGTACACAGCGTTGTACGAGATCTTCAGTTTCTTGGCAATTTCCCTCATGGAATAGCCTTCATTTCTCCGAACAAAAATATACTGAAGAAAGTTCTTTGTTTCTGGACATTTTGAGCCTGTAATCGAACTCACAAATGCTGATACTCCAGATACTCAAGTAGTCTAAAGAAGGCCAGTTTTATTGCTTCTTTAATTAGCACAACAGTTTTCAGCTGTGCTAACATAATTGCAAAAAGGATTTTCTAATGCTCAATTAGTCTTTTAAAATGATAAACTTGGATTAGCTAACACAACGTGCCATTGGAACACAGGAGTGATGGTTGCTGATAATGGGCCTCTGTATGTAGATATTTCATAAAAAATCTGCCGTTTCCAGCTACAATAGTCATTTCCAACATTAACAATCTCTACAGTGTATTTCTGATCAATTTAATGTTGTTTTAAGGGACAAAAGCAAGGACATTTTTCTAAGTGACCAGAAACTTTTGAACGGTAGTGTATGGCTATATCATGGATATCATGGGCTCCCGAGTGGCGCAGCGGTCTAAGGCACTGCATCTCAGTGCTTGAGGCGTCACTACAGACACCCTGGTTCGATTCCAGGCTGTATCACAACCGGACGAGATTGAGAGTCCGTGGGTCGGCGCACAATTGGCCAAGCGTCGTCTGGGTTTGGCCGGTGTAGGCCGTCATTGTAAATAAGAATTTGTTCTTAACTGACTTGCCTAGTTAAATAAAGGTTAGATAAAAAATGAAAATGGATGGTCAGTCCTTGCATCCACAGCTCAGTTTATGAATTTGAGAGTGGTTACATTTCTCCAGGCTTATCTCTCAGCTCCATCACTCATCCATAACTGACAAATAATAACTAATGCTGGTTCTAACTGAGCCTCTCAGGAATGTTTCTCTAATATCATGGTTACGTCCCAAAATGCACACTATTCCCTATATAGTGTATTATGTAGGGAATAGGGTGTCGTTTCCCCCAACTTGTCCTCTTGATCTTCAGCCGTTCCATATATTGGTTCAATTCCAACACTAACACACCTAATTAATCTATGCAATTAATCAGCAAGCCGCTGATCATTAGTTTAATCACTTGTGTTATTGTTGGAATGTAAACTATCAAAATAAAGAAAGTTGCACACTCCATGTATAATCTCCCAGCAATTGAATGGGTATTTAGCAACGTTTGGGCATCACTGTGCCTTCCTCAGGGTGATGTCATGAATACTTCAACCAGGTTATGTGGACACACAGTGCAATTAGTGTAACCAATGACAGTAGTGAGGGGTGTGTCATAATGATTAAGTTAATAAATGAACTAGTGAAACTGTTAAAAAATAGTATATGGCATATTAAATATATTACGCTTTTGTTATCATATAGAAACATCATGGAATATTGTACATCATATTAGCATCAACATACATTATTGTTTCATTCAATTTCACATAATAATTTCGTATTTCGTTTTTGTTACATGTAATCTTTTGGTTCAACCTTAATGTATAATGAGCATCATCAACAGGGGGAACATATTAGGTGTACGCTAATAAGCTGTAAAAATAATTTTTCAATTTATAAGACTTTCATAAAGAAAATGTTTATAGTTTATTGTTGGAATGTAACAAATATATACAACGCTGGGTTGGAGGTCAGAAGAACCAGTTGGGGAAACTTCTCTCTAATCGCTCAAGCTATTAGAATAAAGACAGATGTCACATATCAACTTCAATAGGCATGTTGAAGCCGTATAGAAGGTCTGACATCCCGGGGTTTGGGATAACATAACAAACTGATGGACTAGATCTATCAGACCCCATAGCAATGTATCTCTAATCATCTCTCCATCCCTTCTTCCCTCCCTGCCTCCCTCTGTCCGTCTGCTAGGTGAACGCCACGGTTCCTCTGCTGGGTCGCTCGGGGCTCCTGGGGGAGCTGAGGAACAACTTCTTCAGTGACGTGGCATGTGGGAAGGGTCGTAAAGCCGCCAGCACCTTCTGCATCACCTCCTCGGGCCTGCTCTGCGAGTTCAATGACAAACGCCTGCTGGACAAATGGGTGGAGCTAAGGGTGAGTTAGTAGACTCTGGGGTCACGTTCATTAAGGGCACAACGTAGCAAAACCTTTTGCAACCAAAAACAGACATGAGACTTGTTATAAGACAAATTCATAGAATCAAGAATCGGCTTCCTTGACTCAATAATTTATAATCATAAGTATTCCTCTGCAGGGTTCAAAAGGCATATAAACTAAAAAGGAAACCCTGAATATGATGACATATTCCAGTTTATTGGACCAATTCAGGCAGTAGGCTACTTCCCGGTTTCCCTGGGACTGTAGCTGCCTGGCTGTATCCACAGGCGTGGAGTAACACTGAATCGTTTTGTCTAAAACTGTTTGAATGAATGGAGATGTATCACTATAGTAACGATTATGTGTAAATGTTGGCAGAGAGAGTTAGTGATTTATCACAGCTTTCTACTGCATAATCAGATTAGAATATAACCCCTTTTCAATCTACATGTGGCACAGTTTCAAACTTTCACTTGACTTTGCTACTTCAAAATATCCTCATTCTACATGTAATCTAGCCACCGACTTTGTCTTACAAAACACAGCTTTCACTTCTGCATAAATGTAAATTCTAGACAGACAACTGGCTGGTGTTGGTGGAGTATTCATTTGACCTTCCATGCTGCTGTCTGTCTAATATCAGTGTTGTTCTGCTTTCTCTTCCTCTCACACTGTCCAGAAGAACGACAGTGTCACAGTAAGTCTGTCCATTACCTGTCCTGCAGTTCCATGTCACATCAGCCGAAAGTTATTCCCCACCCCCCTCCGTTTCCCCTGAGCATCCCATTGGAGGGTTTCTCAGAATGCTGCATTCTATCATGCCTTTGACATTCCACCCTATTGGTGTGTGTTGATGTGAGCACCATTCTTAGCTATTGGCTGACGTTAATTCACATGACAAGCTGTGGTCAATGTGATGTCATTATCAGCATCACTGCTCACATCACTGGTCACTTTACTTTGGTGTTGGTGTGAGAACAAACATGAACTCATCAGTGTTTTCACCCCAGGCCTTAGATAGATACCGCTCACATCATTGCTAGTGCCCACCTCAAGTTCTGAGGGCCTGAGAAAATAATGTTGCCTTGTGGGATACTCTGTTTGTGGGTTTTAGCTGTAATGTACTGCATGGGAATTATCAGTCAAACAGTCAGCTTGTACAGTTTACATTACATTTGACATTTTAGTCATTTACCAGACGCTCTTATCCAGAGCTAGTAACAGGAGCGATTATTGTTAAGTGCCTTGCTCAAGGGCACATCGACAGAACCAGCGACCTTTCGGTTACTGGCCCAACACTCTTAACCACTAGGCTACCTGCCTCTCCGGCTACAGAAATCATGCAGCATTACGATCAAACCAGCTCTGAGGTCACAACAACCCTTTCCTGAACTTGTACCACATGATTGTAACCCACTCTGCTACCTTCCTGCTAACAGGGCTGAAGTGGGTGCACAGTCATGCTTTTGTAGCAGACACAGGACCAAAGCATGGGAGGGAGGGGGAGGAGGGAGGGAGAGCTACAATGCTTGTTCTGTCTCAGCTGCAGCTACTCCATCACATTCCATCCTGGCATATCAGACAGCTGATATCAAACTCTCCACTCAAGCTGGTCATCTCAAAACTGACTTCATTAATTTACGCTCTTAACATTCTCACTGCGAAGCTACCAGTGTGGATTAATTTAAAAGCAGGCTGTGATCTAGCCTGTATCATGTGACCACAACATCCAACTAGGACATGGCTTTAATCCCCTCACATGAACTGCATATCTTATCTGCTGTAGGCATGAGTGAGATCATCCTCTGTCACAACTACACTGTCACCATACACTCCTCTTCCCCAGAGGCCACTTGAAGCTGCCACTTTGGTATATTTTGGTTTCTCCCCTTCTAAGATGGCTGCTTCTCTGGCATGCCGTGGTTAGCAGTGCACTGACTGTTGGGAAAGCACAGCATGCTTTGGCAACCTGAGCCCAAGTGGAGAATGTGTAAAAAAAAACATTTAGTAAATGACTGTTATTGGACTTGGAGAAAAAGCTGTGTCCATTCTGGGCTGCATGCCTGACTGAATTACTGTTATTCATCATTTCAAGCATCATTCTGGTAAATTGTAAAATTATATTGTGTGTTGTTTTCAAGCTGGAGGCCTAGATCTGGATCTGTTGTGTGGTTCAAGGAGTGGATACCATATCCCATCTCCTTCACCACAGTGAAATATATGTTGTGTGGTTCATGGAGTGGATACCATATCCCATCTCCTTCACCACAGTGAAATATATGTTGTGTGGTTCATGGAGTGGATACCATATCCCATCTCCTTCACCACAGTGAAATATATGTTGTGTGGTTCATGGAGTGGATACCATATCCCATCTCCTTCACCACAGTGAAATATATGATGTGTGGTTCATGGAGTGGATACCATATCCCATCTCCTTCACCACAGTGAAATATATGATGTGTGGTTCATGGAGTGGATACCATATCCCATCTCCTTCACCACAGTGAAATATACTGCATATCATTCTGTTTCTGTCAAACTGTTTTGTTGTTGAACTGTTTCATTTTCAAAATATTTATTTTCTAGTGAAGCCACTTCTTCTGCCTAGATTAAACTACTTGAGAGATGTTCTTATATTGTTGACCCAGGTTCCTAGCTACAGTGAAGTGTGGTAATCAGTATTTACACAGACGGACAAGTATGTGATGCTTACTCAATGTTTCCCCTATGTTAATTTAGCAGTGGCGAGCCTCTGCGTAAAAACAAAAGAGTTTGGTTATACCGAACTCTTTCCGTGATGGTAAAATGTTTTCACTGTAAACTTGAACATCTACAACCAGTTATAAAGTATGTAGAGAAGATAATGGAGCAACATATTTTTAAATAAGATCATTTTTGATAACTAACAAAAATAGAAACTAGACGTCAGGGAGAATCAAAAATTCCCCAAATGTCATGGAATGTGGCCCCCATTGATTTTGTTATAATACTTGAGTGACAGATAGCGTAAGAACAAAAAAATAACACATTTTCTCTCCGCACCAATGCAAAAAAGCTAGAATTGCAGGAAATGTTGTTTCTACGGCCAAGAGCTGGACATTTAAAATGTTGGGTCGGAGACCGTGCCATTGGCCACGCCCACTACCACGCCCCCCACTCCCCTAAGCTAACCTTGCCACCGCTGCTGAAAAAAATCCTATGGGAAACACTGTGACTGCTAGTTCCTAGTGGGTTCTCTGATGCCTCTCTGGCAATGGTCTTCAATTCAATATGTTCAATATCATTAACATACAGCACTGTAGCTCTTTTCTGCTGTCTCTGCAATTAATTTCCCTGAAGTCCTGGGCTGCATCCCAAATAGCACCCTATTCCCGATGTGTTGCTCTAGTGAGGCAGAAGGGAATGGAGCCAGGTGGGTCCCTGTCCTGTCTTCTCTACATCCTGTAGTGGAGGAAACCGTGACGTGTGTGTTTTACGTAGTGGACAGTAAGTGTGTCCTCTAACCATCCTCCTCTGCCCTGCAGACCAGTCAGGCCACATCTCTGTCTGTGACGGACGAGCTGATCTTCTGTGGTTGTGCCGACGGCACGGTTAGGGCCTTCAGCCCCGTCAACCTGCACTTCATCTGTACCCTGCCACGCCCACACTGCCTGGGCACAGACATCGCCACTGTGGTGGAGGCTAGGTGAGTGTCCCCGACCTTAACCTCCACACAATGCAGACGACGTACAGAGGTTTTTATGTGTGCAAGAATTCATATTTTATAATCAATTGGGTCTTTAATTGCCTGTATCGTGACATAGAAAAAAAATTGGATATGAGAGAACCTGTTTTTTATCAACATTATGACTTTTAAATGTCGCCCTGGTCGTGAATGAAGCATTTAAATGGTGTCTTTGTGACTGTGGGAAGTGGGAACAGTCTCTGTCTGTCCTGTTGGTTAGCCAGAGCGGTGTGGGTTGTGTGGTATCTTGTTCTCATACAGCATCATACTCTACATACCTATGCAAATACCAAGCAAACCAACTACACAAAATACCCTTTAATGATTTCCTGTTCATCCAGGATGCATGTGGGCCCAGCTGGAGATAAATGTCATTGTTTTGTATTCCTGTATCCCCCTCGAGCTCTTTTTAAATCGACGTTTTGTTGTTGATGCCTTCAGTAAGACGGACAGAGATTCCTCTGAGAGTTAGTTCTTCTCATAAATATGGACTGAGTGAATGCAGAGTCTGGAATGCTGCTGGTTCATTTCCCTGTTCAACTGACTTCCTGACAATAGGCCCCAGATGTTATAACAGATTAGCTGAATAATCATGTATGTAGCATGTTTGTGTGGGTTGTGAAAGATTCCACCAATGGAATAACTAACTGCATGTTTGCATCCCAAATGACACCCTTTTCCCTATTTGGTGTATTACTTTTGACCAGGGCCCATAGATGGCTGTGTAGGTCATGTCGAAGCTGCTATTAAGTAAAGCCATCAAGGTCAGCTCACTACTGTTTATAGAAGTTTCTGTGGGAAACTTCTCCAGTAGGCACATTATGCTCAGGCCAAAAACACAACCATTAAATCGTTGGTAAAGGGATGCCAGCCCGGCCAATAGCTGGGCTTTTCTCATAACCACTGAATTGGGTTAGCTTGTACTGTAACTATAAAGTATCTGGCTTCTGGAAAAGTGCTTTATAAATTCAATATATATTTTTATTTTATTAGAGAATTACAGTGTTATTACATCCTAACTCTCCCTCCCTCCAGTCACCTCTTCAGCCACAAGATGGACGCCCGGTGTCCAGACACGGTGGCTGTATCTTATGACCCTGCGAGCCGCTGGCTGTCCTGTGTCTACAACGACCACAGCCTGTACGTGTGGGACGTACGGGACCTCCGCAAAGTGGGCAAGGTCTACTCCGCCCTTTACCACTCGGCCTGCGTGTGGAGCGTCGAGGTAAGGCCGGGAGGAACACGTTGCTCTTTACTCCCTGTGTAGAGATCCTTTTACATGTAGAAAAGAAACAAGATACCTGTTGCACACTGTTGAATGGTGGTCTCATATACAGTGCATTCGGAAAGTATTCAGACCCCTTGACTTTTTTCACATTTTGTTACGTTACAGCATTATTTGCACATTTATAAAAAAAACAACAACAACTGAAATCACATTTACTTTAGTATTCAGACCCTTTACTCAGTACTTTGTTGAAGCACCTTTAGCAGTGATTACAGCATTGAGTCTTCTTGGGTATGACACTACAAGCTTGGCACACCTGTTTTTGGGGGGTTTCCCCCATTCTTCTCTGCAGATCCTCTCAAGCTCTGTCAGGTTGGATGGGGAGCGTCGCTGTACATCTATTTTCAGGTCTCTCCAGAGATGTTCGATCGGGTTCAAGTCCGGGCTCTGGCTGGGCCACTCAAGGACATTCAGAGACTTGTCCCGAAGCCCAGAAATGTTTTTGTACCCTTCCCCAGATCTGTGCCTCGACACAATCCTGTCTCGGAGCTCTACGGGCAATTCCTTCGACCTCATGGCTTGGTTTTTTCTCTGACATGCACTGTCAACTGTGGGACCTTTTATATAGACAGGTGTGTGCCTTTCCAAATCATGTCCAAACAATTGAATTTACCACAAGTGGACTCCAATCAAGTTGTAGAACCATCTCAAGGATGATCAATGGAACAGGATGAACCTGAGCACAATTTCGAGTCTCATATCAAAGGGTCTGAATACTTATGTAAATAAGCTATTTCTATACATTTGCCAAAATGTCTAAACCTGTTTTTGATTTGTCATTATGGGGTAGTGTGTGTAGATTGATGAGGATGTTATTTAATCTATTTTAGAATAAGGCTGTAATGTAACAAAGTGTGTAAAAAGTCAAGGGGTCTGAATACTTTCTGAATGTACTGTATATTGTTGCGTGCAGCGGAGCATTCAACCGCCTGCGGTTACCTTTTTATTTTTGATGAAGCCATTTTTCCACTCTGCAGCTGGAATCTATCTGGATGTGCATACGCTAGTTTAGAACAAATGTTTCCATGTCCTCTGTACCTGCCATGATGTATGTAGATTAATATTTATATCATCTCTCCTAGATGATAGGTCTACTGATGTTTCATGTCCTCTGTACCTGTACAGGTGTACCCGTCTCCTAGACGATAGGTCTACTGATGTTTCATGTCCTCTGTACCTGTACAGGTGTACCCGTCTCCTAGACGATAGGTCCACTGATGTTTCATGTCCTCTGTACCTGTACAGGTGTACCCGTCTCCTAGACGATAGGTCCACTGATGTTTCATGTCCTCTGTACCTGTACAGGTGTACCCGTCTCCTAGACGATAGGTCCACTGATGTTTCATGTCCTCTGTACCTGTACAGGTGTACCCGTCTCCTAGACGATAGGTCCACTGATGTTTCATGTCCTCTGTACCTGTACAGGTGTACCCGTCTCCTAGACGATAGGTCCACTGATGTTTCATGTCCTCTGTACCTGTACAGGTGTACCCGTCTCCTAGACGATAGGTCCACTGATGTTTCATGTCCTCTGTACCTGTACAGGTGTACCCGTCTCCTAGACGATAGGTCTACTGATGTTTCATGTCCTCTGTACCTGTACAGGTGTACCCAGACAGGGTAAGTGATGGCAGGCAGCCCTGTCTGCCTCCAGGCTCCTTCCTCAGCTGTTCTTCAGACAATACCGTCCGGCTCTGGAACACTGATGGACACAACACAACTCTCAGCCGCAACGTCATCAGCAACGTACGTCTGTTTCACTCTCACACACCCTTTATCTAAACCCTGATCTCAATATGAATGACTGCTGATTGACTTTTGATGCAAAGTAGTTCTACTCAAGAACCTTTGAATCCTGAGTTATGCCACAGATAGAACAATGAGAGAGAGATTTCACTGGATGTATAAATGTGAAGCATCCTGTTGGCGTTTCCACTCACTACCAAATAGAGAGGAAGCCCACTGGTCGGCAGTGGGAGAAGATGGAACGAGATGGATTTTAGCCGACATTCTGCAAATGTTCTCATCATTTCAACATTTGATACAGTTTTCTGTTCCCAAAACTAGAATCTGTTCTGAACAGAGTGGACTAAGATTTGTAGACTTGCAAAAGTTTTTAGAAGGAGTGCAAAGGTGAATTGAGGTATTGCACACGTGCACTTCACAGAGTAGGTGTTCCCTAACGGAAATATGCAGATGTATACTAGAATGCACCAATAGGATATCGCTAGTGTGTGCTTGGCTCTGCCCACCTCCTTCTTGTTTTGCCCACTATGACTCATGTGTTCCCTTTGGAAACGACAAACTGTGGTCAATCTTGTTTTAGTTCTAAAAAAATATTTGGTTTTGCACCCCCCCCCCAAAAAAATAAGTGGGGCTAATAACCCCCCCCTTCTCTCCCTCTGTCCAGGACCTCCAGAAGATCATCTACATGGACAACAACACGGCCGGCCTGCTGGACACAGAGTGCCTCAACTCGGGGAACGGAGAGAAGGCCGACCCCCAGACCTCCGAGACCAGGACGGGCATCAGGACCATGTGTGTCAGCCCAGACGGGCAGCACCTGGCATCGGGCGACCGGACCGGCACCTTGAGGTACTGTTGGAGAAAAAGAGTGGTTTGTTCGCACACCTGTAGTTCAAAGTCTATGGAAGAAACTATTGTAGAATGAGAAACTCACACTGGTGTTCTTGATTACTCCACAAACAATTGATTGGATCCCTTTAAACGAATGAATGTTTGGGTCAGTAGACCTTCATCAGGGTAAACCCTGAGGTACAGTACCCCTGCTATGCCGTCCCAGAGAGAGCCTTGTTTTCCACCACTGCCCCTCAGGACTCAGCACCTCTATGTCCTAATGAAATTCCCTAACTAGACTCCTGGGTGTGTGTGTGAGCGCGTGCGCGTGCGTGTGCGTGTTCAGAGCTGTGTGTGTTTAATTGGGGTTGGAGTAGGCTGGTGTCCATTCAGGCAGCAGCCTAGCTGACTCTCTGTCCACATCACTGGATGGATAGATGCTGACCCAGTTAACACCAAGGCTACTTTTTGTTAATTAACTTTGTCACGCAAAACTGAATGATGGCGGTCTACTCTGCATTCTACTGCAGCCCAGCGGTGTCTCTGTGTGTGGCGGGACTGAGCTGTAACAGTGTGCTCCTCGCAACAACAAACAAATGGTGGTGTTATGGGAGCATAACAGGACTAATCAAGTACTATTTTGTTCTGTTTGTTGTTGCAGGATCCACGATCTGGAGAGCATGGGGGAGATTTTGAACGTTCAGGCCCATGACTCAGAAATCCTGTGTCTGGAATACTCCAAGCCTGAGACGGGTACATTCAATTGTTACCAGAATTATTTTTAAATGTTTTATTTAACCTTTATTTAAGTAGGCAAATTGTTACCAGAATTGTTTTTATTTTTTATTATTTAACCTTTATTTAACTAGGCAAATTGTTACCATAATAACATATTCACCTTCTATGTAGTTAGCTAACTCATACTGAATACAGATATTTATTGTTAGCTTGCAAGCCATGAGAAGCCAGATCTCCCCTCTTCTGGGAGGAAATGAGAGACAACATGGTTAAAGATACTACTGTAGGTATAAACCACTATCAGCTGGTTGCCAGATGCTTCACCAACCTCCCGTTGACTTGTGAAACAAACCACTTCAGAGCTCCAGCACGTTATAAAGAGACTGCGTTGGGTCCAAATGTACTGTATGTAAATTCTTCTTAGTCAAAGTTTAAATGAGCAGCTTTAAAGAATTAACTTTCCCCTTTTCACACATTAAAACCAAAACATCCGATAAGAGATTTGTGAAATGGAATGTGAAAATTATTGAAGTTATCTTTGTAACTACTGCTATAGTCAACAATATCAACACACACCCATGTTTCATCTCATTTGAATGTGTTGTTACAAAGAGTGTGTGTGTGTTCAGTGGGGCTATTAAGAGGGCATTATCAGAGCTGGTGAAGTGCCATCCAATTCAGAGAAAAGCAAGGCAGAGCATATTATGCCTGCTTGGCTTGGGCAGGCCTGAGGGTGTGTGTGTGAGTTGGGCCTGGGGTTGTACCCTGGCATTGGTCCCAGACCTGCTTGGCTCTCCTCCAGACCTCCATCGTCTAGCCCCAGTAGCAGCACATCTGTCACAGTGGGTGCATCCCAAAAGGCCCTGGTCAAAAGAAGTACACTATATATAGGTAATACGGTCTCATATGGGATGCATCCAGTGGCTCCCATGTTAGTAGGAGTATTAATAATATTTAGATGTTCTTAGTGGATCATTCCTCTAGGTATCCATTTGGCAGTTGGCACCACACAGAGGAGCAGATAGAGAGGGCTAAGAATAAGCCCAGTACACTCCCTCTGGCTGCCTGCAGTATACGGTGCCCCCGCACATAGACTCGGTACCGGTACCCCCTGTACAGTGGGGCAAAAAAGTATTTAGTCAGCCACCAATTGTGCAAGTTCTCCCACTTAAAAAGATGAGAGAGGCCTGTAATGTTCATCATAGGTACACTTCAACTATGACAGACAAAATGAGGGGGAAAATCCAGAAAATCACATTGTAGGATTTTTAATGAATTTATTTGCAAATTATGGTGGAAAATAAGTATTTGGTCACCTACAAACAAGCAAGATTTCTGGCTCTCACAGACCTGTAACTTCTTCTTGAAGAGGCTCCTCTGTCCTCCACTCGTTACCTGTATTAATGGCACCTGTTTGAACTTGTTATCAGTATAAAAGACACCTGTCCACAACCTCAAACAGTCACATTCCAAACTCCACAATGGCCAAGACCAAAGAGCTGTCAAAGGACACCAGAAACAAAATTGTAGACCTGCACCAGGCTGGGAAGACTGAATCTGCAATAGGTAAGCAGCTTGGTTTGAAGAAATCAACTGTGGGAGCAATTATTAGGAAATGGAAGACATACAAGACCACTGATAATCTCCCTCGATCTGGGGCTCCACGCAAGATCTCACCCCGTGGGGTCAAAATGATCACAAGAACGGTGAGCAAAAATCCCAGAACCACACGGGGGGACCTAGTGACTGACCTGCAGAGAGCTGGGACCAAAGTAACAAAGCCTACCATCAGCAAGGGCATTGAAGATGAAACGTGGCTGGGTCTTTCAGCATGACAATGATCCCAAACACACCGCCCGGGCAATGAAGGAGTGGCTTCGTAAGAAGCATTTCAAGGTCCTGGAGTGGCCTAGCCAGTCTCCAGATCTCAACCCCATAGAAAATCTTTGGAGGGAGTTGAAAGTCCGTGTTGCCCAGCAACAGCCCCAAAACATCACTGCTCTAGAGGAGATCTGCATGGAGGAATGGGCCAAAATACCAGCAACAGTGTGTGAAAACCTTGTGAAGACTTACAGAAAACGTTTGACCTCTGTCATTGCCAACAAAGGGTATATAACAAAGTATTGAGATACACTTTTGTTATTGACCAAATACTTATTTTCCACCATAATTTGCAAATAAATTCATTAAAAATCCTACAATGTGATTTTCTGGATTTTTTTTCTCATTTTGTCTGTCATAGTTGAAGTGTATCTATGGTGAAAATTACAGGCCTCTCTCATCTTTTTAAGTGGGAGAACTTGCACAATTGGTGGCTGACTAAATACTTTTTTAACCCACTGTATATAGCCTCATTATTGGTATTTTGTGTTACTTATAAAAAATGTTTGTTTATTTAGTGAATATTTTCTTAACTCTTATATTTCTTAAACTTGCATTATTGGTTAAGGGCTTATATGTAATCATTTCACGGTAAGGTCTACACCGGTTGTATTCGGAGCATGTGACAAATACAATTTGATAGTAACAACTCAGAGGGTGATAATAGTCAGACAACAGCCATTGTCCTGCTGGGCCTGTATTCACAAAGCATCTCAGAGTAGAGGAGTGCTGATCTAGGATCAGTTTAGCCTTTTAAATCATAATGGATAATATGCAATTCATCCTCCAGGTTTACCATATCACCTTTCCTCCTGCTATTGTATCTAGCTGGGATCAAGGTTAACAAAGTCACAAAGCTAACAGATCCAGGATCCACTTTCAATCTCAGTGTAACAGTATAACTTTAAACCGTCCCCTCGCCCCGACACGGGCGCGAACCAGGGACCCTCTGCACACATCAACAACGGTCGCCCACGAAGCATCGTTACCCATCGCTCCACAAAGGCCACGGCCCTTGCAGAGCAAGGGGAAACCCTACTTCAGGTCTCAGAGCAAGTGACGTAACCGATTGAAATGCTATTAGCGCGTACCCGCTAACTAGCTAGCCATTTCACATCCGTTACACTCACCCCCCTTTCAACCTCCTCCTTTTCCGCAGCAACCAGTGATCCGGGTCAACAGCATCAATGTAACAGTATAACTTTAAACCGTCCCCTCGCCCCGACACGGGCGCGAACCAGGGACCCTCTGCACACATCAACAACGGTTGCCCACGAAGCACGGTCGTTACCCATCGCTCCACAAAAGCCGCGGCCCTTGCAGAGCAAGGGGCAACACTACATATTGGTTTCAGAGCAAGTGACGTAACTGATTGAAATGCTACTAGCGCGTACCCGCTAACTAGCTAGCCATTTCACATCCGTTACATCAGCAAGGAGAGGATAGTGCTTTTCATTTACTGAAATCATTCTGGTTGGAAATTCAGTCAAGTCCACTCTGGGGAAGTGCTTCAAATCCATTTTTGATTGGTTTCGATATCCATGTGATGTGTCCGTCAGCTCATTGGTTATTAGGATAATATAAGATGCTTTATGGCTGTTTAAAACAAAAAGGACATCCTAATGAAAAATATTTATCACCACCGAAATGGAGAACACGGGTTGGCTGCTGGTAAGTTGCTAGTGTCCGAGTGTCCTGGAGTGTAATGTAGGCCTATATGTGGTGTGAAGAAGGTTTTTTTCTTGTAATGACTGTGATATGTGGCTGTTTTGACCCATTTGAATGCACTGACTATAAGTCCCTCTGGTTAAGAGTGTCTGGTAATGAATAAAATCTAAGTGTGTGTGTGTTGTGTGTGACAGGGCTGAAGCTGCTAGCCACAGCGAGTCGAGACCGGCTGATCCACGTGCTGGATGCAGAGCGGGAGTACAGCCTGCTGCAGACGCTGGATGAACACTCTTCTTCCATCACCGCTGTACGATTCGCTGGTGAGATTTGCAGATGACCTTTGACCCTTTACAACATCCCGCCAACCACCCCCCTTTACCTCAAACTCTCAAGTTTCACTCCTTTAACAGTTATATTAGCTATGGAAGTTAGACCTTTGGCTTCCAAAGGTGTCATAGAAGTGTCAATTGTGGCACTAGCCTGCAGTTTACAGTTAACATGGTTATTATTGCCATGGTAACAGTGCTCCTTCTCTTTTAGCCAATGAAGGCAAGGTCAGGATGATCAGCTGTGGCGCTGACAAGAGCATCTACTTCCGCACAGCGCAGAAGGTAAAACACACACACACAATGGCGCTGCTCTAGAACTGCTGCTGCTGGAGGCTTAACTAGGTTAGGGGGACTAATGCTTTTGTGGTAAGGCTTGGCAATATTTCATCATGATCTCTCTACATATTTTGGCCATGGACCCACATTCTTAACCGTGGCTCAGCCAACCCCTGTTTAATTTGTCTATTCCTGTTGCTTACAGCTAATTAATTAAACTCCAAGTGGCCTATTTAATAATGACACTTTTCCTCTAAGGCTTTCTGTGTCCCCTGGCTGTTTGTATGCCCCAGGTCCCCGGCAGGCCCTCCTTACTACATATTGTTCTTAGCAGCGCTGGCAGCTTTGGGTGTCAAGAAGACGATAATGATGTAATGGTATACATAGAGGAAGAAGACACAAAGTGAGACTGGTGACATCATGTGACCAAAGCCATTTTAGTGAACGGAACTAAATTATCTTCAGATTCAGAATTGGAGTAGTCTTTCGAGTCTTTTGAGGTGATAGCGTAATCTTGAAGTAGTCAGACTATTTTCAGGTTGACTCTTGGAACTTAACCTAACCAGTGTATGAAGTAACAAATGGAGAAAATTCTAATTCATCCACATTGAGATTGGTGTGCAATTCTAACCCTCTGTATGTAAATGTTACAATCTAATTAACAAGTAGATGGAAAGTATTGTCATTCTCTACCATATAATCCATGGACTGCTTTAGAAGTCACGGCACACTGCTAGAAAAGCAACAAAAGCCCTACAAGGATAAATGTTGTGGTTTATTAGAATATGGCTGCGTCCCAAATGGAAACCTCTTCCCTATATGTACTACTATTGACCAGGGCCCATAGGGACGCATACTATGACTCGTTGTAACAATATGTCTGCCAAAACAGCTTAAATAGAACAGCTCTCATTTCTCACTGGAGCATTTACAGTAGTGTTGTTAATGGCACTAGCACGGCAGTGAGTGGTGACCTGTTTTAACCTCTGGTTGTTTTTCCCTGTCGTTTACAGTCAGATGAAGGAACCGTGTTTACCCGCACCCACCACATCGTACGCAAGACAACGCTGTATGACATGGATATCGACCCCACCAGGAAATATGCTGTTATTGGTTGTCAGGACCGCAGCATCAGGTGGGGGCCTTGTCTACTTGTCCTTGTTTGTCTCAATTATTGTTCTCGGTGTATGTATATGTGCGTCAATGTGTGTGTGATGACAGTGTTAGTCTGTGTGTGTGTATGCGTACAGTACACGAGTGTGAGTACGTGCCAGTGGAGGCTGCTGAGGGGAGTACAGCTCATAATAATGGCTGGAATGGAGTCAATGGAGTGGTATCAACCACATAGAAACCACGTCTTTGATGCGTTTGATACCATTCTATTGGCTCCATTCCAGCCATTATTATGAGCCGTCCTCCCCTCAGCAGCCTCCACTGGTATGTGAGTGTATTTGTGTTTGACCTCTCCATAATCGGTCAGACTGTGCAGTCATCCCTCCCTAGCAGGTGGATTAGTCCTAACTCGAGTGTTGTAAACACAGGAAGGATGAGATCAGGGGCCCCGCCCCTGGCTGGTGAAGCCTGTCCTGACCTGAGCCTCCATCTGCCAGCCTGCCTGCTCAAGTGTTTACATCTCTCACTCACGTTCTCCACCCTGCATCAACGACAATAACACACGCTTTGAAAGAAAATATGGCTTAGCGTTGGCTTAAAATGCTGATATTTCAAATGCAGACTTGTAAAAAATGTGCCTCTCTGTTTCACCACTCCAGCAGGTCTTGTGCCTACTTGTTTGAATGGCCAGTCCCTTTTATATCCTAAATACCCCATGGATGTTACAATATGAGTCTGAGATTAAATTGTTATGGTTGAAATTTCTACCATAACGGAGAAATTTCAAACAACCAAGTTATGTAAACAACTACCCACAAGTTATGCTTTATTACGTACTGCTTTATTAATCCAGGGGTTCCCAAACTTTATCACTCGGGGGCCCCCTTCCAGTATTGGGGAACATCCCGCACCCCTTCTGCGCACGCGCCACGTCTATTTCTCTGGGCACAAGCACTGTTCATGACACAAACTGTTCACACCCCTCTTGTTGGTGGAGAGAATTTTGCAGGTTTAAAGCTTATTTCCTGCAATTCTACACATTTTGTCATGGGGGAGAGAAAATGTTGCAGGTTTAAAGCCAATGTTCTTGCAATTCTATACATTCTGCCATGTCTGTGTATTCATGTGATATTTGAGTGACTCAAACATTACAAGAAAATCTATGGGCTAAAAAAACTAAATAGAAAACATGAGCTGACATGAGCTAGTTGATCTGGACATTTCTGAAGTTAATATTATCTCTCTAAGGTGCGCCATGACTAACATAACAAGATTAACTGATGGTGCACTACCCAATTGAAATGTCACCTTGTGTGTTCTACTATTAGCACTTTCAAAAGTACGTTTAAAGCCGGACTGAGTTCCTTAAGAAAAATATATATATACAGTACCTGTCAAAAGTTTGGACACACCTACTCATTCCAGGGTTTTTCTTTATTTTTGACAATTTTCTACATTGTAGAATAACAGTGAAGACATCAAAAACGATGAAATAACACATATGGAATCCTGTAGTAACCACAAAAGTGTACTGTATAGATATAAATGGGGGCGTGCCCCGCCTCTCCTCCCTGTGGTTTCCACAGTTTGGAAACCACACAGTTGGTGTAAATAAGATGAATGTGGCAGCGTAGTACGACTGTCCAAATAGGCCTTTCCCTCCGCTCGAGATACTTAAAGTCAACTGTAAACACACCTTATGCTCCTCTGCTGTTTCAGCACAGTGATTAAACATTACTATGGAAACTAGGCTGTTTTAACTGCATCTGAATGATAAATGTCCCCCAGGCCTTTTTATATATTTATTTCTGGTAGAGTTAGAGGGCTTAGCTCTTGTTTAACAGGCTCTGATTTGTTCCTTATACAACTTAGTGGCGGTGCTTAAGAGTGTGACTCAATGGTTGACTGGCTGCCCTCACACTTTGCCAGCTCCCCACAAGGTTGGCAGGGCCCTGACTGGGCCTTGTGGGTGGTTGCCTGCCAGCTAGCTGGTGGCTGCTGGTCTCTCCTTCTGGCACTCAGTGACAATGCACCAGTTAGGCTGTTAGCGTGACCCCATGTGGTCAGATGGGGAGAGACATGCATACCAGCTGAGCAGAGAGGGTATGCTACAAAGTAGGATCAATGAGTTGGCCAGCTAACTTTGATAAACAACCAGGAATAACTATTGGTTTTCTGGTTCATTAAGAAAGCTTAACTTTGATATGTGTTTTTGATTGTTGAGTGCATTAGACCATGCCCATTTCAAACTTGTCCTTAAATTTTTTGTTTTGTTATTTCAGTTAGCTGGCTAACTCATTAATCCTGTTAGCACACCATGGCACAGAGTTGGTTGACTCATGAACAGAACACAGTCCAGTGTTTCCTTGAACTTTCAAGGTCAGATGACTCAGTCCCTTGATCTGAACATTTTTCAGTCTATAACTTAACTGCTGAGGCAGGATGTAAATAGACAGACGGGTCTGACTTGAGGTCATTGACTTATTGCCCTCCATCTTCGTGTATAGATGTGCTGACATTTGATAAAACAGAGGATTGATCACCTGATAAAGCCACGGGTGCTTAGAAAGCAGAACTCTCTTTGTGATTTACTCCTGCAGTATTGAGCTGCTGGTGTGTTTTGATGTTGAGATCTGAATAGAACCTCTGTGCCTGTAGGTTGTTAGTTTGACACTTCTTTCCCCTAACAACAGAATCTTCAACATCAGTAACGGAAAACAGAAGAAACTGTACAAGGGCTCCCAAGGAGAGGATGGGACTGTCATCAAGGTGGGTTAGGCTAGCATGTTTTCATGTCATGTAGTGTTGCTGTGAAGACTAATTTGACAACACCGTAGCTGGTTTATAAAAATGGGCCCACAGTTGTCTTTTTCGCTCCTCAGGTTCAGACAGACCCCTCAGGGCTGTATGTGGCCACCAGCTGTTCAGACAAGAACATCAGCATCTTTGACTTCTACTCTGGGGAGTGTGTGGCCACCATGTTTGGACACTCTGGTAAAAACTACCCCATTTAGTTAGAAGAAATACAGCAAAATGTGTGACTGACAATCTGCAGCCAGCAGTGTGTTCAGAAAGGAGGAACCATCTGGAACTCCTCTTCATCATCATGTCCATCTTTGCATTTAATGACCTCTCATACTGTGAATTCCACAGATCATTTCTTTGTAAAAATGTCCATAATTGAGTGCCCAGATACTTTCCTCATTTTCATTTGTTTGTCTTTTTTCTTTTTCAAAGAGGTTGTGACTGGAATGAAGTTTACCAATGACTGCAAGCACATGATAACTGTGTCTGGTGATAGCTGTATCTTTGTGTGGCGTCTGGCCCCAGAGCTGACCATCAGTATGAGACAGCGTCTCTCGGACCTCAAGCAGAACGGCAAGCCAGTTCAGAAGACCCCACCTCACAAACCTTGCAATCTCAGGTAGCTGCAGTATTTAAACACACTAATGTGGGACAAGTACCTTGACTCATATGACTTATTCCTGTTGTTGTTTGTTCTCTTGTTCCTGTTAGCTCCTCGTGGGGCAAATGGCCTCCTTGGAGTATGTAGTTAATGGGATAACATGTTTTGTGCTAGCTAATACCCATAGAAAGCAAACATAACGTTTACATAACTTAGTGGAGACACACATATTCTGAATGCCAATTGACATAATACATTTGATTGATGGAGTGAAAGACAAGTGTTAACCCTGAATTGTTTACATTTTAGTCATTTAGCAGAGGAACTAGGGTTAAGTGCCTTGCTTGTGGGCACATCAACAGATTTTCCACTTTGTCTGCTCTGGGATTCGAACCAGCAACCATTTTGGTTACTGGCCCAACGCTCTTAACCACTAGGATACCTGCCGCCGCCTTGTTTGTCTACAGGCTTGTTGCTATGACCGTTGTTAGTTATTATGCGAGTTATTCAATGTCAACTGGAAATGCACTCTGCTTCCCAAATGGCACCCTATTCCCTATATAGTGCACTACTTTTGACCAGGAGCCATAGGGCTCTGGTCAAAAGTAGTGCACTATATAGGGAATAGGGTGCCATTTGGGACGCATACAACATGTTCCGTTTGACTATTGTCACCTAATAGTGTGTGTTCTATTCTCTGTCTGTCCTGTGCAGCACCAGGAGAGAGGTACATAGCACCCCTCCAATTGTCACCATGTCCTCTGACAGTGACAAAGAGGTGGAGGAGGAGGGGATAGAAGAGGAGGATGAGGAAGAGAGGGTCTCTCCTTACATGGTGTCAGGCTGCATTGCAGGGGAAGAGACAGGTTGATATCTCACTAACATACAGTACCAGTCAAAATAAGTTAATTTGTTGGATTTTCTTTCCTTCTTAATGCGTTTGATCCAATCAGTTGTGTTGTGACAAGGTAGGGCTGGTAAACAGAAGATAGCCCTATTTGGTAAAAGACCAAGTCCATATTATGGCAAGAACAGCTCAAATAAGCTAAGAGAAACGACAGTCCATCATTACTTTAAGACATGAAGGTCAGTCAATCCGGCGATTTACTGCAAAGAAACCACTACTAATGGACACCAATAAGAAGAAGATACTTGCTTGGGCCAAGAAACACGAGCAATGGACATTAGACCGGTAGAGATCTGTCCTTTGGTCTGATGAGTCCAAATTTGAGATTTTTGGTTCCAACCACCATGTCTTTGTGAAACGCAGAGTAGGTGAACAAATGATCTCCGTACGTGTGGTTCCCACCGAAGCATGGAGGAGGAGGTGTAATGGTGTGGGGGTGCTTTGCTGGTGACACTGTCAGTGATTTACTTAGAATTCAAGGCACACTTAACCAGCATGGCTACCACAGCATTCTGCAGCGATACGCCATCCCATCTGGTTTGCGCTTAGTGGGACTATCATTTGTTTTTCAACAAGACAATGACCCAACACACCTCCAGGCTGTGTAAGGGCTATTTGACCAAGAAGGAGACTTATGGAGTGCTGCGTCAGATAACCTTGCCTCCACAATCACCTGACCTCAACCCAATTGAGATGGTTTGGGATGAGTTGGACCGCAGAGTGAAGGAAAAGCAGCCAACAAGTGCTCAGCATATGTGGGAACTCCTTCAAAAGACTGTTGGAAAAGCATTCCAGGTGAAACTGGTTGAGAGAATGCCAATAGTGTGCAAAGCTGTCATCAAGACAAAAGTGGCTACTTTGAATAATCTCAAATCTAAAATGTATTTTGATTTGTTTAACACTTTTTTGGTTACTACATGATTCCATATGTGTTATTTAATAGTTTTAATGTCTTCACTATTATTCTACAATGTAGAAAATTGTAAAAATAAAGAAAAACCCTTGAATGAGTAGGTGTGTCCAAACTTTTGACTAGTACTGTATGTACACAAGCAAACAATATAGCTGCAGTATTAAGAATGTGGTTCTTCACAATGTTGACAGGACTCATTGTGATATCAATTGGTTTTGTGTTTGCTTTTCAGACACCTCAGATGAAAAGCACAACTCTCACGAACTGAAGAGGGTTCGTAGCAGCAGTCTTTCTGAAGCAGCTTTTCCTCAGTCGTCTCTGCCCCCAGCCTTTCCTTAGTCGTCTCTGCCCCCAGCTTTTCCTCAGTCGTCTCTGCCCCCAGCCTTTCCTCAGTCGTCTCTGCCCCCAGCCTTTCCTTAGTCGTCTCTGCCCCTAGCCTTTCCTCAGTCGTCTCTGCCCCCAGTCTTTCCTCAGTCGTCTCTGCCCCCAGCTTTTCCTCAGTCGTCTCTGCCCCCAGCCTTTCCTCAGTCGTCTCTGCCCCCAGCCTTTCCTCAGTCGTCTCTGCCCCTAGCCTTTCCTCAGTCATCTCTGCCCCCAGCCTTTCCTCAGTCGTCTCTGCCCCTAGCCTTTCCTCAGTCGTCTCTGCCCCCAGCCTTTCCTCAGTCGTCTCTGCCCCCAGCCTTTCCTCAGTCGTCTCTGCCCCCAGCCTTTCCTCAGTCGTCTCTGCCCCCAGCCTTTCCTCAGTCGTCTCTGCACCCAGCCTTTCCTCAGGCGTCTCTGCCCCCAGCCTTTCCTTAGTCGTCTCTGCCCCCAGCCTTTCCTTAGTCGTCTCTGCCCCCAGCCTTTCCTCAGTCGTCTCTGCCCCCAGCCTTTCCTCAGTCGTCTCTTCCCCCAGCCTTTCCTCAGTCGTCTCTGCCCCCAGCCTTTCCTCAGTCGTCTCTGCCCCCAGTCTTTCCTCAGTCGTCTCTGCCCCCAGCCTTTCCTCAGTCGTCTCTGCCCCCAGCCTTTCCTCAGTCGTCTCTGCCCCTAGCCTTTCCTCAGTCGTCTCTGTCCCCCAGTCTTTCCTCAGTCGTCTCTGCCCCCAGCTTTTCCTCAGTCGTCTCTGCCCCTAGCCTTTCCTCAGTCGTCTCTGCCCCCAGTCTTTCCTCAGTCGTCTCTGCCCCCAGCTTTTCCTCAGTCGTCTCTGCCCCCAGCCTTTCCTCAGTCGTCTCTGCCCCCAGCTTTTCCTCAGTCGTCTCTGCCCCCAGCCTTTCCTCAGTCGTCTCTGCCCCCAGCTTTTCCTCAGTCGTCTCTGCCCCCAGCTTTTCCTCAGTCGTCTCTGCCCCTAGCCTTTCCTCAGTCGTCTCTGCCCCCAGTCTTTCCTCAGTCGTCTCTGCCCCCAGCTTTTCCTCAGTCGTCTCTGCCCCCAGCCTTTCCTCAGTCGTCTCTGCCCCCAGCTTTTCCTCAGTCGTCTCTGCCCCCAGCCTTTCCTCAGTCGTCTCTGCCCCCAGCTTTTCCTCAGTCGTCTCTGCCCCCAGCTTTTCCTCAGTCGTCTCTGCCCCCAGCTTTTCCTGTCGTCTCTGCCCCCAGCCTTTCCTCAGTCGTCTCTGCCCCCAGCCTTTCCTCAGTCGTCTCTGCCCCCAGCCTTTCCTCAGTCGTCTCTGCCCCCAGCCTTTCCTCAGTCGTCTCTGCCGCCAGCTTTGTCACCTATGTATTTTCACTCTTCTTTTTGTAACTTGTAAAGTAGAAATTTAATTCAGACACGGTCTGTGAACATTCCCACTATAAACTGTAGGCTCACAACTCGTGTGTGTGTCCGTCCGTCCCGTAGGAGAACTCTTTTGGCAGGCGGTCCTCCCAGGGCAGTCACCACTCTGAGGACAGGGGTCCCCGTCCGCGGCGCCGCTGGTCCAGACGCATGGACAGCATGGATCTGATGGTCAAGTCCATGTTGGACCTCAGACAGCTGGACTCCTTCGCCATGCCCCCCTCCTCCCCCACTAAGACCCAGACCCAGCCTGTTTCTGACTCCTTCAGAGACCCATTCAGAGAGGACGAGCTGGGCAGCACCATCAGCCTGCAACCCCTCACTGCATGGGTGAGTTAATTTAACAGAGAACAGCCACCTGACCTTACTTTGGCCCTGCTTGATACAGTGCATAGACAATGTATTACTCCATCTATGTTACCTATGGATTTACTACTTCTAAATGTTCAATCATGGGTCACAAAATAGGTTGGATGAAACCATGGTACTCTCATCCATATTTTGTGTATTGAGGATTGTGAGGTCCAATTCAGTTATTTCAGGTGATGTTTTATGATTCATAGTATTTTCTCATGTTTGTGTTTCTTGCAGGGGGAGTCTGAGCAGAGGTCTCAGCAGCGGCCCAAATACATCATGCTCTCTCCACAGACACCTGACACAGAGACAGGCCCAGTGCTGTACCCCGACGGCTTTGAGGACAGGGTCAGCTTAGCCGGCAGGTAAATCAATCAAATGAATCAATCAATAAATGAGCCGGCAGGTAAACACACAGCTTCTACCTTTTTTCTCCTGGATCGCTACAATCTCTCCATTACGCCATTGATGTATATCACTGCCTTATCATAGTACACATACAATATAGTTGGGGCCTGTAGTTTTCTCTGACATGGAAAGACTCCTGGCCCCTACATATCATATACTGTAGTTTGTATACTAAATGCAGTGCCTTCAGAAAGTATTCATACCTTTGACTTATTCCACATTTTGTTGTGTTACAGCCTGAATTCAAAATTGGTTAAATTGATTTATTGTCTCACACATCTATCTACACACATCTATCTACACCCATCCATCTACACACAATACCCCATAATGATAAAGTGAAAACATCGTTTTAGCCATTTTTGCTAATTTCTTTAAAATTAAATAAATATCTAATTTATATAAGTATTCACGCCCCTCAGTCAATACTTTGTAGAAGCACCTTTGACAGTAATTCCGGCTGTCTTTCTAGGTAAGTCTCTAAGAGCTGTCAGTCTTTCTGGGTAAGTCCTCTGAGAGCTGTCAGTCTTTCTGGGTAAGTCTCTGAGAGCTGTCAGTCTTTCTGGGTAAGTCTCTGAGAGCTGTCAGTCTTTCTGGGTAAGTCTCTAAGACTTTTCCACACCAGGATTGTGCAACATTTGCCCATTTTTATTATTTTCAACATTCTTCAAGTTCTGTCAAATTGGTTGTTGATCGTTACAAGACAACCATTTTCAGGCCATAGATTTTCAAGTAGATTTAAGTCAAAACTGTAACTCGGCCACTCAGGAATATTCACTGTCTTCTTGGTAAACAACTACAGTGTAGATTTGACCTTGTGTGTTAGTTTATTGTCCTGCTGAGACATGAATTAATCTCCCAGTGTCTGGTGGAAAGCAGACTGAACCAGCTTTTCCTCTAGGATTTAACCTGTGTTTAGCTCCATTCCGTTTCTTTTTTCTCTAAAAACCTCCTCAGTCCTTAACGATTACAAGCACACTCATAACATGATGCAGCCATCACAATGCCTGAAAATGTGGACTTTGGTACTCAGTAATGTGTTGTATTGGATTTGCCCCAAACATAACACTTTGTATTAATTACAAAAAGTGAATTGCTTTGCAACATTTTTTACAGTATTACTTTAGTGCCTTGTTGCAAACAGGATGTATGTTTTGGAATATTTTTATTCTGTACAGTCTTCCTTCTTTTCACTGTCATTCAGGTTAGTATTGTGGAGTAACTATAATGTTATTGATCCATCCTCAGTTTTCTCCTATCACAACCATTAAACTCTGTAACTGTTTTAAAGGCCTCATGGTGAAACCCCTGAGCGGTTTCCTTCCTCTCCGGCAACTGAGTTAGGAAGGACGCCTGTATCTTTGTAGTGACTGGGTGTATTGATACACCATGCAAAGTGTAATTAATAACGTCACCATGTTCAAGGGGATATTCAATGTCTGTTTATTTAATTGTTACCCATCTACCAATAGGTGCCCTTCTTAGCGAGGCATTGGAAAACCTCCCTGGTCTTTGTGGTTGAATCTGTGTTTGAAATTCACTGCTCAATTGAGGGACCTTACAGATAATTGTATGTGTGGGTACAGAGTTGACGTAGTCATTCAAAAATCATGTTAAACACTTATTATTGTGCTCAGTGAGTCCATGTAACTTATTATGTGACTTGTTATTTTGGCTTGCCATAACAAAAGGGTTGAATACATATTGACTCAAGACATTTCAGATTTTCATTTTTAATTCACTTGTAAACATTTAGAAAACATCATTCCACGTTGACATTATGGGGTATTGTGTGTGGCCAGTGACCAACAATCTCAATTTAATCAGTTTTAAATTCAGGCTGTAAAACAACACCCCTTGGAAAAATTCAAGGGGTGTGAATACTTTCTGAAGGCACTGTACATACTGTACCATCTAATCCATATATCCAGATACTTAGGGTCTGGAATGTTGTTTTCACTATGTAATGTCTTATCAATTGCTGTTATATTGTGTAGTAACACTTGGTACCCTATTCCCTATGGACCCAGGTCATAAGTAGTGCACTGTATAGGGAATAAGGTGGGATTTGGGATGCATCCTAGCACTTTAATAAACTTACACTCTACTATGTGTGTTTCTCTCTTTGTAGTGAGTACCTGGTGAAGGAGCTGCTGCCTGGGCCTGGGGCCAGCAGGAGTGTGAAGGGGTACCAGAACCACAACCAGTGGAGCCAGGGCCACCATGACAAACACAGCTCAGACAGTGCCTTCTCTGTGGACTACTCCAGCAGCAGACTGTCCAGCCCAGACAGTCAGCAGCAGCCTCCTGGAGAGGGTGAGCCCCACACAAGCATACACACATACGCGAACACACACAGGGCTCACACACAGTTTCCCTGTGGACGTTTTTATGCAATGTACCTCCACTAGTTAATCAAATTGTCTGTGTGTCAGAGCCCACGGAGCCTCTCAGTGTGGATGGGAATTCCTCTGAATTGGACATGGAGGAACTGGAGGTGGAAGAGGAGGGGGGCGTAGGGAGGGGAGATGCCAAGGGGATGACGGTAGTACCCCAGACCCCGGACCAGGAGGCCTTCCTCAAACAGCACTTTGGCAACCTGGCTGAGCTTAACAACCCAGGTAAGAACAGAGTCTACATCCCAGTTACCTTCTCCTTGACTGGTATAAGACATGTTGGTGGAAACTCCCACTATCCCATGCTTCTACCAATCCAATGCTTTTGTAAATAGAAGTAGTGAACGCGTGCTCACTTCAGGAGACTATTGTTCACACAGGGAAATTGATTGTGCTGCCAGGAGTACATGAGACATAGTAGTTTACACATAACAAAGACACACACGGTAATAGTAAAACTATTTTCCAGATGTATCAATTGTATTAATCCTCTCTGATTGTCAGTGAGTCCGACGAGAGTTGTCACCCCTGACAGTATCAGCATCTCCTCCAAGTTCCTGTCCCAATGCTCTACTGGAAGGTATGCCAGTTAGTTGATCAAAGAAAATCACTTAACCCATACTAATTTATCTCAAATGTGAGATATCATTTTAAATCAACTGAATATTTTGACAAACAGTCCCAGCTGAATGACTCGTTGTTTTTCCTTTCTAGCAGGACCTCCTTTCCATTCCTATCTAAGAGCATTGGTGAGGGGAAGGTAGGCAGCGGTGTGGTGAAGCCCCTGGTCTCTCAGGTGAGGCCTCTCATGGAGCACAACCAGGGCCAGAGCCACAACCAGGACAGAGACCAGAGCCAAGGCCACAGCCAGAGGAAGGTCTCAGAAGACTCTCAAAAGGGCCCCACCGGGAGACTAGAAGTAGTGGACACTACGGAGAAGTGTTTTAATCTGCGGGCCTCTCCTCTGAGGAAGAAGCTGTTTAACCCTGCAGTGGACTCTCGTAGGATGGTCAGCCCTGTGGCCAAGGCTGCAGCCTCTCACCTCACAACTACAGGAATGAGGAAGTCCCAGTCAGTCCAGAACCTGCACACTGAGGGTGAGACACTAAGGAAGGGATTGTGATAATGTCTTGTGTATTGATGTTATGATAATGTATTAATGGACAATGTTATGATCATGTATTGCGGGACAATGTTATGATTTAAAAAGGTCCTCATCTTATATTCTATGTATGGTATAAAACCAGTAGATAGTGATGGCGCTGACGTCATCCACATATTCCTATGGGAAACTCCCGATGGCTCATGAAGCCGGAAGTTTTTTTTATTTGTAGCCCTTCATGATGCTCAGCAAAGGATCATGGTCGATGTAGTTGTATTCATCCTGCCTGAGCATCAACCTTAATGTCCATGGCATGAGAGCGCAAGCCTCCTCGTAGCCTGCCCGGTCTGTCAGCACGTGGTCCTCTGAGACAAAAATGTCAGAACGGATCACTGTTTAATTAAAGATCTCGATTTGTAGCAAACTTTAAAAGAATTCACTGTGGGGATCGAACTTCATAATAAATACACATTTTTGCCCAAAACGGACCAGCAGAGCTAGTGACTTCACGCTCCAGCCCAGACACTAGGGACCTGTGTAAAACATTGGTCGGTAGCAGGCGGCTTGCGGACCAAAAAAATACTGAAATCAACAGGAATTCAGCTACAAATTAGTTTAATTTCGGAAATCTGTTCCTAAATATTCCCACGACTAAAACAATTTCTGATAATAGACAGATGCTGTCGCCCTGGCCTGCATAGCCTAATCATTTACCTTTGTTCTCTGTCTCTCTCTTGTTACCAGTAGACATGCCTCTAACTCTGTCTCTCTCTTGTTACCAGTAGACATGCCTCTAAGTCTGTCTCGGCCCTCCAAGGAGGTGGCCCCCCTGCCCCATCACTCCCAGGCCAGCGAGGGTCCAGGGACACTCCCCACCACCCCCCTGCCCCATCACTCCCAGGCCAGCGAGGGTCCAGTGACACTCCCCACCACCCCCCGCAGCACACTGCCCAGCGTGCCCCCTTTCTGCAGCCCCACCTCCCCCCAGCCTCAGGACAACACCAGTACCAGCCAGAGCACAGCCACTATGCCCAGGAGCCTAAAGTCCCGCTGCTCCTACATGAGCCCCACCACCAGTTCCATGGCCAAGATGTCCCGCTCCGTGTCCATGGGAGACAACCTAAACATGACTGAGGAGGAGTCTGGGTCTGGAAGTAGTTCCACCCCTCCAACGACTAAGAGTCAGAGCTGCTCCTCCCAGAGTCCGAGTACTAAAACATCTATCCCAGTGGCCATGGTCTCCTCAGCGTCCTCCTCCCTCTCAGGGATGGGTTTAGCCATGCCCCAAGCTGCTGTTATCCCCACCTTCATAGCTAGCTCTAACCCTAACCCAACCACCAAGAGTCTGCAGGCCAAGCTGACGTGCAGCACCCGGCCCCAGCTCAACCTGGACACCTCCAAGTCCCTCCCAGACAAGCCCTCCCTGGCAGTCTTCACACCCAACGGTACCTCCAAGACCACCACCACTTCCTCCAAGACTGTCAACGAGGACAACCTCTCCCCGAGATCCCCAGTTAGCTTATTGCCCCAGCAGGGCCAGAATCAACCACCACCGCTCTCCAACAACGTCCAGCTAGTCATTGCACTGTCCCCCTTCCCTGCTGCTCCTGTGGAGACTAGCCCAGTGCAGAGCCCTGAGGCGGAGCAGCTTGGTCTCACCGCGGAGCTGCGTCCTGAGGCCCCTGTTGTAGACAACAGACTGGAACAGCCAAAGACAGAGGAAAGCCAGGGCCTGACCCAGGAGGAGAGCCCCGTGACGGAGCTGTCTCCTCAGGGCAATCCGGTCTACCTGCTGTCACAACGAGGGCCTGGCCAGGACCGCACAGGTTTGCTCCAGCGTTCTCCCTCCTTCACCCTGTCATCTCTGCATCTGGGCCTGCCCCTGACCAGCACCAAGCACTTCTTTACTACTGGTGCACTGTGGCCTGCTGTCTCCACCCCCATGTACTCTTCACCTTCACCCTGTCCATGTCCTCCGTCACTTAACCGGTTTCTCTCGATTGGTGAGGCATGCTCTCATTCTTTCTCTCTCTCGCTCTACCACTCTCTTAATCTCCCGGTCTCATCTCGCTTTTTCACTTCCCCCTTTTCATTAACATTGGTCCTTGTCCTGCTGTGTTTCAATCCCTTCTTGTGTAAAAGATCAAACATACCAAATTCTATGGTTACATATTGTTGACAACATTTTTCCTATATTGGCATATTGCCCAACGAAATAACCTATTGTCTTGTAGTTGCTTGTGCTATGATGGTTTAAGCAGCGTGAGCCTTAGCAATGTACCACAACTCTCTCCTCTTAAATAGAGGATTCTCTCAGTATGGAGTCGTGCAGGGTGTTGGCCAGCGAACTACAGAACTCGTTTAGGAAGGCCTCCCGGTTCTACAGGATGGTGAGTCACTCACTGAAAGGCTACTATTTTATAGACCATTATCTCTGTCTGGGAGATGCAGAGATGAAATGTGCTGTTGATATACAACAGTCAATGGACAACAACATCTTAGAACAGTTCCATACACTTCATTTTTGTGGTAATGTCTGTGTCTTGCAGGTGAACAGTGTGCCTGTAGCCTCCAGGCAGGAGCAGCATGAGATGGCCCGCGTCCTGTCTGAGGCCTTTGAGGTTGTGAGGGCTGAGCTGAGCTCCCTGCCCCAGAGCTCACCACCATCCCCCTCTGGAGAACCTGCAGCAGGAGGCTCCCTGTGTACGCTGGGCTACCGGCCTGCAGGACCAGGGACAGGGGGATCAGGCTCAGGGGAGGAGAGGACTCTGGCTCTGCTGGAGCAGTACTCTGAGCTCCTCCTCAAAGCTGTGGAGAAGAGGCTGGACAACAATCAGGTCTCCTAGAGACATCTCAAGGGAGAGGCATCTTATTTTACCCCTCCCTTTAAGACTGAACCAACAGATATCTGCAGATACCATTGCACAATGGCTTAAAATTCTACATTTGCCTGAGGGTTCTCTGGCAAATGTAGAATTTTAAGCCATTGTACAAGGATATCTGCAGAGCTGATTGATTAGTGGAACTACTACAGTACTTGTTTTTTAAATCAACGTTTTGAAGATGAACAAATTAAAATATTCCTGAGGGACATATTTTTTACAAGTTCTTTGTTAAAGGACTTCTATCTCTCTCGCGCTCTGCTGGACTCTCTAGTTGGGTGGTCCCCTCTCTCCCTGTCAGATCTCTGTAGGACTTGGTGGGATTGTGAGGCTTGCAGTCAGCACAAAGGCCCACTGTCATAGGCCAACGTATAACACTAACATGCCAACAGCACAGATACTGATACTGTAGGGAGACCCCTCAGGATGATCGATGCCTCAGCATTCATTCCCAGTGTGGCTAAGCTGCACTATAGACTGTCATTCACCAACCTTCCTCCCTCTGTGTGTCATTTACAGTACCTACCAGACAACTGCACTCTCACAACCACTTGTTTTATTTACCCCTGTTGCCAAATATTATGCCCTGCTACTTTGTTTTAAGTAAGTTAGCCTGAGGCTAATACATAAGTAATTAGCGGTTATGCTCTTTGTTACATACTCTAGATCTCCCCTAGATTAAGGAAATATGAATAGTTGCTACATTTGATGCGGGTTATCATTTTGGGTAGAAGTAGCAGAACATTTTGAAGAATCGAAGGGTGTTGTCCAATACCTTTCCTAACCCCAGTGATCTAAAACAATACAATTGTGATCGCTACAATTTGAACTTTCTGTGTTGGTGTCCCTGTCCCGAACAGGGCTCTTATCCACCAACACGATGGACCAGGCCATAGCCTCCTCAAAACTACAAGTGGAACACAAGACCCTTCCAAGTCTTAGAAGCCAGATTATCAGACATAATGTTTTAGTGGGTGATTTGATACATTGTGTTTTGAGAGGCCCTGTCTGTGTGTGGTTGTATTTATTATGTTGTAAAAGGTCCATGTTACAAAGGGTTTTTTTCAGCCTCTTGTTGTACAGTTTGTTTTGATACTGCTGACTGGTGTCAGTATGTTTTGTGCCAGAGCTAGGTCATCAGTGGGGGACCAACATGCAAAAAACAGACGACCTTGAAGATATACAGTATCAACTAAGTCTCCTCGTTCTTCAACTCTACTGGATGATTTTATAAAACGTGTGAATTGTGTTCCCAGTAATAATACAAATGCCTTAATTCAAAACCAGCTTTTTTCATGGTTCTAAATGTGTTAGGCAATACCAAAATAATATTGAATTGTAATCAAAAGGCAACTACTGAAATGTATCTACTGCTGTGGGAATCAAATGACATTGAGGAGAAGTGTTCTCTGGTGACAATGAATAGAGACATCTTAGTGTTGGGTTACCTGGGGGTAAGAACATATTTCATTCATAGCTCTTCAGAGCTCTGCCGCACCAATTCCTCAACATTAATTGGCTTCATGTTTTTATCCTAGTCTCTGGTACATTTCTACCACAGTAACAATATAAAGCACTTTCTTTCCTATCAAAATGGTCATAGGTCAAATGAATGTATTTGTAATAGCTTAGGATACTAAACTGAACCTTCAGGGTCTTTGTGTGTGTATAATGGTGTAACTAATCTGAGTCAAGGGCTCAGACTAATTCTTATGTTCTGCTGCTCCTATGGTAATTGTGGCCGCAGACAAGCACAACATTGCCCTCTGCTGTTGGACCTAAATCACTGCCCAGCTGCTATGACAGACAGCCCAATCACTCACCTCCCACCACTCATCTCTGGTCAGGATAATGATATAATGCTATAATACACTAGTGCTCTCAAACAATCTTTTAATCATCTGTGTATACAGTACTGGGTATTTTCTCAGTTATTGTTACTTGTTGTTAGGAAACTTTCACATATTGGTAGAAACAGTCTGATCAGGTACCCAATGTTCTTCTATCCTTTCAAAGTGCCACGCCTGTAACTTTATCCTTTCTACTCTTGATTAAAGAAAGCATTGTATGTACAAATGACTAGATGGATGTGCATGGACAGACCGCAAATATTTTAAATTGCAGTCGAGCCCTGACAGGACATGGGTAATGGTATAGAATAAGAATTAATTATTCTGCTGTTCATTAGGTATTCAGTATTTCCCCATCTGATTGACAATATTCAGAACGGTAACGTTATCTAGCAGACTGGAGGTTTCATTAAGACAGGATTGTATTTCAATGGACAGTAGTACAGATAACTTATAACTTTCTGCTGCTTGTATGCATGAGTATATATGCATGAAGGGTGGTGAGGTATGGAGGTTGACTGATTGGCTCGTTCCTTAGTAGGATTGCATGGTTGAACATACCCTAGGCTTTTTAAAGAGTCGATCTCGCTCTTTTTCACTGACTGGTACCTCTGTAGCTGACCCTAGTTCTAACCTCACCTTTCGTATGTTATGATGATTACTTGTCTTAAACTGCAGATGATGGACCAGCATTTTCCTCTTTTAGGAATGATCACCTTTCAGGCATTTTGTGAGCTGTTTTCTGTTTTGCACCAACCTCAGTGTTTTTACTGTATTCCCTCTGAACTTCTCTCTCTGCCAGGGAATAAAAACATATTTATTACACTCAACTTTGTTTTTCAGACTGAGCACTTTATTTACATAGGGTGCCATTTGGGATGTTACCTATCGAAGGGAATAGGATGCCATTTGAGACACAGCCATACAGACATTTGCTGGTATATTATCAGATTAATTGAATGTGATGTCAAAGCGGCCCCACAGCTCCAGACAGGGACTCCACCAGCTGGAAGTAGCTGTATTTGATGTCATACTCCATATTATACCTGAAATTCACTGAGGAAGAAAAAAAAGTTACGTGATCCTCCTAACAGACTCAATAACCCAAGTTGTGTCAGTTGTAACAGGCAGTACAGTACGAGTTGTAGTAACAGGCAGTACTAGTTGTAGTAACAGGCAGTACAGTACGAGTTGTAGTAACAGCCAGTACAGTACGAGTTGTAGTAACAGGCAGTACAGTACTAGTTGTAGTAACAGGCAGTACAGTACAAGTTGTAGTAACAGGCAGTACAGTACTAGTTGTAGTAACAGGCAGTACAGTATGAGTTGTAGTAACAGGCAGTACTAGTTGTAGTAACAGGCAGTACAGTACTAGTTGTAGTAACAGGCAGTGCAATACGAGTTGTAGTAACAGGTAGTACAGTATGAGTTGTAGTAACAGGCAGTACAGTATGAGTTGTAGTAACAGACAGTACGAGTTGTAGTAACAGGCAGTACTAGTTGTAGTAACAGGCAGTACTAGTTGTAGTAACCGGCAGTACAGTACGAGTTGTAGTAACAGGCAGTACAGTACGAGGTGTAGTAACAGGCAGTTCGAGTTGTAGTAACAGGCAGTACTAGTTGTAGTAACCGGCAGTACAGTACGAGTTGTAGTAACAGGCAGTACAGTACGGGTTGTAGTAACCGGCAGTACGAGTTGTAGTAACAGGCAGTACTAGTTGTAGTAACAGGCAGTACTAGTTGTAGTAACCGGCAGTACAGTACGAGTTGTAGTAACAGGCAGTACGAGTTGTAGTAACAGGCAGTATTAGTTGTAGTAACAGGCAGTACAGTACGAGTTGTAGTAACAGGCAGTACTAGTTGTAGTAACAGGCAGTACAGTACGAGGTGTAGTAACAGGCAGTACAGTACTCGTTGTAGTAACAGGCAGTACAGTACTAGTTGTAGTAACAGGCAGTACAGCACGAGGTGTAGTAACAGGAAGTACGAGTTGTAGTAACAGGCAGTACAGTTCGAGTTGTAGTAACGGGCAGTATGAATTGTAGTAACAGAAAGTACGAGTTGTAGTAACCGGCAGTACAGTACGAGTTGTAGTAACAGGCAGTACAGTACGAGTTGTAGTAACAGGCAGTACAGTATGAGTTGTAGTAACCGGCAGTACAGTACTAGTTGTAGTAACAGGCAGTACAGTACGAGTTGTAGTAACAGGCAGTACAGTACGAGGTGTAGTAACAGGCAGTACGAGGTGTAGTAACAGGCAGTACAGTACGAGTTGTAGTAACAGGCAGTATTAGTTGTAGTAACAGGCAGTATTAGTTGTAGTAACAGGCAGTACAGTACGAGGTGTAGTAACAGGCAGTACTCGTTGTAGTAACAGGCAGTACAGTACTCGTTGTAGTAACAGGCAGTACAGTACTAGTTGTAGTAACAGGCAGTACAGTACGAGTTGTAGTAACCGGCAGTACAGTACTAGTTGTAGTAACAGGCAGTACAGTACGAGTTGTAGTAACCGGCAGTACAGTACGAGTTGTAGTAACAGGCAGTACTAGTTGTAGTAACAGGCAGTATTAGTTGTAGTAACAGGCAGTACTAGTTGTAGTAACCGGCAGTACAGTACGAGGTGTAGTAACAGGCAGTACGAGTTGTAGTAACAGGCAGTACTAGTTGTAGTAACAGGCAGTACTAGTTGTAGTAACCGGCAGTACAGTACGAGTTGTAGTAACAGGCAGTACAGTACGAGTTGTAGTAACCGGCAGTACAGTACTAGTTGTAGTAACCGGCAGTACAGTACGAGTTGTAGTAACCGGCAGTACAAGTTGTAGTAACCGACAGTACTAAACTCAGCAAAAAAAGAAAAAGCAACGACCGCTCACTGTCAACTGTGTTTATTTAACGTGTAAATCTTTGTATGAACATAAGATTCAACAACTGAGACATAAACTGAACAATTTCCACAGACATGTGACTAACAGAAATTGAATAATGTGTCCCTGAACAAAGGGGGGGTCAAAATCAAAAGTAACAGTCAGTATCTGGTGTGGCCACCAGCTGCATTAAGTACTGCAGTGAATCTCCTCCTCATGGACTGCACCAGATTTGCCAGTTCTTGCTATGAGATGTTACCCCACTCTTCCACCAAGGCACCTGCAAGTTCCCGGACATTTCTGAGGGGAATGGCCCTAGCCTTCACCCTCCGATCCAACAGGTCCCAGATGTGCTCAATGGGATTGAGATCTGGGCTCTTCACTGGCCATGGCAGAACACTGACATTCTTGTCTTGCAGGAAATCCCGCACAGAACGAGCAGTATGGCTGGTGGCATTATCATGCTGGAGGGTCCTGTCAGGATGAGCCTGCAGGAAGGGTACCACATGAGGGAGGAGGATGTCTTCCCTGTAACGCACAGCGTTGAGATTGCCTGCAATGACAACAAGCTCAGTCCGAGGATGCTGTGACACACCGCCCCAGACCATAACGGACCCTCCACCTCCAAATCGATCCCACTTCAGAGTACAGGCCTCGGTGTATCGCTCGTTCCTTGAACGATAAACGCGAATCTGACCATCACCCCTGGTAATACAAAACTGCGACTCGTCAGTGGAGAGCACTTAATACCAGTCCTGTCTGGTCCAGCGACGGTGGGTTTGTGCCCATAGGCGACGTTGTTGCCAGTGATGTCTGGTGAGGACCTGCCTTACAACAGGTCTACAAGCCCTCAGTCCAGCCTCAGCCTATTGCGGACAGTCTGAGCACTGATGGAGGGATTGTGCGTTCCTGGTGTAACTCAGGCAGTTGTTGCCATCCTGTAGCTGACCCGCAGGTGTGATGTTCGGATGTACCGATCCTGTGCAGGTCTTGTTACACGTGGTCTGCCACTGCGAGGACGATCAGCTGTCCGCCCTGTCTCCCTGTAGCGCTGTCTTAGGGGTCTCACAGTACGGACATTGCAATTTATTGCCCTGGCCACATCTGCAGTCCTCATGCCTCCTTGCAGCATACCTAAGGCACGTTCATGCAGATGAGCAGGGACCCTGGGCATCTTTCTTTTGGTGTTTTTCAGAGTCAGTAGAAAGGCCTCTTTAGTGTCCTAAATTTTCATAACTGTGACCTTAATTGCCTACCGTCTGTAAGCTGTTAGTGTCTTAACGACCGTTCCACAGGTGCATGTTCATTAATTGTTTATGGTTCATTGAACAAGCATGGGAAACAGTGTTTAAACCCTTTACAATGAAGATCTGTGAAGTTATTTGGATTTTTAAGAATTATCTTTGAAAGACAGGGTCCTGAAAAGGGACGTTTCTTTTTTGCTGAGTTTAGTTGTAGTAACAGTACAGTACTAGTTCTAGTAACAGGCAGTATAATACTAGTTCTAGTAACAGGCAGTACAGTACTAGTTCTAGTAAGACAGTATTATTTGTAGTAACAGACCGTACTAGTAGTAAGACAGTACTAGTTGTAGTAAGACAGTATTAGTTGTAGTAAGACAGTACTAGTTGTAGTAAGACAGTACAGTACTAGTTGTAGTAACAGACAGTACAGTACTAGTTGTAGTAACAGACAGTACAATATTAGTTGTAGTAAGACGGTTCTTGTTGAAGTAACAGGCAGTACTGTACTAGTTGTAGTAGGACAAGACTATTGTAGTAAAGTGCAGTACAGTACTGGCTGAAGGTGAGGCCAAATGTAAGATAAGAGCAATTTTGATATATGTGTGGCAGAAGTGATGGGACTATGAGCCCAATGGCCGGCATTTATATGCCCTCCAAATGTGGGTTGCTCTTGATTTGGCACTGTTTCGTAGAGCCCCACAGTAGAGGTATCATAATACCCATAAAACCTAGCTGTCAAACAGGGAAATAGTTTCAATCCTTTTTCCACCATTAATTTTCCCCATAGGGGATTTTAGAAACACTTTAAATAAATCAAGTCAAATTGTATTGGTCACACACATATTTATCAGATGTTGTTACGGGTGTAGCGAAATGCCTGTGTGTTCCTAGCTCCAATAGTGCAGTACTATCTAGTAATTTACAACAATACACACATCTAAAAGTAAAATAATGGAATTAAGAAATATCTCAATATTAGGATGAGCAATGTCTGAGTGGTGTTGACTAAAATACAGTAGAGTACATTATATACATATGAAATGAGTAAAACAGTATGTGACCATTATTAAAGTGACTAGTGTTCCAATTAAAGTGACCAGTGATTCCATGTCTATGTACATTGGGCAGCAGCCTCTAAGGTGCAGGGTTGAGTAACCGGGTGTTTGCCGGCTAGTGATGGCTATTTAACAGTCTGATGGCCTTGAGATAGAAGCTGTTTTTCAGTCTCTGTCCCAGCTTTGATGCACCTGTACTGACCTCACCTTCTGGATGATCGCCAGGTGAACAGGCCGTGGCTTGGGTGGTTGATGTCCTTGATTATCTTTTTGGCCTTCCTGTAACATTGGGTGCTGTAGGTGTCCTGGAGGGCAGGCAGTGTGCCCCCGGTGATGCGTTGGGCAGACCGCACCACCCTCTGGAGAGCCCTGCGGTTGCGGGCGATGCAGTTGCCGTACCAGGCGGTGATACAGCCCGACAGGATGTTCTCAATTGTACATCTGTAAAGGTTTGTGAGGTTCTTAGGGGCCAAGTTGAATTTCTTCAGCCTCCTGATGTTGAAGAGGCGCTGTTTCGCATTTTTCACCACACTGTCTGTGTGGGTGGACCATTTCAGATTGTCATTGACGTGTACGCCGAGGAACTTGAAGCTATTCACCTTCTCCACTGCAGTTCAGTCGATGTGAATCGGGGCGTGCTCTGTTGTCTCCTTAATTCCACGATCAGCTCCCT
This sequence comes from Salvelinus alpinus, assembly GCF_045679555.1. Lineage (NCBI taxonomy): Eukaryota > Metazoa > Chordata > Actinopteri > Salmoniformes > Salmonidae > Salvelinus > Salvelinus alpinus. The sequence continues at coordinate 18,052,380 of NC_092119.1, forward strand.
CATTATGTTGACGTTGATTGAGAGGTTATTTGGCACCACTCTGCCAGGGCCCTCACCTCCATGTAGGCTGTTTTGTCGTTGTTGGTAATCAGGCCTACTACTGTTATGTCGTCAGCAAACTTGATTATTGAGTTGGAGGCGTGCGTGGCCGCGCAGTCATGGGTGAACAGGGAGTACAGGAGGGAGCTAAGCACGCATCCTTGTGGGGCCCAGGATCAGCGTAGTGGAGGTGTTGTTTCCTACCTTCACCACCTGGGGGTGGCTCATCAGGAAGTACAGGACCAAGTTGCACAGGGCGGGGTTCAGACCCAGGGCCCCGAGCTTAAAGATGAGCTTGGAGGGCAATATGGTGTTGAATGCTGAGCTATAGTCAATGAACAGCATTCTTATATAGGTATTCCTCTTGTCCAGATGGGATAGGGCAGTGCGATGGCGATTGCATCATCTGTGGATCTATTGGAGCGGTAGGCAAATTGAAGTGGGTCTAGGGTGTCAGGTAAAGTGGAGGTGATATGATCCTTTTTTTTTTTTTTTTTTTTTTTATTAAATTTTTAAATTTTATCCCCTTTTCTCCCCAATTTTCGTGGTATCCAATCGCTAGTAATTACTATCTTGTCTCATCGCTACAACTCCCGTACGGGCTCGGGAGAGACGAAGGTCGAAAGTCATGCGTCCTCCGAAGCACAACCCAACCAAGCCGCACTGCTTCTTAACACAGCGCGCCTCCAACCCGGAAGCCAGCCGCACCAATGTGTCGGAGGAAACACCGTGCACCCGCCCCCCTCAGTTAGCGCGCACTGCGCCCGGCCCGCCACAGGAGTCGCTGGAGCGCGATGAGACAAGGATATCCCTACCGGCCAAACCCTCCCTAACCCGGACGACGCTAAGCCAATTGTGCGTCGCCCCACGGACCTCCCGGTCGCGGCCGGCTGCGACAGAGCCTGGGCGCGAACCCAGACTCTGGTGGCGCAGCATAGCACTGCGATGCAGTGCTCTAGACCACTGCGCCACCCGGGAGGCCCCTGTGATATGATCCTTAACTAGCCTCTCAAAGCACTTCATCATGTAATTTAGTTCAGTTACCTTTGCTTTCTTGGGTACATGAACAATGGTAGACATCTTGGACACCATCTGTGAATTGATCGCTCCCCATCTAGCTTCAGAGTTTGTTCTGTTAGGTGACCTAAACTGGGATATGCTTAACACCCCGGCAGTCCTACAATCCAAGCTTGATGCCCTCAATCTCACACAAATCATCAAGGAACCCACCAGGTACAACCCTAAATCCGTAAACATGGGCACCCTAATAGACATTATCCTGACCAACCTGCCCTCCAAATACACCTCTGCTGTCTTCAATCAAGATCTCAGCGATCACTGCCTCATTGCCTGTATCCGCCACGGGTCCGCGGTCAAACGACCACCCCTCATCACTGTCAAACGCTCCCTAAAACACTTCTGCGAGCAGGCCTTTCTAATCGACCTGGCCCGGGTACCCTGGAAGGATATTGACCTCATCCCGTCAGTTGAGGATGCCTGGTCATTCTTTAAAAGTTACTTCCTCACCATATTAGACAAGCATGCTCCGTTCAAAAAATGCAGAACCAAGAACAGATATAGCCCTTGGTTCACTCCAGACCTGACTGCCCTCGACCAGCACAAAAACATCCTGTGGCGAACTGCAATAGCATCGAAGAGCCCCCGCGATATGCAACTGTTCAGGGAAGTCAGGAACCAATACACGCAGTCAGTCAGGAAAGCAAAGGCCAGCTTTTTCAAGCAGAAATTTGCATCCTGTAGCTCTAACTCCAAAAAGTTCTGGGATACTGTAAAGTCCATGGAAAACAAGAGCACCTCCTCCCAGCTGCCCACTGCACTGAGGCTAGGTAACACGGTCACCACTGATAAGTCCGTGATAATCGAAAACTTCAACAAACATTTCTCAATGGCTGGCCATGCCTTCCTCCTGGCGACTCCAACCTTGGCCAACAGCCCCGCCCCCCCCGCTGCTACTCGCCCAAGCCTCCCCAGCTTCTCCTTTACCCATATCCAGATAGCAGATGTTCTGAAAGAGCTGGAAAACCTGGACCCATACAAATCAGCTGGGCTTGACAATCTGGACCCCCTATTTCTGAAACTGTCCGCCGCCATTGTCGCACCCCCTATTACCAGCCTGTTCAACCTCTCCTTCGTATCATCTGAGATCCCCAAGGATTGGAAAGCTGCCGCGGTCATCCCCCTCTTCAAAGGGGGAGACACCCTGGACCCAAACTGTTACAGACCTATATCCATCCTGCCCTGCCTATCTAAGGTCTTCGAAAGCCAAGTCAACAAACAGATCACTGACCATCTCGAATCCCACCGTACCTTCTCCGCTGTGCAATCCGGTTTCCGAGCCGGTCACGGGTGCACCTCAGCCACGCTCAAGGTACTAAACGATATCATAACCGCCATCGATAAAAGACATTACTGTGCAGCCGTCTTCATCGACCTGGCCAAGGCTTTCGACTCTGTCAATCACCATATTCTTATCGGCAGACTCAGTAGCCTCGGTTTTTCTAATGACTGCCTTGCCTGGTTCACCAACTACTTTGCAGACAGAGTTCAGTGTGTCAAATCGGAGGGCATGTTCTCCGGTCCTCTGGCAGTCTCTATGGGGGTACCACAGGGTTCAATTCTCGGGCCGACTCTTTTCTCTGTATACATCAATGATGTTGCTCTTGCTGCGGGCGATTCCCTGATCCACCTCTACGCAGACGACACCATTCTATATACTTCCGGCCCTTCCTTGGACACTGTGCTATCTAACCTCCAAACGAGCTTCAATGCCATACAACACTCCTTCCGTGGCCTCCAACTGCTCTTAAACGCTAGTAAAACCAAATGCATGCTTTTCAACCGTTCGCTGCCTGCACCCGCACGCCCGACTAGCATCACCACCCTGGACGGTTCCGACCTAGAATATGTGGACATCTATAAGTACCTAGGTGTCTGGCTAGACTGCAAACTCTCCTTCCAGACTCATATCAAACATCTCCAATCCAAAATCAAATCAAGAATCGGCTTTCTATTCCGCAACAAAGCCTCCTTCACTCACGCCGCCAAACTTACCCTAGTAAAACTGACTATCCTACCGATCCTCGACTTCGGCGATGTCATCTACAAAATAGCTTCCAATACTCTACTCAGCAAACTGGATGCAGTTTATCACAGTGCCATTCGTTTTGTTACTAAAGCACCTTATACGACCCACCACTGCGACCTGTATGCCCTAGTCGGCTGGCCCTCGCTACATGTTCGTCGTCAGACCCACTGGCTCCAGGTCATCTACAAGGCTATGCTAGGTAAAGTGCCGCCTTATCTCAGTTCACTGGTCACGATGGCTACACCCACCCGCAGCACGCGCTCCAGCAGGTGTATCTCACTGATCATCCCTAAAGCCAAAACCTCATTTGGACGCCTTTCCTTCCAGTTCTCTGCTGCCTGCGACTGGAACGAATTGCAAAAATCTCTGAAGTTGGAGACTTTTATCTCCCTCAACAACTTTAAAAATCTGCTATCCGAGCAGCTAACCGATCGCTGCAGCTGTACATAGTCCATCTGTAAACTACCCACCCAATTTACCTACCTCACCCCCCATACTGCTTTTATTTATTTACTTTTCTGCTCTTTTGCACACCAGTATCTCTTATTGCACATGATCATCTGATGATTTATCACTCCAGTGTTAATCTGCTAAATTGTAATTATTCGATTTATTGCCTACCTCATGCCTTTTGCACACATTGTATATAGATTCTCTTTTTTTTCTACCATGTTATTGACTTGTTTATTGTTTACTCCATGTGTAACTCTGTGTTGTCTGTTCACACTGCTATGCTTTATCTTGGCCAGGTCGCAGTTGCAAATGAGAACTTGTTCTCAACTAGCCTACCTGGTTAAATAAAGGTGAAATAAAAAATAAATAAAAAATCTTGAAGCAAGTGGGGACAGCACTTGGGCTTTGTTTCATGTAGGCTTACCCTGATGTGACATTTTGATAACCCTGTAAATCTCTTTGAGATAAGGTGAGTTTTATCAATATATTCGGATCTATTTACTCTCAGATTTGAAAATGCTAATTAGCATCAAAGTAGATATCATGCAAAACTACAAATCCCTGCAAGTTCCTGCACATCATCTCTAGCTGACACCTTTGCTAACAGGTATTATTATTCATTACTACACTTAGCAAAAATAGTTAATCCAGAGATTCTTACATTTGCCTCGATTCGGCAGTCTTGTCCAGATCATTATGACATTTGTAGTTCTTTATAATAGCCACATTAGCAGCTAATTAGCATTTCATTTTTGAGGGTCAATTCCAGGTGAATATATTGATAAGTCACCTTGTCCTAGAGAGATTTACACTCTTATCAAAATGTCACAACAGGGTAAGTCTACACGAAACACAGCTCTTATTTGACGTGTTTCTAAAAATCCCCTATGGGAAAAATGAATGGTGGGAAAACGATTGGAATCATTTCCATGTTTGACTGCTAGGTTTTATGGGTAATTTAACTCATATTGTGGTCATCTATTGAGATAGAAGGAACACGACTTATTTAATATTATTGCTTCAGTGGGTAGGTTGCAAAGGATTGTACAGTTTTACAAATGTCACCTTTTTAAAAAGTTAACTCACCATGTGCCTGAGGAAAGTCTCTCACACTTTTTCACGGCATTTATATTTTCTGCCATTACATTGCACGTTAAAGCATTTCAGTTTAAAATTGTCATATTTGGGGGCTATTTCTGCTAATTCAATATTCTAAATGTTCTGACGAACATTATTTATAGAAAAAAGATGTGTAATATTAGACGTATTTGTGTAGAATTCTTGAAATAAGAGTAATTCCATATTTGTTAACCTCCTGTACATAGTTGTTTACCTCCTGTACATAGTTGTTTACCTCCTGTAACGCTCATGTATCGGTCTACTTCTACAAAACAATTGCTAAAGTTCATCTCAAGTTCTCCTGCTGACAGACTTGAATATTATAATTATATATTTTTATTTATTTATCAAAATAGCATGAGAATCAGGTGAGCGTCAAAACTTTTAAATCCCTACTATGGTTCATTATAATATTATCATTTAAATACTCTATTTTCACCGCACAATGTACTGTGGCCTAGTTATCAGAAACAGGCTACTCCTGCAGGGCATAGACATTCACACCTGTAGCCAATTTAGCCGCCTGTCAGTCAATGAACGCCCCCAAGGCTCCCACTTGTGTCTAAAGAAATCCTGGCTGTTCCTACATGATAAATCATGGATGAAGATTCAGCATTGGAGAGTTATTTTGATGACCCAATTGGAAATGTACCAGTAAGTAGCCAGTGGTCCTGATTGCCAGGGTAAAGGGAAAGAAGTCTGAGTATCTTTCAGTAAAATTAACTAAATTGACCTCAACATTTGATTTTAAATTACTTCAACCAACAGGTATTTTATCCTAATTTTCCACTTGGTCTCATCGACAAGTGACACAAGATAAACTGACTAAAGGATGCATCTAATTCCACTCATTATCTTTTCTTCTCTGGTGTGATTTCTAGGATGCCTCTGGCTTCCTGTTTGAAGGGGACCTGGGCTTGCAGGGTGCCCCTCAGCTCCAGGACCCATCCTTTCTCTCCTCCTTGAGCCAACCGGAGAAGGACATCGGGGAGGATCTGGATCTCAGCTTCCTGCCTGATGACCTGCCAGAGGACACCTGTGGAAATGCTGCTACTAATGCTAACATGACACAAGACCGTGTGTTCGATGGCTACAGGCCTGAGGAGTCTGCTGAGACTGACCCTAACCAGCCGGCCGTGACGGGAGCCTCTACCTTCTGTCCCATGACGCCTATGACCCCCATGACTCCAGTGGCTGAGAGTTCTGGAATAATCCCCATGTTACAGTGCGTGATGGATGTTATGATAACCAGGATCCCACCCATTAGTGCAACGTAAACCGTTTACACCAAATGCTCTAAATGGTTTCTGTTGTGAAACGTTTTGCTATGGTTTGCACTAATTAATACGACCCTGGGAAATGAATTAGTGCACTATACAGATATTGGCCAGGATAGGCTCAGATTAAAAGTAGTACACTATAAAGAGAATAGGGTACCATTTCAAAAGGCCTCCTAGTTGTCTAGTCTCTATATATTGATCAGTGCTTGCAAGTGAGCCCATTTGTTGTTTATGTGCAGGAATATTGTATCTACAGTGAATCTGGCTTGCCCACTGGACCTGAAATCCATCGCTCTTCAAGCCAGAAACGCTGAGTACAACCCCAAGGTAATCAAAGTATGCCCAGCCCAGACAATGTTTAAGTCAATATGGTGGTGTCAAGCCATGATGTGGGCATTGTACTCTGTTTCAGCGTTTTGCTGCTGTCATTATGAGAATACGGGAACCTAGGACCACAGCACTCATCTTCAGCTCCGGAAAGATGGTCTGCACAGGAGCCAAGAGGTGAGGAGGGAGAACAGTTCACCACAGACACCATGAACCATGGTCTTGTTCAGTAGAAAATAAAATGTTAAGAAACAGGGACGTATAACCTGAATTTGTCCAATAAAAGCACATATTTATTTTCTGTTGCAAGATGTTTTGTTACGGTGTGCCCTATTGAACACTGATGCTCTGTCATTTACCAGGGCCCATTCTTAGATGATTTACTCTAAATAAATAATTTGCTGTACTGCACCTGTCATTGCTGAAGGATAGGAGAAAGGGGAGGGAGCTCATTGAGCTCTTGTCCCAAAGTGGATAAAGATGATCCCCTCATTCCTCAAGCAACTCCTCTGTTTTTGCTGTCTATTCTGACAGCGAGGAGCAGTCTCGACTGGCTGCCCGCAAGTATGCTCGTGTGGTGCAGAAATTGGGCTTTCCCGCCAAATTCCTGGACTTCAAGATCCAGAACATGGTGGGGAGTTGTGATGTCTGCTTCCCCATTCGGCTGGAGGGTCTGGTGCTGACTCATCAGCAGTTCAGCAGGTACACTCACTGTGACATATTGAGTGTCTGCTCTGTAAAGTACTGACCTCCTTTAGTCAGAGAAATGCTGTCCATTATGTTGATTGAATGCTGAAGTTTTAATGTTTTCCTTTATTAATTCCTTTTTACAGGGGGGGGGGGGGGGGAAGTAAAATGCTTAGTGTACAGTTAAGAACAATACTTTGACAATTAAGAGCTTGAGGCCTTCCGACCCCATACATGAGCAACATTTTATTTTATTTGACACTATGTATGTTAGTGCTGCAGTACTCATGTTTTGTTTTCACTGTGTAAATAAACACCCTTGCACAGAAGTGCTTTTGCGGCTCCGCTATCATTTTCTTTTGTAGAGTTTAAGGCCAAATAGGTTTAATTTAAAGGTTTTCAGTATAGCCTTAAGGCTTACTCTACCCAACACACTGGACCTACTGATATTCAGAGGATTTCCAGTATTCAATGTTTTTTTTTACAGCAGTCTAATATACTCCAGACCTGAGAAACCTATTCTCCTGTAACCAGAGCCATATTTTTTGATATTTCTAAATGGCTCCCTTTAACTAACTGTGTGGTTTTGGTCCCTCTAGTTATGAGCCAGAGCTGTTTCCTGGTTTGATCTACCGTATGGTGAAACCACGTATTGTCTTACTGATCTTTGTGTCTGGAAAAGTGGTTCTGACAGGTACGTATGTTGACCACTGGTGTTTTCTCTGTCTGACTTCCACACACCACCATGCTATGTTGACATGCTTCAGATGCTTGCTTTTTACATTGTAAAGTTTCCGCTAACAAAATGCAGCCAGATCTTCTGTACATTTTCTTTCAGGGGCTAAGGAACGTGGAGAGATCTATGAAGCCTTTGAGAACATCTACCCCATTCTGAAAGGATTCAGAAAGCAATAAGTAGTGCAATTCTAATGCTGATATGGGTGAAGAAAATGAATCTACATTTATTTACAAACATGAATGTGTCCAAAAAATTTCATTTTGAGTGTTGGCTACACTTGTGGAAAGTGTGTATGGTGCACTTATATACTTTTATAATTTTGTAATGGTGGATGGATGAATCTGTAATGTAATATTGACCATCTCAAAGAAATTAATAAAAAGGAAAGTTTGCATGTAATACATCTAACCCATTCGTAGACGCTAACAACCTATAGCGCCTATTGACGATAGTATCACAGATGTATAAATCTGAAGCATTCGGTTGGCATTTCCACTCGCCACTAAATATGGTGGTGAGTGAATTTTGGCCGACATTCGGCAAATTTTCTCATGGATGAAACTTTATCTCAATACAATTTCTGTTCCCAAAACAACAATCTGTTACAAACAGAGTGGACACCTTTTTGTAGACTTTACCCTTTGCCAAATGTTTTATCCATTGTGTAGAAGGAGTGCAAGGGTGAATTGAGTTATTGCACTGGCGCACTTCAGAGTATGTGTTCCCTAACAAAAATATGCAAATAGATGCTAGAACGAGCCAATAGGATCTTACTAGCTCCCACTATGATTAATTTGCTCCCATTGGAAACGACAGGCTGTGGTATATCTTGGATTATTTATAAAAATCTTTGATGGCATCTTCTGGCTGGGGAGTTTTGTTAAGAGCACAAACGCTCGTTCGAACGTTACAACACATCGCTTGCGGTACGATTTCAGAAACATAAGGAACATATCTTTCATATCAGATAAATATTTTCTAAATCCAAAAGGTTCAATTACTACACACCTTTATAGGGTTAGGGTTCCCACGCGGCCATATTACAGCGCTTGTTCAAGGAAGACCGAGGCAGCCACCTGTGCTAATTAGCTATCTAGTGTGCGCCGAACACCTGCGTAAGCGTAACTCGGAAGTGTAGTTCGTCAACTGAATGCATACACAGCATATGGATCTGTTCAAAACTGCTACAGTAAGTGCATCTTTTTTTAAACCTTTCTCGTTGGTATTAAGGGGAATATCCGCATGTTTCAAAAAGGTTTTGCAAGTGATTACCAACATTAAAACAGCATTGGAATTCTAGTCAACTGTGTGTGGAGATAACTACAGGGTTTGAGCGCTAGTAATAAAACATGCTTGTTTCCATATCAGAGTGTACATTACAGGTGTGAGTTACACTGATCCCATCCACATGTAAAGTAACCATCTCCTTACAGCAGGTATCAACAACTGACAGCCCGCGACCCCTCATTTGAAGGCCCTCATGTTTTTACTGTTGCAAGTTGGGGTCTAAACTTACTGTTGCAAGAGAGAATATTATAATACACTTCAAGGTGCAATTCAATGTGCTCCCGCACATTGGCTAACCGGGCTATCTGCATTGTCCCGCCAACCCCTCTTTTTACGCTACTGCTACTCTCTGTTCATCATATATGTTTAACTTTAGTCCGTCCCCTCGCGAACCAGGGACCCTCTGCACACAACAGTCACCCACGAAGCATCGTTACCCATCGCTCCACAAAAGCCGCGGCACTTGCAGAGCAAGGGGAACCACTACTTCAAGGTCTCAGAACAAGTGACGTCACCGATTGAAAGGCTATTAGCGCGCACCACCGCTAACTAGTTAGCCATTTCACATCCGTTACATATGCATAGTCACTTTAACCATACCACCTCAATAAGCCCGACTAACCGGTGTCTGTATATAGCCTTGCTACTGTTATTTTCAAATGCCTTTTTACTGTTTTATTTCTTTACTTACCCACACACACACATATACTTTTTTTTCGCACTATTTGTTAGAGCCTGTAAGTAAGCATTTCACGGTAAGGTCTACGCCTGTTGTTTTCGGCGCACGTGACAAACTTTGATTTGGCATCAGCAGTTTCTTATGTCAGTCACTGATAGTCACTCAATTAGCCCACGTCAGCTAAAATTATTTAGATTGGTAAATTAGTCTAGCGGCTAGCTTTCTAAATGTAGTAATCATGATTGAATTACAGGCCGGGGGGCCCATTGATGTTGTTAGTATGTCTCAAATCATTAAAACCTGCAAATATTCCTCTCTGCTTCATGGCAAAATTAGTAGAATTGCATGAAATTAGTTATAAAATCGCTAAATCTTCTCTCTACCCCATGTCAAAATGTGTAGAATTACAGCAAACTTGCTTTAAAACTGCAACATTTTTTTTACACCTCATGGCAAAATGCAGTATGTAACATTGCACAAAACAAAGACAGTAGCTGCCGCATGAAAGTGGGCTGAAACTGCTTCTCCAATAGAAATCCCCGATCACACTTTTAGACGATGTGATGGCGACGTTTGCTAGTTAAACCAAAGCTTTTTTATATCTTAACCTCTCTAAAAATCGAATTGTTCTATCTGTGGCTAAAACTCATGCCTATATACACGTCATCGGGTCTGACGGTCGACTCGCACCGAACTGCGCATATGCAGGCCGTCAAATCAGAGGCACCCTTTCGATATAAAGTCGTTTATGGCGAAAATGAAAACGTGTGTCTGTCACTCACGAGGTTAGAGTAATAGCAAGTACAATTACTTTAAACATTGTCTCGAATCTAGGTTTCACTTCTCTCATTTACTTCCCAAACCCAGGACTGACCTGCTTGGTCTGTTTCGCAAGCGTTCCCAGAAGTCTCGCGATGTTGCGCCTCTGGGTTTAGAAACTGCTAAAAATTGGGTGGCTGCTAAAATGTTTTGCTCGCAATTTGGTGATGAGTTGTTGTTTTTTGTGGCCCCTAGCACCATCAAAGTTGTCCATCCCTGCCCTACAGCAAAGATTATATCCATCTGTAGCATAGACCATATAAAACCAAAGATTAGCTACATTCAAAAGTAAACAGATCTTTGCATAGACTCAGATTGTACGTATGGTATGGTCACGTGACCATACGTACATAAACAAACCATGTCACACAAAAAAACAGTGACACAGTTTGCTAGCTAACGTTAGCTAATAGCCGCCTTTACCAAATAACCGAAAATTAAGACTTCATACCCGTAACGTTTACAAGAAGCAACGAAGAGTGTCAGACCGTATACCAGTAGTTATGTAGCTAGTTAGCCAGAGTAGCAGTCATTTAGCTAGGTTAGCTAGCGCTGGAACGGCAGTTCCATGGCATCCTCAGCGGGAAGCGAAGTCCGAGCCCTCGGCCCTAGCGAAGGGACTTTGGGAGCACTGCCCAGTGCTCGGCCACCACTTCGCTCTCACCACCTACACACCACAACCACCGCAGGTTCCCCTGGATCTCTGATGGTGGAGTCGGTGGACGACGCGGAGGGTCTGTATGTCGCGGTGGAGAGATGTCCTCTCTGCAACACCGCCAGGCGCAGGCTGACTTGTGCCCGGTGCATCCAGGCAGGGGATTTCGTGTACTTCGACGGTAGAAACCCCGAACTGTGCGTGTTAACATTTAGCTAACTTCATAACACGGCTCTAAGTGATGTCACTGATGACAACTTATGCGGCATCATCAGCTAAGATTGATTTTAGCACTCAACAATCGAACAAACATGATAGCTGGCTAGCTATATTTACAATAAGCTAGCATTGCCATAAACAAAACGTTAGCTCTTAGCACTAGGTTGTTGTTGTTAGTTGGCTAGCTAGCAAGGTAGTTTGTTTACAAGAGAACCATGGAACGTTACACCCAGTAGGGCTGTTTGGGGAACATAACACCTAGCTAGCTATATGTTATGAATAATCAAGCCATTTGAGCACCAACCATCTCACACTAAACAGTGTAGCTTGCTAGCGTCCTAACTTTCTAGTGTAGTGAAACTAAAAATAACTGTCATGATATGGCTCTTTGTTAGTGAAGTCGTGAAGGGCCATTGGCCTAATACTTTGCTTTACTTGTTCTATCATGCTTTTGTGAGTTTCCAGAATTCAATGACTAGCTAGTCATTGAATTTAGTTTTTCTATAGTTAAATTAATCTCAACTTATTTTTGTAAAGTAGCTCGTTCTAAGCCACTCTCTCTCGCTCAATTCCTGTGCTTGGGGGCACTTCACTCATTCTGCAGAGCTGCAGTCAGAGAAAAAATTAACATGCCATTGGGTTATTAATGAAATATTTTTTTAATATATTTTTATAGATACACTGAAAAATTGACAAGACTTAAAATGCTGAAGGAGAAGAAAGAACTTCTTGAACAGAGGTAAAAATTGAAGACTAGTTGGAGTTAAAAAATAATGAATATGTTGAATAATATCTTACTACTTTGCTGTTTGTTTTCAATCGTTTCTGCATACAGGAATGTCTCATTATATTAATCATATGAATAAATATACACTCTCTTTTCCCAGGGTCATTACTGCCATGGATAAGAAGGTCCAGGCAGATCAGCTGGTAAGTTAATTTATGACAACACACAAGAACATGATAAACTTAATTTACTCTGCCCTACGCGATGTAGCCTCTGTCTGTGTGTTTCTATGTGTCAATATCCTGCCTATTCTTTTCAAATCTAATGTGTTCGGTTTCATTCAGAAATGGAAGATGATGTCATGCAAGATGAAGATTGAGCAGCTGAAGGAGGCCATTGGCTGTGGGAACGAAGAGGTGAAGAGTGGTGAGTTACATGGCACCAACGGACATTCAAATCAGTGACGAATGACCCTAGATGTTTACATTTTAATGTATTGTCTTCTTTATACTTTCCGCGTAATGTCTTTATGAAACCTGGCATTTGAAATAGTGGAAGACATTGGATGCTTCCCAAATGGCATTATATTCCATATATAGTCCACAACTTTTTCCATTTGGGATGCGTCCATTAAACATATCAATCAACATAGTATCCGTCCCTCTCCCCCGCAGGTAAGGACCTGCTGCTTCGCTCCCAGGAGGAGAGCCAGAGGCTGCAGCGGCGGGCCAGCCGCCACCAGGAGAAGAGGGACAAGATAGAGAGACACAACCAGCGGCTGGGAGAACTGCTGGAGAAGAAGGGCAAGGAGCTGCAGGGTCGTCTGGATCACCTGGCTGAGGTCCGCAAGGGACACATCCTGGAGCTCACTGCTCACATCTTCCCCACACAGGAGGAGAAACAGGGCAGCAGGTCAGTGACGCTGTACCTCATGCAGCAGGGCCATACAGTTGCATCCAAATATATAAAGGAGTCCCATTTTATTTTTTTAATTTTTTTATCAAATAAGTAGAAAAATAATAATTTATCACCTATTGAATTTTCAATGTTGCTGATCCAATATTATTTTTGTAAACATAAGTTTATAAATTTAATTTTAAAAAATAAAGACAAATGCTTAGGCAAAATTATTGGCACCCGGAGCTAGTACCCGGAGCTAGTACTTGGTTGTACACAGCCTTTGGCCAAGATAACTGCAGACACGCTTCTTGTACCATCCAATGAGCTTGCTACACCTTCCTACTGGCAAACTGCTCTAATTATTCAGTGTTTGAGGAATGCCCTCCACCAACTGCTGGGTAAATAGAATACCCTGACATAATCCTTTGAGGATTGAGAGTTCTGACCTCTGTTAGTGCTCACAATCTCAGAGGACCTGAGGGGTTAGAGATCAGGGGTCAGGAGAAGGTTGTGAGGGAGGGGGAAGTGGTAAAGGAAGCGATTCCTCATCAGTATCAGCAACATGGTTTCCCTCACTCCCCCAAAATAAATGCGCATGTGCATATGGCGACACATACACAGCCCTAAAAAGAAAAGAAGTGCACAGAAGTCAAGTCAGTTCTCCTCCCATTGTCTGTACCACTACTCCTCAGAGACCTCCCTGGGTTTCTTATAAACTCAGCAAAAAAATAAACGTCCCCTTTTCAGGACCCTGTCTTTAAAAGATAATTTGTAAAAATCCAAATAACTTCACAGATCTTCATTGTAAAGGGTTTAAACACTGTTTCCCATGCTTGTTCAATGAACCATAAACAATGATTGAACATGCACCTGTGGAATGGTCGTTAAGAAACTAACAGCTTACAGACGGTAGGCAATTAAGGTCACAGTTATGAAAACTTAGGACACTAAAGAGGCCTTTCTACTGACTCTGAAAACACCAAAAGAAAGATGCTCAGGCTCCCTGCTCATCTGCGTGAACGTGCCTTAGGCATGCTGCAAGGTGGCATGAGGACTGCAGATGTGGCCAGGGCAATAAATTGCAATGTCCTTACTGTAAGACGGCGATACAGGGAGACAGGACGGACAGCTGATCGTCCTCGCAGTGGCAGACCACGTGTGACAACACATGCACAGGATCAGTACATCCGAACATCACACCTGCGGGACAGGTACAGGATGGCAACAACAACTGCTCGAGTTATACCAGGTATGTACAATCCTCCATCAGTGCTCAGACTGTCCGCAATAGGCTGAGAGAGGCTGGACTGAGGGCTTGTAGGCCTGTTGTAGGGCAGGTCCTCACCAGACATCACTGGCGACGTTGTCGCCTATTTGCACAAACCCACCGTCGCTGGACCAGACAGGACTGGCAAAAAGCTCTCTTCACTGACGAGTCGCAGTTTTGTCTCACCAGGGGTGATGGTCGGATTCACGTTTATCGTCGAAGGAATGAGCGTTACACCGAGGCCTGTACTCTGGAGCGGGATCAATTTGGAGGTGGAGGGTCCGTCATGGTCTGGGGCGGTGTGTCACAGCATCGTCGGACTGAGCTTGTTGTCATTGCAGACAATCTCAACGCTGTGCGTTACAGGGAAGACATCCTCCTCCTTCATGTGGTACCCTTCTTGCAGGCTCATCCTGACAGGACCCTCCAGCATGATGCCACCAGCCATACTGCTTGTTCTCTGTGTGATTTCCTGCAAGACAGGAATGTCAGTGTTCTGCCATGGCCAGTGAAGAGCCCACATCTCAATCCCATTGAACATGTCTGGGACCTGTTAGATGGGAGGGTGCAGGCTAGAGCCCCCCCCCCCCCCCCCAGAAAAATCCGTGAACTTGGTGGAAGAGTGGGGTAACGTCTCACAGCAAGAACTGGCAAATCTGGTGTAGTCCATGAGGAGGAGATGCACTGCAGTACTTAATGCAGCTGGTGGCCACACCAGATACTGACTGTTGCTTTTGATTTTGACCACCCCCTTTGTTCAGGGACACATTATTCAATATCTGTTAGTCACCAGTCTGGAACTTGTTCAGTGTATGTCTGTTGTTGAATCTTGTTATGTTCATACAAATATTTACACATGTTAAGTGTGCTGAAAATAAACGCAGTTGACAGTGAGAGGACTTTTCTTTTTTTGCTGAGTTTAGTTTATATACTGTATTACTCCATGGCTGGCCGGAATATGACTCAGGGCTTTTAGTTTTCTTCAAGGACAGGACCAATAGTCTATCCAGGGATTTGATGCTTTAGCAATAGACATCAAGTATAGGCCTACATTAATCTATACTGCCCTCTCATCTACTGGTTGAAGAGTTTTAGAGATGTTCCTCTCTGCTCCTCTGTCTCTCAGGGACCCAGCGGACATATTGTCAGAGTGTGACCTGGCTCTGACCTCCAGCACGGTGAGTGAGCTGGCTGAGGCCCGTCGCACCACCTACCTGTCAGGGCGCTGGATCTGGGATGACCAGAATGGAGAAACCAGCATTAGCATCACCGGACCCAGGGTCACGCTGCCTAGCAACGGGGACTGCTCCCCCTATTACAGCTGGGTGGAAGACAAGAGCACCAATGAGGGGCCAGGTAGGACTTTTTAGTCAAATACTTTGTATGTAATGATTACGTTTGCCATTTAGTGCACACTTTTATTCAAAGTGACCTACAGTACAGTTAGTGCATACATTTGAAATATATTTGAGTATACTTTTGTAGCGCCACACACTTACCAAAAGAAGAAACTACTAGCTGATTGAGATGAACATCTTTTACTTAGAGATGAACAATTTACCATATTTACTTGTATTGTGCCAAGGCTATTTGTGATCATTAAGAGCTTTCATTTCCAGAGCTGGACCACATCAACCCAGCCCACACCATCAGTGCAGCTCTCTGCTATGCTACCCAGCTCATCAACATCCTCTCTCATATCCTGGATGTCAATCTGCCCAAGAAGTTGTGCAACAGTGAGTTCTGTGGTGACAGCCTGAGCAGGTACAGGTTCACCCGTGCTGTCACCAAGCTCAACACCAACATCCTCCACCTCTGCTTTTCACAGGTACTACAGAGCATGGTTCCTCTAAGTTTTCCCCCCTTGCCGTTGTTCCGCTGCTGCTCTACTGAGTTCTAAGCAGTGTTTGGTATAGTTCACCCAAATTTACAAAATGACACATTGGTTTCCTTACTGTGTAAGCACTCTATGGACAAGGTATGACAGAAATCCATGCTTTGGTTCATTTTCCCTCGCATGGTTTCTACATGCTAAAGTTTTAGCATTCGTGGCACAAATCCCATTCAAATCATGGGACCGATCTTAGCATTTTTTGCTCATGTCCAAACAATCCCAAAGTATCTATAAAAAAAATGATTGTGAAACTCTACAAAGTCACTTATAGATGTTTTTAACGTGTGAAAAATGTAAATATCGGTCCTGTGACTTGAATGGGATTTGTGCCACAAATGCTAAAATGTCAAAATAGAGGTAAGATGGGTATTGATTTTGAGACATGACCTAGTATTTTACTATACGCGTTTTGATTTCATTATACCTTTTTATACATGCATACATAATGTGAAATTCCAGTTCTTATTTAGATTTCTCACAAAAACAAGCGTATCTCTGTGAAATGAGTGTACTGCAAGCTTTTTACATTTAATTCAGTTTGAGTTCATTTGGCTTTTTGCGATCCGCGGAAACAACTTTGCAGACGACCACCACAGCCATGTAAAATCCTCAAGTCGCTGCGAGAAAGCGTACTGCTATGTCAACAGAGCTCAGCGCTTATTATCAGATGTATTAGGCCACGAAATCTAACTTTTGGGATATAATGGTAATGATATGTTATAGAAAGACCCTACTGAACCATTCAGAACATGAATCATATTTGTCTTTGTACAATGTATTTTATGACAAGGAAGTGAGATTACATCACCAATGTATGTTTTCACCCACTCTGGGCCAAGTGGGTGGACACCCTGCACATACCAGTTTTGTGTATTCTCCTGCAGCATGTTGAGAGTGAGCTGCTGCACCCTCACCACACCCTGAGGAACATCATGTTCCTGGTCTCTCCCGACAACAAGAACCTGGGCAGGTAAGAAAATCCCTGGTCAAAAGTAGTGCATTCTATGTTGAATAGTCTGCATCCCAAATGGCACCCTATCTCCTCCCTCTGTGCAGGACGGGTCCATACGAGGTGACTGCAGATCTGGAGGACTCCATGGAGTTTGTGGAGCCGGAGGCGGCTGGCCCGGCGGAGGAGAGCGGGGACGAGATGGTGACGGACGAGGAGACAGACCTGGGGACAGACTGGGAGACGGTCCCCAGCCCACGCTTCTGTGACATCCCCTCCCAGCCCATGGACCTGTCCCAGAGCATGGCCATGCAGGTGTCTCAGCCTGTGGGCCAGGCCGGGGGCATGATCTCCTCAGCAGCTGCCTCCGTCACCTCCTGGTTCCGGGCCTACACCGGCCAGCGCTGAGGGAGAGAAGCCTGGAGGCTCACTGACCAGGGTTGTATTCATTAGTGCAAAATATATATAAATAAACGTTTTGTAATGTAGAATAAAAACTAGGGTTTCTTATTGGACAAGTTCATTTAGTCCCTCCTTGTTTTAGTTCATTTGGTTTTTAATGAATACACCCCAGGACAGGCTGGACTGCTGGAGCTATACAGAATACCACATACCCAATCACAGAGATAGTTCTGCTCTATTCTCTGCCTGTAGTCAACTCCTGCGCTGCTCTGCAACCACCAAGAAGGGATATTTTGTTTTTACTAGAAAAGTTGTCATTGAAATAGCAGCAGTGATTCTTCTGGTGTAAATGTTTATAGTGAGAAAGACTGCCTTTTGGGGAGGCTTTGTTCAATGAGTAGTCTCTCTCGCAAGACTTTGGGTGCTGCACGCTCCATCCCAGCGATTGTGAGAAGACTATTCAAAGAGAGACTGGACCGGCAGTTGCATTAACTTACGTTGATTCAAAATGTCAAGACTGAGGAATGCCACAGCATTGCACTGGATGTGGGACATACAAATGTGGCTTCATTCTATCCTGTTATTTTCCTCCTGAGATCTGCACTGTCCTGTGTACCCATCCTTATTGTCAGTTCTTAATGTTTTTTTTTGTTGTTGTCAAAAGTAGTGTATTACACTGAGTGGCGCAGCATCTCGGTGCTAGAGGCGTCACTACAGACCATGGTTTGATTCCAGGCGCCGCCCTATGATACTCCCAATTGGCCCAGCGTCGTTAGGGTTTGGCCTGAGGTAGGCCGTCATTGTAAACAATAATTTGTTCTTAACTGATTTGCCTGGTTAAATAAATCAAAACATAGGGAATAGAGTGCCATTTGGGATGCAGTTGACTACCTTCATGCTGCATTACAACAAAATGGTTCATGTAAGGATTGTGTTTGAATACTGACAAATGCCAAACAAGGGGCATGACCTTAGTGTTCTCAGAATTATGACACTGTTTTACTTCAATTGCTGTTTACTTACCGGTCATGTCTGTGTGATGGAAGGAGAATGGGACAAAGAACCCCACTGAAGCAGTTCAACGTTGTACTTTTTTGGGGGATTGGTGATCTAGTGGTATCTTGTTTTCCTTAAAAAAAAATATTTGGGGCTCTATTCAATCCATTTTGTAGAATTTTGGCACCACAGCCCAATATAAATTTGAAAGGCAATGTTCTAGCATTGGCGGAGACTACATTCATGGTAAATGCTGCATATGTTGGCTCATTCATAAATTACCTTGAAATAATTTATATCGTGAAATCTGTATCGCTTCATTTGATATGGATTGAATGGAGCCCTTATTCTTTTTATAGTAACGTGGGTGCCTGAAGCCTCGTGTTTGTGTGGGTCTTTTCTACTACAGGTGGACAATGACATATAGGTGGCATAAATTAGAAGGATATAAAGGGACACATCTTTGGCTTACTTCATTTGTACACTGAACAAAAATAAATGCAACATGTGAAGTGTTGGTTTCATGAGCTGAAATAAAAGATCCCAGAAATGTTACATATGAACAAAAATCTTATTTATCTAAAATTGTGCACAAATCTGTTTACATCCCTGTTAGTGAGCATTTCTCCTTTGCCAAGATAATCCATTCACTTGACAGGTATGGTATATCAAGAAACTGATTAAACAGAATGACATTACACAGGTGCACTTTGTGCTGGGGACAATAAAAGGCCAGTTTTGTCAAGACACAATGCAACAGATGTCTCCAGTTGGGGGTGCATGCAATTGCAAATTGAATGTTCATTTCTCTACCATAAGCCACCTCCAACATTTTAGAGAATTTGGCAGTACGTCCAGCTGGCCTCACAACCGAAGACCATGTGTATGGCGTCATGTGGGTTTGCTGATGTCAACGTTGTGAACAGAGTGCCCCATGGTGGTGGTGGGGTTATGGTATGGGCAGGCATAAGCTATGGACAACACAATTGCATTTTATTGATGGCAATTTGAATGCACAGAGATACTGTGACGAGATCCTGAGGCCCATTGTCGTGCCACCATCACGTTTTAGCATGATAATGCACGGCCCCATGTCGCAAGGATCTGTACACAATTCCTGGAAACTGAAAATGTCCCAGTTTTTCTATGGCCTGCATACTCACGTCACCCATTGAGCAAGTTCGGGATGTTCAGGATTGACGTGTACGATATGTTCCAGTTCCTACCATTATAAAGCAACTTTGCACGGCCATTGTAGAGGAGTGGGACAACATTCAACATGCCACAATAAATAGCCTGATCATCTTGACACTAAGGAGATGTGTCACGTTGCATGAGGGAAATGGTCACCAGATTGACTTTTTCTGATCCACGCCCCTACCTATTTTTAAGGTATCTGTGACCAACAGATGCATATCTGTATTCCCAGTCATGTAAAATCCATAGATTAGGGCCGAATTAATTTATTTAAATTGACCGATTTCCTTATATGAACTGTAACACTGTAAAATCTTTGAGATTGTTTCATGTTGAGTTTATATTTTTGATCAGTATAGAACCTGATCGCTGTATTCTACTACTGCCTGTTCTGTATTGGAGACAATTTCTCTCCATTATACGTCCATCTTCCGTCTGTAAATGCATGTCTTAAGCGGTTGGTTTATTTTGTCTTTGGGGCTTGTGGAACATTATTTGGAAATCAACGGTATTACAGATTCTGCATTTATGCAAAACGTCACAATAAGCACTATTTCCCTAGACAATTTGAATGAAGATCTCTAATGACCTTTATAACCTACTAGTGACATAATAGGTTGTTTAAAAAAAGAATTCATGCAATTTCTCTTCCATAAAAGTTTGCTTTGAACCAGAAGCATGTGAAGTGGAGTCAAGTCTTTTGTACAACTATGTTCAGATGGACTCAAGGGCATTAGTGTTAGCTGCACTGCAAACCCCAAACTATTGTAACCAGTGGCTTTACAGAAAAACAGGTTCCACACTTGACAAAGGCTGCGTTTACACAGGCAACTCAATTCTGATCTTTTTTTCAACTAATTTGTCTTTTGATCAATTAAATCAGCTGTGGAAAAAGATCTGTGATTGGTCAAAAGACCAATTAGTGAAGAAAAAAAATCTGAATTAGGCTTTGTGAACTCAGCCATAGTAACCTTTGCTTGCTGGTAAATCTATTTATTTTGTATGGCAGGCAGGCACAGACTACGGTGTACATGAAATACACACGGCATGCTAGTACTCAGATTTAAGAGAGCTCTAACAAGTTTGGATTTAGAAGATGATCAGCATCAAAACCACAGGATATTTTATTGCCAAGCCTCCCGGGTGGCGCAGTGGTCTAGGGCACTGCATCGCAGTGCTAGCTGTGCCACCAGAGTCTCTGGGTTCGCGCCCAGGCTGGGCTGGGTTCGCGCCCAGGCTCTGTCGCAGCCGGCCGCAACCGGGTGATCCGTGGGGCGACGCACAATTGGCATAGCGTCGTCCGGGTTAGGGAGGGTTTGGCCGGTAGGGATATCCTTGTCTCAGTATGTAAAAATGTATGCACTCTACTGTAAGTCGCTCTGGATAAGAGCGTCTGCTAAATGACTAAAATGTAAATGTAAGCCTTATTCATCCCCTAGCTGTGACTTAAGGGCACCTGAAATGATAAGAAAATTATTGCATGTGACCATTTCAGGAGGCAGACAAGTCCAGCCCTGGTTCATATTAGCACCCTTTGTTTGGTACATTGCTTACTCATCTCACCTTCCCTTTTAAAATGGACAGTCCAGACCCTTTGAGAAAGCAATTTTTATATTAAAATTATAAAATTGACAAGCAGTGAATCTCCCTCAACTGTTTGACTAAATATCAACTTCCAGAAATTCATTTTCACAGCAAGGCATAGATTTAGCTTTTATAATTCCGTTGTGATCTTTTCCAACACACCTGGACCCTAACCAATTCCCCTTGCCCCAGTGAAAGGCAAGCATACCAACCAGCTCTACAGTACAGACCTTAAGTTGTGAAGAACACAACATTGACAATTGAATGTTATTGAATGACCTCAAGATGTGATAAATGGAAAGTGACATATATAGTCCCTCCATATATTCATAAAGTCAATATTCAGTAAAGAAAAATAATAAATTTTATGTTGTAACAGTTACACTTCCTTTCAGTTTAAAAGAGACAATGAATAGGTAGGGTATGACAGTTAAAACCTCCGAATTAAATGCGCTTTATTGGAAGTAAAATGCATTTACAGAGAATACAGCAGGAATATACAACAAAGTAAAAAAAAATATCTGGGAGCAAACTACTTTTAGAGACCATTATTTTTCCCATTTGTCATCAAGCCTGATTCTTTTTCTTTTAGATCATGTCCAGTTAAAGTCATTGTAAAGAAGAGACACTGAGGTGACATTTCCCATGTTTCCCTTCAAGAAGTTATAGCATTATAAAAAGAGGGATATTAATAACAAACTCGTCCCAAATGGCACTCTTTTCCCTATATAATAACACACTACTTTTGACCAGAGCCTTATGGGCCCTAGTCAAAAGTAGTGCATTATATAGGGAAAAGTGTACCATTTCCAACACACATAAAAAATAAAAATAAATGGTAGAGAAAAAAAATTGCGAGCGGCTAATAAGCATATGGGTTACAGACTGGGTTATACATCTGGGACCCACTGCAAAAAAAAAACACCCAATAATAATTCTGCATTATACACATGACAGGGTAAATAACTTTTTCTTTTTACCAAACCGAAGCTAATAAATGCATTCAAGTCAAGTCATAGATACTCGTGCTGCTTGTCACTCTTATTCTCCCTGTTTTTGATATAGGACTCTGTAGCACTATGTACAATGTAAACACAACCGGGCACAGAACAAACTAGTTTCAATCAGATCCAAAACCGACAACAAAGCCTCTCTGACCCGGAGCCTGATACAGTGGAGTGGGGATATATATTCCGTTACCCAAATGGTGCCCTATTCCCTATATAGTGCACTACCTTTGACCAGAGTCCTGTGGGTGCCTTATATAGGGAATAGAGTGCCATTTGGGAAGCAACCGGGATATGGAATAGGGTTGATTCACATTTTGCATAAACCGAGGACCTGCAGCCATGTATGTACTCACTTAGACAACATAATACACACACTGAGTAAATCACTTGTGGGTGGGATACACTGCATAACATTGATAGGCTTTACCTTGACTAAAGTATCTATTCCAATGTAACGGTCGGTTGATGCATAAGGAAAGAGCTATGGTAAGGAGGGACACATTAAGCATCAACACTGAAGAGAAAGATTAATTAAAGCGCTTCTCTTCAACACACTTAGAACCAGAGTTTATGCTTCAACCCAAAACATTGAAGCAAGCAAATAGAATACCCTGACAGAATCCTTTGAGGATTGAGAATTCTGACCACGGTTAAAGTGCTCACAATCTCAGAGGACCTGAGGGGTTAGAGGTCAGGAAAATGTTGGGGGGGAAGGGGTAAAGGAAGAGATCCAGCGATTCCTCATCAGTATCAGCAACATGGTTTCCCTCAAACTCCCCACAAATAAATGCACATGCACATATGGCGACAGACAGACATCAGCCCTCAGACAAAATAAAGCGCACAGAAGCCAAGTCAGTTCTCCTCCCATTGTCTGTACCACTACTCCTCAGAGACCTCCCTGGGTTTCTTATAGATTGGCATGTTGATACTATGGAAGGCGGGCACCCAGCGGTTGTCATGTAGACCGACGTTGCAGCCGGGCGTGTCTTTGCGGGAGCCGTGGCAACACATCCAGTACCCGGGGCCGTAGGGCAGCGCCTGGCAGTAGGGCTTGTGGTGCCAGCGGCAGAGGGACACGTCTCCGCGCCCGTACCGCTTTTTACACTGCTTGCAGGGATCGTCTTTGTAGCGGGGGTCGCACACCCAGCGGGAGTCTGCGGGGCGCACGCCGTAGCTCTCGATGATGAACTTGAAAAAGTGGCAGGTGCACTTGAGCGCGGCCAGGCTCTCTGTGGGCAGCAGGCAGAAGATCTTGATGATGATGTGGTGAGGCAGGAAGGACATGTACTGCTGGGGTTCCAGAAGCAGCTGGATCTTAAAGCGCATCTCCAGGAACTCGTGAGACACCATGCGGCGCAGGGGGAAAGGCACTGTCTCACACCGGCTAACATCACTCCCCTCTTCCTCACTCACCGCCTCTTCGGCCCAGTTCTCACTATGTGATATGGGTTCAGGGAGGAGAGAAGTGATAGAAGGGTCACAGGGCTGAATCTTGGAGGGTTCTGCTGAGTCTCTGGTGGGTTTAGGGCTGGATTCCATGTCCTGGGGGGTGTGTGTGTGGGTGGGAGTATTGTCTGTGTGTGGGAGTGTGTGTTCAAGTACCACCTGTGAGGGCAGAGTGTGTGAGAAGAACAGCATGCCTGGGAGGGGCTCCTCACACTGTAGTTTACTACTGCTCTCTGTACTGCTGGCCCTGGCCTGCTCTGACAGGAGCTGGAAGTGCAGGTTCTGCCCAGACTCTACAGCCCTGTTCTTCTTCTGCTGCCCCAGGCCCTGGGCCTCACAGCTCTCATCTGGCTCTCTGACGACAGAGGCGCCACACCCAGAGTCCACGCTGCGAGACGGAGAGGCTGAGTCAGAGGTGCTGGAAGCCAACTGGGCAGCTTCACGGCAGCTGCTGGGAGCTAGTTTGTCCGTGTGGCTGGTGCTAGCAGAGGGATAGCCAGTAGAGGGACTAGCGTGGCGGTGCGGCACCCTGGTCGTCTCCTCTAGTCCATGATGGGGCCCGGTGGGAGACTGAGATGGAGGTGGCTGGGCTGAGATGGAGAAGGCATCTGCTCCTGCCAGTAGCACCCGGCCCACCCTCCTCCGCAGGCTGTTGTTGCGCGATAGGCTGTTGTTGCGTGAGAGGTTGTTGCGCGTGAGGCTGTTGCGCGTGAGCTCTCCTCCAGATCTGGACCCTTCCCTTCTAACACTCTGGTGCTTCAGGCACTCTGACTCCAGCTTGGCCACCATGTCTGACACCTTTACACATTCTGCCTCCTCATCTGTCCCCTGGGCATTCTGGTCTGGGGCTCTGGGCTGCTGAGGCTCTAGGGTCAGTGACAGCCCCCTGGTTAAGGTAATGCTTGTGGAGCTCCGCAGAGACATAGGCTTAGAGTCCACCTGCTTGTCGCTGGCTCTCTGCTCCAAGAAGGCCACCAACTCCACCACAGAGAGAACCTTGTCAGTCCCAGTCTCACTCACCTCCTCACCCTCTACCCTACACACCTGCTCCCCACCCACCCGTACAACCACCTCCCCACACTCAGGCACTCTGGGGCTCTCTCTGAGGCAGAGGGTCACCTCTACAGGGCTGTTCTCAGTGGGGCTCAGTGTCTCCAGGGCTCCGGATGACTGTCTGTCTCGGTCCTGGTGGTGCCCCTGAGACCCTGACCTCCTCCTGCGCTTGGCCACAGAGCCACCCTCGTCCTCCCAGCAGCTCTTCATCTTCACAGACACGGTCCTCACCGGGCTGCTGCTCACCAAGTCCTCACCGGCTTCTCTGACAGGCTCTCCATCGCCACCGTTCACCAGGCTGCCACGGCACTGGGGCGAGGCGAAGATGGCGATCTTCTCCTTGGTGTTGCCAGGCTTGATGACAGCCCAGATTTCCAGCGGTCCCTCTCTGTCCTCCCCTTCATAAGAGATTCTGAAGGAGGCCTCCTGGTTCTCAGAGCCCACTGAGCCTGTAGAAGAGGTGGTGCAGGTGGAGAGTAGCAGGGAGGAGGGGGTGTTGCAGGAGGTGGTCTTGGAGATTTTACTCTGGGCCCAGGTGGCACTACTGTGGAATACATCCCCCTCGGACTCACTCAGCCTCGAGGTCTGCAGCCCACTGCCACTGTTGCCGTGGTTATTATTACTGTTGTTGAGGTGGTTGGAGCCACTGTTGTCATTACTGCAGCACTGCAGGGTGTTGGTGGATATGACACTGAGGGGGTAGCAGGCCGTACCCTGGCCTAGCCCATTGCTTATCGGACCAACCAGGGTCACTGCCGGGCGGACCCCCCACACTGTCCTCTGTGACAGGACCCCCTGCTGGCTCACATGAAGGCCTCTCTGGCTGTCTTGACTGGACTCCAGGTGGAGCTCTTTCTTCTGCAGTTTGGGGTGTTGCTTGAGATGCATGGCCGCAACCCTGGAACAGAAGGAAATTAATGAGTTACTGTGGTACATGTGATGTGACCGTCTGACCAGGGGCCTGTTCAGGAGGATGCAATGTCAGAGAATATTCATAGAAGGCAGAATAGCTATTTAAGTCAGCTCTAGTGATTATATTTGTATCTGACACATTCTGAACATTTTGCTTTTGGCACGGAGCTGCAGAAGGAGAGGAGACGAGGCCAGGAGGAGAACGTTTGCCATGCCTGTGCCTAACAAACCCCCCGGCAAAACCTCCCTTAGGAAAACACTAACAGTCAAAAAGTGTTGGGCTTGCCTTGAAGACTACTGTAGCTAGCCAGCCTACTTTAGATTGGCGTAAGATGGCGTCAAGTTTGCATTATCAGAGGTTGTTAAACTAAAGACTCAACCATTTCAAAATGTTATATTGTTTTTGTGCATCACAGAGTGATGTTCTATCAATTTCCTGTGTAATTTCATGTGTATCTGAGTTATTGGAGTTCAAGCAGGCCGAAATCCATCCGGTATGACGTAGCACTGTGATAAAGCAATGCTCTCACTGCACTGGAAGTTAATAGGAATACAACTCTTAGATGGTGAAAACGTCTATCATACATGTCAGATTTCAATACTGGCCGATTTCATAACATGGGAGAACGTCTTCTCTTGAATGAGCCATTGATGATATTGTTGCGATATTACCAAGAGAAGTTTGTAATTTAACAGAGGGTCTAACACATTTCTTCTATTTGTCTGCCTCTTCAGTCCAGGGTGCATTGCATGGTGCCATTGCAAATGTCAGACTCCACTGTGTGGTACATCGACCTGCAGGTGAGATTGTAGACTCCTAAATTGATAGCGCAGTTTGTTTTAGCAAGTCGGTTAGGACATCTACTTTCTGAATGACAAGTAATTTTCCCAACAATTGTTTACAGACAGATTATTTCACTGTATCACAATTCCAGTGGGTCAGAAGAATACACTAAGTTGACTGTGCCTTTAAACAGCTTGGAGAATTCCAGAAAAGGATTTCATGGCTTTAGAAGCTTCTGATAGGCTAATTGACATCATTTGAGTCAATTGGAGATGTACATGTGGATGTATTTCAAGGCCTACCTTCAAACTCAGTGCCTCTTTGCTTGACATCATGGGAAAATCATAAGAAATCAGCCAAGACCTCAAAAGAAAAATTGTAGACCTCCACAAGTCTGCCTCATCCTTGGGAGCAATTTCCAAACGCCTGAAGGTACCACGTTCATCTGTACAAACAATAGTACGCAAGTATAAACACCATGGGACCACGCAGCCGTCATACCGCTCAGGAAGGAGAAGCGTTCTGTCTCCTAGAGATGAACGTACTCTGGTGCAAAAAGTGCAAATCAATCCCAGAACAGCAGCAAAGGACCGTGTGAAGATTCTGGAGGAAACGGGTACAAAAGTATCTATATCCACAGTAAAAACAAGTCCTATATCGACATAACCTTAAAGGCCGCTCAGCAAGGAAGAAGCCACTGCTCCAAAACCGCTATAAAAAAGCCAGACTATGGTTTGCAACTGCACATGGGGACAAAGATCATACTTTCTGGAGTAATGTCCTTTGGTCTGATGAAACAAAAATAGAACCGTTTGGCCATAATGACCATCGTTATGTCTGGAGGAAAAAGGGGGAGGCGTGCAAGCCGGAGAACACCATCCCAACCGTGAAGTACGGGGGTGGCAGCATCATGTTGTGGGGGTGCTTTGCTGCAGGAGGGACTGGTGCACTTCACAAAACAGATGGCATTATGAGGGAAGCAAAATTATGTGGATATACTGAAGAAATATCTCAAGACATCAGTCAGGAAGTTAAAGCTTGTTCGCAAATGGGTCTTCCAAATGGACAATGACCCCAAGCATACTTCCAAAGTTGTGGCAAAATGGCTTCAGGACAACAAAGTCAAAGTATTGGAGTGGCCATCAAAGCCCTGACCTCAATTCCATAGAACATTTTTGGGCAGAACTGAAAAAGCGTGTGCAAACAAGGAGGCCTACAAACCTGACTCAGTTACACCAGCTCTGTCAGGAGGAATGGGCCAAAATTCACCCAACTTATTTTGGGAAGCTTGTGGAAGGCTACCCGAAATGTTTGACCAAAGTTAAACAATTGAAAGGCAACGCTACCAAGTACTTATTGAGTGTATGTAAACTTCTGACCCATTGGGAATGTGATGAAAGAAATAAAAAGCTGAAATAAATAATTCTCTACTATTATTCTGACATTTCAGATTCTCAAAATAAAGTGGTGATCCTAACTGAGCTAAGACAGGGAATATTTACTAGGATTAAATGTCAGGAATTGTGAAAAACTGAGTTGAAATATATTTGGCAAAGGTGTATGTAAACTTCCGACTTCAACTGTACTTCACATGCTGATATTAACTTTGGTAGAGAGAGCATTGTGGGTGTTGTAGTCTACTTGAGCTGCAACAGATTTCCACAATGCTTTTCATGTTGCTACCAACATTATGACAATGACATTTTTTAAAGAAAAAACATTGTTCTCACATAACGTTATGTAACACTAAATTATAGTAATGGGTGGTTTTGGGTGGATTCTTCCTTTAATGCAGCCTGTTTCCTAAGCTTATCTATGAGAGATCTTTCATCCTAATGATAAGACAGGGAGAAGGAGCAGAGCTCCATGCCTTGGAATGGATAGCTCAGAACCAGATTACCTTATTGTTCACACTGCACAGTTTTAGTCCCAAATGGCACCATATTCCCTACATAGGGCTCTGGTCAGAAGTAGTGTACTACGGGCCCTGGTCAAAAGTAGTGCACTAAATAGGGAATAGGGTGCTATTTGGGACACATTAAGTGTCTTGGTCATGGAACGGCGTGTCACACTAAACCTCAACACAAGGACTGCTGTTCCCCCAGCCCATCCTCCCTCTGCTCCGACACAATGGGTGCAGAGCCTTCAAGTCAAGACACAGCTGGGCCCTTAAACAGGCCCTCTCAGCTGACCTAGCCCCTGATACACCTAACACACACACTCTAAATTCAAGGGCTTTATTGGCATGGGAAACATATGTTAACGTTGACAAAGCAAGTCTCTCTCTCTCGCTCTCTGTCACAGACACAGGACATGACTTCAAGCAGCCGCAGTGGGACAGGACAGACAGGCCCTAGTCCTCACAGCCTTACAGGCACAAGTGCATATAAGGCATTCTTCACTGCAGCCCTGGAACTCTGATAATGGGGGACAGAAGGGAGGGGAGGTGGGGCACCTCACATAACCAATTCAGGGATGGCATGCAGGGGTGGGGGAGGTGTTAGAGGGCAACAAGGTGACAGCAAAGGCACTGGCTGCTTCTCAAAACGGCACCCTATTCCCTATACAGTGCACTAATCTCGACCAAGGTCCATAAGGTATATAGGGAATCGGCTGTCATTTGGGATGCACACTGCTTTCTAGGGGTGGGGTTGGGTTGGCTTCATCTACTCATTGGCTAGCTGGTGAGTGTGTAAAGCAGTGTGTCAAGGAAAGAAAAATTGCAGCCTGTTGTTGTGTGTCCTTGAAAGGCCTGCAGTAGCCCCCGTCACTCTCCTCTCCTTTCTTCTCTCCCACCAGTCCCAGTGTTCTCACTGCTCTATGGAAACCGACAGAAGGAATTCATGTGTCAGGTCAGTATCACGTTGTGTGTATACACACACACACGGGCAGTCACAGCAACAAGTTAAGAGTGGCACCAATGTCAACATGGCTCATATTATATCTCCATGGCAACAACTACACTAAGACTTGCACTACTGGCACAATACTCCAACTTTCACTTCCTGGTTTCAATGACAACACTGCCTTAAGCAGGCAGGAGGCTCAGCTTTCAAGCCAGGGCAAAGATTGTGTTCCTCATTAACCCAGATAAACCAGACTAATTCACCATGTCCCAACAGTCTGTTTCTGCCATTGTCATGCCAACCCCTTGTCATTCATTGTCATGGCAAACAAGGGGTGTATGCCTGGAGAGGAGCCAACTCAGGAGTGTATTATTCAGTGAGGTGAAACATTCAGAAACCTTGCAGATAGAAATGTAAGGAATAGAGATGCTGAAATGACTCCCTATTCTAGATGACAGAATGTGTTGTTCTACACAATATATTTCCATGTGAATGTTTTGTAATGTTGTAGTTGCACCCTCCTAAACAGGCCCCTGGTCTGGCACGCCAAGATTTACTGTTGCTTATTATTACACAACCTGGCCAGAAGAGACACTCCCCTTCCCAGCAGTGTTCAGACCCTACACAGAGGCTGCGTCTCAAATGGCACCCTATTCCCTATATAGGGGTCTTGTCAAAATTAATGCACTATATTGGGACTAGGTGCCATTTGGGGGACACCCCCTAGACATTTCTCAATGCCTTGGACTGTGCCTAAAACACATCAGCGCTAATGGCAATTTGAGGGAGAAGTCTAACTTAGCATTAGGTAAAAAGAAAACAAGCGGTCTGAAGTGAAAAGCACAACAGAACTGGCCCTGGGTAGACTGGGGGGTGAGTCATGGGCTCTGATGGGGTGAGCTCATGGATGAACTCAGCGAAAGAGAGCAGCTTCAATTTAACAACCTTTTTTCGCTCCCTCTCCTTCCCTCTTTCAAGAGTCCATGACTTCTTCAGCATGGGGCGCTGCCAGGGAACTGATCCAACTTCAAAAGTATGAAGTCACATGAGGGTCTGTGTCCCAAATGTCACCCTTCTTGACACACCCTTCTCCCAGAGACCTATGGGACCTGGTCAAAAGTAGTGCACTATATACAGAATAGGGTCAATTTGGGACAAACCCAAGCAATCAGAGTCTGAGGCTCTGCCTGCTGCAATTATGGTGTAACATCACATCATGTTCTTCCTGAGGCGAGGCAGGGAGCTAGTGGGCTTCAGACCTGGGTTCAAATACTACTCTTGGGCAGCCTGAAGCACAGCACGGGCCTGTGTCATAAAGAAATGAGTCGTCATTTACATACGAGGTAACCACAATATACTTTTATCTGGCTAGGTAAACAAACACCAAACAAATAAAGCTGTACGATTTGGACAAAAAAATCTAATTTCTATTTTTTGGCCCAGATATTGCAATTACGAATTGAGGTTTTCTAAAACTTGGGTGACAACATAGCAATTCCATCAGACATGGATAAAACAAGTGTCAGGGTAGAGATCATCACTTCTGATATGAGATCAGTTGAATTAATACATTCTGTGCTAAATTAATACAAAGCCAAATGAAACAAACCCTTTCCAACATCGTTATTGGCTACAGATAAGATTACACACCTACATCCCCAAACATGATCAAAGTATAGTGTGTTATAAGCACAGCAATTATTAATTGATGAATAACAAATTCTTAATTCCTATTTTACCATTATGAGTTCTGAAATAACCTAAGAATTATTTATTCAGGCACCCACAGGCTGCAGATGGAATAGGAAGCTTATGATTGTGTAATTATGTGCAAATAAGCTCAATCCTTATTATAATTGAAATGATAAAAATGCCATAGACATGAGTCTTGTCCAGTCATTCAACACGACATGTTACAACTTCTCCCTTAATTTTGTTATAGTGTTGGAATGGCGACTTGGGAGAAACATGTGCGAGAAGGAATCTTGCATCTCCTGTCCAGCTTGTTTATCATCTTCCTAAAGCAGTCTTTGCTGGCTGTCAATAGGAAACATGTCTTTGACTATGTGATAGGCTCAGTGATTTCTATGCGTCTACGGGATGTTTTTCGTAGGGTGTTAACACTTAAATGCATTGGCAATCAATGCCTGTTTAACGCTGGTGGCAAGTTGTGGCTGATGGGCCTTGCTGCTATTGGGCACTTGTTTTACCATGCAATTGTGGTAAAGTAGGGGATGGTTATACTTTAAATTATTGAATACATTTGTCGTATTGCCTCGTTGTCACCACAACAGAGGCACTTTTTGCACAACACTTGCATTTGTTTGACATCGGTGTGCCTGTAGCAGAAATACTGTCATACCACTGAAGATGCGCCATATCGAAGTTCTCGTTAGCACTCATGTTTTCGACGGGGCTATAAAGCTGAAGCATCCGTTTAGAACGTTTCTCACCACCAAATATGGTAGTGAGAGGAAGTCCAGTCGCAGGTAGTGGGAGAGGATGGAACTAGCTAAACTGGGCCGTCATTCTGCAAATTTTATTATCTGTGAAACATCTGATCTCAATCATTTTTTCTGTTCCCAAAACTAGAATCTGTTACACAAACAGTGCACTACGTTTTATAGACTTGACACTTTGCCAAAGTTATTATTATTGTTATTATTTGTTAAAGGAGTGCAAAGTCTAATTGAGTTTGTGCACACGCACACTTCAGAGGAGAGGCATTCCCTAACAGAAATATAAAAATACATGCTACAATGTGCCAATAAGACATCGCTAGCTTGTGCTTGGCCCACCTACTTGCTTGTTCTGCCCACTATGCTTAATTTGCTCCCACTGTAAACGCCACAGATGAACAATCTTGGGTTAGTTATAAATATCTTTGACTGTACTGTCTGTCTTTGGTAAAGACAGACTCTCTCCTCACCAGCATCTAAGTGCACGCTCTAAGCGAGGACGCTTGTGATTGGTCAGCATCCACTGTGTATGTAGAGAGTGAATGGAGTCTAGCGCATCTCATAGGAGGTACTGTAGATCTAGTTCTCTATTAACAGTGTCAAATAAGAAAAATCTCATGTCAATATTGCAATGAATTCAATTAATCGTGCAGCCCTACAAACAAAGCATGAATTGTAGCCTTACTTGTCCATAAACTACTTTAAACATAAGGAGCCAGGTATGTCGTTTGGGTGAGCTGTCCCTTTAACTGCGCAGTAGGTAAGTAGAGTGGTGATTTGTGAGTGGGGGGGGGGGGGGGGGGGCTTACCTCCAGGCTGACTGCAGCAGGTTGGGTGGTGGTGGTTTCCTAGGTTCCCTGTGAGAGGCGGCAGTAGCGCTGCAGTAACTCATAGATTCACATCTCTCAGGCATTCCCTCCAGTCCAGTGAGACTGGTGGCGACGGACGCTTCTCTCCCGTCTTCTCCCACAACCCCCTGGTCGTCTGCAGGCCACAATCTGATGAGTTTACAACTCAGGGTCCCACCCAACACACTGTAGGGAAACAGGTACAGGATGTCCAGTTTATTACACAGTTCAGTTTCAGACCACCTTGCCTAGGAAGGAACATGGCTGTGTGTGTTATGCCGACATAACGACAATTAAATTATCCAACAATCATAAGTGAATAACCCTGGCCTCCCACGAACAATGATCTGAAGAACTGCCAAAGTCAATGAGCCCAGGGCCGATTCAGAAGCAAATACCTCATGACAGAACGCAGCCTGACAGATCAGTTGCAACAAGTAAATATACTAGCAAAATACACAAAAAATATTTTTTAAATTCCCACAAAGTTGTTCTATTGAATGAATGGCTTATGGGCAATTTCACAGTAACATAATTACACAGACTCAGTAGTACTTTGAACAATTTACAAAGAAAATTTCACAAAAACATTTACTGGAAGAACTGTGCAAATGCAAAGTTTGGTAACAGAATTAATGTCAAATCTCCCTCAGTTTACTTACGCTACGTTTTCCAAAAACTGTTAAAAAAGGTGCACTATGCAGAAATCGCTCCGCCATTTCCTGGTTGCAAAAATTCTAATAGTTTGCCTAAAACAAGCATAGAGAATGTAGATAATCATTGTACCATCTAAACCGGTGTGAAATATATTTCCAATAGCCAAAGATCGTATTTTCATCTGTTTGAAGCTGGTAAAAGTAAAAAAGAAGCATAAACTAAACCTAACAGGAAGCATAGAAATAAAGCCCAGAACAGATCTACCACTTCTTAGACTTTCTTTCAATGAGATTTACAGATCTATAACTAAGATTTCTATGTTAATCTGGTCTGGGTCGCCCAAAAAGTTACATATTGCAGCTTTAAACATCTACTCCGCATTAAGATTCAAATATATTTGCAGAAAGAATGGGGTATCAGCTAGGACATGACACCCTGAGTTAAGAAAAAAAAACATGTGTTATTGAACTACAGTTGGTAAAGTGAATTTACATCTGGTAACAGAATTACTGTACTATACAGAAATTCATCATTATGGATATGTATATCATTCTCGTCATGGTGATGTATCCTGAATAGGTACACAAAAAGGTAGAAATATGCAATATCCTTCTGTATGTTTGGGTATTATTCTAAACACTGGCTATTTTTGTAATGAGTTCCGCCCCCAAAACAAGACTACATTTGGTTGGTCCTGACCAGACCAAATCAATCAGACGTCTATGTTTGGACATCACAGTAAACTGCATTGTTGGTTAAGGGCTTGTAAGTCAGCATTTCACTGTAAGGTCTACCTACACCTGTTGTATTCAGTGCAAGTGACAAATAACATTTGATTTGTGTAAAGAACAGTAGATATATTCAGTAAAGTACATTACTGTACTCCACAGTACTATTCTTTACTTCACTGTAATGTTCTCTGTGCTGTACTTTTCTCTACAATGCCAGTGGAAGGGAGGACAGTAGCAGGTGACCCAACTCTGGTGTGTGACTACTTTGATTTCCCATTGTTGCCAATTCAATTGCAGTAATTCCGTTACAGATTTTTCAGTAATTCCATAACAGATACACCTAATAATTCATAAACATAAATTATCACACTAATTGGTAGGTCTACCTTTAATTGTTACTTCTGTGAACGTTCATTATCCTCCCTCATGGGGGAGAGAAATTAAAAAATATCAGAAAGATGTGGGTTTTTGGTAATGGAGTTACAAGGCACAAGGCAATGTTTCTTAAACTTACAGAAGGCAAATCATTTATCCAAAACTAAATATGTGTTGATATCAGTTGGAAGGGGTCATCAACATTAGTGAAAGCCAGAAAGTCTCAAGACCCCTTTTCCATCTGTTTGACCAGAAATCAAATTGATGAAAAAAAAGAAAAAAAAATATTAAAATATATATTCCTTAAATAAATTTAAAAAAAATTGCTTTCATTTGACACGCTCCTATGAACTTCACATGTTGGCGCTCATGGCTCCTTTTAGATGTAAATGCCCTTATGTAATGCAAACCTGGCACTTTCTTCTAACAAAAACAGACAAAAGGAAAAACCAGATGCCTTTACATGGTTTACAATGCATTTTTGTGGTTTAACCACCTTCGTATTGAATTCCCTTAAGCCTCATTTCTAAGACAATCCAATATGAATCTAATGGAGACAAATCCTAAAAATAACCCACCATCACTGATCTGTAACAAAAGTCAACCACAGTTGGTTAAAACAACAAAGATGTGGCAGTGCATCAAATTTCCCCCCCCTTCAACATAAGTCAGAGATCAAACCAAAATGACAGTTTGTAATATTCATTAGCAGTCATAGATGACTTAAAAACACAGCAGCCTACATTTAGCCTGGCCTTGTAGTAAACTCTGTAGCTTTGTAAAGACAAAGCAAAAGTATTGAATCCAGTCCAAATGCTCATACAGTATAAATGAACTGAAGGCATGGGCTTCAGTTCAAACTAAGCCAACATTGAAATGGAAACATGCTCACTCTAAGGTTGCATCCCAAATGGCACCCTATCTACTCTCTATTAGTACACTACTTTTGACCAGGGTCCATATGGCACTGGTCTAAAGTACTGCACTATACAGGGAATAGGGATGCCATTTGGGACATTAAATTAAGCCCTTCCCCCATTCTAATTCGCAGGCTGGGGAAAAACAAGCGCCCAGTTTGTTTTCAAAGAGATATGTCAGCCATGAAGACCAGATAAGCCTGAACAAAAGCTGCTTTGGGAACAGTGGAACAGTGACCAGCCAGGGGACTGGGGGGACGAAGGGACAGAGGGGAGGGGAAACCTGCTCTGCTTACCATCCACTTGGCTAGCTAAAACACAAGATCAGTCACTGAGGGACATGCTTGTACCTCTTGTACACAATGATAATTAAGACTACTGGCCTCATTCCTTTATTATTTTTTAGCCCAGGACAAGTATTTTCAGCACCAATGTGCATATCGTATCAAATCACCCTCCTTTTCTTCATGGACTACTGTCCCTGCCAGGGTGGCTGGATAAGGGTGGAAAAGGAGTTAAATTCCTAAATGTTTGGTTACATTCGAGGGTCAGTACTGGACATGTGATCCTGCATGCTTGCACAATTGTATCTGTTGAGAACCCTGATAAAGAACTGATGTAGCCTAGCAAGCCTACAAAAATAGCATTCAATGTACAATAAAAACATGTTCAGCTAGCATGTTAATCAATAACATCCACATATTTACAAATGGGTGATGGATACGAGGCAGGCTGAGGCGACACCACTTTCAAGTTACGATTGATTAGACACTGGCCAATAGTAAGCAGAGAGTTAAGGCTATATAGACAAGAGGGAAAACAGAACACTGGTCCATTGAATGTTTTTCAGCACATCGCAGCAGAGAGAGGGGTCTGAGCTGGATAGAGAAGGAAAAGTGCAATAAAACAAAAGTCTCTGTTGTCTGAGCAAAACATGAACAACAAACTAGGCTACTTCCACAGCGCGTCCCAGCAATGTCTGCTAGAAGATGCATCTGTACAGTTATGGCCAAAAGTTGAGAAAATGACACAAATATTAACTTTCAAAGTTTTCTGCTTCAGTGTCTTTAGATATTTTTGTTACTTTGTTATGTTACTATGGAATACTGAAGAATAATTACAAGCATTACATAAGTGTCAAAGGCTTTTATTGACAATTACATGAAGTTGATGCAAAGAGTCAATATTTGCAGTGTTGACCCTTCTTTTTCAAGACCTCTGCAATCCACCCTGGCATGCTGTCAATTAACTTCTGGGCCACATCCTGACTGATGGCAGCCCATTCTTGCATAATCAATGCTTGGCGTTTGTCAGAATGTGGGTTTTTGTTTGTCCATCCTCCTCTTGAGGATTGACCACAAGTTCTCAATGGGATTAAGGTCTGGGGAGTTTCCTGGCCATGGACCCAAAATATCGATGTTTTGTTCCCCGAGCCACTGTTATCACTTTTGCCTTATGGCAAGGTGCTCCATCATGCTGGAAAAGGCATTGTTCGTCACCAAACTGTTCCTGGATGGTTGGGAGAAGTTGCTCTCGGAGGATGTGTTGGTACCATTCTTTATTCATGGCTGTGTTCTTAGGCAAAATTGAGTGAGCCCACTCCCTTGGCTGAGAAACATCCTCACACATGAATGGTCTCGGGATGCTTTACTGTTGGCATGACACAGGACTGATGGTAGCGCTTGCTTCTCCGGACAAGCTTTTTTCCGGATGCCCCAAACAATCGGAAAGGGGATTCAGAGAAAACGACTTTACCCCAGTCCTCAGCAGTCCAATCCCTGTACCTTTTGCAGAATATCAGTCTGTCCCTGATGTTGTTCCTGGAGAGAAGTGGCTTCTTTGCTGCACTTCTTGACATCAGGCCATCCTCCAAAAGTCTTCGCCTCACTGTGCGTGCAGATGCACTCACACCTGCCTGCTGCCATTCCTGAGCAAGCTCTGTACTGGTGGTGCCCCGATCCCGCAGCTGAATCAACTTTAGGAGACGGTCCTGGCGCTTGCAGGACTTTCTTGGGTGCCCTGAAGCCTTCTTCACAACAATTGAACCGCTCTCCTTGAAGTTCTTGATGATCCGATAAATGGTTGATTTAGGTGCAATCTTATTGGCAGCAATATCCTTGCCTGTGAAGCCCTTCTTGTGCAAAGCAATGATGATAGCATGTGTTTCCTTACAGGTAACCATGGTTGACAGAGGAACAAGGATTCCAAGCACCAACCTCCTTTTGAAGCTTCCAGTCTGTTATTCGAACTCAATCAGCATGGCAGTGTGATATCCAGACTTGTCCTCGTCAACACTCACACCTGTGTTAACGAGAGAATCACTGACATGATGTCAGCTGGTCCTTTTGTGGCAGGGTTGAAATGCAGTGGAAATGTTTTTGGGGGATTCAGTTTACTTGCATGGCGAAGAGGGACTTTGCAATTAATTGCAATTCATCTGATCACTCTTCATAACAGTCTGGAGTATAAGCAAATTGCCATCATACAAACCGAGGCAGCGGACATTATGAAAATTTATATTTGTGTCATTCAAAACTTTTGGCCACGACTGTACAGTACAGGCCTACTATTATTGAGAAAACCTTAATATGACCTCATTTTCAGTCAGACACACAGAATCACTCACCGTGCACAGACAAACAATTCAGGACAAAGGGTGGGAGCTAGGCTTGCAAAATTCTGCGAACTTTCAATAAAATCCCTGGTTCTCACGAAATCCCAGTTGGAGGGAAATAAGCAGGAAATACAGAATTCTCGAATGTGGATTTCAGAAAACCAGGGATTTTATTGAAAGTTCCCAGAATGCAGTGCTAGGAGTCACTACAGAGCCGGGTTCGATCCCAGGAGTAGGAGACACGAGGCCGGCACACAATTGGCCCAGTATCGCCCGGGTTAGGGGAGGGTTTGGACGGCCGATGTCCTTGTCCCACCTCACTCGAGCGACTACTTGTGGCGGGCCAGGCGCATGCACGCGACCTTCGGTCGCCAGCTGTACGGCGTTTCCGCTGACACATTGGTGCGGCTGGCTTCCGGGTTAAGCGAGCAGTATCAAAAAGCAGTGCGGCTTGGCGGGGGTCGTGGTTCGGAGGACGCATGGTTCCTGACACTCGCCTCTCCAGAGTACGTACGGGAGTTGCAGCGATGGGAAAAGACTAACTACTAATTGGATATCACGAAAAAGAGATAGAAAAGGTACCCCAAAAAAATTGAGGTGAAAGGGAGACAGAGTAGGACTTTAAAGATCCAACCTTTTTAAATTTTTACTGTTGAAAAGCAATATCTCAAGTATAAATACAGTGAAGTAAACATACTAAGGTAATTTATTTTATTTTAAACAAACTAGTGTTTAGACAACTGCAAACTTCAAGGAATACGGCATTCAAGGAGTTGGTCTGATAGGAAGTCGTGATGTCATCAGAAAGGCCAGCTCCCACCACTTGTGCCATGTCATGAATTACCTGAACCACCTATTTTGATGTGCCTTTTGTTATGTAAATCAGCTGTTAAATGAGGCGAGAAAGAGACTGGAGTGCCACTAAGTTCACCACCTCCCATTAAACTGATTGGCTTAAAATGACAGGTTTTTGAGGAAGTAAACCGTTGCTGCTTGTGGAGGTGCTGAAGGTTATTGCACATGACATGATTACACTCGTCTTGCAAATACACTTTTAGCCCAAACTTTGTACTTAGGACAGGCCGGCCTGTGATTAACAAGTCAATTGTCTGCGAGAGGAGCTGATGGATTCAAAGGCTCTGTTTTTCCCATGTGGGAAGTAGGCTGTTCAAAGTGTTACAGCAGTGTTTTGCTAATTTGTAGTTACAAACTTTTCATACGGTGCAGTCCCCACAATGTGTTGGATGATGAAGACCAATGAGCTAATTGACAAAAAGCTTCTTCTCGAACAACATTCTGAATTGTGATTGTTGTATAATAAATGATTCTGTTGAGCTGCATATTCATATGATTGTACTCTAACTAGTTCTCCAAAGTGCTTCTACTCAACGTTAGGTTTTTCCTAATTTTGTCGGTTGTGGTTTGTGACCAAACTACCAGGCTAAGTAAATCAAATTACATTTGTTTTATTGGTCACATACACGTATTTAGCAGAAGTTATTGCGGGTGTAGCGATATGCTTGTAAATCAGGTTTCTCAGAGTAGGAGTGAAAATCTAAGCTCAGTTTTGCCTTTTAAAATCATAATGAATAAAAGTAATGAATAAGACATGAATAAGACATGATCCTTAAATTAGCACTTCTACTCTGAGCCACTTTCTGGGTGCGGGCCAATAACAGAACTTGATAACACCACACTATGCTTAAAATGTTCGATCAAAATATCATTGCATTGATAAAGAATTTACAACCCAGAATAAATTAAACTGGAACTAGGCCTATTGTCATTTCACTGAGCAAGAGAGCCTTTCTATTTGAGAGAGAGACTAACTTACATGGTTCCTGAAGAGGCGTTTTCTCTTTAGCTAGAATCCTTGCAACTCAACGATTCTCTATTGCCCATTGCCCTGTGGCCTGCCTGCCTTGGGCACAGCACCAGTGTAGACTAGAGTATGTGGGTGTATGTATGCACGGGAGTTAACCTAAAGCTAGTAAAGCGCTAACTGAAATTCTTCCCAACCTTCCCCATTGCAGCACGCGGTTAAAGAGAAAGCTTCACCTAAGCAGCTGTCATTGGCCACCACAGAGCCGGGCCCCAGCTTCTCCACTTACAGACACGTGTGGCTGTCAAGGAGGAAATAAAGCATTGCAGCCAATTGGCTTCCAGGACTCTCTTATGTCTATATACGGCAGCTAGATAATCAATAGTTTTGTAGAGATAGAGGGACTCCTCTCCACTGACTCCTGATTATGTTGGGTAGGTGTCAGATTCTCTCCTGCTACTCCACTCAACATATGCAACATGTGCCCCCGCATAGACAAGTAGGCCTACACACTCTACAAATACACCCTACTGAGCCAAGCCAACGCGCCAGTCCCATGACTGGGACAAGACCAAAGGGGGAAAAGGACACCCTGAATGACACCGAAGCCCACAGAGAAGAGCAGAATCTTTAATATCAGCAGCAGCAGCAGGAGCTCAGACTGGCCACATTCTGATCCTGCTGCAGCAGCATGTCCCTATGGACACAGGAAGACACTAAACATTTACTACAAGCTCCACTCCATTGACCTACGTGAATGCGTGTAGGCTTGAGCGGTATACCGGGGCATTTGGAAAAAGCCACAAGATTGTTTTTCAATACAGTCCAAAGTATTTATTTCAAGTTTTTCCCAATACATATATTTGTAGCTACTTTAAATACTATGTGGCTACTTTAAATACCAGCAGTCAACTTATGCAATACGTTAGGAGATAAAGCAGATTGTGTTCATTTCACCAGTCACATTATGAAGCTTACCTTAGTACCCCAGAACAGTTGAGCCAGTCACGTGTTTGTTTGTAAATATCACAACAGGAGAAAGCAGGAACTGATAAATCCATAGCGTTCTATATGTATCAGCAGTCTGTTTTGCTGCACACATGAGGTGATGAAGTTGCACTTGTATGCAATTCGCTACTAAATGTTTTCCATTAGATACACTATATGACTATATAAAGTATGGACACCTGCTCATCAAACATCACATTCCTAAATCATGGGCATTAATATGGAGTTGGCCCCCCTTAGCTGCTATAACAGCCTCCACTCCTCTGGGAAGGCTTTCTACTAGATGTTGGAACATTGCTGCGGGGACTTGCTTCTACTCAGACCTCACTTTGTGCACAGCGGCATTGTCATGCTGAAACAGGAAAGGGCCTTCCTCAAACTCGTCATAAAGTTGGAAGCACAGACTCGTCTAGAATGCCATTGTATGCTGTAGCGTAAAGATTTCCCTTCACTGGAACTAAGGGGCCTAGCCCGAACCATGAAAAACAGCCCCAAAAAATTATTCCTCCTCCACCCAACTTTACAGTTCGCACTATGCATTGGGGCAGGTAGCGTTCCTGGCATCCGCCATACCCAGATTTGTCTGTCGTACAGCCAGATGGTGAAATGTGATTCATCACTCCAGAGAACTGCTTGAGA
Organism: Salvelinus alpinus; assembly: GCF_045679555.1. Lineage (NCBI taxonomy): Eukaryota > Metazoa > Chordata > Actinopteri > Salmoniformes > Salmonidae > Salvelinus > Salvelinus alpinus. Next base: position 18,093,829 of record NC_092119.1, read on the forward strand.
GTCCAATGGCAGCGAGCCGACGCTTGGCATTGTGCATGGTGATCTTAGGCTTGTGTGCGTCTGCTCAGCTATGGAAACCCATTTCATGAAGCTCCTGATGAACAGTTATTGTGCTGACGTTGCTTCCAGAGGCAGTTTGGAACTTGGTCGTCAGTGTTGCAACCAACTACAGAATTTTTACACACTACACGCTTCAGCACTCTGTGGTCCCATTCTGTGAGCTTGTGTGACCTACCACGTCGCAGATGAGATGTTGTTGCTCCTAGACATTGCCACTTCACAGTTGACTTGGGCAGCTCTAGCCTGGCTGAATTTTGACAAACTGACTTGTTGGAAAGGTGGCATTCTATGACAGTGCCACATTGAAAGTCACGGAGCTCTTCAGTAAGGCCATTCTACTGCCAATGTTTGTCTATGGAGATTGCATGTCAGTGTGCTCTATTTTATACACCGGTCTGCAACGAGTGTGGCTGAAATAGCCAAATCCACTCATTTGAATGGGTGTTCACATACACTATGTAATACAAAAGTATCTTATAATGAGGTTTCTGTTAGAGCTCTTGAGTTCTGTACAGTTGCCATTTTTCCCCTCCATTCTTCTCCCCCCTGCTCAAGGTACACATACTACTCCTCCTTCAAAAAGCATGTGACACAACTTTGTTAATTTGCACAATTTCTCTCGTTCACTTTAGCTTGTAAATGTTCACTCACCGAAAATTAGATTAGGTAACTAATAGCTATACTTAGTTTGTTTTGCTTGTTAGCATTTAGCTAATAGTGTCTGATTTCACTATTAGTTTGTGCTAATTTTGTTAGCATTTGGTATTTTCTTGTATGCTATGCCGGTAAGTAATACCGTAAATCCTGAGATGAGAGAAGGACGGTATCTGGATACCACCCAAGCCTATGTGGGAGGAGTTGGATTTTTGGAGTAGCGGACATCTTTTGGTAACATGATATCCTCGCCGGTCCCTTTACAAGGGGGCGGGGGGAATAGCTTATTGGCAGCCTGGCTAAAAACATTGCAATCTAGCTAGCCTTTTCAGCTTGCCACATCTCCATGTGAAATAAATCTGATTTATAAAAATGTAAAAAAGATATGCCCTGTCAAATCTACTTATTTTCCCAGTTTGATATGCTGCTTGTGTGTTCATTCCCATAGCAGCTAAAAATAGAACATGTTTGGTCAGAGAAAAAAATCACATGACTAGCTAGTTGGCTACAGCAGGTTCAAACATTTCACAATAGCCTGTAATCACTAGTTATTACTTCTAAACAAAATACATTTTGGGGTTCTCTTGTCTTATTTGTGGCGAAAGCAAAAGAAAAGTCTCAGTCTTCCCTTGCTAGCAAGTTGACTAAACACTGCAAGCTAGCTAGCCCTTTAGCTTCTTACATCGCCATGTGAAATAATCAGATTTATAATTAAATATGCCCTAGCAAATATTCTTATACTTGCCAGTGTAAAGTACAACAGTATCCTAATTTGATATGCTGCATCAATGTATTCACTCCCATATCAGCTAAAAACAGAATGTCATCCTTTTTAGTCACAGAGAAAAAAAAAGCACATGGCTATCTGTTTTAGCCTAAAGTAACATTATCACCTCAAAACAAAATATTTGGGGGGATTCTATAAGGTTGAAATGTTGTTTGGTTTATTATCTGAACAGTCGCTGAGACTCAAGGGTAGAAGAATACGGCGTCAAATGCCGGAGTGTATTTTTTGTGTGACAAAAACAACATTGCACTGTCTGTCCAGTCTACGTACTCTCTGTAGATGCTTTAAGGAGACTTTTCTGACCAGGATCCAATTGAGAGCCCAACTAGCCAAATCTAAAACTGACCATTACATTAGGCTAACCCTAACATTAACCAAACCTAACCCAATTTTAACCAATTTGGAAATTAAATATAGGTTTGCACGTCAGCCACGTAGCCTTTCCCATAAATGCATGGCTGCCCTCTCCTTTCATAAGGCACTTCCTTCACCTGAACCTACTGGGGTTTTCCATACAAATACAATAGCACTTTAAAACACACCCGGGAAGAGGGGTGCGGCTGCCTGACTGCCTGTAATTCGTATACAAAGCTATTTCCATACCCAAGCACTTGTGGACGAGCGCTGTTGAAATACCTTTTGAGGCGATTTTCTAATCTAGTGGTGTACAGGACAGTACATCCAAAACACTAAAACATCTAGCCCCAACTATAAATCAGAAAGCAACCAGAGAGAAAGCAGCTTTAGTTTAATATATTTGGACCACTAACAAATCAGTGCTTTCCTGCTCTTAGTATCAATCTATCGTAACCAAAACACCTCGCAAAGAAATAAGTTTAAACAACATTTCACTGCTCGTGACTCCATTGAATAGAGCATCCTGATCACTGACTGACCAGTAACAGTTGTGCAATGATCTGTTATGTGTTCCATCCAGGCTAAGTACAGAGACATCCATCCATGATACTCTCAACATTCCACATACAAATGCTGTGCAGCACACTAACTCAGTAACACAAGTGCTGTCCTGTCAGAAGAGTAACATGGCACACAAGACCTTTGATTTGGGGGTTCTCTCTCATAGCAGCATGAGTATGTCATAGCATACAGACTCAGAAATAATCTCAAGACTTCAGCTGGCAACAACCCATTAACTTAACCTATTGTTGATCAGTTGCTACATGTTAGCTGGGGCATGGGCCAATAAAGCTATTAGCTCAGTAAGGTCAGTCTAAAAATAGGGAAATATTAGGTAAGCCAACACACAAGTTGACTACTATAAATCAGATCTCTCCTTTAAAGCTCAAACAAAAGTATCCATATTTTTTATGATACGGCGTTTCAACATACAGTAGATTTCTATTTCAATGTCAAGGCTCTAGTTACACATGCAGCCTGTCAATAACACCATTGCAGGCATACAAATGCCCACACAAACAGAGGACCTCTTACCTAACAGGTCTTGAATTCCACACCTCTACTGAGAAGTTCACAGCGATTCAGTAATTACTTCAGGAGGGCCTGTGAAGGGCCTATGAGTAGCTAGCTTTCCACAGCCTAGTGTCTGTGTATTCCCTCCATTGCCAAGCACAAGGCTTCAGCTCTGACACCTTACCACCAGACCAGGAATGGCAACAGCCTCGTCTATCTCACCCTGCCCATTGGATAGAAACTCATCAGGGGAATGGGAAACACATGCTGCCGAGGTACAGGCAGAGGATACAGACATGACCTACGCTACAAGACAGAGCAAACCAGTTGCGTTACGTCAAGACTGGGCAACTTAATTTTTTTTCCACTGAGAAACTGGATATATAGGCTATCAACACACCTTGTACAAACAACGACCATCCCAGTTTCTTTTGGTTTAGTGAATTCCTTCCTATCTGGCCCTTTGAGACAGTCGCACACCATTTAATCATTCACAGTTCTATGCTCTAGCCTTTCTTGTACTGCAGTAATCTGGAAGCCCACCATACAGTTGGTCTGTCTGTATGTCTTTGTGGCAATTGTTTAGCCTAATGTCAAAGCATTTTTCAAACTTTTCAGTCACACACCATTCAGTTCTACTTACACTGAGCTTTTCTTTATTACAGTAGCATACAGACAGCCATACAGTGTTGCTATATGTCCCAAAACACAGACATTCTCTGACATGTCTTTGTGGCAATTGTGTAGCCTAACATCAAAGCAGCATGCCTACAACTTTAGCATTGACCCAAATGAATCAGTGTGAAAAAGACCAATGCTGGAATGCACTGAGGGACAATGAGCATGTAGGAAACGTGCTTCACAGCACAAGGCAAACACACTGGATGCTGTAAGAGCATTCAACAGGCCAGGCTGAATATAACATGTAAAAAAGACAAGCAAGATGAAAATTCAAACAGCCAAAGACAACCTATCTTTTGTACTACAAAATGTGGCTTTCAATTGTTGTTTACAAGTAATATGGCCAAGAAGTAGAAAACAAACACCTCAGCTTTTCTCAAGTTCTCAAGGGTGAATTATTGGGGCTCAGGCAGGTGGAAGGCTGAGAGCGAAGACAAGCCAACGCAGAGCGAGAGAGAAAGCAGTGGGAACAGAACAGGACAGGATTAAAAGCCACGTATCTAAAAAACACAAAGGCTTGTCACAACCTGTTACACTCGCAGGTCTGGCCCTCCTCACCCACTCCAATCAACAGCTTGTTTTGTCAGGTAGGAAAAACTGTGTTGAACACAGGGCTCTAAATAAAATTAAATAGTAGCACTGGTGCTCCCAACTTAAAAGATCACATTTAACAGCACCAGAAAATATTGATACAGCCTTTATTTGGCCTATGCATTCTATCTACTGTTGAAGCACATGTTGTGCCCTAGAAACTATGTAACACTGTAAAGACTGTTCATTATACAAGCTAAAATGCCAATACAAATACCAGTCATTGAAATTACAAAGTAATTTGTGGAATATTACAGCATTACATTGTGTAAAAGCACAGTTTCCTGTTGAGATGCATTACATTAAATTGTACACTGTCTCTTTATGAACATCAGGTTTGTGTGTGAAGACATGCAAATCTGTCATTCATTCACTGCTATGATCATTGAGCTCATGAAGTTATCCCTTTACCATTCTTTCAGTGCTCCCAAATGTTTAGACTGGTAAACTTACCAGGTTGTTAGCAAGCTAGCTAATGAGGTAACACGAGGTGTCAGCGGGCCACGACATGGTTTATGAATGTAAAACGCGGCATGCCAATGGAGATGCATCCAGCTGCAGCGCCAATGTGCAATAGAAGGAGGGAAAAAAACGTAGTGCTGGTAGCGGCTGAATGGTTTGGGTTAGAGACAAGCCGTTTTCTCTGTAGCAATGGTGCAACCACCACAGTCACGAATCTGCGTCTTAGAGACTATTTGCACTGAATCGCCACACATTCAACCCTCACACACTACCACCCAGCACAGCTGGTGTTCTACTATATATTCAAGTGACCAAGACAATACCCACTTTATATTTTGTAAATACAGTCATACTTATAGCACATTAATTATCCATATGTATATCCTATTGTTAATTAACTATACTGTATATCCTATTGTTTACATACCAGGCTATTACTAGGCATAGTAACTCTTCCTTTAATCATTTTTTTTATTTGACTTTACTATTGTTATATTGATTATTGTACTGGAATGTTGAGGTAGCTAGCGCACAAGCATTTAGCTGCAGCTTTTATACCTGCTGTAATCTGGACGTGACAAATAAAATGTTTGATTACAACAATTAAATGGCTGATTTTTTCTTCTAGGTGCACTGGTGCTCCTAAAGCAAAATATTTAGGAGCATATGCGACCAAAATGCCCGCACTTTAGAGACCTGATTGAACACGTCTTTCTCCTGCTACGCGAGTCTTAATAGAGTGGACAAAGATTTTTTTTGACACTGAGCTGTCCAGTTGTCAGGGTGCCTTGGTGGGACGGATAGGCGAATTCACCGCAACAGGTGGTAAAGGAAATTTCAAACTACACTACAAGGGGTTCTCATCATTTGTTAAAAAAAGGGGAAAAAAGAAGGTAGGTTCCAAGGTCTGTGCTTGATGAAAAGAGATTCACCAAATGTGCACACAAATGTCTAAGCTACATGGCAACTGTTGCTCAATGCCCCCAAAAAGTATATGGATACAAGCCATGAACATTTCTGTCGATCTTTATTGACAACGCTGAAGCTGAGTGCTTGTTTTCATGATGTATTGTAGAGTCCAGGGTTCAACGTAAACTTTTCTCACTGTCCCGAACGGAATACCTACTGGCCCAGATATTGGGGGTCATACAGAGCCTATTGACATGCTTTCTCTCTATATTCAGCTGGTAACAGGTTACATTTGGTTATTATGGTAAGTATTAAAAAGCTGTTTATCAATTAACAATGTGAGACATCAGTCTACTCTTTAGAACTGCTTTGTATTAATTACATACATTTGTTTGTATAATAGCCAGTCATTTTAAGATTACAATTTTTTAAATCTTAAAATAGGACGTTGCCCCAAGACAGCTGCTTCTCAAAAAAAGATATCGATCTGGGTACAGTAGGCTATCCAAGACAAATGCTAGGCAACTTGTAGATTTCTTTTTACATACTATCAACAGTAGCCAGCATGTTCACTATTGAAAATGTCCTTTTAGAAATCACTTTCCCTAAAATAAATAAGCTCAACGAGTGGGTTGATGAGCTCTTTTTGCTCTGGACAGCTGGCATGTGAACACATCAACTTGTTATGTACAGTTCGAGAATGAGAAACTCTGACTCCCGGGGAGCATGATGGTGCTTTAACCACCAAACATATTGATCAAATACAAAACGCATTACTTTTCCACGTGTTGTCTTGTCTTCAATGGTTTTCAATGGCAGACTGCAACAGAGCAGGTAAATGTTGAACTGGAATGCAAATTTTACAGGAAAGTTAGTGGCCCTGTTGGATCCACTGGCCCAACACGTTTTTACTGACCCCAGACCAGCGGGCCATTGTTAATGTCAGATCCTGGAGTCAAACTATTTCTCCCAGTTAAGTAAGATTGTAAAAGCATCATTGCACAATTTGGGCCTAGGCCTACACGTGAGATGATTGTTAGACAGTTAAGGGGTTCTGATGGATTAATTGGCTAAGAGCAAAAAAACACCAGACTGACAAATTATTAAATGCAGAGGGTGACCATCCTATCCCCTCTGACCACAGAACATTGGCCATCATTTCCCAACAATTCTACATGTTGAATCTGTACCTTTTGTTGACACCCAGCAGGTGACCTACTTTGCACAGCTGACAATCATCATGGTGGCATGTACTGTCCATAAGGTCTTACAGTAGTTGGGAGGTGTTCAATATTAAAATCAATGGAGACAACATCCACCCATAAACATCTGATTCAGTTCCATGGGAGTGCCAAAACCTTCCCTGACTGTACAATTAAATCAACCACTCAATACCATAAGTGGATCAGGCACTTAGCCTAGTGTATCAGCACAAACCACTACCAACAAAATGAGGAACAGCCTAACATTGATTAGAAACACTTTGGAGAACTAGTAAGTTGAATAGAGTGCCACTATATGAATACGTAGCAAGAAAAAGACTAAACAGAAGCGCAACTCAGGCATTTTATTATACATCAAGCACAACTTACGATATTGTTAAAGAAAAATCCCATGGCAAAAACAGACCCATGGAATCCATCAGCGCCTCTCACGGACAATTGACTTGTTAATCACAGGCCAGGTCTAAGTACAAAGTGTGAGCTAAACGTATATTTGCAAGACAAACAAGAGTATGTGCATGCTGTGTGCAATAACTTTCAGTACCTCACAACATGCAGCGGTTTACTTCCTCAATTTTTTTTATTTTAAGCCAATCACTGTTTAATGGGAAGTGATTAACTTAATGTTGCACTCCAGTCTCCTCACTTCATTTAACACCTGATTAACCTAACAAAAGACATGTCTCAATAGGTGGTCCAGACATGTCAACATTGCACAAGTGGAACTTTTACTGCTCTTCCACAGTAAAAGTTTTTTTTCGTTTTTTTATTTTTATCACTGGATGAGGTCTTTAAGCATAACCAAAATCAAGGTTCTTCACTCCTATTAAGATGGGACATTAAAGGTAGAGACAGTGATCTGACATTGATGCACAAAGTAAACAGCACGGCGGGCCCATTTCAGCAAAAACTAGCAAGGCTAAACGTCTGCCGTTTTAGTACCGTGGCTATCACATTGTAAGAGCATGATGTGAATCCATGCACAGATACCATGTGTGACTGAACGAAGTCTTGCTCATTGCAATATCTGCAGTGCTGCTCGTGCTACGTCATTTAGCTGACCTTTAAAGATGCTCATCATTTAAGCTAACACACTCAGGGAGGTTCTAAGGCTAGGCCATCTACAATCAAGATGGAAGTAATCCAAAACAAAAGTAAGCAGAGGTTGTTTTACACTTTGGACAAAGCTGAGAGTTCTCGTCAATCAGTAAAGACAAGGACCACTTTAAATGAACAATTATGTTTTGTAAATGCACAGCTAAGTGTTGATGAATGCAAGTATTTTGTTTCGGGGCTAAGGGATGTGCAAGGAGGTTTCTGGGACTGTGTGTCTGGTCAAGGAAAGGGTCTGCTCCAAGTCCCATCCATCTCTGATTTTCTCAGTGTATGCGCCTAGTTTATAGTTCATCCAAACGGCAGGCAATAATTTACCCTTATACATAGAGCACCTAACGTTAATAATTGGATTATCCATGTTAATAAATTCATAATTAGGAAAGTAGCTGTCAGCGAAACAGTCAACACCGCTACACAAAACTATTCATACACAACGTAGCCACTTGGTAAGATTGCTAGCTTTTAGATAAGTGACAATGTATTCACACATTGCACTATTTAGATTTAGTAACGACCATGCGTGTTGTTATCGTGTCAATAGGATAACAAAAGTGTGAGCTTGTTGTGTTAGTTTGCTAAACTACTGTGGCGTAAAAAGTTGCCAGTGACAACGACATTGTTACCTACATAGTTAATTTATAGTTTTAAATTAGCTCGTTACATTTCAGCAAAACGAGATTGTAACGTTGATAAACGTTTGTTCGATTTGAAAAGGCCTTATCCACCCATGCAGCTAAGGTTTGAGGAAAGCAACATCATAGTCAAGGTACTAACCATTAGTTATGTGGCGTAGCGTTAATGCTAGGTGCACGCTAACACATTCCGTACAAAATAAGTCCATAACGTTATGTTAGCTAACTAACGCTGATTAACTTTGTGTGGCCAATTACCTTATCAGATTCAAATGAATTGCAGTGCAATCTAAGCGAGTGTTTAAACGGACCCATCAGAGTCCATCTCCACTCCACCCACCTCGACTTTCCAGGCACGTTAACATTATTAGCTAGCTAACGTTAGCATTGCTAATGGCTAGTTAGTTACACAACTTTTTTTTTTTTACTTGTGTGCTGGGTTGGCAGAATGTCAACTCAGTTTAACAATATTAGCTAGAATGTGTTAATTTAATTAATGTAGCTAGCTATTTAACTGTACACACATAGAGGAATACCAAAGCAAAGGCAAAACGTTCAAACTGACCTGTGCTGCTGCGAAAACTCGGAAATGATGAGGTCTCCAATCCCCTGCCTTACTAGGAGCACTTGCTGGGCAAAGCAGCGCCGTGTTCGGTGTTCAGCAGTGACCTTACAATAAATTATAACCGTATCTATAATTATACGGTCTTCATAACTATCATATAAGGAGTAAAATCGTTATCATTTTCGTCCGTATTTGATGCTACGCTCTTGCTAACAATCCCATACTAGCTAGTCGTTTTGCAAAAGATATTCGCGAGCGAGCGACGTCCCCTGCTTGATATTATAGCGCTCAGCGTTCTGACGTGCTTGCATCTTCAACAATGATGAACGTGTCCGCAAAACTATCATGCACGCGCAAAATAATTGCGTCAAAGACAATACTGTACTCCGTGAATTGAACTGAGATTGATCATTTATATAGGTAATTTACATTTTCGGAATAGGCCTACTTGAGGAAACAAATAAAAAAGGGACAATATGAAATGTTTAAAATAGATTAAAGCGTTATTAGGTGAACCAGTCCCCATGGTTTACGGGTGACCCAAATTATATTATATTACTATAAGAGTTCTGAAATCCCTATTACAAGCCATACCATAAACCAGGTGCAAAAGCGATTTGAGAACAATTCAAAGTTCCAACCTTTATGAAGTTCACAGCAGTTTATATGTAGGCATAGAAGAGTCATTGAATAATGAATCTCTTTGGTCTTCAGTTTCCATCGAGATTCAGTCCGTAGTCGGTTTCCATCATTAAAAATGAATCACTGACCTGACGTCAGGATACTAAGAGATCTTTTGTTTATCCCAAATTACACCCTATTACACTTTGGTGCACTACTTTTAACCAGGACCTTAATCAGGAGTCTGATTAAAATAAGTGCTATATAGGGAATAGGGTGTTATTTGGGATGTAACCCTTGTTTCCCGCCATAGGTCACAACAGCCTCAAAACACAGAATAGTGTCAGTCAAGTAAGCATGTGCCAGCCTCTTTTAGTAGCCTACTGTAGAGAGGAATGTGATCTCTGTCAGTGTCCCCCCCCCCCCCCCAATAGCTTTAAACCATCTTCATAGTTTATCATTGAATCATATACCAGAGGTAAGGTAGCTGACTGTTATCTTAAAGACATAGAAGCTTTGAACTCTTTTAAGAGACAGGTTTCCTGTGTTGGTGACCCATATTCATGGTTCTGTGTTTTTGCTAGTGCCAACATCAAGGAAGCCTTTTTTTTGTTGTTAAGTGTGTGTTGTATCTCAACCAAGTACCACAAAATAATAGGTACCATGGAGCTCCGTGTATTATCGTACACTACAGTATTGTAAACATGTGCACCACATCTGGCTGGCCACACCTGACCTTTTCCCCATGGCCCCTCTGTCTGTTCTTGTCTACCTGACACACAAACTTACACACACTCTCTTAGAAAAAAGGTTCCAAAAGGCTTCTTCAGCTGTCCCCATAGATGAACCCTTTTTGGTTCCAGGTAAAACCAGTTTTGGTTCCAGGGTTCTACATGGAACCCAAAAGAGCGCTCCCTGGAACCAAAAAGGGTTCTGAAAAGGGTTCTCCTATGGGCACATCCAAAGAACCCTTTTAGGTTCTAGATAGCACCTTTTTTTCTAAGAGTGTGTACAGACGTACACACACCTTCCTATCTGCCCTGTCTACCTGACACACTGTTATCAGTTATTGCTGGGGAAGTAATTATCAGGAGGAGACATGGTCTGGCTGGTAGATTATAGACAACAGCCAGAGGCATGCCGGGCTGGGGGAAAAGTTTATCATGTGTCTACATGCATCTTGTCAGTCTCATCTTGTGAGCTTAATAGTGCGATGGGCTCATTGCTGTGGGTTGGTGGAGGGCAGTGAGGGCTGTAAATGTAATAACAAGTTTGTGAACATGGATTGAGAGAGGGCTGTTATGTGAGAGTAACTGTAACAAGAGTTTGTTTTACGTGTTCTTCCACATTGTGATATAACTTATTGTTTAAGAAGAACATAATGGAGAAAAACACATTTGATGTTAGACAGCAGCAGTTCTAAAATAGCAGTTCACTTCTTTTAAATGGACTTCAAACAATTTAATCAGGAGAGTAATCGAATATAAATATAAACCAAATTATAGTATTTAGAGGTATCTCTGTGGTGTAAGTCTCCTCATATTTTGTTTAGTGGTTACCAGTGAAAATATTCCGTGTTGATTCAGTCAATGTGGTCTTTGTGTAAATAAAGTCACATTTGCTTAATTTGAGATATGATTGTCAACTGTAATATCACTCACAGATATTGACACTCTCCTCCCTGAATAAACATGTTAAGTGCTGATGGCTGGTAATGGAAATAAGATCATCACTGCTTATAGAAACACTACAGAAAGATAGTGCATGACATCATTACATTACCAACAAGTGAACTTGCTCATGATTGCAGGGTTAAGGAGAAAGAGCTTTGAAAATACAGTATGTTTACAGACATGGTCCTTCATTCACTAATGCAAAGTAATAATAGCCTATATGTTAAGTGGTAATATGCATTGGTGTTTTCAAATTCATCTACTACTGTGTGGTATAGATAGCCAAGGTAATGTTTATTTTGCCACAGCAAATACTAGGCTTGTTGTGGATCTAAAACATTCAACATAGTCTCAACTGTGCCACCTAGTGGGAAAGGTTATACAACAATAACAATCACTCAAAACACATACTGTACTTCACCCTGTATCTGGAGGAAGAAATATCAGTCAATAGAAAAATATGTTTGAGTCTAACATTGGATATAGGTGGTTTTCATTCAAATGTATGTACCTATTCAGACTTAAAACCAATGAATTTGTAAGTTAAAGTTGTTGACTTTTTTCTCTTATTAAAAGACTAAGAAAATATATTTTTCCACACAGAGAATATACCATCTTAGTAGAAGTACAGAATATGATGGTAGTACTACTGGGTTAAAGCTTTAGACTCAAGCTACTGTATGTTTCTGTTGAAAGCCAATGATGGAAGGTCACTGGAACCATAAAAATAGAACCTGAGGGACTTTGGCTAATCTGGTCATTCTATTAAATGGCTGAAACCAACCCTGCTAGATCTTATAGTTTGTCAATCTCCACAGACGTGAGGGTGACATCATTATAGATGACCAGGTGTTTGATGGATTGGATGTCACGGATGCGGTGTTTGAACTCCAGGATGTGTGAGCTGTTCACTGCCACCTTGAACTCACTGTTAGTGCACATGATCTTCATCTGGAAAAACACAGGACCACAAACTCATTATTATGCAAAATCAAAGAATGTGTTAAGATATGACTGAAATGTAAATTAATATATTGATTGTAAAACATGATCTGTTGATCATGAATAACATTTGAATTTGTTTGACATTATTTTTAATTACCATAAAAATCATACAACTGAAAATATCGAGATGAATACAGGAGTGTCTAAAGATATTTTCCAAATGGCATCCTATTCAGTGCACTACTTTTGACCAAAGCATGTTCTGTTCAAAAGTTGTGCACTATATAGGGGGGTGCCATTTGGGACAAAACCTAATTCTCAATGGACCCCAGCCATCATGGTTTTAAAACTCTGATTGGTTGACATGAAGTAAAGCAGAAGATAGATTCCTCACCTCGAAGGGCTGGCCCTGAGTGAAGGGGAAGTGATTGTGCTCTCTCTCCTCTTTGCCCCATGTATTGCCTATCTGACTGTTCCGCACAATCGTTTTCTTTCCCTGGTCATTAAAGCGTGGGTTTAAGTGCATGGCAATGTCATTCCCTTTGGTTAGATTGATGGTGAACCTACAGGGAGATAATAGCAGTGTTCATACCAACTCCTTGTCACTCATTTTCTTTTCAAACAATTTGTTTGGCTTGACAATGAGCAATGGAATTTCAAGAGCACAAACATATTTGGGACGAAGCTAATAACATAGTGGTAAACCTTGGATTTTGTGACATTTACGTCATCAATGCGTTTATCTAGTAGTGTCGATTACAAGTCAGACAACAGCATTATGTTTTGTGATGAATGTGTGTGTGTGTTCTATGAGCCACATGCTCAACAGCACTCAGCGACATTCTCCATGTGTGAGCTTTTTGAGTTTGTGGCCATAGTTACTGTAGGCCTACTCTTGACTTCAAAGTGATTGGTATTATCTGGTATTGAATTCATCACAGATCATTTGTTCTATTCTCACCCATTGTCCTTACATTAGTTAAATTGTATTCAGTCGAGGTTTGGAAATAATGATGTCAAGATGCTCTTTTGGGATTACTGTCTGCCAACCTCTTTCAAAAGGGGCCTCATTGATTTACATTTGACAGTAATCTAGATTTGTTAACTACCCAGAGCTTGATTATCTAGATCCTCTCGTCTAACTTCTATTAGTCTCCGTTTACATCCTGAGATGGATACTTATGCATCACACACTTTGAAGAACAAAAGAACAACCGTTTGTATTTGATAAGATTTTAGTCCTTATTAGATTGAGAGTAGCAGTAGAAGTAGCCAGGTCCCAGATCTGTTTGTGCTATCATTCCAACTCCTTGTCATGCCAAATATCATGTATAGGATGACAAGTGGCAAGGAGTGGGATGATGGCACAAACAGACTAGTACTTAGGTTATGGTATAAGATGTTTGCAGGCAACATATCAAGGAAAGGCATTCCATTTGTGTACCTACTGCTGGCTACAAGACTGAAATAACTGAGCAACATTAAGAATCAAAGTGTGGAAATAGCTACAATGTAGATCTTCACAATTTACCACGGAAACTATATTTTGCTGTGAATACTGACATTTTGGCATTTTGGTTAACTGTCCCACGAATTGTGATGAGCATCTTGTCGTAGCATCCATTTGGCAGATTCAGGTCATATGGCACTTTCTGTTGGGGAAATAAAATGGGTTTGTTGAAAACAGCAAATAAAAACAGCCAAAACCAGTTGAGTGTCATTAGGACAGGCTTACAACAATGTCTGAGTAGAGGTCTTGAGGGCTAATCTGTCACAAAGATATTTCTGAACCATGCAGAACCTTGCTCATGGTTTTTCAAACCGTCATAACCAACATCCTCAGGATTGAATGTCTTCTCTTACCAGTGAACTATTTTGTGGAGCAGTTGGTTGGGCAGGGCCTGGACCGGGGCTTGGCCATCCGGGTGCAGTAGGTTGGCTAATCTGTCCTGGCTGCCCTGGCCATGTCGGCTGACTGGGCTGTCCCCCACCTGGTTGTCCGGGCCAGGTTGGCTGGCCAGGCTGCCCCCCACCTGGTTGTCCGGGCCAGGTTGGCTGGCCAGGCTGCCCCCCACCTGGTTGTCCGGGCCAGCCGGGCTGCCCCCCTCCTTGTTGTCCGGGCCATGAGGGTTGGGAAGGGTTTGGTTGTTGTCCAGGCCACATGGGGGCGGGCTGGCCTGGTTGACCACCAGGCTGTCCTGGCCATGTTGGCTGGTTGGGTTGCCCACCAGGCCACACGCCCCCACTACCCTGCTGGTTGTTCTGGCCTGGCCAGCCCGGTTCACCACCCAGAGCATCTGAAAGCTGTAGGGGAAGAGGGGAAGCAGAGCGGGGTGAGAGAGGATTGATAGTGTGCACAAGTGGATGTGTCTCCTTGCTTAATTTCTCACTGGACCCAGCTAGCACATAATGTTCTGAGAACCATTTGTTTCTTAGAGCTTGGTGAGAGCGTGGAGTCCTATGGTTATTTTGCATACAACCTACCCACAATTTTCTGGGAATAGTGATTTGCCTTTGGAACATTCTCAGCACATTTAAGGAACTTGACAAGTGTCTCCTGACCGCTCCTGTCTCAGCCTCCAGTATTTATGCTGCAGTAGTTTATGTGTCGGGGGGCTAGGGTCAGTTGGTTACCTGGAGTACTTCTCCTGTCTTATCCAGTGTCCTGTGTGAATTTAAGTATGCTCTCTCTAATTCTCTCGTTCTCTCTTTCTCTCTGAGAACCTGAGCCCTAGGACCATACGTCAGGACTACCGGGCATGATGACACCTTGCTGTCCCCAGTCCGCCTGGCCTTGCTGCTATTCCAGTTTCAACTGTTCTGCCTGCGGTTACGGAACCCCTACCTGTCCCAGACCTGCTGTTTTCAACTCTTAATGATCGGCTATGAAAAGCCAACTGAGATTTATTCCTGATTATTATTTGACCATGCTTGTCATTTATGAACATTTTGAAAATCTTGGCTCTCTCTAATTTTCTCCTTCTCTCTTTCTTTCTCTCGGAGGACCTGAGCCCTAGGACCATACGTCGGGACTACCGGCCGTGGTGACTCCTTGCTGTCCCCAGTCCGCCTGGCCTTGCTGCTATTCCAGTTTCAACTGTTCTGCCTGCGGTTATGGAACCCCTACCTGTCCCAGACCTGCTGTTTTCAACTCTTAATGATCGGCTATGAAAAGCCAACTGAGATTTATTCCTGATTATTATTTGACCATGCTTGTCATTTATGAACATTTTGAAAATCTTGGCTCTCTCTAATTTTCTCCTTCTCTCTTTCTTTCTCTCGGAGGACCTGGGCCCTAGGACCATGCGTCGGGACTGCCGCCCGTGGTGACTCCTTGCTGTCCCCAGTCCGCCTGGCCTTGCTGCTATTCCAGTTTCAGCTGTTCTGCCTGCGGTTATGGAACCGCCACCTGTCCCAGACCTGTTGTTTTTCAACTCTTGATGATCGGCTATGAAAAGCCAACTGAAAATTATTCATGATTATTATTTGACCATGCTTGTCACTTATGAACATTTTTGAACATCTTGGCATAGTTCTGTTATAATCTCCACCCGGCACAGCCAGAAGAGGACTGGCCACCCCTCATAGCCTGGTTCCTCTCTAGGTTTCTTCCTAGGTTTTGGCCTTTCTAGGGAGTTTTTCCTAGCCACCGTGCTTCTACACCTGCATTACTAGCTGTTTGGGGTTTTAGGCTGGGTGTCTGTACAGCACTTCGAGATATTAGCTGATGTACGAAGGGCTATATAAAATAAAATTGATTGATTGATTGATTGACAAAATAACAATTTTCTTGGTATTTCATTATTTTAACAAAATGTGTCTTAAAAGTTCAAACATGGTTACCTTTCATTTCAATTTTGGTCATGTTCTAGGAACGTTCAACTGGCTTGACATTAGTCCATATTAGGCTCACTTGGGCCGAAGATGTCTCTTTTATTTTTTTAAGGTCTATGTCCCTAGAGTTGGAAAATGTGTGATAGCAGTGCAGCAATCATGCCAGTCGGTATAAAATATTACGTTGCGGCCCGCCCACCTCTGGGGAAAACAATCTGTGGTTACCTAGGTTACTCCATTGACTCGCAGCAAAAACAAAAAAATTGCATTTGAAAAATTCAAGTTATCTGCTTGTTTTAGTCAATTACAAAACTACATGTCTAAAGATCACTTTTCAACATTGCCTGCTCGCAACTGGTTTCTCACTACTTAGAAAAACGTAATATTGTAGGGCTTTCCTCATGCCCCTTTTCATGATGCTGCTAACCACGTGAGTGAGTGCTAGCTACCGACTGGAACATTAAGCTAGCAAAACCAACACCACAAACAGACTACACAGCTACAAGTAGGTTTTACCTGAGATTAAATGTTTTCCACACACATAGAGTAGCTACACGTAGCCTACATGGACACCGGGTCCCCACATTTCCCACGCTGAATAGCCTGAAGCCACAGGGCACTTCTCGCAGGCTCCATTTCCCTACATAGTTTCAATGAACCGTAAGTCAGGATTTTTTACCTGGTTAACGAGCAGTTTTTTGGCATGTTTTATTATTTCTGTATAACAAAAAATGAACAATAAAGTTGGCTCTTTTACAATGGGGGTCAATGGGAAAGAATGTTTGTATTCCCCAATTTGTGGGCGTGGTCGAGGGGAATTCCTTCTTATGACATGAACAACGACTCGGTAGTGCTCTTTATTTCATCCCTCCATCCTATTCATTTTTTCCCCAAAGGGATTTTATCCTGACAAACAATGTCATGCAACAAGTTATTGCTCACGTATACATGTGTAATTGGAAAGCTTAGATTCACAGCTATCCTGCAGACAATTTCGAAATGTTCAGGTCAACAGAACTTTGACTTCTATGTTAGATATCAAATGTACCTGTATAAATGGCTTTAAAAAGGGAAAGCATGATACATTTAAAAAACTTTGACAAGTGATTTGGAAAGGTAAGGAAATTACCTTTCAAATTATATTTAATCAACTTTGAAATGACCAGCTACAACTATTGTAAAAAAAGAAAAGAAAAAAGCTCCCATATGCGCATTGACATTAGAATGTTGAAAGCTTAGCCATAGAATTCCATGTAATTGGACAGCTATGTTTTTGTATTCTAACTTTGATAAGAGGCAGCAAATTGCACACACACAGCTAGGCCTGGTTATTAAAAAGATTTGTAGATACAGGTCCATCAGAGAATTCACACATTAACCCCACAGAAGCCTTTTTCCAATATTGCCACCAAACTACTCAATGGGGTCTTATTGGACCACACCTGTTTGAAATGTAATTGTAGTAACACCAGAAATATCTTAAAATGTTCATGTAGAATGATGTAGAATACACAACCACATGACAGGTGTGCCAGATATACAGATGTTAAATTATTCACAGAATTGTGTTAATTAAGAATGTGCCCAAAAAGGGTGGCTACTTTGAAGAATCTTAAATATATTTTGATTTGTTTAACACTTTTTTGTTTACTACATGATTCCATATGTGTTATTTCATAGTTTGTCTTTACTATTATTCTACAATGTAGAACATAGTAAAAATAAAGAGTAGGTGTCCAAACTTTGGACTGGTACTGTATATTGAGGCAAACATTATAGACAGTACCCTATTGGCAAAATAAAACTCAATTGATTGAACATTAACATTTCTTCAATATGATTTACATTGACAGTGAATTCAGAAAGTATTCAGACCCCTTCACTTTTTCAAAATGTTTGTTACGTTACAGCCTTATTCTAAAATGTATTAATCTACACACAATATCCCATAATGACAAAGTGAAAACAGGTTTTTAGAAATGTTGGCAAAAGTATATTAAAAAAGAAATACCTTATTTACATAAGTATTCAGACCCTTTGCTATGAGGCTCGCAATAGAGGTGCATCCTGTTTCCATTGATCATCCTTGATGTTTCTACAACTTTATTGGAGTCCACTTATGATAAATTCAATTGATTGGACATGATTTGGAAAGGCACTCACCTGTCTATATAAGGTCCCACAGTTGACAGTGCATGTCAGAGCAAAAACCAAGCCATGAGGTTGAAGGAATTGTCCATAGAGCTCCAAGACAGGATTGTGTCGAGGCACAGACCTGACGAAGGGTACCCCAAAAAAATGTCTGCAGCATTGAAGGTCACCAAGAACAGTGGCCTCCATTCTTTTTAAAATTTCATTTATCATTTATTTATTCTCCTTTTTAACATTTTTTCTCCCCAATTGGTAGTTACAGTCTTGTCCCATCGCTGCTACTCCCGTACGGACTTGGGAGAGGTGCAGGTCGATTGTCATGTGTCCTCCGAAACACGACCCTGCCAAGCCGCACTGCTTCTTGACCCACTGCTCGCTTAACCTGGAAGCCAGCCGCACCAAAGTGTCGGAGGAAACACCGTACAACTGGCGACCAAAGTCAGCGTGCATGCGCCCGGCCTGCCACAAGGAGTTGATAGAGTGCGATGGCATAAGGCCATCCCGGCCGGCCAAACCCTCCCCGAACCCGGACAATGCTGGGCCAATTGTGCACCGCTTTGACACTGCCTGGGATCGAACACAGGTTTGTAGTGACACCTCAAGCACAGCGGCCTCCATCATTCTTAAATGGAAGAAGTTTGGAACCACCAAGACTCTTCCTAGAGCTAGCCGCCCAGCCAAATGGAGCAATCGGGGGAGAAGGGCCTTGGTCAGTGAGGTGACCAAGAACCCCAGTTCCTCTGTTGAGATGGGAGAACCCTCCAGAAGGACAACCATCTCTGCAGCACTCCACCAATCAGGCTTTTATGGTAGAGTGGCCAGACGGAAGCCACTCCTCAATAAAAGGCACGACAGCCTGCTTGGAGTTTGCCAAAAGGCACCTAAAGGACTGTCAGATCATGAGAAACAAGATTATCTGGTCTGATTAAACCAAGATTGAACTCTTTGGCCTGAATTCCAAGCGTCACGTCTGGAAGAAACCTGGCACCATCCCTATGGTGAAGCATGGTGGTGGCAGCATCATGCTGTAGGGATGTTTTTCAGCGGCAGGGACTGGGAGACTAGTCAGGATCGAAGCAAAGATGAATGAAGCAAAGTGCAGAGAGATCCTTGATGAAAATCTGCTCCAGAGCACTCAGGACCTCAATCTGGGGCAAAGGTTCACTTTCCAAGAGGACAATGACCCTAAGCACACAGCCAAGACAACGCATTAGTGGCTTCGGGACAAGTCTCTGAATGTCCTTGAGTGGCCCAGCCAGAGCCCGGACTTGAACCCAATCGAACATCTCTGGAGAGACCTGAAATTAGCTGTGCAGCAACACTCCCCATCTAACCTGACAGAGCTTGAGAGGATCTGCTTTGAAGAATGGGAGAAATTCCCCACATACAGGTGAGCCAAGCTTGTAGCATAATACCCAAGAAGACTTGAGGCTGTAATCGCTGCCAAAGGGGATTCAAAGTACCAAGTAAAGGGTCTGAATACTTATGGTACCAGTCAAAAGTCTGGACACCCCTACTCATTAAAGGGTTTTTCTTTATTTTGACTATGTTCTACATTGTAGAATAATAGTGAAGACATAAACTATGAAATAACACATATGGAATCATGTTTTATATTTTATATTTGAGATTCTTCAAAGTAGCCACCCTTGATGACAGCTTTGCATACGCTTGGCACTCTCTCAACCAGCTTCATGAGGAATGCTTTTCCAACAGTCTTGAAGGAGTTCCCACATATGCTGAGCACTTGTTTGCTGCTTTTCTGTCACTCTGCGGTCCAACTCATCTCAAACCATCTCAATTGGGTTGAGGTCAGGTAATTGTGGTGTGTTTTGGGTATTTATCCTGTTGAAAAACAAATGATAGTCCCACTAAGTGCAAACCAGAAGGAATGGCGTATTGCTGCAGAATGCTGTGGTAGCCATGCTGGTTAAGTGTACCTTGAGTTTGAAATATATCACTGACAGTGTCACCAGCAAAGCACCACCACAAGAACAAATTCTTATTTACAATGACGGCCTAGGAACAGTGAGTTAACTGCCTTGTTCAGGGGCAGAACGACAGATTTTTACCTTGTCAGCTCAGGGATTCGATCTAGCAACCTCCTGGTTACTAGTCCAACACTCTAACTAACCACTAGGCTACCTGCCGCCCCAGTGGGAACCACACATGCGGAGCTCATCCGTTCACCTTCTTCGCGTCTCACAAAGACAGAGGTTGGAACCCAAAATCTCACATTTGGACTGATGAGGAAAATAAACTATTTAGAATAAGTATGTAACGTACCAAAATGTGGAAAAATTCAAGAGGTCTGAATACTTTCTGAATTCACTGTATAGGCCTATGCAGCCTATTTATATTTGAAGGCAGTCATCTCTGCTTTCATTTTAAGCATATTTTTATCCTTCACTTGTTTGTGACAATTGCAAACACTTTGGCAACTTTGCATTTGTAGTCAACTTCGTTTTTAAGTTATCGGCGGTCACAGTCAGACAGATCAACTTCTTCATGCTATGTTTAGCTGAGATCTGTGAATAAAGTGACGCGGAAGGGCAAAAAAACATCTAATGACGCACTTAGCTGTTCTGCGAGTCGTCTGAGGTAAGTAACTAGCGTTTAAGTGCAACTTTAGTAACGATGGTTTTGGGAAACAGCTGGGAGATTGAATGATGCTCCTACGAAGGTTCTAACGATGAACTTAGACTTAAGATGCTGGGCCCTGAACATTTCCGAAAATGTGTCTGATGGATAGCTGTGAATCTAAGCTTTCCAATGATAAACTGACGTTGTTTGTCATAGGGTAAAATTAATGGGATGGAGGGATGAAAGAAAGAGTGATAACACAGAAAGCTACCATTGCTGCACTGCTATCACACATTTTTCAACTGGGGGACATAAACCTTTAAAAAAAATAATCTTATGAGACATCGTTGGCCCATGTGAGCCCAACACCCCAAATGTTCTCAAATAGTTCAGTGAAAGTTCTTCAGTGGGAATTTCAGTACTTCAGCATAGCGTTTCCTACAGGTTTCCTCATTTAAAAGTAATGTCCTCAAATTGTTCCAAGAAAGTAAAGAAAATTGCATAAAAAAGTTGCATAAAACCACAAGAAAACATTAGAACGTTCTCTGAACGTTACTAAAGTGATTTAAAAACATATACATTCCATTCTCAGCATAAAAAAACTCACTCTATCCTTTATCTTGTTAAGTGTGTTCAGGTGCGTTTGCTGCGCCCACTAACGGGCCACACCCGATCTTAATGAGTGCTTGTTTCCTTTGAAATGGGGTCTGTTTGAACAGACAAAAATTAACAGCTTTGTAGGCATAAAAACAAAATGGCATGCTTGCGCCATCCTGGTGTTTCAGTGGAATAAATCCTTCAATAGAGAACAGACAATTATAGGGTTGAATCTCACTGATGCCGTGTCACAACAACAAATTGCAAGATTAATGCCTAAGGAAATTAATTTACATGTGCTTGGCGTTCAAAAAAGCTAACCCCAAAATAAGCTAGCAGTGTTAAAAGTCTTGAAACATTCAGGTGAAGGTTAAGGAAGTTATTCAAAAACCTCAAAATAACCTATAATTTGTATTCTCTGTGTTAATAAAACCCCACAGGAAAATTTAAGGATCCAGATTAAAACGTTTGCATAATCTCCCTGCAATCTAAAAATAAACGTTCCCAGAACAGGCTACATTTTGACTTCCTGAAACCAGAAACATACGTTCCCACAACTTCCAAGGAACCAAATGTGCTAGCTGGGGAATACAGTGAGCGCTTTATTGCTTATAGTATTAAGCATTCTTGCAATTTGATAGAATATTAGAAAAAGTGTTTACTTACATCCATTGTATCTGAAAAGAAGAGTGAAATGTTTGAGTTAAAATTATTGCATGTTTTAAATACTTCATCCAGACAGGTCTTGAGAGGAAAGTATGCTCAAATGTTTATATGACAAACGTTAGCCGTAGTCGTAGTCTTTTCTGTGGAACCATACAGATGAGTAATGTTTTCTGTACAGAATTATAAGAATGCATTCATGTCATAAGACTGTATCAATCAGGGGAACACCTATCCTATCCTCACCACACCCATTTGGAATTTTCTTTCATATGCATCAGACCAGAGCTAATTTGAGTCTGGATATTGGTGGAGGTAAGGTGTTTATTTCAACAGACAAAGCCATAATAACGTTCTGACATCATTCTACCCACCTTCCCCACACACACCCTTCGCTCCTCCAGGTCCATCTCCCTTTAGCAGCCCTGCAGTAGACTAAAAACTATGGGTGACAGGGCTTTCAGTTGCTCCGCAACTGTGGGACGCACTTCCAGACACTATTAGGGCTGCAGAGTCTCTGTCCTTTAAGGCACAGCTCAAGACTGTGCTTTCAGAAAAGCTTTCAAGGACCTCTGCTAGTATTCTGGCCACACCTGTATATAACTTTGATTGTTGTCTGTGTTGTTTTTATTATTATACATTATACTTTTTTTAAATTAATGTGCACCTTGGGTCTGAGAAAAGCACTTTACAAATTAAAATAATTATCATTATAATAGCCTATAATATATAATAGCTCCGAACACATTAGATATATTTCAAATGTAAACTAAAAGTATTTATTCAAAATTAGCCTACTTCCTGGATTCTTTGTATACCATGAGGCCTAACTAACAATTGTCATGATCATGAGGAGGAGGGATGATTCTCTGCTATATTTAGATTCCTAACCGGATATGTACTGACTGCTATTACTGTCCTATCAAACAGAGTATAAATGTGAAAACAGAGGGGCAGTAATAAAAAAGCATTAAAAAAATTGCACTTGTATTTTCCTAATAGCTCTGACTTTGCTTATAACTTCTTTATCGAGGAAAGATGTAGGACTGTGATACAGTATGTGGTTGTCTCACCTAGCTATCTTAAGATGAATGCACTAACCAAGTAGCTCTGGATAGGAGCGTCTGCTTAATGACTAAAATATTTTTCAGTCTACCTAGAGCAAACATTCAGTCATATTGCGCAGTTTTGTGGAATGTTCAGTGCCTCATGGAAACTATGCACTCTTTGAAAAACGAGTTCCAAAAGGGTCCTTTGGCTGTCCCCATAGGAGAACCCTTTCCCCCACCAGGTAGAACATGTTTAGTTCCAGGTAGAACACTCACTGGAAAGGGTTTTACATTGAACCCAAATGGGTTCTACATTGCACAAACAAGGGTTCTTTAAAGGGTTCTCTTATGGGGACAGCCAAAGAACCGTTCTAGATAGCAAATATTTTTCTAAGAGTGTGGTTCACAACACATGAATCGCAGGTACTATCTTCTGTAAAAACCTTTCCGGTCCTCACTCGTTTTGCAAGGCCACGGATCAACTTAAGCAGCAGGAATCCATTTGGGATCGTTGACATGACATTTTTAAGCGGTGTGCGCTGTGATACAGAAGATATCATACTGCATATCCAGTGTGAGATACTGTATATCTAACCATCCGACATCAAAATATCTCTTCCTGGTTATGTAATATGCCCTCTCTCCCTACACAGAAGCTGTTGTAAAATTCAACGTGAACCTTCCTTAAAACTAATATTAGTATAAGAATGCACAAAAACGAATTCCTCCAGATTACAGTACAAGCAGTTGATACACAATACAAAGCAATGGCTGGTGTATGACCCAAACGAAGACATACCTGTTAGTAGCTCCGTTCAGTTGGCAGAGATACAGTAGACAGGGAAGGCTGTGTGTCAGTGTATATATTAACTGGTTCCCCCACAAGGCCACACCTTTATTTCCCGGTCTCGCTTCTGAGAGACCACACCCGCAGAGTAACTTTCCCACCAGCATTAAAAGTATGTACAACAAAATGGCGCACAGGTTTCTGTGTTTATTTGTGAGTTTCTTTCTTAAACAGCACAATTATGAATAATAGTAATATGAGGTTCTTACAGTTATCTGTTAAATGTTTAGTTATGATGAGAGAAACCTTTCCACGGAAAGTTTCCATGTGTATACATGTTGCGCCTGGATGGGTGTGTTTGCAGACTGTCCAAACCACAAAGGTCTAATGCACAGCAAAAAAAACAGTCCGTTTCTATGGTTTGTGGGTGTGGTTGGAATGCTATCAAGCATACTTTTTAAGGGTGCGCTGTTTGTAGAAGTCAAACCCCCGAGTCGAAAATATACAGGTTAGAACAAGAGGATTCTAATATCCCATAACTCTTTGCCTAATTGCGGAATAATTCTAAACAATGGGACCAGCAATGTGAGCGAAAATAACTGGAAGTTAATGTTAACTGTACAGAAAAAAAACATCACAATGGAAAATTAACACAATCATAGTGAATTTGATCTAATTACTCAGCAAACACATAGTATAACTGTTTTACTGTCATTCTAATAATTTATCTACAGACACACACTAATTTATCTACAGACACACACTAATTTATCTACAGACACACACTTAATTGATTTCCTGACGGCTGGGCACTTTTTCAATGCAAATACTGTAGCATCAACAATGGCACTGGCCCTGGGTTTGTTTTCAAACGCTTCTGCATGGACTTATTAAGGGTGCGTTTGTAAATTGCCTCCAGTGTGTGAGAGTGCACTCTGGGTGGTAACTTCAGAGCGTTGTCAGCTTGCCTGTTCATATATTAAGAGCGTTTTGCTCTAGGAGCGTTCAGAGTGCACTCTGGACGTAAGGTTGATGAGGAGTAGGGTTGATCTGAGTGTTCTGATCTCACAACGACAGTCAACCACCCAAGCTAACTGGCTAAAGTTGGCTAGCTTGCTAGCTATTTTCAGACACAAATGAGAAAACATCTCACTGACCATTTTACTCACCCTAGCAGAGCTGGTTATGCTGCTTTTATGTTATCTAGAGTGTCAGTGACTGTAACTGTGCTGCTGGCAACAATTTAATAACTTTTTTGGCCAACATTTACTGACACCGGTCATATTCTTCGGGTGATTGATCCGTTATTCTGTGGTCTGGCACACTCGGAGTACTCTGAAATCGGAATAGATAGCCAGAGTCAATTTACTAACGCACTCTACACATCAAAACCTTGCCTTGTTAAATAATGGTTAAATTAAAAAAACATATACATACATACATATATATATATGCATATATATATGTATGCGTAATGTATGCGTATATATGTGGGAAGGTTGAAAGTTGTTTCTGAATGTTCTCTGAACAACTTGAGAACATAACTTTAAATAGAACCATGAGGAAACCTGTAGGAAACGTTATGCTGAATTACTGAAATGTCCACCTAAGGAACATATGGTTCAGGTTCTTATAACGTTATGTGATAGATGGGTATCTTGAGCCATTCCCAGAAGGTTGTATGCAGAATAACCATTGGACAAGCACACTCTCACCAATGTCTTAGACACATATGGTTCTCAAAAAGTTATATGCTAGATGAGTTGTTTCCTTTGAAATTAGGTCTTGTTTGAATGCTATGTATATACTGTGGGGCAAAAAAGTATTTAGTCAGCCACCAATTGTGCAAGTTCTCCCACTTAAAAAGATGAGAGAGGCCTGTAATTTTCATCATAGGTACACTTCAACTATGACAGTCAGAATGAGAAAAAAAAATCCAGAAAATCACATTTTAGGATTTTTAATTAATTAATTATCAAATTATGGTGGAAAATAAGTATTTGGTCACCTACAAACAAGCAAGATTTCTGGCTCTCACAGACCTGTAACTTCTTCTTTAAGAGGCTCCTCTGTCCTCCACTCGTTACCTGTATTAATGGCACCTGTTTGAACTTGTTATCAGTATAAAAGACACCTGTCCACAACCTCAAACAGTCACACTCCAAACTCCATTATGGCCAAGACCAAAGAGCTGTCAAAGGACACCAGAAACAAAATTGTAGACCTGCACCAGGCTGGGAAGACTGAATCTGCAATAGGTAAGCAGCTTGGTTTGAAGAAATCAACTGTGGGAGCAATTATTAGGAAATGGAAGACATACAAGACCACTGATAATCTCCCTCGATCTGGGGCTCCACGCAAGATCTCACCCCGTGGGGTCAAAATGATCACAAGAACGGTGAACAAAAATCCCAGAACCACACGGGGGGACCTAGTGAATGACCTGCAGAGAGCTGGGACCAAAGTAACAAAGCCTACCATCAGTAACACACTACGCCGCCAGGTACTCAAATCCTGCAGTGCCAGACGTGTCCCCCTGCTTAAGCCGGTACATGTCCAGGCCCGTCTGAAGTTTGCTGGAGAGCATTTGGATGATCCAGAAGTAGATTGGGAGAATGTCATACGGTCAGATGAAACCAAAATATAACTTTTTGGTAAAAACTCAACTTGTCGTGTTTGGAGGACAAAGAATGCTGAGTTGCATCCAAAGAACACCATACCTACTGGAAACATCATGCTTTGGGGCTGTTTTTCTGCAAAGGGACCAGGACGACTGATCCGTGTAAAGGAAAGAATGAATGGGGCCATGTATCGTGAGATTTTGAGTGAAAACCTCCTTCCATCAGCAAGGGCATTGCAGATGAAACGTGGCTGGGTCTTTCAGCATGACAATGATCCCAAACACACCGCCCGGGCAATGAAGGAGTGGCTTCGTAAGAAGCATTTCAAGGTCCTGGAGTGGCCTAGCCAGTCTCCAGATCTCAACCCCATAGAAAATCTTTGGAGGGAGTTGAAAGTCTGTGTTGCCCAGCAACAGCCCCAAAACATCACTGCTCTAGAGGAGATCTGCATGGAGGAATGGGCCAAAATACCAGCAACAGTGTGTGAAAACCTTGTGAAGACTTACAGAAAACGTTTGACCTCTGTCATTGCCAACAAAGGGTATATAACAAAGTATTGAGATACACTTTTGTTATTGACCAAATACTTATTTTCCACCATAATTTGCAAATAAATTCATTAAAAATCCTACAATGTGATTTTCTGGATTTTTTTTTCTCATTTTGTCTGTCATAGTTGAAGTGTACATATGATGAAAATTACAGGCCTCTCTCATCTTTTTAAGTGGGAGAACTTGCACAATTGGTGGCTGACTAAATAATTTTTTGCCCCACTGTATATATGTATATATATTGGGTTAACTTGTTTGAACTCCAAGCACAGATATAAATTAATTTCCTCATACATTAATCATGCAAACACATTTCTTGTTTATGATGACACAGCATCAGTGAGATTTGAGCTTATGATCTTCTGTTTTCTATCCTTGAAATGAGTCCACTGTGGCACCGGAATGGAGCTAGAATGCCCTGTTTTATTACGCATACAAAGTTGTTCATTTGAGTATTCAAACAAGACCTAATTTCAAAGGAAACAACTAATCTAGCATATAACTTTTTGAGAACCATATGTGTCTAAGACATAGGTGAGAGTGTGCTTGTCCAATGGTTATTTTGCATACAACCTTCCCACAATGTTCTGGGAATGGCTCAAGATACCCATCTATCACATAACGTTATAAGAACCTGAACCATATGTTCCTTAGGTGGACATTTCAGTAATTCAGCATAACGTTTCCTACAGGTTTCCTGATGGTTCTATTTAAAGTTATGTTCTCAAGTTGTTCAGAGAACATTCAGAAACAACTTTCTTCTGTGAGGAATTTCAGTACTTCAGCATAATATGTTCTGCAGGTTTCCTCGTGGTTCTATTTAAGTTCATGTTCTCAGAACATTAAGAAAACGTTCCATAAAAAAACAAGAAACATTAGTAATGTTCAAAGAATGTTCTAAGAATGTTATTTAAAAACATATACATTTCGTTCTCAGCATCAACAAAACTCTCTCTATCCTCTTATCTTGTTCAGTGTGTTGGCCGCGCCCACTAATTGGCGACACCTGATCTTAATTAGTGCTTGTTTCCTTTGAAATGGGGTCTGTTTGAATAAACTAAAATGAACAGCTTTGTATGAGTAAAAAAAGATGGCATGCGTGCACCATCCTTGTAGCACAGTGTACTAATTCCAGGGATAGAGAACAGAAGATCATAGGTGTGAATCTCACTGACGCATGTCACAATAAAAAATGTGTTTGCATGATTAATGCTTAAGCAAATGAATTTCCATGTGTCATGTCTGTGCTTGGAGTTCAAAACAGTTAAAAAATCTTACTGAAACATGTTCTCGGAGTGTTACTTAATTATCTTCAGGGCCTCCTGAGTGGCACAGTGGTCTAAGGCAGTGCTAGAGGTGTCACTACAGATCCGGGTTTGATCCCAGGATGTGTTGCAACTGGCCGTGACCAGGTGACTCATGAAGTGACGGACAACTGGCCCAGCTTCGTCCGGGTTAGGGGAGGGTTTGGCCAGCTGGGATGTCCTTGTCCCATCACGCTCTAACAACTCCTTGTGGCGGCCGGGCGCATGCACGCTGACTTCAGTCGCCAGCTGTACGGTGTTTCCTCCGACACATTGGTGCGGCTGGCTTCCGGGTTAAGCAAGCATGTGTCAAGAAGCAGTGCGGCTTGGCGGGGTCGTATTTCAGAGGACGCACGGCTCTCGACCTTTGCCTCTCCCGAGTCCATACGGGAGTTGCAGCGATGGGACAAGACTGTAACTACCAATTGGATATCACTAAAAAGTATCTAATAAAATGTATTATCTTCAAATAACCTAGAATTTTCATTTTCAGAACGTTAATAAAACCTTCCAGGCAAACTTTCAGGGGACTATAGTCTAATGTTTTCAGAACCTCTCTGCAACCTAAAAATGAACATTCTCAGAACAGGAACATTTTTCACTTCCGTTCTCAGAACGTTAAAAGGTCCATTATCAGCAACGATCACTCCTGTGTTCCAATGGCATGTTGTGTTAGCTAATCCAAGTTTAGCATTTTAAAAGGCTAATTGATCAGTATAAAACCCTTTTGCAATTATGTTAGCACAGCTGAAAACTGTTGTTCTGATTAAATAAGCAATACAACTGGCCTTCTTCAGACTAGTTGAGTATCTGGAGCATCAGCATTTGTGGGTTCAATTACAGGCTCAAAATGGCCAGAAACGAAGCTCTTTCTTCTGAAACTCGTCAGTCTATTCTTGTTCTGAGAAATGAAGGTTATTCCATGCCTTCTAGGCAGCGTGGCAAAGAAAAAGACATATCTCAGACTGGCCAATAAAAATAAAAGATTAAGATGGGCAAAATAACACAGACATTGGACAGAGGAACTCTGCCTAGAAGGCCAGCATCCCGGAGTCACCTCTTCACTGTTGACGTTGACACTATTGTTTTGCGGGTATTATTAAATGAAGCTGCCAGTTGAGGACTTGTGAGGCGTCTGTTTCTCAAACTAGACACTCTAATGTACTTGTCCTCTTGCTCAGTTGTGCACCGGGGCCTCCCACTCTTCGTTTTATTCTGGTTAAAGCCAGTTTGTGCTGTTCTGTGAAGGGAGTAGTACACAGTGTTGTACGAGATCTTCAGTTTCTTGTCAATTTCTCGCATGGAATAGCCTTCATTTCTCAGAACAAGAATAGACTGACAAGTGTCAGAAGAAAGAGCTTAGTTTCTGGCCATTTTGAGCCTGTAATCAAACTCACAAATGCTGATAATCCAAATACTCAACTAGTCTGAAGAAGGCCAGTTTTATTGCTTCTTTAATCCGAACAACAGTTTTCAGCTGTGCTAACATAATTGCAAAAGCGTTTTCTAAAGATCAATTAGCCTTTTAAAATGATAAACTTGGATTAGTTAACGCAATGTGCCATTGGAACACAGGAGTGATGGTTGCTGATAATGGGCCTCTGTACGCCTATGTAGATATTCCATAAAAAATCTGCCGTTTCCAGCTCAATAGTAATTTACAACATTAACAATGTCTACACTGTATTTCTGATCAATTTGATGTTATTGTAATGGGCCAAAAATGTGCTTTTCTTTCAAAAACAAGGACATTTCTACGGTAGTATATCTATTCCTTAAAGCTTTAGATTATGAACCATAGAGAAATAGCTGCTAATTTGATGGCAATTTAAAAGACTGTACACTGTGTTATTTATTTTTAAAGTTGTTTGTTATTTGGCAACCTCTCCAGCACATAATGATGTGCCTTGTGCTCTTACCTCAGCTACACTTTAAACAAGTTAGGCTTCTCCTAGCACACACATGCAAATGCACTCACACACACGCACACACACACACACACACGAATGTACACACACAAATGCACACACACAAATGCACACACATGCAAATGCACACATACACACGAATGCACACACATGCAAATGCACACGCAGCATTGCACACACACACACAATCGTAAGTATCATTATTTGATGTCATGCATGGGACATAAGTGAGTGCCTTACATAGAAAGTGCATAACAAATTATAGGATTGTAAGGATACTCATACACTATCCAATGGTCTGTCTGTGGCTTCTTTCTTCCTTACCCCGTCACAAAGCTGGCATATGATTCAGATAAGGTCAAATTCACTGACTGAAAGATCAATTTACCCTGAATGGCTTCAGAACTCACAACTGAACTGACTTGCCTAGTTAAATAAAGGTAAAAAAAAATAAAAAAAAATCAACATTTCTAGGAATGTGACCAGTGTTGAGCCAGACTCCTACACCTTGGATCAAAGAGAGAACCAGGCAGAAACACTGAAATTCCCACTTAATAACATTGTTTTTTACTATTTTCCCAAACATTAGAGATCTTTAATAGACACTCTTATCCAAAGAAACTTACAGTAGTGCATACATACATTTGTATACTTTTATTGAGTACTGGTACTGTGTGGGAATTGAACCCACAATGCTGGCATTTCAAGTTGGATAACATTTCTAGAATATTACCAAAATGTCAATTAAACACAACAATGTTTGAACTTTTAGGATACGTTCATTTAAAGTAATGACATTTTTTTTTGTCAAGTTCCTTAAATGTGCTGAGAATGTTCCAAAGCCAAGCAGGTAGCCTAGCGGTTAGAGCGTAAGGCCAGTAACTGAAAGGTTGCTGGCTCAAATCCCTGAGCTGACAAGGTTGAAATCTGTTGTTCTACCCCTGAACAAGGCAGTTCCCCGGTAGGCTGTCATTGTAAATAAGAATTTGTTCATAACTGGCTTGCCCAGTTAAATAAAGGTTAAAAGAAAAGCTATCCTGCACCATTCTGGGAAGGTTGTATACAAAATAACCATAGGACTCCACGCTCTCACCAAGCTCTAAGAAACATATGGTTCTCAGAACGTTATGTGCTAGCTGGGATGAATGCCTGCAAAAATATTAATGCCACCATACTTATCTCTTGAGTCCAAGCATACAAAATAACACGTTTTTATGTGTTTTAAAAATCCCAGTAGATAACAAAATTATCAAAATTGGAAGTACAACTATCCAAAGGTGCAAAATTATGGGAAATTACTCTCCTTTTATGCATTTTTTACCAAACAATTTCAAACACATCAAATCAAATATTATTCCTGATAAAAAAACAGATTGTGCAGGATTCATTCATTGGTATAATCACAATCCAATTCCATGTATTCAATACAAAAGTTGGTTTGCTCATAGTTTTGTAGACTTCCCATTAGCGCACAGAAACACAATACTCAATTGCAAACAGGATGCATGTTTTGGAATATTTGTATTCTGTACAGGCTTCCTTCATTTCACTCTGTCAGTTAGGTTAGTATTGTGGAGTAACTACAATGTAGTTTTCTCCCATCACAGCCATTCAACTCTGTAAATGTTTTAAAGTCACCATTGGTCTCGTGGTGAAACCTCTGAGTGGTTTCCTTCCTCCCCGGCAAATGAGTTAGGAAAGATGCCTGTATATTTGTAGTGACTGGGTGTATTAATACACCATCCAAAGTGTAATTAATAACTTCACCATGCTCAAAGGGATATTCAAGTTATATATATTTTTTTTAAATCTACCAATAGGTGTCCTTCTTTGCGAGGCATTGGAAAACCTCCCTGGTCTTTGTGGTTGAATATTTGTTTGAAATTCACTGCTCGACTGAGGGACCTTTCAGATAATTTTATTTGTGGGGTACAGAGATGAGGTAGTCATTCAAAAATCATGTTAAACACTATTATTGAATGCATTGTTCATACAACTTAGTATGTGACTTGTTAGGGATATTTTTACTCCTGAACTTATTTAGGCTTGCCATAACAAAAGGGGCAGAATACTTGGTCACTCACAGCATTTCAGCTTTTCATTTTTTATTAATTTGTTCAAACAATTTACATAATTCTACTTTGACATTATGGGGTGTTGTGTGTAGGCCAGTGACATTTAAAATATATATTTAATCCATTTTAAGTTCAGGCTGTAACAACAAAATGGGAAAAGAGTCAAGGGTTGTGAATACTTTCTGAAGGCACTGTACATACAGTGTGAATAATTCTCAGGCTACATAAATAACTTGAGTTGGAACAGACATGCATAGATCCTATTGCACATAGCCTACTGTGGTTTGGTGTATTTGAATAGAGCTTATTGTTCCTATTTGTTTAATAGTTCGGAAATTAAGTAATTAAGAGCTTTCAGTGGTTACATTGCGGGAGTAACACAGTTAACACACAAAGGCCAGCAGCAGTGGTGTTAGTGTTTAGATACTGGTGTGAATAGCGGAGTCTTGGATTTGGGTAAGTAGGATAATGTTTGTACTGGGTGGGCTTCTGTGGTATTATTCAAATGTATTCTACTGTATTCTATTGTTCTACTGCAAACTGTCACTGTGCAATGCATTGTTCTACTGTACATATGGGCCTACAGTAACCCCTTTTACCATGTAGGCTATATGCGAATTGGTAACACAAGATGATGATGATAATGATGATCTGAAGTTCTGTAAATGTATTTGATCATTGCTGTTCTGCTATAGATACTGTACATTTAAACACAGATGAAAAAATGACTTTTACACGATTGAGAAAAACTGTAACCTAACCTTACCTCAACCACCATAACCTTACCTCAACCCTCATCCCCTGGGGGAAGTGTCTTGCCATAGATTTTCAAGTAGATTTAAGGGAAATAGGAATTTCCCCCTAACCTAACCTTAGCCATAACCCTCAACATTATGCTCAAACCTGGCACCACCCTTAACCTAACACCTCTAAATAGGGCTCCCCGAACTCACAATTTAACCCCTGAATGTGACTTTAGTTGTCAATACAGTGAAAGGTGTGTTACATCCCCCGATTTCTGTGTTGTTGTGGGTTTGTATACATGTGTATGTATTTCAGGAAATGTCTATCCTGGATTCCCCCAAGCAACTGATTGGCCGGCCTCGTGGCAGATTGGAGCTGACCCCACCCTCTCGTCAGGGGATACAGTGAAAGGTGTGTTACATTCCCCGGTTTCTGTGTTGTTGTGGGTTTGTATGCATGTGTATGTATTTCAGGAAATGTCTGTCCTGGATTCCCCCAAGCAACTGAATGGTCAGCCTCGTGGCAGATTGGAGCTGACCCCGCCCTCTTGTCAGGGGATACAGCTGTCTGTAATTACAGACTCCTCCAGCTGTATAAAAGCCAGTGTTCCTTTGTTCAGATGGAGAGCTTATTGGTATGTCCTGTGTTGGTTGTTGTGCAGAGAGAGCTTATTGGTATGTCCTGTTTTGGTTGTTGCTCAGAGAGAGCTTATTGTTATGTCCTGTTTTGGTTGTTGCTCAGAGAGCTTATTGGTATGTCCTGTTTTGGTTGTTGCTCAGACAGTTTTTGTGAAGTATTTTGTAGCCGGTCCTGCTGAGGTATGTTTTTGTCACAAGGATTATTGAAATTGTTCAAGTTATGTTAGTATTACTGTTTTTCTTCCCAGGGGGGAAGGGGAAGGCACCTTGGGAGTGCTTAGGCAAGAGGCCTGCGGGCATGCATATACCCGTAGTAAGTACTCTGTCTATACACACTAGGTAAGACCTGGGCGGACCATCCCCTGTATTTTGGTTAGTGCGCCAGGTGGTGTTAGGTAGGTAAGATGGGAGAGGGGGGTTCTTTAACTTTGGTTCCGTCCAGCCCCTTTTCCCCCAAATTTACCGTGTGAAGGAATAAATTCCCTGTTAAAGGTAAAATTCTCTCGGTCATCCTTACCTGCACTTAGTCACATACTTCTTTCACTCCACGGGGAGTTTAGTGTAGCAGGGTGTTGCGTTCCCTCCAAGAGGTGTGCGTAACAGGTGTGTCTATCAAATCAATCTGTAGAACAATGTTTATGGTTTACCTAACTGTTTACAAATGGAGCATTGTATCTCAATTTCCCATATTGATCTAGAGGAGGATAATCAGATTAGAGCTTAATTAGGAAGACATTGGATCCTCTGACAACAAAATTTGCCCTGTAATAAATGGCAAGATCAAATTTTCAAAGGTATCTATAAAGGCCTTTGTACATTGTCACAAAGTGCTTTACAGATACCCAGCTCAAAACCCCAACGAGCAAGCAATGCAGAAGCACAGTGGCCAGGAAAAACTCCATAGAAAAGGCAGGAACCTAGGAAGAAACATTGAGGAACCAGGCTTTGAGCGGTAGCCAGTCCTCTTCTGGCTTTGCTGGGTGGAGAGTACATGGTCATTAAGGCCAGATTGTTTTTAAAGATGTTCAAATCTTCATAGATGACCAGCAGGGTCATATAATAATCACAGTGGTTGTAGAGGGTGTAACAGGTCAGCACCTCAGGAGTAAATGTCAGTTGGCTTTTAGCCGAGTATTCAGAAGTCGAGACAGCAGGTGCGAGCGAGAAGGGTAGAAAACAGCAGGTCCGGGACAAGGTAGTACGTCCGGTGAACAAGTCGGGGTTCCATAGCCGCAAGCAGAACAGTTGAAACTGGAGCAGCAGCACGACAAGGTAACATGTCTGTGCAGGATATAAAACCCTGGCACTACGTGAAACACCCCTCCTAGGGACGACATGGAAGAGCATTAGTAAGCCAGTGACTCAGCCTTCGTAATAGGGTCAGAAGCAGAGAATCCCAGTGGAGAGAGGGGAGCCGGCCAGGCAGAGACCACATGGGCGGTTCGTCACTTGAATACCTTGCCGTTCACCTTCTCACTCCTGGGCCAGACTAGTCATAGGACTTACTGAAGAGATGAGTCTTCAGTAAAGACTTAAAGGTAGAGAGGGAGTCTGCATCTCGTAGACTAAAGGTGAAATTAAATAAAAAATCTCTCGCATGGATGGCAGACTATTCCATAAAAAGGTAGCTCTTTAGAAGAAAGCCCTGCCTCCAGCTGTTTGCTTAGAAATTTGAGGGACAATGAGGCCTGCGTCTACCAAATCGGAGAGATAAGTAGGCGCAAGTCCATGCTTTGTAGGTTAGCAGTAGCCTTAACAGGAATCCAGAGGCTGGCACTGGAATATGATCACATTTTGGGGTTCTAGTCAAGATTCTAGCAGACAACAGATAAGTAGAATCCTTTTGATGTAATATGTCATTTTTACTAGTGAAGTACAGAGGGATTAATGTCAGTCAATGTGAGTTTAAGATTGGGTTGATGTGATGGTACATACTTTGAACACTAGATAGCACTCTAGTTCTTCAAATTACTATTTACAGATTGGCTAGACTAGGGATTGGTCAAGAATACTGTGTTTATACTGTGTTTAAGCCCATAAATATAATTCTAATTATTGTATTGAGTTCAAACTAATTTGGTTATACCTCACTTAGTATGTATGAATAGTGTGCTCTTCAACCAATGTGTGCTTCCATGGGAAAATGGGGTACGGTAGGCCTATAGTAGAACAATGTCTATAGTAGAACAATGTCTATAGCAGAACAATGCATTGCACAGTGACAATAGAATACAGTGCAACAATATGTTGTGTTTATTTAGGGGATAGATCAGCTATGACATTAGCAGATAGAACTGGAGACTACCAAATAACATTACTTGCATAATTTCTAATCCCCTTTTTTAAAATGTATTTATTTCCTAATCGTACTGAATTCATAGTGTAATCACTCTAATCTCAATTCCAACCCTTAGATATCCACAGACCATCCTTTTAATAATAACATATTACCTACCACAGGAGGTTGGTGTCACCTGTATTGGGGAGGACGGGCTCGCCATTCCATTCGCTCTGTTCCGGCCATTATTGAGCCGTCCTGTGTTAATTACTAACCCAAATCCAACACTCTGCCATTCACACCTGTATCCAAACACCAACACCAAATTACACTGTGTGGGTAACAGGTGCGCTGTATCACTTTAGCAACTCAGTGCTCTGCCATATGACAATAACTTCAAATTAAATCCCAGGTTCAAGAAACATTGGGAAACTCAAAAAAAATAAAAATAATAATAAATAAAAGAAAAGGCAAAAAAAGGCCTTTGTAACTCTGCCATTCAACAGCAACCCCGGAGCAATTAGGGTTACGCGCCTTGCTCAAGGGCACATCAGCAGATGTTTCTCCTTGTCAGCTCAGGGACTTGAACCTGCGACCTTTCAGTTACCGGCCGAACGCTTTAACGGCTATTCTACCTGCATATCATAGTATTTGAAATAGGATCCCTGTGCCAACAAATGGAGGTTGAATCCTTCAATTTATTTATGTGGCCTGGGAATTATTCACTCTGTATGTATATTTAGATCTTATTCCTATCAGAGCCGTTGTCAAAGCAGAAAGTGCACAGAGAGAATGGCTGCATCTGATAGGGCACCCTATTCCCTAGTAAACTACTTTTGACCAAAGCCCTATGGGCCCTGGTCAAAAGTAGTGCAGTGTATAGGAATATGTTGCCATGTAAGACACAGCGATAGCTTAGAACTACCTCACCAAGAAAAGTGTCACCAATGCCTCAAAGATGGAGTGTCTTGTCTGTACAATAATAGGAACATAGTTAATACTGTGGGATGGGATGCCTCTGGCTCTGTAAACTGAAAGAGCCAGTGTCTTCTTAGTGTTTACTCCCAGCACTAGAACACAATACACTGCATTCCAAGATATAGATCACATCTAAACACACATCATTTCCACATTATTGGAATTTCCTGCTCTGTCTTGAAGAGTTATGGTGAGAACAACATGTTTCTTTAGGGCCCTTTTATTGCTTGTTGCTTTTAGCGATGACTGTGCCCAAATGGCACCCTATTCCCTATTTAGTGCACTACTACTCTATGGGTCCTGGTCAAAAGTAGTGCTCCATATAGAGAATAGGGTGCCATTTGGGACTTGTCCCATGTCTGAACACAAAAGGCCCTTAACAAGCCCTGTCTAATTCCTCTACACAAGAGGACTCTAAACAAAAACTATCTCCTCATTTTCATTCTCCTGCCGAGAGAGAGGATTGGCGGCCATTTTGACAGCACAAAAAGCTCCTTGTATACATATTGCCCCGACTCCTGCTAATACAAGTAACGTTCTCTCTCTTCTGGCTGCAAGCCTCTCCTTGGAATTCCACTTTGTTTTGCTTGGAGGTTATTCAAGGGAGTCATGTATCCCTTCAGTCAGTCTTACTAGAGTTTCAGTCTATCCAGCCAGGCAGGAAGAGCATCCTGACCCCTCTGAGTGGCTCAAGGCAGAACATTTAACATGGTATGAAGAACTTAACCCTGCTGTTCTCAGCACTGCTGTACTCAGCTCAATAGGCCTCTGACACACTGTTCTCTCCCCATATGCTGTGTGATGTAACATTGTAGTAGCCTGCGTGTCAGTCTGTTTGTGCCATCATGCCAACTCATTGTCAAATAAAATGGTTATGCTTGGCGTTGACAAGAGCATAGAACAGATCTGGGACCAGGCTAGTAGTAGGACGATTGGGGAAAGGGTAGAATATAGGGAAACAATATCAATGCAGTAGCTATATAAACCAGAATGTTTTACAGAAGATTAAGTGATATGATTCTGCTGAGAAGAACATGACATGTTCCATCAGGATTAGGGCTGAGTGGTTAAACTAACTGCTAACTTAATCTAATGCTTGGCTACTTTGCTTCCTTGTTGGCAAAACTAAGTCTAATGACAAAAGCAGAGCTCTGGTTATTTCTGTGAGGAGGCGGGGTGAACCCACAAGATAAAGTGAATGAACATTATAACTGCAGACCCAAGACGAAGAAATACCAAGGTCGAATGGTACGCTCATCAGAGACATCAGAGACATTACAACTCACTCACTGTGCATTATTCATTTGCATCTAACCTAAAACCAAAATGTCTCTCCATTGCTTACTGTAGCTACAATTTTGCACAGTCTGCAAGTTACTTTACAAGCAGCTGTAATTGGATGGCAGAACAGTCAATCCAGCCTGGTGATGTGAGACTTAGCGTTGCATTACAGAAAGCCTCATCAGAATACAGGCATATGTAATGAATCTTATTGCCATTGTGTTCAATGTTTGTCTACTTAGCCCCAGAGTTAATGAGTGTCACGTCAAGTGCATTTAGTGCAGTCACAGTACATTCACTACACGTTGTGCTCTCTCTGCTAATGCAGAAGATAGCTTGCTACTCAGACTTGGGGCATACAGTATTGTTGAATACTTAACAACCGTGGAGACAGTGACAAACTACTCAGGCCTCTGCAGAGACATGTTGAAGGGTAAAGAGAAATGTTAGCACACTCATGTGATATAGCTAACACTTCCTAAGTTTTGACTGAAGTTTGATATTTTAAGATTTAATTATTTAGTTGTTCAGTATGAGTGTATTTACCTCATGAGTCTCGCCATGGATCATTGCAACATACAGTAGAGCCATTCAAGGTCTTTACTACTCAATGTTATGTTTAGCATATTATGCTGCATTGCACCATGTGTGAATTACATGGGTATGGAATGGAACTATTAGCATGTTAATTAAAATACAACTATTCTTCTGCTTCTTCTTCTGAATAAATAAAAATATAATTCATTGCATTTATGAAAGGAACCAATTTGAAAGGCATTAGAAAATCCTGAGAATCTCAAACTGAAAGGGTTCGTGAGAATAGATCGGTCTGGAGTCGAGTGGAAGAACATTGTGGTTGGTTGGCTTCCATGAGACAGGACATTTATTTAACAGATGTGAACTACTGCACGTTAATACAGCCAACTGCTGACATCAAAGGAAATCTAACGTTACCACATTTTGACCACTTGTGTGCTACATTTAACTTACCTACTTCTCTACTTGTCTACATAGAAATACAACATGTCCTTGAAATATACAGCTGAAGTCGGAAGTTTACATACACCTTAGCCAAATACATTTAAACTCAGTTTCACAATTCCTGACATTTAACCCTAGTAAAAATGCCATGTCTAAGGTCAGTTAGGATCACCACTTTATTTGAAGAATGTGAAATGTCAGAATAATAGTAGAGAGAATGATTTATTTCAGTTTTTATTTCTTTCATCACATTCCTAGTGGGTCAGACGTTTACATACACTCAATTAGTATTTGGTAGAATTGCCTTTAAATTGTATAACTTGGGTCAAATGTTTCAGGTAGCCTTCCACAAGCTTCCCACAATAAGTTGGGTGAATTTTGGCCCATTCCTCCTGACAGAGCTGGTGTAACTGAGTCAGGTTTGTAGGCCTCCTTGTTTGCACACGCTTTTTCAGTTCTACCCAAAAATGTTCTATAGAATTGAGGTCAGGGTTTTGTGATGTCCTCTCCAATACCTTGACTTTGTTGTCCTTAAGCCATTTTGCCATAACTTTGGAAGAATGCCTTGGGTCATTGTCCATTTGGAAGAGCCATTTGCGACAAAGCTTTAACTTCCTGACTGATGTCTCGAGATGTTGCTTCTATATATCCACAAAATGTTCCTATTTTGCCATCTTTTTTGTGAAGTGCACCAGTCCCTCTTGCAGCAAAGCATCCCCACAACATGATGCTGCCACCCCTGTGCTTCACGGTTGGGGATGGTGTTCTTCGGCTTGCAAGCCTCCCCCTTTTTCCTCCAAACATAACGATGGTCATTATGGCCAAACAGTTCTATGTTTGTTTCATCAGACCAGAGGACATTTCTCCAAAAAGTACGATCTTTGTCCCCATGTGCAGTTGCGAACCGTAGTCTGGCTTTTTTATAGCGGTTTTGGAGCAGTGGCTTCTTCCTTACTGAGCGGCCTTTCAGGTTATGTCGATATAGGACTTGTTTTACTGTGAATATACTTTGTACCTGTTTCCTCCAGCATCTTCACAAGGTCCTTTGCTGTTGTTCTGGGATTGATTTGCACTTTTCGCCCCAAAGTACATTCATCTCAAATCACATCAAATTTTATTTGTCACATACACATGGTTAGCAGATGTTAATGCAAGTGTAGCGAAATGCTTGTGCTTCTAGTTCCAACCATGCAGTAATATCTAACAAGTAATCTAACCTAACTATTTCACAACAACTACCTTATACACACAAGTGTAAAGGAATGAATAAGAATATGTACATACAAATATATGAATGAGTGATGGCCGAACGGCATAGGCAAGATGCAGTAGATGGTATAAAGTACAGTATATACATATGAGGTTAGTAATGTAGGGTATGTAAACATTATATAAAGTGGCTAGTGATACATTTATTACATCAATTTTTCCATTATTAAAGTGGCTAGAGTTGAGTCAGTATGTTGGCATCAGCCACTCAATGTTAGTGATGGCTGTTTAATTTAAAACTTGTTAGGGATAGGGTGCAGTATTTTCACGTTTTTTTTTAGGTCAATCTGTTTTCCATTAGTTTTCTATGGTAAGCCCTTTTTAACAGGAATCTGCTTGCAGTTCCTATGGCTTCCACTAGATGTCAACAGTCTTTAGAAATTGGTTGATGTTTTTCTTTTGAGAAATGAAGAAGTAGCCCTGTTCTTTCCATGTGCCACTCCAGGTGGACTCTAGTCTTTTGGTGCGCGCTTCACTTTGTTTTCGTTCGGTATTGAACGTTTGTTACGTTTTACGATGCCTAAGTTTGGATTAGGAACATTGTTTGAAATGTTTGGACCAAGTTTACAGGTAACTTATTAGATACTTTGTAGTCATGTTGGGCAAGTTGGAACCGGTGTATTTTCTGAATCAAACGCACCAAATAAATGGACATTTGTGGGATATAAAGAAGGTATTTATCGAACAAAATTACCATTTGTGATGTTTCTGGGACATTTTGGAGTGCCAACAGAAGAAGATCTTCAAAGGTAAGGCATTAGTTATATCGTTATTTCTGAGTTTTGTGTCGCACCTGGCTGGTTGAAATGTGATTTTCATGTGTATGCGGGGTGCTGTCCTCAGATAATCGCATTGGTCTGCTTTCGCCGTAAAGCCTTTTTGAAATCTGACACTGGTTAACAAGAAGTTAAGCTTTATTTTGATGCATAATACATGTATGTTTTGTGAATTTTATTATGAGTATTTCTGTTTTTGAATTTGGCGCACTGCAATTTCACTGGATGTTGTCAAATCAATCCTGTTACCGGGATCTGAGCGGGAAGGGATCACTAAGAAGTCTGATGGCCTTGAGATAGAAGCTGTTTTTCAGTCTCTCGGTCCCCGCTTTGATGCACCTGTACTGACCTTGCCTTCTGGATGATAGCGGGGTGAACAGGCGGTGGCTCGGGTGGTTTTTGTCCTTGATGATCTTTTTGGCCTTCCTGTGACATCGGGTGGTGTAGGTGTCCTGGAGGGCAGGTAGTTTGCCCCCGGTGATGCGTTGTGCAGACCTCACTACACTCTGGAGAGCCTTACGGTTGTAGGCGGAGCAGTTGCCGTACCAGGCGGTGATACAGCCCGACAGGATGCTCTCGATTGTGCATCTGTAAAAGTTTGTGAGTGTTTTTGGTGACAAGCCGAATTTCTTCAGCCTCCTGAGGTTGAAGAGGCGCTGTTGCGCCTTCTTGCCGTCTGTGTGGGCGGACCATTTCAGTTTGTCCGTGATGTGTACGCCGAGGAACTTAAATATTTCCACCTTCTCCACTACTGTCCCGTCGATGTGGATAGGGGGCTGCTCCCTCTGCTGTTTCCTGAAGTCCACGATCATCTCCTGTATTAGTCCTTCCTGAGCGGTATGACGGCTGCGTGGTCCCATGGTGTTTATACTTGCGCACTATTGTTTGTACAGATGGACGTGGTACCTTCAGGCATTTGGAAATTGCTCCCAAGGATGAAGCAGACTTGTGGAGGTCTACCATGTTTTTCTGAGGTCTTGGCTGATTTCTTTTGATTTCCCATGATGTCAAGCAAAGAGGCACTGAGTTTGAAGGTAGGCCTTGAAATACATCCACGGGTACACCTCCAATTGACTCAAATAATGTAAATTAGCCTATCAGCTTCTAAAGCCATGACATCATTTTCTGGAATTTTCCAAGCTGTTTAAAGTCAACTTAGTGTATGTAAACTTCTGACCCACTGGAATTGTGATACAGTGAAATAATCTGTCTGGAAACAATTGTTAGAAAACTGACTTGTGTCATGCACAAAGTAGATGTCCTAATTGACTTGCCAGAACTATAGTTTGTTAACAAGAAATTTGTGGAGTGGTTGAAAAACGAGTTTTAATGACTCCAGCCTAACTGTATCTAAACTTCCGACTTAAACCGTATTAAGGGTAAAAGCTGCAATAAGTTACTTTTTGAGCAACCCGACCAATTTCACATAGAAATTAGAGTTATAGATCTGCCATTCTCATTGAAAGCAAGTTGGTTTAGATGGTACAATGTGAATCTCAAAACAATACATTGCTTGTTTTGTCACAAACTGAAATTTGGCGAACTATTCGAATATTAGCAACCAGGAGTGATTTCTGCATATTGGTGGCACTTTTTAGAATTGCTTTCAGTGAGAAGATCTGTAACCCACATTTCTATGTGAATTTGGTCGGTCACCCATAAAGTTACATATTGCAGCTTTAAGTATAAAGGGAAAATAATAGTTTGAGTCAGAACATTTTTTGCGAGGTGCACATATTGGTCTCTGTTTTATCCATTTAAATGAACTCCTTGTAGAAGCATGTGTATTTTTCAGCATTTTATGACATGTACTGTATCTACCATTAAAAAAAGTTTGTAGTCATATGCACATCCTTAAAAACATAGGTGCTGGGCTAATATCCTGTGTACCGAACCATAAAGAACATATTCCGTAACTGTTTACGCAAGAGTTGAATGACAAAACTACCACAACAACCACTTCGCTTTGCTACGCTCCATGTGAAAGAACCCTGTTAACACATCACTGCACAAGCACACATAGAATAAGCTGTTAGGCTAAAACAATGGGGACAATCACAGCATAATGCATAAACACCAAGCATTGTGTGTGTGTGTGTGTGTGTGTGTTGGGGGGGATGCAGATAGAACGAGACAAGAATAAAATTGGTCCTGATGAAACTGATCTGGAAATAGATCAGGCCTTAATAGCTTTAGCCCCAACCCTTCTCAACAACACCCACTGAGCACTTACCATGTAATTCATTAAAGCCATCTTAACCTAATATGACTGGTACGGAGGGAGGGGGTGTATCAACGCTAGACTAGAATTGAGATGGAACTGCCGCAATTGTGATGTCATAGTCTTGGTTTCACTTCTGCTGGAGCTTTCACATCAGTGCTCACCAGTGCAAGACATTAGCTGACGGAGGCACATTAAACCCACTGCTGGCTGCAGAAAGAAACTCAATTAGGCCCGCTCAGGGTGTGTGTGTGTGTGTGAGACTTAAGGAAAGCTTTGACTATGTACACTCAGTGAGCATAGCCTTGCTATTGAGAAAGGCTGCTGTAGGCAGACCTGGCTCTCGAGAAGACAGGCTATGTGCACACTGCCCACAAAATTAGGTGGAAACTGAGCTGCACTTCTTAACCTCCTGCCAAATGTATGACCATATTAGAGACACATTTCCCTCAGATTACACAGACCCACAAAGAATTAGAAAACAAATCCGATTTTGATAATCTTCCATATCTGTTGGGTGAAATACCAGTGTGCAACCACAGAAGCAAGATTTGTGACCTGTTGCCACAAGAAAAGCACAACCAGCAAAGAACAAACACCATTGTAAATACAACTCTGTTTAT
Organism: Salvelinus alpinus; assembly: GCF_045679555.1. Taxonomy (NCBI): domain Eukaryota; kingdom Metazoa; phylum Chordata; class Actinopteri; order Salmoniformes; family Salmonidae; genus Salvelinus; species Salvelinus alpinus. The sequence continues at coordinate 18,138,111 of NC_092119.1, forward strand.
TTTCCCTTTTGTACTTGAAATATTTGCACATTGTTACAACACTGTATACAGTGCCTTGCAAAGGTTTTCATCCCCCTTGGCATTTTTCCTATTTTGTTGCATTACAAACTGTAATTTTAAATTTATTTTTTATTTGGGTTTCATGTAATGGACACACAAAATAGTCCAATTTGGTGAAGTGAAATTTAAAAAATGACCTGTTTCAAAAAATTCCAAAGAATTTAGAACGGAAAAGTGGTACGTGCATATGTATTCACCCCCTTGCTATGAAGCCCCTAAATAAGATCTGGTGAAAACAATTACCTTCAGAAGTCACATAATTAGTTAAATAAAGTCCACCCGTGTGCAATCTAAGTGTCACATGATCTGTCACATGATCACAATATATATACACCTGGGCTGCTGTCCAAACACTTAAAAGACACAAGTTTGCAAAGTAAGCCCCTCAGCCCTCGTTTTTAGTCGGATTTGTGAGTGTACAATTATGTTCACTCCGGGGCCTGAAACTCCCCATAATTAAATTTGCAATGATTGTACATCAGCTAAGAAAATTCAGCGAAAACTCAAAAACAACATCAATGGAGAAGTCAACATACAAGTGTAAGTAAAAACAAATGCAAATAGACATTTTGCTACTACGTAAAAAGTAAATATGTTTTATCGTTTGGAAATTGTAGAAATAGAATATTTCCCTTCTTCAGAAGTTCCAGCTAGGTAGGCTAACATTAGCTAATTAATTTGCTAGCTATCAAACAGTAGGCATATATTAATAATTATATATTTAATATAAGTAGACATGCACTCATATTTTTTTATTATTATTTTTAATTGATTTAACCTTTATTTATCCAGGTAGGCTAGTTGAGAACAAGTTCTCATTTGCAACTGCGACCTGGCCAAGATAAAGCATAGCAATTTGACACATAAAACAACACAGAGTTACACATGGAATAAACTAAACATACAGTCAATAATACAGTAGAACAAAAGAAAACAAAAAGTCTATATACAGTGAGTGCAAATGAGGTAAGATAAGGGAGTTAAGGCAATAAATAGGCCATGGTGGTGAAGTAATTACAATATAGCAATTAAACACTGGAATAGTAGATGTGCAGAAGATGAATGTGTAAGTAGAGATACTGGGGTGCAAAGGAGCAAGATAAATAAATGAATAAATACAGTATGGGGATGAGGTAGGTAGATAGATGGGCTGTTTACAGATAGGCTATGTGCAGTGATCTGTGAGCTGCTCTGACAGCTGGTGCTTAAAGCTAGTGAGGGAGATATGAGTCTCCAGCTTCAGAGATTTTTGCAGTTCGTTCCAGTCATTGGCAGCAGAGAACTGGAAGGAAAGACGAACAAAGGAGAAATTGGCTTTGGGGGTGACCAGTGACATATACCTGCTGGAGCGCGTGCTACGAGTGGGTGCTGCTATGGTGACCAGTGACCTGAGATAAGGCTTTGGCGACGAGTATGAAGCGAGGGCTAACCAACGAGAGCGTACAGGTCGCAATGGTGGGTAGTGTATGGGGCTTTGGTGACAAAACGGATGGCACTGTGATAGACTGCATCCAGTTTGTTGAGTAAAGTGTTGGAGGCTATTTTATAGATGACATCGCCGAAGTCGAGGATCGGTAGGTTGGTCCGTTTTACGAGGGTATGTTTGGCAGCATGAGTGACGGAGGCTTTGTTGCGAAATAGGAAGCCGATTCTAAGATTTCATTTTGGATTGGAGATGCTTAATGTGAGTCTGGAAGGAGAGTTTACAGTCTAACCAGACACCTAGGAATTTGTAGTTGTCCACGTATTCTAATTCAGAGCCGTCCAGAGTAGTGATGCTGGACGGGCGAGCAGGTGATCGGTTGAATAGCATGCATTTAGTTTTACTTGCGTTTAAGAGCAGTTGGAGGCCACGGAAGGAGAGTTGTATGGCATTGAAGCTCGTCTGGAGGTTAGTTAACAGTGTCCAAAGAGGGGCCAGAAGTATACAGAATAGTGTCGTCTGCGTAGAGGTGTATCAGAGAATCACCAGCAGCAAGAGCAACATCATTGATGTACACAGAGAAGAGAGTCGGCCCCAGAATTGAACCCTGTGGCACCCCCATAGAGACTTCCAGAGGTCCGAACAACAGGCCCTCCGATTTGACACACTGAACTCTATCAGAGAAGTAGTTGGTAAACCAGGCGAGGCAGTCATTTGAGAAACCAAGGCTGTCGAGTCTGCCAATAAGAATGTTGTGATTGACAGAGTCGAAAGCCTTACTGTGCAGTCGATGAATACGGCTGCACAGTAATGTCTCTTATCGATGGCGGTTATGATGTTGTTTAGGACCTTGAGCGTGGCTGAGGTGCACCCATGACCAGCTCTGAAACCAGATTGCATAGCGGAGAAGGTACGGTGGGATTCGAAATGGTCGGTGATCTGTTTGTTAACTTGGCTTTCGAAGACCTTAGAAAGACAGGGTAGGATAGATATAAGTCTGTAGCAGTTTGGGTCTAGAGTGTCACCCCCTTTGAAGAGGGGGATGACCGCGGCAGCTTTCCAATCTTTGGGAATCTCAGACGATACGAAAGAGAGGTTGAACAGGCTAGTAATAGGGGTTGCAAAAATTTCGGCAGATAATTTTAGAAAGAGAGGGTCCAGATTGTCTAGCCCGGCTGATTTGTAGGGGTCCAGATTTTGCAGCTCTTTCAGAACATCAGCTATCTGGATTTGGGTAAAGGAGAAATGGTGAGGGCTTTGGCGGGTTGCTGTGGAGGGTGCCGGGCAGTTGACCGGGGTAGGGGTAGCCAGGTGGAAAGCATGACCAGCCGTAGAGAAATGCTTATTGAAATTCTCAATTATAGTGGATTTATCGGTGGTGACAGTGTTTCCTAGCCTCAGAGCAGTGGGCAGCTGGTAGGAGGTGCTCTTATTCTCCATGGACTTTACAGTGTCCCAGAACTTTTTTGAGTTAATACTACAGGATGCACATTTCTGTTTGAAAAAGCTAGCCTTAGCTTTCCTAACTGCCTGTGTATATTTGTTCCTAACTTCCCTGAAAAGTTGCATATCACGAAGGCTATTCGATGCTAATGCAGTACGCCACAGGATGTTTTTGTGCTGGTCAAGGGCAGACAGGTCTGGAGTGAACCAAGGACTATATCTATTCCTAGTTCAATTTTTTTTGAATGGGGCATGCTTATTTAAGATGGTGAGGAAGGCACTTTTAAAGAATAGCCAGGCATCATCTACTGACGGGATGAGGTCAATGTCATTCCAGGATACCCCGGCCAGGTCGATTAGAAAGGCCTGCTCGCAGAAGTGTTTTAGGGAGCGTTTGACAGTGATGAGGGGTTGTCATTTGGTCGCAGACCCATTACGGATGCAAGCAATGAGGCAGTGATCGCTGAGATCTTGATTGAAAACAGCAGAGGTGTATTTGGAGGGCAAGTTAGGATGACATCTATGAGGGTGCCCGTGTTTACGGATTTGGAGTTGTGCCTGGTAGGTTCATTGCTAATTTGTGTGAGATTGACGGCATCAAGCTTTGATTGTAGGATGGCCGGGGTGTTAAGCATGTCCCAGTTTAGGTCACCCAGTAGCACGAGCTCAGAAGATAGATGGGGGGCAATCAATTCACATATGGTATCGAGGGCACAGCTGGGGGCAGAGGGAGGTCTATAGCAAGCGGCAACAGTGAGAGACTTGTTTCTGGAAAGGTGAATTTTTAGAAGTAGAAGCTCGAATTGTTTGGGTACAGACTTGGATAGTAATACAGAACTCTGCAGGCTATCTTTGCAGTAGATTGCAACACCGCCCCCTTTGGCAGTTCTATCTTGGCGGAATTTTTTTTAGTTAGCGATGGAGATTTCAGGGTTTTGGTGGATTTCCTAAGCCAAGATTCAGACACGGCTAAGACATCCGGATTGGTAGAGTGTGCTAAAGCAGTGAGTAAAACAAACTTAGGGAGTAGGCTTCTAATGTTGACATGCAAGGCTTTTACGGTTACAGAAGTCAACAAATGAGAGCACCTGGGGAGTGGGAGTGGAGCTAGGCACTGCAGGACCTGGATTAACCTCTACATCACCAGAGGAACAGAGGAGAAGTAGGATAAGGGTACGGCTAAATGCTATACGAACTGGCCGTCTAGCACGTTCGGAACAGAGAGTAAAAGGAGCAGGTTTCTGGGCACGATAGCATAGATTCAAGGCATAGTGTACAGACAAAGGTAAGGTAGGATGTGAGTACATTGGAGGTAAACCTAGGCATTGAGTAATGATGAGAGAGATATAGTCTCTAGAGACGTTTAAACCAGGTGATGTCATCGCATATGTAGGAGGTGGGACAACATGGTTGGTAAGGCATATTGAGCAGGGCTAGAGGCTCTACAGTGAAATAAGACAGTAATCACTAACCAGGACAGTAATGGACGAGGCATATTGATATTAGAGAGAGGCATGCATAGCCAAGTGAACATATGGGTCCAGTGAGTGGTTGGGCTGACTGGGGACACGGCGATTCAGACAGTTAGCAGGCCAATGCTAACACGCTAATAGTTAGTAGACCGGGGCTAAACAAGCTAGCAGTTAGCAGACCGGGGCTGGCAAGCTAGCAGTTAGCAGACCGGGGCAGGCAAGCTAGCAGTTAGCAGACCGGGGCAGGTAAGCTAGGAGTTAGCAAACCGGGGCTACCCCAAACCGGGGTAAGTTTGTTTTTGCCTCTTTGTGCGGTGACGTCGATAGACCAGTCGTGGAATTAGTAGGGTTCCAAGTAGCTCTAGGTAGCTAGCAGGCCTAGCAGGTTAGCAGAATGGGTCTTCAGCGGTCGTCGCGCCTGAGGGGACTGTTGGAATCCAGTCATAGAGGATTGGCGGGGTTCCGTGTCCCGTACCGGCAGTAGAAGGGGTCCGGATATTGTAGCCCAGGAGTGGGCTTCGGTGGTAGCACAGTAGCCCTGGCCGGGCTAGCTTCAGGCTAATTGGTGCTTTCTCCGGGATGGAAACGCTAGCCAGGAGTGGTCACCCGGGATTGCGGTTAGCTAGTTGCAAAGATCCAGATGAACATTTTCAGAATTTGTGGTAGGAATCCGGGGATATGGAGAAGTGGAGTTAATGGAGGAGTGGCCAGAAAAAAGCCATTGCTTAAAGAAAAAAATAAGCAAACACGTTTGGTGTTCACCAAAAGGCATGTGGGAGACTCCCAAACATATGGAAGAAGGTACTCTGGTCAGATGAGACTAAAATTGAGCTGGCGCAAACACAACACCTCTCATCACCCAGAGAATATCATCCCCACAGTGAAGCATGGTGGTGGCAGCATCATACTGGAGGGATGTTTTTCATCAGTAGGGACTGGGAAACTGGTCAGAATTGAAGGAACGATGGATGGAGCTAAATACAGGGAAATTCTTGGGCGAAACCTGTTTCAGTCTTCCAGAGATTTGAGACTGGGATGGAGGTTCACCTTCCAGCAGGACAATGACCCTAAGCATACTGCTAAAGCAACACTCGAGTGGTTAAAGGGGAAACATTTAAATGTCTTGGAATGGCCTAGTCAAAGCCCAGATCTCATTCCAATTTGAGAATCTGTGGTACGACTTAAAGATTGCTGTACACCAGTGGAACCCATCTAACTTGAAGGAGCTGGAGCAGTTTTGCATTGAAGAATGGGCAAAAATCCCAGTGGCTAGATGTGCCAATCTTATAGAGACATACCCCAAGAGACTTGCAGCTGTAATTGCTGCAAAAGGTGGCTCTACATAGTATTGACTTTGGGGGGGTGAATAGTTATGCACGCTCAAGTTCTTTTTTTTGTCTTATTTCTTGTTTGCTTCACAAGAAAAAATATTTTGCATCTTCAAAGTGGTAGGTATGTTGTGTAAATCAAATGATACAAACCCCCCAAAAATCAATTTTAATTCCAGGTTGTAAAACAACAAAGGGGGGTGAATACTTTCGCAAGCCACTGTATAGACATAATATGACATTTGAAATGTCTTTATTCTTTTGGAACTTTTGTGAGTGTTATGTTTACTGTTCATTTTTAATTGTTTATTTCACTTTTGTTTGTTATCCATTTCACTTGCTTTGGCAATGTAAACATATGTTTCCCATGACAAACAAGCCCTTTGAATTGAATTGAGAGAGATAGAGATCCCCTGCCAGATAACCAGACAGGCTGGCTCATGTCAGGGCTGCTGTTTGGAGTGTCACTGAGGAGGGCAGGCAGTTCTGAGATATGCCCATTGTGTGTCTTTAACACAGAAAACACTGAGTGAGTTTAGCTGCCACTACATCATGGACATAATGGGAGGAATAATGTCTCTGATAGATTACATTTGTTATTGCTGTCATCATCATCATGGTTTTGTAATCATTGTCATGATTTTCAGTGTAGTTTTTAGTTTTAGGAGATAAATAGATACATCCCTTATCTAACAGATTTGTATTATGCAATAACAAAATCCCCGATGGATGTGAGTGTAAGGTTTGTCTTTTTTCATCAATGTTACCACAACAATCCTCACAATCTGTGCACTGAGGCAGAACTTATTGTTTCACAAAAGATGCCAACAATGGAATTCTATGGAAGAGAGACTTTTTCTCAACCTTTTATCGTTTGTTCGGTTCAGTTACCATAGCCACTTCGCAATATGACCCTTGGAGTTTCTCAGATATTTGTGTAACTGTATTTGAGCTCTGAGCAGCAGCACAATTGTTTGAATAAAAAATCCATGTATCACATCAACCAAGAGTCCCGGCTGTGAAAAGTACCCCCTATTGTCTTTGGAAATCATGTTTCGATTGAATTCGGCCTGTCCCAGAAATGAACCCTAATCCCCCGAACTGAAAAGGCACCCAAATGTTCACCCATCATGCTCCGCCTCACTGCTCTTATCTGAGAGATTAAGCCCCGATGCGGGGGCCTTGTGAGCCAAGAGAGACCACATGGTGACACAGACATGAGCCTTGTTTTAGACCCTGTGCTAACGTGAGTTTGAACACATATTATGGTTAAACTCAACTATACTAATTGATGAAAATATATATATATAAAGTATAATATTTGTAAATTATTAAAACATAAATAGGATTGGTGGAGTTGTCACACATGCAGCTAACAAAAATATATGGAAATGTCTGCTCTATTCAAAATTACAACCAACTAATTGCATTCCAGGTGACTACCTCATGAAGCTGGTTGAGAGAATGCCAAGAGTGTGCAAAGCTGTCATCAAGGCAAAGGGTGGCTACTTTGAAGAATCTCAAATATAAAATATATTTTGATTTGTTTACACACTACATGATTCCATATGTGTTATTTCATAGTTTTGATGTCTTCACTATTATTATACAATGTAAAAATAAAGAAAAACCCTTGAATGAGTAGGTGTGTCCAAACTTTTGACTGGTACTGTATATATTTACCCAAACATATATGGGGGATTGGAAATGACGCAGACAGTTACATTGATGGAAGCCACAATCTATCTGCAATATTAAAGCTGATCTACCTCCTAAAACAAAATATATATATATTAATGTGAGTTTCGTGATCTGATCAACAAGATCAAATCACTATATGATCAAGGTTTGTCGCGTCTACACATGGTATTAAAATGTGTCTCTTATCCATTCACTGTTAACGCATTGTGACCAGATTAGCTGATGCCTCTCTGTATGTAAAGTATTTGACATATTCTTTCAAAATAATATGAATGCATTTTTATTAAGACAATAAATAATGTCATTTTAGAGGCCAGTATAATGATGATTTAAATGGTTTGGCAATCTAGATCTGTTTACACTTGATTGATATCCAGACACAATACGTGCCTGACTACCTCTGGAGGTGGTCAGGAAGATCTGATCAAAATCAGATCATAATGTGTCTTTTAATCATCTCCACCTGTCTAAAATGTCCTGTTGTGTGTGTGTGTGTGTGTGTCTTTCTCTCTTCACAGATTTCCCCCTCAGGGGACGTCCCACCACATAGGGAATCAGATCTTGCCCAGAACAAACGTATGAATCATATTCAGTTATCAATATTGAAATGACCCTCGCCTGCAGCAAGTAAACAGATAGGGTTTGGGGAGGGGCAGCAGTGGCCAACGCAAGAAGGGAGAAGCATATCCTCACACATGGCCCCCCTTAGGGTGTGTGTATAGCAGAAGGAAAGCGTGTGTGTGCGTCTGTGTGTGTGTGCTCATGTGATCATGTATTTATGTGTGTCTAAGTGTATATTGTGTGTATGTAGTTGGGGAGTGGGCTTGACGCCTGGATTTGCAATGGCACACTGTGTGCATGTTCCTTTAAGCTGTGGACCTGAGCAATTTTATTGTTCCTTTAAGCTGAGGATGCATGACTGCACTGAGCACTCACCTCATCCAGCCTCTCATAGATATACTGAGTGGACTGCTCACCAACAATCTATTAATTCTGATTGCTCTGCGGTCATTCACTGGAGAAAACACAGAACATCAAATCATTGTTTTTACTAGCTTTTCCCAATGTCGTTAAAAGGGTATTGAACCAGCATTTTATGGCACTGCTGACGAATTACAAGTCAATATACAGAAATTGATTATGAGCCTTGTTATCACAATACCAATAATATCACTGGGTTGTGCTATATGTGTGTGTTTGTGTGCTGCATGCATATGTATGCATAGCTTGGTGCGTGTGTGTGCTCACTGCGTGCCACTTGTGTGTGTGTGTGTGTGTGTGTGTGTGTGTGTGTGTGTGATTAGCTCGGTACTTGTGTGTGTGTTTATTTGAGAAAGTTTGTTGTTTATCAAGTAGAGCGTAAGTCAGCAAAGTTCCCTTCCTGATGAGTCACCAGTGGATACGGTCTGTCTGTCCTTGGAGGATGGGAGCCCAATTTAATTACACACAGAGGACTTGCTGCTCTGCACTGCTCTCCACCACAGAAACATAATCAACTTGTAGCCACTAATTGCAATCAAACTTTAAAATGCATCAGAGACTAATAATAGAACTGTGAAAAGGTACAATGCGTTAATTGTATAATTGAACATGAGAGGAGTACTGTAGTGAATTGATTAGTATGGCGTTCCAGCCTCTACTAAGTAAACAGTATAGTGAAGGGAAGCTAGAATGGTACTACATCATGTAATGAAACATTATCCATGCTATATATTACTGTGTTATTTGTTCTTATGACGCCTAGGCATTAGTTCCAATACAGTATCCAGTGATTGGTTAACACATTGATTAAGAGAGACATTGTTGAACCACTGGGCCAAATAATCAGCTTGTAGCAGAGAATGATTGAATTGGTTAATCTATACCCATTTACAATGCTCTGGTTGACTAACACTTCTATAAGGCAGCCCATGCAGATGTTAGTTTACTGTAGGTCTATCTTCTAGATTAACATGGCAGAGTGGTAATTATTTAAAGTGCCTGGACTAGACTACTTGTGATTCTAACCCTGTAGCCTGTGATCATCCAAGGTGATCTTTGCATTATTCACCAGTAGCCACATTAATAAACATAAGAGAGAAATGCAAAGTTTCTATTCTATGTTCAAACTGTTCTCATAAGGCCAGTGATATGTAGTTTTAGCAGATTACATCACAACAGTGACTGAAGATGTGGTTTACCTGGTCGTATGCCTAGTATTAAGACCTACCCACACTGCAACCGCAAGAGTAGGCCATAATATTGCTTGAATCATCAGCTCAAACTTCATAAGGAGTTGATATTTTCTAATGATTTAGAAAATCAGCTAATGATTTGAGCAAAGAGAAGCTCCTTTTGAATCCCTCAGCATCATCCACAACTCACTCACTCACTCACTCACTCACTCACTCACTCACTCACTCACTCACTCACTCACTCACTCACTCACTCACTCACTCACTCACTCACAGACAGACATACCTTATGATAACAGTTGCAAGGCTCACCCGTGATCTAGTCTGCTGATTGTGTCTTGATGCCAGGTCAAGAAATTAAACAAAAACAGGTTCAGTTATCACAGGCATCTTAACCCTGTCTGTCTGCTGCTGTTTTAAAGGGTTTATATTTTAGACTGGAGACAGGGCAGGGTTGACGTTTGGAATTTCTAGGGAGCTTGATTTGTACGGTCACAGAGGCATAGGCTATAATGGTAAATTTTTTTATGATTATGATCCCGTTATTTATTCGAAAGATATCCTTCCCACACACATTCCGAACCTTTCCTTTAGCATTCAAGCTTGCCTTGCATGGGAGCATATCTCTAAATAAATGTCTGATCATTATCGGAAGGTGGAGACGTGAGGTACAGTCACCTTCCCCTCTCCCACGTGTTGGTGGTTTAAATGATGATTTCTTTATGAGTTTTAAAAAGGCTTCTAAAGTTTGTAATTTCCTCCTTGAAATTTCAGAATTGATTTGCCCTAAAAAAACATCAAGCCCTACAAAAATGCCCAGGAATATTTTCCTGCTGTAGCAAACTGGCTCAAATTAAGATCCAACATCTGTAGTAGCTTTTCATCGTGCGATAATTGTCACGATTTTCATGCAAATATTGTAAAATATGCATACCTCTGCTTTATGATTTATCTCATCTCCTGCAAGACTTTCTCTTTACCAGATATATATAGTTTTGTGTCATTTTAGTTTATTTTGGCCCTGGGTTTGCTAACATCCACTTGAGTGTTCCATATAAATTGTTTGCTCGGATGTTGAAGCTTTCCTAAATAAGTTTGTTTCCCCCCAATAGATATCTAATTATCTCAACATTATGAGAGTAGTATTACTGTGGGGGTGATACACATTTTTACACATTTTTGTAATTTCATCTTATGAGATCTCTCTTCTAAACGCTAATGCCTATAGCCTTGAGTTATTCACATTTTAAAGAAATCCAAGGTCTAGTGTGTGGTGTCCATTGTCCAGATTTTACCTTTAGGTCTACTCCTGCATGCATGTCCACCGGCCGGTGGGGTATCATATCCTGCATAAACCAGGGCACTGTTTTGTTGGTCCACATCACAGACAGCCTCAACGCCTTATCAGAGTCCAGATCAGTGCAGCCAGGTTATTCCCTCTTCTGAACACTCAGGTAATGGTGGACGCAGCAGACTACATGGCACCAGCAGACCTTGTTAACCTTGCAGTCTCATAAAGCCACTCTGTTGGTGTTGCAGTGCAGGAGCAGGGGGGAGAGCAACAATGCAGGAGTGTAACAGGGCAATATGGAACCAAATGATCTGGAACCAGCAGCACTCCCCCTAGACACTAAACACCCTATATCTTGTAGTTTTTTTTAACAAGTTTTTTTATTTCATCTTTATTTAACCAGGTAGGCCAGTTGAGAACAAGTTCTTATTTACAACTGCGACCTGGCCAAGATAAAGCAAAGTTGTGCGACAAGAACAACAACACAGAGTTACACATGGGATAAACAAACGTACAGTCAATAACACAATATAAAAATCTGTATTCAGTGTGTGTGAATGAAGTAAGGAGGTAAGGCAATAAATAGGCCATAGTGGTGAAGTAATTACAATTTAGCAATTAACACTGGAGGGATAGATGTGCAGATGAGGATGTGCAAGTAGAAATACTGGTGTGCAGAAGAGCAGAAAAACAAAAACAAATATGGGGATGAGGTAGGTAGTTGGTTGAATGGGCTATTTACAGATGGGCTGTGTACAGCAGCAGCGATTGGTAAGCTGCTCTGACAGCTGATGCTTAAAGTTAGTGAAGGAGATATGTCTCCAACTTCAGTGTTTTTTTTTTTTGCAATTCGTTCCAGTCATTGGCAGCAGAGAACTGGAAGGAAAGGCAGCCAAAGGAGGAATTGGCTTTGGGGATGACCAGTGAAATATACCTGCTGGAGCGCGTGCTATGGGTGGGTGTTGCTAATGTGACCAGTGAGCTGAGATAAGGTGGAGCTTTACCTAGCAAAGACTTATAGATGACCTGGAGCCAGTGGGTTTGGCGACGAATATGTAGCGAGGACCAGCCAACGAGAGCATACAGGTCGCAGTGGTGGGTAGTATATGGGGCTTTGGTGACAAAACAGATGGCACTGTGATAGACTGCATCCAATTTGCTGAGTAGAGTGTTGGAGTCTATTTTGTAAATGACATCGCCGAAGTCAAGGATCGCCTAGGATAGTCAGTTTTACGAGGGTATGTTTGGCAGCATGAGTGAAGGAAGCTTTGTTGCGAAATAGGAAGCCGATTCTAAGATTTCATTTTGGATTGGAGATGCTTAATGTGAGTCTGGAAGGAGAGTTTACAGTCTAGCCAGACACCTAGGAATTTATAGTTGTCCACATATTCTAAGTCAGAACTGTCCAGAGTAGTGATGCTAGTTGGGCGGACGGGAGCGGGCAGAGATCGGTTGAAGAGCATGCATTTAATTTTACTTGCATTTAAGAGCAGTTGGAGGCCACAGAAGTAGTGTTGTATGACATTGAAGCTCGTTTGTAGGTTTGATAACACAATGTCCAAAGAAGGGCCAGATGTATACAGAATGGTGTCGTCTGCGTAGAGGTGGATCAAAGAATCACCAGCAGCAAGAGCAACATTATTGATATATATACAGAGAAAAGAGTCGACCCGAGAATTGAACCCTGTGGCACCCCCATAGAGACTGCCAGATGTCCGGACAATAGGCCCTCCGATTTGACACACTGAACTCTATCTGAGAAATGGTTAGTGAACAAGACGAGGCAGTCATTAGAGAATCCAAGGCTGTTGAGTCTGCCGATAAGAATGCGGTGATTGACAGAGTCGAAAGCCTTGGCCAGGTCGATGAAGACGGCTGCACAGTACTGTCTTTTATCGATGGCGGTTATGATATCGTTTAGGACCTTGATCGTGGCTGAGGTGCACCTGTGACCAGCTCGGAAACGGTGGGATTCAAAATGGTCGGTGATCTGTTTGTTCACTTGGCTTTCGAAGACTTTAGAAAGGCAGGGCAGGATAGATATACGTCTGTAACAGTTTGGGTCTAGAGTGTCTCCCCCTTTGATGAGGGGGATGACCGCGGCCGCTTTCCAATATTTAGGAATCTCAGACGAGGGGTGGGGGCTTGGGCAAGGTGCTGCGAGAGGTGCAGAGCTGTTGGCCGGGGTTGGGGTAGCCAGGTGGAAAGCATGGCCAGCCGTAGAGAAATACTTATTAAAATTCTCGATTATCGTGGATTTATCAGTGGTGACAGTGTTTCCTAGCCTCAGTGCAGTGGGCAGCTGGGAGGAGGTGCTCTTATTCTCCATGGACTTTACAGTGTCCCAAAACCTTTTGAAGTTTCTGTGGCAGGATGCAAATTTCTGTTTGAAAAAGCTAGCCTTTGCTTTCCTAACTGCCTGTGTATATTGGTTCCTGACTTCCCTGAAAAATTGCATATCGCGGGGACTATTCGAAGCTAGTGCAGTACGCCAAGGATGTTTTTGTGCTCGTCAAAGGCAGTCAAGTCTGGAGTGAACCAAGGACTATATCTGTTCTTAGTTCTCAGGCTTCTGATGTTAACATGCATGAACCCAAGGCTTTTACGGTTACAGAAGTCAACAAATGAGAGCGCCTGGGGACACACAGGGCCTGGGTTAACCTCTACATCACCAGAGGAACAGAGGAGGAGTAGGATGAGGGTACGGCTAAAGGTTATAACAACTGGTCGTCTAGTGCTTTGGGAACAGAGAATAAAAGGAGCAGATTTCTGGGCATGGTAGGATAGATTCAGGGCACAATGTACAGACAAGGGTATGGTACGGTGCGAGTACAGTGGAGGTTAACCTAGGCATTGAGTGACGATGAGAGAGGTTGCATCTCTGGAGGTGCCAGTTAAGCTAGGTGCGGTCTCCGCATGTGTGGGGGGTGTGGCAAAGGAGCAAACTGAGGCATGTTGTGCGGGACTAGGGGCTCCGCAGTAAAATATAACAATGAGAGCTACCCTAAACAACAGTATACAAGACATATTGACATTAGAGAGATGCATAAAGCAATCACAGGTGTTGATTGGGAAAGCTAAGACAACAATGGGTAAACAGCTAAGACAACAACAACGGATAAATGGCAATGAATGGGCAGAGAGGGTCAGTTAGCTACCCACAGGGCCTGAGTTCGAGGCTGGAGCCGACAGATAAACAAAATGAAGTACCGTGTTAATGAACAGTCCAGCAGGCATCAGCTGTGTAGCCGATTGATCATAGGGTCCAATGAGCCGCAATAGATGAAACAGGGAGCAGTTCGGTAGTTGTTACTACGCTAGGCGAGCGGGAGACACGGCGTTCAGGAAGCTAGTGGGCCAGGGCTAGCAGAAGGGTCTTTACCGACATCCACGACGCAGAGACCGGTTGAGAGCACATCGGCCGAATTACGTCAGCAGACCAGCAGTGATGGATCGGCGGGGCTCCGTGTCGACAAAGGGTCCAGGTCAATTGGCAAGAGAGGTATTGTAGTTGGTGTACTTCGTTTGCTAGCCGGGAGATGGGCCTAGCTCGAGGCTAGCTCGAAGCTAACTGGTGCTTGCTTTTGGACAAGAGCGTTAGCCACAATAACCACTCGGTAGCAGCTAGCTGGCTGCGATGATCTGGTGTAATGGCTTGCGGCAGGAATCCGATGATTGCTTGTTTTCCACTACGTCTGATATGCTCAGGGCTGATATTGCGCTGTGCAGACTGGCAGGTATTATCCAGGCTATACGGGCTAAAGCGGCTGGTGTCTGAGCTAAAGGTAAAGACCGCTAGCAGTGGCTTACAATGACTAAATAGCTAGTAGCTAATTAGCTGGCTAGCTTCTGATGGAGGTTCCAGTTATAAGGTCTAAAAAATAGCAGATCCGTACCACATTGGGTGAGGCAGGTTGCAGGAAGGTATATTTAATTCGAAAATGGAAAAAAAGAGATTGAAATGTAAACGGGAAAAAAAAAATGAATATTTACACGGGACAAAAACAAACACGCCATCATGGAGAGGATAGTTCCACTCTCCCTAGACACTAAACACCCTATACCTTCTAGTTTCACTCTCACTTCCCCACAGCAGGCTCCTGGCTCAGAGCACGAGTGATGTGAAGACAGCACTGATAACCTGGGCCCCACTGCACAAATTATGCTTATTTGGCTTACTAAACCAATGTAGCACAGTGGATTGTCTGCACATTTTTTAAAAACTAAACATGAGGTCAACTCTCATCCAGAAAACACACTATATTGTACCTATAGGGGATGATAGAGTCAGCACTGATTAAAATGAATTCAGTGCCTATATGTAAATGTAAATGAGATGAGATATGTCAGGTGTCAGGTGTGCCAAAGCGCAACAACATTAGTTAGTTTCACTGAATGACTCAACTGTATAAATCATTTGTCTTCAGAGAAGGAAACCGTTGGTAATGAGTCCCATTCAGATTGCTGTTTGCCAATGTTTATGTTCCACTTACATCAGTAGAGGCAGCTGGGAGGAGCAATAGGAGGACGGGCTCATTGTAATGGCTGGAATGAAATTAATCGAACAGTATCAAACATATGGAAACCACATGTTCGACTACTTTCCATTTATTCCATTTCAGCCATTACAATGAGCCCATCCTCCTATACCTCCTCCCTCCAGCCTCCACTGGCTTACATCATAGCCTGTTTCTTCTATTACACCTCTGCATGTATCTCACATTTTGTGCTCTGCATCCGTGGTGTTCTGCATTTTTTGCTCTTATTTTTTCCAGCTGGGCCAAGCCAAGGAGAGGTCTGCATTGAATTCATCTGTGTAGATCTTATCAACTGCACTGTTTGTTTTAGCATCCGTGGCAGCTGCAAGAATTTACCCCTGCCAGAGTGGAGCATCAAATAACTGTTCTCACTGTCAAAACATCTGATTTCCCTTTCAGTAGTGCTTGTCGGGGTAGGGGTGATATTACAGACTAATTTGAAAGGGAACATATTCATATTTAGTGTTATACAGTTATTTTTATTGTGATCTTACAGTAATACTTTATAAGGACTGTTGTACATAAAAATACTATTTTTATTTACTTGTGGAAGTTGTCTCAAAACTGCACTCTAAGGCACTTGTGGGAAAATGCAGACCGGAGTCCACACGTCTGAAATAGGTGCCATCCACTGTCATCTCAGCCCCCTCCGATTCTAGAGGAGAAAATAAGACAGTGAGAGACAGCTCTCCCTTTCATTCATCTACAACAAGACTGCTGGAGATCTGGTGCTGGTGGGGAACTTCAGACAAATGCCACTGTGCCGGACTAAAAGCCATTGTCTTTGCAAAAGGGGAGTAGATTCAGTGTGCTTGTCAATCACTTGACTTTTAACCATTGGCTCAGTTGGATCCATGAGAATCTGAGAGGAGAAAGTCCAAATGGTACATGTGCACTGAAAAGGAAGTTCCCATATCACTCAACTCTGTCAGTATGTTATTGTTTTTGGTTGTTGAATTGTTATCGTATGCATGTATACAAAGGACACACTTTAACTACTTAAATACAATGATTTTGTCAACATGTTGGAGTTTTCTACAACTGAGTGGATGTGAATTAAGTGGTAGAGTAGGAGACTGCATTGGGATCACACACTGACAAGCAGTTTAATGGACTGTTCCCATTGACTGAACACGTTGATGCTCAGCTTAAATGGGGCTTGAAGTGGGACAAAGTGGCGCTCCTTCCTTCCTTGTCTTTCAGTCAACAAGAACAGAAGACCACATCTTTCAGCACAGCCTTTGACCATTTGACAGAGTAAGCTGTGTTCGACCACATGGTTATAGGACTATATCGACAAAAAGTAAGAATGTGTGCAGATGTTACTTTTCTACCACAGTATACTGACAGAAACTACAAACTTTAACACGTTGGTGATGTAGCTGTAAATGAATTAGTGGTAGGTACAGTAGTGTTGATGTGGAACCAGTTACTGCTGATTGGAGGTTATTATCACATCTATGCGAAAAGCAGCAGGCGAATAAGTCTCAGTCTGGGCCTCCATTACAGTTGTTGATTGTGAATTGAATAAACAAAGTTTGAGTGCATCTTTGTCAGGCAGGCCTACTGTATGTAACTTGAGTTTTGTAATTACGTCCCCATTTGTCTTCCAGGGAAACATGTGTAATTGGTCTTAACTATGTTTAGGAGGAAATTAAACAATAAGAACCAGTTTAGAATGTGCCATCATAGGCAGCTGGTGTAGTCTAAGCTAACTAGCTAGCAGCACGTCAACAACATGACTAAAGATGACTGGCTGTTGGTTGGTTGGCTCAGACCTTCTACAATGGGTTTTGAGAAGGAGACGAGGAGAGGTGGAGATGGGTCGAAAGGTTTATGTATTTGAGATCTTCCGTTTGGGTCATGCGTCTCTGTCCTAGACTAGCTCATCCAATGGAGATCTTCCCTTTGGGACATGCATCTGTGTCCTAGGCTAGCTCTTCCAATGGATATTGAGTATGGCTGGGTGTGTTGGCGTCTTCCACTGGTGTACTGGAGAATTCTCCTGAATTACATGACTACATTTAGACCTCATCTTATTAGAGCCACATGCTTTCTCAAATGAATAGCTCACTCTCAGAGTCACGTTATAGTGACACAAAACAACAAGTGTTGTCTTCATTGAAAATCCTGTTCTCATGTTGACGTTAATTCCGTGAGACTTCCCTGCAACGCTCCCTATCACCTGCACTGTAGATATTGAACAGACAATTCTTTATTCCACATTAGTCAAATACACCATACACTTTATTATTTTGCTTTCCTGGCTGAAAAACACTGCAGCAAATGCCATTGAACACAGTCAGCTGAGATCTATAACACAAATCAAGCTGATTACTGTAGAAGACCCACATTATACAA
The DNA here is from genome assembly GCF_045679555.1 of Salvelinus alpinus. Classification (NCBI taxonomy): domain Eukaryota; kingdom Metazoa; phylum Chordata; class Actinopteri; order Salmoniformes; family Salmonidae; genus Salvelinus; species Salvelinus alpinus. The sequence goes on from NC_092119.1 coordinate 18,155,902, forward strand.
TGTTGGTCGACTCTAAGGGGGGCTTAGAGTCGACCAACATTGTATAATGTGGGTCTTCTACAGTAATCAGCTTGATTTAGGTTATAGATCTCAGCTGACTGTGTTCAATGGCATTTGCTGCAGTGTTTTTCAGACAGGAAAGCAAAATAATAAAGTGTATAATGAGAGTATGCTTGCTTTCCAAATGGCATCCTGTTCCCTATTGAGTGTACTATTTTTGACCATGTCCCGTAGTGCCCTATATTGGGAATAGGGTGGCATTAGGGATGCATTCTATATAATGAGATGAGTGAACTAGAAGTCCCCCAGTGTTCCTGACGGGTCTCTGTTTACCATGGTAAGTGTTCTCTCATGATCAATTACTAGGTTATCTATAGTATAGCTTCGTAGCATGTCTTTCAATGGCTGCAGCTCGGGTCATGATAAGATTAGATAATATATACTTTATTAGTCTACGTGAGATGGAAATTTGTATTCTGCTTTTATCCAACTCCTCCCGACACACACACACACACACACACACACACACACACACACACACACACACACACACACACACACACACACACACACACACACACACACACACACACACACACACACACACACACACACACACACACACACACACACACACACACACACACACACTAGGTTGGAGAAGCTGGAGCAGCCACAGTGCAGTGCCCAATGAGCAGTTTAAGGGGTTCCTTGCTCAATGAATGCTACTGCCTGACTGACTACAGACCTGCTTTAGTTAACTTCTCTAGGGTAGGGGGCAGCATTGGGAATTTTAGATGAAAAGCGTGCCCAAATTAAACTGCCTGCTACTCAGCCATAAAAGTTAAAACATGCATATCATTAGTAGATTTGGATAGAAAACACACTGACGTTTCTAAAACTGTTTGAATGATGTCTGTGAGTATAACAGAACTCATATGGCAGGCAAAAACCTGAGAAAAAATCCAACCAGGAAGTGAGAAATCTGAGGTTTGTAGTTTTTCAACTCTTGGCCTATCGAATACACAGTGTCTATGGGGTCATATTGCAATTCCTACGGCTTCCACTAGATGTCAACAGTCTTTAGAACCTTGCTTGATGCTTCTATTGTGAAGTGGGGGCGAATGAGAGGGGAATGAGTCAGAGGTCTGCCAGAGAGCCACGAGCTGGCCACGCGCGTTCATGGATAGTTAGCTTGCGTTCCATTGCATTTCTGAAGACAAAGCAATTCTCCGGTTGGAACATTATTGAAGATTTATGTTAAAAATATCCTACAGATTCATTCTATTCATCGTTTGACATGTTTCTACGCACTGTGACAAACTTTTTGACTTTTCGTCTGCACCTAGTGATCGTGTGTCATGAATTTTGATTACTGGGCTAAACGCGCAAACAAAAAGGAGGTATTTGGACATAAATTATGGACATTATCGAACAAAACAAACAGTTATTGTGGAACAGGGATTCCTGGGAGTGCATTCTGATGAAGATCATCAAAGGTAAGTGAATATTTATAATGCTATTTTCTGACTTCTGTTGACTACACAACATGGTGTGCTTTTTCCGTAAAGTTTAAAAAAAATCTGACACAGCGGTTGCATTAAGGAAAAGTGGGTCTAAAATTCCATGCATAACAGTTGTATCTTTTAGCAATGTTTATTATGAGTATTTCTGTAAATTGATGTGGCTCTCTGCAAAATCACCAGATGTTTTGGAACTACTGAACATAACGCGCCAATGTAAACTCCCATTTTTGGATATAAAAATTAACTTTACTGAACAAAACGTATTGTGTAACATGAAGTCCTATGAGTGTCATCTGATGAAGATCATCAAAGGTTAGTGATTCATTTGATCTCTATTTCTGCTTTTTGTGACTCCTCTCTTTGGCTGGAAAAATGGCTGTGTTTTTCTGTGACTTGGCTCTGACCTAACATAATCGTTTGATGTGCTTTCGTCGTAAAGCCTTTTTGAAATCTGACACTGTGGCTGAATTTACAACAAGTGTATCTTTAAAATGGTGTAAAATACTTGTATGTTTGAGGAATTTTAATGATGGGATTTTTGTTGTTTTAAATTTGGCGCCCTGCAGTTTCACTGGATGTTGACGAGGTGGGACGCTACCGTCCCACATACCCTAGTGAGGTTAAAGGAGTCTGGCTGCTGTGTGGTTGAATTATTTGGAAGTACTTATTTAATCACCTCATAATAGCAGCTTTAGTATTTATTTGTTTATGTAACTAACTACATGTAATGGGCTGACTGATCAAAATGGTTCAACCATTTTATAACATTGTTCAAATGTTTGCATTCTATCTTTACATTCTAACCCTATATGTCAACAGCTGTTCTTGGTACTACCTAGCTACAATCTTAGCCACCCGGTGTTATGCTAATGCCTATAGGACTATGCAAAGCCTTGGGGGAATTTTCATTTGGTTAATGGCACGCAAATCCAAGAGAAGAAAGAGCTCACTGATAAGATAAGTGTTTAATCCATTATCCAAATTCCAAGATCCCTTTGTCCTCCCAACAGAAATGTTGGTCACCTCAAATTTGACTGGAATGAATGGAGGAATGCTGAGGAGAGGAGGGCGAGGCAGGCTAGTCATCCAGTCCAGCACAGCAGAATCTCTGTCTGGACTGGAGGTCTGACTGACAGAGTTGGCACGACTGGGAGAACAACCAAACCTCAGACCTCCCTCAGTCCAGTGCCGACACAGACAGACAGACAGACAAACAAACAGATTCATATTTGTGTGACAGTAATTCTTAGCCTGGCCAATTGAAATGTTCCCTGCCTTTGGTTAACTGCTTATTGTCATAAATCAAAATGAGAAATGAATTGTTGCAAAAGAGAAAAATCATAATAAGACAATCTGACTGTTTCCCCTAAATGGGTAGAAAGCAGTCAAATGATAAGATACCATTGGATGTTAAAATGTAGGCCTGGACATGACATGAGAGTGGTTGAAATCTCAATCTCTATATCAGGATAACAATACACTGACAGAGACATAAAACAGATTTACACAGAAATATTCTGTGACCCTTGACCTCATTCTCTACTCTGGGAAGACCACCACTGCTTAGTCCCAGACGAGGGGCCAAATTGTATTGAATTTAGATCAATCATTGACACTGTGGCTTTAGACGAGGTCAAGAGTGGACGTTTTGATCCGTGTGGGTAGACCTCAGGGAAAATTAATTATAGTTGATATCTCTCCCCAAATTGGGTCTCCAATGCATTACCACTTACTGTGTTGACACCGCTAAACATGAGTATTCTGATACAAGCGCACCACCTTTATTCGACTCCATCCCCCAACACGCGCACACTCACCGTAATGCACACTCAGAACTATATATCAGTGACCTTTCCCAGAGCTTTGCGAGCTAGAGTGTGTTTCTGCTGTTTGAAGCAGTGAGATATTATCTCACTCTCTCTGCTGCAGTCATTTGTCTTTCAGGCAGTTGGCCTTGCTGCAGCACTCTGATATAGCCTGCTCATCAGCACCGGAATAGCCCTGGACAAGACACACACGCGCGCACACACAGACACACACACCACAGCAAGGGCGTCGACAGAATATCCCAGAGATGGTCCAATAATGTAAAAGTCTTTGATACTACAGTCCTTGAGATATGTGGTTGTCTTAATCTACCTTTGTTGAATGCACTGACTGTAAATCGTGCCGGATAAGAGCGTCTGTGAAATGACACAAATGTAACTGCAAATACAGGCTTTGAATATCATGTACCGCTTCCACTGGCCCTGGCTACAAACACTATGGCGTATCATTTATTTATTCAGGTTACATCATGTTTTATAATCCATTATACCTAGTATTCATTTAGAAATGACATTGTAACTGTGTAGTTACATAACTATTACAAAGGCTTAATTAGTACTATTCATACAAGCTCCGGACCATGTACCATTTTGTGCCACGTATTAACCAATTGTGTTGAATTACCGGTACTTCAAATAATTATTTTGAAATAATGGTAATTCAACACAATTGGTAAATAGTAAGTAAGAGCCTAACAGTACCATTCTTCTTACGTTATTTCTAGTAAATACCAGGCCAATGCCAGCTCATATAGTGATTGTAGAATAAAGCATTATTGAAACAAATACACATTTATAGTTTCGGTATGTGTTACATTGCCTGTATGAAAATATGAATGTATGATACACTACAGTGACTATATTGTACATTGTGTCATGAAGCTTGATCGTTTTAAAGCAAGACACTTCTTCATCCAGGAGATATATGAAATACTCCATTAAAGATGCAATCAATGAATTAGAAAATTGTCAATATTTATAGATTTTTTTTCTTGTGTTTAATTGGCCTGGTAGGTCCGGTATAATAGGCCCAGGAAAGACACCAATATAACAGCCCGCAGAACCAGTCAAACAGCTATTGATCGGGAAAGGCTTTACTTTGAGTCATAAATCTCACTGGTCTGTCCAGAAGAAATACGGTTGGGGATATGAGCGTCATCCAGATGATGTCATTCATTCCCTAAATGGAAAGAGGAAATACTACTCTGATCTGGAACTGCCATAAAGAGGTAATACAGTTAACAGTCAATCATTACAGCTGTTGTGAGAGATTAAATTATGCTGTACTGTCAACATCAGAATAGACAAATCCCAGAGGTTTCTAGAATGGCAGAGGCTTCTAGAAGTGGAATATAATGTTTTGATTATTTATTTGTTCTATACAACACCTTTTCCTTGCAGGTCTTGTCAGCGGTATAGGATACAGTGATCTCATGCTTGTTCCCACACTCAGGACTCTGACTCTCTATTGGCCTCCCATCCTATTCTAACCACCTCTCACCAGCTTTGTATTCCATTTAAATTGCTGTACAATATGATCTTGTTTGCCATCTAATGCACATTCAAATGTTATAAATCAACACTGCAGAGCTCTCCCTGGCCTCTGCCGTGACCTGATTGTATTACTGCTGATTATATCTGGAAATGTGCATGTACACCCTGGCCCATCTACTGTTGCTAGCCCCAATTCTGACTTGTGCTCTGATTTCTGCTTTACTGATTTCTGCTCTCGTAAAAGCCTGGGTTTTCTGCACGTTAACACTAGAAGCGTATTACCTAAAATGTATCAATTGAAAGTGTGGGTTCACAGCTCCAATCCAGATATGTTTACAATTGGCTCATTCATCCCCCTCCTCTCCCCTGTAACTATTCCCCAGGTCGTTGCTGCAAATGAGAACGTGTTCTCAGTCAACTTACCTGGTAAAGTAACAGATAAATAAAAAATAAAAAAATAAAATGTTGGTCATTACTGAGACGTGGTTAAGAAAGAGTGTTTTGAACATTTCACAGCAAGACAGATCTTCCAAAGGTGGTGGAGTGGCAATCTTACAAAGGAACACCTTCAGTGCTTGGTTGTCTCCACAGTCTGCCCCCAAACAATTTGATTTGCTGGTTTTACGCATTCAACTTTCAAATAACTCTTTGTTGACTGTTGCTGGATGTTATCGGCCACCATCAGCACCAGCCTGAACCCTAAATGCCCTAAGCTCTTTCTCGGTCCCTTACAGTAAGTCTGAATTTGTCCTGCTAGGTGACCTAAACTGGGACATGCTTAAACCACCTGACCAAGTCCTAAAGCAATGGGACTCCCTAAATCTTTCTCAGATTATTACCAATCACACAGGTATGACTCCAACCACCCAGAAAAGGCTACTGTCCTTGATGTTATCCTTAGTGATCACTGTTTTACAGCCTGTGTTCATAACGGCTGCTCAGTGAAACTAATTGTCCTAACTTGTCATAGACACTTGCTCAAAAAATGTAATGAGCAAGCCTTCCTTCATGACCTGGTCTCTGTAAATTGGTATAGCATCAGCTTGATTTTTTTACTTACACACCCTGCCACCCATTCCAAACATACCCTTGTCGCCCCCCCCCCTCAAGTTCAAATAAACAAATAAACAACTCACACTATTCACTAACATATACACAGCATAGTCGTTTGCTAATACAACACCATCAATTGAGCATTTTACATCACATCCAACAGTTTAGAGATTTCTACTTTTCATGTTTCCAGAGTGCTAGGACTGGCTTTATTCATACAGGCAGTGGATAACTCTAACATAATTACATCCTGAAAGTACGCTAGCCATTTCCTTATATGTAGGTCATGTGGTGGCACCCAGCGCTGAACAACAAGTTTTTTGTCAGCAGTCAACCCAGCCAGCAACAGTTTTCGCTGTTTCTCATTCAGCTGCATACCTGTATCATCGTTAAGCAACAACATAATTGGTTCAAGGGGTACAGTTTTATCAATCATGTCAGAGAGAATATACAACACTTTCCTCAAACTCATAAACCTCTGGACAATCCCATATCATATGTTTGTATGTGCCAAGTGTATTGAGGTTACATAGGTCACAGTATGGGCTTTGAGCCTGTTTTGCATGAAATCTTACAAGTGGTGTCCAGTACGATCTATGGCAAAGTTTAAAATGAATTAATTGATGGTTTGGGTTGTTTGAGTGAAATATTCTCCCAGACATTCTCCCAGTCAATAGCCTCATCATTGACAGCCAAATAATTTACCCATGCTTTAACCATTGAAAGATCTTTCTGCTTTAATCGTTGAAGATGAGAGTAAATAGTAGACACAAAACCTAGAGATGCCATTTCCAGTCACCACCTATGCCCTTCTCAACCTTCCTAAAATTCTCTATTGTATTAGAAATGATCGGACCAAAATACAACATGCATTTCTTATTAAATATACCAGAGAATAACACATCTTGCAATCTAGTAGGTGAAACAAGTTCTTTCTCAATAGTTCTCCAAGAGACTGATGCAGACTGATCAAACCATGATCTAAGTGGGCGTAACTGGAAATATTGGTGGTGAATACAAACATTTGGTAATGCAAGTCCACCATTACACTTCAGTAGTAACACCTCAAACCTAATCTTTGGATATTTGCCATTCCAAAGGTATTTACGTATACATTTATCAATCCTTCCCCAATAGCTTACTGGTGGAGGGAGTGGGATCATCATGCTCAGGAAACTAATACGTGGCAACACATTCATCTTTATGGAAGCGACCCTAGTTTGTAAAGACGCAGGCAACTTCTCCCAAACGGTTTAGTCCCGTTCAACTTCCTTGTAAATCTTCTCATAATTAAAGTTCACCAGACCATGAAGAGATGTTTGTGTACTAATACCCAAATATGTGAGCTGTGTTTTCATAGGAATTGTTGAGGGAAGTTAAACTTTCTTGGCCGCTTCATTCAGTAACATTAATGCTGATTGTGTCCAATTTATCTTATACCCGGACAGCAATATGACTTCTTCAAATGTGGATAATAAAGATGAGATTGAATTTTGAATATCTGTCATATATAGGAGAATATTGTCTGCATATGATATGAGAGGAGGATTTAATCGGTATAGGAGAAGCAATTACATTCTGCCTTAGATGTTGTGCTAAAGGCTCTAGAGACAAAATCAATAACGTTGGGGATAGGCTTTCTCCTTGTCTACATCCCCGAAAAATAGGGAATGGCTTGAGTGTATGCCATTAGTAGAAACCATAGCAACAGGGTTAGCATATAACACACAAACCATATTGATAAAATTCTTTCCCAAAGCAAATTTCTCCAAAACAAGTACTGCCATTCAAGCCTGTGAAAAGCCTTCTCAGCGTCTAGAGACAGCACAGCACCCGGTGTGTCCAGCTGTTGTGTTTCATGTATTACCTGCATTAATCGACGGACGTTGTCAGCTGCAAGGAGACCTTTCATAAAACCTGACTGGTCCATGTGAATCAACTTATCCAAATACATTTCCATCCATAACGCCAACACTTTTCAATACAATTTTTGGTCCGAATTAATTAAAGATATCGTACGATAATTTGCACAGTCTGTGTGATCTTTCCCTTTCTTTGGCAGTAGAGAGATTAATGCAGAGTTAGTATGCTCATGAAAAAAAACCTTGACGATGGCCGAATGAATTTACTCCATAATACTGGTCCTAAAATGCCCCAAAAATGTTGCAACAGCTCAGGTGGAATGCCATCCGGGCCAGGTGATTTACCCTGCACCTTTCAGTGCTGACTCCAGTTCCTCTAATGAGATGGGTCGGCCCAGATCTGCAGATTGCTTCTCCTCCAATACGGGAAAATCAAGATTATCTAAAAACTGCTTGCATTTGTCTGGTTCAAACTGGATAGAAGATTTATATAACTCCTGGTAAAAAGACTGAAGTGTTGCATTCATTTCATGTGGATCAGAAAGTAAGCCTTTAACTGGGGATTGACTAGATTCCATAGAAGTACAAGATTCACTTTGTTCCAATTTCAAGGCTAGAAGCCTGCTTGGTTTTCTCCCATTAAAATAATAGTTCTGCCTCACTCTATGCATGATGAACTCAGCTCTCCTCCTTAATAAATCATTCAGTTCCAGTTTAACCACCCTCAAATCATTGCTGACATTATTTGAGTAATTCCTTTTCAGGTTCTGTTCAAGTGATTTGTATTTTTTCTCCAATAACTTGGTTCTGTGATTCCTGGCTTTATTGAGGTGAGATTCAAAATAAGATATAAGGTCTGATAAAGTAGCCATCCATGTAAACCATGGGTCTTCTACAGAGTCCTTGTTCTTTGCTAAGAATTCAACTACTTTGGCTTGAAATTCAGCCACGAACAATTCGTTTTGAACAAGGGTTGTATTAAAACGCCAACGTTTTGTTTTACTTAGCTTAAAGCTCACATCCACTTGGGTAGCCAGGGGATTATGATCGGAAAGCGTCGCAAGCAATATTTGTATTGGCGCGACGCACATACTTAGAGAACGTGAGAATAGAAAACAATCAATTCTAGGGTATGATTTGTGATATGCAGAAAAACAGGGAAATCGTTGATGCCCGGACTCTGAACACGCCACACATCAGAGATATTGAGATGTTACGGCATTGCATTCAACGCTAATGATGCTGATTGTTTGGCATGTGAAAAAGTTTGCGTGGATCTATCAAGATTGAAATCGAAAACTGCATTCATATCTGCCCCTATGACCAATTCGTACTCTGAAAGTGATAACAATTCTTTGGTAAGCCCAGGGAAAAAGCTGTCCTCAAAAACAGCGGGTGCATAGATAGACACAAATGCTACTTTCTTGCCATATATAAATGAAAGCTAAGCGAAGCTATGCGACCTGAAGTATCCTTGCTAGTCTTTTCGATAACTAAGGTTAAATTCCTTTTAATCAAAATAACAGCACCTTTGGACTTAGAGGCTCCACTAGTCGAAGCAGCAACTTTATACACCTTATCCTATAAGTGAGGGATATCCCCTACCCACAAATGAGATTCCTGGATAAATGCAATATCAATATTTTTACGGCGCATTATGTCTAAACATCGAGTTCTCTTTAATTTTAGCATTCAACCCACGGACATTCAGGCATAGAATAGACAGCTTAACCATTGTCAAAAACATTCCTGGTAATTAAGAGTTGAACTGAAAGTGGTTCAGATTTACCTTCGATAAGTAGTGACATGTAACAGAGATAAGTACCCTCCCCCCGCCCGCCGCCAGTGTGACATCCACACAACACAGCTCTAGGTCTCTAGAACTTGGGCCTATTCCTCCAAAATAAAATATATTCCAATCAGGTTATCAAAAAACAAAGAGTAGAAAGTAGACAAATTCAAGGCGATATAACCAAGTGAAAGGACACTTGTGAAGCTGTGCAGCCAAACATGAAAACAAAACCTTGCTACAATGGTTTAGGAAAATAGGGACACAATGAAGTGATTAACGTTAATCACCTCCAAAGCTATCAACCCCTACTAATCACGTTCCAACACACAACATACAACAGACATTTCCACCGACGTTTAAACTAGAAAGTAAAAAACCTTGAAGTAGATAACCTCAATAAAATATAGAATGAGGAATTGTCAGTAGGAGCTTCAGTCTTCTAACCATTGCATTTGTAGGTCACATGACCCTCCCAGACTATTCCATTCTTGTGGGCCGGCTAAGGCGTATTGGTGTCTCTGAGGGTCTATGGCCTGGTTTGCTAACTACCTCTCTCGAAGAGTGTATAAAGTCAGAATATCTGCTGTCTCAGCTACTGCCTATCACCAAGGGAGTACCCCAAGGCTCGATCCTAGACCCCAAGCTCTTTTCAATTTGCATCAACAACATAGCTCAAGCAGTAGGAAGCTCTCTCCTCCATTTATATGCAGATGATACAGTCTTATACTCAGCTGGCACCTCCCCGGATTTTGTGTTAAACACTCTACAACAAAGCTTTCTTAGTGTCCAACAAGCTTTCTCTGCCCTTAACCTTCTTCTGAACACCTCCAAAACAAAGATCATGTGGTTAGGTAAGAAGAATGCCCCTCTCCCCAACGGTGTGATAAATACCTCTGAGGGTTTAGAGCTTGAGGTAGTCACCTCATACAAGTACTTGGGAGTATGGCTAGACGGTACACTGTCCTTCTCTCAGCACATATCAAAGCTGCAGGCTAAGGTTAAATCTAGACTTTGTTTCCTCGATTCAGATGACCATCCTACCCATGCTAGATTACGGAGACGTAATTTATAGATCGGCAGGTAAGGATGCTCTCGAGCGGCTAGATGTTCTTTACCATTCGGCCATCAGATTTGCCACCAATGCTCCTTATAGGACACATCACTGCACTCTATACTACTTTGTAAAATAGTCATCTCCTTATACCCATTGCAAGATCCACTGGTTGATGCTTATTTATAAAACCCTCTTAGGCCTCACTCCCCCCTGTCTGAGATACCTACTGCAGCCCTCATCCTCTACATACAACACCCGTTCTGCCAGCACATTCTGTTAAAGATCCCCAAAGCACACACATCCCTGGGTCGCTCCTCTTGTCAGTTTGCTGCAGCTAGCGACTAGAACGAGCTGCAACAAACATCATCTCTTCATTCTCTTCATTCAAAGACTCAATCATGGACACTCTTACTGACAGTTGTGGCTGCTTTGCGTGATGTGTTGTTGTCTCTACCTTCTTACCCTTTGTACTGTTGTCTGTGCTCAATAATGTTTGTACCATGTTTTGTACTGCTACCATGTTGTGCTTCTGCCATATTGTATTGCTACCATATTGTTGTCATGTTGTGTTGCTACCATGCTGTGTTGTCGTGTGTTTCTGCCATGCTATGTTGTTGTCTTAGGTCTCTCTTTATGTAGTGTTAGCCCCTGTCCCCACAGGAGGCCTTTTGCCTTTTGGTAGAAAGTCATTGGAAATAATAATTTTTTCTTAACTGATTTGCCTAGTTAAATAAAAAAATCTAGCGGAACCTCCCAGCTCTGCCTCCAGGACAAGATAAAGAAACGTCAACCTGCTTGAGGCAGGGCAATACAGATTGCAATACAGCAAATCTACAACACTTCTCTTAATAGGTAACATTGTTACATCCCTGAACAGCCTATGTAGCCTAGGAACCAAGCTATAACACTGCCTCCACCGCTGAAGAAGGAAATTATCCAGCGTTTCTCAATTTTCAGGTAGTTAAAAAAAGTATGTCTGCCAGAGTGTATTACAAGGAGCGGCCATTTTGTGCCCGAAAAAACTCCATTGCAAAACTTTGAATCTTGCGTCTGTGTAGAGCTTGTAGTAAGCTTAAACGACGCTAGTGTCTCGCCAGGGGAGCTGGCCTACTAATAGCAGCTACTGTGAGTCCCTGAAAGGAAACAGAGCTGCAGATGAGGGAGGCTCTACATGCAGGCAGGCATGGTCAGAGCCCAGGGAGCACCTGAACTAATCATGGAGATTAACAAAACAGCCCCGGTCTCTAGAGCCTGTTTGTTTACACTATCTGGGGTAGGCCCTCTCTCTGCTTTCTCTCTCCACAGCCCCAGACCTAGCCCAGGACTGCTTGCTGGTCTCTCTGGCTGGTTGCCCCACATGGGACAGTGTGTTATCGCACACATACACACACGCACCGGTGCATGCAGGCACGTAAAACCACATGCACGTGCGCATTCAGGCACGTTAAAACACAAACACATAGACATAGGGGACATAGGGGAAAACGGCTAATAATAATGTCCGGAACGGCGCAAATGGAATGGCATCAAACACATGGAAACAATGGAAACGTGTGTTTGATGTATTTGATACCATTCCACCACAAGCCTGTTCTCCCCAGTTAAGGTGCCACCAATCTCCTGTGCTGAAGACAATGTTTAAATCAAACCTCCGTTAGTTGGTGAGGTGGAGTAAATACTTTATGACACCATAATATACAAATAGACTCTCTAGACTCTCTAAGTCTGAACATTAGCATGAGTTCAGTTATCCTAAATCTCCTTCCCCAAATCTGTGTTAATCATCTCATAGTCAAAAAACATCCTTCAGTAAAAAGAGGATTATTCCATGCATTAAACTCTACTACATAAAAACAACTCAGAGCTCAATTCCAGAAGCTTGTTCTGCAGTGGGGGAATACAAATATAGCATCTTAATTTGAGCCAGTTTGCTACAGTGGGAAAATAATTTTACAGCAACAGGAAATGTGAATTATGATGTGAATTACATTTAATGGACAATTTTGTAGGGGTTGATCTATTTTTATTTGGGCAAATAAAGTCAGAAATTTCAAAGTGAAAATTCCAACCTTTAGAAGCCTTTTTATACCTCAAATACACCATACGTTTGCATTTCCTGTTGTGCTGGAACAGTCTTAGGAACAAATAAGTGATCACTATAAAGTCCATGGAGAATAAAAGCACCTCCTCCCAGCTGCCCACCACTGAGGCTAGGAAAAACACTGTCACCACCAATAAATCTACGATAATCGATAATTTCAATAAACATTTTTCTACGGCTGGCCATGCTTTCCACCTGGCTACCCCTACCCCAGCCAACAGCTCTGCACCCCACACAGCAACTTGCCCAAGCCTTCCCCACTTCTCCTTCACCCAACTCCTGATAGCTGATGTTCTGAAAGAGCTGCAAAATCTGGACCCCTACAAATCAGCTGGGCTAGACAATCTGGACCCTCTCTTTCTAAAATTATCTGCCGCATTTGTTGCAACCCCTGTTACTAGCCTGTTCAACCTCTCTTTCGTGTCATCTGAGATCCCCAAAGATTGGAAAGCTGCCGCGGTCATCCCCCTCTTCAAAGGGGGAGACACTCTAGACCCAAACTGTTACAGACTTATATCTATCCTACCCTGCCTTTCTAAAGTCTTCGAAAGCCAAGTTAACAAAGAGATCACCGACCATTTTGAATCCCACCATACCTTCTCCGCTATGTAATCTGGTTTCTGAGCTGGTCATGGGTGCCCCTGAGCCACGCTCAAGGTCCTAAACGATATCATAACCGCCATCGATAAAAGACAGTACTGTGCAGCCGTCTTCATCGACCTGGCCAAGGCTTTCAACTCTGTCAATCACGGCAGACTCAATAGCCTTGGATTCTCAAATAACTGCCTCGCCAGGTTCACCAACTACTTCTCAGATAGAGTTCAGTGTGTCAAATCAGAGGGCCTGTTGTCCGGACCTCTGGCAGTCTCTATGGGGGTGCCACAGGGTTCAATTCTCGGGCCGACTCTTTTCTCTGTATATATCAATGATGTTGCTCTTGCTGCTGGTGATTCTCTGATCCACCTATATACAGATGACACCATTCTGTATACATCTGGCCCTTCTTTGGACACTGTGTTAACCAACCTCCAGACGAGCTTCAATGCCATACAACACTCCTTCCGTGGCCTCCAACTGCTCTTAAATGCAAGTAAAACTAAATGCATGCTCTTCAACCGAACGCTGCGGACAACTACAAATACCTAGGTGTCTGGTTAGACTGTAAACTCTCCTTCCAGACTCACATTAAACATCTCCAATCCAAAATTAAATCTAGAATCGGCTTCCTATTTCGCAACAAAGCCTCCTTCACTTATGCTGCTAAACACACCCTCGTAAAACTGACTATCCTACCGATCCTTGACTTCGGCGATGTCATTTACAAAATAGCCTCCAACACTCTACTCAACAAATTGGATGTAGTCAATCACAGTGCCATCCGTTTTGTCACCAAAGCCCCATATACTACCCATATATACTGCACGGTTTTCAGCAGTTCCTTGGGACGACAGAGGCAGATATTGAGATCCGGCTCGAAGGACCAATTGTCATGAGAATTTTGTTCTCAATGTACATAAACTGAACTTCAATTAAAATACTCTGTCTGTAACTAAGAAATTGTAAGGTTCTTATTAAAATAAAACAGACAGAGGCCAGTCTACCATAGTCAGCATGTTTATTTACGAGAGCTCTGCCCATCCTTACATGTACATTGGTTTATATACCTCTCATTTCATCATAACTGTCCCTCCTCCTCTAAGACAATGACAATATAGTTCACAAGTCTTCTCCTTCTCATACATTGCCTGCCACCTGTTATACAATCTACTACAAGCCCAAGGTTTCTCCCCTCCCTGGGTGGGGACAGAATGTCCTGTAAGGAACACAGTAGTACAGCTTGTCTGTCGATAGCTCCTCTTATCATTTGTTTCACACATGCACCCTGCTTACATACTAAAAAGGAACAAAAAGTTGTTGTTCTAATTTTGACTAAAACTACACACATAGATAGATTAGATTTATGATTCTAATAAATGTCATACAATCATACTAACATAATTCTGTTAGTTATAGTTCTATGTTAAATGTATACATAATTTAGTCATTATTCATAAAAATCATAACAATAACACTTCAGTGTTTAATAACATGTAGTGAGTAGTTGACTCAAAGAGAGAGAAAGACAATAGTTGAACAGTTTTGAACAAATGTATTTATTCCAAAATGGAGGAGAAGCAAGAGAGAAAGAGAGAGAGAGAGTCATATATTTTCAGTTTCACTTACTTAGCTAGCAAATGCAGCTATCTAGTTTAGCCTACTGAAACACCCTGCTCAAACAGAGGGATGCTATGTTAGCTAGCTGGCTATGACTTTCCAACACAACACTGGAACTCTTCCAAGTCAAGGTAAGCTTTTGGTATTACTAATTTATTGTCACCGGGGCCCGCCGGTGTAACTGTACACTAACATTACTGCATTATTGTAGGGGGTTTACTAACGCGTTAGTTCTATTACCTATGCTGACTATGACATTACTTTAGCTAATATGGTGACAACGATGTAGGCTGTGTGTAGCGGTTTGACTTGGAAATATTTTTTCTCCTTGTCACATACAGGTGATGTGTTGTGCATTGAAGTCCACAAGTGAAGGGAAGCGAATGAATACAACGTGGGTGTTATGAGAGTGAACTCTGTTTACGCGTGATCAGGGGTATATTTATTTCGCCGATTCTTTTGAAAAAGCAAACAGAACAAAACGGGGATAAACATACCTGAATTTGTCCAATAGAAACTCTCGTTTGCAACTGTTGGACTAATAATTACACCCTATATCAGCTAGATGCAGGCAAGAGTGTGCAACGCGGTATTGAATGTCACTGTCTGTCACCTCAAATTTGTCTCTTGACCTGTGTGCACCTACGTTGTAAACTTCATTCCACTTCTTAGGCTAGGTTGTAGCAATCTCATGATGGGTATAGGGAAAATTATAGTATCATGTAGCAGCCTAAACCTATCGCTGTTACATTGAACTGGGTGAATGGAATATGAACGAGAGTCATACGCTGTAAAATAAATAAGGCCATTCTCATGAAAAAAAATGGTCCTCCCACATCTTAAACAACACTGACCGCCACTGGTATTGACTTGGTGCATTTTTAGGAACAGTAGTATTCCAGCAACTTATAAAGGTTCTCCAGGGCACAGGCACACAGGCTTCTTAAAATAGACTGATAGAATCAGAGGTCATTTAAACAATGGGATTGAGAACAGAAATAGCAAGGCATTAGGGAGATAATCAAAGCAGCCATTTTCTTTGATAATGTGTTGTCTGTACTGCAAGACCCCTGGCTAAACCAATATATTATATTGATTTGAGTAAACCCATCAGAATGAAAATCCCACAGGCCACCACTTAACACCTACGGACAATAAAAAACACAACATACAAAGGCCAAGCTTGAACAATCTACACAGAAAATTTGATTGGAAGTCACTCAAAAACATCAATATAAAGATGCAACACAGAGAAACACATTAAACGCCTTAAAGGAAAACTCCACCCAAGAATGATCTTTTGGTACATGTTGCATTAGTCCATTGTTGATATAGTACCAGAAATGTTTTGCTTGTCAGCAATCAAGTGTTCAAGATACAGTATGTAACTACCCTTCAGAACTGCCCCTAGTACAAGAGTGATCCCAATAAATGCCTGCCTGCAAAATGCAAAGCCCTTGCTTGAATACTTAAAACATAAAAACTGTGTTTCTCATACAATCAATGGTTTAGAAATGCAAATAGTTTGTCCTAAATATTGATTGATGATAAGGGCCTATGGAGAATGTTATTTGTGGAATTCCACCTTCATTTTTTTCAATGCTTTATTTAGACAGAATAGAAATATGAAGTGCAGTAAGATGGTACGTTTCGTTGGAATTTTACCCACTCAACCACACTGTAAGAAACTATTCTGGAGTGAACAAAATATATATACTCAGTGTTTAATTTGTAAATCTGGAGTTGCCGGAACAAAAAGTGAGTGTGAGAGGTGGGTGACCTGGGAAGCTCTGAGGTACAGGAACGCATAAAAAAATCCCCTTTATACACCTTTATACACTGAACAAAAATATAATTGCAACATGTAAAGTGTTTGTCCCATGTTTCATGAGCTGAAATAAAGATCCCCAAAATTTTACATGAGCACAAAAAGCATTTCTCCTTTGCCAAAATAATCCATTCACCTGACAGGTGTGGCATACCTACCTGGCCAAACCTACCTACTTACCTGGCCGGAACTACCTGACCGGCTGACCCTATCCGGACCTATCTGGCTGGCCTACCGTCCGGACCTACCTACTAACTTGGCCAGACCTACCTAACTGGCCAATCCTATTTGGACCTATATGGCCGGCCAGACCTACCTACCTGGCCGAACCTACCTACTTACCTGGCCGGACCTATTTGGCCAGACCGGACCTACCTACCTACCTTGCTGGCCGGACATATCTGGCGGGCCGACCGGACCTACCTACCTACCTGGCAGGCTGGACCTACATACCTAGCCGGCAGGTTGGACCTACCTACCTGGCCGGCCGGACTACCCGACCATACCTATCTATCTGGCCGGCCGGACCTAACTGGCCAATCCTATTCGGACCTATCTACTGGCAGAACCGAAAGGTAACCGAAAGGTTGCTGGATCGAATTCCCGAGCTGACGAGGTTAAAATCTGCTGTTCAGTCCCTGAACAAGGCAGTTAACCCACTGTTCCCCGGTAGGCCGTCATTGTAAATAACAATTTGTTCTTAACTGACTTGCCTAGTTAAATTTAAATTACTTATCTGGCCGGCCTGCCGTCCGGAACTACCTGCTGAAACTTGGCCGCAAGTGAAACTTCCAGCATGGCAATAACACCAAGCACACGTCAAAATCATTTTGCAATTCCCAATTGTGGTCAAAAGTAGGACGCTATATAGGGAATAGGGCTTTGGTCTAAAGTAGGACACTATATAGGGAATAGGGCTTTGGTCTAAACTAGGACACTATATAGGGAATAGGGCTTTGGTCTAAAGTAGGACACTATATAGGGAATAGGGCTTTGGTCTAAACTAGGACACTATATAGGGAATAGGGCTTTGGTCTAAAGTAGGACACTATATAGTGAATAGGGCTTTGGTCTAAAGTAGGACACTATATAGGGAATAGGGTGCCATTTGGGACGTACACCTAGCCTGTCAATTTTTATAAATTGAAAAATGTGATTAAAATTCAACTGCTAAACTGTCACTAAAGCTGTCAGATGGAAAAGTACTATTGCCATAGTCAAAACAAGGGGAAATGAAACATCGCTGCAGAACGGATTAACATCACTGGGAGTAGAATTGATGAGTCTTCAATTCAAACAGAGATGAATGTAGCTACAACCGATAGAAGAAAGAGAGAGAGAGAGAGAGAGAGAAACATACAATACTTTTTATCCACCTTCCCCCGCCCCATCTTTTTGCATCATGATAGCAAAGCCTTTCCCTGTTATTTTAATTAGATAGTACAAGGTATATTGTCGACCTATCCCTCTCGTTCAGTCATCAAACCATTCGCTGCTCCACCAGGTGTGTGGGAAAATTTGATCTTGTGCCTCCCTCTTCCACTGATAAAAATGGGCTGATGCTGAGAGTGGTGGTGGTGATGTATTGAGCATTTGGTCAAGAGTGAAGAAAAAGAGCAGGGCCTATTGATTGATTTTGTTTTGGGTAAAAAAACATTGTACAGTTTAAAAAAAACATAATTTAAGAACAATGAAATCCAGAGGATGACACGAGAGTGTAAAAGCTTTTGTTAATGCCACCAACAAACAAATCCCCCCCAAATTTATCCAAATGGCCTCTCTAAGTCCATTTTTGACATGAAACCAATTTTTTTTGCTTGTCTACAATCAACTTTTGAAGCTATGTAACTTTCAAAATACAGAAAGCATAACCTGTATGATGCATTTTGCATCGTATGATACTGCGTTTTGCAGAAGAAATAAAATGTGCAAGTACTGACTATTGCCATAGACTATTTCTCAGCTGCAAGGGGTACCGGTGCATCAAGTCTGACACCAACAGGCTCTTGAACAGGTTCTATCCCCAAGCAATACGACTGATAAATAGCGAACAAAATATCTACACGGACTGAGTTTATCCGCCGCATTTGTTGCAACCCCTGTTACTAGCCTGTATTTTTATTGACCTTTATTTCAGTATTTGCGCTGTCTCTATGCACACTCACAGGGCCCCACACACACACACACACACACACACACACACACACACACACACACACACACACACACACACACACACACACACACACACACACACACACACACACACACACACACACACACACACACACACACACACACACACACACACACACACACTCACAGGGCCCCACACACACACACACACACACACACACACACACACACACACACACACACACACACACACACACACACACACACACACACACACACACTCACAGGGCCCCACACACACACACACACACACACACACACACACACACACACACACACACACACACACACACACACACACACACACACACACACACACACACACACACACACACACACACACACACACACACACACACACACACACACACACACACACTGTCACTCCAACACACACACACAAACACTCACTCCATCATTTGCTCACTCACACATAATACGCACATACATTTCTGACTCTACACACCCGCACACCCACTCACATGCAAGCTGCTGCTACTCTGTTTATCTTATATCCTGTTGCCTAGTAACCTTACCTCTATACATACAGTGGGGAGAAGAAGTATTTGATACACTGCCGATTTTGCAGGTTTTCCTACTTACAAAGCATGTAGAGGTCTGTAATTTTTATCATAGGTACACTTCAACTGTGAGAGGCGGAATCTTAAACAAAAATCCAGAAAATCACATTGTATGATTTTTAAGTAATTAATTTGCATTTTATTGCATGACATAAGTATTTGATACATCCGAAAAGCAGAACTTAATATTTGGTACAGAAGCCTTTGTTTGCAATTACAGAGATCATACGTTTCCTGTAGTTCTTGACCAGGTTTGCACACACTGCAGCAGGGATTTTGGCCCACTCCTCCATACAGATCTTCTCCAGATCCTTCAGGTTTCGGGGCTGTCGCTGGGCAATACGGACTTTCAGCTCCCTCCAAAGATTTTCTATTGGGTTCAGGTCTGGAGACTGGCTAGGCCACTCCAGGACCTTGAGATGCTTCTTACGGAGCCACTCCTTAGTTGCCCTGGCTGTGTGTTTCAGGTTGTTGTCATGCTGGAAGACCCAGCCACGACCCATCTTCAATGCTTTTACTGAGGGAAGGAGGTTGTTGGCCAAGATCTCGCGATACATGGCCCCATCCATCCTCCCCTCAATACGGTGCAGTCGTCCTGTCCCCTTTGCAGAAAAGCATCCCCAAAGAATGATGTTTCCACCTCCAGGCTTCACGGTTGGGATGGTGTTCTTGGGGTTGTACTCATCCTTCTTCTTCCTCCAAACACGGCGAGTGGAGTTTAGACCAAAAAGCTCTATTTTTGTCTCATCAGACCACATGACCTTCTCCCATTCCTCCTCTGGATCATCCAGATGGTCATTGGCAATTTTCAGACGGGCCTGGACATGCGCTGGCTTGAGCAGGGGGACCTTGCGTGCACTGCAGGATTTTAATCTATGACGGCGTAGTGTGTTACTAATGATTTACTTTGAGACTGTGGTCCCAGCTCTCTTCAGGTCATTGACCAGGTCCTGCCGTGTAGTTCTGGGCTAATCCCTCACCTTCCTCATGATCATTGATGCCCCACGAGGTGAGATCTTGCATGGAGCCCCAGACTGAGGGTGATTGACCGTCATCTTGAACTTCTTCCATTTTCTAATAATTGCGCCAACAGTTGTTGCCTTCTCACCAAGCTGCTTGCCTATTGTCCTGTAGCCCATCCCAGCCTTGTGCAGGTCTACAATTTTATCCCTGATGTCCTTACACAGCTCTCTGGTCTTGGCCATTGTGGAGAGGTTGGAGTCTGTTTGATTGAGTGTGTGGACAGGTGTCTTTTATACAGGTAACGAGTTCAAACAGGTGCAGTTAATACAGGTAATGAGTGGAGAACAGGAGGGCTTCTTAAATAAAAACTAACAGGTCTGTGAGAGCCGGAATTCTTACTGGTTGGTAGGTGATCAAATACTTATGTCATGCAATAAAATGCAAATTAATTACTTAAAAATCATACAATGTGATTTTCTGGATTTTTGTTTTAGATTCTGTCTCTCACAGTTGAAGTGTACCTATGATAAAAATTACAGACCTCTACATGTTTTGTAAGTAGGAAAACCTGCAAAATTGGCAGTGTATCAAATACTTGTTCTCCCCACTGTATCTACCTCCATCACTCCAGTATCTCTGCACATGTAAATATGGTATTGGATCTGACTCTTTAAATATTTCCTGTATATAGTATGCTTACTTACTTTATTGTGTTTCACATTTGTTTGCCCATAACTTTGCACCTTTTGATGTAAATGTTTGAGGACAGGGTTTTGTTCTTCCTGGATCCTCAGAATGACATCACATAGAAAGGAACAGGGCAACAATTCCAACTGTTGAATCTGGCAATCTACTGTTTTTAATTATACAATTACCTTTATTTCCTCTCTTTCTCTCTCTGCTTCTGTCTCTCTTTTTACCTATGCTACAGATGTCTATATTTTTTTAATTCAGATTTTTCAGGGGGTGCCCCCCTACTTCCCGCAGCTATGCTCAATCAGAGAGCAGCAGGACAGGGAGACAGTGAGTTTTATTTTAAATGTATTTTACCTTTATTGAACTAGTCAAGTCAGTTAAGAACTATTTCTTATTTACAATGGTGGCCTACCAGAAGGCAAAAGGCCTCCCGTGGGGACGGGGGCTGGGATAAAAAATAATATATAAGACAAAACACACATCATGACAAGAGAGACACCATAACACTACATAAAGAGAGACTTAAGAGAGAAGAGAAAGGAAAGGACTAGTGATCTAGTCCACCACCACCACTACGGATGCATCGCAAATGGCACTAAATAGGGAATAGGGTGTCATTTCGGACTCAGACCACTACTGCCCCTGCTGATGTAAAAGCAATGTGAGACTGATGGTCGAGGGACAATCAAAAGATCATTACCATGGCAAAGGTCCCCTCATTAAAGGGGATCATTAGAGGTGGCGGGGGATGAAAGGGCTGCCAGATTGCTGGGATTCCACATTAGGAGGTGTCCATTTTTAAGGGCAGGGTGCTGATTTGAAGGAAGGAGGGGAGGAAGGATGGACAGAAAGAGAGATGGAGAGAAAGAGGGAAGGTAGTGAAGCCTCCCCCTCTTCTGTCCTGTCCACCCTCCCTTCTATTCTCCTCAGAGGAGCCAAGCTGCCATGCCTGCCACGATATGTCCTGTACTATCCACCCTCCCTTCTATTCTCCTCAGAGGAGCCAAGATGTTATCAAATTAAATCAAATCTAATTTTATTGTTTACATACACGTGTTTAGCAGATGTTTTTGCCGTGTAGCGAAATGCTTGTGCTTCTAGTTCCGACAGCTCAGCAATATCTGACAAGTAATATCTAACAATTCACAACAAATACCTAATACACACAAATCTAAGTAAAGGAATGGAATTAAGAATATATAAATATATGGATGAGCAATGTCGGAGTGGCATAGACTGAGATACAGTAGATAGTGTATATAATACAGTATATACATATGAGATGAGTAATGCAATATATGTAAACATTAAAGTGACACTAATAAACGACTATTATGACTAGTGTTCCATTTAATAAAGTGGCCAATGATTTCAAGTCTGTGTATGTAGGCAGCAGTCTCTGTGTGGTAGTGATGGCTATTTAACAGTCTGATGCCCTTTTTCAGTCTCTCCCAGCTTTGACGCACCTGTACTGACCTCGCCTTCTGGATGATAGTGGGGTTAACAGGCAGTGGCTCGGGTGGTTGTTGTCTTTGATGATCTTTTTGGTCTTCCTGTGACATCGGGTGCTGTAAGTGTCCTAGAGGGCAGGTAGTTTGCCCCCGGTGATATGTTGTGCAGACCGCACCACCCTCTGGAGAGCCCTGAGGTTGTAGGCCGTACAGTTTCCGTACCAGGTGGTGATACAGCCCGGCAGGATGCTCTCAATTGTGCATCTGTTAAAGTTTGTGAGGTTATAGGTGACAAGCCAAATTTCTTCAGCCTTCTTCACCACACTGTCTGTGTGGGTGGACCATTTCAGTTTGTCAGTGATATGTACACCGAGGAACTTAACTTTCCACCTTCTCCACTGCTGTCCCGTCGATGTGGATAGGGGGGGTGCTCCATCTGCTGTTTCCTGAAGTCCACGATCACCTCCTCCCTGTAAGCTGTCTCGTTGTTGTTGGTAATCAAGCCTACTACTGTTTTGTCGTCTGCAAACTTGATGATTTGAGTTGGAGGCGTGCATTGCCACTCAGTCATGGGTGAACAGGGAGTACAGGAGGGGGCTGAGCACGCACCCTTGTGGGGCCCCAGTGTTGAGGATCAGCGAAGTGGAGATGTTGTTTCCTACCTTCACCACCTGGGGGCGGCCCATCAGGACGTCCAGGAGCCAATGGC
The DNA here is from genome assembly GCF_045679555.1 of Salvelinus alpinus. Taxonomy (NCBI): domain Eukaryota; kingdom Metazoa; phylum Chordata; class Actinopteri; order Salmoniformes; family Salmonidae; genus Salvelinus; species Salvelinus alpinus. Next base: position 18,179,248 of record NC_092119.1, read on the forward strand.
ACAGGGCGGCGTTCAGACCCAGGGCCTCGAGCTTCGAGTCATTTAGTTCAGTTACCTTCGCATTCTTGGGTACAGGAACAATGGTGGCCATCTTGAAGCATAGGGAGAGATTGAATATGTCCGTAAACACACCAGCCAGCTGGTCTGCGCATGCTCTAAGGATGCGGCTAGAGTTGCCGTCTGGACCGGCAGCCTTGCAAGGGTTAACACGTTTAAATATCTTACTCACAGAGAAGGTGAGCCCACAGTCCTTGGTAGCTGGCCGCATCGGTGGCACTGAGTTATCCTCAAAGCGTCGGTGTCCGCGACGTGGCTGGTTTTCCTTTTGTAGACCGTGATTCTCTGTAGACCCTGCCACATACGTCTCGTGTCTGAGCCGTTGAATTGCGACTCCACTTTGTCTCTATACTGACGTTGTGCCTGTTTGATTGCCTTGCAGAGGAAATGACTATTCTGTTTGTATTCTGCCATATTCCCAGTCACCTTGCCATGGTTAAATGCGGTGGTTCGCGCTTTCAGTTTTGCGTGAATGCTGCCATCTATCCATGGTTTCTGGTTAGGGTAGGTTTTAATAGTCACAGTGGGTACAACATCTCCTATACACTTCTTGATGAAATCAGTAACCATCTCAGTGTACACCTCAATATTATTCTCGGAAGTGACCCGGAACATATCCCAGTCCGCATGATCAAAACAATCTTAAAGCATGGATTCCGATTGGTCAGACCAGCGTTGAATAGTCTTTAGCACGGGTACTTCCTGTTTGAGTTTCTGCCTATAGGAATGGAGGAGAAAAATTGAGTTGTGGTCAGATTTGCTGAAAGGAGGGCGGGGGAGGGCTTTGTATGCATCCCGGAAGTTGGAATATCAATGGTCGAGTGTTTTTCCAGTGCGAGTACTACAGTCAATATGCTGATAGAATTTAGGTAGCCTTTTCCTCAAATTTGCTTTGTTAAAATCCTCAGCTGCAATAAATGCAGCCTCAGGATATATGGTTTCCAGTTTGCATAATGTCCAGTGAAGTTCCTTGAGGGCCGTCGTCGTATCGGCTGTGACAATAACCGAAGAGAATTCTCTTGGGAGATAATACGGTCAGCATTTGATTGTGAGGTATTCTAGGTTGGGTGAACAAAAGGACTTGAGTTCCTGTATATAATTACAGTTACACCATGAGTCGTTAATCATGAAACATACACCTCAACCCTTCTTCTTCCCGGAGAGATGTTAATTCCTGTCGGCGCGATGAACTGAGAATCCAGATGGCTGGACCGAATCCGACAGTATATCCCGGGAGAGCCATTTTTCTGTGAAACAGAGTATGCTACAATCCCTGATGTCTCTCTGGAAATCCCTGATCTCGTTAACTTTGTTTTCCTGGGACTGAACATTAGCGAGGAATATACTCGGAAGTGGTGGGTGGTGTGCGCGCCTCCTAAATCGGACTAGAAGACCGCTTCGAGTCCCTCTTTTTCGCCGGCGTTGTTTTGGGTTGGTCTCTGGAATCAGTTTAATTGCCCTGGGTGGTGCGAACAAAGGATCCACTTCGGGAAAGTCATATTCCTGGTCGTAATGCTGGTAGTGCTGGTGAATTACCGCTGCTCTGATATACAATAGTTCTTTCCAGCTGTATGTAATGACGCATACAATTTTTTGGGCTAACAATGTAAGAAATAATCGAAATACTGCAACGCTTCCTAAGAAATAGGAGCGAGGCAGCCATCTGTCGGCGCCATCTCTGCCTGCCACTATATGTCCTGTACTGTCCACCCTCTTTCTCCTCTCTGTCTCTCTCTGCCGTCTCTCTTTCTCCCACGCCCCCCCTCCCATTTCCACCCCCCCTCCCAAAGCCATTATCAGCCTCCAGAGCCCAGTTGAAGTGGTTGAAGAACTCCCTCCCTTCTCCTGTACCATGGGGAATGAAGTGAGGGTGGGTCACAGGGAGCAGGAGGGGTTGCTGGGGTGATGCGGGGGTCCTGCTCTGAAATTAGGGTGTTGGACGGCAGTTGGGAGGGGGTAGGGGGTTGTGGTGGATAGGAAAGTGATTTTGAATGATGTAGAGGCCTTTAAAAACCTGGAGGAGATGGAGGTCTCTCCTTGAGGTTGCTCCTGCATCTGTAGGCTAGAGCACCGAGGGGGGTTTTGCTCTTCACAAGAATTGTTCCCATTATTAAAGGACAATGGCAAGTTAAACTGCACAAAACAGGGTTAACAAAGAATGAGGCCGGTGGCCACCATCGTAAGTGAGACAAGGCCTGAGAGAAAAGCCATAGTCAATAACAGACTAATTAAACCATTTGCTTGTCAGGCTGTGCAGCAGACAATCAAATGGGAATCTTTATGTGTCACAAAGCGTACTTAAGGGACCCTGGAGAGAAGCAACACATGCTATTAGGAACAGACAGGGAATAAGACAACGGCCTCAACAGATGACACATTCAGTCCTATTGATTATCTCCCTCATGCTAGGGAACTGGTCTCTTTGTGCTGTCCACCAATTACGTTTTTCTTTGGGAGGAGGCTCAGTCATAACATCCCACACAACAGTCACAAATATAACCTTCTTTGTCATACATATGCTATTTCCATGTTCCTCTGTGGCCTGTTGGTTCTCAAACGAGGCCTTAACACCATATTTTCTCCTGGTCTGTGTGCCAAATGGGACACAACCCTGCTGTTTCTAGAACAGCAGCGTCTGGCATTTCTCCAGGCCTGTCGTCTTTCACGTAGCTGAACCTGGGAGAGAGAGCGAGAGAGAGATGCCGACCAACTATTTTCACATTGTTCAACACTGTACATTGCCATAATATAACATTGAGTGAGAGCGAGAAAGAGAGATTGAATTGAGAAAGAGAGAGAGATTGAGAGAGCGAGCGAGCATGAGAGAGATTGAATTGAAAGAGAGAGTGAGAGAGAGTGAGCGGGAGAGAGAGATTTAATTGCGAGTGTGCGAGAGATTGAATTGAGAGAGTGCGAGAGATTGAATTGAGAGAGTGCGAGAGATTGAATTGAGAGAGAGTGAAGAGATTGAATTGAGAGAGAGAGAGAGAAAGAGATGTTGTCTATTCTGGGGATGTTTGTGATGAAAGCTACGGCAGCATGCAGGTCCTGACACATGCCAGCACTTCTCTCAGAGTGATAATAAGACATGCTGGGCTCTGTCCAGCCCTGCCAAGTCTCTCTCTGTGCCCAATGTGTGGATAGCCAAGGTCTGTGTGTGCCTTTAGAAAGAATTCACACCCCTTGACCTATTCCACATTTTGTTGTGTTACAGCCTGAATTCAAAATGGATTAAAAAATATTCATTCTGACTATTCTTCACACAATACCCCATAATGAAATTGTGAAAACATGTTTTTAGAAACATAAATATCTAATTTATATATGTATTCACACTCCTGAGTCAATACTTTGTATAAGCACCTTTGGCAGCGAGTCTTTCTGGGTGAGTCTCTAAGAGCTTTCCACACCTGGATTGTGCAACATTTACCCATTATTCTTTTCAAAATTATTAAACTCTCTCAAATCGGTTGTTGATCATTGCTAGAGCATTTTCAGGTCTTGTTATACATTTTCAAGTAGTTTAAGTCAAAACTGTTCCTTGGCCACTCAGGAACATTCACAGTCTTCTTGGTAAGCTGCTCTAGTGTAGATTTGACCTTGTGTTTTAGGTTATTGTTCTGCTGAAAGGGGAATTTATCTACCAGTGTCTAGTAGAAAACAGACTGAACCAGGTTTTCCTCTTGGATTATGCCTGTGCTTGCATTGTGAAACCTCCCTGGTCTTTGTGGTTGAATCTGTGTTTGGAATTCACTGCTCGACTGAGGAACCTTACAGATAATTGTATGACTTGAACGTTGTGAAAATTCTGTGCAACTTCCGGTGCGCGTTTACTGTGAACACTGAGGCTGTAACCGCTATAAGTAATAGTTTTAACAGTGGCCGTGTAGGCTCATACTCTTAATTATGATGGCTATTTGATCATAACTAAGACCTACCATCAAAAACAATGGAGAAAACGCATCCCATAACATTTTAACATGGAAATAGATGTTCTATCGTTCAGCCTACAGTAGCAGCCAATGTGTGGTGTTCAATGTAGGTCAACATTCCATGAGACTTTTGAAAAAAACATGCAGGGCTTGACATTAACCTTTTTATCCACTTGTCCTTCAGACAAGGACGTGACTGAAAATGTTGTGTTGTTTAATGCAAAAAAACACTTTACAAAATAAAATGGACTACTATTCCCATACCATTATTACAGAGAATCAGACAAATTATGCTACCCTCTGCCTATTGGCTACTTAGCTTATTCAAGCGTGTCCCAAAATACAACACTGTCCCTTCAAGACAAAAAAAATAAGCTCTTTACCCAACTCGCTTTTCAAAGATGTCTATAAATGCACACATTTTATGCTTTTGTAGAAAGCAATCACTCCCCCATTGCTGACCACACATTATCTATAACTGGGCTAATAACTCACTAACTAGCAAAGGATATTAACAAATGTGCACACATGGCTACATGCAGCTCTCACTTTGATCTCAAAACAAGTGCATCTACCCACGCCGCTCATGCTATAAACACAGTCAGAGTCCAGTTCAAAGTAAATGGCACAGATCCGTATATGGCAATGGTCTATTTACATATAGGCCTACTGCAGCTCTGATTGGTTATGGTGCACCGGTCTGTGTAGAGAACAGGCCGAGTTGTGTGTGTCAATGCAATAGAATCCTACTCTGATCCGTTCTGCCTACAACAAAATATCTTGGATAGTTCGCTTTGTTTCGGTATATTGCTTTGAAAGTGGCTAATATTGCATTGATTCGATCACAATTCCCACAGTAAAGGGAAATGTTGATAGTGTTAACTAACGGGGAAAACTCTAGAAAGTTGAGTGAAGTTCAATCTCATGCTTCTCTGCGCCAGCTGCGGAGGAGCTGAGCCCCACGCACGCATGCAGCTTAGAGGGAACATTGCCGTCACCCATGAAAGGGTCCATCTAGCCCTCCCTTTTCCTCCTGAACGGGCTCTAAACCGCAGGCCAGGCCTGGCTTTTTCTCACCCTGCGCCTGCATGGGACAACACATAAACGACCAGTGGTCTTTAAAGTCCCAAGCCCTGCTCTTCACTGCTCTCCAGAATCGCCACCTTAACCTCCAACCTTCACATTACACAATGAGTTCAGGAAGTGCCAGGTGTTAAAGACAAATATTTTTGTAGGCAGGGGCCTCTCAGTCATTTGCCCCTGTCCTGGCTCGGCCTCCCAAATGGCAACCTATTCCCTATATAGTGCACTACTTTTGATCAGATCCCCTATAGCTCCAGGTTAAACGTAGTGCACTATATAGGGAATAGGGTGCTATTTGGGACGTAGACCTACAGCTCATCTGCAGGCTGGTGTGTTGCTGGTCGCATGGTCACAAGCTGGGGGACATCACTTAGAGGTGCGAGTGCAGGAGGCACCATCTGTCAAACGATGGACTAGTGACACTTAATTTGGTCAAACAGTCCCCTTCCCTCCTCTCGGATATTGATGGAGAATTATGGCTTTTCCAAACCCCATGAATAATACATTGGAGGAGGACAATCAACAAGGGTTGTCATGGTTTATGATGGTTTCTCTTCCCCCCTCCCCAGACAATACACTGAGTGTACAAAACATTAGGAACACCTTCCAATATTGAGTTGCACCCCAATTTGTCCTCAGAACAGCCTCAATTTGTCAGGGCATGGACTATACAAGGTGTCAAAAGCGTTCCACATGGATGCTGGCCCATGTTGACTCCAATGCTTCCCACAGTTGTGTCAAGTTGGCTGGATGTCCTTTGGGTGGTGGACCATTCTTGATACACATGGGAAACTGTTGAGTGTGAAAAACCTAGCAGTGTTGCAGTTCTTGGTTCACTCAAACTGGTATGCCAGGCACAATCTTTTATCTTGTTCATTCACCCTCTGAATGGCACACATACACAATCCATGTCTCAATTGACTTAAGTATTAAAAATCCTTCTTTAACCTGTCTCCTCCCCTTCATCTACACTGATTGAAATGGATTTAACAGTTGACATCAATAAGGGATCATAGCGTTCACCTGGATTCACCTGGTCAGTCTGTCATGGAAAGAGTAGGTGTTCCTAATGTTTTGTACACTCAGTGTACATGAGAGCCTCTCCCTCTGTAAAACATAAATGAGGGTTGTTGTAGTTGATGGTTTGTGTGCATCCCTCTTTTCTACTGTCCCCCATAGACAGTACTTATCAGCGGTGGAAAAAGTACCCAATTGTCATACTTACATAGTAAAAGTAAAGATAACTTAATAGAAAATGACTCAAGTAAAAGTGAAAGTCACCCAGTAAAATATTACTTGAGTAAAAGTCTAAAAGTATTTGGTTTAAAATATACTTAAGTAGGGCTCCGGAGTGGCGCAGCGGTCTAAGGCACTGCATCTCAGTGCAAGAGGCATCACTGCAGTCCCTGGTTTGAATCCAGGCTGCATCATATCCGGCTGTGATTTGGAGTCCCACAGTGCGGTGCACAATTGGCCCAGCATCACCTGGGTTTGACCTGGAGTAGGCCATCATTGTAAATAAGAATTTGTTCTTAACTGACTTATATTAAACCAGATGGCATGTTTAAAAAAAATAATATGGATAGCCAGGGGCACACTCCAACACTCAGACATCCTTTACAAATGAAGCATTTTTCTTAAGTGAGTCTGTCAGATCAGAGACAGTAGGGATGACCAGGGATGTTCTCTTAATAAGTGTGTGAATTAGACCGTTTTCCTGTCCTGCTAAGCATTCAAAATGTAACTAGTACTTTTGGGTGTCAGGGAAAATATATGGAGTAAAAAGTACATTATTTTCTTTAGGAATGTAGTGAAGTAAAAGTAAAAGTTGTCCAAAATATAAATAGTAAAGTAAAGTACAGATACCACAGAAAACTACTTCAGTAGGTACTTTAAAGTATTTTTTACTTAAGTTCTTTACACCACTGGTACTTATGAATATATTAGGGGGATGAGATTGCCTCAAAAGACCAAAAAGGAGCAATCTGTGATTGGTACATCCATTTTTGGACTTTTAAATGAATGATATATACCCATTGATTCTTGAATATAACTTACTGTATATATGCCTCATTAGCTTAGTTCAACTGTTGTACCCCATCAAAAACACAACATAGAAGCTTGTAATGTAATATAATCTTGTATAATATATGCTAAATGTAATTGTAAACAAACACTGTATTGTCACGTTCTGACCTTTATTTCCTTTGTTTAGTCTTTATTTAGTATGATCAAGGCGTGAGTTGGGGTGAGCAGTCTATGTGTGTTTTTCTATGTTGGGGTTTTGTGTTCGGCCTGGTATGATTCTCAATCAGAGGCAGCTGTCAATCGTTGTCCCTGATTGAGAATCATACTTAGGTAGCCTGGGTTTCACTTTTGGTTTGTGGGTGTTTGTTTCCTGTGTCTTTGTGTATGTCACCAGACAGGACTGTTTCGTTTCGGTTTATTCTCGTTTATCGTTATTTTGTTGTTTTGTTTGAGTATTTCGGTTTTCATTTAAAGGAATATGAATACTCACCACGCTGCAGTTTGGTCCTCCTCTCTTTCTCCTAACGACGAGTGTTACAGAAACACCCACCACAAAAGGACCAAGCAGCGTGGTAACGGGCAGCAGCAGCGATGTCAGGACTCCTGGACATGGGAAGACGTTTTGGACGGCAAGGGTTGCTACACATGGGAGGAGATCCTGGCTGGAAGGGATCGCCTCCCATGGGAACAGGTGGAGGCAGCTAGGAGAGCAGAGTCAGCCGGAAAGAGGAGCCAGCGATATGAGGAGGCAGCACGGCAGTGCGACAGGTACGAGAGGCAGCCGGAGAGAGGAGCCAGCGATATGAGGAGGCAGCACGGCAGTGCGACAGGTACGAGAGGCAGCCCAATTTTTTTTGGGGGGGGGGAACACGGGGAGTGTGGCTAAGCCAGGTAGCAGACCTGAGCTCCCTCCTCGTGCTTATTATAAGCAGCGCGTTACTGGTCAGGCACCGTGTTATGCGGTTAAGCGCACAGCGTCGCCAGTACGTGCCCATAGCCCGGTGCGCTATAGGGCAGCCCCCCGAAAGTGTCATGCGAGTGTGGGCATCCAGCCAGGGCGTATTGTGCCTGCTCAGCGTGTCTGGTCTCCGGTACGCCGTTTCGGTCCAGGGTATCCTGCGCCGGCTCTGCATGCTGTGTCTCCGGGGCGCTGGGAGGGTGCAGTGCGTCCTATGCCTGCGCTCTGCTCGTACCGGGCAAATGTGGGAGTGGAGCCTAAGGGAGAGGTGCGTGTAGTAGGCACTAGATCTCCAGTGCTTACCCACAGCCCGGTTCAACCTGTGCCTGCACTCTGGAGGGTCCGGGCTAGAGTAGTTATCCAGCCTGGGGGAGTGGTGCCAAGGCTGCGCACCAGAGCTCCAGTGCTCCCCCACAGCCCGGTCCTTCAGGTGCCTCCTCCTAACACCAAGCCTCCTGTAGGTCTCCCCAGCCTGGTGGGTCCTGTGGCAGCCCCACGCACCAGGCTGTCTCTCCGTCTCCTCCCTACAGAGCTGTCCGTCTGTCCAGCGCCGCCTGAGCTGCCCGTCTGTCCAGCGCCGCCTGAGCTGCCCGTCTGTCCAGCGCCGCCTGAGCTGCCCGTCTGTCCAGCGCCGCCTGAGCTGCCTGTCTGTCCAGCGCCGCCTGAGCTGCCCGAGCCATCAGTCAGCCAGGAGCTGCCAGAGCCGACAGTCAGCCAGGAGCTGCCAGAGCCGCCTGTCACGCCGGCGATGCCGGAATCGCCCTTCACTCCGGCGCTGCCGGAGTCGTCCTTCATTCTGGAGCTGCCGGAGTCTCCCGCCTGTCCGGCGCTGCCGGAGTCGTCCTTCACTCCGGTGCTGCCGGAATCTCCCGTCCATTTGGGACCCATGGCTAGGGTCCCCAGTCGGAGGTCGGCGGCAAGGATCACCGCTCGTAAGAGGCCACGGGGGTGGTTGAGGTGGACAAAAACTATGGTGAAGTGGGGTCCACGTCCCGCGCCAGAGCCGCCACCGCGGACAGACGCCCACCCAGACCCTCCCCTATAGGTTCAGGTTTTGCGGCCAGAGTCCGCACCTTTGGGGGGGGGGGGGGGGGGGGGTTACTGTCACGTTCTGACCTTTATTTCCTTTGTTTTGTCTTTATTTAGTATGGTCAGGGCGTGAGTTGGGGTGGGCAGTCTGTGTGTTTTTCTATGTTGGGGTTATGTGTTCGGCCTGGTATGATTCTCAATCAGAGGCAGCTGTCAATCATTGTCCCTGATTGAGAATCATACTTAGGTAGCCTGGGTTTCACTTTTGGTTTGTGGGTGTTTGTTTCCTGTGTCTTTGTGTATGTCACCAGACAGGACTGTTTCGGTTTATTCTCGTTTATCGTTATTTTGTTGTTTTGTTCAAGTATTTCGGTTTTCATTAAAAGGAATATGAATACTCACCACGCTGCAGTTTGGTCCTCTCTTTCTCCTAACGACGAGCGTTACATGTATAGCCTTAAACCACCATAGATGGTCAGTCCTTGCACCCATAGCTCTGTCTATGAATTTGAGAGTGGTTACTGTACATCCCTCAGCTGTTTACTAAAACCTCTCCATTTTTATACCAACTGCAGAATGCCCCTTTAACTAGAATAGATGATCAATTGCACTGGTATGAATGTGTCAGTTTGAGTGGATGTTGAACCCCAGGGCTCAGAGGATGGCTGGAATGACTGGGTTGCATCCTAAATGCCACCCTATATAGCACATTACTTTAGGTTCAATAAAAATAAATCAATAAAATTACTTTTGACAAGGAATAGGGCTCTGGGAAAAAGTAGTGCACTTTATAGGGAACAGGGTGCCATTGGGGGTGCAACCTAGGGCTCTATTACAGATGGCTGGAATTACACTAGCTCTAATTAGAGTCAGGACCTCATGCAGGTTAATCAGCTATCAGCTACACAGTGCACTTAATCTTCATAAGAAACTGAATTAATCAGGAAATATCCTCATATCCTAATACCTCTAGTCCTGTCTGGCTGTCTGTTCACTCCCATTCACTCATATTACAATCAAATTCCCCATAACCCTCCAGGGCATTGGGAGTAGCAGACGTCAATTCAAATAGTATTACAAAAAACGTGGAGGATTTGTTCTAGCCTGCCTGAAGGGCCAGAGAGACGGGGCTTGCAGTTTAGCAACTATTCTATTGTTCTATTGAGCTAGGTGTTCTCCACCAAGCACAGGTAATGTATTCAAAAGTATTTCAAATAATATTTGAACCCACAGGAAAATGGTCCCAGGGAGACAAAAAGACTACTTTACAGAGTTGAAAGTTTATTACGCGTCGTATCGTCCTGTCTAATCATCCCAAATTAAAAGATTATGCCCTGAACATCAGCTTTTCTCCCCCATCTGGGAAAGAGAACACACTCTGATAGGAGAGGAGAGGAGGAGGAGAGAGGAGAAGAGAAGGAGAGGAGAGAGGAGAAGAAGGAGAGGAGGAGAAGAAGAGAATTCTGCACACGTCTGTCTTCTTGACTTCCTCTCCTGCAGGCAGCAATCACTGTCTTCATCTTTCCCTTACGGCTGTGTGTGTGTGTGTGTGTGTGTGTGTGTGTGTGTGTGTGTGTGTGTGTGTGTGTGTGTGTGTGTGTGTGTGTGTGTGTGTGTGTGTGTGTGTGTGTGTGTGTGTGTGTGTGTGTGTGTATGTGTGTGTGTACGGGCTATCACTCCCCATCTTTATGTGTTTTGAAGCCCAATGATCCCCACCTGTCTAAAAATCCAGTCAGTCTGTCATTACAACAGTCAAATCAGCCTCTCTGACTAATTCCTGAGCGTCGTTAATATAGAGTGACTTAAAAGCCTGTACTGCTCCAGGACTAAGAGTATTTAAAGCTACTGAGCAACGCAGCACATTTGATGTATCCATTAATCTCGCAGTGCTGTTGTGTAAGGCTGTCTGAAAGGTTGGGTTTGGGTTTGAACTCCCCCCAGACATCGGTGTGTGTGTGTGTGTGTGTGTTTTTGGTTTACTATCCTTGTGAGAACTTTTGGTCCCCACAAGGATAGTAAACCAAAAACACACACACATACACAGACATTTCACAGGTCCCCACAAGGAAAAAGGCTATTTTAGGTTAGGTTTAAGGGTTAGGTTTAGGGTTAGAATTAGGATTAGGGTTAGCTTTAGGGTTAGGGGTTGGGAAAATAGGATTTTGAATGGGAAACAATTGTTTGTTCCCCACAAGGATAGCAAAGCAAACATATGTGTGGGTGTGTGCGTGTGTAAGGCTGGGGGATGAAGTCGGTGAAGACATGCTGACTATTATCAATGGCAATTTGAATGCACAGAGATACCGTGACGAGATCCTGAGGCCCATTGTCGCACCATTCATCCACCGCCATCACCTTTCCCAACCTCTAAAAATGCAATTGTGCTCGTTGTCTATAGCTTATGCCTGCCAATACCATAACCACACCGCCACAATGGGGCACTCTGTTCACATCGTTGACATCAATCAAATGTATTTATAAAGCCCTTTTTACATCAGCAGATGTCACAAAATGCTATATAGAAACCCAGCCTAAAACCGCCAAACAGTAAGCAATGCAGATGTAGAAGCACGGTGGGTAGGAAAAACTTCCTAGAAAGGCAGGAACCTAAGGAAGCTAAGAAGAAACCTAGAGAAGAACCAGGCTCTGAGGGGTGGCCAGTTCTCTTCTGGCTGTGCGGGGTGAAGATTATAAGACTACACAGCCATTTAAGGCCAGATTGTTCTTCAAAATGTTCAAACGTTCATAGATGACCAGCAGATTCAAATAATAATCAGTGGTTGTAGAGGGTGCAACAGGTCAGTACCTAAGGAGTAAACGTCAGTTGGCTTTTCATAGCCGAGCATTCTGAGGTCGAGACAGCAGGTGCGGTAGAGAGCGAGAGAGAGAGAGAGAGAGAGAGAGAGTTGAAAACAGCAGGTCCGGGACAAGGCAGTACGTCCGATGAACAGGTCAGGGTTCCCTAGCCGCAGGCAGAACAGTTAAAACTGGAGCAGCAGCACGACCAGGTGGACTGGGGACAGCCAGGAGTCATCAGGCCAGGTAGTCCTGAGGCATGGTCCTAGGGCTCAGGTCCTCCGGGAGGGGAGGGAGAGAGGGAGGGAGGGAGAGAGAATTAGAGGGAGCATACGGAATTCACAAAGGACGCCAGATAAGACAGGAGAATTACACCATATATAACAGACTGACCCTAGCCCACACAACGCCTCCCATCTGTCCGGTACAGTTGAAACATGGATTCATCCATGAAGAGCACACTTCCCTAGCGTGCCAGTGGTCATCGAAGGTGAGCATTTTCCCACTGAAGTCAATTACTACACTGAAGTCGGGTCAAGACCCTGGCGATGAAGATGAGCTTCCCTGAGATGGTTTCTTCAGCTGTCTGGGTGGCTGGTCTCAGATGATCCCGCAGTTGAAGACGCCAGATGTGGAGGTCCTGGGCTGTTGTGGTTACACGTGGTCTGCGGTTGTGAGGCTTGTTGGACGTACTGCCAAATTCTCTAAAACGGCGTTGGAGGCGGCTTATGGTAGAGAAATGAATATGAAATTCTCTGGCAACAGCTCTGGTCCTGCAAGTCAGCATGCCAATTGCACGCTCCCTCAAAACATGAGACATTTGTGGTAATGTGTTGTGTGACACAACTCCACATTTTAGAGTGGCCTTTTATTGTCCCCAGCACAAGATGCACCTGTGTAATCATCATGCTTTAATCAGCATCTTGAAATGCCACACCTGTCAGGTGGATGGATTATCTTGGCAAAGGAGTAATGCTCACTTACCGGGATGGGTAACACTTTACTTGACACCCAGCGTCATAACACGTTCATAACCATGTGATAATATGCTCATAACACTGTCATGACACATATTTAAACCTGCTGTGACATATAATTGTGTTATTTTATGGCTGGTTATGACATCTACATAAGAGTGTAACAACCCACAAAACCTACCACACAAGGCTAAACATTCCCTTTAACAATAGCCTACTTATCAACAGTATGTTGATGTCATATAACAATTTCTGAAATTGTAATTGTGCACACATTGATGACAGACATACACCTACCCCAATGCTCTGTTCCGATGACTGGGGTGGATGCAGGAGCAGATTTCAGGAGCAGGACTATGATTATGATGGTCACAATGCTTCTTGAAAGTGTCATAAAGTGTATTTTCTTAGTCCAAGTAAAGTGACACAAGATGGTCATAATGCTTTATGACAGTGTCAAAAAGGGTATTTTCTACAAGTTATTTAAAATATGATTTAAAAAAAGAATTAATTACAACAACAACAAAGGTGTAAATATATGGGTCATGACAGTGTTATGATCATTATGACAGGTTATGACACGATATGTCAGCTGTTATGACATTTATGACATGGTTTTGACCGTGTTATGACGCTGGGTGTAAAGTAAAGTGTTACCCAGGGATGTAAACAATTTGTGCATTTTTGAGAAATAAGCTTATGTGCGTATGGAACATTTCTGGTATATTTTATTTCAGCTCATGAAACATGAGGACCAATACTACATGTTGCGTTTGTATTTTTGTTCAGTTATGTATGTGATGGTTGGTCTAGGGTCTGGGGTTCACATTAACTTCCTTTTGAGGCTTTGCTTTTGTTTTTGTTTTGGGGGGCAGAGAGAGATAAGAAGACCTGGGTTGATTATTAGCAGGGTCAGTAACCTAACCTCTGTCTACTGGTTATCCTGCTGCATCTATGCAGCCCTCACAGCCCCTCCATGGTAATAATCCAAGAGGTTATTAGTTCAAGGGTTTCTATATCAAAACCATTTGACTTGTCTCAGCCATGCAACTCTGATCACTGATCTTCCTCTTTCCTTCTCATGACCGGCTGGTTGGCTGGCTGTGTCACAGCTGTACTCTGTCTGTCTGTTGTTCAGCTGAATATGAGTCCAACAGGTTCTCTCTCAGCTCTCTCCACATTTAACCACCAGGCCAGTGGCCCAAATCTTTTTAACAGTATGATCTCATACAAGACTTTGGCAATGGGTAGACCTTCTTTGATGGATTTCTTTCCCAGGGGCAGAGTTGGGGTCAGTCAGAGGACAGGGTGAGTTCCTCTGTGATTGAGTTATTTGTCTACCTGTCCTTTTCCCAATTACCAAATACAGTCATCAACCAATAATATTGACTCTGTAGTAATGCTCCTCATTTCATATGTCTTATGGGTAACACTATCTACAGTAACATCCCACTGGGCACAGACAACAGTTCAACGTCATTCTGTGACTCGGTACCAGTACCCCCTGTATATAGTCTCATTATTGTTATTTTATTGTGTTACTTTTTATTACATTTTTTACTTTAGTTTATTTAGTAAATATCACGGTAAGTTGTATTCGGCGCATGTGACAAACAAAATGTGATTTCATTTGATTCTACATTGATTCAACGGCATCACATAGAATTTTTCGATTGAAATAACGTGGAAAAAACGTTGATTCAACAGTTTTTGCCCAGTGGGATACTATCGGTTCAGTTTTTCTATGACTAGAGAAATGTTTTAAAGTCATGTTCCCCTTAGGATATACATGCATTATTTTAACTGAAAAATGAATGGTATTCCAAAAATATGCATATTTTGCCATCCCTACAGTATAAGGTGTGAATGGTAAATTGGGAATGATGAAGTCCATACAGGATTTTTCGTGTGCGCGCGAGTGTGCGTGTGTGTGTGCGTGCGTGCGCATTAGCGAGCTAGCCAGTCCAGATGGCAAGGCAGACCTAGAGTACCTGTCTCCACAAGCAAAACAGGGACAGGGAGAAATGTTTCTGTCTGTCTGCGCTGCTGTAAGGGGAAAATGCTTCCCTGCATATTTGATGTTCCTCTTACCTAGGAGTTAATTAAGGAGATCTGTTTTTGGCTCCTGGGCAAGCTCTGACAGGCCTCCCAGTCAACGTTGTGCGATGATGTCTCCCATTCCAGTCAGCCGGATGTGATGGGCAGATCTGCTGATCCCAGTCCATACAGTGTGATGTTGCCCTCCAGACAGTGTGATGTTGCCCCCCAGACAGTGTGATGTTGCCCCCCAGACAGTGTGATGTTGCCCCCCAGACAGTGTGATCCTTGATGCCTACCAGGCAGTGTGATCCTTGATGCCTACCAGGCAGTGTGATCCTTGATGTCTACCAGACAGTGTGATCCTTGATGTCTACCAGACAGTGTGATCCTTGATGCCTAACAGACAGTCTGGTCCTTGATGCCTACCAGGCAGTGTGGTGTAAGGCAGCATGATATGAATGTGCTTTGGCACAAAATATGATGATTAAAAAAAGTCATTTCCATTAGTCATGGACTGTTTTGCCATAGCGGCATGAGTGATTGAGAAGGTTGAGCGACTGGCTGTCTGCTACCAATAATCAGTAACAATGTGATGGTTATCTGTGCAAGCCAGGAAGTTATTTAGAACATTTGACAGGGTTACCAGAAGGCGGCTTCCTGGCTGATTTACAGTGAGACTTCTTGGCAAACTAAGATGCCCTTCCCCCCTGCATTTTTCATCATGTTACATTTTTGCATGTCCAACCGCTTGACATTCAGAAGTTATCTCTCTCCTCCATTTTTCATAATTGTCCCAGACAGAGTCCCAGACTGATTCCTCCTGCCTGTTTAACCATGCATGGGGCTCCACCAATCAGCATGCGAGGCTAGCCAACCTGTTCCGCAGCCTGTTTCGCAGACACAAGGTGACCCACTCGCTATGTCATTATTTCATGAAGCAAAAAGACAACCCACACTACCCAACACCTAGCATCCCAGACTGGCATCGTTCTTTCTCTGGTTACCATGGAAACCTGCTGCTCGGCAGGAATGCTGGAGGCAAACATTGGGCCAAGTGAAAATGACACACACACACACACACACACACACACACACACACACACACACACACACACACACACACACACACACACACACACACACACACACACACACACACACACACACACACACACACACACACACACACACACACACACACACACACACAAGGAACTACACTGGAAGGAACTACACTGTACTTTGTGCAAACTGGAAACTGCATATCCTGTGGCCGCATTTATTGTAGCTGAGTACTTTAATAAAGCAAATCTAAGGAAAACGACACCTGCGCTGTCCTGTGCTACTCACTTATTGAAAACTCTTGAGCATTGCTATTCCCCCTTCTGGGACTGCTACAAGGCCCTCCCCTGCCCTCCCTTCGGCAAATCAGATCACACCTCCATTCTGCTCCTCCCCTTCTATGGCAGAAACTTAAGCAGAAAGTACCCGTGGTAAGGACTGTTCAACATTGGTCTCACCAATACTTCAAGATTGTTTTGATCACGCAGACTGGGATATGTTCCGGGTTGCCTCTGAGAATAGCATTGATGTATACACTAACTCGGTGACTGAGTTCATCAGGAAGTGCATAGACGATGATGTTCCCACTTTGGCGATTAGAACTTATAGATGGCAGCGACCCACCGCATTTATTCACAACAAGGTGTTGGGAACATGGATGAGTATAAACCATTCAGCTGTGCCCTACGTAAGGCAATCAAACAGGCAAAACGTCGGAACAGAGACAAAGTGGAGTCGCAATTCAATGGCTCTGACACGAGACGTATGTGGCAGGGACTCCAGACAATCATGGATTATAAAGGGTAAACCTGCCATGTTGCCTACACCGACGCCTTGCTCCAGGACAAGCTAAACATCTTTGCCTGCTTTGAGGAAAACACAGTTCCACCGATGCGGGCCATCACCATTCACAAGGACTGTGAGCTCTCGTTCTCTGTGGCCGAAGTGAGTAAGACATTTAAGCGTGTTAACCCTCTCAAGGCTGCCGGTCCAGACGGCATCCCAAGCCGCATCCTCAGAGCATGTGCAGACCAACTGACTGGAGTGTTTAGGGACATTTTTAATCTCTCCCTATCCCAGTCTGTTGTCCCCACTTACTTCGAGATGTCCATCACTTTTCCTGTACCCAAGAAAGCAAAGTTAACTGAACTAAATGACTATCGCCCCGGAACACTCACTTCTGTCATCATGAAGTGCTTTGAGAGGCTAGTTAAAGATCATATCATCACCACCTTAACCTAGACCCTAGTCTCTCTTATTCAGAAGGGTTGTGTTAAATGAGGAAGACACATTTTGGTTGAATGCATTCAGTTGCGCAACTGACTAGGTATCCCTTTTCCCTTTCCATTTCAATTGGTATACCGCCCCAACAGATCCGCAGGTGAAACAATTGCCCATCGCACTGCACAATGCCTTATCCCAGCTGGACGAGGAATACCTATGTAAGACTACTGTTCATCGACTACAGCTCAGCCTTCAACACCATAGTACCCTCCAAGATCATCACTAAGCTCAGGCCCTGGGTCTGAACCCCGCCCTGTGCAACTGGGCCCTGGACTTCCTGACGGGCCGGCCCCAGCTGGTGAAGGTAGGCAACAACACTTCCGCTACGCTGATCCTCAACATGGAGGCCCCACAAGGGTTCGTGTTCAGCCCCCTCCTGTACTTCCTGTTCACCTATGACTGTGTGGCCACGCACGCCTCCAACTCAATCATCAAGTTTGCCTACGACACAACAGTGGTAGGCCTAATTACCAACAATGACGAGACCGCCTACAGGGAGGAGGTAAGGGCCCTGGCTGAGTGGTGCCAGGAAAATAACCTCTCTCTCAAAGTCAACAAAACAAAGGAGCTGATTGTGCACTTCAGGAGACAGCAGAGAGTGCACGCCCCCATCCACATTGACGGGCCGCAGTGGAGAGGGTCTAAAGCTTCAAGTTCCTTGGTGTGCACATCACTGATAACTTAAAATGCTCAAACCACACAGACAGTGTGGTGAAGAAGGCGCAACAGCTCCTCTTTAACCTCAGGAGGCTGAAGAAATTTGACTTGGCCCCTAAGACCCTCACAAACGTCTACAGATGCACCATGGAGAGCATCTTATCAGTCTGTATCACCACCTGGTACGGCAATTGCACCGTTCACAATGGCAGGGCTTTTCAGAGGGTGGTGTGGTCAGCTCAACGCATCTCTGGGGGCACACTGCCTGCCCTCCAGGACATCTACAGCACTCGGTTTCACAGGAAGGCCAAGAAGATCATCAAAGATCTCCGCCACCCGAGCCATGGCCTGTTCACCCCGCTACCATCTAGAAGGCGGAGACAGTACAGGTGCATTCAAACTTTAACAGAGAGATTGAAAAACCGCTTCTATCTCCAGGCCATCAGACTTTTAAATAGTCACCACTAGCTGGCCTCCACCCAGTACCCTGCCATGAACTTTAGTCACTGTTACTAGCCGGCTACCACCCGGTACTCAACCCTGCACCTTGGAGACTGCTGCCCTATCTACTTAGTCATTGAATACTGGTCACTTATATAATGTTTACATACTGTTTTACCCACTTCATATTTAGTCAGTGGCACAACACTAAACAATACATTAATTGCACTATAACGGTGACAAACAGTTCCCACAAACTGTTAGGGCCTACATAAAGCTGTCCCAACAGCAGAGCTTTCTTTTCAGCACCATGGAGTGAATCCTTACCACCACTACACCTGGCTATCAGCGGAGCCTTGTCTGGCAGCGAAACAGTTCATTTAGCCTTGTTTACTGCTTATTAAAAAGACATAGCTGATATGGCTGACTTGCTTAATTAAACAAATGTGGTTTCTACTGGCATTTGAGATGTACAAACTATGGCATAAGAGAACGATGAGCGGATAAGAGGCCATCCATAATTTTAATTAAGACATTAATGAGCGAGCTAAGATGGACGTAGTCAATATAACTATTTGTTCCGCACTTTTGAAATGTACAGCGACAGAATTCAGAACATGAGCCATTCTTAGTGTCATTTGATATGCACACACATGCACACACACATGCGCACACTCACACAGGGGTGGGGAGGTGGGGAGGTGGGGGGATCCTGTCACCTTCTCTCCTCTCCAAAACTAGAAATGAAGCCCCATTCAGAATGTAACTGTTCAGAAAATTCAGTGCACAGGTCACATGAACTGAGCTGTTGGTTTAGTGTCTTTGCTGTTGAAGCTGACACTACAGTTGTCATTGAGGGGATGTTGGTGGTGGTGTAGGGGGGATGGGGTGGTGGTTCTGTTTGGACAAACAGTGGGGAGGGTGGATGGTGATGGGTTGTAGAGAGAGAAATGGAGGTGAGGGAGGAACCTCCATTCAATTCCCAGCGGGAGTCACACTGCCCAGCAAACCCAAAGTCAGAACAATTTACCAAATGTACTCAAATTTCTCTCTGGAAGTCAATGCACTGCCTTTTCCCCTTTCCCACAGTCAGCCGTCACAGACTAAACAGTCTCTGATAGAGGATAGAGGCCATTAGCCTAATTCAAGTGATTTAACATGCTAGCTCCACTCCACCATCTGGGATTTGGGAACAGTTCAGGGAGTGTAAGCAGCACTGTGTTATTAGCAGCTAATCCATCTAATCTCCCAACCCCTCCGTTCCGAATCTGGTTTCACAAGATAATTTCATAACCCACAGATTGCATGGGTGAGATTGCACAGACAGGCAGACCAGGCAGACAAGGCAGGCCTGGGTCATATTCATTATTGCACACCGTAGTAAAACTTTTTTGTAATGGAAAGCGATAACAAGCGCTTCTTATTGGCCAAGAGTCCGTCCCTGTTTCAGTCATTTTTGTTTCACTTCGTGCCTATGAATATGCCCCAGTGCAGTGGGGGGATGTATCCAGATTTCCTTCCAAGACCTGGAAAATGAATCCCAGACCTGGTGGCTTCCAACGTACGACAGCGTGTTCCAGTTCCCATCAATATCCAGCAATTTGGCACAGCCATTGAAAAGGACTGGGACAACATTGCACAGACCACAATCAACAGCCTGATCTACTCTATGTGAAGGACGAGTCAGGCTGCATGAGGCAAATGGTGTTCACACCAGATACTGACTGTTTTTCTGACCCACACCCCTACCTTTATTAAGGTATCTGTGACCAACAGATGCATATCTCTGTTTTCCCAGTCATGTGAAATCCATCGATTAGGGCCTAATGAATTTATTTCAATTGACTGATTTCCATTTATGAACTGTAACTCAGTAAAGTCGTTTATATTGCGTTTATATTTTTGTTCAGTGTACTTTGTCCCTCACAGTCAAAGACCTGGGGTTTATTCATTAGGCACCAAATGGGGAGGGACTACCTCAGGGAGGGACTAACTGGACCAATAAGAAATGCTCATTTTCGTTTTTCCATTGCAAAACGGCATCCGTTGCGTACCCAAATGAATATAATCGGATCCAGGAAATTAAAGAATAAACCAAAACACTAACTGTGAAAAAACACTCGTATCATACACATTTAATCAGTCAATGGGGAAATTAAAGTGTACTCTGTAAACTAAGAAACATGATTTTAATGACTTTGTATGGACCCAGTTCAATATCAATAATAAATTTCTTCACTTAATAACCCTCTTGTGTAAAGGGATTTTCCACCCAGGCTCACAGCATAAAAAATTGGATGAAGGTTTAAGGGAATACTTTAAGGTCCCTCAATCTCAACTTCTTTTCCAGATCTCTGGAAGGTTTCCAACAAGAGTTGGAAAAACTGTTTAAGTGTGGTGCGCCCAAGAAATGCAACAGTGACTCTCACATGAGTAGCCAAATCTTTCCTGGCCACTTCAAAGCCGCTCAGTATCTGATCTCTGCTTCTTCACTCATACTCACTGTTTTGCATCGACAAAACAACATTTTCATCATAACCCATGTTCTCTCCAATGCTTCCCACAGTTGTGTCAAGTTGACTGGATGTCCTTTAAGTTGTGGAGCGTTCTTGATACACACAGGAAACAGTTGAGCTTGAAACCCCAGCAGTGTTGCAGTTTTTGACACCTGGTACCTACTACCGTACCCCGTTCAAAGGCACTTTTTTTGTCCTGCCCATTCACCCTCTGAATGGCACACATACACAATCCATGTCTCAAGGCTTAAACGTCCTTCTTTAACCTGTCTCTTCCCATTAATCTACACTAGATTAAACAAGTGACATCAATAAGGGATCAAATCAAATTGTATTTGTCACATGCGCCGAAGACAAGTGTACACCTTACCGTAAAATGCTTACTTACAAGCTCTGAACCAACAATGCAGTTCAAGAAATAGAGTTAAGAAAATATTAACTAAATAAACATTATTTAGTAAATAAAATAAAAAGTAACAATAATGAGGCTATATACAGGGGGTACTGGTACAGAATCAATGTGCGGTGGTACAGGTTAGTAGATGTAATTTGTACATGTAGGTAGGGGTAAAGTGACAATGCATAGATAATAAACAGCGAGTGGCAGCAGTGTAAAAACAAAGTGGGGAGGGGTGGGTCAATTTAATTAATTGTTCAGCAGTCTTATGGCTTGGAGGGTGAGGGAGAGATTTGTATGAGTCTCCGTATGTGTTCTTAATGTTTGTATACTCAGTGTATATTTCCACACTATGAGGTTGGAATAGTACTGTGAAAATTATGATAATGAACTTATAGTGTTAAAGCTGTTCGAAAAGACCACCTGAAATGTCAGCCTGTTTTGGGTAGGTGGGATGGAGTTTTGGCCTGCTTGGTGACATCCCCACGTTCCAAACCTCTCTGCAAATAACAGCTAGTTTTCATGTGAGATTTCCTCTCCCCTCCCTCCTTCCATTCCCCCTCTCCCTCTCATCTTCCATCCCTCCCTCTTTCCCAGCAGTCTCTTCCTGGCCACCGGTTCTCACTAATCCTCCTCTCATCCTCCCAGTTAATCAACAATACCCTTCCTCATCTCAGCCTTTCCTACACATTGCCCCCTGCTATCACCTCACAGTAGGCAGCCCAGCTCCATGTGCTACCTACAGGAAACACTGACTTCTAGAACACTACAGAATACTCACTAACTGAGTTCTAGAACACTTCAGAATAATCACCAACTGTTCTGAGACTGAGATAATATGACACTTGAAAAGACTGTAATCTGTAGTGAAGAGCATATTGTTAGAATAGTGAGGTCAAATGGCTGGCAATCCTTATAGTAAAGGAATGCTGTTCACTTACATTGATCTTGTCTAATTTATAAGTGTTAACAAAATGGTTGAGTGTCTTGGTGGTACCTTCAGTAGATCTCAATAAACCAGCAGGAGCAGAGAAGGGAGTAGACCAGTCAATTTCCCTTTTGTCGTGTTAAGCCTCTAAAATGAACACCTACATTTTACATTGACATTTTGGTCATTAGCAGACACTTTTTAGGTTTATTTTAACAGGTAACCCATTGAGATCAAGGTCTCTTTCACAAGGGAGCCATGCATTACACATCATTTACAAAATACAATATAATACAAATATACAAAAATGACAAATACATTCAAGAAAAACAATCACATTCATCAGCAAAGAAGTCCCTAATCAAAATGTTGAACTGCCCGAGAGGCACCAGAACATCCAAGTGTAGGGAACTCTGTAGTCTTAATCATTGAAAGCTAAACCTGAAAATATATTTTCTGTGGCTTAATGAGGTTACTAAACTCAGCAAAAAAAGAAACGTCCCGTTTTCAGGACCCTGTCTTTCAAAGATAATTCGTAAAAATCCAAATAACTTCAAAGATCTTCATTGTAAAGGGTTTAAACACTGTTTCCAAAGCTTGTTCAATGAACCATAAACAATTAATGAACATGCACCTGTGGAACGGTCATTAAGACACAAAGAGCTTACAGACGGTAGGCAATTAAGGTCACAGTTATGAAAACTTAGCACATTAAAGAGGCCTTTCTACTGACTCTGAAAAACACCAAAAGAAAGATGCATGCTGCAAGGAGGCATGAGGACTGCAGATGGGGACAGGGCAATAAATTGCAATGTCCGTACTGTGAGACGCCTAAGACAGCGCTACAGGGAGACAGGACGGACAGCTGATCGTCCTCGCAGTGGCAGACCACGTGTAACAACACCTGCACAGGATCGGTACATCCGAACATCACACCTGCGGGACAGGTTCAGGATGGCAACAACAACTGCCCGAGTTACACCAGGAACGCACAATCCCTCCATCAGTGCTCAGACTGCCCGCAATAGGCTGAGAGAGGCTGGACTGAGGGCTTGTAGGCCTGTTGTAAGGCAGGTCCTCACCAGACATCACCGGTAACAACGTCGCCTATGGGCACAAACCCACCGACGCTGGACCCGACAGGACTGGCAAAAAGTGCTCTTCTCTGACAAGTCACTGTTTTGTCTCACCAGGGGTGATGGTTGGATTTGCGTTTATCGCCGAAGGAATGAGCGTTACACCGAGGCCTGTACTCTGGAGCGGGATCGATTTGGAGGTGGAGGGTCTGTGAAGGTCTGTGGCGGTGTGTCACAGCATCATCGGACTGAGCTTGTTGTCATTGCAGGCAATCTCAACGCTGTGTGTTACAGGGAAGACATCCTCCTCCCTCATGTGGTGCCCTTCCTACAGGCTCATCCTGACATGACCCTCCAGCATGACAATGCCACCAGCCATATTGCTCATTCTGTGCGTGATTTCCTGCAAGACAGGAATGTCAGTGTTCTGCCATGGCCAGCGAAGAGCCCAGATCTCAATCCCATTGAGCACATCTGGGACCTGTTGGATCGGAAGGTGAGGGCTAGGGCCATTCCCCCCAGAAATGTCCAGGAACTTGCAGGTGCCTTGGTGGAAGAGTGGGGTAACATCTCACAGCAAGAACTGGCAAATCTGGTGCAGTCCATGAGGAGTAGGTGCACTGCAGTACTTAATGCAGCTGGTGGCCACACCAGATTCTGACTGTTACTTTTGATTTTGATCCCCCCTTTGTTCAGGGACTCATTATTACATTTCTGTTAGTTACATGTCTGTGGAACTTGTTCAGTTTATGTCTGTTGTTGAATCTTGTTATGTTCATACAAATATTTGAACATACACATGTTAAGTTTGCTGAAAATAAACGCAGTTGACAGTGAGAGGACGTTTCTTTTTTTGCAGAGTTTATATTAACACATTACTACCATGTTCATTTCCTCTCAATGCTCTACCATAAATGACTTTCCTTTGCTCTAAATAGACTTCAGCCATTCCATTGTATCTATCTAGACTACTTCTTTTACCAACAGGTTGAATGAATCCCTGCAGTAAGGTATGGAAGTGAATAAACATTCATAGACAGTGCAGAAAGTGTTAATGACATCCCCTTCAGCCCACTGAGCGGTGCCACAGGAATAAACTATTTCATTCCTGTTCACATGGAATTGAGAAAAACCTTGAATGTGTGCCCTTTCGGTCACTGTTCAATCATCTCCTTTCCCCCCTCCTCTTCCACCTCCTCCTTCACTTCCACTGCAGTCATCCATTTGTTGGTTCTTTTCAGGTCCTTTTGGAGTGAGCCTTAATGGCGTGGAGAGGGCATGTAATCACTGCCTCTATTCAACTGAGACATTCAGAAATGTTATTATCCAGGAATGAAAGAAATCACCTCTCAGAAGAGGTGAGGACATTAGAATGGGAAGCAGATCTGTGTTACAGCAGTAACATCCACTATGGCTAGCTCTGCAGGGCCAGCACTGCCTGCCTGACTCCTGACAATTTGCCAAAATATTTTTGATGGAAGTAGCTCATTTTTAGCATAGAAATCCCCAATCATCTCATTATTTGAAAGTAAATATGACAGAACAATACATAAAACTCCTTATTTAGGAAGTCAATCAGAAAGACACTTCTGGAAGGACAATACAAAGATCCACAGTATATGCAAACAAACAAAGTTAGATTGGGGGCAATAAGGGCCAGGGCACTAACTTAAAATAAGTTCCTAACCCACCCAATCCATGTTCTGACAACTCTAACATGGAAATTCCAAAAGACCATTGCGCCTGAGAGAACGACCTGCTAAGAGCAGAGAGATGAGAGGAGAGCAGAGCGGCTTTAAGTCTCCCACAGCTGCAAAGGCCCAAATGGAGCAGAACATTTATAAAAACGTATTTCTCCCCAGTTTGCTGGCTTGCATGACTGCTCTATTGGGTGACTTCCTGAGTCAGACGAGAAGAACGCAGCAGACATGCTGGAGGTCCAGTCTCAGGCCACAGCCAGACTGAAAACTCTCAACCCAGCCCCTAGCAGCTCATAGTTCCTGCAACGTGGTCTCAGGGCAATTTTTATTATTCTGTATGTAAATCTGTGACACTCCTTTTAGTATGATATATTACGTTACGTAACGTTATGAATGGAATAGGCATCATACAATATCATACCAATATCATACCTATCATACATATCATACATATCTTACCTGGTCGTACAATAGCATACGAATTGTAAAAAGTAATTAATCATACATCTTGAAGGATGTATAGTATTATACGTCTTTCTCTGAGACCAGGTTGTTTGTTGTGCCTTAACAACAAAGGAGAATTAAGGGATTTATGGGGGACTAAAACGACAAAGGTTAGGTTAATTTGCATAGCAGGTTAGGTGAATTGGGTTATGTTCAGAACAAGGATTAGGGGAAGGTTTAGTTAAAATGCTACAGTTGTCGATTACACTCACACATCCTCCTCAACCAACCTTCATACTTTTGTTTCTGTCTAAAGCAACTAGATCTTAAGTAGGTATCATATGTCTTGGAGGTGCTCAGAAATACGTAGAGTATGTTTCATATGGCTCGGAGGCCAGGCTTCATAGCTACTCTCCAGATGACTAGTTACCAGACCTGGATTGAAACACTTCAACTACTATTTGAAATTATTTCAAATACTTTAGCAGGACTGAGCTTGCCAGGCACAATGTAAACAATAGAATAGTAGCAAAACTCAAATTCCTGCCCATCTTGTACTCCAGACAGGCTAAAGTCAACTTAAACAGTATTTAAACGATTTCAAATAGTATTTGAGCCCAGCTCTGCCATTTCCAGCCAAGCTAGGCTACTAGGGGAACTTCCATCCAGACTGAAGAACAAAACAGACCAGCTTAATTTCCTCACTAGGGGAAGATTAGCCCCCAGGTACAGTACATCTAAAAATTGTAGGAGGACAAAGGAATGTCATAAATAAATCTAAATAAATAAAGATTTTTCTCCATAGGAAAATCTGTCATTAAAATGACGTCTGTGCTGATGAATGGAACAAACAACTTCTGGAAAACACTGCCGAATTATAATTAAACTAATTGTTAGGGGCCCATTGAGGAAATACCCTATTCTCTCTGGCAGGCTTCACCGGGAGGGATTGTGAGTAATTATAGTAGTTCTGTAGTATGATGTCACACCTAAACACATAACCCTAGAAAATATAGTGCACTATTTGAGTATGTACTGTATTTTCTGCTATTATTTGTCTTGTCTTGTTGTCTGAAAAGTGCAACTGGAAAATGTCTCTCAGGTCAGACTCTTACTTGAACTCTTTTCAAGTTAATCTCTTTTGAAACACATCCAGACTGAAGTCAAACTGAAACCTAGAACCAGACGACATATAAATCTCTGGAGCTCCAAAAGAGTGCATCAAAGAGCATGTTCACTAAGCAAAAGGGAGCAGGAAAACCTAACACTGAACTGAATGGAACTATTGAGGTGTTACATTTACACAAGTTCAGATGAAATACAAACTCACGCAAGATTTTAAGGAACAGAGAAAACAGCTCAGAGTCAGAAAGGGTTTGTTATTAGTTTAGCCAAAAAGAGAAACTTCACTCTGGGAAAAGCTGCGCTGTGTGGACACAATCAATATTTTAAAATAATGCTTTTACATGTTTAGAGGTAAATGGGGCACTGTTCAAGACTTCTAAATGTTTTGTCATAACTGGCTCATTTGATCTGACCAAACCTCAAATTTGTCCCCAGTTGAATTGTGCTAGGGTTGCCATGATGCCGTCAATTCCACAACATGGGGAAAGTACCAAGCGTACTCCTTTCACCTCTATGGTACCCATTAGAATCCTTCACATGCTTATATAACCATCTACATGGGCTGCAGGAATTATTGTGGTTAACTAACCAGTTTAATAGGGAGCCAACAAGATTATGTATTTCAAGTAATGCGATATAGAATTATTTCCAGTGTTCCACTTTGAATTGAAGCCATTTTCCAATCTCAAAAACATTCAGATAAAAGTTTCTTTACAAATGTACGCACGCACACGCACGCACACGCACACACACATACACAAAATATAAAAACTAAACTACGTTCCCCAAAAACAGATGGATGATCTGTGTGGCACAAGTGAAAAATTATACACATCATTAATTCCGATTTTAGTCCAGAGCATCATTGTTTCTGAGTGTTACTAAATAGAAATCAGCCCAGCGTAGCCATATTGAGGTGAATACCAGTCATCAATCCGCATTAGGGCCAGCTGGGACCAGTCCCATTGTAGTCCCTAGTCCCTCTAGTCCAGCAGAAGGGAAGAACACTCCAGCTTCTTAGGGAGCCATGTGTATATCCCATCTACTTTTGACCAGGTGCCATTTGAAATGAAGCCCATCCATGTTAGTGGGCTGTTCCTGAGAGCACCACCACCATTGGTCATCATCTGCAACTGTCTGATTATCATAATGTCAAGGTCCTTGTTGACAGCCAGAGTGAGCACACAGGAGTTAAGGCCCAAATAGATCTGCAAAGTACTGTAAGACCCCTCCACCTCTCCCCTCCTTTTCATTCTCTCGCCCCTCTCCAACCCTCCACCACTCCAGC
Source organism: Salvelinus alpinus (assembly GCF_045679555.1). Classification (NCBI taxonomy): domain Eukaryota; kingdom Metazoa; phylum Chordata; class Actinopteri; order Salmoniformes; family Salmonidae; genus Salvelinus; species Salvelinus alpinus. Next base: position 18,207,066 of record NC_092119.1, read on the forward strand.
ATCAATCACGTTTATATAACGAGGTTAGTGTTCACCCACCACCACTGCTGCTTCCTTCATTTGAGCTATTTTAAGACGGCGAAAATAAGGGGACATTACCGAGCTGAAATATATAATTATAGCTATTACGTATGTCCCTCGACCAACTACCGACAAAAGTTCCTGTGTAAAGTGGGTACAAAATCAAATTTCCTTTAGTAACTGTACATTTATTTCACCAACACTACGTAACTTTCTTTTTCCTCACCCTTAAGGTGATTGTGTCTGCAACGGAGGACAGGCAGCTCTGGAGGGCCCACTTCTCATCCCTTCGACCCCAGAAGATGATGTAACTTTACATTCCTCTACTTTCATCAGTGAACTACCATCAGCTGTCAGACAGAGCTGCCAAGCAGTAGCCTGAAGGGAAGGTCAGAGAGAGGCTATGCTAGAGAAACTGTGTTTTTTCCTGACAGAACTTACTGTTGAGGTTGACTGCCTGCCACTCCCAACTGACCTACAGTCAGCTGAGCGCTCCACACACACCAGACATGGGTTCAATTACTATTTGAAATCGTTCAAATACTTTGACCGTTTGCTGTAGCCTGCCTGGAGTGCCAGGGTAAGGTTGACAGTTTTGGGCCCTTTCGGTTGGTTCCATTGGAACCGGAAACCTCAATCAAGCAGAGCTAAAGTGTTTTAAATGATTTGGAATAGTGTTTGAACCCAGGTCTCTCTCTCTCTCACACGCACGCACACACACACACACACACACACACACACACACACACACACACACACACACACACACACACACACACACACACACACACACACACACACACACACACACACACACACACACACACACACACACACACACACACACACACACACACACACACACACACACACACACACACACACACACACACACACACACACAGTCAATACGCACAGGTGATGTTGCCACTCAGTCAGCAAGATCAAACACCACAGCTACAACTGCATTCCTCCTCTCAAACTAACAGGATTACTGTACTCAATACTGCTGGGCCAGCCAAACTTAACACCCTTGATTGTTAATGCCATGCCGGCTGCATGAGAAAATGAACAACATTGACGTCACTGGGGTTTGAGACGTTAAGGGACTTTTGTGTGAATGTATTGAGTAAACCTGACTCAAAGGTTGTGGATTGTTTTCAAAGCGAGGAGAAAGGACATCAGGGGATGTCACATCATGGATTACTACATCATCAGCCAAGGAGTGAGAGACTTCTGTGATATTAACATGAGCTTCATTACAATAAGCTTTTCAGCCTTGTCTGGTTGGAACAAGAAGGGCTTTTAACAAGACATACAGAGGCTATGTCCCAAATGGCACCGTATTCCTTTTAAAAGTGCACTACTTTTACACAGAGCCCAATGGGCCATGGTCAAAAGTAGTGCACTATGTAGGGAATAGAGAGCCATTTGGGATGCTGCCAGAAAGTGACCGAAGGCAACAGATCAGTCAGAGAACACTAATGGCTCCCTGTGGTCTTCTTATCTATATCTAAGAAGACATCAGTAGTTTAGAGTTGTGCTGTTCACAGTGCACTTAGTTACCATAAATGGCATTCTTTAGACCTAGTTAAACCAGGAAAACCCATGTCAGGTCAGTAGACTGTTACAGAAGCCACATGCTGTTTACATGATTATGTTGTAAGTCATCACGATTATGCAATTTGGGTCAAAGCCCTTTGTGTGGAACAAATTAATTTTCTACAGCTTTTCAGCTGTATTTCTACACAGGCCATATCTGATGTCTACCTCTATGTCCTAGCGCGGTATCTAGTCATGTGGCTGACGGTTGGCTTTTTACATGAGTGTTGTTCTCATCAGCAAGGCTTGTACATGGCCTTCTACCCAAAGCTCAGGCAGCTTCACACTACTACAGTTGAAGTCGGACGTTTACATACACCTTAGCCAAATACATTTAAACTCAGTTTTTCACAATTCCTGACATTTACTCCTAGTAAAAATTCCCTGTCTTAAGTCAGTTAGGATCACCACTTTATTGTAAGAATGTGAAATGTCATAATAGTAGAGAGAATGATTTATTTCAGCTTTTATTTCTTTCATCACATTCCCAGTGGGTCAGAAGTTTACATACACTCAATTAGTATTTGGTAGCATTGCCTTTAAATTGTTTCACTTGGGTCAAATGTTTCGGGTAGCCTTCCACAAGCTTCCCACAATAAGTTGGATGAATTTTGGCCCATTCCTCCTGACAGAGCTGGTGTAACTGAGTCAGGTTTTTTAGGCCTCCTTGCTCGCCTACGCTTTTTCAGTTCTGCCCAAAAATGTTCTATAGGATTGAGGTCAGGGCTTTGTGATGACCACTCCAATACCTTGACTTTGTTGTCCTTAAGCCATTTTGCCACAACTTTGGAAGTATGCTTGGGGTCATTGTCCATTTGGAAGACCCATTTGCGACCAAACTTTAACTTCCTGACTGATGTCTTGAGATGTTGCTTCAATATATCCACATAATTTTGCTTCCCTCATAATGCCATCTGTTTTGTGAAGTGCACCAGTCCCTCCTGCAGCAAAGCACCCCCACAACATGATGCTGCCACCCCCGTGCTTCACAGTCGGGATGGTGTTCTTTTGCTTGCAAGCCTCCCCTTTTTCCTCCAAACATAACGATTGGCATTATGGCCAAACAGTTCTATTTTTGTTTCATCAGACCAAAGGACATTTCTCCAAAAAGTACAATCTTTGTCTCCAGTTGCAAACCGTAGTCTTGCTTTTTTTATGGCGGTTTTGGAGAAGTGGCTTCTTCCTTGCTGAGCAGCCTTTCAGGTTATGTCGATATAGGGCTCGTTTTACTGTGGATATAGATACTTTTGTACCGGTTTCCTCCAGCATCTTCACAAGGTCTTTTGCTGTTGTTCTGCGATTGATTTGCACTTTTTGCACCAAAGTACGTGCATCTCTAGGAGACAGAACGCTTCTCCTTCCTGAGCGGTATGATGGCTGCGTGGTCCCATTGCGTTTATACTTCCGTACAACTGTTTGTACAGATGAACGTGGTACCTTCAGGCGTTTGGAAATTGCGCCCAAGGATGAACCAGACTTGTGGAGGTCTACAATTTTCTTCCTGAGGTCTTGGCTGATTTTGTATTTTTTTTCCCATGATGTCAAGCAAAGAGGCACTGAGTTTGAAGGTAGGCCTTGAAATACATCCACAGGTACATCTCCAATTGACTCAAATGATGTCAATTAACCTATCAGAAGCTTCTAAAGCCATGCCATCATTTCCTGGAATTTTCCAAGCTGTTTAAATGCACAGTCAACTTAGTGTATGTAAACTTCTGGCCCACTGGAATTGTGATACAGTGAATTATAAGTGAAATAATCTGTCTGTAAACAATTTTTGGAAAAATCACTTGTGCATGCACACTTTGTGACATTTTTCCAAATGTCCTAACTGACTTGCCAAAACTATAGTTTGTTAACAAGAAATTTGTGGAGTTGTTGAAAAATGAGTTTTAATGACTCCAACCTAAGTGTATGTAAACTTCTGACTTCAACTGTGCCTTCACTAGGCATGCCTTGACTGCAGAGCAGAGCAAAGCAGAGCAGCGTCCCCCTAAACCACCAACCAACATCAAATGGAGCCGTGGTCAAAAGCATCCTCAAAGCCAACTTGTTATCTCCTCTCTTCTCCATGGAGGCTCTGATTGCATGTAAATGAAGAGAAGAGTCCTGTTGAGACCAACCCCCTCTCACCCCTCCTCCCTACCACCTCACCCCAGAGGCCTATATGACCTCTCGGAGGCTCCCTCTCTCCCTCCAGGGTGCAGACAACCCCTCCCTAGCCGACCACGGCACAACCCTCAGCTTCCTGATGATACAGCAGGGAGTGGCTGGGTAAAACCTATTAAAAAGACAATGTGCTTCACCATAATCACTTACTACCCCCCTCCTCATCTCCTCTCCTCTGCTCTATCCCTCCCTCTCTCCTGTATCTCAGACAACAGGCCTGCAGCAGCATTCTAGCCAGAGGTCAACCAAGGTGCTCATTTAAATAGAGACGTATTCATCCATTTTCTAGAGTTATGACCTGTCTGATGGAGCCCTCACTTCCTAGTGCCAATTCCACCTAAAGCAACCAGCCCCTGTTATTGATCACTGGTCTCGCTCTTTTCTCACACTTTCTTTTCTCTCTCTCTCTCTGAGGATACAGAGTAAACACAGCAACTATATAGATAGAGTTAAACGAAGTGAAAACCCCTGTTTGCACAGCAGTTTTGGCAAGAACATCTAAGCGAACGCTTACGAAGAAAGTTAGTGGTTGGCCAACCAGACTTTCCATTGTGTTCCGCAAGTTTCAAGATTACGTTTTGAAAAGCCACAACTAATAACTTATACAAATTGACTCATATATGTCATAATATGCGGGAATATATTACTTTAATTATTTCTGTTTTCTTTTGATATCTTCATCTGATAGCTCAACCAGCGGGGAGATAAAGACCATAAAGACATGTCGGCGGACGTTGTGGTTTTTGGGGACGGGACGTCACTCGTCTGTGGTTTTAGGTCTGTTATCCATCCCATCCTGTGATTCACAGACTCAATCTATCCATCATATCTTATCTCCGTTTCCTCCCATTAAGTTTATGGATGCTGACACTGTTTAAAGATCAATGTGAGAAAGACAGACTAGCTGCAGGCCCAGGGAGAGAGAGAGGAGCCGACCGGCTCAGGTCTCTCTTTCCCACTCTGGCCTCTTTCCCTCTCTCTCACGCTCTCTCTCTCAGCCCTCCCTCTCTCTCTCAGCTTTCTTTCTCCCTCTCTCCCAGGCCTCTCTCTCGCTTTCGCTCTGTGAGCAGGGCTGGGCCCATTCCTATCCCTCCAAGGCAAACCCATTGAAGTTAGACAGACAGTGAAAACCGTACGCTAAGCCCGTGTTAAGCAAACACAGGGCTGTAATTAGTGACAGAAGGGCCCATCAGCTCAGTGGGTAGCTGTGAGAGGCCAGGGAGAAAAGCCAGGGCAACGGCGAAGACATGAGCTTCTAGATGAGTAGCGCAATCATGGGTCAATGTTGAAGTGGCACTGGCGCAACATAAAGACTGAGAGAGAGAGACCAAGGCAAAGACTTCTCAGAGACAAAGAAAAAGTTTTCTCATACTTTGTTGATTTCAAAAAAGCTTTCGACTCAATTTGGCATGAGGGTCTGCTATACAAATTGATGGAAAGTGGTGTTGGGGGAAAAACATACGACATTATAAAATCAATGTACACAAACAACAAGTGTGCGGCCTCACCCTACTAGAATCTGAAGTGAAATGTCTACTCTTTGCTGATGATCTGGTGCTTCTGTCCCCAACCAAGGAGGGCCTACAGCAGCACCTATATCTTCTACACAGATTCTGTCAGACCTGGGCCCTTACAGTAAATCTAAGTAAAACAAAAATAATGGTGTTCCAAAAAAGTTCCAGTTGCCAGGACGACAAATACAAATTCCATCTAGACACCATTGCCCTAGAGCACACAAAAAACTATACATTCCTCGGCCTAAACATCAGCGCCAGAGGTAACTTCCACAAAGCTGTGAACAAGCTGAGAGACAAGGCAAGAAGGGAATTCTATGCCATCAAAAGAAACATAAAATTCGACGTACCAATTAGGATCTGGCAAAAAATACTTGAATCAGTTATAGAACCCATTGCCCCTTATGGTTGTGAGGTCTGGGGTCCGCTCACCAACCAAGAATTCACAAAATGGGACAAACACCAAATCGAGACTCTGCATGCATAATTCTGCAAAAACATCCTCAGTGTACAACTTAAAACCCCAAATAATGCATGCAGAGCAGATGCCCATTTATCAAAATCCTAAAAGGAAGCGATTCCCAAACCTTCCATAACAAAGCCATCATGTACAGAGAGATGAACCTGGAGAAGAGTCCCCTAAGCAAGCTGGTCCTGGGGCTCTGTTCACAAACACAAACAGACCCCACAGAGCCCCAGGACAGCAATACAATTAAACCCAACCAAATCATGAGAAAACAACAAGATAATTACTTGACACATTGGAAAGAATTACAAAAAGAACAGAGCAAACTAGAATGCTATTTGGCCCTAAACAAAGAGTACACAGTGGCAGAATACCTGACCACTGTGACTGACCGAAAATTAAAGAAATCTTTGACTATGTACGCTCAGTGAGCATAGCCTTGCTATTGAGAAAGACTGCCGTAAGCAGAACTGGCTCTCAAGAGAAGACAGGCTATGTGCACACTGCCCACAAAATGTGGTGGAAACTGAGCTGCACTTCCTAACCGCTTGCCAAATGTATGACCATATTAGAGACATATTTCCATCAGATTACACAGACCCACAAACAATTTGAAAACAAACTCCCATTATCTATTGGTTGAAATACCACAGTGTGCAATCGCAGCAGGAAGATTTGTGACCTGTTGCCATAAGAAAAAAGCAACCAGTGAAGAAAAAAACCCATTGAAAATATAACTTTTATTTATTTATTTTCCCTTTTGTACTTTAACTATTTGCACATCATAACAACACTGTGTGTATATATATATATAGAGAGAGAGAGAGAGAGAGAGAGAGAGAGAGAGAGAGAGAGAGAGAGAGAGAGAGAGAGAGAGAGAGAGAGAGAAAGAGAGAGAGAGAGAGAGAGAGAGAGAGAGAGAGAGAGAGAGAGAGAGAGAGAGAGAGAGAGAGAGAGAGAGAGAGAGAGAGAGAGAGAGAGAGAGAGAGAGAGAGAGGATAGCTCCACTGACTTTTATTTAAAGCTGCAATGTGTAACTTTTAGGGCGACCCAACCAAATTCACATATAAATTTGAATTCTAGAGCTGTCATTCTCATTGAAAGAAAGTCTAAATAGCAGTAGAGCTGTTCTATGTGCACAATTCTTATGCTTCCCTTTTATTGTCTTTTACTTTTGTTTTTGTACACCAGCTTCAATATTTCGGGGTATGGAAAACATATTTCACAGCAGTTTAGATTGTACAATGATTCTCTACACTGTACTTGCTTATTTTGTCACATAAACTGTTAGACAAAGTATTAGAATTTTTGCAACCAGGAAATGGCAGAGCAATTTCTGCACAGTGCAACTTTAACATGCAAAATGTACTGGATCCGTATCACAGCTCAGACCCAGACACACCATCACACACACACCATCACCCCCCCCCCCCCCCCCCCCCACACACACACACGCTATACCCAGGCAAATGGCTAGTCAACGTCATCAACACCTTCAAAAGATGCTCCAATTTTGGTTCAGTTTCTCTAATCTTCTAGACTACAGTTCCTCGTGTGAACAGTGAACTCCTGACTGGGAGATGATCGAGGGTCTTCAGGAATATTACTTCTGGAAAAGGGACTGATTTTCCTTTCCAATGATATGCATCTTACTTCTTCTATAGTGCACTACTGTTGATCTCAACATAAGTAGTGCACTATGTAGGGAACAGATGCCATACGACAAAGTGTCACCATTTCAATTTTTATCTTATCTTTTTTTAAATTTTTATTTAACCTTTATTTAACCAGGAAAAGCCCATTGAGACCCAGAGTCTCTTTTTCAAGGGTGACCTGCCCAAGAAGGCAGCAACAATCAATACATTAAATCATTAAATTGTTCAACAATACAATACAACATGATCCAGCCTAAAAAAAACATTTACACTCTTCTGTAACAGAGTCTCCCATCAATATTTTAAATTCATTCAGTGGCACTAACATATCTAGAAGAAGCATGGATTGTAAACTATTCCATGCCTCTTGTGCACAAGAAGAGAAGGCAGTCTTGCCTAGTTCTGTGAATGTCCTGAGGACTTTAAGTAGCAACCACCTAGCAGATCGGGTATGGTAACTGCTGGTGGTGAAGGAGACCAGACTACAAAGGTGAAGAGGGAGTTTACCCAAAAGGGCTTTGTAGATGAACACATACAATGTATCTTTCTGCGCATATAAAGTGAGGTCTAACCTACCATTTGGTACAATGTGCAATGGTGGGTGGGTGAGTGACTTGGCATTTGTAATACAACGCAAGGATGCATGATAAACATAGTCCAGTCTCTGTAAGCGGGAGGAGGCTGCATGCATATACAACAAGTCACCATAATCAATTACAGAGAGAAAAGTGGCATGGTATGGGTACAAGCTTCATTCTAGCCATAAGCTGGAAGCAAGCCTTAATACGAAAATAAAAACCCAATTACAATTTAAGCCTTTTCTCAAGATTATCCACATGAACTTTAAAGGACAACTTGTCATCCAACCAAATACCTAGGTATTTGTAGGATGACATATTTTCAATGGAAAGCCACCAGATGTGACAATGCTAACGTTCTCTTGCAGAGTTCTAGCTCTGGTAAAGGTCATGAATTTAGTTTTTGGCACATTCAAGCCCAGTTTGAGATCATAAAGGGAGGCCTGCAATGACTGAAAAGCAGTCTGGAGCTCTTCAACAGCCTGAACCAGAGAAGGTGGACATGAATATATAACTGCATCATCTGCATATAGATGCAACTTTGCTGGTTGTATCCCATTTCCCAAATCATTAATAAAAATTGAGAACAACACAGGAGCTAAAATGGAACCCTGGGGCACACCTCTATTAATCTCAAGAAAGCTAGACTTGTGATTGTCAGTATATACACATTGTGTTCTGTCAGAAAAGTAGTTCCTAAACCAATTTACGTCCCCTTCACTGAGACCAATGTTACTGAGTCTAGCTAGCAACAATTCATGGTCAACTGAATCAAAGTCCTTTGATAAATCCACAAACAGAGCAGCACAATGTTGCTTTTTATCAAGTGCATTAATGATGTCATTTGCCACTGCCATAGCTGCAGTTGTGGTGCTATGCCCTGATCTAAAGCCAGACTGGAGGTCTTTAACTCTGCATTATTGGAAAAGGACCCATAAGTAAGCGTTTCACAGTTAGCCTACACCTGTTGTCTGTGGAGCATGGGACAAATGCAATTTGATTTGATTAAAAGGGTAGAAGTAATCCCCTTCCTCAGCTGCCAGTTCAGCTCCCAGACAGACTGTGCTTCTTAGTGTGAACTAGTGATTGGAACGTAATGATGGCTGAACCAATCACCAGCAGCAGGCTGAGGAGGTTCACGTAGCATGGTATCTCCTCCAGGGTTACTGATACCAGCCAGTGTGGCTGGATGTGCATGTGGATACATAACAGGTTTGAATCTCAAATGGCATCCTATTCCCTATTTAGAGCTCTATGATCCTGGTCGAATTTAGTGCACTACATAGGGCATAGAGTTCCATTTGGGACGTGCTTTAACACAGGGTTACTGATACCCGGTAGTGTGGCTGAATGTGTATGAATAATACATCTGTGATAAGAGAGAGTCATAGGGGTAGCTGGGTAGCTAGCCTAGGGTACTAGGCAGTCCTGTCTGCCGTCTGCTGTGCCTTTGACATGCCTTTTATTACATGCCTGTCAGGCATCTGTTACCTACCTAACAGTTAAACTGTAAAACAGTAACAGTAACAATAACTAGAGATCCTGACAGATTTTTCCAAAGCCTACTGGCTTACTACAGACATACTATAGGCAGTCTACAGGAGGTCTAAAGGCTCCCTACAGGAGGTCTACATGCAGTCTACAGGCTCCCTACATACAGGAGGTCTACAGGCAGTCTACAGAAAATCTACAGGCTCCCTACAGTATGTTTATAGGCAGTCTACAGGCGGTCTACAGGAAGTCTACAGGAAGTCTACAGGAGGTCTACAGGAAGTCTACAGGAAGTCTACAGGAGGTCTACATGCAGTCTACAGACAGTCTATAGGCAGTCTACAGGAGGTCTACAGGCATCTACAGGAAGTCTACAGGAAGTCTACAGGAGGTCTACAGGCAGTCTACAGGAAGTCTACAGGAAGTCTACAGTATGTCTACAGGCAGTCTACAGGAGGTCTACAGGCAGTCTACAGGAGATCTACAGGCAGTCTACAGGAGGTCTACAGGCTCCCTACAAGAGGTCTAGAGGCAGTCTATAAGAGGTCTACAGGCTCCCTACAGGCAGTCTACAGGCTGTCTACAGGGGGTCTACAGGCAGTCTACAGGAGGTCTACAGGAGGTCTACATGAAGTCTACAGGAGGTCTACAGGCAGTCTACAGGAAGTCCACAGGCTCCCTACAGTAGGTCTACAGGAGGTCTCAGTGAGTTTTTATTTTATTTTTTATTTTTTCTTAAATTTTACCCCCTTTTCTCCCCAATTTTCGTGGTATCCAATCGCTAGTAATTACTATCTTGTCTCATCGCTACAACTCCCGTACGGGCTCGGGAGAGATGAAGGTCGAAAGCCATGCGTCCTCCAAAGCACAACCCAACCAAGCCGCACTGCTTCTTAACACAGCGCGCCTCCAACCCGGAAGCCAGCCACACCAATGTGTCGGAGGAAACACCGTGCACCTGGCCCCCTTGGTTAGCGCGTACTGCGCCCGGCCCGCCACAGGAGTCGCTGGAGCGCGATGAGACAAGGATATCCCTACCGGCCAAACCCTCCCTAACCCGGACGACGCTAGGCCAATTGTGCGTCGCCCCACGGACCTCCCGGTCGCGGCCGGCTGCGACAGAGCCTGGGCGCGAACCCAGAGACTCTGGTGGCGCAGCTAGCGCTGCGATGCAGTGCCCTAGACCACTGCGCCACCCGGGAGGTTTTTTCAGAAGCACTGCATTTCCAATGAGAATATTGAATACACTTCAAGACTAGAAAAACAACCTTTGGAAGGGTTGATGTTGACAAGCCAGTGGCCAGGGGATAATGTGATGGTGACTAGATAAAAGCGATTGTGATTTCTTGGTCCTTCTCGGGAAGGCAGCAGCAGCAATGCTATCCACTACATTCGTTGACAGACATGGGGGACAGAAGAAGGTTCCAGTTTATTGTCACTGAGCATCTTAACATTGAGAGCTAGAAATAGACTATAGCTGTGTCTTTTCCTACCAAGGAGATAATAAAACCGTGATTGACTATAATGAAGACATGCACTTTCCACTCCCCATTTACTTTTACAGTGAACAGCAGCGGTGCGTGGGTAAAATCACATATTAGCCATAATTACAACCTATGTACTGTGATAATTGCGTCGTTTCCTCTATAACCTGTTAGTTCATATGCCTTGCCACTGTGATATATAGGCCAAAGGTCGAATAAATAAATTCAACCATACCTTTGTTTCATCACAAAACTGGAGAGCAACATCTGTCCGGTGGAGTACAAGATGCATATAGCATGTAACAAACAGTCACATGAGCTACCGCATGGTCAATCAAGTTAATGGTTCCAACATTTTCGGACTACTAAAGAACTATTCATTTAGAACCGCAAGTCGCAAAGAAAATGAGCTGCCTCCACTATTCCAACACCATTTCAACTGCAACATCCTCAAATCACCTAGTGTATGTTTAGTCTAATACAGTGACAACTAAAAGATTCCAAAAGCAATTTAGTCCAATCAACATAAACTAAATATAATGTGACTGTCCAACTTTTTGTTGTTCTAGGCTACAGTACCTGGCTAAAATGCTTGCTCCCTAGCCTAACATCCTTTCATGGGCAACGATTACCCAGCTAGTTATCATTAGCCTTCTACATCTAGCTACATATTAAATGTCCATCCTCTCAGGTCAGAGGCACAATGTTATGAATTAATGGTTGGATCAGAATCGCCGCTATAATCATTGGACAGTACAGACAATTAAGTAAAACCACAAGCACAAATCCCTATCTCCACAAATGGCTAATTTAGGAAAGCACACATTTTTGCTAGCTAACTAGCCACCGGAGGACAATAACACCATGAGATGCAGCAATTCACCTTTTATTCTGTCAATTACTTTTGGCTTTTGATGTGATTGTTGTGAAGTCAAATCCAAACTGGCTACCCTTGACACTTTTTTTGGTGCGCCAGGACCATTCACAGATGAGATCACTCAGTTTAGATCAACGCAGATTGGCTATTATTGTATACTTTTTTTTATCAAGTGCTTTCTGGCTTCCCTTGCATTCAATGCTACAGGTGGCAACAATATCATACTATTTTGACCAGACAGCATCAGATAGATGGCCTACACATACAGAGACAGAAGGGTGCCGTTTCATTCACTCAGATGTTTTCTCCGGCAAGATACATTCAGCCTCTTGCGAATTGAAGAGAGATGAAAGATTCATTTTTTTATAGTCTGGATTTCCTTGGCATCCATGAATACACACCACTGCTCTCGCTGTGCTACAAACATCATCAATTTGGACAAATTTCATCAATTTGGGCACCAGACGTGTCCGTAAATCCTCTTCAGTTTTATAGCTAATCTCATGCTATTTAACACATTTTGTCATGAGGCTGAAAGAAAATGTTGCTGTTTTAGAGCTAATTTCCTACTATTCTATATATTTTGTAGTTTTAAAGCTAATTTATTGTAAGAAAACGTTTTAATCATGGCACCAATGTGTTCATATGCTATCTGGGGGGCCGACCTCCTGGGGGAGTCAGTGAAGGCTGCTCTTAATGACAGGCAGCATAGAAAGCTTTAAAATACTGACTTGACTGGGAAGTCTAAGTCCTTGGCTTGGGAGCAAGATATTTTCAGTTGCAGGGCACCCATACAGCAGACAGAAGATGTAATGATTTTCCGCCTGCTATAGTTATAATTTCTGAATCAATCCCCAACAATAGCCTCTCATTAAAGGACAGAGATATACTATAGACAGAGATGTCCTACCCTGTACACCAGCTGGTCCCCAGCAGTCAGCATACACAACATGCCTCAGAGCCACAGGCCATCCGATAATCATCTCTCTCCCTCCTTCCCCAGGTCCACATCAAACCCCCTTTGGGACCCTTTTGCTCTAAATCCGTGCAGCCTCAGTGTGCGTGTGTGTTCCTACCAGTTGTCTAGGTATTAAGTTATCCAACGTGGCCCTGCAGTGACCTGGGAGACAGGCCCCTGTCTAAAAGGCCAGCATTCTGCCTGCTTCCCAAATTACCCCCTATTCCTATACGGCTCTGGTCAAAAGTAGTGCACTATGTAGGGAATAGGATGCCATTGGAATGCAGCATTCTGTTTCATCTCTGAGAGTCATTAGGCCCTGGAGGGCTGGAGTGCCACCATAGACCATGGCTAAATCAACACAGGCCGGATGCCACACATAGCCCACAGTCTTGAACTATCTCTCAGGCCCTCAATCTCCCTTTTCTCTGAGGAGACTGTTGACCTTGAGCTACGGCTACTGAAGTGAACATGCCCCACCTCCACACTAGCTACTTGAAGTACTGAGCTAGTCTGAACAAAGGTTACGATAAATCAGTGGTAATTGGTAATGATAGAAAGCCAGTAACTTCAACTATGAGAATACAGTGAACATCCTATCAATAACATTCACTTACGCCAAGAACAGCACCTTGATTAAGTCTTACGATGGTTACCAAGCCATGAAATGTTTTGAGGGCGCTTGTCGGCCATCTGTATAGAGTGAAGTGATGGTCACCTGATAGGTCACCTGACTAGGAGAGTATCTTGGTTCAGATCATTGGCATTCTTGATATGCTCACGTTGAAGAATTCATAACACTTCCAGAAAAGGAAAGGTGATAGAAACTCTCCTAAATTACTGCAACAACAAGGTTTTGATGACGATAATATGATCATCTACAAATACATTACAAAAAATATAAATACAGCTAGACATATCCCTACATCTAGCTGTGTGTCATGGTCCTACAGCTGGACTCATTAAAGCAGTACAAATTTACGATTAGTTACATGCGTTTCTGATCTAGTCGCATGGTATTTGTTTTTATTGCAACATAAAGCTACTGTACGTGGGTCAGTGTTATTGCTATCTGAGCCACAAAAATGAAAGCTTCTTTGGAAGGACATTTTTGTGGCTGGGATTGAACTCTTTAGGAACCAGTTACAGGGAATGTAATGATATGTGGTTGATACTAATTGCACAACTGTATACTCACTTTTCCTTGAGCAAGGCACTTAACCCTCATTTGTTCATGGGGCGCTGTACTTCTATGGCTAACCCTGTAAAACAACACATTTCACTGTACTTATCCGGTGTATGTGACAATAAACATTTTTTATTTTTTTTACTCTGCATGAATGCTCGTAAATGACTTATTTTACAGCCTAGAAATAGCACGAAGAAATGACGAGACAAATAGTTGTAGAAAACCATACTTGAGATTAGTACAAGATGTTAGTTTTAGACTCTAGTTAGACTTAGGACACACATTGTTCTCAACATCTCTTGGCTGTCTTCAGGCGTTTGGACTCAATAGAACAATTAAACGGATAAACTAGTTCTTATACACATGCAATGTACTGTATAATGTAAAGACATTATTATACACATATTTTGCTGCATAGCTTATGACATAATGTAACCTTACAGAAACCTTTTATGACACAATGCATAGTTATTGTGGACAAATCCTTTGTCCAAAATGGCACCCTATTTCCTATGCAGCGTACTACATTTGACCAGTGCCAAAGTAGTGCACAACATAAAGAGCAGGGTACCATTTGGGATGCAGTCCTTCTTAATTTGAGCTGCCCTTCATTTGCCATTATAAACAAGGGTCAACTTGGACCTCTTATTCAAATGAAAACAGAGTCTACGTCCTAAATTGTAACCTATACCCTATAAAGTGTACTGATAATCACTTGACTGGTCAAAAGTAGCGACATAGGAATAACAGTGCACCATTTGGGTCTCAGCCATGGTTTCATAAATTAGTTTGCCTCCATCAAGCATGAGCATTGGAATAATTTACAGCCAGAAACAAAACCATATTTCCCAATGTAACGGTCATGTGTTGTTGGTTGGGCCGGGATCTCATAAGAGATGTGGGAGTTTAAACCAAGCATATTAAGGTGACTGAGATGAAAGCTAACCCAAAGCAGCAATGTCTGACCCAAAACAATGGGTCAGAAATGATCCTGTTATCTATTCTGAACACACGTTCACACGTATGCCCGACGCACGCCCACATGCTACCTTGACTTTCATTTCTGCAGGGTAGCGAGAAAGAGGCAGAGGGTCACTGGAAAACTACATATTGCATGTATCATTGCCTAACTCCATGTTGTTATATAGATATGAACAATTCAACATGTAAGCTGGATGATATTTGCCCTGAGGACATGGTGCCGACATTAATCTGTAGGTCAAACGCGAATGCATGATGTACTATCAGTACTGCTTTTGTACATTTGTACATATCCTCGCACTTCCTATAAATATCCTATACAATTTTCTGTAGCTAATTCATTCCCAGACAGCGTCTGAAAATTGACTTATTTTTTATGTCTTTCCTCCCACCTCTTGCAGCCAGGCAAGGATGTGGATTGGAATATTGAGCATATTTAGTCTGAGAGGGTTGATTGCTGAAGTGTCAAAGACACAGACATGGTATCCTGTTAGCACTGACGTGATCAGTGAGTTTA
Source organism: Salvelinus alpinus (assembly GCF_045679555.1). NCBI lineage: Eukaryota > Metazoa > Chordata > Actinopteri > Salmoniformes > Salmonidae > Salvelinus > Salvelinus alpinus. The sequence continues at coordinate 18,222,568 of NC_092119.1, forward strand.
GTGCTTGAGCGAGAGACAGACACACCAAATATAGAGAGCATCTGGGCACAAACACAGACAGGACTGTGATATGGCCCAATATGTGGAGTGAAAACACTATTAGTTTAGTTGTCTAGAAGGCATTTGTGAATCTGAAGCAACACTTCAGTACTGGAGATTCTAGAAAGATCTAAATTCTGAACAAAAATGTAAATGCACTATGTAAAGTGTTGGTCCCATGTTTCATGAGCTAAAAATTAAAGATCCATATGCACAAAAAGCTTATTTGCTCAGATTTTGTGCACAAATCTGTTAGTGAGTATTTCTCCACTGCCAAGATAATCCATCCACCTGACAGCTTATTAAACAGCATGATCATTACATAGGTGCACCTTGTGCTGGGGAAAATAAAAGGGCACTCTAAACGTGCAGTTTTGTCACACAACACAATGCCACAGATGTCCCAAGTTTTGAGGGAGCGTGCAATTGGCATGCTGAAGGCAGAAAAGTCCACCAGAGCTGTTGCCACATAATTGAATGTTAATTTCTCTACCATAAGCCGTCTACAAGGTAGTTTTAGAGAATTTGGCAGTACGTCCAACCGGCCTCCGCAGACCATGTGTAACCATGCCAGCCCAGGACCTCCACATCCGGAATCTTCACCTGCGGGATCGTCTGAGACCAGCCACCCAGACAGCTGATGAAAATGAGGAATATATCTGTCTGTAATAAAGCCCTTTTGTGGGGAAAAACATATTCTGATTGGCTGGGCCTGGCTCCCCAATTGGTGGGCCTCTGCCGAGTCATAGATTAGGGCCTCGTTTATTTATTTCAATTGACTTTTTATTTTTTATCTAACCTTTATTTAACTGGGCAAGCCAGTTAAGAACAAATTCTTCTTTACAATGACGGCCTACACTAGCCAAACCCGGATATCGCTGGGCCAATTGTGCGCAGCCCTGATTTCCTTATATGACTATAACTCAAGAAAATCGTTGAAATTGTTGCATGTTTTTGCATGCCTCAATTACGATGGCGCCGGAGGGGAGGGCTGCGGTCTTATCACCTCTTAACCAACCATGCTATTTTGTTAGTTTTTTCACATTGTTTGTAACTTGTTTTGCACATAATGTTGCTGCTACCATCTCTTATGACCGAAAAGAGCTTCTGGACATCAGAACTGCGATTGCTCACCTCAAACTGAACGAAGAGTTCTTCTTCAATGAGTCGGATGGGAGGGAAATACTACTACAGACACCCGATCAGGCCCAGATCCCCGTGATTTGCTGGGGAAGGAAACCGAGATTTAGTGGGAAAAGATCAGGGTGCCTTGTGAGGATCAGGCGACAAGTGGCTAATCTGCCCTTGCCTTCCATCCTGCTAGCTAAAGTTCTATCACTGGAAAATAAATAGGACGAGCTGAAAGCACGTATATCCTACCAACGGGACATTAAAAACTGTAATATCTTATGTTGCTGCTGGAAGTGGTGTTGGAGGGCCAGCAGGAGGCACTCTTTCCTCTAGTGTAAAAATTATATCCCGATGCCCCAGGGCAGTGATTGGGGACATTGCCCTGTGTAGGGTGCCATCTTTCGAATGGGACGTTAAACGGGTGTCCTGACTCTCTGAGGTCATTAAAGATCCCATGGCACTTATCGTAAGAGTAGAGGTGTTAACCCCGGTGTCCTGGCTAAATTCCCAATCTGGCCTTCATGGCCATCTAATCATCCCCAGCTTTCAATTGGCTCATTCATCCCCCTCCTCTCCCCTGTAACTATTCCCCAGGTCGTTGCTGTAAATGAGAACGTGTTCTCAGTCAACTTACCAGATATATTAACGGTAAAAAATATATATATGTTTCACCAAGTCGTGGCTGAACGATGATATTAAGAACATACAGCTGACGGGTTATACACTCCATCGGCAGGACAGAAAAGCAGCCTCTGGTAAGACAAGGGGAGGGAGCCTATGCATATATGTGAACAACAGCTGGTGCACGATATCTAAGGAAGTCTCAAGGTTTTGCTCGCCTGAGGTAGAGTATCTCATGATAAGCTGTAGACCACACTATCTACCTAGAGAGTTTTCATCTGTATTTTTCGTAAAGGTCTACAAACCACCACAGACCGATGCTGGCACTAAAACCGCACTCAATGAGCTGTATACATCTATAAGCAAACAAGCAACATTCACACTGAGCTAAAGGTTAGAGCTGCCGCTTTCAAGGAGCGGGACTCTAACCCGGAAGCTTATAAGAAATCCCGCTATGCCCTCCGACGAACCATCAAACAGGCAGAGCAGTACTAAGATCGAATCGTACTACACTGGCTCCGCTGCTCGTCGGATGTGGCAGGGCTTGCAAACTATTACAGACTACAAAGGGAAGCACAGCCGAGAGCTGCCCAGTGACACGAGCCGATCAGACGAGCTAAATAACTTCTATGCTCGCTTCGAGGCAAGAAACACTGACACATGCGTGAGAGCATCAGCTGTTCCGGACGACTGTGTGACCACGCTCTCCACAGCCGATGTGAGTAAGACCTTCAAGCAGGTCAACATTCACAAGGCCGCAGGGCCAGACGGATTACCAGGACGTGTACTCTGAGCATGCGCTGATCAACTGTCAAGTGTCTTCACTGACATTTTCAACCTGTCCCTGTCTGAGTCTGTAATACCAACATGCTTCAAGCAGACCACCATAGTCCCTGTGCCAAAGAACACTGCCTAAATGACTATCGACCCGTGCACTCACGTCTGTAGCCATGGAATGCTTTGAAAGGCTGGTCATGGCTCACATCAACACCAATATCCCAGAAACCCTAGACCCACTCCAATTTGCATACCGTACCAACAGATCCACAGATGATGCAATCTCTATTGCACTCCACACTGCCATTTTCCCCCTGGACAAAAAGGAACACCTATGTGAGAATGCTATTGACTACAGCTCAGCGTTCAACACCATAGTGCCCACAAAGCTCATCACTAAGCTAAGGACCCTGGGACTAAACACCTCCCTCTGCAACTGGATCCTGGACTTCCTGACGGGCTGCCCCCAGGTGGTAAGGGTAGGTAACAACACATCTGCAATGCTGCTCCTCAACACGGGGGCCCCTTAGGGGTGCGTGCTCAGCCCCCTCCTGTACACCCTGTTCACTCATGACTGCACGGCCAGGCACGACTCCATCATCATCATTAAGTTTGCTGATGACACAACAGCGGTAGTCCTGATCACCGACCACGAAGAGGCAGCCTATAGGGAGGGGGTCAGAGACCTGACCGTGTGGTGCAAGGACAACAACCTCTCTTTCAACGTGATCAAGACAAAGGATGGAGGTGATTGTGGACTACAGGAAAAGGAGGCCCGAGCACGCCCCCATTCTCATCGATGGGGCTGTAGTGGAGCAGGTTGAGAGCTTCAAGTTCCTTGGCGTCCGCATCACCAACAAACTAACAAGGTTCAAGCACACCAAGAAAGTCGTGAAGACTGTTCCACCTTAGGAGACTGAAAAGATTTGACATGGGTCCTCAGATCCTCAAAAGGTTTTATAGCTGCACCATCGTGAGAATATTTACGGGTTGCATCACTGCCTGGTAAGGCAATTGCTCGGCCTCTGACCGCAAGCCACTACAGAGGGTAGTGCGTACGGCCCAGTACATCACCGGGGCCAAGCTTCCTGCCATCCAGGACCTCTATACAAGGCGGACTCAGAGGAAGGCCCTAAAGATTGTCAAAGACTCCAGCCACCCGTGTCACAGACTGTTCTCTCTGCTACGGCACGGCAAGCGGTACAAGTCTAGGTCCAAGAGGCTCCTAAATAGCTTCTACCCCCAAGCCATAAGACTCCTGAACAGCTAATCAAATGGCTACCCAGACTATTTGCATTGCCCTCCCTCCCCTCCCTCTAGAACGCTGCTGCTGCTACTACTCTGTGATTATCTATTTATAGTCACTTCAATAACTCTACCTACATGTACATATTAAATGAATTACCTCAACACCGGTGCCCCCACACATTGACATTGACTCTGTACCGGTACCCCCTGTATATAGCCCCGCTATTGTTATTTACTGCTGCTCTTTAATTATTTGTTATCTCAATTTTTTTTGTTGTATTTTCTTAAACCTGCATTGTTGTTTGAGGGCTTGTAAGTAAGAATTTCACTGTAAGGTCTACACCTGTTGTATTCAGCGCATGTGACAAATACAATTTGATGTTCCGTTCATATTTTTGTTCAGTATATGAAGGTGGTGATGTTCTGGAATACGCTTTAGTACTGTAGAACATAGAAATGCAATTATATTCATATGCTGTAGAATGAGGTAAATAAGGTTCTAATATGTCTAAGTTACATTGATTTATTGAGACAAAATCGAGTGAAAGATCACATTGAATATGATAATGTCACAGTGGAGGTTGAACTGGAGAAAAAAAATACAAACTTTTGTCAACAAACAACTATGCTACCTCAATGCACAGTTCAGAAGGGGTGACAACCAAATATTGATTTTAAAGCAGACATTTAATAATGCATAAAAAAGGTTAAGCACCAGTATTAACACACAAACATTATATACATCAATTGGCAATGTACAGCTAGCTACTTGGTATCAACAACAGATGAAGGTAAAGCAGTTGCTCATGCAGATCTTATGTGTACATACATCAAAGTGTTACCATGGTATCATCAGCAGTTTTCAGAAGAGACTGTCTTTATATGCATGAATATTCCTTACAGCCACTTTTAAGTAATACTCTGCTTCAACCATCAATCAAATATGTATCCAATAAGTACCAATCAAATATATTAAGTTTAAATATCTTTAATCAAAAAGTAAACCATAACCATTAAAAGCATTTACAGATTTTTTTGCCATGTACTACAGCAAGGGTAAAGTCCATAATAAATACAAAAAATGGCTACATACAACAAAATAATGGGGCTACTCAGATGCTTTTCACCCTGTCCAATGTTTGTCAGAAAGTGCGAGGAGAGGGAGTCTGCCAGACATTTTGTACAAACCCAATTAAAATGTTTCCTTAAACGTCTCTGAGACTAACTTTAGCAGAGACTTTCTGTAAATAAGAAAACCAGCCTAGGCACTTGTTGGGCAGAGAGAGAGAGCGGCCAATTTGATTGGCTTAGTCGCTGCTTCCTGCCCGACACCCTGAAGTCCCTCCCTCATACAGTCGTCATCAGTTTCAGCGAGCCCGCAGAACGGAAGCGGAGGATCTTCTTCTTCAGGTTGTGAGAGGCCTTGATCTTGACGAAGGCCTTAGCTTGGGCAGTGGTTACTTCCTGAGGCCCAGCGCCCTGCCCTGCAAACTGGGGCCAGTTCATCCCTCCACTCTCCTCAGAGTCACTGCTGGTAGTGCTCTCCGCAACAAAGTCCGCCTCACTCAGGCTGGACTCGCTGTCCCCGAAGCAGTTGGTGGTGTAGTTGCTCCGCTCGTCCTCACTGGTGTCCATGATGGTGGAATGGAAGAGTGAGGCGCACTCTGCGGAGTACTCAGAGTCGCTGCCGGCCACGTAGGCGTAAGGGCTGGTGAACTGCGCGTTGGAGGGCAGGTACATGGTGGTGGTTGTGGAGACCTGGCCGAGGAGCTCCCTCTTCTGCCTGCGGTGGGCTCTCCTGAGGGCCTCATCGTAAGGCACCTCAGTGATGGCTCTCAGCCTTCCACGGTTGTAGTCCTGTCCGCTTGTCCGCTTGTACTTGGGCTTGGCCACCACCACCTCCCTACCATGGTGGCCGTGATGCCTGGTCACAGTGGACCTTGTTGTAGACACGGTGGCCGTGTGTTTCTCTAGGACCCGGCCCTCAGGGATAGATGCTGGGACGGTGCGCTTGGCCCTGGAGGATGCCCCCCTCTTGGAGGAGACTTTGTGCACATGATGTACCTCCTCAGGCTGACGAGACTTCCTAGATCCTCCAGATCGGTGACCGTTCTCCCTCGTCCCCGCCATCTCTGATGATACAGGCTCAGCATGTGCGTGCGTCCCCCTATGTGGTTTCAGGGAGGCGCTTTTCACCTTGACAATCTTAACGTTTTTGCCCCCCTTGCGGAGCTTGACCACCTGCCTCTGGGCGGGGATGTACTGGGCACTGACCATGTGACCCTGACTCTCATCCTGGCTCTGGGAGGAAGACCCCAGACTCACCAGCTCCAGCATTGGCCTCTTTTCTTTAGTGTGCCGGGCTGTATGGACTGAGACCGCAATGCTCTTAGGGCTTTTCTTGGGAGTGCCTGTTTTGGTGAGGTCTCTTGGCAGTGTCTGGGAGAGTTTAGTAATGTTTTCCTCTTGAGCATTAAGGAAATAAGATTGCTTTCTCTCTTTGGGGGAGGAGTTGGCATTGGGGGCGCCCAGGTCTTGGTAATCTTTAGACAGAGGACCGGTCGACGATGGAAGTCCTTTATTGGTTGACGCCTTCTTTTTCACCAGACTGTTGGTGTTGGTCACCAGGCTGTTGGTGTGAATGTCACTGCTGTTGATTGTGGCATATCCGTTCTGAGGTTGGCCCAAAGACTGGGACACCATCCCATTTTCTAAGAGGAGTTCCCCTTTGCTCTCCACTGACCACTGTCTCTGTTGGGAGCCTGTTCCTGGATCATTGTTACTGGCACCTCCTGCATGTAAACACGTCTGCCAGGCTGGTTTGAGGTCAGTAACAGGAGCAGTCCACAGTCCCTGTGGCTGCTGCTGGCCAACACTGGCCTGCCTCACACACAGACTACCCTGCCTTAGGATGCTCTTGGAGGGGTCTGTGCTGATGCTCGTCCGTGGCTTGTTGGTCCTAATGGGCTGAGCCCTCCTCTGAAGCAGGCTGAAGATATAATTGTCCAGTCGTTTATTAGCGGGCGAGTGGGAGGCAGACCATGAAGTGCTCTGGGGCACCAGAATAGGCTGCTGCTCCAGTTTCTGACAGTCACTGGAGCCCTCGATGCAGCCGCCGCTCTTTGACAGCCCTCCGTCCTCTTTGAGGTGTTCGGCCAGAGACTGTAAGAAGATGGGGTTCTGTACGGCCACGGCATGGAGGGGGCTGGGATAGCGGTACACGTCACTGCCGTTCTTGGCGATCAGGTCACAGTGGTACTTGGACTGGATGTCCTGAGTGGAGGTGTCTGTAGAGGGGGAGTGGGGAGCAGAGGGGGACCTCCTGACTGTCCCTGACATCTGCTGCTCTTCACACTGGCCCTCGCACTCAGCACAGTTGTCCAGCTCATCTGAAAACCAGACAGGAGACAGAGTATAAGGACTACAGAACAACAGATACACCACTAGTCATTCATATGGAAACCACACAGGACTACAGTATAAAACCGGGATGGGTAACTTTGATGGGGGGGGGCACAAAAATCTGAACTCATCATGAGGGGCTGCAGTGACTCGTGAGTCTGCGTACCGACATCCATACCCACACATGCAGTCAGAGCCGGCTCCAGCCTTTTGGGGGCTCTAATCTACATTTTGTTGGGGTGCCTAACCACCTCGCGGAAGAAAACATTTTAGTGGCCCACCTCTTGACAGCAGATAATTCTTTAAAAAAAAAAATATTTCCTGCAATTCTCCACATTTTGCCATGGGGCATGGATAACATTTTGTAGTTTTAAAGCAAGTTTGTTGGAATTCTACACATTTTTCCATGGGGCGGAGAGATGATATTTCTATTTTATATCTAATTTCCTGCAATTCGACTCCTTTTGCCATGGCGCGGAGAAAAACATTTGCAGTTTTACAGTGCATTGCCACATTTTGTGAAGTTACATCCTTATTGTAAAATGTATGAAATGTAAAAAATTCCTCATACCTCATAATGACAAAGCGAAACGTTTTAGAATTTCTGCAAATGTATAAAAACAAAAACAGAAATATCTTATTTACATAAGTATTCAGACCCTTTGCTATGAGACTCAGAAATGAGCTCAGGTGCATCCTGTTTCCATTGATCATCCTTGAAACAAGTCCACCTGTGGTAAATTCAAATGATTGGACACGAGAAAAGGCACATACCTATATAAGGTCCCACTGTTGACAGTGCATGTCAGAGAAAAAAACCAAGCCATGAAGTCGAAGGAATTGTCCACAGAGCTCCAACACAGGATTGTGTCGAGGCACAGATCTGGGGAAGGGTACCAAAACATTTCTGCAGCATTGAAGGACCCCAAGAACACAGTGGCCTCCATCATTCATAAATGGAAGAAGTTTGGAACCACAAAGACTCTGAAGGTGGCTGCCCGGCCAAACTGAGCAATCGGGGGAGAAGGGCCTTGGTCAGAGAGGTGACCAAGAACCTGGTCACTGACAGAGCTCAAGGGCTCCTCTGTGGAGATGGGAGAACCTTCCAGAAGAACAACCATCTCTGCAGCACTCCACTAATCAGGTCTTTATAGTAGAGTGGGCAGACGGAAGCCACTCCTCTGTAAAAGGCACGACAGCCCGCTAGGAATTTGCCAAAAGGCCCCTAAAGGATTCTCAGACCAGGAGAAACAAGATTTCCTGGTCTGATGAAACCAAGACGGAACTCTTTGGCCTGAATGCCAAGCGTCACGTCTGGAGGAAACCTGGCACCATCCCTACGGTGAAGGATGGTGGTAGCAGCTTCATGCTATGCGGATGTTTTTCAGGGGCAGGGACTGGGAGACTAGTCAGGATCGAGGGAAAGATGAACGGACAAAGTACAGAGAGACCCTTGATGAAAATCTGCTCCAGAGCACTCAGGACCTCAGACTGGGGTGAAGTGGCCCAGCAAGAGCCCGGACTTGAACCCGATCGAACATCTCTGGAGAAACCTGAAAATAGCTGTGCAGCGACACTCCCCATCCAACCTGACAGAGCTTGAAAGGATTTGCAGAGAAGAATGGGAGAAACTCCCCAAATACAGGTATGCCAAGCTTGTAGCGTCATACCCAAGAAGACTCGAGGCTGTAATCACTGCCAAAGGTCTTTCAACAAAGTACTGAGTAAAGGGTCTGAATACTTTTGTAAATGTGATATTTCTATTGATTTATTTTTATAAATTAGCAAACATTTCTGAAACCTGTTTTAGCTTTGTCATTATGTGGGTTTGTGTGTAGATTGATGAGGATTTTTTATTTTTAATCAATTTTAGAATTAGGCTGTAACGTAACAATGTGGAAAAAGTCAAGGGGTCTGAATACTTTCCGAAGGCACTGTATAGCTAATTTCTTGCAATTCTACTCATTTTGCCATAGGGTGGAAAGAAATGTTTGCAGTTTTGATATGATATCGGAGTGAAAGCGACTAATAAAATTGCACTTTGTGTATTCTACTATTCTACTATTCAACGTTAAGTTGAGATCCCGACTGAGTACCCTCCGATTGGAAGTTGATCCGCGGGCCTTGTTGCCCATCCATAGTATAAAACAACAGATAGTGTACCACCAGTTACCACACCATTTCCTCATTTCAACAATAATGCCACACAGAAGCTTACAGTAGGTGTGTAGTGTTGACAGGCTAAGCAAAGCAAACCATCCTCTCAATATGCTAACGAAGAAGGCAGTTGGTTTGGACGTGTTAATGGTCCTTTTGTTTGTGTCTTATCATCACAGGTGTGGCTGTTAGTTAGAGCTGAGCCATCTGCCTGGCCTGGCTGGGAATCCAGCTCAACTGATATTGGCCATATCCCAAATGACACTATATATAGTGCCTATAAGGCTCTGGTGCACTGTGTAGGGAAAAGGGTGCCATTTGGGACACAAATAGTGTTTGAGGTTTCCTTCCTACTCTTTTTTTCTCGTTTGAAACTGAATCAAAGAGTTGTCACAACAAACCCCACTAATGGCAATGACACCACGGAAACTATTAGAAGTTGAACTGGGGCCAGCTGGAACAGAGCTGAGACCCAAGTTAAGTGGATATGTGGTGGGTGGGTGACGGCCTGATGGGGGTCTTTGGGGAAAGAAGGAAAGAGTGTGTGTTTACACAGCAAAGGACAACAAAAGGATTCAGCCTGTTTGTTGCTCCCTAGATAGACCATGTGAAATAAAACACCAGGACCCTGTCATATCCATGGGCCCTAGGCTTTGCTGTGCTGTCTTATGCTAGGATAGGCTGTCCAGTGGTGTTCTAGACTTTGCTATGGGAGGCTGTGCTGTGGGGGTCTATGTTGTGCTGTACTATGCTGCATTTCATTTTACTTCCTGAAATAATTGAAATGAATTGGCCCAAACCCTGGTGCTATGGGGGCTGTGATGTGGGGGCTTCTCTCTCACCTGCAGATTTGAGCCTTCCCTCGGAGGCACACAGCGATGTGTCGAGGGGACTGCAGAAACAGGTGCTGGAGCGACAGTTGGACAAACACTCGCTGAACACCGAGTTGGAAGAGTTGGAGAGGGACCCTGAAGCGCCGTCGCTCAGCTCGTAAAAGCCTGGATAGAGAGAGAGACAGTGACACCGAGAGAAAGGGCAGAGAAACAGAAGGGAACATTTTAACACATTGATTTTACACACTTCATGGAGGAAGCTGTCATCCAACAATTTATTACATGACAGGCTGCGGCTATTAAAATAATTAAGGCAGAAAATCTCAAGCACTTAAAAAAACAAGGCTTTGTGTAGATGGGGTTTATACTAGATGAAAGTTTGTTATATTTGCAGCGTAGCATACCCTACATCTGCTCTGTAATTTATGCCCGGTGGAATGCTAATTCTCTATGTGCCCATTTTGCAAATGTTTTGCATTGTCAGTCATTTGTATGTCATGTTTGTATTCATTTGCTAAGACAGGGGTTCTAAAACTTTTTGGGGCCAGGGACCCATTTTGTGATAGCAAACTCATCAGGGACCCCCTCAATCAGAACACAACTCGAGTGAGAAAAAAATATTATAGAATTAGTTTTTTACTGTGACTTTTGCAGTGCATGGCCGGGCGAACCAAATCTTGGACCCAGGGAATGTTTCAGTTTTCAAGCTAATTTCCTGCAATTCTACACATTGTCATGGGGCAGAGATACTTTTTTTCAGCTTTAAGGCTAAAATACTGCATTCGTACACATTTTGAGGCAGAAAGAAAACATGAGGCACAGAGAAAAATAGCAGTTTTGAAACTTGAATTGCAGTGCATTTAGCTTCACATTTCTTTAAGGGTGAATACAAAAAGTATTGAGTTGGAAAATGTATAATTGGTGGAGTACTGTGGATACCAATATCCCTGTGAGCCTCCCAGGCCAATGTTGCCCAGGGTTAAGAACATGAATTGTAGATTAAAGGAGCTATATGTAATATTTTTGCATTGTAATTTCAGAAACTGTAGTTAATATATCTACAGTAAAAGTGTCATGATAGTGTTTCACAATATTCCCCCCCCAAAATGCTACTGGGTACACAAAAAACATCTCGTTGTCAAATTCTCTGGGGCAAGCAAATCTCTTTTCAAATTGACTGGGACTGAGCAATATCTACATGTTTGAAGCTTGCCCCAGTTAATTTGACAACAAGAAACAGTCCGTATGCACCATTAGAATGCAATTTTTATTGCATGCCCAATAATAAAAATGTATTATTATACCCTATAAACTTATTCCACGGATTCCTTGGCCAACATTTGTTCAATCTGTTGTTGTTATTAATATTCATAAAAATAAAAAAAAATTAAACGTAATTATTTTTTTTAACGGTTTTTATTTTTTTTAGGTACACTACCCAACTTACGAAAATGGTTCGCTCCTACAGACAGTGAGTCACGTGGCTGTCGCTTGCTATATAAAGCAGGCAGACAGGCATAAAGGCATTCAGTTACTGTTAGATTAAACCTTAGAATGGGAGGGCCTCCCAAGAGCCGCAGCGGTCTAAGGAACTGCATCGCAGTGCTAGAAGCATCACTACAGATCCGGATTCGATCCCGGGCTGTGTCTCAGCCGGCCACGACCGGGAGACCCATGAGGCGGTGAACAATTGGCCCAGTGTCGTCCTGGTTAAGCAAGGATTTGGCCGACCGGGATGTCCTTGTCCCATCACGCTCTAGCAATTCCTGTGGCGGGCCGGGCGCATGCACGCTGACACGTGTCATTTGGACAGTGTTTCCTCCGACACATTGGTGCGGCTGGCTTCCGTGTTAAGCGAGCAGTGTGTCAAGAAGCAGTGCAGCTTGGCAGGGTTGTGTTTCAGAGGAAGCATGGCTCTTGACCTTCGCCTCTCCCGAGTCCATAAGGGAGTTGCAGCGATGGTACAAGACTGTAACTACCAAATGGATATCACGAAATAGTGGTAAAAATAACAAAAAATTAAATAACTACAAAAATAACAAGTGACTTTGAGCGTGGTATGATCGTCGGTGCCAGGCGCGCCGGTTCCAGTATCTGAGAAACATCCAGCCTGCTGGGCCTTTTTATGTCTAGGGTTTACCGAGAATTGTGCAACAAACAAAAAACATCCAGTCAGCGGCTGTCCTGTGGGTGAAAACAGCTTGTTGATGAGAGAGGTCGAAGGAGAATGGCAAGAATCGTGCAATCTAACAGGCGGGCCACAAACAGGCAAATAACGGCGCAGTACAACAGTGGTGTGCAGAACGGCATCTTGGAACACACAACTCATTGATCATTGTCATGGATGTGCTATTGCAGCTGACGACCGCACCAGGTTCCACTCCTATCTGCTTAAAACAAGAAGAAGTGGCTCCAGTGGGCACGCGATCACCAACACTGGACAATTGAGGAGTGAAGAAACATTGCCTGGTCTGACGAATCGCGGTTCCTGTTGTGTCATGCTGATGGCATCAGGATTTGGCATAAGCATCATAAATCCATTGCCCTGTTCTGCCTGGTGTAAATGGTACAGGCTGGTGGCGATGGTGTAATGGTCTAGGGAATGTTTTCCCGGCACACATTAGGTCCCTTGATACCAACTAAGCAATGATTGAACACCACAGCGTATCTGTAGCTGTTCTGGAGGCAAAGGGGGGTCCAAATCGGTACTATACGGGTGTACCTAATAATATATATATTTGTTATATATTTTGAGATCAGCCCACAGACCCCACTTTGAGAACCCATGTGTTAAAAACCCTATACCTTTGGGGGATTACACGTTCTGCAGTATCCTCAACTACTTAAGTTGAAATCGGATCCTGCGTGGCGCAGCGGTCTCAGTGCTAGAGGCCTCACTACAGACCCTGGTTCGATTCCAGGCTGTATCATAACCGGCCTTGATTGAGAGTCCCATAGGGCGGTGCACAATTGGCCCAGCGTCGTTCGGGTTAGGGTTTGGCTGGGGATAGGCCATCCTTATAAATAAGAATTTGTTCTTAACTGACTTGCCTAGTTAAATAAATGGTTAAAAAAAAAAATTTAAATGTTTTTTTTTAATCACTCAGTTGACAGAACCTACTAATCATGTCTAGTTTCCACAGGGTAACATTCTGAAGTAGAACCTTTGGAATCCATTCTAATTCTATTGTAGAACCAGACTAACCTGAGCTCGGGCGGCTGTCTGTCTCCACGTGTTCACGTGACGCCTCCGTGTCCAACCGGAGGTCACTGATCTGCCTGTCCAACTCCTGCAGCTGATTGATCAAACCAGCATCTCTCCTTCTCAGGCAGTTCTGGAGGGAAACATGCGCACAGGTAACACAGTTAGTTACAGTTGTACAGCAACTACAGTTAGTTCTGCCTTAGCTCTTGTCCAGGGTGTTGCTTGTTAACGCTGAGCCTTCAACCCTGGACTACAGCCAGTTCTGCCTATGACATATACAGTTGGCCCCATTCTGAGGGTGTCTCCGGGAGAGTTTGGATATGCAAAAAAAACATTTCCAATTTACACATGAATATTAATACACACTTGTAAGTAATTAGCCTTGGCTTGTGCGACCCGGAAAGGCTCATAGGAGCAGGAGCCTATCTCCTGTTTCTGTAGCATGAGGCAGCTTGATGTACAAGTACACCCCCTGGATGCTAATCTATCACAGGGCTTTACCCCCAATCTATCTCCCTACTGCTGAGTGCCAAGCAGAGACGCATTGAGTCCCATTTTTACAGTCTTTGGTATGACTCTGCCGGGGATGGAACTACCAACCTTCCAATCTCAGGGCGGACAATAACCACAAGGCCACTGAGTTGTACATGTGTGAAATAGGACAAATAAAATCACCAACCTAATTATTATTATAGCTTAATCCATAGTGTTGTTCTGTATTGCAACAGAATGTTTAGCTCCTTATTTTTGGTTCCATTTCTGATGAATTCCATAGCCTTGAATGTTGGTCATTAAAAGTAAGTCTGTAGTTACTGTGCTGCAAGTCTTCAACATCTTGGCGAGACCATGTCGCCCTATCAGAACCCATTAGTATCCCAAACTAAATTAGAAACACGTCTTGTGGGAGCAAAACAATATCTCCATCAAACACGCAGGTTATGTGGAACAGCCAGGGTCACACATGACATCACCCAGATCATGTGGTGGTTACATTCCTCCATTCCGCTCTAGACTGTGGTTTGAATTCAAAGACCAACTGAAAATGTCAACCCTGAAGGCTCAGTGACAGCAGACCCTATTTACATTTGCTACATTTGTGACAATTATGTGACTACAGACATAGGATACATTACTCCCAATTACCTGCTAGTCATCTCAGGAGGCCTGTCCCCTGTGCATTAAGCATTTTAGCTACCATTTGCTCCATGACTGAGCCCAGTAATGACACACACACACACACACACACACACACACACACACACACACACACACACACACACACACACACACACACACACACACACACACACACACACACACACACACACACACACACACACACACACTCTCTCTCTCGGCTATATTGAGATGCAGCCCTTCCTCTCTCTGCAGCAGCAGCAGATTGGCAGGCCATAAAACCAGGCCTCTGACAGGAGGCAGTGGGTGATTTATGTGCTCTGAGCATGCTATGGCTTCAGAGACCATTTCCACACAAAGTACCATTTGGGAAAGGCATCTCTAGCAGAGGCAGACCAACGGTTGTTTTGCTGAATAAAATTACCCTCCCACTGGGTTGACAGGGTGACTGAACAAACCAGTGAGGATGTGTAAATGTCTAAATTGTATTTTATTAGGAAATGTCTGTGTAGGCTGAGAGTGAAATGGCCTGTAATAATAGAATGAGAATTGAAAACCAAATCAGATTTAATTTAGGCCTACAATAAACCCTATGGGGGTAGGGTATAATACAACAACTGCAACTTTTTCCCCCAATACATTTTAATACTCCATTCATGATTTTTGCCCTTACTGCCTAATTGAACCCAGGTGTGTTTTGGTCGGTTTAAATGGCCTAATCTCAAAGAACCAGCCAATAACTCCCTGGCATCCTTTAACAGCAGCAGGGGGTGGGAGATCTGCTTGTAAAAGTTACTTTGTCACCCCATCCATTGTAACGCATCAGTAAGACTCATTCAAGCGGCTGGACCCCCTCGCAGACCACATGAGTACATCAGGAGTTTCCTTCTCCCTTCAGGAAGTTTGATTTAAATAGCCATCCTGCTATTCTCTATCATTTCTGTGGAAACCTCTTGTCCTCTGGAGACACAATTGCTTGCATTGATTTATAATGACAGATCGGTCAAATGGAATCATCCATTTATTGTAATCATTAGAAAATAATTACATTGAACTTTTCCAAAATATTAGGTTACAAATGTATACAGGATTTTATCTGTGAGTGAGTGAAAAAAAGCCAACAGCAGGTCATATGCTACTAAATGGCCAAAATTTGAAAATTATTCTGGAAAGTAGTCTGGAAATATAATTTAGAGGCCTGTTTTTTTATTTTAAACTTATCATAGACATATACCACAATCGTTGACAGACTTCGCACCTCTTGTCTGCGCCTGCCTGGCGAAGCAAACTCAACGTCGCCAACTTTTATCAGTAGGCTTGTCTTGGCTATGTTCCGCTATGTTCTCATTTTCCCTGGACGTGAATGGACTGGAGCTGCGACTCAGTCAGAAAATAGACCTCTTGTTGAACAATTTAGATGGTCTCAATCCAACGATACACTAATAGAGATACTTGTATTTCATGACAGCTTTTGAAACGTAGGCTAACCAAAATATAACGGACGCAAATAAAACTCAGCCAAATGATGATCATAAGTATTAACGTTATCCCAAACACTTTGATGGAATAAATACATGACTTTATATTCAGTCTACATACCAGTTGTTTTCTGAGCAATAAAATATTTTCTTCTAGAAGTCTTTCCTCCGAGTTCAAGTAATTCTCCTCGTGCGTAACGCACATTAGATCTACTGTTGGTATAGAATATTCCTGGTGATTCAACACATTTCTGACCAGTAATTCCTGTCGCTGTCTCAAGTATTCCAGCTCTCCGAGACCGGCTAGAGTGGCTTCAAATCTCTCCCGAGTTCGCACCCGATCCATCTCTGCCTCTATTCTTTCCCTGGAGCGCTTATCGAATTGTCTCCTTTCCCGAAACTGTAATGTGCAATCCTTGGAGGCCAGCATCTCTGCAACAGCAGCCGTTTGTTTCATTGTATCCATATCCAAGAAGCGACGATTTACAACATGTAACTAGCAACAGCGGGCCACATACAATCACTGTGAAGAGCCTAGAAAATCATGACGCGCATCAAAAACGTTGATGTGCAGACGCACATATCATGGTCTAACCTTCCAGACCACTAAATGACTTGTCCATAACTTTTGTCTGTTGGAGCGGCTATCCCAACAACCTGTATACACTGGACACAAATTGCGTGCGTAAAACTGGCCCGTTAGATATTCAAACACCGTCGTGGTCTCCAAGATAAACGGATAAATCTAAGTGCTTTTCAGTTTGCACAAATCAGAAAAAGCTGCATGATCAAAACGTGAAAGTTTCAATGGAATGTCAAGTAGGCAGCGTGTAGATGCTTCTCTGGCAAGCAGCTCGCACTGTTCTGATGACAGTGGTGAGTAGCGTTGGACCACCTCTCTCTTTGGAGACCCATCTACTTTCTCCGTGGTAGCAACATGTCTTAGTGCCTGCCAGGCCTAGTTTTCTCCCCTTCTCCCTAATTGATCGACCCTTCCCAATTTCTGTGATATAAAATAATAACTTAGAGTTACAACCTTAATATATGATTCGTTTAATGTCATTGCAGATATAAAATGTGCTTCATTGAATATAATTATAACTCCAAGAGCTGAGATTCTGCAGTCAGCGTTGTGGCTATTGAATCTTTAGTAGGCCTGCATATGAACTATAAATCAGTCGATGACAATAAATGCAAAAACAACTATGTAATGAACAATTACCCGTATCGTGTTTGTAAAAGGTGTGTCATATTATCGGACTAGCCTGGCCTAATGTAAAATCTGATTTGCAATTAAAATGTGTGAACATGCGTGCAATTTGCACCTATTAATTGCGTTTTATTAACAATTCATTAGGCAATTACGTCATATTTATTAAGACAAATATGGTATGCAAAGGGTGTGCCTTTTTTCCCATAAGAACGAGGTTGTGTTCTCTACCTAAAGATGAGGGCGCCATCCTGTGTTAAGAAACCCCAGGGAAGAACAGATGCAGCTTCTACAGGCTATATTGTATGGAGCGCATTTAACCCTACAGGTTCTTAATGATCTTTTCTATTGATAAATACTATTTTCATGACATTTTAAAGGACAGAGTGTATCAATATGTAACAAGTTTACAAAGACATTTTATTTCACAAGATTGACAGCTAAGTAATGTTTCAGTAATGGTCATTGTAATCATTATGTCTTTAGTCCTTAAACTTCACAGTGCATAAAAATAACAACCAGAGCAGCTATAACACCCAGTCATTATAGCTTACCAGATGATATTACGCCTTTAATAAACAACCAACCTTAGTTTTTTCCCTTGGGGCATGCATGACAAGAAAACATATAGGTTTTCAATACCAGCCTCTCTATCACTCCCTTGTGCCTGTTCTGCAACTTTACTATTGATGTGTGTATTTACCCAGGTTTCCATACCATCCGATCACAAAGGACGGGAAATCATGTCTGAGGCTCATTTTAAACATAGTCATGCCTACAATATCATTCTAGACAGCATTGTAAGCATCTGCTATCCCCACAGACACGTATTTATTTTTGTAACCTACATTTGTTCATTGCTAACTAGGGTTTATGGTGCAGTTCGATCCAAATTAAATCCATTCAAATGTTGAAGAAAACTGATATCGTGATTTTATGTTTTCTGTATTTAAAAATAATAATAATGAAGAAGAAGAAATCCATTATGGAAAGCGCCTCTGGCGGACGGCATCTCTAAATTGGAATCACGATTTGCATAGCTGAGGGATTAGCTCAGATATTTAGTGGCCAGCCGTTCCCATGCAGGCTAATTAAAACCACAGAAACACATCTCTAAACTATTCCAGTCAGTAGAGGACATAAAGTTGACCTCACAGACAGTTTGATATTAGCTGAAGTGATTTTCTGCTTGTGGAATCAGGAGGACAAACACACACACGTATGTATGGACGCACGCACGCTCACACACACACACGCTCGCTCACACACACACACACGCTCGCTCACACACACACATGCTCGCTCACACACACACATGCTCGCTCACACACACACACACACACACACACGCACGCTCGCTCTCACACACACACGCTCACACACGCACACACACACACACACACACACACACACACACACACACACACACACACACACACACACACACACACACACACACACACACACACACACACACACACACACACACACACATAACTGTTGGGGGAGTTTCCAGGGCAACACAAAGCTAATCCTTCTCTCTAAACATGACAGGGGATTTAGGAAATGGGAGTCATTGGTAGCTCTATGAGAAGCAGATGTTTGACATAGAAACTTGTGACCTAAACAAACATCCTCTGGACGACATGTCATCATCCAACTAGCATTCCAACATGGACTCAAACAAACACACAAAACAGACTGAATAAGAGAGAGTGAGAGAGAAAATTAGAGACAGAGACAGGAGGAAGGGGGAATCAATTTACAATTTACAATTGGCAACAATGAACCACAAATTGTGTGTGTGTGTGTGTGTGTGTGTGTCTCTCTCTCTAGGGGGGCGAGGCAATACCATATAAGGAACAGTGGAACAGGAAGTGCCTGGGGATAAATACAAGCACCTTAAGGTTAATGAGATCAGTCAGTGGAGTGGGGCCCTTTGTGCTGCTCTCTCGAATCAAATCCCATTGGCAACCAACTAGAACAGTCCAAGAACACTCTACTCTGTTGCAGCTTGCCATGTTATGTCACTGTGAATGCACTAGTGCACCACATCAAAACCTAACAGACATATTCAAAAGCAGTGAACATGTGGTTGGTTTGTCAGGAAAAACGTTTTAGTGGATCCTCTTTCATTAGTGCAGTAGTTCCACTTGCTATGCAAAACGTAGTTCCATTTCCTTAAGGACCTTTATGATTTGTGGTGATAGAAGGAAATGGGCTGGGATGTCTGTGCTCACAGTGCTGTGATATAAAGCTCTACAGGACCAGTGTTCTAATCCAGCTACTGGTTCTTGCATATATTAATGTCAGGCAGGCAGCAGTCTGATGATGATGGGACTGTGGCCCCTCGATGAGAGCATCATTATAATTTTTATGACTCTGTCAAAATGACCACCGTCATACTGGCTCTTTTCAGAAGATGGGCTGTCTGCCACACACATACACGCACACGCACACGCACACACACACACACACACACACTGGAGTGGAGTGGAGTGGAGTTTGAGTTTCTCCGTCTATAATCCCAGTGATGAATTACCCCATGTATTTAGTAAAGCCCATTTAACAAGAAAGGGAGGTCCTTATGTAGCCCTGGCAATAACACACAGAATAAATGAATATATCTAAACGCATCAAAGGCTGGCGGTTCAAATTCAGATGTCGTGGTACAAATTGAACAAGCACAGCACAGTACACAAGAGGCTTAATATATTACTGTATTCCAGACCCTATTTTCCCCCCTCCTATCAACTCTGAAGGTATAATCGTGTGGTGATGGCTGTCTTAGAAATCCAAATATATGAATGATGTCTACATAATGTAATGTACTGTATGTTGATACCATTCTAAAGTCACTGTATTTTAATTTAAATGTATTTAAATGCTGTGTCATTGCAGTCAATATAATATTCTGTCTCCAATGCTGATTGGACAAATAGTCAGTGTGAGTCAAGGCTAAAGGTAAGTTATTGAGCTGTGAGGGCTTTACCATGCCTTCTGTTACACACAGTGAAGCACAGAGGACTCTACAAACACCACTATTGAATAGAGCAGCTGAATAGACAGCCTTTCTTTGCACATTAGGCCTATTATTGATCGAGTAATTACACAGATACTGTAGAACCTACTGTCAAATGTCAAATAGATATGCCAGCAAAAAGTATGACCAAATAAAATAACAATCATTAAGTTTTAACTCTTTTTTAGGGACCCCTCTATGAGACAGAGAGAGCGAGAGAGAGAGAGAGAGAGAGAAAAGGAGAGAGAGAAAATGAGAGTGAGAGAGAGAGAAAGAGAGGGACTGAGACATAAGAGAGAGTGAGAAAGAGATACAAAAATAACTATAATGTAACATTTATCAAGGTAAAGTCCTGATGAATATTTAAAAGTCAAGTCTATGTATAAAGCAGTTATAAATGGCATTATCTCAGCACTGCAAAGTATTTCATGAAGTTGCTGTCTCCTCATTTATTCACTTTGAAAGTTCTCATAATTGAACAGTGTCTAGTTCTCAGTGGGAGGCTTGTGGGGGTGTTTTAGACTGGAAGAAGACTAATTTCCCATTCCGTAGCGAGGAGGCACAGGCTTCCTCGTTAATTAATAACACCTTCACATGGCTGCAGCCTGTATTCAGAACTACAGGCCCTCGGGCTATGATCAAGTTCACCTTGGTGGACGCAGACAGGCAGCGTTTGGTGTGTGTGCATGTGTGTGTATTTGTGTTCTTGTTTGAAATGTCTCTCCTGCTACAGCTGTTTAACACAGCCAGGTCAACCATGATACAAGTCAGTATTCAACGTCCATCCATGTCTGAGGATGTCGGGAGATGACGTGGAAAACAGCCACCAGGGGCAACAGTGAGTGCTGTTACCTTCAAGTAGGTTTCGATTTTGCTAGGGCATTGCGGACAGGGATGGCAGATGGGCGTAAGCATCTGCCTCTGATTCCAAAAGTTGCATGTTAAAATCCAGCAATAGAAAGATTTTTGTTTTAAGTCTATACCAAACCTTAACCCTTAATATTCGGAGTGAATGCCTAACCTTAAGATTTCTGAGTTAATGTCTAAACTCAACCCTAAACTTAAAAATCCGGAGTTAATGCCTTAATTTAACCTTCAAGTGGAACTGACAGCATTTTAGCAACATTAAATCTTATTCAAATCTGTTCCTATACACCCCTAGGAAGAATGACACTTATTTTTTCTGACAAGCAAGCACTTAGCGATGGTCATTTTAACTTTTTAATAAATTCTTAGAATTTGTGAAAATTCTATAGCAATATAAAATGGGAAAGCAGCCGTGCGTTTGGACAATTGATAGACACTGCAGTAAATGAAACCTAATAAAAACATCCGTCTCGCCCAGGACCGGAGTCTACGCAGACCGGTGCACCATAGCCAATCAAAACTACAGTAGGCTTTTATGCAAACAAGCCATTTGCCACAGGGCCCTGCCATCATTTACTTTGAACTGGACTGTGTGTTTACAGGTAGTTGGTCCTGCCATCATTCACTTTGAACTGGACTGTGTGTTTACAGGTAGTTGGTCCTGCCATCATTCACTTTGAACTGGACTGTGTGTTTACAGGTAGTTGGTCCTGCCATCATTCATATTGAACTGGACTGTGTGTTTACAGGTAGTTGGTCCTGCCATCATTCACTTTGAACTGGACTGTGTGTTTACAGGCAGTAGGGCCTGTCATCATTCACTTTGAACTGGACTGTGTGTTTACAGGTAGTTGGTCCTGCCATCATTCACATTGAACTGGACTGTGTGTTTACAGGTAGTTGGTCCTGCCATCATTCACATTGAACTGGACTGTGTGTTTACAGGTAGTTGGTCCTGCCATCATTCACATTGAACTGGACTGTGTGTTTACAGGTAGTTGGTCCTGCCATCATTCACATTGAACTGGACTGTGTGTTTACAGGCAGTTGCAACAGCGCGGCTTTAGATCATTAGAACGCATTCGTTAAAAGCCACAAAATACACCTGGATTTCGTGAAAATATGTCAATACCATAGGAGTCCTCTTACATTTGGGAACGTTTCAGTCCTATTGACACAAATGAGAGAACACCTCAATCTGACTTTTTTACTCGCCCTAGCAGAGCTGGTTAGCTAGGCTGTTTACATGTTATCTACATAATTCGTGACTAACTAGTAACTTTTTTTTGCCTACGTTTACTGACACTGGACATATTCAGCCGGTGTTGTGCGTTTGTTAATTCATCTGGCACATTCAGATGAGAGTGCTCTGAAATCAGAGTAGATAGCCAGAGTAAATGTTTGAACGCAAGACATATGCTAAATTGATAATTCGTTCAAGTTCTTGCAAGCTAACCAAATGACACCTACATTTCTAGCTGTGTATAGCCACAGAAAAACGATATGAGGGGAAAACGCCAGTCACTCACCCTCTCCTCCAATGACATGACATGATCTTAGTTACATTCCTCCGTTTTTGTCTCAAAAAAAGATTGCGTCGTTGAGACTAAAACAGTACATCCTGAATGGAGGCAGCAAACAATGTATGTAATTTTAAGTCAAGTAGAACCTATTTTTAAAACCTCTTATGAAGTTAGTTTTGTAGCATTAACTGGGAATTTTATGTTTTTGACTGATATTATGATTGTCTGTTTGTTTCATATCTACAAAGTAGTTAAAATCGCTGTCAGTTCCACTTCTAAATTTGACATTTCAGAAACATGGATGAATGTCTAATTCTGACGTGAGACTGTGAGAGCTAGTTGGTTTAACATGGGGTCAGGAAGATGTCAAGTCTGACTTCATGTCAGGTGGAAGATGTGAAATATGATTTCATGTCAACTGATGTTTATACAACTGAAATACTAAAGTTATAAAATAGCTAAGGGGTTGAAGGTGCTGGAAGAGAAAGAGAGAAGAGTGATCGAGAAAGAGAGGGAGGGAGGGAGGGAGAGAAAGAAAGAAAGAGAGAGAAAGCGAGAGAGATATTGTTGAATTATAAATTTCACATGACCCCAGTCAGATCATAAATCCCAAATCCACAGTTGAACACAATGTCCCAGTAAAACAACACTGTGGAAATAGATTTTTGAGAGAGCTAAGCTGCTTTTGTCCAACTGTAAGTATTGCTATGATTATTAAGATTTGTCTACTACTATTTCCTCCTAACACACAAATGCTTACTGGTACTTTTCAAGATAGTTTCACTTAAGGTATGAATTATATTTTTTGCCGCCAAGCGGATGCGTTTCTTGGGTCAAACAAAATGAAACAGAAAGAGAAAGGTAAACATGCCCTATAACAGCATAAAAAGTGCTCCTTCAGAAAGCATTGCAACGGCAGACCGCTTACTGTCCTGTAGAGAAAATATATGCACACACACACACACACACTGTGGTCAGGCAGCCAGGTAGTTATCCAGCGCCTTTTAACTGTCCGCCTCCTCACCATTATGACTTGAACCCTATTCCTTACATAGTGCACTACTTTAGACCAGAGATGTGGGGCTCTGGTCAAAAGTAGTGCACTACATAGGGAATAGGATACAATTTTCGTGCACACCCTAAGAGGTGAGTGAAGAGTATGGTTTGCAGACGGTGTGCTTAGAGGCAGCTTGTCCTTCACAGTCTCATCTAAAACCCTCTGAGCTAAAACAGAGCTAATTAGCAATATAACCATCTGCTGCTGCTCACTAATCTCAAATTGACCATGGCAGCGTCCCAAAAGGCACCCTATTCCCAATGGGCACTGGTCAAAAGTAATGCACTATATAGGGAATATGGTGCCATTTGGTGCCAGCTCTTGTCATGAACACCCACCATGTAATCTGGGCATTGACAGTTCACACAATGGCACAATGATGTCTGTGTGCCCCATAGCTGTAATAGCTACCACCTACTGTAGAATCAAGCTTTCCATTACCTTCAGAGGCCTTTACGAGAGTCCAGACTCTATTAATTATTTAGCATAATATGTCAATGAGGAAGTGTCACTTGAGAGTTCGTATAAGAGTGGGTGACTTTGCAGATTTGGCACATCTTGGATGGATGGAACTGAGAATAACTGACTTACTTTACTGGCTTTCGGTATCTCTACATGTTTTTTTACACATTTCTTTGGTTTTACACTTACTTTGGCTTAGGTGTATTGCCCCAAAACGAACATCCCGTTAAAAGCATGACCAGTACAAAATCCCAGGTGAAAATTAGGCTGTATTGGAACATACAGCCAGTTACTGTCACTATAATCATTTAAACAAATGACTCAGCCTTATGCTGCTAGCAGGGGAAGAGAATCTCTGTTGGGGAGATTACTTTTTCAACTCTCGCTCTGACAGATACAGGCTGCATCTGAGTCTTTGTTTAATTAGTCAACAGAGATTGCTCATTATACGACCATGTCCACCTGAACCTCTGAATGTCTGACTACCCCAACATAACAGGTCCTCTATTCACAGCCTCAGTGGTCAATGGTCTAACAGACTCATCAATCAATCATTAATGTAATTAATTAGGTTTGTGTTTTTGGATGGTTCCTTAGAGGCTACAATGCAATAGAGGTCCCAGAATTCTGGGCATGTTCAGATGCTGTTTTAAAATTGCACATGAAACCAGTCTTCTACCTTCAGACTCTGTCTGGCCTTTCAACATGTACTTTTATATCTTTAAGGCAAACCAAACAAAATATCTGCAAGGAAATGCAGTCTTGGTTTTCCGCCAAGGTGTCTGTGTCTGAACAGAGATAACAATAGCCAACATCAGCCTTCTCCTTCTAATTCAGACAGCTGAGCTGGGGTGTTACGTCTTTCTGTTCTCTTAATCCTCCCAGCGTTGCCACGACAAGGTTACCCCATCGCCGATGTCGTCGTCATGGCAACTCATCATCATCACCACCAGCATCCTCTCCTTCTCCTCCCTCTCCCCCCTCCTCTCCTTCTCCTCCCTCCTCCTCCTCCTCCCACACCCTCTAGCCCCAGTTATACATCCCAGTGATTTGTTTGCAATTAAAACACAGTGCTCAGAGTGGATCTGCCCTCATTTAACCGAGGTTAAAGTTCCTCTGAGGCATTTTGGCTGCTCATCACTAACTCCTCCTGCACCAATGGCTGCATGGATCAGACTATATCATGCATCATTATGCCAGACTTGGCATTCAGGTGCTAAAATGGAGGAGGAGAAGGAGGAGGTGAGGGAGCTGGCCAGGAGGAAAAAGGCTCTTTCAGTGATGACTCGTAGTCTCCAGAATGGTGGCTGGTTTGGTGTCTGGTCTGGCTCCTACAAACAGCTGTTTTCAATCTATGGCCTGATTTATTGAAAACAGAGACTCTATGCAGAGTATAGTAGACCGTGGACTATGTAAATGGCCTTTGCAATACAGAATGAACATTGTTAGTGAGGTTATAGGAGATGCAAATAGCCTGCTGCCCACAGACGATCCACAGCACATAAACAGTATAAAGCCACATGTCATATATGACCCCTTTCGCATGACATATTTCACAACATTTGAATATCTGGTGTGTGTAAGGCTACAATGATGGTAGAAGATTCAGAGTGAACAGTGTCTATGTGCTGGGCTTCTATCAAATAGAACTGGAGAGGATGCTTGACGTAAATTAATCTTTGAACTTGCCCTCACAGTTGTTTAATCCTATGTACAATAGCTCCAGTTATTATGTCTAACATTTTGCATATCAATCACCATCATGCACACAAGGGCGCATTCACTATGATCACACAGAGAGCCATAGAAAACCAGTTTCTTGTAGTGAAAAACATCAAAAAGATTCCATAGAAGTAACCATAAAAAAGGCATACTTCCCTGATGTATAGATGACATTCATAGTGTGAATTTGATAATTTCCATAGAGGGACTATACAGCTAAGAAACCCAAAATGCAACCAATCCTAAGATTTTGAGTCACATATTATCACAAGCTTTCCTTAAAAGAAAATAAACAATCTCCCTTAGCATACTAGTAGTTTAGGTGATTCATTCTACCATTTTATAAACAAGCATGCATCAAACATGAAAGACATACATGTCGTGTACATGAGTAACATCATCGAGGATAACACACAATACAATCTGGGACTTATTTCCCTTATGGTCCTCTTGAAAATATGATAAACATACTTTCTATTGTCTCTGGTGTTCTTTACACAAATCCTTTCCAAAGTCAGTAAAGTTTCAAGGTGGAACTCTCTAAAACATGTTTTAATGTAATGACACCATCTCCAGAAATAGAAAGACAATGCAGCATTATTCTTAGACTAAAACCCTTTACGTCTACATTGGTCATTAATTCTACTTCAGACATGCTGTCTAGAAAGGGGAAAATACAGGTCACTCACTGTTAAAGGGCAATCCGGAATTCAAACAACAACACAGCTATAACCCTGCCACTTTCTGGGGTTCCGATGGGGCATTTATACATTTTATTCTTCAACAATCAATGCCTATATATCATTAATATAAAAGTTTTAAAAAATGGATGTCCCAATGTCAGCTTGCACCTTTAAAGATTCAGTTTGAGCTTTCCAGCCAGGCAGGATGTTCTCCTCAACATCCAGATCAAATGTTGGAGTGCTATGGTATGAGCCGGCTAATATACTCCACACATGCATGGTTTCACTCATTAGGACATGTTGGCAAACAGAGATGTACTCTGTCCTAGTGCCAGGATTTCTATGGTTATGGTTGGAGGCCCATACCGCAAAATAAATTTTTTCCTTTTAAATTCCAAATCTAAAAACTAAACTCTTGAATTTTTAATACTATCTTAGATAATGTGCAAATAGTTTTTACAGAGAACTACATTTGTTAGCTGAAACTACACAAGTCATTTCCATGAGAACATGTTTAGTGACAGACACATCTGGAGTGTGTGGAGTCAGGCAAGCCACAGTGACAGCCTGGCCCCCAAAGGGTAGAAGTGTGAAAACCAGAATTGTCAGATAGTTCTACCTAACCTCCCTGTTCCTTCCTTCTCTCTGACACTAACACATGGAGCCTGTAGAACTGCTCATATGAATCTCCAAAAACAAGCAAAGGCTCATTTTGAGAAATGTTGAAATAGATTTCTATGGTAATACAATGTAGTATTGATTTACATAGCACAGAGCATGTTTCACGTGAGTAAGCTATGCTCTCATGAGGATGACACAGGAATCAGGTTCATTCATATTTGTTTATTATAGAATTTGTATTTTGTAGCTGGTATACTGTTTCCACCAGAAACAATTAATTTTGTGTGCTGAAAATTAATGAGAGAAGCTCAAAAGCCTTCCCAGTCTAATATAGTATCTGGAACCTTATTGTTCCCTACAGGGAGTAGCATTGTGCTTCAGCAGCAGACAGACAGTTAGGCAGACAGACAGTTAGGCAGGCAGACAGACAGACAGACAGACAGACAGACAGACAGACAGACAGACAGACAGACAGACAGACAGACAGACAGACAGACAGACAGACAGACAGACAGACAGACACAAACAGTGTTCGGTGTTTGAAGCCTACAGCATTACCTGAGGATGCCGATTCTCCAGTCAGGAGCAACTAGTAGGCAGAATTGTATTCATTTTCTATAAAAAATATAAACGCAACATGTAAAGTGTTGGTCCCAGGTTTCATGAGCTGAAATAAAAGATCCCAGAAATGTTCCATACCCACAAAAAGCTTATTTCTCTCAGATTTTGTGCACACATTTTTATTTACATCCCTGTTAGTGAGCATTTCCCCTTTGCCAAGATAATCCATCCACCTGAGGGGTGTGGCATATCAAGAAGCTGATTAAACATCATGATTATTACACAGATGCACCTTGTGCTGGGGGGAAATAAAGGGTAACTCTAAAATGTGCAGTTTTGTTACACAACACCACACAACGCCACAGATGTCTCAAGTTTTGAAAGAGTGTGCAATTGGCATGTTGACAGCAGGAATGTCCACCAGAGTTGTCAGAGAATTGATTGTTATTTCTCTACCATAAGCCGCATCCAACGTTTTCAGAGAATTTGGCAGCACATCCAACCGGCCTCACAAATGCAGTCCATGTGTAACCACGCCAGCCCAGGACCTCCACATCCGACTTCTTCACCTGCAGGATCATCTGAGACCAGCCACCCAGGCAGTTGATGAAACTGATGAGTATTTCTGTCTGTAATAAATCAAATCAAACTTAATTTGTCACGTGCGCCAAATACAAGTGTAGACCTTACCGTGAAATGCTTACTTACAAGCCCTTAACCAACAGTGCAGTTCAAGAAGAGTTCTGCCAGGGCCTGGGATCGGGAGAGACACTTAAGTGTTTTAGTACTATATCTCTTGACACAATGATGAAAATAATCATGGCCTCTAAACCTTCAAGCTGCATACTGGATCCTATTCCTACTAAACTACTGAAAGAGCTGCTGTGCTTGGCCCTCCTATGTTGAACATAATAAACGGCTCTCTATCCACCGGATGTGTACCAAACTCACTAAAAGTGGCAGTAATAAAGCCTCTCTTGAAAAAGCCAAACCTTGACCCGGAAAATATAAAAAACTATCGGCCTATATCGAATCTTCCATTCCTCTCAAAAATTTTAGAAAAAGCTGTTGCGCAGCAACTCACTGCCTTCCTGAAGACAAACAATGTATACGAAATGCTTCAGTCTGGTTTTAGACCTTTTAATGGCGTCAGACCGAGGCTCTGCATCTGTCCTCGTGCTACTAGACCTTAGTGCTGCCTTTGACACCATCGATCACCACATTCTTTTGGAGAGACTGGAAACCCAAATTGGTCTACACGCACAAGTTCTGGCCTGGTTTAGATCTTATCTGTCGGAAAGATATCAGTTTGTCTCTGTGAATGGTTTGTCCTCTGACAAATCAACTGTACATTTCGGTGTTCCTCAAGGTTCCGTTTTAGGACCACTATTGTTTTCACTATATATTTTACCTCTTGGGGATGTCATTCGAAAACATAATGTTAACTTTCACTGCTATGCGGATGACACACAGCTGTACATTTCAATGAAACATGGTGAAGCCCCAAAATTGCCCTCGCTAGAAGCCTGTGTTTCAGACATAAGGAAGTGGATGGCTGAAAACGTTCTACTTTTAAACTCGGACAAAACAGAGATGCTTGTTCTAGGTCCCAAGAAACAAAGAGATCTTCTGTTAAATCTGACAATTAATCTTGATGGTTGTAAAGTCGTCTCAAATAAAACTGTGAAGGACCTCGGCGTTACTCTTGACCCTGATCTCTCTTTTGACGAACATATCAAGACTGTTTCAAGGACAGCTTTTTTCCATCTACGTAACATTGCAAAAATCAGAAATTTTCTGTCCAAAAATGATGCAGAAAAATTAATCCATGCATTTGTTACTTCTAGGTTAGACTACTGCAATGCTCTACGTTCCGGCTACCCGGATAAAGCACTAAATAAACTTCAGTTAGTGCTAAATACGGCTGCTAGAATCCTGACTAGAACCAAGAAATTTGATCATATTACTCCAGTGCTAGCTTCCCTACACTGGCTTCCTGTTAAGGCAAGGGCTGATTTCAAGGTTTTACTGTTAACCTATAAAGCGTTACATGGGCTTGCTCCTACCTATCTTTCCGAGTTGGTCCTGCCGTACATACCTACACGTACGCTACGGTCACAAGACGCAGGCCTCCTAATTGTCCCTAGAATTTCTAAGCAAACAGCTGGAGGCAGGGCTTTCTCCTATAGATCTCCATTTTTATGGAATGGTCTGCCTACCCATGTGAGAGACGCAGACTCGGTCTCAACCTTTAAGTCTTTACTGAAGACTTATCTCTTCAGTAGGTCATATGATTGAGTGTAGTCTGGCCCAGGAGTGTGAAGGTGAACGGAAAGGCTCTGGAGCAACGAACCGCCCTTGCTGTCTCTGCCTGGCCGGTTCCCCTCCACTGGGATTCTCTACCTCTAACCCTATTACAGGGGCTGAGTCACTGGCTTACTGGTGCTCTTTCATGCCGTCCCTAGGAGGGGTGCGTCACTTGAGTGGGTTGAGTTACTGACGTGATCTTCCTGTCTGGGTTGGCGCCCCCCCTTGGTTTGTGCTGTGGTGGAGATCTTTGGGGGCTATACTCGGCCTTGTCTCAGGATTGTAAGTTGGTGGTTGAAGATATCCCTCTAGTGGTGCGGGGGCTGTGCTTTGGCAAAGTGGGTGGGGTTATATCTTTCCTGTTTGGCCCTGTCCGGGGGTATCATCGGATGGGGCCACAGTGTCTCCTGACCCCTCCTGTCTCAGCCTCCAGTATTTATGCTGCAGTAGTTTGTGTCGGGGGGCTAGGGCCAGTTGGTTATATCTGGAGTACTTCTCCTGTCTTATCCAGTGTCCTGTGTGAATTTAAGTATGCTCTCTCTAATTCTCTCCTTCTCTCTTTCTTTCTCTCTCTCGGAGGACCTGAGCCTTAGGACCATACATCAGGACTACTGGGCATGATGACTCCTTGCTGTCCCCAGTCCACCTGGCCTTGCTGCTGTCCCAGTTTCAACTGTTCTGCCTGCGGTTATGGAACCCCTACCTGTCCCAGACCTGCTGTTTTCAACTCTTAATGATCGGCTATGAAAAGCCAACTGACATTTATTCCTGATTATTATTTGACCATGCTTGTCATTTATGAACATTTTGAACATCTTGGCTCTCTCTAATTCTCTCCTTCTTTCTCTCTCTCGGAGGAACTGAGCCCTAGGACCATACGTCAGGACTACCGGCATGATGACTCCTTGCTGTCCCCAGTCCACCTGGCCTTGCTGCTGTCCCAGTTTCAACTGTTCTGCCTGCGGTTATGGAACCCCTACCTGTCCCAGACCTGCTGTTTTCAACTCTTAAAAAGCCAACTGACATTTATTCCTGATTATTATTTGACCATGCTTGTCATTTATGAACATTTTGAACATCTTGGCCATGTTCTGTTATAATCTCCACCCGGCACAGCCAGAAGAGGACTGGCCACCCCTCATAGCCTGGTTCCTCTCTAGGTTTCTTCCTAGGTTTTGGCCTTTCTAGGGAGTTTTTCCTAGCCACCGTGCTTCTACACCTGCATTGTTTGCTGTTTGGGGTTTTAGGCTGGGTTTCTGTACAGCACTTCGAGATATTCGCTGATGTACGAAGGGCTATATAAAATAAACTTGATTGATTGATTGAGTTAAGAAAATATTTACCAAATAGACTAAAGTAAAAAATTATAATAAAAAGTAACATAATAAGAGTAACGAGGCTATATACAGGGGGTACTGGTACCGAGTCAGTGTGCAACGGTACAGGTTAGTTGAGGTAATTTGTACATCTAGGTAGGGGTGAAGTGACTATGCATAGATAATAAACAGCGAGTGACCGCAGTGTACAAAAGGGGGGGGGGGGGGGGGGGGCAGTGTAAATAGTCCGGTAGTGATTTGATTAATTGTTCAGCAGTCTTATGGCTTGGGGGAAGAAGCTGTCGAGGAGCATTTTGGTTCTAGACTTGGCGCTTCGGCACCGCTTGCCGTTCGGTAGCAGAGAAAACAGTCTATAATTTGGGTGACTGGAGTCTGACAATTTTATGGACTTTCCTCTGACACGCCTATTATATAGGTTCTGGATGGCAGGAAGCTTGGTCCCAGTTATGTACTGGGCAGTACGCACTACCCTCTGTAGCGCCTTACGGTCAGATGCTGAGCAGTTGCCATACCAGGTGGTGATGCAACCAGTCAGGATGCTCTCGATGGTGCAGCTGTAGAACCTTTTGGGGATCTGGGGACCCATGCCAAATCTGTTCAGTCTCCTGAGGGGGAAAAGGTTTTGTCGTGTCCTCTTCACAACTGTCTTGGTATGTTTGGACCATGATAGTTCGTTGGTGATGTGGACACTGAGGAACTTGAAACTCTCGACCCGCTCCACTACAGCCCCGTCAATGTTAATGGGGACCTGTTCGGCCCACCTTTTCCTGTAGTCCACGATCAGCTCCTTTGTCTTGCTCATATTGAGAGAGAGGTTGTTGTCCTGGCACCACACTGCCAGTTCTCTGACCTCCTCCCTATAGGCTGTCTCATCAATGTTGGTGATCAGGCCTACCACTGTTGTGTTGTCAGCAATCTTAATGATGGTGTTTGAGTCGTGTTTGGCCACGCAGTCGTGGGTGAACAGGGAGTACAGGAGGGGACTAAGTACACAAGTACACATTTTTGTTCACATCGGCTATCGAGAGCGTTATCACACAGTCATCCAGAACAGTTGGTGCTCTCGTGCATGCTTCAGCGTTGCTTGCCCTCAAAGCGAGCATAAAAGGCATTTAGCTCATCTGGTAGGCTCGCGTCACTGGGCAGCTCGTGTCTGGGTTTCCCTTTGAAGTCCATAATATAGTCATCAGGACTATATGGGGCCATGTTCAAACCCCTGGCCTCAGATATACACAGTATATAGGCCTATATGGTCTATGACTCTATACACTGTAACAACTGATGTCTATGGCTTCAATGAATAAATGTATTGTATTCACAGGTTAACATATAACATTAAAATGACAGTGGGATTTCACAAATTACTCCAGTAAATTGTAGTTATCCATAAAAAGGAACTACTGTACTTTTCTGGTAAATGTTTTTTTTTTTTTTGAAGACCCAAGACACCTACAGCCAACGCATTGCTACACAATTTGGGGCCCCTGATCTGAACAAATAGAAGGCTCTTTGTATGTGTACTGTGGATAGCCAATGCCCTGGAGTCTACAGCTGCAGAAAACAGCTGCCTGTAACAGGGTTGGGTTGGACTGAACAGGGGGCAGTGGGGGAGGACATGAGGGGCTTGACTGTTGTCTTGATTCCTTCCCGTCCTTTCCTCTCAGCTGGTCTTCCGCTTTCTCCGTCTTCCTCTCTGTCCTGACAAAAAGAATCCTGTCTTCCAGAAAAAAGGGTCAGCGATTGAGCGCTTACTTCCACGCATGTGGACACAACTGCTCCCTCTGTGGCAGTGTGAGTGAGAAGTCACCAGGAAGCTAATCACCACTAGACCGGAACATCCAGACACTGGTGTTATCTTACAGTTAGAAACACCATGGACAAATATCTAGATAATCGCTCATTGACAGACATGATGTCTTTCTCTCACCAGGATCCAGGAACCGTGAGCCTTTTCATTACAATTTCAACATTGACACATTGAATACATAACAGTCAGATACATCTGCACTGTCACACGTTAGCTTACAACAATTTTCGGTGTGTGTCCCTTTCTTGTTGTTCTGTATATAAAATGTAACACAATATAGTTCTACCCATATACTGTAGATTTAATTCAATCCACAAAGAGAGGTGAACTGAATGCGTGAAATCTCCTGTAGGCTGGCTTGTTAAAATCAATGCTTGCTATTTGCATGGTTCAGTCAGATGTCTGTTGTTCCCTGTTGGCTTGCAGAAACTCCTGTTGGAATTGATTTGAATAAAATTATGCCTTTCACACCCCAAGGAACTTGATTGTTGACAAAATGCCAGGTAGCCAGGACGATATTTGTACTCAACTCTACATAACAATCCGACATACTGTATTTACATAGCTCCATATTCCAGGGCAGTTGTCATGGTTAAGCTCTGAGGGCTGCAGTATCTAGTGAGAAATTAGGTGATTCTTAAACACATCCATCAATCACTCTCTCACAAGTGGTAGAAGCTGAGGTGGTGATGTTCTGATCTGACAGTCATTTACAAAAACACCCTTCATGTTCAATCTCACAGCTGCAACGCTCACGCACACGCACACACACCTCATAATTTATCTCAGACTGGGAGAGAAAACAGTTTAAAGTAATTGGAATGCAGTTTTTCTTGCGATGGAAACAGAAAACAATTGACACGGTAAGCGAAAAATGCAATCACTGGCGTATAGAGTTACATGTGTCATTGACCAGCGAGTGTAATGTGGCTGACTAGGACAGACACCGATCCTGCCAGCGATGCGGCTATGGACCCAGTACACATACTATGGCCCTCCCGCTGGGTTTATCCCCATTAAAACACAGCAGAGACAAATAACAAGGCTCCCTCCTACACACCAACTCATTGGCATGACAACGAATGACCATAGGACAGCAAGACAGCACAAACAGATCTGGAACCAGGCTACAGTTTATTTACCCTTATTTTAGATGTTCATTGGCCGTCCAAACATGGAGGTCTCTAACCCTGACATGAACCACTGGCTTGCATCACAAATGGCCCCCTTTTGGGACATAAGCCCAGGACTCTACCTAATGGAGCCCATCACTTTAAACGAAACTAAAGCTGTTGCTTGAGTCCAAACAAACTCCTCAGGATCTAAATAATGTCATTAGTAGATTATCTTAACTAACTGGCTCACTGAAGCTGACTGACTGTCTGACTGGAGCAGGCAGGGGGATAGATAGAGAAGTACAGCCTCTGCATCCCAAATTACACCTTATTCCCTTTATAGTGCACTACTTTTGACCAGGGCCCATTGGGCTATGGTTAAAATAAGTGCACTATGTAGGGAATAGGGTTCCATTTGGTACCTAAATTCAAGTCCTTCTTCCACATGATTCATTAACGAAAAAAGCTATTCTGATATGCAGATTTAATTGCCATTTTGAGTGGTATCAGGTATCCTTCGGAAAGAGTTGACAATTTTGAAATGAGAGGTTGTATGATTTAAACAAAGATTACAAATGCAGTCATTTATGTGTGATGGTCTCCATCAAAGCAATCTGACATTAGAATTCAACTTTAGAGTTGAAAGAATTCCTCTCATAAAAAACACTGTAAATGGAGAAACCTGGGTTCAAACAATCATCATAACATTGTAAAGCCATGATTCATATGACTACAGGTTTAACTGAGCCAGTAGAGTAGTGTCTTGCTGTGTGGTCTACTGTGCTCAGAGGAAGCAACAGTGGAGTTAACATTTTCAGATGAGGCACTCATTCATTCATGTAAACCAAATGAAAGTGCTATAAATATGAATGACAATAGTAAGGATTGAGAATGTTGCAGTGTTGTACAACAACAGCCAACACACTCACACAAAAATAAACTGGTGGCATCTTCAGCAGGATAAACACTAGTAAACTGTACTTAGTGTTTTCCAAGTCATCATAACAACATCTTCAAACTAAACATCGGCTCTGCCCTATCCCACCCCAAGTATGAATCCTACATGTCCTACTGCAGAAACCAGACCTGCATTTTATACCATTTAACACACTCTCGGCCTCACAGTGGAATCCCGAGGTTAAAATGGAATAGGATTAAAATGCTTCAAAGTTTGAAAGCACTCCCACATGTACAAGCCTTTTTTATAACTGCAATTTCGAAGTTCCTGCAGGGTAAAATAAAGCTGTTTTAAGAATAACATGCTGACAACACCGGTCGCATCATGTGCGCGAGAGTTGCAAAATAAATGTACACATACAGTGGGGAGAACAAGTATTTGATACACAGCCGATTTTGCAGGTTTTCCTACTTACAAAGCATGTAGAGGTCTGTCATTTTTATCATAGGTACACTTCAACTGTGAGAGACGGAATCTAAAACAAAAATCCAGAAAATCACATTGTATGATTTTTAAGTAATTCATTTGCATTTTATTGCATGACATAAGTATTTGATACATCAGAAAAGCAGAACTTAATATTTGGTACAGAAACCTTTGTTTGCAATTACAGAGATCATACGTTTCCTGTAGTTCTTGACCAGGTTTGCACACACTGCAGCAGGGATTTTGGCCCACTTCTCCATACAGACCTTATCCAGATCCTTCAGGTTTCGGGGCTGTCGCTGGGCAATACGGACTTTCAGCTCCCTCCAAAGATTTTCTATTGGGTTCAGGTCTGGAGACTGGCTAGGCCACTCCAGGACCTTGAGATGCTTCTTACGGAGCCACTCCTTAGTTGCCCTGGCTGTGTGTTTCGGGTCATTGTCATGCTGGAAGACCCAGCCACGACCCATCTTCAATGCTCTTACTGAGGGAAGGAGGTTGTTGGCCAAGATCTTGCGATACTTGGCCCCATCCATCCTCCCCTCAATACGGTGGAGTCGTCCTGTCCCCTTTGCAGAAAAGCATCCCCAAGTAATGATGTTTCCACCTCCATGCTTCACGGTTGGGATAGTGTTCTTGGGGTTGTACTCATCCTTCTTCTTCCTCCAAACACGGCGAGTGGAGTTTAGACCAAAAAGCTATATTTTTGTCTCATCAGACCACATGACCTTCTCCCATTCCTCCTCTGGATCATCCAGATGGTCATTGGCAAACTTCAGACGGGCCTGGACATGCGCTGGCTTGAGCAGGGGGACCTTGCGTGCGCTGCATGATTTTAATCCATGACGGCGTAGTGTGTTACTAATGGTTTTCTTTGAGACTGTGGTCCCAGCTCTCTTCAGGTCATTGACCAGGTCCTGCCGTGTAGTTCTGGGCTGATCCCTCACCTTCCTCATGATCATTGATGCCCCACGAGGTAAGATCTTGCATGGAGCCCCAGACCGAGGGTGATTGACCGTCATCTTGAACTTCTTCCATTTTCGAATAATTGCGCCAACAGTTGTTGCTTTCTCACCAAGCTGCTTGCCTATTGTCCTGTAGCCCATCCCAGCCTTGTGCAGGTCTACAATTTACACAGCTCTCTGGTCTTGGCCATTGTGGAGAGGTTGGAGTCTGTTTGATTGAATGTGTGGACAGGTGTCTTTTATACAGGTAACGAGTTCAAACAGGTGCAGTTAATACAGGCAATGAGTGGAGAACAGGAGGGCTTCTTAAAGAAAAACTAACAGGTCTGTGAGAGCCGGAATTCTTACTGGTTGGTAGGTGATCAAATACTTATGTCATGCAATAAAATGCAAATTAATTACTTAAAAATCTCCCAACTCCTCATTGGATTTTAGAAGCATATACACACGTGCCATCTCCTCATTGGTTATACCCACGTGGGTGATTGAAAGATTGGTTATGGTAATAAGGCTGGTTATGGTAATACACCTTATTATGAAAGTTAGATGCCAATCGCCATATGAAGTCCAAAGAAGAAAAAGCCTGGAAGGAGGAGAGATAACTAGAAACGATTCGGTTGACCGTTTTATGTGTGGATTAATTGTCGGAGTAGAGGACCTTGCATTTCTGGTAAAATAACAACTCAATGTGTACATCCCAGGACAAATTAGTTAGCAACAGCAAGCTAGCTAGCTAAATTGCCATAAATGTTTAATACTCTTTGATCTGTCCCCAAATTAATATAATTGGTTCAGAGTTTGTTCTGATATTTCAACATGCGTGTCGTGATCGCGTTTGGTCTGGGGGGACAAAATCAATTTGTGCACGATGGCATGCGTCCCGTTTGGGCATGGTGTAAGTCTAAAGGGCCGCATGCATCACACCGAATGGGGGTCTCCTTTCGACATTTTTACGCAATTCTACATGTAAAATTGGTTTGCAAGAACTCTTTCGGCAGCTAAACGCTATCGGTGTGTTCGAGCCATAACTGAATGCAAATGCAGAATCTACGGTACCTCCATAAGCATGTCAGTGTCTTTGTCCTAAATGGTACCTTATTCCTACATAGTGTCAGGGTTAGAAACCTTCATGTTTGGCATGCCATTGAACACCTAAAATAAGGGTAAATAAACTGTAGCCTGGTTCCAGATCTGTTTGTGCTGTCTTGCTGTCCTATGGTCATTCATTGTCATGCCAAGGAGTTCAGTTGGCGAGACACGCCAACAAATCTGGGACCCGGCTGGATTTGCTGTAGGGTTGTGGGTAAAAATAAGTGGTGTCTTGTCCCTCTCTGCAGTGCACTCTGGTCCCTGACTGTGAGAGGAGAGTGGTCAATCTCACGCACAATTTCCCTCCGCTTCCCTCCCCTCACATCAGTCTTTGATAAATAGCTGGGCTGGCAGAGACAGAGCTGGAGGTGCTGGGGTGGGGAGTGAATGACCCTCAACCTCTGGCCTTTCCTAAACAGTTACAGAGTGTATGTGATTTAAGGCCAGCTCAGAGATTAGCTGTAGTTTGATAGCTTCCCCTGGTCAGGGCCGGCTCAGCAGTCCCAGCTAGTTACACACTATCTGAGGTCATTGTACTGTAGTGTAGGAAGTCTTACTGTTGGGCAGAAACTTCTGTCATTGTCCCAAATGAACCGGAAGACCATGTCCGTATCCCAAATGGCACCCTTTTCCCTATATAGTGCACTACTTTTGACCAGGGACAATAAGACTCTATGAAGGGAATAGTGTGGCATTTGAGACACATCCTCAATTTTCTGTAATGGAAGCAGGTTTCAAAAGACCATTTCCATCCACAAAAACTATTCCAGAAAGATAGGATGAATTTGCCCTTTAACGCTGAAATCAATTTCTCATGACATGTTACATAAACACAATTGAGTTCAAAGAAGATACAAGGCAGAATGAGGGAGAGAGAGAGAGAGAGAAAGAAAGCAGTTTCCTGCTGTGTCATGCCAGAACATCTGCTCTCTTGTCTTTAATCTCACTTCCTCTTTATCATCGTCATTTATCACTACTGAATGGCCAGACATGGAGCCACATTTAACACCGGTCCTCACCAGAGCTGCAACCTGAACATCGCTCGGTTTTTCCCTTTACTGATTCAGTCCATCAGTGAAGTGAAACGGAGCAATATTCAGTTTGGATTCCAGGCTACAAATGGGGCCTAACCTGCAGACTTCTCTTCAGTTTGGCTGAGAGTGAGAGGAACGTTCATATCGTTGATCCTCTTGACACACTAGGTGAATTGAAGCAGAATGCTCATTAGGCTGGCGTTGTTAGTGTTGCATACAGTACTGCACTCCAACATCAGGGCACTTAGCCATAGTGTATCTACTACATAGTGCACTACTTTTCACCAGAGGGCACTGGTCAAAAGTAGGTTAAGAGCATTGGGCCAGTGACTGAAAGGTCGCTGGTTCGAATCCCCGAGAAGACTACGTGAAAAATCTGTTAATGTGCGCTTAAGCAAAGCACTTATCCAGAGCGACTTACAGGATCAATTATGGTTAAGAGTGCCTGCTAAATTACTCAGATGTAAATGTAAACTTGGGACGCAGCCACCATCTACATTTGGGTCCCAATCTCCGACTCTAGTGTAATGCAATATAATATCATTACCATGACAGCTAGCTGTACTATAAGGGCACAAGGCGAGACCCAGATGCAGACACGGGAGCCAGATGGTTTTGTCTTTGATATTTATTTAAAAATCCAAAAGCGTTAGGCAAGAGAATGGTCGTGGACAGGCAAGGGTCAAAACCGTGAGGACTAGCAAAAAGAGAATAGAAGCAGGAGCACGGGAAAACATGCTGGTTGACTTGAAAGGCATACAAGACAAACTGGCACAGAGAGACAGGAAACAGAGCGATAAATACACCAGGGAAAATAAGTGACACCTGGAGGGGGGGGGGGAGACAATCACAAGGACAGGTGAAACTTATGGTGTGACATGTACAATACCATCCCACTATTTACAGTTGAAGTCGGAAGTTTACATACACTTAGGTTGGAGTCATTAAAACTAGCTTTTCAACGACTCAACACATTTCTTGTTAACAAACTATGACACAAGTCATTTTTCCAACAATTGTTTACAGACAGATTATTTCACTTATAATTTACTGTATCACAATTCCAGTGGGTCAAAAGTTTACCTACACTAAGTTGACTGTGCCTCTAAACAGCTTGGAAAATTCCTAATTGAAATCATTTGAGTCAATTGGAGGTGTACCTGTGGATGTATTTCAAGGCCTACCTTCAAACTCAGTGCTTCTTTGCTTGACATCATGGGAAAATTAAAAGAAATCAGCCAAGACCTCAGAAAATAAATTGTAGACCTCTGGTTTATCCTTGGGAGCAATTTCCAAACGCTTGAAGGTACCACATTCATCTGTACAAACAATAGTATGCAAGTATAAACACCATGGGACCACGCAGCCGTCATAACGCTCAGGAAGGAGACACGTTCTGTCTCCTAGAGATGAACGTACTCTGGTGCGAAAAGTGCAAATCAATCCCAGAACAACAGCAAAGGACCTTGTGAAGATGCTGGAGGAAACAGGTACAAAAGTATCTATATCCACAGTAAAACAAGTCCTATATTGACATAACCTGAAAGGCCGCTCAGCAAGGAAGAAGCCACTGCTCTAAAACCGCCATAAAAAAGCCAGACTACGGTTTGCAACTGCATATGAGGACAAAGATCGTACTTTTTGGAGAAATGTCCTCTGGTCTGATGAAACAAAAATAGAACTGTTTGACCATAATGACCATTGTTATGTTTCGAGGAAAAAGGGGGCGGCTTGTAAGCTGAAGAACACCATCCCAACCGTGAAGCACGGGGCTGGTAGCATCATGTTGTGGGGGTGCTTTGCTGCAGGAGGGACTGGTGCACTTCACAAAATAGATGGCATAATGACGAAGGGAAATGATGTGGATATATTGAAGCAACATCTCAAGACATCAGTCAGGAAGTTAAAGCTTGGTCCCAAATGGACAATGACCCCAAGCATACTTCCAAAGTTGTGGCAAAATGTCTTAAGGACAACAAAGTCAAGGTATTGGAGTGGCCATCACAAAGCCCTGACCTCAATCCTTTAGAACATTTTTGGGCAGAACTGAAAAAGCGTAGGCGAGCAAGGAGGCCTACAAACCTGACTCAGTTACACCAGCTCTGTCAGGAGGAATGGGCCAAAATTCACCCAACTTATTGTGGGAAGCTTGTGGAAGGCTACCTGAAACGTTTGACCCAAGTTAAACAATTTAAAGGCAATGCTACCAAACACTAATTGAGTGTATGTAAACTTCTGACCCACTGGAATGTGACGAAAGAAATATATA
The DNA here is from genome assembly GCF_045679555.1 of Salvelinus alpinus. Taxonomy (NCBI): domain Eukaryota; kingdom Metazoa; phylum Chordata; class Actinopteri; order Salmoniformes; family Salmonidae; genus Salvelinus; species Salvelinus alpinus. The sequence goes on from NC_092119.1 coordinate 18,263,631, forward strand.
CTGAAATAAATAATTCTCTCTACTATTATTCTGACATTTCACATTCTTACAATAAAGTGGTGATCCTAACTGACCTAAGACAGGGAATTTTTACTAGGAGTAAATGTCAGGAACTGTGAAAAACTGAGTTTAAATGTATTTGGCTAAGGTGTATGTAAACTTCCGACTTCAACTGTATATGGACTTAGGAAATAACTCAAACATTTTAATGACTGGCTGGCTTGTCTGAATATCACAATGGAGCTATGAAAACAACTGTGTAGCTAATATCCCTGAAGTTGGGCGTATTTGAATGAAAATGTGTATTTAAATGAAAAATCTCTCATTTACAAAGGGTCAGTATGAAGTTAAGATAACAGTTGAGAAGTTATTAAAACATTAAAAAGTATCAACTTTATTGGTATAAAAATCATTACTGCTACTTACAATACACTGATTATTTATTGGTCTAAATACATGGTTATTGGTTACAGAGGTAATTAATTAGTGACTGTCTGAAGGCCTTTACTGTACATTATACTCTCTCTGTTCAGGTCTGGTAACAAGGCTATAGTGGTCTCATCGATCCTCTGAACTGCAGCCTGAGTGGGAGGAGGTGGAAATGGAAATGGTGGTTGTCTTGCTGAAGCCACTTCTCTGTAATGTCTCAGTAATGACTACAGCAGGTCAGTAGTCAGCAGCAGAACTAGAACACCTTATCCCCCGATGAGTCTGTCTTCTGCTCCTCTTCCTCCAGTGGTGCTGAGCCGCAGACTGACAGAAACCTCCTCTTCCTCCAGTGGTGCTGAACATTTTACTGGCACGGACAAACAATGAATGGAGTTCAGGAATTTGTGAGAAGTCAGGAATTCGATTTATTGTCAAATAAATGTAAAAAAAATCTTAGAATGCACTCATACCTGTATCAGCCAGGTCACCCGTGATACAAGTCAGTATTCGACGTCCATCCATGTCTGAGGAAGTCGGAAGATGACATGGAAACCGGCCACTAGTGGCAACAGTGAGCGCTATTACCTTCAATTGGGTTTTGGGTTTGCTATGGCATTGTGGACAGGGATGGCAGATAGGCGTAAGAACTGGGTGTAAGCACCTGCCTCTGAATCCAAAGGTTGCATATAATGTTTTTTATTAAAAAAATGTAAGCCTATCCCAAACCTTAACCATTTGGAGTAAATACCTAACCTTAAGATGTATGAGTTAATGCCTAAACTTAACCATAAACACGTAGAAATTCAGAACTTGGAAATGTTACTTATGATAAACATGGATGATACGTCTAATTCTGACGTGAGACTGTGAGAGCTAGTTAACCTGTATAGTATATACATTTTCTTATTGTATCGGGTATTTCATATTTTGTGTTAAAATACAGAAAATTATATGTGCCTCATTTGCATAAATACACTAGCTGTATGTTTTTTTATTATTATTATTATTATTTATTTTAAGGGGGTTGATACATGGTTACTCCACTTAGATCGAATAGAGCCACATAACAGTTAGCCTGCATCTGCTAAATAAATACAGTACATTATGAGGTTTGGCTTCGACATTCAAGTCCTCATAGTTGACTTCCGACAAGTTGACCCGAGACTCTTAACATTTTTAAAAGCCTTGGATGGGTAAGGAGGAAACTGCTGAAGAAGAGTCTTATATGACCCTACTAGTCATTGCCCTAACGGGGACAAATACAGTTGTATTGATTAGAATGGAGTCTTTCACAGTCTAGATAAGCATCAACTTTTGATCAAAGGAAGAAAAAAACATCATGGACGCATCTCAAATGGCACCCTATTCCCTTTATAGAGCACCACTTACCCAATGAGCCCTGGTCAAAAGTAGTGCACTATAAAGGGAATAGGGTAACATTTGAGAGACACTCTATATCACATGACAGCGAGGTTCCAGTTCAGTTCCCGGCCTCTGCTATATGGACAAACAGATTGGTTGTGTTGTGCAACTCAGGGCCGGGAATTCACCTGGTAGAGGCAGGCCACAGTGGCTCTCAGGGTAATCAGGCAGTCAGAGGGGGTATTTATTTTTAATTTCAAAAGAGAAAGAACGTTACTAATATTGGTGGACTTACTTGACCTAACTCAAATCTAGATGTATAGGCTAATTAATTTCACATTACAGAATATACCACAAAATCATTACCAAATATATTTCTTATTTGAATGAGGTTCTTACTTCACTAAAGTTAAAACTCAAACTCTCCCTGGGGTGGCTTGAATCTTAAATGCATCGAAAGGTCAAGCACAAACTACTGTCAATATGGTGACAGTAGTTTTCATCCTGAAACCTGTGCAGGTAGCTCACAAAGAGGCTACCTATGTACCCAGCCCGACCGTGCAGGCAGCTCACAAAGAGGCTACCTATTTACCCAGCCCGACCGTGCAGGCAGCTCACAAAGAGGCTACCTATGTACCCAGCCCGACCGTGCAGGCAGCTCACAAAGAGGCTACCTATGTACCCAGCCCGACCGTGCAGGCAGCTCACAAAGAGGCCACCTATTTACCCAGCCCGACCGTGCAGGCAGCTCACAAAGAGGCTACCTATGTACCCAGCCCGACCGTGCAGGCAGCTCACAAAGAGGCTACCTTATGTACCCAGCCCGACTGTGCAGGCAGCTCACAAAGAGGCCACCTATGTACCCAGCCCGACCGTGCAGGCAGCTCACAAAGAGGCTACCTATGTACCCAGCCCGACCGTGCAGGCAGCTCACAAAGAGGCTACCTATTTACCCAGCCCGACCGTGCAGGCAGCTCACAAAGAGGCTACCTTATGTACCCAGCCCGACTGTGCAGGCAGCTCACAAAGAGGCTACCTATGTACCCAGCCCGACCGTGCAGGCAGCTCACAAAGAGGCTACCTATGTACCCAGCCCGACCGTGCAGGCAGCTCACAAAGAGGCTACCTATGTACCCAGCCCGACCGTGCAGGCAGCTCACAAAGAGGCCACCTATTTACCCAGCCCGACCGTGCAGGCAGCTCACAAAGAGGCTACCTATGTACCCAGCCCGACTGTGCAGGCAGCTCACAAAGAGGCTACCTATGTACCCAGCCCGACCGTGCAGGCAGCTCACAAAGAGGCTACCTATGTACCCAGCCCGACCGTGCAGGCAGCTCACAAAGAGGCCACCTATTTACCCAGCCCGACCGTGCAGGCAGCTCACAAAGAGGCTACCTTATGTACCCAGCCCGACTGTGCAGGCAGCTCACAAAGAGGCCACCTATTTACCCAGCCCGACCGTGCAGGCAGCTCACAAAGAGGCTACCTATGTACCCAGCCCGACCGTGCAGGCAGCTCACAAAGAGGCTACCTATGTACCCAGCCCGACCGTGCAGGCAAGCTAGGAGAGAAAACAGCAGCCTGGCAATATGAAAGACATCACTGTTTTTAGACATGGTGGGTCTCGTGGGACGAAAACCCTCCAAGGCCTAGATTCTCATATTGACAGTGTGTTTGCAAAACAACATTTGGAAGGGCCCAAATGCAAGGATGTCTGTCTCTGCTGAGCAGATGGACCAAAGTTCAGGCAATTTTCAATTCCTTCGTGAGAGAGAAAGAGCAGAGAGAGAGGTAAGTGAGAAAGAGGGAGAGTGGTAAGAGAGAGAGAGGTAAGTGAGAGAGAGAGAGGTGAGAGAGAGAGAGAGAGAGAGGTAAGAGAGAGAGAGAGAGAGGTAAGAGAGAGAGGGGTAAGAGAGAGAGAGAGAGAGAGAGAGAGAGAGAGAGGTAAGAGAGGTAAGAGAGAGACAGAGAGAGAGAGAGAGGGGTAAGAGAGCGAGAGAGAGAGAAATAGCCCCATGGCTAACTAACACAACAGACGGCCTACAACACCTCCGGGTGGGGAGAAGAAGAGTGGGAGTCAGAAAACTAGAAGTACTGGAGGACAAAATTACTTTGAAGCCGAAAAAACAAGTAAACAGCCCGTAGCTACAAAAAGGCCCGAATGAGCTTGTTGGTGGTGGTAAGAACCAATAAACAGCATATAATAAAATATATATGATGAACTTCTTCAAATCTTAATGGGGAATCTTAAAGGGGGTGGAGAGAGTGAATGGAAAGGAAAACAAAAGGGGTTTTGATAATATTTTCCAGTATCATTGCCTCCTCAGAGAGACCGGCTGAGTCCCTCCCCTCCTCTGCAGCTGCTTGACTCTGGTCTGCGTCCCATATGGCACTCTATTCCCCATTTAGTGCACTCCTGTTGACAAAGGTAGTGTACTAATTTTGGAATAAGGTGCCATTTGGGACACAGCCTAGCACTGGCCTTTCTGTTGCCAGGTTCTCCAGATACCCACCGTGTTCTCATGGCTCCCAGAACACTGCCAACTGTTTGAAGTGCGAGGAGCAAAAGGGAATGATTTCACTTTCGATGGGCCTTCTTAACAAGTATTCACTGCTGCATGAAAGATCCAAATTGCACTGCCAAAACAATCAGACACATGGAATTAGGCAGGCAGGCAGGCAGGCAGACAGGCAGGCAGACAGGCAGACAGGTAGGTAGGGCAGGCAGACAGGCAGGCAAGCAGGCAGACGTTGCTATGTGGAAAGTGGAGCTCCAGTGTCCTCGACTCAAGAGCACACAGGGGAAGTTGGGGTTCTGTGAAATATTAGGGTTGTGATTACACAGCCCTGACTCCTCTCCTAATAAAAAGTATTTGCAGAGCAGTGAAGGATTGGTCAGATGTCACTACAAATATTACTCCCCTGTGTTCCAGCATTATTGGTTCAACTCATCTTTCCAAAAATAATATATGTTTAGATATTTTATTTTCTAATGATGTGGTTGGTCATATGACTTTCCAACCAGAAGACCTTTTAAATGTTTGTTTGGATCATACACTGGGTAGCCAGTTTATTAGGTACACCATCCTGTTCACAAAAATGGGTCGCTTCAACAGACAGTGAGTCATGTGGCCATGGCTTGCTATATAAAGCAGGCAGACAGACATCAAGGCCTTAAGTTACTGTTCAGTTTTCACGCACGACAGTGTCTATGGTTACCGAGAATGATGCGACAAACAAAAAACATCCTTTCCGCGGCAGTTCTGTGTGCGAAAACAGCTCCTTGATGAGAGAGGTCAAAGGAGAACGGCAAAAATCATGCAATCTAACAGGCGGGCCACAAACAGGCAAATAACGGCGCAGTACAACAGTGGAGTGCAGAATGGCATCTTGGAACACACAACTCATTGATCATTGTCACGGATAGGCTATTGCAGCTGACGACCACGCCAGGTTCCACTCCTATCAGCTAAAAACAAGAAGAAGCGGCTCCAGTGGGCACCCGATCACCAACACTGGACAATTGAGGAGTGGAAAAACATTGCCTGGTCAGGATTTGGCGTAAGCAGCAGGAGTCCATACATAGCCCCATCCTGCCTGGTGTCAATGGTACAAACTGGTGATGGTGGTATAATGGTGTGGGGAATGTTTTCCTGGCACACGTTAGGTCCCTTGATTCAGGCTGTTTTGGAGGCAAAGGGGGGTCCGACTCAGTACTAGATGGCCACTGAGTGTATATTGCAGTTTTGCTCGAATAGTTATACAGGTGGGCGTCCTAAATGGCACCCTATTCCCTATATAGTGCACTACTTTTGACCAGAGCCCTGGTTTAAAAGAGTGCACTATATTGGGAATAATGTACCATTTGGGACGCAACCATGGACGTCCAGTGAAGGCTAAACAGGGAAATGATGGTTAACAAAAACCTTCCATATGTTAAGAACAGAATAAAGGACCCCCCCACCCTCTAAATCTCAGTATTAAAGGCTAGCCTTGAGAGTCCACATAGCAACATGCATGCTGTTTATAGAAGTGGCTATTCACAACAACCTTGAGGCTTTGACTAAGAGTGACAATGTCCAGCAAATAGCAGGATGTCTGAATGGATCTCTACACAAGACAACAGGGAGTTAAGCCTTCACATAACAGGGAGAAGAATATAATAAGATGACAAAAACACTAAGAGCCACAGCCAGTGAGTGGTGTGCAGAGAGAAAAACATGTTAGTACTGGATGTTATGATGACTCTCTCTTGGCCTTCACCAAACTACCAAGAAATAAAAAATGTATATTATTCCGGATCATTTATTATTTTTACCCTTTTGTCTTAAACACATACAGAACCTGATGTGGCATCAGATACCACCGGTCTATTAAAACCCATTGCTGGGGAGCTCTTTCCAGGAGTGAAACTGACTAAAGTTTAGTTTCTCCAGGCCCTCTCGGCTTTGTAACATATTCCTGTTGTTTATCCCCTCTAAACTGTTAATGGAAGATAAGAGGGAGGACATCCTCTTTGTGAATGAGCACGACACAAAGAAGGAGTTGTATGTATCCCAAATGGCACCCTATTCCCTATATAGTGCACTCATTTTGACCCGATGGACCTGGTTGAAAGCAGGGCACTATAAAGGGTATAGGGTGCCATTTGGGACACACATGCTATCTGGGAAATTAGGTATTTCTCATACTATCTGCCAGAGGCTGCCTCCTGCATGCTCAGTGCTTCCTGCAGTAGTGGTAGTAGAAATAGTAGGCATAGTAGCACTTATCAGGAGGAGTAGGTATTTGCTGATATGAAAAATGGCCCAGGACAGGAAATGCCCCAGAGTGGATGAGAGAAAGGGGGGAAGAGAGAGAACAAGAGAGAGAGAGAAATGCAGAGAGCGAGAAGAGGGGATTACATTTTAGGGAGAGAGCAGTATATTATCTACCCATGTACTGAGATGTATGTCCCCTCCTCATATCCACTAAGCAACTCAAGGACATCTTTGAAGTCCATGTAATAAATATTTGTGTCAAAATTCTAATTAATTCTGCTAAATGACAGATCAAAGTTGTTAAACGGGCAGTCCCCCAAGTTCCGAATGACCGCAAAGTCCTCTGACTGATGACCAGAAATGTCAGCAGAGCGCCCTTGTATTTATAGGTTTTCATAAGGGTGACAGCGACACTTAGCAAATATAAATTCCTGTGATGATTCCTCCATTGATCTGACAGATCTGATGCTAGCAGGTCCACGACAGGTGCTGCTGGCTGTTGACAAGTGGTTTAAAGTCTTCTAACTGCTGTTTAATGTTGCTATCAACGTAATATTTAGCTGCCTCTACCAACCACAGGTGAATAGAAGCAGAATTCTGTGACCTGAGCCTTGCATATCTTTCTTCTTCAACACAACTAGAACAACAAGTCAAATGGTCAAGCAGCTGTTCCTGAACAACAGATCAGGCGCTGCCTTTGACCAACCCATATACAGTGCATTCAGGAAGTATTCAGACCCCTTCGCTATTTCCACAGTTTGTTACGTTAAAGTCTTATTCTAAAATGGATATATCCAAATATTTGCACTCATCAATATACACAGAAATACTTTATTTACATAAGTATTCAGACTCTTTGCTATGAGACTCGAAATTGTGCTCAGGTGCATCCTGTTTCCATTGATCATCCTTGAGATGTTTCTACAACTTGATTGGAGTCCACCTGTGGTAAATTCAATTGATTGGACATGATTTGTAAAAGGCACACACCTGTCTATGTAAGGTCCCACAGTTGACAATGTACGTCAGAGCAAAAACCAAGCCATGAGGTTGAAGGAATTGTCCGTAGAGCTCCGAGACAGGATTGTGTCGAGGCACAGATATGGAGAAGGGTGCCAAAAATGTCTGCAGCATTGACAGTCCCGAAGAACATAGTGGCCTCCATCATTCTTAAATGGAAGAAGTTTGAAACCACCTACAATCTTCCTAGAGCTGGTCGGCCGGGCCATTTGCGACATTTAGGAGGAGAAGGGATTTGGTCATTCTGACAGAGCTCCAGAGTTCCTCTGTGGAGATGGGAGAAACTTCCAGAAGGACAACCATCTCTGCAACACTCCACCAATCAGGGCTTTATGGTAGGTTGGCCAGACGGAAGCAACTCCTCAGTAAAAGACACATGACGCCCAAAAGATACCTATAGGACTCTCAGACCATGAGAAACAAGATTCTCTGGTCTGATGAAACCAAGTTTGAACACTTTGGTCTGAATTACAAGCATCACATCTGGAGGAAGCTTGGCACCTCCCATACAGTGAAGCATTGCGATGGCAGCATCATGCTATGGGGATGTTTTTCAGCGGCAGGGACTGGGAGACTAGTCAGGATCGAGCGAAAGATGAATGGAGAAAAGTACAGAGAGATCCTCAATGAAAACCTGTTCCAGAGCACTCAGGACCTCAGACTGGAGTGAAGGTTCACCTTCCAACAGGACAACGACCCTAAGCACACAGCCAAGACAACACAGGAGTGGCTTCGGGACAAGTCTCTGAATGTCTTTGAGCGGCCCAGCCAGAGCCTGGACTTGAACCCGATTGAACATCTCTGGAGAGACCTGAAAATAGCTGCGAAGCAACACTCCCCATCCAACCTGACAGAGCTTGAGAGGATCTGCAGAGAAGAATGGGAGAAACTCACCAAAAACAGGTGTGCCAAGCTTGTAGCGTCATACCCAAGAAGACTTGAGGCTGTAATCGCTGCAAAAGTTGCTTCAACAAAGTACTGATTAAAGGGTCATTACATTTTATTTTTTTATTAACCCGTTTTGCTTTGTCATTATGGGGTATTGTGTGTAGATTTTTGAGGGGACTTCAAAAAAAAAAAACATTTTAGAATGAGGCTGTAACATAAAATGTGGGAAAAGTCAAAGAGTCTGAATACTTTCTGAATGCACTGTACTGTATGTCATCACAGATTGAAATATTTTGAGTTATTTAAATCAATCAATGACAGCTTAAAAAAAGTAATGGTTGATGCACAATAACTGCATCAAAACATAAGAGGAATGGTGACCAGAGAGGTGGCTGAGGAGCTATAACGTCAAAGGTCAATCCTAAATGGTTGAGCTGCACAGAATGTCTGGGTCAAGTCTGGCTAGATGGATGGTCTGTAAGGAAGCTAGATAGCTAGATAGTGAACGACACGCACACACCAGAGAGGAAAGAGGCTGTGTTGTTCTTCTCTCAAAGGACACCTGCAAACACTTAAAAGGTTGTTCTCCACCCTCCTCTCAGTGAACCAGAGCTGACAGATTACGCTCTCACCAAACTCACGATCCCCTGCCCCCCTCCACGACCGACTGAGCCTCCCAAGACTGACTGACTGACTGCAGAGGGTGTGGGACACTGAGGCAAGAGCCATTTGGCAGGCCATTCCTCGAGGTAGAGGCTTCTGGAAAGTTCCTTTTCCTTCTCGTTTGATGTTACAGTTGAATAGTTATTGGAACCGATGATGGACATTGTTAAATGAGAGCCCTAGATGATAAACTGAACAATAAAATGAACAAATCTCATGGATTCATTTTGGAAACACTGGAATGCTTTTATGGCTTGAATATCTGAACACAATAAATACATGGGGGAAGGAATGAGAAAAGAGTTTGTGCAGTATTTACATTTTATTAACATTTTATTCCTTAAAGACATCTACCATGGTTGTGAACCACACTGGTGTGAATGTTTCCATTATCACAATGTCTAAAAACAGAAATTGTTTAACAGTGAGAACAAATATTTTGTTCTTTTCAGGTATGTTCAGTGTTCTTGCATTAGATTTTTACAAAAGATGACATTTCTTCAATGTGGAGATCGATAACCACAAACCCACATTGAAAAGAAGGAGTACAGAAAGTGGATATTTTAAGAGAAAAGGGCTTTATTTTTTGTTTTCCCGGCCTGATATTTCAGCGTCGAGGGAAAAACAAGCCTACAGCTGACAACAGCTGGCTCTGTGGTGGGGCTGGAGGGAAAGTCAGAGCCATGGAATCTACTGAACCCCTGACCTGGCCTACAGGCACGGCTGTCTTAAGTGGTAAACACTCCTCTCCCTCTCATATCCACGACAACAACCTACACCACACACACACACACACACACCTCTCCACCGTCAACAACCTGGAACCCAGGAGGAACGGTTACCGCTAGGCTACCGTTGCTCCTAAAAGGGAAAAGGGATATAAAAGTATATTTATCTGGATGGATGGAAATGGATCCAAACAAGCAGAGAGGAGAGTCTTGCAGGTTCAATTGAGCTGAGAGAGGGAAGTCAGTCAGTACATGAGTCCTGGACAGACATAGTAGAGGGAGTGGATTCCTCTTTGTGTTCCATGACTCCTGGACAGACAGAGGGAGTGGATTCCTCTTTGTGTTCCATGACTCTTGGACAGACAGAGGGAGTGGGTTCCACTTTGTGTTCCATGACTCCTGGACAGACTGGGTAGAGGGAGTGGGTTCCTCTTTGTGTTCCATGACTCCTGGACAGACAGAGGGAGTGGGTTCCTGCTTGTGTTCCATTACTGCTGGACAGAGAGAGGGAGTGGGTTCTTGCTTGTGTTCCATGACTCCTGGACAGACAGAGGGAGTGGGTTCCTGCTTGTGTTCCATGACTCCAGGACAGAGAGAGGGAGTGGGTTCCTGCTTGTGTTCCATGACTCCAGGACAGAGAGAGGGAGTGGGTTCCTGCTTGTGTTCCATGACTCCTGGACAGAGAGAGGGAGTGGGTTCCTGCTTGTGTTCCATGACTCTTGGACAGAGAGAGGGAGTGGGTTCCTGCTTGTGTTCCATGACTCTTGGACAGAGTAGAGGGAGTGGGTTCCTCTTTGTGTTCCATGACTCCTGGACAGACAGAGGGAGTGGGTTCCTGCTTGTGTTCCATGACTCCTGGACAGAGAGAGGGAGTGGGTTCCTGCTTGTGTTCCATGACTCTTGGACAGACAGAGGGAGTGGGTTCCTGCTTGTGTTCCATGACTCTTGGACAGAGAGAGGGAGTGGGTTCCTGCTTGTGTTCCATGACTCTTGGACAGAGAGAGGGAGTGGGTTCCTGCTTGTGTTCCATGACTCTTGGACAGAGAGAGGGAGTGGGTTCCTGCTTGTGTTCCATGACTCTTGGACAGAGAGAGGGAGTGGGTTCCTCTTTGTGTTCCATGACTCTTGGACAGAGAGAGGGAGTGGGTTCCTGCTTGTGTTCCATGACTCTTGGACAGAGAGAGAGAGTGGGTTCCTCTTTCTGTTCCAACCGCCACTACCAATTCTCTCTTCAATTTAAACCTCCTTCTTCAGAGTGGAAAATCCTTTTCGCCATCCTTTACAAATGCCTCTAAAAGCTAAATGTGGCAGAAGGTAACAATGCAATGCAGTGGAGCTACTGCTGGCTCAGTTAACAATACAAGCACACTGTCTGCTGCTCCAGTGTCTGAAAGGGGCAGCAGGATTAGGGATGTGTAGCAGAGCTGGGAATAGGATTTAAAGGTGCATACAGAGGGGAAAGACTAACCTAGTATCCATACCCTATGTGCTGTAGCTGACTCTTATTTATTGATTTATTCATTCAACCTTTATTTATACAGGCTAGTGTCATTGAGATCAACTCCAGTCTTCCACCATTGGCTACAGCATGTAGAGTATGGATACAGGGTGGCAGGTACCCTAGCGGTTGGAGCGTTGGGCCAGTAACTGAAAAATTGCTAGTTTGAATCCTTGAGCCGACAAAGCAAAAAATCTGTTGATGTGTCCTTGGCTTGAACCCTATTTTATCCAGGGTTGCTGTTGAATGGCAGACCCTGGCCGTGGACCCACTCTCTGAGGGTGTCTCAGGAAGAGTGGGATATGCAAAAAACTCTATCTGAAATAGGACAAATATAAGCACCCACCAAATGATTATTATTATTATGAGGACAGCAAGGACAGCCTTGCTACAGAATCCCTCCACACTTCAAACCTCCATATCAGAACTACATTCACCATAGCAACAGATTTTCCATTATAAAATACACTAACCCAACATCACCAACTGAGAAAATAAGCTTCATGCAGAATTAACATGGTTCCTGGTGTACTTCTGGAACATTCATTCATGACTTAATCTATCTGGATGTTAATAGAGAATATGATCCCAAATGGCACCCTACTCCCTATATAGTGCACTACTTTTAATCAGCGCCCTTTGGCCAACCAAAGTATTTCTTTCCAACTGGAGACCCCTTTAGGGTCAGTTCATCTGTCCTACAGTAAAGACAAAGTGGAACTCATTCTCTCTCTCTTGGTCTCACTAGGTATCCATCATGGAGGTTTAGCTCAGAGGGGGTCAGGGAGGTCAGGGGTGGTGCGAGGGGTAGGCCAGGTCACCCCTGGTGTGAGAAGAGGGGAACCCCATCAAACTTCCTTTCCCCTCAAGCCAGATTAAAATCAATCAGATGACTTCAATGGCTCTTTTAACCAATACTATTCTCTTCACTTGTTTACACCACTGAACAGGGAAACTGTATGTGCTGTTGATTGAGCCATTGTGTTGTAAAGAGGGGCAGCCAACCCCCCAGCCAGCCTCAGCCTCGACCCAACCTTCACAACACAGAGAACACAAGCGCCACGCTAATTGAAAGTCAGAGGTTGCGACCTTTGTCAGTGGGCCCTGAGCCTCTTCTACTGGGCAGGCGCCACACACGCACGTATGCACACACACGCACGTATGCACACACACGCACGTATGCACACACACGCACGTATGCACACACACACACGCACACACACACACACACACACACACACACACACACACACACACACACACACACACACACACACACACACACACACACACACACACACACACACACACACACACACACACACACACACACACACACACACACACACACAGTGTTTGGCCTGACTGTGCGGGGTGCAGGGGGCCTGGTTTGAAGAGGGGGTCCTGTGGAAAGTCCCCTCGGCTGCACAGTGCCCCTCTCCTGCAGTCAGCAGGCTGAAAGGAGAGGCAGCTGTGTGGGTAGAAGAGCCTAGCAGCAGGGGGAAAGGACAGGGGGATTTGCATTTGCCCCAAGAAGAAGGCTTTCATCCCCCCAGCTCTATCCCAATGGAGGATGGATGGGGCGGGGAGCGGGGTGAAGGCCAGGGTACAGGGGAGAGACACTCAATGAGCTTTTCATCTCAGGTCCTTGACTTGTCATGGAGGGACATAAAGATAGGGCTGGGCCTGACCCAGGAGAGAGGGAGGGAGAGAGCAATAGTGAGATAGAGTGAGATGGAGGGAGGGAAGGAGGGAAGCGAGAGAGAGGAGGGAGATAGGATAGAGGGAGAGGTGTCCTCATGAAAACCCACATCAAGGATGTGAAGGTCTCAGCAGCAGCTTAGTCTGTGCCCTCAGTGAAAGAGGTCAAGGAGTGTGGAAGAGTCCCCTATGTATAGGCAATGGAGGAGGGAGGGAAGAGAGAGAGAGAAGGGGCAGGTCAGCTACAGAGAGCAGAGACATGGATAATCCTTCTTCATTAGAGCCCCTGCAGGCTGTTCAAAACCAACCCTACTGTATTTATCCATCTTCTTCTCTCTCACACACACTGAGAGACACATTCCTCAGAATGGGTCTACGTACCAACCATAACATACAGTACCAATCAAACAAAATGAGACAAATGTGGTAATCTGTTCTATTTTGGGGGGGTAAATAAAACCATTTAAAAAAAGATTTGCAACAATAAACATATTTGCAGGTTCATTGTAGTGACAAAAGAGTTGCTATGACAACCTGTTTTAATGCACACTAGTAGGCCTATACTGAGGCTTAGCACAAAATAACTAGGATAATATTACTAAGCCTTTGTTTTGGTTAAGAATTTAGTATACAAAATGTTACAAGATATGAAAACAGACAAGCTGTCAGTCACAATTCCCCACAGCCTGAGAGGAGGGCAGTGCGTTGCTTTAAGTAGGACTTTGTTCTGCATCATTATTCTTCAGAAAGGTGGTCCAAAACCAGATCTAAAGATAACTGCCCCCCCACTCTCCTAGACCCGCTGCAGACCCCTGCCATAGACTGAGGGTTATTTTTAGACTTTTTTAAGTGGGTTGGCTTGTCCCACTAGACACCCAAGGTCCTTCAGAAAGCACAACTTTATAAAGACATCACAGAATAAGGGAGAACCCAGTTAAAGGTAGAATAATGGGAGACCATTATTGTTACAGCCAGCTAAATGGAAATTAGTTTGAAGCCATTATCTTCAAACCAATCAGTATTAGGAATGATCCATCTTTGAAAATGCACCTAATTTAATCATTGAGTGGTACTATTTAAAACGGTTTTGCAGGAAAATACAACAGCTGATTTAAAATTGTTAGTGTACAAACATGTTCTTGAAACAATTGAATTAATCTTTATATTTATATTGATACCAGCGACATTAGAATTCTCTACACAAAATAATGATGTCCAGTGTTACAGAGTAGTGTAAAGAGCACCAAAACTCACCCAAATAGATGTACTGTATTTGAACATGCTTATCAGTGGACCACACAGTTGCTCCAGCATCTTAATCTGACAGTATTCATATTGAGCAAAACACAAATCTTACCCGCTTTGAGGAAACACTGCTTTGTAGTAAATTCTGCAGCTATGGGGGGGCCAGAGGAAATCTCAAAACTCACTGTATCTTAAACCATTAAGGGAAAAGATTCCTGTTAACTTTAAATTGGTAGGGCTACATAACACAGCCAACCTGATTTACTCATCTAGTTATGTTTGTGCAGAAGTACATGCACAAACATTTAACATGATGGCTACACAGACTATTTGCACCCCCTCACACACTTTTACGCTGCTTCTACTCTCTGTTATTATCTATGCATAGTCACTTTAATAACTCTACCTACATGTACAAATTACCTCAATTACCTAGACTAACCGGTGCCCCCGCACATTGACTCTGTACCGGTACCCCCTGTATATATATTGTTATTTTACTGCTGCTCTTTAATTATTTGTTACTTTTATTTTTTTATATTTTTTTATAGATATTTTTCATAAAACTGCATTGTTGGTTAAGGGCTTGTAAGGCAGCATTTCACTGTAAGATCTACACCTGTTGTATTTGGCGCATGTGACAAATACAATTGGATTGGATTCGAATACATACACAAATATGATGTACAGTCCTCCATACAAAACACGTTCACAAAGAACAGATGAGTCCTTCACTGCTTGGGGATTTTCCAATATTTGTCTCTGCACTAGGCTAGGGGCCCTCAGACACCTAGTTGCCACCCTCTCCCCTCAACAGAGAGAGGGCCAGACGTGACAGGGTTTAAACGGTAAAACCTGATCCAGGTTGTGTTTTAAATGGCACCCTATTCCCTTTGTAGAGCACTGTTTGACCAGGGTCTATTCCCTTTATAGTGCACTACTTCTCACCAGAGCCCTATGGACCCTGGTCAAAAGCAGAACATTATATACGGAATAGGGTGCCATTTGGGACGCATTAAGGGTTTAGTATTGAAACTGAAACCTGATCCAGAGTCAGTTTGAGAGCCTGCTGTGGCCCTGACAGATGGAGGGGAACCTGGTAGTTATAGTTATGGCTCTCCAGGTAGGTACTACAGTGTGTACTACAGTACCCAGGCTGTTAGGGCCCCATAGGGAGGGAGGGAGGGAGGGAGGGAGGGAGGGAGGGAGGGAGGGAGGGAGGGAGGGAGGGAGGGAGGGAGGGAGGGAGGGAGGGAGGGAGGGAGGGAGGGAGGGAGGGCTACATTGTAGTGGCGCAGTGCGAAGCAACCAATGGTTGCGTGCCATGTCATGGACTGCACAGTTGGCCATCAGATTGCTGTATCATATAATGTGGTTAGCTGATATGTGAGATCTGGCAGGTGACTGACTCTACAATGTAGTCAGTCTGAAACACTGCCCTTATCTGGAGAACAGGGTCATCATCCAAGGCCTGTGGGCAGGGAGCCCAGTCCCCACCCCATCAACCATCTGTGATCAGAACACGGGAACAGGGGAGTAGGACATCTGTCTACTCTGTACACATCCACATTAAGAATCTTGGACAGCAGATCAACGAAGGCAGCTGTTTTCATCTCTGGTTGTGTCTTAAATTGGACTATTCTCTACATAGTGCATAAGGCTCTGGTCAAAATTAGAGCACTATATAGGGGATAGGGTGCCTTGTGGGACTCACCCTCTGTCTGATTAATCATTTCAACATTTGACTGATTCATGACTGGTACTGTAAAGGCTTTGAAACCTCTACCAGAATCATTGTAGTCAAGACTGATGCCCAGTCAGTGACAGATTCATAAACCGAAGTGAATTTCCACGTGGTCTTTCTGTCCGTAGCCTCAGTATTGTTGCTAATAAAGGGAACAGCGACATGCTTTTTTAATAAAGAGGAAGACAGCGTTACTTTTGTGTGTGTGTGTGGGGGGGGGGTTAACACAGGCAGTCCTCTGTGGCTCATTATTGGTTTCTAATCCAATCCACACCGATGGTCACCTAACCTCTGAGCCTTTCATTGTGTTCCAGTCAGTCAATGGGGCTGGGGGATGGGCAGTGTAAGTGTGAGAGAGTGTGTGCCTGCAAAATGTGTTTTTGTGTGTGTGCCTGCAAAATGTGTTTTTGTGTGTGTGTGTGTGTGTGTGTGTGTGTGTGTGTGTGTGTGTGTGTGTGTGTGTGTGTGTGTGTGTGTGTGTGTGTGTGTGTGTGTGTGTGTGTGTGTGTGTGTGTGTGTGTGTGTGTGTGTGTGTGTGTGTGTGTGTGTGTGTGTGTGTGTGTGTGTGTGCGCGCCCAGTGTGTGTGCGCCCAGTGTGTGTGCGCCCAGTGTGTGAGTGAGATAGACGGTGGCTGTGGCTGGGCTCAGCTCAGAGGACCACTGTTCTGTTTCTTAGGCAGTGTTAGCTGTCTGGGGTACAGGACATGACAGACAATGGTGATAGATTCAAGATGCTGCCAGAGCTATGGTGGGGGGGGGGGGGCTTTGATAGGAAGAGGAATAAAGAGAGGAAGAGCTGCCTGGAGGGAGAAGAGAGAAGGGGATTGGCTGGCAGCTAAAGCAGAGCTTGATGTAAACCAGATGAGGAAAGGAACAGGGTTGTTCAGGACAAAGGAAAACAACCCGACCGGCTCTTTTAAAACAAAAGAAAGCCCAGAGCTCAGCCAGGCACCCAGCCCGGGCAACAGACACCCCCCACTGCACCAACACCAACCAATCTCCACATTACACAGGCTGACTTTCAGCAAAGTGGGGCTAAGAAGGGTTGAAGAGTTTTGGGTTAAACCAGGATATCTCTTCTCTTATTTCAAGGAAAAAGACAACGTGTTTCTAACTAATCCAGTTAGCTAAGAGGCCCTTTGTAGCTACGCTAACAACAGTCATGCTGCTACGCTAACAACAGTCATGCGGCTACTGCTATTATTAACCTACTAACTATTTAAACACATAGGCTGCATCCCAAATGGTACCATATTCCCTTTATGGTGCATTATTACTGGACCTGAACCTGGTCAAAAGTAGTGCACTGTATAGAGAATAGAGTGCCCTTTGGGACGCATCCCTTGACTCCCATGAGAGAGACATGCCACATGATGGTAATTTTGAAGACCCACCACATCAGCCTTTTCCTGGACTCTCTTTTGGCTGACATCAAACAGAGAAGGAGAGGGGGGCTGGCTGCTCCTCTACCTGCCTGTGAAAGCAGAGCCCCTGTCCTTCTGGTGCGTGGCTTAGCACCCAGGGGCCTGTAGGGGCCCGGCCGGTCTGGAGCCCCTCGCTGATCAAAGCCCCATGACCAGGGGAATCAGGGAAGCATCCCGGCGCACAGATGAAGAGCCAGGGGTGAAGAGGTAAGGTCTATCAGTGGTATCTCATGGCCGGGGCCCACTCAACAACAGGGGCTTGAGTTTCACTGCCATCTCCCCACTTTTCTATAATATCCCTTCCTCCCTTCTCATCCCCCATCACATGCTGCGGAGGATGAGAGTGCCACAAAGACATGGTTCAGGCATTACCGCAGAGGCATGGCCCTTCTTAAAAAACTTTCATGCAAATACCACAATTCCCAGGTCACCGGTAATATAGTTTGTCATTTCACAACGTTGAACTTTTTTTATGATTTCAGCGTGATTTAAGAAGCTCTTTTAAGTTGATGGGGATCGGTTCAAATAGATCACAAGTGTTGTAAAATGCTGACCTGTCTTCTTAAGAGACCGTCGGTTATTAAAAGTGTTGTAAAATGCTGACCTGTCTTCTTAAGAGACCGTCGGTTATTAAAAGTGTTGTAAAATGCTGACCTGTCTTCTTAAGAGACCGTCGGTTATTAAAAGTGTTGTAAAGTGCTGACCTGTCTTCTTAAGAGACCGTCGGTTATTAAAAGTGTTGTAAAATGCTGACCTGTCTTCTTAAGAGACCGTCGGTTATTAAAAG
Organism: Salvelinus alpinus; assembly: GCF_045679555.1. Taxonomy (NCBI): domain Eukaryota; kingdom Metazoa; phylum Chordata; class Actinopteri; order Salmoniformes; family Salmonidae; genus Salvelinus; species Salvelinus alpinus. Next base: position 18,281,881 of record NC_092119.1, read on the forward strand.
TGTTGTAAAATGCTGACCTGTCTTCTTAAGAGACCGTCGGTTATTAAAAGTGTTGTAAAATGCTGACCTGTCTTCTTAAGAGACCGTCGGTTATTAAAAGCTAGCCTATTAAAACAGAAGTGTGTTTTATCGCTACCTAGGCAACAGACAACAACATAGAGACAGCAATCAACAGTGAATCTGACACGCGATTCATCAGTACTTTGACCCTTTTCAGGCTCTGCTTCAGCAATTAACAGGATTTAGACAGTCTACTGGCAGGGGTGAGGAGATGGCAACCTAATCCCAATTTAGTACACTATTTTTGACCAAGGCAAGTAGTGCCCTATCTAGAGAATAGGGTGTCATTTGGGACGTAACCATAGTCAGTCACTGAGGACCGTGGTCGGTGGTTAAAAAACTTCAAACGTGTGGTGGAATCCTTGTCTTGGCAGACACAATCAAATAATATGCCTGCGCTGTTCAAGCCGTTAGGAATGCCTGGCGTTCGGCTTGAACCAGCAACATTCTGCCTGGGTCCCAAATACTATTCTCTATATAGTGCAATACTTTTGACCAGAGAGAAAATGGGAACTATAAATTGAATAGGGTGCTATTTGGAACGGAACATTCTCTCTTCACCCTGTCCCTAAATCTCTCTCACATGTCCTGCTAGTTGCAGCTGTTGCTTGTTAGACATAGCAGTGCAGCTGTGGAGGGTTGAGGGTGAAATCAGGCCTGAACACATAGGATGTGTCCAAAATGGCACCCTACTCCCTATATAGTGCACTACTTCGGACCAGGGCCCAGGGGTGCACTTTATATAGTAGTATTGCACTATATATGGAATAGGCTGACATTTGGGACAAATCCATAGTGTTCTCCCCTTAATCTAAGGCCACAGCAGACAAGATAAATGGACTAAAAATATCACCCAACATACAGAAAGCAGATCTCTCTGATGATTAGCTGAGCCACGCTATGGTTGTCTACTCGACTAGACTATTGTTAACGCTTATTATATATTTCTCGAGAAGATCTTTAGACCTCTTTAAGACTTTGCTTGTTTCAATAGAGGGTGTGACTGGGGAATAGCTGATGCAGAATATCGTAGGTCACAAGGATAAGGGAAAGGGGTGAAATCCCTCCTTTGAGGATAGGTGGAGCCCTTTATATTTCATCTCTTCCTTTATTTCATAAAACACATAGGGACAGTTTCTTGGACACAGATCCAGAATTTATTATCCAGGACTAGGCTTCATCTGTATCTGGGAAACTGGCCCTAAAAGTATACAAAATGGTTTGAGGGGTTTTGTTCTACCAGTAAGGATCATCCTATAGAACTTATTTTGTTCAATTTTCTGGATTGTGTGTATCTTAAATTGTGAGGTATTACTGCGCCGTTGGAGCTAGAAACACAAGCGTTTAGCTGCATCTGCGATAACATCTGCAAATCTGTGTACGCAACCTATAAACGACAATGTCAACAGGGTAAATAGAGCAACAACAACAGAGCAAGCCTTCTGACACTTGTGGGTGAAACCACAATCCCTCAATGACATCATTCACATTACAATCTGTACACAACAACACTCAACAAGTTCAGGACAACAATCAGTGAAGTAAGCAGTTGTGGTTGATGAGCTGGAGCAGTGTTTGGCTTTTTCACTGTTGTTTTCCCATCAGACTGGGCTAGCAGCTAGATACCTGGAGCAGTGTTTGGCTTTTTCACTGTGGTTTTCCCATCAGACTGGGCTAGCAGCTAGATACCTGGAGCAGTGTTTGGCTTTTTCACTGTTGTTTTCCCATCAGACTGGGCTAGCAGCTAGATGCCTGGTCATTTTTTATTTTTTATTTAACCTTTATTTAACCAGGCAAGTCAGTTAAGAACAAATTCTTATTTACAATGACGGCCTACCTCGGCCAAACCTGGACGACGCTGGGCCAATTGTGCGCCGCCCTATGGGACTCCCAATCACAGCCGGATGTGATGCAGCCTGGATTCAAACCAGGGACTGCAGTGACGCCTCTTGCACTGAGATGCAGTGCCTTAGACCGGGGCGCCACTCGGGAGCCCAGTCATCACACTGGGCTTGCAGCTGGTCATCACCTGGTCATCCGACTGGTCATCAGACTGGGCTAGCAGCTAGCTACCTGGTCATCAGACTGGTCATCAGACAGGGCTAGCAGCTAGCTACCTGGTCATCAGACTGGTCATCAGACAGGGCTAGCAGCTAGCTACCTGGTCATCAGACTGGTCATCAGACAGGGCTAGCAGCTATCTACCTGGTCATCAGACTGGTCATCAGACAGGGCTAGCAGCTATCTACCTGGTCATCATATGCCTCTAGAACATGCAATGATGAGAGCAACATTGACTCTCTCTCTCTCTCTAGCCATCTCTACCTCTCTCTCTCTAACCATCTCTCCCTCTATCTCACTCTAACTGTGATCTCTATCTCTCTAACGCCAACTCTCTCTTTCTCCCAATCTGTTTTGGAGTTAGAAATGCGGGCGAGAGGAGAGAGGGGCTGGGGTCTATGGAGGCTGGCTGGGGGCTGCTCAGTTCCCGGGCCTGGGCCTGGGTCTGTTTATTCAGAGTGTTATTACTGAGCACTGCTTTTGGCCTGGCTGGTCCTCACGCCCGCCGCAGCACAGCACGGGGGGGAGGAGGGGGACGGGCGGACAAAGAGAGCCTAGCTTTTGTTAGTTTTGCAGTGGATTTGCAGTGGATTCGATTATTGTTACTCCACTTCCTGCTAACCAATACAACACAGTGAAATCCCCCTTAGGACCAGAGCAGCACTGTCCATCCTGTCTGGCTCGCCTGGCCTCCATTCTAAAGATGAGCCTGAGCTCGACCAGCCAGCGCTGCTGATAAACATGTTTGTGCTAACAATGACAATGACAAAAAGTCAGTGTTTGGCTGAAAATGCAGGACTCAACACGAGCGTGGACAATAACAGGCTCCCATAATGCTTCAGAATCCCCCCCCCCTCATTCTTGTCAGCTTGTTTTAAGCTGCTTGCCCATAATTCAGAATCTAAGGAGGTTGACTGAATTAAATTGGGTTAGAATCGGGTTGAAGCTAGGTTAAACACATTTTAGAGCACTGAGTCTGTCGTGTTTGTTTAAACGACAAAAGGTTAGTGAGTCTGGGCCAGGAGAGAGAGTTGTTTAAAAGAATGCACTTAACTTGTGTACATTTCACCTCAAAGTAGAGGGCAGACATATACTGCTCTGCCACAGGGTAAATAGTCAGTCCTCAGCTTGACCTGGGAGAACCATGAAGAGCCATATACACAGGCTTCATGTGTTCCAAATGGTACCGTACATAGTGCACTACTTATGATGCACTATGTAGGGAATAAGGTGCCATTTGAGACACCTCCACTGTCTGTCTCAGTATGTACTATGTGTTTTCTTTAGACTGCTGCCTGGCTGGGTAGAGAAAAACACCAGCAGCCGGACTAATCTCTCTGCAAGCAAAAACAATAACCAAACAGTCAGAGAGATCAGTGGGAAGAGTTAGTTCAGTTTACTCAAAGTCCTGAGTAGACATGGATGGTAACAAGGCATAGTCAGATATGGTAAACAACATCACAATAGGAAGAACAGGGTGGCGCTCAAAGGACTTAGACCTAAAACCCTAGAAACATAACACTGTGTTGCAAATGCTTCCTCAAATATTAGCATTTCGATAATATAATACACTTTGGTTCCATCCTAAATGGCGCCCTTTCCCCTATATAGTGCACTACTTTTGACCAGAGCCGTATCAGGACCCTCCCTGGTCAAAAGTAGTGCACTATATAGGGAATAGGATGCCACTTGAGACACTGCCTTTGTGCTATGCATGTCTAACAGTGTGAACTATGACTGTAACAGTGTGAACTATGACTGTAACAGTGTGAACTATGACTGTCTAACAGTGTGAACTATGAATGTTTAACAGTGTGAACTATGGATGTCTAACAGTGTGAACTATGACTGTAACAGTGTGAACTATGACTGTCTAACAGTGTGAACTATGACTGTCTAACAGTGTGAACTATGACTGTCTAACAGTGTGAACTATGAATGTCTAACAGTGTGAACTATGACTGTCTAACAGTGTGAACTATGACTGTCTAACAGTGTGAACTATGACTGTCTAACAGTGTGAACTATGACTGTCTAACAGTGTGAACTATGACTGTCTAACAGTGTGAACTATGACTGTCTAACATTGTGAACTATGACTGTCTAACAGTGTGAACTATAACTGTCTAACAGTGTGAACTATGACTGTCTAACAGTGTGAACTATGAATGTCTAACAGTGTGAACTATGACTGTCTAACAGTGTGAACTATGACTGTCTAACAGTGTGAACTATGACTGTCTGACAGTGTGAACTATGAATGTCTGACAGTGTGAACTATGACTGTCTGACAGTGTGAACTATGCATGTTTAACAGTGTGAACTATGCATGTTTAACAGTGTGAACTATGAATGTCTAACAGTGTGAACTATGAATGTCTAACAGTGTGAACTATGACTGTCTGACAGTGTGAACTATGCATGTTTAACAGTGTGAACTATGCATGTTTAACAGTGTGAACTATGAATGTCTAACAGTGTGAACTATGAATGTCTAACAGTGTGAACTATGACTGTCTAACAGTGTGAACTATGAATGTTTAACAGTGTGAACTATGACTGTCTAACAGTGTGAACTATGACTGTCTAACAGTGTGAACTATGACTGTCTAACAGTGTGAACTATGACTGTCTAACAGTGTGAACTATGACTGTCTAACAGTGTGAACTATGACTGTCTAACAGTGTGAACTATGACTGTCTAACAGTGTGAACTATGACTGTCTAACAGTGTGAACTATGACTGTCTAACAGTGTGAACTATGACTGTCTAACAGTGTGAACTATGACTGTCTAACAGTGTGAACTATGACTGTCTAACAGTGTGAACTATGACTGTCTAACAGTGTGAACTATGACTGTCTAACAGTGTGAACTATGACTGTCTAACAGTGTGAACTATGAATGTCTAACAGTGTGAACTATGAATGTCTAACAGTGTGAACTATGACTGTCTGACAGTGTGAACTATGACTGTCTGACAGTGTGAACTATGACTGTCTAACAGTGTGAACTATGACTGTCTAACAGTGTGAACTATGACTGTCTAACAGTGTGAACTATGACTGTCTGACAGTGTGAACTATGACTGTCTGACAGTGTGAACTATGCATGTTTAACAGTGTGAACTATGCATGTTTAACAGTGTGAACTATGCATGTCTAACAGTGTGAACTATGAATGTCTAACAGTGTGAACTATGAATGTCTAACAGTGTGAACTATGACTGTCTAACAGTGTGAACTATGACTGTCTGACAGTGTGAACTATGACTGTCTGACAGTGTGAACTATGACTGTCTGACAGTGTGAACTATGACTGTCTAACAGTGTGAACTATGAATGTTTAACAGTGTGAACTATGCATGTCTAACAGTGTGAACTATGAATGTCTAACAGTGTGAACTATGAATGTCTAACAGTGTGAACTATGACTGTCTAACAGTGTGAACTATGACTGTCTAACAGTGTGAACTATGACTGTCTAACAGTGTGAACTATGAATGTCTAACAGTGTGAACTATGAATGTTTAACAGTGTGAACTATGCATGTTTAACAGTGTGAACTATGCATGTTTAACAGTGTGAACTATGAATGTCTAACAGTGTGAACTATGAATGTCTAACAGTGTGAACTATGAATGTCTAACAGTGTGAACTATGACTGTCTAACAGTGTGAACTATGACTGTCTGACAGTGTGAACTATGACTGTCTAACAGTGTGAACTATGACTGTCTAACAGTGTGAACTATGAATGTCTAACAGTGTGAACTATGACTGTCTGAAAGTGTGAACTATGACTGTCTGACAGTGTGAACTATGAATGTCTAACAGTGTGAACTATGAATGTCTAACAGTGTGAACTATGACTGTCTAACAGTGTGAACTATGACTGTCTGACAGTGTGAACTATGACTGTCTGACAGTGTGAACTATGAATGTCTAACAGTGTGAACTATGACTGTCTGACAGTGTGAACTATGAATGTCTAACAGTGTGAACTATGACTGTCTGACAGTGTGAACTATGAATGTCTAACAGTGTGAACTATGACTGTCTAACAGTGTGAACTATGACTGTCTGACAGTGTGAACTATGACTGTCTGACAGTGTGAACTATGACTGTCTGACAGTGTGAACTATGACTGTCTGACAGTGTGAACTATGAATGTCTAACAGTGTGAACTATGACTGTCTGACAGTGTGAACTATGAATGTCTAACAGTGTGAACTATGACTGTCTGACAGTGTGAACTATGACTGTCTAACAGTGTGAACTATGAATGTCTAACAGTGTGAACTATGACTGTCTGACAGTGTGAACTATGAATGTCTAACAGTGTGAACTATGACTGTCTAACAGTGTGAACTATGACTGTCTGACAGTGTGAACTATGACTGTCTGACAGTGTGAACTATGACTGTCTGACAGTGTGAACTATGAATGTCTAACAGTGTGAACTATGAATGTCTAACAGTGTGAACTATGAATGTCTGACAGTGTGAACTATGAATGTCTAACAGGGTGAACTATGAATGTCTAACAGTGTGAACTATGAATGTCTAACAGTGTGAACTATGACTGTAACAGTTTGAACTATGAATGTCTAACAGTGTGAACTATGAATGTCTAACAGTGTGAACTATGAATGTCTAACAGTGTGAACTATGAATGTCTAACAGTGTGAACTATGACTGTCTAACAGTGTGAACTATGAATGTCTAACAGTGTGAACTATGACTGTAACAGTGTGAACTATGAATGTCTAACAGTGTGAACTATGAATGTCTAACAGTGTGAACTATGAATGTCTAACAGTGTGAACTATGAATGTCTAACAGTGTGAACTATGACTGTCTGACAGTGTGAACAGCAGTGTTCTTGACATTTAATAGTGAAGTTGTGAACTGTGTTGCTGTGGTAATTCATCCTGAAGCAGACAGTGTTGTGAACAGGGGGACTGACAGACTGTTAATTACAGATCACAGCTACGAAGCACATCAGCTAAATGAGGATTAACTGGAGGGACATCTTTGAAAGTTGATACTCCTTGAGAGAGTGGGGTGTGTTGTGATCCTGACGATGAAAACATAACTGCAGCTTGGAATCAGTTTAGGCTCTCTATCCGTATGGTGTTCTTCTAGTGGGCCTGCTAGATTTAGAACTCTACACTTCTTCTACTGCCAATGACAGAGGGAGGTATGGGGGGGGAGTACCAGGCAGCCAATTACTATACAAGGCACACATACTATACTGTAGGTCCACAGTGTCCAGCCAAGAGTTAGTCTGGTTACAGGGTTTCAGAGCAGGCTGGGGCTGACTAGTCAAGGACCACAGAAAAAGTGTGATTTATACAGTTTATGACCAATCGTAATGTAAGGAAGCATTAATCCCAAAAAATGTGTGCCAGGGAGCCCAGCAGAGCACCCCGTTTACAAATAAATAGTGCAGTCCTTCCTGGTGCTGAGAACGGTATAGTTTGCAGTATCGGTCAATGTTTAAAAATGAACCTAAAACTATATACAATTTCATGGACATGTGTGTTACATTTTCACATTTAACGTCCATTCTTGAGTGTGAAAATTGATCCGTAGCAGAGTTTCTAAACCTTCGGTCTGTGGAACATTTCTATCAGATTGTTAGTGAACACCGATTTTCCAGTAATCCATTCTCAAGTGTTAGTTTTAATATAAATAATTGTTCTCCAAGGAGGAAGACCTAAGCTTGCCAGATCTCTACACCAAAAAAGTTCTGTCCACAAAAAAGAGAAACACTGCAATGTAATCAAATGTACACTTACACACTAAGGAAAGAATTTCCATGTATGTTAAAACAAAAACATGATTTCATGTACATTTGATCGGGCTGCTCTTACAGTCAATTTGCACAAATTATGTTTAAAATGAAATATACACCAAGTGTACAAAACATTAGAAACATATGCTCTTTCCATGACAGAGTGACCAGGTGAATCCAGGTGAAATCTTGTTAAGTCCACTTCAATCAGTGTAGATGAAGGAAAGGAGACAGGTTAAAGAAGGATTTTTAAGCCGTGAGACAATTGTGTATGTGAGCCATTCAGAGGTTGAATGGGCAAGACAAAATATTTAAGGCCTTTGAACGGGGTATGGTAGTAGGTGCCAGGCGTACCGGTTTGTGTCAAGAACTGCAACGCTGCTGGGTTTTTCATACTCAACAGTTTCCTGTGTATCAATAATGGTCAACCACCCGGAGGACATCCAGCCAACTTCACACAACTGTGGGAAGCATAGGAGTCAACATGGGCCAGAATCCCTGTGGAACGCTTTCAACACCTTGAACAACACCAATAGGGCTGTGGTCAAAAGTAGTACACTTTAATAGGGAATAAGGGGCAATTTGGGACTCAACCCATTTATAGCAGTTCTAGAAAGAAACCAGAACCTTTACTGTGTCACGTCCAGTCTAAATGAAAAGGCTACAGAACACATTGACCATTGGCCCATATATAGCAAGGAGGGAGGCAGGACAGGAGGCAACAGCTTACTGGCCTTGGGGCTTACGTAAGAGAACGAGAATTCAGGCCTTTGCCACTCAGTGCTCTGGCTCCAGAGCACAAAATCAGGCCCTAGTATGCTTCCCAAATGACACCCTATTCCCTATTTAGTGCACTATATAGGGAATAGGGTGCCATTTGGGAAGTAGCCCTAAAGTAGTGCATTGACATCACCTTTAAATGCAGTTCTTCATTAAACCTAGTACTCAATGGGTTTTTTATTTGACCACCCAAATCAAAGCCCCCTTCTGTTGTATTGCCTGAGTTCAGTAAAGTTAAAGTGAAGTGAAGCTAGAGCATAACATATCACCCAGGCTAAGACACAATAACTGAGGGGTAATTTAATCATGTTACCATCACAGGCGTCAGTTGAGTTGCCCCTTTAAATTCATTCTTGTAATCTCTTCCCCTAACAACAAGTTGCTACAACGAGCAGAAAACTGGGGGGAGATGAAAGGTGGAAGAAGGTGTCGAGGCGAAACATTAAGATGCAGGTGGACAATTTGCTCTTTCCCCCGACCCCTGTTTCACTGGTGCATCAAATTTCCACCGAGACAAAATCCTTACAGATACGCAGTGACATACAAAACACACTCTGACATTCAACACAGCTACAAAAATATCCAAACACAGATTAAATTACTTTAACAGATTCTGCCGGCCTGGATGGTAGCAAGTTATCACCACAGACTCACAGGTTCAAAGGACAGGCAGGGTGTTTCATTTGAGAGGAAAGCAGATAAGGAAAACTAATCCAACATGTATACTTGATAGAGGGTAATGTCACATCCATAAAGCACAACTATGTATCAGGAAAGAGTATCAAGCAACTTCACATGAGTACTGGTGAGTGAAGCAGCAGAGGAATAGGCTGTGTCCAAACCCTGGCTATTCCCTGTGTACATAGAGACTTGTATGTCCTCTCAGAATAACAAAAGCAAGGGGCGACGCACAATTGGCCTAGCGTCGTCCGGGTTAGGGAGGGTTTGGCTGGTAGGGATATCCTTGTCTCATCGCACTCCAGCGACTCCTGTGGCGGGCCTGGCGCAGTGCTCGCTAACCAAGGTAGCTAGGTGCACGGTGTTTCCTCCGACACATTGGTGCGGCTGGCTTCCGGGTTGGAGGCGCGCTGTGTTAAGAAGCAGTGCGGCTTGGTTGGGTTGTGTTTCGGAGGACGCATGGCTTTCGACCTTCGTCTCTTCCGAGCCCGTACGGGAGTTGTAGCGATGAGACAAGATAGTAATTACTAACAATTGGATACCACGAAATTGGGGAGAAAAGGGGGTAAATTCAAAAAAAAAAAAAAATATGAATAACAAAAACACATGGCACACAAATGCTTTCACAGCAGCAGTTAGAAAGCCTCCAGGACCTACAGCCTACCAAGAGCTATAGCTCTGTCTCTCTGTCCATGGCTCTGTCCCAAATGGCACCCTATTGCATATTATATATATACAGTTGATGTCAGAGGTTTACATACACTTAGGTTGGAGTCATTAAAACAAGTTTTTCAACCACTCCACAAATGTCTTGTTAACAAACTATAGTTTTGGCAAGTCGGTTAGAACATCTACTTTGTACATGCCACAAGTCATTTTTACAACAATTGTTTACAGACAGATGATTTCACTTATAATTCACTGTATCACAATTCCAGTGAAACTCCAGTGTATGTATATAGCTAAAGTCAGAAGTTTACATACACCTTAGCCAAATACATTTAAACTCAGTTTTTGAACTCAATTTAATCCTGGTAAAAATTCCCTGTCTTAGGTCAGTTAGGATCACCACTTTATTTTAAGAATGTGAAATGTCAGAATAATAGTAGAGAGAATTATTTATTTCAGCTTTTATTTCTTTCATCACATTCCTAGTGGGTCAGAAGTTTACATACACTCAATTAGTATTTGGTAGCAATGCCTTTAAATTGTTTAACTTGGGTCAAACGTTTGTAGGCCTCCTTGCTCGCACACGCTTTTTCAGTTCTGCCCACTCATTTTCTATAGGAATTAGGTCAGGGCTTTGTGATGGCCACTCCAATACCTTGACTTTGTTGTCCTTAAGACATTTTGCCACAACTTTGGATGTATGATTGGTGTCATTGTCCATTTGGAAGACCCATTTGCGACCAGGCTTTAACTTCCTGACTGATGTCTTGAGATGTTGCTTCAATATATCCACATCATTTTCCTGCCTCATGATGCCATCTATTTTGTGAAGTGCACCAGTCCCTCCTGCAACCCCCACAACATGAAGTACCCCCACAACATGATGCTGCCACCCCCCGTGCATCACGACTGGGATGGTGTTCTTCAGCTTGCAAGCCTCCCTCTCTTTCCTCCAAACGTATCAATGGTCATTATGGCCAAACAGTTCTATTTTTGTTTCATCAGACCAGAGGACATTTCTCCAGAAAGTACGATCTTTATCCCCATGTGCAGTTGCAAACCGTAGTCTGGCTTTTTTATGGTGGTTTTGGAGTAGTGGCTTCTTTCTTGATGAGCGGCCTTTCAGGTTATGTCGATGTAGGACTCACTTACTGTGGATATAGATACTTTGTACCTGTTTCCTCCAGCATCTTCACAAGGTCTTTTGCTGTTCTTCTGGAATTGATTTGCACTTTTCGCACCAAGGTACATTCATCTCAAGGAGACAGAACGCGTCTCCTTCCTGAGCGGTATGACGGCTGCGTGGTCCCATGGTGTTTATACTTGCGTACTATTGTTTGTACAGATGAACGTGGTACCTGCAGGCGTTTGGAAATGGCTCCCAAGGATGAACCAGACTTATGGAGGTCGACAATTTTTCTTCTGAGGTCTTGGCTGATTTCTTTGGAGGCAAAGAAAAGGCAACCTGCCTAATTGACTACAGACCCGTAGCACTCACGTCCGTAGCAATAAAGTGCTTTGAAAGGCTGGTAATGGCTCACATCAACACCATTATCCCAGAAACCCTAGACCCACTCCAATTTGCATACCACACAAACAGATCCACAGATGATGCAATCTCTATTGCACTCCACACTGCCCTTTCCCACCTGGACAAAAGGAACACTTACATGAGAATGTTGTTCATTGACTACAGCTCAGCGTTCAACACCATAGTACCCTCAAAGCTCATCACTAAGCTAAGGATCCTGGGACTAAACACTTCCCTCTGCAACTGGATCCTGGATTTCCTAACGGGCCGCCCCCAGGTGGTGAGGGTAGGTAGCAAAACATCTGCCGCACTGATCCTCAACACTGGCGCCCCCCAGGGGTGCGTGCTCAGTCCCCTCCTGTACTCCCTGTTCACCCACGACTGCATGGCCAGGCACGACTCCAACACCATCATTAAGTTCGCAGACGACACAACAGTGGTAGGCCTGATCACCGACAACGACGAGACAGCCTATAGGGAGGAGGTCAGAGACTTGGCCAGGTGGTGCCAGAGTAACAACCTATCCCTCAACGTAACCAAGACTAAGAAGATGATTGTGGACTACAGGAAAAGGAGGACCGAGTACGCCCCCATTCTCATCGACGGGGCTGTAGTGGAGCAGGTTGAGAGCTTCAAGTTCTTTGGTGTCCACATCACCAACAAACTAGAATGGTCCAAACACACCAAGACAGTCGTAAAGAGGGCACGACAAAGCCTATTCCCCCTCAGGAAACTAAAAAGATTTGGCATGGTTTCTGAGATCCTCAAAAGGTTCTACAGCTGCAACATCGAGAGCATCCTGACTGGTTGCATCACTACCTGGTACGGCAATTGCTCAGCCTCCGACCGCAAGGCACTACAGAGGGTAGTGCGTAAGGCCCAGTACATCACTGGGGCTAAGCTGCCTGCCATCCAGGACCTCTACACCAGGCGATGTCAGAGGTAGGCCCTAAAAATTGTCAAAGACCCCAGCCACCCCAGTCATAGACTGTTCTCTCTACTACCGCATGGCAAGTGGTACTGGAGTGCCACGTATAGGACAAAAGTCTTCTCAACAGTTTTTACCCCCAAGCCATAAGACTCCTGAACAGGTAATCAAATGGCTACCCGGACTATTTGCATTATGTGCCCCCCCCCCCCCCCCCCCAACCCCTCTTTTACGCTGCTGCTACTCTCTGTTTATAATATGTGCACAGTCACTTTAACTATACATTCATGTACATATGTACATAAAACCTCAATTGGCCCGACCAACCAGTGCTCCCGCACATTGGCTAACCGAGCTATCTGCATTGTGTCCAGCCACCCACCACCCGCCAACCCCTCTTTACGCTACTGCTACTCTCTGTTCATCATATATGCATAGTCACTTTAACCATATCTACATGTACATACTACCTCAATCAGCCTGACTAACCCGTGTCTGTATGTAGCCTTGCTACCTTTATAGCCTCGCTACTGTATATAGCCTGTCTTTTTACTGTTGTTTTTATTTCTTTAACTACCTGTTCACCCAATACCTTTTTTGCACTATTGGTTAGAGCCTGTAAGTAAGCATTTCAATGGAATAGGTCTACACCTGTTGTATTCGGCGCACGTGACAAATAAACTTTGATTTGATTTGATTTAGCCTATCAGAAGCTTCTAAAGCCATGACATCATTTTCTGGAATTTTCCAAGCTGTTTAAAGGCACAGTCAACTTAGTGTATGTAAACTTCTGACCCACTGGAATTGTGATACAGTAAATTATAAGTGAAATAATCTGTCTGGAAACAATTGTTGGAAAAATTACTTGTGTCATGCACAAAGTAGATGTCCTAACTGACTTGCCAAAACTATAGTTTGTGAACAAGAAATTTGTGGAGTGGTTGAAAAACGAGTTTTATTGACTCCAACCTAAGTGTAGGTAAACTTCCGACTTCAACTTTATATATACACACACAGTACCAGTAAAAAGGTTGGACACACCTATTCATTCAAGGGTTTTTCTTTATTTTTATGATTTTCTACATTGTAGAATAATAGTGAAGACATAAAACTATGAAATAACACATATGGAATAATGTAGTAACCAAAAAAAGTGTTAAACAAATCAAAATATGTTCTATATTTGAGATTCTTCAAAGTACCACTGACATGCAATTAGCTTCAGTACCCCTGCTCCTTACTCAATGTATTCAATCACAGGGATACGTCCCAAATTGCACCCTACTCATAGGGCTCTGGACAAAAGTAGTGCACTATATAGAGAATAGTGTGGTGCCATTTGAGAGACAGACTTAGTATTCAGTCACGTCATGTCCCTCCCTCCCTGTACATATCTACCTCTATCCCTCCAGTATCCCTGTTACCTTACCCCTGTACATATCTACCTCTATCCCTCCAGTATCCCTGTCACCTTACCCCTGTACATATCTACCTCTATCCCTCCAGTATCCCTGTCACCTTACCCCTGTACATATCTACCTCTATCCCTCCAGTATCCCTGTCACCTTATCCCTGTACATATCTACCTCTATCCCTCCAGTATCCCTGTCACCTTACCCCTGTACATATCTACCTCTATCTCTCCAGTATCCCTGTCACCTTACCCCTGTACATATCTACCTCTATCCCTCCAGTATCCCTGTCACCTTACCCCTGTACATATCTACCTCTATCCCTCCAGTATCCCTGTCACCTTACCCCTGTACATATCTACCTCTATCCCTCCAGTATCCCTGTCACCTTACCCCTGTACATATCTGCCTCTATCCCTCCAGTATCCCTGTCACCTTACCCCTGTACATATCTACCTCTATCCCTCCAGTATCCCTGTCACCTTACCCCTGTACATATCTACCTCTATCCCTCCAGTATCCCTGCACATTGTAAATATGTTATTAGAACTGACTGACCCTTTTATATAGTATTAGTATATAGTACTTACTTATGTTCTTCTTATTTCTCATGTGTTTTTGTTCTACCTTATGTTATTTTTTACTTTTACACTGATAATGATTACTGCACTGTTGGGTTTAGAGTTTGCAAGAAACACATTTCACTGTACTTGCATGTGACATTAAAACTTGAAACCCTCCCTCCACACTAATGTTATCTCCTCCTCACCCCATGTTGTGTTGTCACCGAGGTGTGTCCAGTCCTGTGTACATTATTGAGATTTAAAGCACTGGCTCGAGCAGTTGCTATCCCCACGAGGCGTAGCTGTAGCTAGGGAGTACAGGACACAGCAGTGATGTAAGACAAAATGATTTCACCCTCTCTGGGATAACTACTGCTGTGACCGAACTTGGAGACAAAGGAGGAGAGGAAGATAAGGGGAGGAGAGACACAGGACAGACGCACTAGTGCCATCTGGTGGTCAGAGGAGAACAGAGGGACACGCCATGGTCTACATCTTTGTGCGTTGACTTCTCAAACAGTGTTTGTGTCTAAGCTGTATCCGTTTTTCCCTTAAGCTGTACCCAACTACCCATGCCATATGGTCTCTCAGAATAACGTGACACACCTGGCCTTTTACAAGAATCAACTTGAATGTTTTTACATTGTAGTATTGGGGAGACCAATTGAATGAATGAAAACAGTTCTAACAGTAAAACTTGACCATACCTGGTTTCTCTGGCATCTCTCCATTGGTCTCTTGAAACTGCCTGACCAGGATGGGAGCAGGTCTGAGAGCTGAAGAGCTAGACTAAGCCGTCTAAACAGAGAGGAGAGGAGAGGAGGGGAGAGGAGAGGAGAGGAGAGGAGAGGAGAGGAGAGGAGAGGAGAGGAGAGGAGAGGAGAGGAGAGGAGAGGAGAGGAGAGGAGAGGAGAGGAGAGGAGAGGAGAGGAGAGGAGAGGAGAGGAGAGGAGAGGAGAGGAGAGGAGAGGAGAGGAGAGGACAGGACAGGAGAGGAGAGGAGAGGAGAGGAGAGGAGAGGAGAGGAGAGGAGAGGAGAGGAGAGGAGAGGAGAGGAGAGGAGAGGAGAGGAGAGGAGAGGAGAGGAGAGGAGAGGAGAGGAGAGGAGAGGAGAGGAGAGGAGAGGAGAGGAGAGGCATTGCATTCAAAGGGGATAAGATGAAAACTGAAAGCAGAGGAGGAAGCCAATGGGACAACAACGTTCAAGCACATTGTTTCAATGTCTCCATCTAGGAAGAGTAATCTAACCACACACATGGGCTACATCCAGATCATGTGTGTCAACACGTAACTAAAGAAGCCACTTTGCTTTTCTGATGAAGAAAACTGAGGAATATTCAAAGCGTTTTACAGGCTCTGTGTGTCAGTCAGCTCAGTGATATTGTAATTGAGTCCTCAGTCTGCTGGTGTCAAGAGCTGTCCCAGGTGTATCCCAAATGGCACCCTATTCTATACTATATAGTGCACTACTTTTCACCAGACCCCTATGGGCCCTGGTCAAAAGTAGTGCACTATAAAGGGAGTCGTGTGCCATTTGAGATACCGATGCAGTTAAAAAAACGAAATGTCTTTGAGTTCTTCCTCTATCGTTAATAGAGTCCTGTCTTTGCTGCTTGCAGGGTCCTCCCCCTCCCCTCCTTCCCTCTGGTAGGTGTCCAAGCAACATTGGGGCTCTTTTAACCACGGGTCGAGCTGATTTTGAGTTGGGTAAATATTGTTTTTGGCCAACACAGGAAGAGGCTAGGAATCTGCTATGAGGTGTTTCTGTCTGAGTGGACTCATAACTTAGACACACTGTCTAAAGAGCCATGTGAACACAGAGGAGCATTCACAACCTGAGACAGACAACCATAACAGAATCGCATGTTGCTTTTCGATCACTTAGTAAATATTAGAGTATTCATTTCATGCTTTTGCATGTGTTTTTATGAGACGTACTGTAGGAGGCTCAGTTAAGAGTGAACAGTACGGCTACAACATAACAGGACTGGGAAACCATACCACACTCTCTCTAGTTTCCCTGTCATACATTGTTAGGATCACCACTGTATCATGGGAAGATGGGATCATGGGAAATTACTGTTCTTGATTGAAAGTCAGCATAAATCCAGCGTTTACAGACACTCTGAAACAAGCTTTTGCTTATACTAGTTTTCCTTGGATGTCCCTTACATAAATCCTATGCGCAAAAAACAATAAGGTCACCCTCAATTTTGGCATGCATAGACAAAGAAATGTATAATGTATACCCTTAAAACATCATATATGGGGAAAGCCTGCCACAGTATGTGTGCAGTAGTGCAGAAGTCTGATAGTTACCTCTGGGTCAGGGCATGTCTGAGTGATGACCCCCTGGTCAATCTTAGCCAGCAGAGACAGGATGAGGTCGTGGTGGGCCGGGATAGCAGGCCTCCTGACCTGGCCCTCACTGGGAAGTGTCACAGACCTGAGTGAAACAGAAAATAAATGATCACCTGACATCTGTGTGATGTGTGCGCGTGTGTGTGTGTGTGTGTGTGTGTGTGTGCCTGAGTGTGTGTTAAGCTGCGGTGTCTATCCACCTCACCTGGTGCTGCTGCCACCTGGCTGTAGCTAAGGAGCAGCTCTCCCTCTCAGATGTGTCTAGCAGCAGACTGTCTAGATGT
The DNA here is from genome assembly GCF_045679555.1 of Salvelinus alpinus. Classification (NCBI taxonomy): domain Eukaryota; kingdom Metazoa; phylum Chordata; class Actinopteri; order Salmoniformes; family Salmonidae; genus Salvelinus; species Salvelinus alpinus. The sequence goes on from NC_092119.1 coordinate 18,299,006, forward strand.
CTAGGAGCAGTCTGTCTAGCAGCAGTCTAACAGCAGTCTGTCTAGTAGGAGTCTGTCTAGCAGCAGTCTGTCTAGGAGCAGCCTCTCTAGCAGCAGTCTGTCTAGTAGCAGTCTGTCTGGGAGCAGTCTGTCGGGGAGCAGTCTAGCAGCAGTCCGTCTAGGTGCAGTCTGTCTGGGAGCATTCTAGCAGCAGTCCGTCTAGGTGCAGTCTGTCTGGGAGCATTCTGTCAAGCAGCAGTCTGTCTAGAAGAAGTCTAGCAACAGTGTGTCTAGGAGCAGTCCAGCAGAAGTCAGTCTAGCAGCAGTCTGTCTAGGAGCAGTCTGTCTAGAAGCAGTCTGTCTAGGAGAAGTCAGTCAAGCAGCAGTCTGTGTAGGAGCAGTCAGTCTAGCAGCAGTCAGTCTAGCAGCAGTCAGTCTAGCAGCAGTCAGTCTAGCAGCAGTCAGTCTAGGAGCAGTCAGTCTAGGAGCAGTCAGTCTAGGAGCAGTCTGTCTAGGAGCAGTCTGTCTAGGAGCAGTCTGTATAGGAGCAGTCTGTATAGGAGCAGTCTGTCTAGCAGCAGTCAGTCTAGCAGCAGTCAGTCTAGCAGCATTCATCCTAGCAGCAGTCAGTCTAGCAGCAGTCAGTCTAGGAGTGGTCTGTCTGTCTAGACATCTAGCAGCAGTAAGTCTAACGGCAGTCAGTCTAGCAGCAGTCAGTCTAGCAGCAGTCAGTCTAGCAGCAGTCTGTCTAGGAGCAGTCAGTCTAGCAGCAGTCTGTCTAGGAGCAGTCTGTCTGTATAGATGCCTAGCAGCAGTCAGTCTAGCAGCAGTCAGTCTAGCAGCAGTCAGTCTAGGAGCAGTCTGTCTAGGAGCAGTCTGTCTAGGAGCAGTCTGTCTGTCTAGACGTCTAGTAGCAGTCAGTCTAGCAGCAGTCTGTCAAGCAGCAGTCAGTCAAGCAGCAGTCAGTCAAGCAGCAGTCAGACAAGGAAGAGTCAGACAAGGAGCAGTCAGACAAGGAGCAGTCAGACAAGGAGCAGTCAGACAAGGAGCAGTCAGACAAGTAGCAGTCAGACAAGGAGCAGTCAGTCTAGCAGCATTCTGACTGTCTAGACGTCTAATAGCAGTCTGTCTAGCAGCAGTCTGTCTAGGAGCAGTCTGTCTGTCTAGACGTCTAGCAGCAGTCAGTCTAGCAGCAGTCAGTCTAGCAGCAGTCAGTCTAGCAGCAGTCAGTCTAGCAGCAGTCAGTCTAGCAGCAGTCTGTCTGTCTAGACGTCTAGCAGCAGTCTGTCTAGCAGCAGTCTGTCTAGTAGCAGTCTGTCTAGTAGCAGTCTGTCTAGCAGCAGTCAGTCTAGCAGCAGTCAGGCTAGCAGCAGTCAGTCTAGGAGCAGTCTGTCTGTCTAGACGTCTAGCAGCAGTCTGTCTAGCAGCAGTCTGTCTAGTAGCAGTCTGTCTAGTAGCAGTCTGTCTAGCAGAAGTCAGTCTAGCAGCAGTCTGTCTAGGAGCAGTCTGTCTAGCAGCAGTCAGTCTAGCAGCAGTCTGTCTAGGAGCAGTCTGTCTGTCTAGACGTCTAGCAGCAGTCTGTCTAGCAGCAGTCTGTCTAGTAGCAGTCTGTCTAGTAGCAGTCTGTCTAGGAGCAGTCAGTCTAGGAGCAGTCAGTCTAGGAGCAGTCAGTCTAGGAGCAGTCAGTCTAGCAGCAGTCAGTCTAGCAGCAGTCAGTCTAGCAGCAGTCAGTCTAGCAGCAGTCAGTCTAGCAGCAGTCTGTCTAGGAGCAGTCAGTCTAGCAGCAGTCTGTCTAGGAGCAGTCTGTCTGTATAGATGCCTAGCAGCAGTCAGTCTAGCAGCAGTCAGTCTAGCAGCAGTCAGTCTAGGAGCAGTCTGTCTAGGAGCAGTCTGTCTAGGAGCAGTCTGTCTGTCTAGACGTCTAGTAGCAGTCAGTCTAGCAGCAGTCTATCAAGCAGCAGTCAGTCAAGCAGCAGTCAGTCAAGCAGCAGTCAGACAAGGAAGAGTCAGACAAGGAGCAGTCAGACAAGGAGCAGTCAGACAAGGAGCAGTCAGACAAGGAGCAGTCAGACAAGGAGCAGTCAGACAAGGAGCAGTCAGACAAGGAGCAGTCAGTCTAGCAGCATTCTGACTGTCTAGACGTCTAGTAGCAGTCTGTCTAGCAGCAGTCTGTCTAGGAGCAGTCTGTCTGTCTAGACGTCTAGCAGCAGTCAGTCTAGCAGCAGTCAGTCTAGCAGCAGTCAGTCTAGCAGCAGTCAGTCTAGCAGCAGTCAGTCTAGCAGCAGTCAGTCTAGCAGCAGTCTGTCTGTCTAGACGTCTAGCAGCAGTCTGTCTAGCAGCAGTCTGTCTAGTAGCAGTCTGTCTAGTAGCAGTCTGTCTAGCAGCAGTCAGTCTAGTAGCAGTCAGTCTAGCAGCAGTCAGTCTAGGAGCAGTCTGTCTGTCTAGACTTCTAGCAGCAGTCTGTCTAGCAGCAGTCTGTCTAGTAGCAGTCTGTCTAGTAGCAGTCTGTCTAGCAGCAGTCAGTCTAGCAGCAGTCAGTCTAGGAGCAGTCTGTCTGTCTAGACGTCTAGCAGCAGTCTGTCTAGCAGCAGTCTGTCTAGTAGCAGTCTGTCTAGTAGCAGTCTGTCTAGCAGCAGTCTGTCTAGCAGCAGTCAGTCTAGCAGCAGTCAGTCTAGCAAAAGTCAGTCTAGCAGCAGTCAGTCTAGCAGCAGTCAGTCTAGCAGCAGTCAGTCTAGCAGCAGTCAGTCTAGCAGCAGTCAGTCTAGCAGCAGTCAGTCTAGCAGCATTCATCCTAGCAGCAGTCAGTCTTGCCGCAGTCAGTCTTGCCGCAGTCAGTCTTGCCGCAGTCAGTCTTGCCGCAGTCTGTCTAGGAGCAGTCTGTCTGTCTAGACATCTAGCAGCAGTCAGTCTAACGGCAGTCAGTCTAGCAGCAGTCAGTCTAGCAGCAGTCAGTCTAGCAGCAGTCAGTCTTGCAGCAGTCAGTCTTGCCGCAGTCAGTCTTGCCGCAGTCAGTCTTGCCGCAGTCTGTCTAGGAGCAGTCTGTCTGTCTAGACATCTAGCAGCAGTCAGTCTAGCGGCAGTCAGTCTAGCAGCAGTCAGTCTAGCAGCAGTCAGTCTAGCAGCAGTCAGTCTAGGAGCAGTCTGTCTAGCAGCAGTCTGTCTAGCAGCAGTCTGTCTAGCAGCAGTCTGTCTAGCAGCAGTCTGTCTAGCAGCAGTCAGTCTAGGAGCAGTCTGTCTAGCAGCAGTCTGTCTAGCAGCAGTCTGTCTAGCAGCAGTCTGTCTAGCAGCAGTCCTGTCTAGGAGCAGTCCTGTCTAGGAGCAGTCCTGTCTAGGAGCAGTCTGTCTAGGAGCAGTCTGTCTAGGAGCAGTCTGTCTAGGAGCAGTCTGTCTAGGAGCAGTCTGTCTAGGAGCAGTCTGTCTAGGAGCAGTCTGTCTAGGAGCAGTGTCTGTGACAGTGGAAATACTGCTGCTACTAATACTCTCCCCACGAGACCAGGAGGAGGGAATGGAGGGGTCTGAGGCCCTGGTGGGGGTGGTGGGGTAGGGGAGTGGGGAGGCCACACAGACAGGCTCCTCTTAAGCCATTGACATTATTCTGTAGAGAGAGAGGGAGAGAGAGAGGCAGAAACAGAGAGACAGATTGAGTCACTCGGTCATGACAAGTCATTTCACAAATTTAGGTTGAAACCAATTACCATCTATGTGACAGGCCTATGTGCAATCTTTGTAACTCTAACTGCATTGTAATCTTCTGACAGCAGGGGGAGCTGTGGTACAATACAACCACACCAAGCAGTGCTGCCTACGCTCTTCACTATGTACTCTCTGTCTTCTGAGGGACGTCCACATGCAGTTCCACCATACAGACAGACAGACAGACAGACAGACAGACAGACAGTTCAGACAGTTCAGACAGACAGTTCAGACAGACAGTTCAGACAGACAGTTCAGACAGACAGTTCAGACAGACAGTTCAGACAGACAGTTCAGACAGACAGTTCAGACAGACAGACAGTTCAGACAGACAGACAGTTCAGACAGTTCAGACAGACAGTTCAGACAGACAGTTCAGACAGACAGTTCAGACAGACAGTTCAGACAGACAGTTCAGACAGTTCAGAAAGATGTTCAGACAGACAGTAGAATCAGCAGACAGACATTCAGGCAGACAGACAGCCAAAAACAGATAGGCATGCAGGCAGACACACAGACAGGCAGACAGTCAGGCAGAAAGACAGGCAGAAAGACAGGCAGACAGAGACAGGCGGGCAGACAGACAGGTAGAAAGACAGGCAGAAAGACAGTCAGACAGAGACAGGCGGGCAGACAGACAGGTAGACAGGCAGACAAACAGCCAGACACAAAGACAGGTAGACAGGCAGGCAGGTAGACGGGCAGGCAGGTAGACGGGCAGGCAGGTAGACGGGCAGGCAGGTATACGGGCAGGCAGGTAGACGTGCAGGCAGGCAGGCAGGTAGACAGGCAGACTCACAGTGGCTTGTTGTGCTCCTCTTGCTCCTCTGCAGGGCTGTGGGGTTTCTCCTCTGCACGGCTGTGGGGTTTCTCCTCTGCACGGCTGTGGGGTTGCTCCTCAGCCAGGGCTGTGGGGTTGCTCCTCTGCACGACTGTGGGGTTGCTCCTCAGCCAGGGCTGTGGGGTTGCTCCTCTGCACGGCTGTGGGGTTGCTCCTCAGCCAGGGCTGTGGGGTTGCTCCTCAGCCAGGGCTGTGGGGTTGCTCCTCTGCAGGGCTGTGGGGTTGCTCCTCTGCAGGGCTGTGGGGTTACTCCTCAGCCAGGGCTGTGGGGTTGCTCCTCTGCCAGGGTTGTGGGGTTGCTCCTCTGCACGGCTGTGGGGTTGCTCCTCAGCCACGGCTGTGGGGTTGCTCCTCAGCCAGGGCTGTGGGGTTGCTCCTCAGCCAGGGCTGTGGGGTTGCTCCTCTGCACGACTGTGGGGTTGCTCCTCAGCCAGGGCTGTGGGGTTGCTCCTCTGCACGGCTGTGGGGTTGCTCCTCAGCCAGGGCTGTGGGGTTGCTCCTCTGCCAGGGTTGTGGGGTTGCTCCTCTGCACGGCTGTGGGGTTGCTCCTCAGCCAGGGCTGTGGGGTTGCTCCTCAGCCAGGGTTGTGGGGTTGCTCCTCTGCAGGGCTGTGGGGTTGCTCCTCTGCAGGGCTGTGGGGTTGCTCCTCTGCAGGGCTGTGGGGTTGCTCCTCTGCAGGGCTGTGGGGTTGCTCCTCTGCAGGGCTGTGGGGTTGCTCCTCTGCAGGGCTGTGGGGTTGCTCCTCAGCCAGGGCTGTGGGGTTGCTCCTCTGCCAGGGCTGTGGGGTTGCTCCTCTGCACGGTTGTGGGGTTGCTCCTCAGCCAGGGCTGTGGGGTTGCTCCTCAGCCAGGGCTGTGGGGTTGCTCCTCAGCCAGGGCTGTGGGGTTGCTCCTCTGCCAGGGTTGTGGGGTTGCTCCTCTGCACGGTTGTGGGGTTGCTCCTCAGCCAGGGTTGTGGGGTTGCTCCTCAGCCAGGGCTGTGGGGTTGCTCCTCAGCCAGGGCTGTGGGGTTGCTCCTCAGCCAGGGCTGTGGGGTTGCTCCTCTGCAGGGCTGTGGGGTTGCTCCTCTGCAGGGCTGTGGGGTTGCTCCTCTGCCAGGGTTGTGGGGTTGCTCCTCTGCAGGGCTGTGGGGTTGCTCCTCAGCCAGGGCTGTGGGGTTGCTCCTCAGCCAAAGGCAGTGAAGCATCTCCCCAGGGGCCAGCAGGGGACTGGAGTGGTGACAGGGGTCACTTCTGGCTCCGGCTCTGATAACAAAGAGGAACAGAAATGTTCAGCATCTCATTGTGACTCTGGTCCAAGCCTATAACTAGGGCCCAGAGTTTCCCCTTATCAGGTCTGGGCCCTAGTCATGGACCACTCAATTACTCATACTATAACTGCAGATAGAATGTGCAGAGCGTGCTTGTGTAACGGAGATACAGCGGCTATGTTATCAGACCTGTAGGTGTAAAGGTGTGGGGATCAGGTGGCTGAGGCTCTCTTGGTGACTGCTGTGGGGTCCTCTGCTCCAAGGCCTGTGGGGTGCCCAGGGGGGACAAGCCTCTGCTGGGGGGCCCAGGACTAACACTGGGCGAGGGGGTGGGAACAGGGGTTAGGACCAAGGGCTCCTACAACAGCACAAGGTGGAAAGAAATAACAAATACATACATTAAAGGAGGGCAGAAAAAAAGAAAAGAACATACATTGACGACAAAACCAACCAATTCAAAATACAATTATTTTACACTGAATGCACAAAAAATGTTTTAATTGATACAATTAAGACATTGATTGATTGATTGACTGTACAGTACCTCCTGTGGTGGAGGATCCTGAGGCTTGGCTGGTGTTACAGGTCTCTCCTGTCCCTCTCTCTGTCCCAGCATCAGAGCTATGGTTTCTGCCAGGAACACTGGTAAGGACCACATACTGTCTAACAGGAACACTGACAGAGACCACATACTGTCTAACAGGAACACTGACAGAGACCACATACTGTCTAACAGGAACACTGGCAGAGACCACATACTGTCTAACAGGAACACTGACAGAGACCACATACTGTCTAACAGGAACACTGACAGAGACCACATACTGTCTAACAGGAACACTGGTAAGGACCACATACTGTCTAACAGGAACACTGACAGAGACCACATACTGTCTAACAGGAACACTGACAGAGACCACATACTGTCTAACAGGAACACTGACAGAGACCACATACTGTCTAACAGGAACACTGACAGAGACCACATACTGTCTAACAGGAACACTGACAGAGACCACATACTGTCTAACAGGAACACTGACAGAGACCACATACTGTCTAACAGGAACACTGACAGAGACCACATACTGTCTAACAGGAACACTGACAGAGACCACATACTGTCTAACAGGAACACTGACAGAGACCACATACTGTCTAACAGGAACACTGACAGAGACCACATACTGTCTAACAGGAACACTGACAGAGACCACATACTGTCTAACAGGAACACTGACAGAGACCACATACTGTCTAACAGGAACACTGACAGAGACCACATACTGTCTAACAGGAACACTGACAGAGACCACATACTGTCTAACAGGAACACTGACAGAGACCACATACTGTCTAACAGGAACACTGACAGAGACCACATACTGTCTAACAGGAACACTGACAGAGACCACATACTGTCTAACAGGAACACTGGTAAGGACCACATACTGTCTAACAGGAACACTGACAGAGACCACATACTGTCTAACAGGAACACTGACAGAGACCACATACTGTCTAACAGGAACACTGACAGAGACCACATACTGTCTAACAGGAACACTGGTAAGGACCACATATTGTCTAACAGGAACACTGACAGAGACCACATACTGTCTAACAGGAACACTGACAGAGACCACATACTGTCTAACAGGAACACTGACAGAGACCACATACTGTCTAACAGGAACACTGGTAAGGACCACATACTGTCTAACAGGAACACTGACAGAGACCACATACTGTCTAACAGGAACACTGACAGAGACCACATACTGTCTAACAGGAACACTGACAGAGACCACATACTGTCTAACAGGAACACTGGTAAAGACCACATACTGTCTAACAGGAACACTGACAGAGACCACATACTGTCTAACAGGAACACTGACAGAGACCACATACTGTCTAACAGGAACACTGACAGAGACCACATACTGTCTAACAGGAACACTGACAGAGACCACATACTGTCTAACAGGAACACTGACAGAGACCACATACTGTCTAACAGGAACACTGACAGAGACCACATACTGTCTAACAGGAACACTGGTAAGGACCACATACTGTCTAACAGGAACACTGACAGAGACCACATACTGTCTAACAGGAACACTGACAGAGACCACATACTGTCTAACAGGAACACTGACAGAGACCACATACTGTCTAACAGGAACACTGACAGAGACCACATACTGTCTAACAGGAACACTGACAGAGACCACATACTGTCTAACAGGAACACTGACAGAGACCACATACTGTCTAACAGGAACACTGGTAAGGACCACATATTGTCTAACAGGAACACTGACAGAGACCACATACTGTCTAACAGGAACACTGACAGAGACCACATACTGTCTAACAGGAACACTGACAGAGACCAAATACTGTCTAACAGGAACACTGACAGAGACCACATACTGTCTAACAGGAACACTGGTAAGGACCACATACTGTCTAACAGGAACACTGACAGAGACCACATACTGTCTAACAGGAACACTGACAGATACCACATACTGTCTAACAGGAACACTGACAGAGACCACATACTGTCTAACAGGAACACTGACAGAGACCACATACTGTCTAACAGGAACACTGACAGAGACCACATACTGTCTAACAGGAACACTGACAGAGACCACATACTGTCTAACAGGAACACTGACAGAGACCACATACTGTCTAACAGGAACACTGACAGAGACCACATACTGTCTAACAGGAACACTGGTAAGGACCACATACTGTCTAACAGGAACACTGACAGAGACCACATACTGTCTAACAGGAACACTGGTAAGGACCACATACTGTCTAACAGGAACACTGACAGAGACCACATACTGTCTAACAGGAACACTGACAGAGACCACATACTGTCTAACAGGAACACTGACAGAGACCACATACTGTCTAACAGGAACACTGACAGAGACCACATACTGTCTAACAGGAACACTGACAGAGACCACATACTGTCTAACAGGAACACTGACAGAGACCACATACTGTCTAACAGGAACACTGGTAAGGACCACATATTGTCTAACAGGAACACTGACAGAGACCACATACTGTCTAACAGGAACACTGACAGAGACCACATACTGTCAAACAGGAACACTGACAGAGACCACATACTGTCTAACAGGAACACTGACAGAGACCACATACTGTCTAACAGGATCACTGACAGAGACCACATACTGTCTAACAGGAACACTGACAGAGACCACATACTGTCTAACAGGAACACTGACAGAGACCACATACTGTCTAACAGGAACACTGACAGAGACCACATACTGTCTAACAGGAACACTGACAGAGACCACATACTGTCTAACAGGAACACTGACAGAGACCACATACTGTCTAACAGGAACACTGACAGAGACCACATACTGTCTAACAGGAACACTGACAGAGACCACATACTGTCTAACAGGAACACTGGCAGAGACCACATACTGTCTAACAGGAACACTGACAGAGACCACATACTGTCTAACAGGAACACTGGCAGAGACCACATACTGTCTAACAGGAACACTGACAGAGACCACATACTGTCTAACAGGAACACTGGCAGAGACCACATACTGTCTAACAGGAACACTGACAGAGACCACATACTGTCTAACAGGAACACTGGTAAGGACCACATACTGTCTAACAGGAACACTGACAGAGACCACATACTGTCTAACAGGAACACTGACAGAGACCACATACTGTCTAACAGGAACACTGACAGAGACCACATACTGTCTAACAGGAACACTGACAGAGACCACATACTGTCTAACAGGAACACTGACAGAGACCACATACTGTCTAACAGGAACACTGGCAGAGACCACATACTGTCTAACAGGAACACTGACAGAGACCACATACTGTCTAACAGGAACACTGACAGAGACCACATACTGTCTAACAGGAACACTGACAGAGACCACATACTGTCTAACAGGAACACTGGCAGAGACCACATACTGTCTAACAGGAACACTGACAGAGACCACATACTGTCTAACAGGAACACTGACAGAGACCACATACTGTCTAACAGGAACACTGACAGAGACCACATACTGTCTAACAGGAACACTGACAGAGACCACATACTGTCTAACAGGAACACTGACAGAGACCACATACTGTCTAACAGGAACACTGGTAAGGACCACATACTGTCTAACAGGAACACTGACAGAGACCACATACTGTCTAACAGGAACACTGGCAGAGACCACATACTGTCTAACAGGAACACTGACAGAGACCACATACTGTCTAACAGGAACACTGACAAAGACCACATACTGTCTAACAGGAACACTGACAGAGACCACATACTGTCTAACAGGAACACTGGCAGAGACCACATACTGTCTAACAGGAACACTGACAGAGACCACATACTGTCTAACAGGAACACTGACAGAGACCACATACTGTCTAACAGGAACACTGACAGAGACCACATACTGTCTAACAGGAACACTGACAGAGACCACATACTGTCTAACAGGAACACTGACAGAGACCACATACTGTCTAACAGGAACACTGGTAAGGACCACATACTGTCTAACAGGAACACTGACAGAGACCACATACTGTCTAACAGGAACACTGACAGAGACCACATACTGTCTAACAGGAACACTGACAGAGACCACATACTGTCTAACAGGAACACTGACAGAGACCACATACTGTCTAACAGGAACACTGACAGAGACCACATACTGTCTAACAGGAACACTGGTAAGGACCACATATTGTCTAACAGGAACACTGACAGAGACCACATACTGTCTAACAGGAACACTGACAGAGACCACATACTGTCTAACAGGAACACTGACAGAGACCACATACTGTCTAACAGGAACACTGACAGAGACCACATACTGTCAAACAGGAACACTGGTAAGGACCACATACTGTCTAACAGGAACACTGACAGAGACCACATACTGTCAAACAGGAACACTGACAGAGACCACATACTGTCTAACAGGAACACTGACAGAGACCACATACTGTCTAACAGGATCACTGACAGAGACCACATACTGTCTAACAGGAACACTGACAGAGACCACATACTGTCTAACAGGAACACTGACAGAGACCACATACTGTCTAACAGGAACACTGACAGAGACCACATACTGTCTAACAGGAACACTGACAGAGACCACATACTGTCTAACAGGAACACTGACAGAGACCACATACTGTCTAACAGGAACACTGACAGAGACCACATACTGTCTAACAGGAACACTGACAGAGACCACATACTGTCTAACAGGAACACTGGCAGAGACCACATACTGTCTAACAGGAACACTGGCAGAGACCACATACTGTCTAACAGGAACACTGACAGAGACCACATACTGTCTAACAGGAACACTGGCAGAGACCACATACTGTCTAACAGGAACACTGGCAGAGACTACATACTGTCTAACAGGAACACTGGCAGAGACCACATACTGTCTAACAGGAACACTGACAGAGACCACATACTGTCTAACAGGAACACTGACAGAGAACACATACTGTCTAACAGGAACACTGGCAGAGACCACATACTGTCTAACAGGAACACTGACAGAGACCACATACTGTCTAACAGGAACACTGACAGAGACCACATACTGTCTAACAGGAACACTGACAGAGACCACATACTGTCTAACAGGAACACTGACAGAGACCACATACTGTCTAACAGGAACACTGACAGAGACCACATACTGTCTAACAGGAACACTGGTAAGGACCACATACTGTCTAACAGGAACACTGACAGAGACCACATACTGTCTAACAGGAACACTGACAGAGACCACATACTGTCTAACAGGAACACTGACAGAGACCACATACTGTCTAACAGGAACACTGACAGAGACCACATACTGTCTAACAGGAACACTGACAGAGACCACATACTGTCTAACAGGAACACTGACAGAGACCACATACTGTCTAACAGGAACACTGACAGAGACCACATACTGTCTAACAGGAACACTGACAGAGACCACATGCTGTCTAACAGGAACACTGGTAAGGACCACATACTGTCTAACAGGAACACTGACAGAGACCACATACTGTCTAACAGGAACACTGACAGAGACCACATACTGTCTAACAGGAACACTGACAGAGACCACATACTGTCTAACAGGAACACTGACAGAGACCACATACTCTCTAACAGGAACACTGACAGAGACCACATACTGTCTAACAGGAACACTGACAGAGACCACATACTGTCTAACAGGAACACTGGTAAGGACCACATACTGTCTAACAGGAACACTGACAGAGACCACATACTGTCTAACAGGAACACTGACAGAGACCACATACTGTCTAACAGGAACACTGACAGAGACCACATACTGTCTAACAGGAACACTGACAGAGACCACATACTGTCTAACAGGAACACTGACAGAGACCACATACTGTCTAACAGGAACACTGACAGAGACCACATACTGTCTAACAGGAACACTGACAGAGACCACATACTGTCTAACAGGAACACTGACAGAGACCACATACTGTCTAACAGGAACACTGGTAAGGACCACATACTGTCTAACAGGAACACTGACAGAGACCACATACTGTCTAACAGGAACACTGACAGAGACCACATACTGTCTAACAGGAACACTGGTAAGGACCACATACTGTCTAACAGGAACACTGACAGAGACCACATACTGTCTAACAGGAACACTGACAGAGACCACATACTGTCTAACAGGAACACTGACAGAGACCACATACTGTCTAACAGGAACACTGACAGAGACCACATACTGTCTAACAGGAACACTGACAGAGACCACATACTGTCTAACAGGAACACTGACAGAGACCACATACTGTCTAACAGGAACACTGACAGAGACCACATACTGTCTAACAGGAACACTGACAGAGACCACATACTGTCAAACAGGAACACTGGTAAGGACCACATACTGTCTAACAGGAACACTGACAGAGACCACATACTGTCAAACAGGAACACTGACAGAGACCACATACTGTCTAACAGGAACACTGACAGAGACCACATACTGTCTAACAGGATCACTGACAGAGACCACATACTGTCTAACAGGAACACTGACAGAGACCACATACTGTCTAACAGGAACACTGACAGAGACCACATACTGTCTAACAGGAACACTGACAGAGACCACATACTGTCTAACAGGAACACTGACAGAGACCACATACTGTCTAACAGGAACACTGACAGAGACCACATACTGTCTAACAGGAACACTGACAGAGACCACATACTGTCTAACAGGAACACTGGCAGAGACCACATACTGTCTAACAGGAACACTGACAGAGACCACATACTGTCTAACAGGAACACTGGCAGAGACCACATACTGTCTAACAGGAACACTGACAGAGACCACATACTGTCTAACAGGAACACTGGCAGAGACTACATACTGTCTAACAGGAACACTGACAGAGACCACATACTGTCTAACAGGAACACTGGTACGGACCACATACTGTCTAACAGGAACACTGACAGAGACCACATACTGTCTAACAGGAACACTGACAGAGACCACATACTGTCTAACAGGAACACTGACAGAGACCACATACTGTCTAACAGGAACACTGACAGAGACCACATACTGTCTAACAGGAACACTGACAGAGACCACATACTGTCTAACAGGAACACTGACAGAGACCACATACTGTCTAACAGGAACACTGGCAGAGACCACATACTGTCTAACAGGAACACTGACAGAGACCACATACTGTCTAACAGGAACACTGACAGAGACCACATACTGTCTAACAGGAACACTGACAGAGACCACATACTGTCTAACAGGAACACTGGCAGAGACCACATACTGTCTAACAGGAACACTGACAGAGACCACATACTGTCTAACAGGAACACTGACAGAGACCACATACTGTCTAACAGGAACACTGACAGAGACCACATACTGTCTAACAGGAACACTGGCAGAGACCACATACTGTCTAACAGGAACACTGACAGAGACCACATACTGTCTAACAGGAACACTGGTAAGGACCACATACTGTCTAACAGGAACACTGACAGAGACCACATACTGTCTAAAAGGAACACTGGTAAGGACCACATACTGTCTAACAGGAACACTGACAGAGACCACATACTGTCTAACAGGAACACTGGTAAGGACCACATACTGTCTAACAGGAACACTGACAGAGACCACATACTGTCTAACAGGAACACTGACAGAGACCACATACTGTCTAACAGGAACACTGACAGAGACCACATACTGTCTAACAGGAACACTGACAGAGACCACATACTGTCTAACAGGAACACTGACAGAGACCACATACTGTCTAACAGGAACACTGACAGAGACCACATACTGTCTAACAGGAACACTGACAGAGACCACATACTGTCTAACAGGAACACTGGTAAGGACCACATACTGTCTAACAGGAACACTGACAGAGACCACATACTGTCTAACAGGAACACTGACAGAGACCACATACTGTCTAACAGGAACACTGACAGAGACCACATACTGTCTAACAGGAACACTGACAGAGACCACATACTGTCTAACAGGAACACTGACAGAGACCACATATTGTCTAACAGGAACACTGACAGAGACCACATACTGTCTAACAGGAACACTGACAGAGACCACATACTGTCTAACAGGAACACTGGTAAGGACCACATACTGTCAAACAGGAACACTGACAGAGACCACATACTGTCTAACAGGAACACTGACAGAGACCACATACTGTCTAACAGGAACACTGACAGAGACCACATACTGTCTAACAGGAACACTGACAGAGACCACATACTGTCTAACAGGAACACTGGTAAGGACCACATATTGTCTAACAGGAACACTGACAGAGACCACATACTGTCTAACAGGAACACTGACAGAGACCACATACTGTCTAACAGGAACACTGACAGAGACCACATACTGTCTAACAGGAACACTGACAGAGACCACATACTGTCTAACAGGAACACTGACAGAGACCACATACTGTCTAACAGGAACACTGACAGAGACCACATACTGTCTAACAGGAACACTGACAGAGACCACATACTGTCTAACAGGAACACTGGTAAGGACCACATACTGTCTAACAGGAACACTGACAGAGACCACATACTGTCTAACAGGAACACTGGTAAGGACCACATACTGTCTAACAGGAACACTGACAGAGACCACATACTGTCTAACAGGAACACTGACAGAGACCACATATTGCCTAACAGGAACACTGACAGAGACCACATACTGTCTGCCAGGAACACTGGTAAGGACCACATACTGTCTAACAGGAACACTGACAGAGACCACATACTGTCTAACAGGAACACTGACAGAGACCACATACTGTCTAACAGGAACACTGGTAAGGACCACATATTGTCTAACAGGAACACTGACAGAGACCACATACTGTCTAACAGGAACACTGACAGAGACCACATATTGTCTAACAGGAACACTGACAGAGACCACATACTGTCTAACAGGAACACTGACAGAGACCACATACTGTCTAACAGGAACACTGACAGAGACCACATACTGTCTAACAGGAACACTGACAGAGACCACATACTGTCTAACAGGAACACTGACAGAGACCACATACTGTCTAACAGGAACACTGACAGAGACCACATACTGTCTAACAGGAACACTGACAGAGACCACATACTGTCTAACAGGAACACTGGTAAGGACCACATACTGTCTAACAGGAACACTGACAGAGACCACATATTGTCTAACAGGAACACTGACAGAGACCACATACTGTCTAACAGGAACACTGACAGAGACCACATACTGTCTAACAGGAACACTGACAGAGACCACATACTGTCTAACAGGAACACTGACAGAGACCACATACTGTCTAACAGGAACACTGACAGAGACCACATACTGTCTAACAGGAACACTGGCAGAGACCACATACTGTCTAACAGGAACACTGACAGAGACCACATACTGTCTAACAGGAACACTGACAGAGACCACATACTGTCTAACAGGAACACTGACAGAGACCACATACTGTCTAACAGGAACACTGACAGAGACCACATACTGTCTAACAGGAACACTGACAGAGACCACATACTGTCTAACAGGAACACTGGAATCCACAAACAGTTGTAGGCTCCACCCCGCAGCCTCCATTGGAACAAACAGGGACAGTTCAGGGGGCGTTTTTATCAAGTGTCTCTCAGTAGTAGTGCTGATTCAGAATCAGTTTAGCCTTTTAGATCACAATGAATAAGATTACATGGACATGGGGGACCTGATTCTACTTTGAGATGATTTGTGAACACAGGCCTTGGTCTCTGTTTCAAAACGGTTTCTCTCTACTATTCTGATACACCCATCTTTGCACAACAGAGTTGGAATTCTATTGCACGAAACAACCACAGGTATTCCCCTACTCTATTCTTCTGACTGTTGTGTTCTTAACTAGCTCCTGAAAGGGAAGTAGCAGAGCAGTGGGAAAAGTGCTGACAACACACCAGTGATCACAGACTGGAGGCCTCATCTGCAGATGTGATACATCATTGATCTTTCTATTAGATGAGAGTGCAAGGCCGCATCCCAAAGGAAACCCTACTACCTATACAGCGCAATGGGTAAAAGTAGGTCACTATAAAGGAAATATAGTGCCGTTTGGGACACCGCCTGAATCAATGGCCCGCTAACTTTGCTGCCACTACCTCTCTTAAGTGTTCTGACTGCAATCTTTAGCAGCGCTGGGCCGGGCCAGTTGAGAAGAGGAGATGAGAAAGAACAATCAATGTCTTAATGAGAAAATTGGAGCTTTGACATGTACTGTTCCTTCACGACAGACTGCTTGGACTCAAAGAAAACCATGAGGCATAGCTTTCAATGAGGTGTAGACTTATAAACAGAACAGCTAAATTGCTATTGTTCTGGCTCAACACCAAAGAGTGTTCAGCTACTTGAATCAAGGAGACGAGGTATAGTTATTCTATTCAGTTCAAAGGTCAGTCAATATTTCAGCATGCATGCAAACCCCATTTGAACTCATTTTTGAGGGACATTGTGGGATTCCTAAACATGAGGATTTTGGTTTGTGGCTTTACAAAGCAGTTGAGCTTTAAGTAGCGTTTAGCATATAATCAGATGGACAACAGCACTCGCAATACTATCACAGAGCCCCACACAGTCCCTGTACCACAGAGCCCTACACACCACTCAAGGGGAGATGCTACCAGAGGCTCCCAGGCCACAGCTATGCTGTAGTCTGCATCAATGCTGGCTGGGCTCAGCTCCACAGGTATGGGGTGGTCCCAACCAGGTCTAGGGGCTGGGCTCAGTTCCACAGGCATGGGGTGGACCCGAACAGGACTAGTGGCTGGGCTCAGCTCCACAGGCATGGGGTGGACCAGAACAGGACTAGTGGCTGGGCTCAGCTCCACAGGCATGGGGTGGACCAGAACAGGACTAGTGGCTGGGCTCAGTTCCACAGGCATGGGGTGGACCAGAACAGGACTAGTGGCTGGGCTCGGCTCCACAGGCATGGGGTGGACCAGAACAGGACTAGTGGCTGGGCTCAGCTCCACAGGCATGGGGTGGACCAGAACAGGACTAGTGGCTGGGCTCAGCTCCACAGGCATGGGGTGGACCAGAACAGGACTAGTGGCTGGGCTCAGCTCCACAGGCATGGGGTGGACCAGAACAGGACTAGTGGCTGGGCTCAGCTCCACAGGCATGGGGTGGACCAGAACAGGACTAGTCCTTGTGCAGTGAAAGGACCCAGTTCTCACATATCAGTCCTGCACAGCACAAGGCTTTTCCCGCAATGGTTAGGGTAAAGGTTATGGCTATGGTTAGGGTTAAGGTTCGGGTAAGGGTTAAGGTTTGGGTAAGGGTTAGCGTGACCAAGTTAGCCACGCCCTGCTATATCTGTAAAGGGGTTAAGGGTTATCATGCGGTTAAGGGATAGGATACTATGTAACCAGTTCCTGTTCTCACCGATATCTGAGGTAGTGCTGTCCTCTGGCTCGGTTACCTGTAAATCCCTGTAAAATGACCATGAAGTACAGGCTTATAAATCGCCTGTTGGCATACATTTTAGAGCCAACACTGCTTACCAATAGGGCAAATCCAAATCAGCTCCACTGTGCAACATAATGTCATCCTCCTCGCCAGTCGACCAGCCTGTTCTCCAGGGTCTCTCTGTGTTGGATGGAGCTGAAGACAGGGTGTGGGGTTGTAGGGGTTCTGCAAGGTAGCACAGGGCCGTGGTGCATAGCTGCAGGAAAAGAGACCAGACCGTTCAACTCTATAGGAGCATCAAGGAGCTCCTCCTCATCCTCCTCTGGATCCTGATGGAAAGAATGAAAATAATACATTTTCATTGTAAGAAATGGATGGGTGTGGAACGCTACATAGATACGCTAGTAGAATATTTAAAGGTATGATTGAAGGTGCTCTTTGGTTTCATGGGGAGGATAAAACAAGGCCACTCTTCAATGTTCATATAATATTAAAATGTCTTTAATTCTGTTCTACTGAACATGCCAAATATTCCTTATCGATCTGCTAATGCAAGTGTATTCTGCTCGATTCAAACATCTGCATTATTCTTCATTGTTGGAGCAACTGTCAATAACATGAGGAAAGGTTGAGACAAAAAAATCTATTTAGGATTGTAGATTCCTTGCTCTGACTTTATGGCCTCAGGTTAGTATATTTTGGTCACTGGTTTTCATTACTTACAGATTCCTTGGCAGTAAAGTCATGGAAGGCTGAGCTGTTTCAAATATCTCATTTCCAATGAATACTCTCCAGAGTGGGAGAGAGAGAGCGAGAGAGAGAGCGAGAGGGGATAAAGGGGAAAGAGAAAGAGAAAGAGAGAGAGGGGGGAGAGGGGATAGAGGGGAAAGAGAAAGAGAGAGAGGGGGAGAGGGGAGAGAGATGGGGGGGGAGTAGAGGAGAAAGAGAAAGAGAGAGAGAGAGAGACAGAAGAGAGAGAGGAAAGAGAGAACGAGAGGGAAAGTAGGGCTCGTCGGCCAAAAGGAGAATGTTTGAAGTTTACTGCAAAACATTGAACTAAATAAATAAATAAATAAATAGAGTTAAAGGCTGAAGCGTTTAGAGGTGGGGACACTTTAGTAGCTGGTACAGGGTTGAGTAACACCACAGAGTCAGACCATGTTTCATTATGGCTCTTATAATGGGGTTTTGAAAGACACTAAATACTTTATTAGGTTTTTGGGAGAAGTTAATGAGTGATTGCAGGGAAAAAACACAATAAAAAAATTGCTTAATTATGGGCAATTGTTCCAGATCAAATTAAAACTTTTACAGCCTTAACTATTTTGGAAACGTGTGCGTTATTGGAACAATTTTTCTAATCCAAATTACCACAGTTGAAATAATGAGGGAGGACTGAGTAACCCAGACAGTGATTCACCAGCAGGCAGCAACTGAACTCTATAGTTGCATTCCAAATGGCTCCCTATTCCCTATGTAATGCATTTATTTTTGACCAGGGCCCATAAAGCCCTGTTCGAAAGTAGTGCACTAAATAGGGGATTGGGTGCCATTTGGGACACACCCTGTTTATGCCAAATGTAGAACACCCCTATCCTCTCCCATCCCCTCCTTAAACTATTTCCATTACATATCAATTCCACACAGAGCTAAGGTACATTTCAATCTCCTTTTGTTTGAGAATGTAATTCAACTCCCGACCAAAAGAGGGCACTGTGGAACTGCACAGATTTTCCTCAATTCAAACCCCTTATTTTATTCCAATACTTTTCTTTCTCTTTCTGTTCTTTCTGTCAGCTGAGAAGCCCGCTGTTCTCAGTACCTTCCTAAGCCTCCATACACACTGATAACAGCAGTAGCATTTCTATGTTAACCAACTGTTTGCCCTTGTATGACTGTGTGGAAGCGTCCTTAATGCCCAATTTGCTGTAGTGCTGCTTTGGCTGCTTGTTAGCAGTAAATATGGAAAGCGTATGGCTTTGTGTGGACTTGCTGATTGAGGAGATGTATGTTTAGATAATATACAACTTCCTGGGGAAGTAACTTCTCTTCTGGAGTGCTGCTAGAGGAAAAGTGCATTAATCAAAGAAGAGAAAACAACAGGTAGTGAAAATGTAGGCCTATTTTTGACAAGATATTGTCATGAAATCAATATCCATTTAGAAGGATTTGTGCCTGTGAAAATGCATTTTAGAGTTGTGTCTGACGATGCGTAGAAGTGAGGAAAAATGCAAAGTTCTGTGGCACTGCTCTGAATCTCATTTACATACAACGGTGACCCACTGTACACTGTGTGAAAATAATCTATTCCTTTTGCAATATTTAAATCAGCCTTCCAGGGAGGGGAATGTCAAGGGAGGGGTTAAAAGTGTTGGAGGCAGCAGACCTGATTTCTAGAGGCCCTTGAGCCGGTGACTCAGATGTCACGTACTTCCCGGAGGCCCGGAGACCCAACACACAGGGCTGAGCTGGGCTCTGCCCACACAATTGCACGCATGCAGACACACACACAGAGAAACTTTCAAATGTAATCTCTCTACCTGGGCAATGTCAGCAACCTCCAGGAAATGTGTTCCGGGGGAAACCCCCTTCTCCTTGTCATGCCCCTCTTCGTCATGTGTTCCCTCCACACTATGCAATAAGAATATGGATTGATTATAGTATTTTATTTAACCTGTGTCTATCTATGTGGGCAAAAAGACAATTAGCACACGTTCCCTCCGTTGTGGCAGACGTGCAGAACATGCTATAGGGATGACAAATGCCTGGAAAACCAATTATTATTGATTGCGTCGTGCTGACATTCTAAGATGTGTACAGCTATTGACCGTAAAAAGTAAACAACACCCTGGGAGAGAGAGGCCATTATGAAGCGCCTTCAATTCATCCTGCTTTTCATATACAGTTGAAGTCGGACGTTTACATACACCTTAGCCAAATACATTTAAACTCAGTTTTTCACAATTCCTGACATTTAATCCGAGTAAAAATTCCCTGTTTTAGGTCAGTTAGGATCACCACTTTATTTTAAGAATGTGAAATGTCAGAATAATAGTAGAGAGAATGATTTATTTCAGCTTTTATTTCAGAAGTTTACATACACTCAATTAGTATTCGGTAGCATTGCCTTTAAATTGTTTAACTTGGGTCAAACGTTTCAGGTAGCCTTCCACAAGCTTCCCACAATACGTTGGGTGAATTTTGGCCCATTCCTCCTGACAGAGCTGGTGTAACTGAGTCAGGTTTGTAGGCCTCCTTGCTCGCACACACATTTTCAGTTCTGCCCACACATTTTCTATAGGATTGAGGTCAGGGCTTTGTGATGGACATTCCAATAACTTGATTTTGTTGTCCTTAAGCCATTTTGCCACAACTTTGGAAGTATGCTTGGTGTCATTGTCCATTTGGAAGACCCATTTGCGACCAAACTTTAACTTCCTGACTGATGTCTTGAGATGTTGCTTCAATATATCCACAACATTTTCCCTCCTCAAGATGCCATCTATTTTGTGAAGTGCACCAGTCCCTCCTGCAGCAAATCACCCCCACAACATGATGCTGCCACCCCCGTGCTTCACAGTTTGAATGGTGTTCTTCGGCTTGCAAGCCTCCCCCTTTTTCCTCCAAACATAACGATTGGCATTATGGCCAAACAGTTCTATTTTTGTTTCATCAGACCAGAGGACATTTCTCCAAAAAGTACGATCTTTGTCCCCATGTGCATGTCGATATAGGACTTGTTTTACTGTGAATATAGATACTTTTGTACCTGTTTCCTACAGCATCTTCACAAGGTCCTTTGCTGTTATTCTGAGATTGATTTGCACTTTCGCACCAAAGTAGGCATCTCCTTCCTGAGCGGTATGATGGCTGCGTGGTCCCATGGTGTTTATACTTGCGTACTATTGTTTGTACAGATGAACATGGTACCTTCAGGCGTTTGGAAATTGCTCCCAAGGATGAACCAGACGATGAACCAGACTTTTGAGGTCTTGGCTGATTTCTTTTGATTTTCCCATGATGTCAAGCAAAGAGGCACTGAGTTTGAAGGTAGGCCTTGAAATACATCCACAGGTACACCTCCAATTAACTCAAATGATGTCAATTAGCCTACCTAAAGCCATGACATCATTTTCTGGAATTTTCCAAGTTGTTTAAATGCACAGTCAACTTAGTGTGTGTAAACTTCTGGCCCACTGGAATTGTGATACAGTGAATTATAAGTGAAATAATCTGTCTGTAAACAATTGTTGGAAAAATTACTTGTGTCATGCACAAAGTAGATGTCCTAACCGACTTGCCAAAACTATAGTTTGTTAACAAGAAATTTGTGGACACGCCCTGACCGTAGATTGCTTTGTATGTTTCTATTTTTTGTTTGGTCAGGGTGTGATGTGGGTGGGCATTCTATGTTTGTATGTCTAGGTTTTGTATTTCTATGTTTTGGCTGGGTATGGTTCTTAATCAGGGACAGCTGTCTTTCGTTGTCTCTGATTGAGAACCATACTTAGGTAGCCTGTTTTCCCACTGTTAGTTGTGGGTGGTTATTTTCTGTTTAGTGTTGGTTGCACCTTGCAGAACTGTTTCGGCTATTCTTTTTGTTATTTTGTATTCAGTGTTCAGTCAGTTAATCCCACCAAAGTGTCCGATTTCAAATATGCTTTTCAGCGAAAGCACTACAAACGATTATGTTAGGTCACCACCAAACCACAATAAGCACAGCCATTTTTCCAGCGAAAGAGAGCTTTCACAAAAAGCAGAAATAGAGATAAATTTAATCACTAACCTTTGATGATCTTCATCAGATGACACTCATACGACTTCATGTTACACAATACATGCATGTTTTGTTTGATAAAGTTCATATTTATATAAAAAAATCTGAGTTTACATTGGCGCGTTACATTCACTAGTTCCAAAAACATCAAGTGATTTTGCATAGCCACATCGTTTCAACAGAAATACTCATCATAAATGTAGATGATAATACAAGTTATACACATGGAATTATAGATATACCTCTCCTTAATGCAACCTCTGTGTCAGATTTCAAAAAAACTTTACGGATAAAGCAAATCATGCAATAATCTGCGACGGAGCTCAGAACAATAGCCAAATTAGCCGCCATGTTGGGGTCAACAGAAACCAGAAAATACATGATAAATGTTTCCTTACCTTTGATGAACTTCCTCAGAATGCAGTCCTAGGAATCCCAGGTCCACAATAAATGCTTGATTTGTTCGATAATATGCGTTATTTATGTCCAATTAGCTACTTTGGTTAGCGCGTTAGCGGTAAACAATTCCAAAGTCACAAACGCATCCACTATAACGTGGCGAAATGTCCAAAAGTTCCGTAACAGTCAGTAGAAACATGTCAAACGATAAAATGAATCAATCTTTAGAATGTTGTTAACATACATCTTGAATAACGTTCCAACCGGAGAATTAGATTGACTTCAGAAGAGCGGTGGAACGGAGGTCCTCCTCATGTGAAGGCGCGTGTTCAATGCGTGGTCACCTCATGGCAGTGATTACTAATTCCTGTCTCCTTCGGCCCCCCTTCACATTAGAGTCATCAGACAAAGTTATATTGACTGTTGACATCTAGTGGAAGCCGTAGGAAGTGAAAACCCATCAATATCTCGCTGTAATTTCAATGAGAGCGTGGTTGAAAATCTGCCACCTCAGAAACAATTCAAACAGGAAGTGGAACTTCTCAGGTTTTTGCCTGCCATATGAGTTCTGTTATACTCACAGACATAATTCAAACAGTTTTAGAAACTTCAGAGTGTTTTCTATCCAATACGAATAATAATATGCATATATTAGCAACTAGGACTGAGGAGCAGGCAGTTTACTATGGGCACCTCTGTGCACCTTTCATCCAAGCTACTCAATACTGCCCCTGCAGCCATAAGTAGTTAAGCGAATAAAGATGAACACGTACCCCGCTGCATTTTGGTTTGACGATTCCTCTTCTTCTTCCGATGAATGCTGTGACAGTGGAGTGGTTGAAAAACTTGTTTTAATGACTCCAACCTAAGTGTATATAAACTTCCGACTTCAACTGTACAAAGTACAACCCAATCAATCCAACGCAATGGGCCGATCTAAATCAATGGCAGCCTCTCACAGAGTCTTGCCCATCAAAATGTTGAAGCTATGGTAGAAAAACTATTCTTCAAGCTCAATGATTTGTTTCAAAGCGATTGCCGGAGGTGACAATACTAGCACCATTCAGGAGTGTGTTCATGATTGTTCCATACATACAGTACACTCACCCCGTGTAGTGTGGTCTCTGAGGGCCATGAATCAAGTTGGAAGGTTTATTACATTAGTTGAATGACCTCACCCCAGCTCAGGCTCTCTAACTGTGAAACCTCAGTGTTGGCCCAGCTTCATTCACACACTGTACCACACAGCACAGGATTACAGGAGAGCCTCCCTATTCAGCAGAAACACACCGCTATGACTGACTGAGGGGCCTGTGATATATGGGGTAAATGTACTGGTTGCTGTGGTAAACACACACAAGAACATGCTTGATTCAAACGCTTTATTTGCTTGATTCATTTACCATTGACTCCCTTTGCAGCATGTCAGTAATATATGGAGTACAATATACTGGGTAGTTTGGGTCCTGGATGCTGATTGGCTTAAACAGTATTCTAGCCATGTATATATCAGACAATATACCATGGGTTTGAGGCAAAGGTACTTGTTAACTGTTCTGATTAGGTTAGTAACCAGTTTATAAAATCAATAAATAAAGAGAGAGAAAGAAAGAAAGAAAGAGGGTGAGAGCGAGAGGGGTAGAGGGAAAGCGAGAGAGAGGGGAGAGAGCAAGGGGGGTAGAGGGAGAGCGAGAGAGGAGAGAAAAAGGGGGGTAGAGGGTAGTGAGAGAGCAGGGGGGTAGAGGGAGAGCGAGAGCGAGAGAGAGAGAGCAGGGGTATAGAGGGAGAGCGCGAGAGAGAGGAGAGAGGAGAGAGAGAGGAGAGATCAGGGGGGTAGAGGGAGAGCGAGAGAGGTAGTGAGAGAGCAGGGGGGGAGAGGGAGACCGAGAGAGATAGTGAGAGAGCAGGGGGGGTAGAGGGAGAGCGAGAGAGGTAGTGAGAGAGGTAGTGAGAGAGCAGCGGGGGTAGAGGGAGAGAGAGAGAGTTAGTGAGAGAGGTAATGAGAGAGCAGGGGGGTAGAGGGAGAGCGAGAGAGGTAGTGAGAGAGGTAATGAGAGAGCAGGGGGGTAGAGGGAGAGCGAGAGAGGTAGTGAGAGAGCAGGGGGTAGAGGGAGAGCGAGAGAGATAGTGAGAGAGCAGGGGAGTAGAGGGAGAGCGAGAGAGGTAGTGAGAGAGGTAGTGAGAGAGAAGGGGGGTAGAGGGCGAGAGAGAGAGAGTTAGTGAGAGAGCAGGGGGGGTAGAGGGAGAGCGAGAGCGTTAGTGAGAGAGGTAGTGAGAGAGCAGGGGGGTAGAGGGAGAGCGAGAGAGGTAGTGAGAGAGCAGGGGGGTAGAGGGAGAGCGAGAGGTAGTGAGAGAGCAGGGGGGGTAGAGGGAGAGCGAGAGAGGTAGTGAGAGAGGTAGTGAGAGAGCAGGGGGTGTAGAGGGAGAGCGAGAGAGATAGTGAGAGAGCAGGGGGGTAGAGGGAGAGCAAGAGAGGTAGTGAGAGAGCAGGGGGGTAGAGGGAGAGCAAGAGAGGTAGTGAGAGAGGTAGTGAGAGAGCAAGTCAGAAAAGAAAGCAATAGAGGAGATGGGGTGAGAGAGGTGGACCAAACAGAGCAGGCCAATATTTGCCAGGGGATTCACTACCTCAGTGAGTTGCAGGGACAAAATGGAAAATTGGTAACAACACACTTGACACACTTGATTGCTCAGAGAGTAGCTAGTGTTCATAGAAAAATAACAAATTGAGGTCTACCGTGTTCTAACAGATAACCAAAGAACAGCGGAACATGTTTTATTCTCTAGAATATAGCCCCCAGTCAGTGTGGAATGCTAGAATATCAAGTACATACAGTATCAAGATGGTTCTCAACTGAAAGATTCCTCTGGCAAAGCAATTTCTTCCTAGCAGGGTGAAAGGGATGAGAACACATTTAGACCACTAGTGAAAACTGGATGGCAGACCACGGGAATCTTTCAGCAATTCCAGGACATAACCAAAGCTGAAATCAACATAATTAGTGTGTGACTGAGGCCGTATTGTGAGGAGGAAGAAGGAAGTTGGCTCGGGATGATGCTCACTGCAGCAGTCAGGCAGCAGCCATAGCTCTACAGGCAGCTCTGCTTTGTCCTCGCATCGACTGACTCCCACTACAAGCACAGAGATCGAGATGCCGCATCCGTTGCCAGGCAACCAGATGTGACTGCGTGACTCAAGCTGAGCTGAATTTGTGAGAGAGAGTGTGAATGGCCGGGACCTTTTAGTGTGAGTAGCACTGCGGCCTGGCAGGCTCCACCACAGCCTGGATATACATTCACTTCCACACACACACTCCATGCAGACAC
This sequence comes from Salvelinus alpinus, assembly GCF_045679555.1. Lineage (NCBI taxonomy): Eukaryota > Metazoa > Chordata > Actinopteri > Salmoniformes > Salmonidae > Salvelinus > Salvelinus alpinus. The sequence goes on from NC_092119.1 coordinate 18,325,473, forward strand.
GATGGAAATACTAATGTGGGAGCAACACACACGAGCGTGGGCACACACACGCATACACCCTCTCCCTCCGTATCTCATCGCAAAAAATGCGTTGCGCTTCATGAAGAGAGTAAACACAGCAAATGAATCTCTCCTATAAGCTAGCAGCTGCCACTGTGTGAAGCAGGGCCAAGCTCAGATGGCCAGACAGCCATCTGCATTCCCTAAATGGTCTGTCATCAGCTGCTATATTGGAGACATCAGAGGCTCTCTGTCCACAACACACATCACAGCCAGACCAGAATAGAAACATTACTGGGAAAGGCTTGCAGCTAGTGGCCTGCGAGAGGCTGTGTGTGCGTCCCAAAGGGCACCCTATTCCCTATATAGTGCACTACGTTTGACCAGGGCCCATAGGGTGGATGGGGGAGGGAGAAAAGTATGGTACATTTCAATTTGAGTTGACGCATATTCATTGGGGTCTTATCACTGTACTGTACCTGTATGTCTGGAGATGGATCAGCAGCAGGTGGAGGAGCTGGGCTCAGGCTGGGGGTTGGTGTTGGGCTGAACCTGGTGCATTCAGAGATTCAGACATGAGATGCATGATTAAGATGCAGAACTATACAGTACACACAATGATGCCATTACATTTGGGATGATCCTGAAATACACAACCAGGCAGATATTGAAGCTGACTGATGAGGTTACCCTTACTTGTACTTGGAGCTGTGGTTGTCTTCTGCTCTGCTCAGACCACCTCTAGGATAGCCACGGTGGGTTTGGGGGGCAGGGGCCGGTCTGGGTTGGGAGGGGGACATGGAGGTGGTCACTATCACTGGCCGGTCACTTATGAGGACACAGGAGGGCTGGGGCCAATCCATCCACTCTGGGCTGGCCTGGAGGTAGAGAGAGGAAGAATGATCAAATACTGACTCAATTACACACACAAAAAGCATCGACAGTAGATAATAACATCAAACAAACTATAGTATGCTGAAGAGAGTCAAACAGAGATATTTACTGGTAAGTGTGTAGGCAATACTCAAAAACACTTGCGTCTGGTTACATCATGGCACTGAGCTACTGTCGAATAGTTAAAAAAGGAAAGTCACCTAGGAAGAAAAACTGTTGTTTATTGTTTTAGGCACTAATGTTTTAGTCATGATGATACATGCGAGGGAGGCTATAATATAGCAACTGGATGCACTTGAGCAGAGAGAGTATAGCTACGTCTCTCTCTCTCCATCTCTAACCTCCAGCTCCAGCTCATACATACAGTATATCCCCTTGGAGCAGAGAAGATGGTATTCCAGCCCTATTTACACAACACGGGGTAGTGAACAGTGAAGAGCATTACGTGCTGGGCGTACTAAGAGGAGAGCTCCCACGACTGGCTTTCTCTGCCTGTAGAACACAAAGCACAAAGCACAGTGAGGCGAAACACACCTGGCTCTTATTTCGCATGAGCTGCTATTCTGTTTTGTTGTGGGCTGTAAATAACAACTCCCATCATGCATCACTCTTTTATCCTCCAAACAGCTGGCAACCTGGGACGCTGGCCGCTCCACCCGCTCCGCTCGTCGCTCGCAAAGATTAGCATCTATTTGGCGAGGGGGCGTTGGTGAAAACTAGATCAAGTGTAGTTAGGTTGTATCATTTGTTCTTGGACTCGTTGGTGAAGGCTTCTGTTGATGAGTTCCACCTATTAAGAGACATGTGACCATGCAGACCAGCCCAGGCCTAAACCACCACCACCACAACCAGCACTGTAATGTAACCCACAGGATCACGTTAACATAAGTCTGCTCAGAGCAGAGCGGACTAGAGCAAGCTGTGCTTTATGATTTCCATAACTTGGCTGAATGGCATCCAAACAGTGGCTTATTTTTTTCGTTCGGAGCAAGTGGGTCTTAGTCATTTTGTTTGGAGCAAGTGGGTCGGAGTCATTTTGTTCGGAGCAAGTGGGTCTTAGTCATTTCGTTCGGAGCAAGTGGGTCTTAGTCATTTCGTTCAGAGCAAGTGGGTCTGAGTCATTTTGTTCGGAGCAAGTGGGTCTTAGTCATTTTGTTCGGAGCAAGTGGGTCTTAGTCATTTTGTTCGGAGCAAGTGGGTCTTAGTCATTTTGTTCGGAGCAAGTGGGTCTTAGTCATTTTGTTCGGAGCAAGTGGGTCTTAGTCATTTTGTTCGGAGCAAGTGGGTCTTAGTCATTTTGTTCGGAGCAAGTGGGTCTGAGCCATTTCGTTCGGAGCAAGTGGCTCTGTGGGCAGTTGTGAAACAGCTGACAGAAAGAAAAATAAATGCACATTTGGAGTGGTCCTCCTTCTCCCAAGGCTGGCGATACATTCCAAATGGCACCCTATTCCCTATATAGTGCACTACTTTAGACTAGAGCCCCATGGGTCCTGGTTAAAAGTAGTGCACTATATAGGGAACAGGGAGCCATTTGGGACATAGGGTGGCTGAAAAAAATAGAACTGGAAGGACCACAAGGACAAAATAACAGATAATGAGAAACAAGGAACAGACAAACTGTCGCAGAAATGTTGGAATTCAAACCCAGCGACCAACAACATGCACGAGATGCGAGAGCAAGAGAGTCAGTGAGTATGCTGGTAGTCCTGAGCTGCCTCTGTATGTCTGTGTCGGAGGGAGTAGGAGTAAGAGTGGGAGCATCTGCAGAAGATGAAAGGGCTGGCAGGCCCCTGGAGGACTCCACCATTCCCAGCCTCCTCCCTCCCCGGAGATTCACAGCACAGCCAGAGAAGAAGAATTAGGCCAGCTCTAATCTATACCCTCACAATGTGACAAACTGTCTCTGACTAGCTAATGTACACACTCAGTGGGAAAGACAGAAACTTTCAGCAAAGGCATAGTTAGGTGTGTCGGTATGGTCTAATGGTAGTGCTGCCAACTCCTAGTTAGGTGTGTCGGTATGGTCTAGTGGTAGTGCTGCCAACTCCTAGTTAGGTGTGTCTGAGTATGGTCTAGTGGTAGTGCTGCCAACTCCTAGTTAGGTGTGTCGGTATGGTCTAATGGCAGTGCTGCCAACTCCTAGTTAGGAGTGTCTGGGTATGGTCTAGTGGTAGTGCTGCCAACTCCTAGTTAGGTGTGTCTGAGTATGGTCTAGTGGTAGTGCTGCCAACTCCTAGTTAGGAGTGTCTGAGTATGGTCTAATGGTAGTGCTGCCAACTCCTAGTTAGGAGTGTCTGAGTATGGTCTAATGGTAGTGCTGCCAACTCCTAGTTAGGAGTGTCTGAGTATGGTCTAGTGGTAGTGCTGCCAACTCCTAGTTAGGAGTGTCTGAGTATGGTCTAGTGGTAGTGCTGCCAACTCCTAGTTAGGAGTGTCTGGGTATGGTCTAGTGGTAGTGCTGCCAACTCCTAGTTAGGAGTGTCTGAGTATGGTCTAATGGTAGTGCTGCCAACTCCTAGTTAGGAGTGTCTGAGTATGGTTTAATGGTAGTGCTGCCAACTCCTAGTTAGGTGTGTCTGAGTATGGTCTAGTGGTAGTGCTGCCAACTCCTAGTTAGGAGTGTCTGAGTATGGTCTAATGGTAGTGCTGCCAACTCCTAGTTAGGAGTGTCTGAGTATGGTCTAATGGTAGTGCTGCCAACTCCTAGTTAGGAGTGTCTGAGTATGGTCTAGTGGTAGTGCTGCCAACTCCTAGTTAGGAGTGTCTGGGTATGGTCTAGTGGTAGTGCTGCCAACTCCTAGTTAGGAGTGTCTGAGTATGGTCTAATGGTAGTGCTGCCAACTCCTAGTTAGGAGTGTCTGAGTATGGTTTAATGGTAGTGCTGCCAACTCCTAGTTAGGTGTGTCTGAGTATGGTCTAGTGGTAGTGCTGCCAACTCCTAGTTAGGAGTGTCTGAGTATGGTCTAATGGTAGTGCTGCCAACTCCTAGTTAGGAGTGTCTGAGTATGGTCTAATGGTAGTGCTGCCAACTCCTAGTTAGGAGTGTCTGAGTATGGTCTAGTGGTAGTGCTGCCAACTCCTAGTTAGGTGTGTCTGAGTATGGTCTAGTGGTAGTGCTGCCAACTCCTAGTTAGGTGTGTCTGAGTATGGTCTAATGGTAGTGCTGCCAACTCCTAGTTAGGAGTGTCTGGGTATGGTCTAATGGTAGTGCTGCCAACTCCTAGTTAGGAGTGTCTGGGTATGGTCTAATGGTAGTGCTGCCAACTCCTAGTTAGGAGTGTCTGAGTATGGTCTAGTGGTAGTGCTGCCAACTCCTAGTTAGGTGTGTCTGAGTATGGTCTAGTGGTAGTGCTGCCAACTCCTAGTTAGGAGTGTCTGAGTATGGTCTAATGGTAGTGCTGCCAACTCCTAGTTAGGAGTGTCTGAGTATGGTCTAGTGGTAGTGCTGCCAACTCCTAGTTAGGAATGCCTGAGTATGGTCTAATGGTAGTGCTGCCAACTTCTAGTTAGGTGTGTCTGAGTATGGTCTAGTGGTAGTGCTGCCAACTCCTAGTTAGGAGTGTCTGAGTATGGTCTAGTGGTAGTGCTGCCAACTCCTAGTTAGGTGTGTCTGAGTATGGTCTAGTGGTAGTGCTGCCAACTCCTAGTTAGGTGTGTCTGAGTATGGTCTAATGGTAGTGCTGCCAACTCCTAGTTAGGAGTGTCTGGGTATGGTCTAATGGTAGTGCTGCCAACTCCTAGTTAGGAGTGTCTGGGTATGGTCTAATGGTAGTGCTGCCAACTCCTAGTTAGGAGTGTCTGAGTATGGTCTAGTGGTAGTGCTGCCAACTCCTAGTTAGGTGTGTCTGAGTATGGTCTAGTGGTAGTGCTGCCAACTCCTAGTTAGGAGTGTCTGAGTATGGTCTAATGGTAGTGCTGCCAACTCCTAGTTAGGAGTGTCTGAGTATGGTCTAGTGGTAGTGCTGCCAACTCCTAGTTAGGAATGCCTGAGTATGGTCTAATGGTAGTGCTGCCAACTTCTAGTTAGGTGTGTCTGAGTATGGTCTAGTGGTAGTGCTGCCAACTCCTAGTTAGGAGTGTCTGGGTATGGTCTAGTGGTAGTGCTGCCAACTCCTAGTTAGGTGTGTTTGGGTATGGTCTAGTGGTAGTGCTGCCAACTCCCGACCACACATGCCCGCTGGCGAGGTTATGAATACCGCCTCAGTCCCTTCTCTCCGTCTTCCTCTGAATCCCGCCTCGGTCCCTTCTCTTCGTCTTCCTCTGTATCTGAATACCGCCTTGGTCCCTACTCTCAGTCTTCCTCTGAATCTGAATCCCACCTCGGTCCCTTCTCTCAGTCTTCCTCTGTATCTGAATACCGCCTTGGTCCCTACTCTCAGTCTTCCTCTGAATCTGAATCCCGCCTCGGTCCCTTCTCTCCGTCTTCCTCTGAATCCCGCCTCGGTCCCTTCTCTTCGTCTTCCTCTGTATCTGAATACCGCCTCGGTCCCTTCTCTCCATCTTCCTCTGTATCTGAATACCGCCTCGGTCCCTTCTCTCCATCTTCCTCTGTATCTGAATACCGCCTCGGTCCCTTCTCTCCGTCTTCCTCTGAATCCCGCCTCGGTCCCTTCTCTCCATCTTCCTCTGTATCTGAATACCGCCTCGGTCCCTTCTCTCCGTCTTCCTCTGAATACCGCCTCGGTCCCTTCTCTCCATCTTCCTCTGTATCTGAATACCGCCTCGGTCCCTTCTCTCCGTCTTCCTCTGAATCCCGCCTCGGTCCCTTCTCTTCGTCTTCCTCTGTATCTGAATACCGCCTCGGTCCCTTCTCTCCATCTTCCTCTGAATCCCGCCTCGGTCCCTTCTCTCCATCTTCCTCTGAATCCCGCCTCGGTCCCTTCTCTCCATCTTCCTCTGAATCCCGCCTCGGTCCCTTCTCTCCATCTTCCTCTGTATCTGAATACCGCCTCGGTCCCTTCTCTCCATCTTCCTCTGTATCTGAATACCGCCTCGGTCCCTTCTCTCCGTCTTCCTCTGTATCTGAATCCCGCCTCGGTCCCTTCTCTCCGTCTTCCTCTGAATCCCGCCTCGGTCCCTTCTCTCCGTCTTCCTCTGAATCCCGCCTCGGTCCCTTCTCTCCGTCTTCCTCTGAATCCCGCCTCGGTCCCTTCTCTCCATCTTCCTCTGTATCTGAATCCCGCCTCGGTCCCTTCTCTCCGTCTTCCTCTGAATCCCGCCTCGGTCCCTTCTCTCCGTCTTCCTCTGAATCCCGCCTCGGTCCCTTCTCTCCGTCTTCCTCTGAATACCGCCTCGGTCCCTTCTCTCCATCTTCCTCTGTATCTGAATACCGCCTCGGTCCCTTCTCTCCGTCTTCCTCTGAATCCCGCCTCGGTCCCTTCTCTCCATCTTCCTCTGTATCTGAATACCGCCTCGGTCCCTTCTCTCCATCTTCCTCTGTATCTGAATACCGCCTCGGTCCCTTCTCTCCGTCTTCCTCTGAATCCCGCCTCGGTCCCTTCTCTCCGTCTTCCTCTGAATCTCGCCCCCTTCTCTTCGTCTTCCTCTGTATCTGAATACCGCCTCGGTCCCTTCTCTCCGTCTTCCTCTGTATCTGAATCCCGCCTCGGTCCCTTCTCTCCGTCTTCCTCTGTATCTGAATACCGCCTCGGTCCCTTCTCTCCGTCTTCCTCTGAATCTCGCCCCCTTCTCTTCGTCTTCCTCTGTATCTGAATACCGCCTCGGTCCCTTCTCTCCGTCTTCCTCTGTATCTGAATCCCGCCTCGGTCCCTTCTCTCCGTCTTCCTCTGAATCCCGCCTCGGTCCCTTCTCTCCGTCTTCCTCTGAATCCCGCCTCGGTCCCTTCTCTCCGTCTTCCTCTGAATACCGCCTCGGTCCCTTCTCTCCATCTTCCTCTGTATCTGAATACCGCCTCGGTCCCTTCTCTCCGTCTTCCTCTGAATCCCGCCTCGGTCCCTTCTCTCCGTCTTCCTCTGTATCTGAATCCCGCCTCGGTCCCTTCTCTCCATCTTCCTCTGAATCCCGCCTCGGTCCCTTCTCTCCGTCTTCCTCTGAATACCGCCTCGGTCCCTTCTCTCCATCTTCCTCTGTATCTGAATCCCGCCTCGGTCCCTTCTCTCCGTCTTCCTCTGAATCCCTCCTCGGTCCCTTCTCTCCGTCTTCCTCTGAATACCGCCTCGGTCCCTTCTCTCCGTCTTCCTCTGTATCTGAATCCCGCCTCGGTCCCTACTCTCCGTCTTCCTCTGAATCCCGCCTCGGTCCCTTCTCTCCGTCTTCCTCTGTATCTGAATACCGCCTCGGTCCCTTCTCTCCATCTTCCTCTGTATCTGAATCCCGCCTCGGTCCCTACTCTCCGTCTTCCTCTGAATCCCGCCTCGGTCCCTACTCTCCGTCTTTTTTATTTATTTCACCTTTATTTAACCCGGTAGGTCAGTTGAGAACAAGTTCTCATTTACAACTGCGACCTGGCCAAGATAAAGCAAAGCAGTGCGACACAAACAACAACACAGAGTTACACATGGAATAAAGAAACGTACAGTCAATAACACAATAGAAAAGTCTATATACAGTGTGTGCAAATGAAGTAAGATTAGGGAGGTAAGGCAATAAATAGGCCATAGTGGCGAAATAATTACAATTTAGCAATTAAACATTGGAGTGATAGATGTGCAGAAGATGAATGTGCAAGTAGAGATACTGGGTTGCAAAAGTGAAAAAAATTATAATAATAACAATATGGGGATGAGGTAGTTGAATGGGCTATTTAAAGATGGGTACAATGATCTGTAAGCTGCTTTGACAGCTGGTGCTTAAAGTTAGTGAGGGAGATATGAGTCTCCAGCTTCAGTGATTTTTGCAGTTTGTTCCAGTCATTGGCAACAGAGAACTGGAAGGAAAGGCAGCCAAAGGAGGAATTGGCTTTGGGGATGACCAGTGAAATATACCTGCTGGAGAGCATGCTACGGGTGGGTGTTGCTATGGTGACCAGTGAGCTGAGATAAGGCGGGGCTTCACCTAGCAAAGACTTATAGATTACCTGGAGCCAGTGGGTTTGGCGACGAATATGAAGCGAGGGCCAGCCAACGAGAGCATACAGGTCGCAGTGGTGGGTAGTATATGGGGCTTTGGTGACAAAACGGATGGCACCATGATAGACTGCATCCAATTTGCTGAGTAGAGTGTTGGAGGCTATTTTGTAAATGAAATCGCAGAAGTCAAGGATCGGTAGGATAGTCAGTTTTACGAGGGTATGTTTGGCAGCATGAGTGAAGGATGCTTTGTTGCGAAATAGGAAGCCGATTCTAGATCTAATTTTGGATTGGAGATGCTTAATGTGAGTCTGGAAGGAGAGTTTACAGTCTAACCAGACACTTAGAATATGTGGACAACTACAAATACCTAAGTCAGAACCGTCCAGAATAGTGATGCTAGACGGGTGGGCAGATGCGGGCACGGAAGAAGTGTTGTGTGGCATTGAAGCTCGTCTGGAGGTTAGTTAACAGTGTCCAAAGGGCCAGAAGTATACAAAATGGTGTCGTCTGCGTAGAGGTGGATCAGAGAATCACCAGCAGCAAGAGCGACATCATTGATGTATAGAGAAAAGAGTCAGCCCGAGAATTGAACCCTGTGGCTCCCCCATAGAGACTGCCAAAGGTCCGGACAACAGGCCCTCCGATTTGACACACTGAACTCTGTCTGAGAAGTAGTTGGTGGACCAGGCGAGGCAGTTATTTGAGAAACCAAGGCTGTTGAGTCTGCCGATAAGAATGCAGTGGTTGACAGAGTCGAAAGACTTGGCCAGGTCGATGAATACGGCTGCACAGTATTGTATTTTATCGATTGCGGTGGGATGCGGTGGGATTCGAAATGGTCGGTGATCTGTTTGTTAACTTGGCTTTCAAAGACCTTAGAAAGGCAGGGTAGGATAGATATAGGTCTGTAACAGTTTGGGTCTAGGGTGTCTTGGCAGCTTTCCAATCTTTGGGGATCTCAGACGATACGAAAGAGAGGTTGAACAGGCTAGTAATAGAGGTTGCAACAATTGCGGCGGATCATTTTAGAAAGAGAGGGTCCAGATTGTCTAGCCCAGCTGATTTGTAGGGGTCCAGATTTTGCAGCTCTTCCAGAACATCAGCTATCTGGATTTGGGTGAAGGAGAAATGGGGGAGGCTTGGGCAAGTTGCTGTGGGGGTTGCAGAGCTGTTGACCGGGGTAGGGGTAGCCAGGTGGAAAGCATGGCCAGCCGTAGAAAAATGCTTATTGAAATTCTCAATTATCGTGGATTTATCGGTGGTGACAGTGTTTCCTAGCCTCAGTGCAGTGAGCAGCTGGGAGGAGGTGCTCTTATTCTCCATGGACTTTACAGTGTCCCAGAACTTTTTTGAGTTTGTGCTACAGGATGCACATTTCTGTTTGAAAAAGCCAGCCTTAGCATTCCTAACTGCCTGTGTATATTGGTTCCTAACTTCCCTGAAAAGTTGCATATCGCGGGGGCTATTCGATGCTAGTGCAGAACGCCACAGGATGTTTTTGTGCTGGTCAAGGGCAGTCAGGTCTGGAGTGAGCCATGGGCTATATCTGTTCCTGTTTTTTTTTTATTGAATGGGGCATGCTTATTTAAGATGGTGAGGAAAGTCTTCCTCTGTATCTGAATACTGCCTCAGTCCCTACTCTCCGTCTTCCTCTGTATCGGTCACCCTCTCTACCTTCCGACTGCCACTGTGCATAAACAATAAAATCCACAAAATATACAAGATTTAAAAGAAAAAAGGTTTGTTAGTTAATTAACTTCTTATGACTGGGGGCAGTATTGAGTAGCTTGGATGAATAAGGTGCCCAGAGTAAACTGCCTGCTACTCAGTCCCAGAAGCTAAGATATGCATATTATTAGTATATTTGGGTAGAAAACACTCTGAAGTTTCTAAAACTGTTTGAATGATGTCTGTGAGTATAACAGAATTCATATGGCACGCAAAAACCTGAGAAGATATCCAACCAGGAAGTGGGAAATCTGAGGTTTGAGGTTTTTCAACTCATCGCCTATCGAATATACAGTGGGATATTGGTCATATTTCACGTCTTAAGGCTTCCACTAGATGTCAACAGTTTTTAGAACCTTGTTTGATGCTTCTACTGTGAAGGAGGGGGGAATGAGGGCTCTTTGAGTCAGGGGTCTGGCAGAGTGCCATGAGCTGACCACGCGCGTTCACGTGAGAGTTAGCTTGCGTTCCATTGCATTTCTGAAGACAAAGGAATTCTCCGGTTGAAACTTTATTGAAGATTTATGATAAAAAGATCCTAAAGATTGATTCTATACATCGTTTGACATGTTTCTACGGACTGTAACGGAACTTTTGGACTTTGTCTGCTCGCGCCTCATGAATATGGATTACTGGGCAAAACGTGCAAACAAAAAGGAGGTATTTGGACATAAATGACGTACTTTATCGAACAAATCAAACATTTATTGTGGAACTGCGATTCCTGGGAGTGCATTCTGATGAAGATCCTCAAAGGTAAGTGAATATTTATAACGCTATTTCTGACTTCTGTTGACTCCAACATGGCGAATATCTGTATGGTTGGTTTTGGTGTCTGAGCGCTATACTCAGATTATTGCATGGTGTGCATTTTCCGTAAAGTTTTTTTGAAATCTGACACAGCGGTTGCATTAAGGAGAAGTATATCTCTAATTCTGTGCTTAACACTTGTATCTTATATTAAAGTTTATGATGACTATTTCTGTAAATTGATGTGGCTCTCTGCAAAATCACCGGATGTTTTGGGAGCAAAACATTACTGAACGTAACGCGCCAATGTAAACTGAGATTTTTGGATATAAATATGCACTTTATCGAACAAAACATGCATGTATTGTGTAACATGAAGTCCTATGAGTGTCATCTGATGAAGATCATCAAAGGTTAGTGATTAATTTTATCTCTATTTCTGCTTTTTGTGACTCCTCTCTTTGGCTGGAAAAATGGCTGTGTTTTTCTGTGAGTAGGTGCAGACCTAACATAATAATTTGTTGTGCTTTCGTCGTAAAGCCTTTTTGAAATCGAACACTGTGGTGGGATTAACAACACGCTTATCTTTAAAATGGTGTAAAATACTTCTATGTTTGAGGAATTTTAATTATGGGATTTCTGTTGTTTTGAATTTGGCGCCCTGCACTTTCACTGGCTGTTGTCATATCGATCCCGTTAACGGGATCCCAGCCATAAGAAGTTTTAAGATCCCTACATGGCACTTCCAGATTGGGTGCTTTACTCAGACTTGGTCCCCCGGGTTCACCGTCTCAACTGCGCCAAGCGCATTCAAATAAATGCACTCAAATACATATACTCAAAAAGTATATGTAATACTAGTAGATACCATAGACTTCAAGTCATTGTGCTAACGCTAGTTGGCTTCTTTCATACTGGACTGGATGCAGAGACATAAAAATGGTATCCCTGAGTTCATCTGACTCTCGGGAAGTAAATAAAGGGCATCATTGTCTAAATCCTGAAGTATCTCTTTAATGTGCAGAAATACCTTGCACTGTATGTACTGCATAACACCTAGACAGCTTTACTATGGGACTGCATTACAATGCTGCAGTTGTGGGAATCAGGCCAACCCCCATGCAGACAGACACACTGATAAATCAGCCTTTATTGTCCTTGAGAGGGAACTATCAACACACTCCCCAATAAGCCTGCAACACTAACGTGTGTGTGTGTGTGTGTGTGTGTGTGTGTGTGTGTGTGTGTGTGTGTGTGTGTGTGTGTGTGTGTGTGTGTGTGTGTGTGTGTGTGTGTGTGTGTGTGTGTGTGTGTGTGTGTGTGTGTGTGTGTGTGTGTGTGTGTGTGTGTGTGTGTGTGTGTGTGTGTGTGTGTGTGTGTGTGTGTGTGTGTATATATGGGTTAACAAAGCAGATGGGAGACAAGATACAAATTACCTCCCAAAGTTTGAACAAAAATATTTGATTTCATTCTTTTTAATTCCATTTCGGATACGACGCATCATTAATTGAGCTCGGCTTCCAGCCAATTACCGGTTAGTAATGTGGCTTCTATCAGAAACGTTCATTGAGCTTTTTGTGTGTAGAGTGGCTGACATTTCAGACACAGGATATTATCGTACGTTTTAAAACAAAAATAAAACAACATTTCTCCCCAAAAATTATACAAAATCAACAAATGTTTATAGACGCTTAGATGAGGTCATTATGACTCAAGAAAAAACCACTCTCACTACCCCAAAAGCTTTCAATAGCCCAAACTAAATTAATCAACATACAGTGCCTTCGGAAAGCATTCAGACCTCTTGACTTTTTTTACATTTTGTTACGTTACAGCTTTATTCTAAAGTGGATTAAATAAGAAAAACTCATCAATATACACACAATACACCATTATGACAAAGTGAAAACAGGTTTTTAGAAATGTTTGCAAATGTATTAAAAATAAAAAACAGAAATACCTTATTTACATAAGTATTCAGACCCTTTGCTATGAGACTCGAAATTGAGCTCAGGTGCATCCTGTTTCCATTGATCATCCTTGATGTTTCTACAACTTGATTGGAGTCCACCCTGTGGTAAATTTATTTGATTGGACATGATTTGGAAAGGCACACACCTGTCTATATAAGGTCCCACAGTTGACAGTGCATGTCAGAGTAAAAACCAAGCCATGAGGTCGAAGGAATTGTCCGTAGAGCTCCGAGACAGGATTGTGTCGAGGCACAGATCTGGGGAAGGGTACCAAAAAAGTGAAGGTCCCCAAGAACACAGTGGCCTCCATCATTCTTAAACGGAAGAAGTTTGGAACCACCAAGACTCTCCCTAGAGCTGGCCGCCCGGCCAAACTGAGCCACTCCTCAGTAAAAGGCACATGCCTGCTTGGAGTTTGTCAAAAGGCACCTAAAGGACTCAGACCATGAGAACAAGATGCTCTGGTCTGATGAAACCAAGATTGAATGCTTTGGCCTGAATGCCAAGCGTCACGTCTGGAGGAAACCTGGCACCATCCCTACGGTGAAACATGGTGGTGGCAGAATCATGCTGTGGGGATGTTTATCTGCGGCAGGGACTGGGAGACTAGTCAGGATCGAGGCAAAGATGAACGGAGCAAAGTACAGAGAGATCCTTGATGATAACCTGCTCCAGAGCGCTCAGGACCTCAGACTGGGGTGAAGGTTCACCTTCCAACAGGACAACAACCCTAAGCACACAGCCAAGACAACACAGGAGTGGCTTTGGGACAAGTCTCTGAATTTCCATGAGTGGCCTGTAAGGCTGTAAACTAACAAAATGTGGAAACGGTCATTGTATATAAAATAAAGACAGTGATAACATATTTTCAAATGTAGTCATTTGATTTAATAAGCTAAAGTACTATTGATTGAGAAAGTAGATCAGATGCAGCTCCTCAAAAATGTTTAGCCATAGAATGCATTCATTTTCAGGTTCTACTAGTTGTGAAACTGGGTGCACTGGGTTAAATTGTGATTAAAATAGGTTTGGAATGTGAGTGAGTGAGTGAGTGAGTGAGTGAGTGAGTGAGTGAGTGAGTGAGTGAGTGAGTGAGTGAGTGAGTGAGTGAGTGAGTGAGTGAGAGAGAGAGAGAGAGAGAGAGAGAGAGAGAGAGAGAGAGAGAGAGAGAGAGAGCATGAGAAAACATAGAGATAATTACTTGACACATCGGAAAGAATACAAAAAAAACAGAGCAAACTAGAATGCCATTTGGCCCTAAACAGAGAGTACACACTGGCAGAATACCTGACCACTGTGACTGACCCAAACTTAAGGAAAGCTTTGATTATGTACAGACTCAGTGAGTTTAGCCTTGCTATTGAGAAAGGCATCCATAGGCAGACCTGGCTCTCAAGAGAAGACAGGCTATATGCACACTGCCCACAAAATGAGGTGGAAACTGAGCTGCACTTCCTAACCTCCTGCCAAATGTATGACCATATTAAAGACACATATTTCCCTCAAATTAAACAGATCCACAAAGAATTGGGTGGAATATCACAGTATAGCATCACAGCAGCAAGATGTGTGACCTTTTGCAAAAAGAAAAGGGCAACCAGTAAATAACAAACACCATTGTAAATAAAACCCATATTTATGTTAATTTATTTTCCTTTTTGTACTTTAACTATTTGCACATAATATGACATTTGGTGCCAGGACAACAACCTCTCCCTCAACGTGATCAAGACAAAGGAGATGATTGTGGACTACAGGAAAAGGAGGACTGAGCACGCCCCCATTCTCATCGACAGGGCTTTAGTGGAGCAGGTTGAAAGCTTCAAGTTCCTTGGGGTCCAAGCACATCAAGACAGTTGTGAAGAGGGCATGACAAAACCTATTCCCCCTCAGGAGACTGAACAGATTTGGCATTGGTCCTCAGATCCTCAAATGGTTCTACTTCTGCACCATCGAGAGCATCCTGACTGCTCGGCCTCCAACCGCAAGGCACTACAGAGGGTAGTGCGTACGGCCCAGTACATCACTGGGGCCAAGCTTCCTGCCATCCAGGACCTCTATACCAGGCGGTGTCAGAGGATAGCCCCAGTGATGTGAACTGCTGACTGCTGATAACTTTCAGATGATTGTTGACACATCAACCAGGATTAAGGGGCAGGGCAATTTCTGACATTCTGGTTTTTGGCCCTGATGGAGACTTGGATCACCTAGGAGAACACTGCTAATCCAGCTGCTTTTTCGTCATCTGACTGCATTTTTTCTCATAGTCCGAGAGCATCTGGTCATCACGGTGGTGGCACAGGGCTACTCATTTCTCCTAAATTTAGATTTTCTATTTTCTCCCTCTCTCACCTGTCCATCTCCTCTTTTGAAATCCATGCTGTCACTGTCATTTCTCCACTCAAGCTTAACATTGTTGTCATCTATCGCCTACCCGGTGCCCTTAGAGAGTTCCTCAGTGAGCTTGACACCTTGATAAGCTGATTGGCTGATGTTAAAAGGGATTTATAAATACATTTGATTCATAAATAAATTTGATTGATAAGCTCATTTCCTGACAATGGTTCACCCCTCTTCGTACTGGGCGACTTCAACCTCCCGACATCTGCCTTCGATTAATTTTTTCCCCCCTCCTCGCCTCTTTTGACCTGACCCTTTCCCAGTCCCGTCCCTCTCAATACGCTTGACCTCATCTTTCCTAGAGGCTGTTCGCCTACTAATCTCACGACAACCCCCCTCCAGGTCTCTGATCACTACTTTGGTTCATTTTCTGTCTCCATTTTCTCCAACCCTAGCCACTCTCAGCCCCTACCCAGATGGTCATATGCAGTCGCAATCTTCGCTCTCTCTCTCCTCTTGTATCCTATCATCTCTCCCTTCTGCTAAATCCTCCTCCATCCTGTCTCCTGATTCTGCCTCTTCAACCCTACTCTCCTCCCTTTCCGCATCATATGACTCACACTGTCCCCTTTCCTCCCGGCTGGCTCGGCCCTCCCCTCCTGCTCCGTGGCTGAGTGACTGTGACGCCCCCTCCCTGCTCTGTCTACTGGGTTCTGCTGTGTTTACTTCCTGCAGGAGATTGGTGGGCGGAGTAGGAGAGGGGGGCAGAGCTGGGAGGGTCGTCAGTGCTGATGGGGCACACCTGTGAAAGCTCAGCTGTGGCATAAAGCCACTGTTTCCCCCATTCAACAAGAGATTCTTCTCTCCATGCATACCTTTGGTTGTTTTGTTGTGGCTTTGGCATGTGACACCTAATTTACTGACCTTCATGCCTCATCTGATTATTGTTGTGAGTGTTTATTTATTTATGGAATAAATTCATTTTGTTATTCCTTTACTCAGTGTGTGGTTTCCCATTGTTTGTTACAATCTTGAGCCAGGTTGTAACAGTGACTCATTGCGAGCTTACAGAACAGGGCTGCGGGCAGCTAAGCGAAAATGGAGGAAAACGAAACTTCTGGAGGACCTATCATCCTTTCACTCCCACCTCTCTACATTCTCTTCCTCTTTATCCACTTCTAAAGCCTCATTCTATCACTCTCAATTTCAAGCTTCTGCCTCTAACCCTAGGAAACTCTTTCTCACCTTGAAATGAAAAAAAAGAACAATACTTATTAACAATAATAATGTCAACTATTGTCTAGTAATAATAATGATAAAATAAAAAGACTTACATTAACAACACACAAAAGTTGTACAACTACTAATAGGACTACCACTAATAAAAACTACTGTTACAACTATTAAAACTAAGTACCTATAATATATACATCTATATATACAAATATCTTCACATGGTGATGTTTCTATTAGTTATTATATAGTTATTATATATAAATGCAGAGGATGCGCACAGTGCAACAATATGATGAAGTGTCAATATTTCTGTCACCCACACACAGGAAAAAGGTTCCAAATAAATGACATTATTACGTGTTCCACCACCCATGTTATTTACATTATTAAATGTCCATGTGGGCTCTGTTATGTCGGTAAAACCACCCGCTCTCTCAAACAGAGAATTAGTGAACATAAAAGTTCAATCAGGAGAAACGACAGGGATTATCCAGTCGCTGTACATTTCAATGACATGAAGCATGACATTTCCACCTTTAGATTTTGTGGCATAGAGAAAGTTAAGATATCAGACAGGGGAGGTGATATTAATAATACTCTGAGTAAAAGAGAATGTTTTTGGATTTTCACCCTCCAGACATTGTTTCCAAAAGGACTTAATGATGAAATGCCTTTGTATGTTATGCTGTGAATTGGAACATGAAATGTGTGTCTCTTGTAGATTATTCTGACGTTTTTCATATGATGTACCCAATGACTAATGAACTTGCTATGTCCTCATTGAGATTATACAGAAGTGTTCAATACGCCTTATTTATACACTTTTGTAATATTTATGAAATGCACATTGTTATATTTGGTAGCACTTATTTATTTTCCTTTGCCTCCAACCCCCTTCGATGTGTAGAACGGATGTGGGTGGAGCCAGGTCTACATAAGGGTGCAACTTTCAAAAAAATCCCAAAAGCTCTGACGAAGGCCGTGTGGCCGATACGTAAGCTTATTAAATATCGGTGATACTATCAAGAGCAGTGTGCGGTTTCCTTTTCCTTCATCTTGTTCAATTGATGCCATGCACCTGCAAATAAGATTGCTCAGATGTGCGAGTGCCTTTTTGAATTAGTTATTATATAGTAAAATACATCTGAGTTTGTGCGGCTTTTCCGTCCTGACTGTGTTCGTGTCATTAAAAAAAGAAGCCACAAAAAGAGCCGTGAACAGATCAAACCAGACTTAGGGGTAAACTAAGCACTGTACTGGTTGCTAGGTTCTTCTGTATGTTGTTCTTGGTCTCATGGCAATGAAGTCGGCCATTAAGCAAAAAAGGTATGCAGCTTGGAGATAAGCAGGCTCGTCCTTTGTCAGGTTTAGGTTTTGTGCTATTTATTTATAGCTAATCAATGTGGGAGGAAACATATGGCCAGTTAGAGAACCTCATGTAGTTAAATAGCCTCAGAGGCTTCAGAAACTATGTGTTTGCATCCAGATGGGAAGATTAGCAAGGTACACGACAGACTGGTGTGACCACTTTGTTGTTTGAGTACCGTCGATAAGTCAGTCAACGCTAAAAGAAGAAATATATTACGTAAGTAAATACAGGGTTTTAGAAAGAAAGCAGTGACAAAAGTTCTGTTCAATGAGCCATTACAGATACGGGCTATGATGTCACCCTGCTAATTGTGTGTTGATGATTGAGTGAAGTGAAGGGGGTGTATGTTCAGTCCCCTATAGTGAAGGGGGTGTATGTTCAGTGCTGTCATCGGTTGCATCCAAAATGGCACCCTATTCTCTATATAGTGCACTACTTTTGACCAGAGCCCTATTGGCCCTGGTCCCTATAGGTCCTAGTCAAAAGTAGCGTACTATACAGAGAATGGGGTATATGTTCAGTGCCATCATATTGCTCACCGCCTGTTGAGATAGATGGTCAGTCTCACATTGGGGCCAGCGGTGTGTTTGTTCGGCTCCTCGGTGCTCTGTCTGTCCTCTGGCTGCTCTCTAACAGGGGTTTACGTCCTGCTGTACGAGGCCCACCAGTCTGAATCATGGTCTTCACATCTTTAAGCCTGGAGGTGGTGGTGTTATTAGTTTGTCTTTCTGGGGTAACACGGCAGCAGCAGCAGACTCGTTCATCAAGTCTTTAGCTCTCCTCTGAGGAACACAGTCTTATTTTGGAATATCTGGCTGCAAAAAACAAAAACAAGCAATGGCATATTTATTTGAGGACAGCAGTTAGTGGATATCTCAGGATAGTTTTAAGCGTTATTAGTCGTACGTAAGGGATACGCATGGTATTTAACCTTACATCATCCAACCATACGTCATTCAACCAAATGCTTACTTGCAGGTTTCTTCTCGACAATGCAGCAACAATAAGAAATAACAAAGATAAGAATACAAAACAAAGTAAACGGCTCAGTAGAGTTCTTTTTGTTGCATAAGTATAATACAGGTAGGCACAATTTATATTCAAATATTTACACCTGTATTGGGGAAGTGTATAAACTGAGCAGTATAATAAGAGTCTGGTAGCAGCAGCTGTGATGTGTGTGGGTGTGTGTAGCATGAATGTATGTGTGTATATCTGTGTGGGTGTGTGAGTACATGTGTTCTAAGCTAGGGAGAATCAGAGCAGGTGGTCAGTCCAGTTCAACTGCTCAGCAGTCTGATGGCTTGTCAACAGAAACTGGATAGTCATTGGTCAATAATGCTCATCGTCTATAGCTAAAACTCTCACATACACAAAGAAAATGAATTCAGATGCGATAGAGGCAGAACCAACTAATAGACAACAGTGTTTTTATCCAGCTGGAGACACTGTCCAACACAGTGTCCCAAATTATACCTTATTCCCTTAATAGTGCACTACATTTGACCAGGGCACATAGAGCTCTGGTCAAAATAAGTGCATTATATAGGGAATAGAGTGCAATTTGGGAAGCAAAACATGGCTTTAATTGGAACAAATGTCTTCAGTTTCAGCAGATTAATTATAGATATTTGGACTTGAGGACCTGAAAGCCTGGGGACATGCAGTTGATCACGTTGCTGCAAAGTCTCCCGTTAAATAAATGGCACAGCCAGCAGCCTCTACTGCTCAAATTCACTCTACTTTGTATGAGCATTACTCTTCTTCTACCATGATAACATTGTGAACCTCTCTCTGCTCCAAAGCCCATAAAAAGGGAGGCTGAACTCAGTCCCTCCAGGCTTTTGTGGCTGAGATATTTACTATCAAACAGCACGGAGCATCCAAACCAAATTGCATGGAATCTTTAGATCTCTCAGAGGACTGAGGGTTGAAAATATGTTCAAATACTTGACTTTAAAAATCTGTTACACTGGATCACATACAACTCTGGCATATTACTAACAGTTATGTCAATAGAATGTAATATCTTATGGGTTGTCAGGTTGTCATAAGACACTATGATCTAGCATCATTATATTGGACATAAATGTCACATACTATATGCTAATCCAACAGGACAAAACAAAACGGCAGTTGGAACAAACCAACTGAAATGACTCAAGGTGACCTTTTGACCGACTCACCTGGATATCCTTACTCAGGGCGTTGATCCATGCATCCACTGTTTTCTTAATCCTGACTTCCTCTGTGGTGTCCCTGTAACAGAGGAACACATGGAAGCTTTTGCATGCTGGAGCTGCAGCCAACCTCCCTACTTACCAACAGAATGTACACATCCCCCTTCCACACCACATAAAATAAATCACACATACATGCTCTTCCCAGGACACTCAATCACATCAACGTCAACTCATATGACACAGTACTTTAGATCTTCCCATATGAGTTAACAGGAAACAAGACTATTAAGTATGTTTCATTATAACAGTTTACTCAACTAATAGCTCTCTCTCCAATAGTGTCTGTCTATCCATATGAACACATACTTGGTAAGATAATCTAGTACCATAAGAAACCATAATACAGTGGCAAGAAAAAGTATGTGAACCCTTTAGAATTACCTGGATTTCTGCATAAATTGGTCATGAAATTTGATCTGATCTTCATTTAAGTCACAACAACAGACAACCACAGTCTGCTTAAACTAATAACACAAACAATTATAATTGTTCATATCTTTATTGAACACACCGTGTAAACATTCACAGTGCAGGTTGGAAAAAGTATGTGAACCCTTGGATTTAATAACAGGTTGACCCTCCTTTGGCAGCAATAACCTCAACCAAATGTTTTCTGTAGTTGCGGATCAGACCTGCACAACGGTCAGGAGGAATTTTGGACCATTCTTCTTTACAAAACTGCTTCAGTTCAGCAATATTCTTGGGATGTCTGGTGTGAACCACTTTCTTGAGGTCATGCCACAGCATCTCAATCAGGTTGAGGTCAGGACTCTGACTGGGCCACTCCAGAAGGCGTATTTTCTTCTGTTAAAGCCATTCTGTTGTTGATTTACTTCTGTGTTTTGGGTCTTTGTCCTGTTGCCTCACCCAACTTTTGCTGAGCTTCAATGGCGGACAGATAGCCTTATATTCTCCTGCAAAATGTCTTGATAAACTTGGGAATTCATTTTTCCGTTGATGATAGCAAGCTGTCCAGGCCCTGAGGCAGCAAAGCAGCTCCAAACAATAATGTTCCCTCCACCATACTTTATAGTTGGGATGAGGTTTTGATGTCGGTGTGCTGTGCCTTTTTTTCTCCTCGCATAGTGTTGTGTGTTCCTTCCTTCTAAACAACTCAACTTTAGTTTCATCTGTCCACATAATATTTGCCAGTAGCGCCGTGGAACATCCAGGTCCTCTTTTACGAACTTCAGACGTGCAGCAATGTTTTTTTGGACAGCAGTGGCTTCTTCCGTGGTGTTCTCCCATGAACACCATTCTTGTTTAGTGTTTTACGTATTGTATACTCGTCAATAGAGATGTTAGCATGTTCCAGAGATTTCTGTAAGTCTTTAACTGACACTGTAGGATTCTTCTTAACCTCATTGAGCATTCTGCACTGTGCTCTTGCAGTCATCTTTGCAGGACAGCCACTCCTAGGGAGAGTAGCAACAGTGCTGGACTTTCTCCATTTAAAGACAATTTGTCTTACTGTGGACTGATGAACATTAAGGCTTTTAGTGATACTTTTGTAACCCTCTCCAGCTTTATGCAAGTCAACACTTCTTAATCTTAGGGTCTTCTGAGATCTCTTTTGTTCGAGGCATGGTTCAAATCAGGCA
The DNA here is from genome assembly GCF_045679555.1 of Salvelinus alpinus. Lineage (NCBI taxonomy): Eukaryota > Metazoa > Chordata > Actinopteri > Salmoniformes > Salmonidae > Salvelinus > Salvelinus alpinus. The sequence continues at coordinate 18,346,638 of NC_092119.1, forward strand.
ATGCTTCTGCTTCTGAATAGCAAACTCAAGTTCTGTGAGTGTTTTTTATAGGGCAGGGCAGCTCTAACCAACATCTCCAATCTGGTCTCATTGATTGAACTCCAGGTTAGCTGACTCCTGACTCCAATTAGCTTTTGGAGGTCATTAGCCTAGGGGTTCACATACTTTTCCAACCTACACTGTGAATGTTTAAATTATGTACTCAATATAGTCAAGAAAAATACAATAATGTTTATTAGTTTAAGCACACTGTGTTTGTCTATTGTTGTGACAAATTTTATGCAGAAATCCAGGTAATTACAAAGGGTTCACATACTTTTTCATGCCACTGTATATCCCTAATAATACTGTCTGTTACAAATCTATCAATAAGTCATCAACACAACAATTTGCTAGACTTTAGCAACTATGGAAATGAAAGCACCAGAGTGATACAATCAGAGGGTATACTACATTACACAGATCCCTCTCTCTCCTCTCTCCACATTTTGTTGTGTTACAAAGTGGGATTCAAATGTATTCAATTGTCATTTTTTGTCAACGATCTACACAAAATACTTTAATATCAAACTAGAAGAAAAATTCTAACATTTGTTTAAAAAAGTGAATATCTTGATTAGATAAGTATTCAACCCCCTGTGTCAATGCATGTTAGATTCACCTTTGGCAGCGATTACAGCTGTGAGTGTTTCTAGGTAAGTCTAAGAGCGTTGCACACCTGGGTTGTACAATATTTGCACATTATAAATAAATGAAAATTCTTCAAGCTTTGTCACGTTGGTTGATGATGATCATAGCTAGACAGCCATTTTTAAGTCTGTAACTTGGCCACTCAGGAACATTCAAAGTCGCTTTGGTAAGCAACGCTAGTGTATATTTGGTCTTGTGTTTAAGGTTATTGTTTTGTCTGTTGGAAAGCAGACTGAACCAGATTCTCGTCTAGGATTTACTTTTAGTGCCTTATTGCAAACAGGACTCATGTTTTGTAATATTTTTTTATTTTCACTCTGTCAATTAGGTCAGTATTGTGGAGTTACTACAATATGCTTGATCCATCCTCAGTTTCTCCTATCACAGCCATGAAACTCTGTAACTGTTTTAAAGTCACCATTGGCTTCATGGTGAAATCCCTGAGTGATTACCTTCCTCTCCAGTAACTGAGTTAGGAAGGATGCCTGTATCTTTGTAGTGACTGGGTATATTGACACACCATCCAAAGTGTAATTAATAACTTCACCATGCTCAAAGGGATATTTAATGTCAGATTTTTTTTTACCCATCTACCAATAGGTGCTCTTCTTTGTGAGGCATTGGAAAACCTCCCTGGTTTTTGTGGTTGAATCTGTGTTTGAAATTCACTGCTTGACTGAGGGACCTTACAGATAATTGTATGTGTGGGGTACAGAGATGAGGTAGTCATTACAAAATCATGTTATGCACTCTTATTGCACACACTGAGTCCATGGAACTTATTATGTGACTTGTTAAGCAAGTTGTTTTACTCCTGAACTTATTTAGGCTTTCCATAACAAAAGGGGTTGAATACTTTTTGACTCAAGACATTTAAGCTTTTCATTTTTTATTAATTTGTAAAAATATCAAAAATTATAATTCCACTGACATTATGGGGTATTGTGTGTAGGCCAGTGACAATTAAAAATGCAGGCTGTAACACAACAAAATGTGAAAAAGGTCAAGGGGTGTGAATACTTTCTGAACTGTAGCACTATGTCAAAAGCACAGCAAGCTATCCAGACGGAATAAAAGAAAGTGGCTACTGAGGCTTGACAGATGCGTCCCAGCTCAGTGAGGAAAGCCCACCAGGGCTGCTGTGTGTGTGGCAGGTAGCTCCTCATTTGGATACTGAGGGGAGAGTCTCTGTCTCTGGGCAGAAAAATGCCATCTCCATTTCCCTCTCAGATCCTGAGGAGTGAGAGATCTGGTTTCTGCTGTGAGGTGAGCAGCTGGTTGGAGTGGGAGTGTAGAGGAGGGGAGATGAGAAGAGAGTAGAGGGTGGGTAGAGGAGAGGGAGGGTAAAGGAGAGGGAGGGAGGGTAAAGGAGATGGAGGGAGGGTAAATGAGAGTGAGAGAGGGAGGTTAGAGGAGAGGGAGAGGAGAGGGAGGGGAGGGAAGAGGGGAGGAGAGGAAGGGTAGAGGAGAGTAAAGGTGGAGAGGGAGGGAGATGGAGGGGAGAGAGGGAGGGAGGGCAAAGGGGAGGGGAGAGGAAGGGTAGAGGAGAGGAGAGGAAGGGGAGGGGAGAGGAGGGGAGGGGAGAGGGAGCATAGCGTCACACACACAGACAGATGCAAACCTCATTGCAGATGAAGCTACCCTCCATGACTGTGTTAGCTCCAAGCCCTGGTGTCTCTTTGATTCTGTGTCAGTTTGTGATCTGGGATTGATCTGCCTAATCAGGTGCTGCTTCCAGACACTTCAGTTTCATCAGCGCAGCATGTGACCTTCAATAAACTACTTGCTGCAAAAAACACGTATTATTATTCTAGAATGTTGAAAGCCTCCCATATAGTGGCATAACAACACCTTGAATATAGTTTTGTTGTGATAGGTTTGCAATCATGGACAAGCCTATCTACTGCTGCTATAATAGGCATCTTCACAAGATGAAATGTAAAACAAATGTAAATGATAGCTGAAAGTGAAGGCCTGGGAATCATACAGTCAATATGCAACGATTCCTACAGATCGTAGGAAATGGCAAGAGCTAATGATAGTTATTCTGCAGGCATAATATCCCCATTGGAACAGCGTCAGGAAATTCTCTGCAATATGAAAAACAGAAACAGTGTGTCACTGCCTATGGAGGTCTAACAGGGAGAGCACAGACTCAACACAACTCAACACAGAAACTAAAACAGACAAGGCTGCCTGAACCCCTGCCTGGACATTATTTCCTTGAAAAATTCAAACAACTGTCTGTGCCAACTGCCAAGGGTTGTGTACAACTGACTGTCTGCTTCCAATTTACAGACAGGGGAAATCAGGATTAATCTTTAAGCCAGGACAACATTTGTCCAGCAGCAAAATACTGAAGAGGCCAAACAAAAGAAATCAGAGGAATGTGAAGAGAATAAATCGAATAGAAAATCATTTTCGAAGAAGAACAAAAGAGCTGTGGAATGGTGAAAGTAAACCCCTAACTGTAGGAACAGAGATACTGCAGACAGACATTTACATTTTAGTCATTTAGTTCTTATCCAGAGTGACTTACAGGAGAAATTAGGGTTAAGTGACTTGCTCAAGGGCACAATGACATATTTCTCTCTTAGTCGGCTCGGGGATTCGAACCGGCGACCTTTTGGGTTACTGGCCCAATGCTTTTAAGCGCTAGGCTACTTGCGGACCGAGACCCCAGACAGACAGATGCCCCAGACAGACAAGCCCCAGACTGGTGTGGACCAGTGCCAGGACGCCCATCCAAGTGTGTTCTCAATGAACCCATCTGGTGAGATGTAATACAAGTAAACAGAGCACAAACTGTCATGCAGGGATTGAGATGGACGGCACATTTTTGTTTGCAAATGGCTTCATTAATATGTTTTAATATTAATATGTTAAAATTTGTCACAACAATAGACAAACACAGTGTGCTTAAACTAATAAACAAGTCTCTCATTGTTGCTGCTGCAATAGACCACCCTCTGCCCCCAGCTGTGCCCTCGACACCATATGTGAATTGATTGCCCCCCATCTATCTTCCGAGCTCGTGTTACTAGGTGACCTAATCTGGGACATGCTTAACACCCCGGCCATCCTACAATCTAAGCTTGATGACCTCAATCTCAAACAAATTATCAGTGAACCTACCAGGTACAACCCCAAATTCATAAACACGGGCACCCTCATAGATATCATCCTAACTAACTCGCCCTCCAAATACACCTCTGCTGTTTTCAATCAAGATCTCAGCGATCACGGCCTCATTGCCAGCGTCCGTAATGGGTCTGCGACCAAACGACCACCCCTCATCACTGTCAAACGCTCCCTAAAACACTTCTGCGAGCAGGCCTTTATAATCGACCTGGCCGGGGTATCCTGGAATGACATTGACCTCATCCCGTCAGTAGATGATGCCTGGCTATTCTTTAAAAGTGCCTTCCTCACCATCTTAAATAAGCATGCCCCATTCAAAAAATGTAGAACTAGGAATAGATATAGTCCTTGGTTCACTCCAGACCCGTCTGCCCTTGACCAGCACAAAAACATCCTGTGGCGTTCTGCATTAGCATCGAATAGCCCCTGTGATATGCAACTTTTCAGGGAAGTTAGGAACAAATATACACAGGCAGTTAGGAAAGCTAAGGTCAGCTTTTTCAAACAGAAATTTGCATCCTGTAGTACAAACTCAAAAAAGTTCTGGGGCACTGTAAAGTTCATGGAGAATAAGAGCACCTCCTTCCAGCTGCCCACTGCTCTGAGGCTAAGAAACACTGTTACCACCAATAAAACCACTATAATTGAGAATTTCATTAAGCATTTCTCTACGGCTGGCCATGCTTTCCACCTGGCTACCCCGGTCAACTGCCCGGCACCCTCCACAGCAACCCGCCAAAGCTCCCACCATTTCTCCTTCACCCAAATCCAGATAGCTGATCTTCTGAAAGAGCTGCAAAATCTGGACCCCTACAAATCAGCCGGGTTAGACAATCTGGACACTCTCTTTCTAAAATTATCTGCCGAAATTGTTGCAACCCCTATTACTAGCCTGTTCAACCTCTCTTTCGTATCGTCTGAGATTCCCAAAGATTGGAAAGCTGCCGTGGTCATCCCACTCTTCAAAGGGGGTGACACTCTAGACCCAAACTGCTATCCTACCCTGTCTTTCTAAGGTCTTCGAAAGCCAAATTAACATACAGATTACCGACCATTTCGAATCCCACCGTACCTTCTCCGCTATGCAATCTGGTTTCAGAGCTGGTCATGGGTGCACCTCAGCCACGCTCAAGGTCCTAAACGACATCATAACCGCCATCGATAAGAGACATTACTGTGTAGCCGTATTCATCGACCTGGCCAAGGCTTTCGACTCTGTCAATCACCACATTCTTATTGGCAGACTCGACAGCCTTGGTTTCTCAAATGACTGCCTCGCCTGGTTTACCAACTACTTCTCTGATAGAGTTCAGTGTGTCAAATCGGAGGGCCTGTTGTCCGGACCTCTGGCAGTCTCTATGGGGGTGCCACAGGTTCAATCCTCGGGCCGACTCTCTTCTCTGTATACATCAATGATGTCGCTCTTGCTGCTGGTGATTCTCTGATCCACCTCTACGCAGACGACACCATTCTGTATACTTCTGGCCCTTCTTTGGACACTGTGTTAATTAACCTCCAGACAAGCTTCAATGCCAAGAGCTTCAATGCTCTCCTTCCGTGGCCTCCAACTGCTCTTAAATGCAAGTAAAACTAAATGCATGCTATTCAATCGATCACTGCACGCATCTGCCCGCCCGTCCAGCATCACTACTCTGGACGGCTCTGACTTAGAATACATGGACAACTACAAATACCTTGGTGTCTGGTTAGACTGTAAACGCTCCTTCCAGACTCACATTAAGCATCTCCAATCCAAAATTAAATCTAGAATTGGCTTCCTATATCGCAACAAAGCATCCTTCACTCATGCTGCCAAACATACCCTCGTAAAACTGACCATCCTACCGATCCTCGACTTCGGCGATGTCATCTATAAAATAGCCTCCAAAACTCTACTCAACAAATTGGATGCAGTCTATCACAGTGCCATCCATTTTGTCACCAAAGCCCCATACACTACCCACCAATGCGACCTGTACGCTCTCGTTGGTTGGCCCTCGCTTCATACTCGTCGCCAAACCCACTGGCTACAGGTTATCTACAAGTCTCTGCTAGGTAAAGCCCCGCCTTATCTCAGCTCACTGGTCACCATAGCAACACCCACTCGTAGCATGCTCTCAAGCAGATATATCTCACTGGTCACCCCCAAAGCCAATTCCTCCTTTGGTCGCCTTTCCTTACATTTCTCTGCTGCCAATGACTGGAACGAACTGCAAAAATCACTGAAGCTGGAGACTCATATCTCCCTCACTAGCTTTAAGCACCAGCTGTCAGAGCAGATCACTGCACCTGTACATCTATCTACCTCATCCCCATACTCTATTTATGTATTTATCTTGCTCCTTTGCACCCCAGTATCTCTACTTGCACATTCATCTTCTGCACATCTACCATTCCAGTGTTTAATTGCTATATTGTAATTACTTCGCCACCATGGCCTATTTATTGCCTTAACTCCCTTATCTTACCTCATTTGCACTCACTATATATAGACTTTTTTTGTTTTGTTTTTTTCTACTGTATTATTGACTGTATGTTTTGTTTATTCCATGTGTAACTCTGTGTTGTTGTATGTGTCGAATTGCTATGCTTTATCTTGGCCAGGTCGCAGTTGCAAATGAGAACTTGTTCTCAACTAGCCTACCTGGTTAAATAAAGGTGAAATAAATAAAAAATATATATGTTGTGTGGAAATGGACGGCACGCATTAAGTCACACCCCTGCCTCGTTTTGCATTGTCATGCAATACAAATGACTGAATCCATCAACCAACCAAACATCCAGTCACATTTGAGGGTGATGTCAGCGTCAAGCCATCCACTACCGTTCCCTTCTTCTTACCTGAGCATCTGGCAGCCCCATCCCCGTCCCGTGACCTTTTCAATGAAGGAAAATATCAAAGCTATTATGATGTGGGGGGGTGGAGGCAGCTGCATCAATCAGTGTGTTTGTGTTTTCATGCTCTGACATTAGCTCAGAGCTGATTGCGGCCGGCTGCCGGCTGCCATTTTGGAGACAATTAGCAAATAAGCTGACATTTGAGGTGAAGGGAGTAGTGTCCCACTGAGTCGACATAAAAACCAGCAAAGCATCATACCGTAGTAAAGTGTGTTGTGTGGTTGGTATGTGATGATACCATCTTAATAACCTGTTTACTGTGCTTTCCTTTATGTTGGAATTCTATGGTTGCTTTCTTTGCCTGTTCTCTGGACAGACTTATCCTTCACACCATGTATAATCCATAGAATTAGAATACCATGTCAGGTCGTATTGAATGAACCCATGCGGCTCAGTCAAGTCAAATGCTGTGGTCTGAGGAGCTTTGTTCCCTCCAGTAAGGATATTTCTCTGGTGTAATGTAGTTTCTTCAGTATGGGAGGGAATCCAGTCCTATTTTAAAACTCATCCAGAGAGAGAAGTTGTATTGTTATGCTGCAGACTACTCTTCTGAAGCACCCAGTCAGTGAGTGAGTGAGTGAGTGAGTGAGTGAGTGAGTGAGTGAGTGAGTGAGTGAGTGAGTGAGTGAGTGAGTGAGTGAGTGAGTGAGTGAGTGAGTGAGTGAGTGAGTGAGTGAGTGAGTGAGTGAGTGAGTGAGTGAGAGAAAGAAGGAGTGAGAGGAGAATTGGAGAGTGGGAGCAAGCGAGAGCTCAGCTCCGGGTACTGCATCACAAGCCATTAGGCAATCTCACCCAGTTGGAACCTTCTTAATGTCACACTGAATCTCCAGGCGGGAAAAGGCATCGCCCTGCTCTACTGCCACTCCATAAGATGAATGCAACACTTCAGATTGTGAGTATTTACTTCTTTTTTTTAAACGTTCTCTTTTATCTGAGGAAGTGATTTGACCATTGTTATGCTTGTTTGAAGGGCAGTAAACAAACATAAACAACCAAGCAGGACATCTCCTGAGTTTTACAATGACAGGATTAATCAACGGTCTCTCCATGCTTTCACATAGGCTCTCTGGTCAATTCTCCAGATAGAAACAAAGAGGCAGGTCGGCCAACTGGATACGAACGTTGACAAAGAAGAAAAATAGTCAATGCAATGACTCTCTGTAGAGTATCTTCAAAGAGTCAGGATGGGACGTTAAATGGGTGTCCTGACTTATCGTAAGAGTAGGGGTGTTAACCCCGATGTCCTGGCTAAATTGTTGCTGTAAATAAAAAATGTGTTCTCAGGCAACTTACCTGGTAACATTTTTAAAAGAGTGTTTGCTAAATGACTGAAATGTAAATGTAACTGCAGACATACAAGGGACAGAGAAAGAATAACATTGATCTGTGTGCCATTTTCTTCCGGTTAACGATGTACTATTTCTCTGGGTTAAAGCTCCAGGGTGCTCACCGTCTCTCAAGTAGACTTACTGAGAAGAGGGATAGAAGTGGACTGGAAGCCCTGAGCTGTCCCTACAGGTTCCACATCTGCTGTGGTGTAGATGCTCACTGCTGTCCACAACTCTGTGTGTCTATTTATGAAAGGTGCAGTTGAGTTCCAGAGCCTGGGCCACAGAAGAGGCCTCATAGTTCCCAGTCAGTCACTTCAGCACATCTCACATTGAATTTATTGGGTTGTGCTGAGAGGCTGAGAGCTGGCAGGGCAGCAGTCGCCTGCGTCCCAAATGGCACCCTACTCCTTAAAGAGTGCACTATTTTTGATCGGGACCCATGCACTATATGGGGGATGGGGTGTCATTTGGGACGCACCCGTCGTCTCCTCCCCACTGACAGCTGCCTGTCACAGTGATTGTTCCATTTGGCTTAGCCCTCTGCTGCCTCCAGTGTGCTCCGAGGCCAGCTGTCAATCAACAGGAGAGACGCAGCTCTCAGCTCTCCACAATGGAGCTCAGTGCAGGCAGTCACTGCCTTGAATTCTCCCAATTTGCCCTCTGCACATTTTCCACTTCACAACAACAACCCAAAATGTTGCAAGGGTATTTATTAAATTGAGCAAGTTTCTCCAGGAATAGATTTGCTGAAATGAACATGCTGTAGAATTGTTGATATTCTTTCATATGACGGTGTTACATTCTGGTGCTGGAAGGGAGTTACCTCAAACATTTGAACTACTTTGAGTGAGAGAAAGGTGCCATTAATTAAAGTAGTAATCCTTATTATCGTGACATATGTTGATAAAGTGGAGATATGGCCATAACATAGATTTTTGATCCTGTGCCAAAACATAAGTGTGATTGAGTGAGAGGTACGTTAGATCATGGCTCCAGACAGCGTATGTGTGTGTTACCTGTTGCAGGAGAGGGTTAAAAATTCTCATGTCATTAGACCTTCCGGAGGACCCTCTGAGCATCCTCAAATATGGAGTGGCACGGCTGGAGCAGGGTGGGGGTTGGCCTGGCTGGGGGGAGGACCATGGCCACCGCTTCCTGAGACTGCTGTGGGGGGAAAAGAAAAGACACATATTTAGAAAGAAATATCTACATTTAAATAAATATCTAGATTACATTCTAAATATACAAAAAGGCTTTGGTTAGTTCCATTTCAACATTTGCCGGCTGGGCTAAGTTATAGTCAAACCCATCAGATGCATAAGAGGTGTAAAATATTGGGTGTCACAGGATCTAGAACTGTTTGAAAGAAACCATTATACTCAAGTTTGGTTCTGGCTTTAATAACTGTCACTATAGAATGACTGACGGCAGCAGGAGAGAATATTCTGTTCTATTGCATTCTATTCTGTTCCCTCTATCTCTTCTCTCTCGCTCTCCACCCATCAGGAAGCATTTCTTTCTTCCCCGGCCCAGGCAGGCAGGCATAGCTGGTACAGCTGAGAGACCTTGGCTGTTTCTTTCATCCTCCCCTCATTTCCTTCTCATCTCGTATATATATATATTATATAAATCTATCAGTGCGCCTGGCTGCCCTGTCTTGCTGCGTGGGGAGGAACAGACGACAGCCTGCCTGCCATCGTTAGCTAGCCGAGGGTCGTTTGTTTCAGAGTCGTGCAGTCCCTGACGCTTTCTGAAGTTGCTGTCGCAAATAATGAAATTTCAAAACAATTTACACTTATCAGACACCAATAAACTCCTTTTGTGGGTGAGGGAGGTATTTGTCTCATTCGTTTCTGTGGATATTGCATTTTCACAGCAGCCGTGCACTGCAGGAATGGGATGAGGTTCGTCCTTGCTTTTCACATCTGTGCTGCTGACAGGAACTCAGTCATTCTGTCGGAACTTCATGTGCCAACTGAAATAGTCTGGCAAGTTACAGTATGGAAGTAGTCATTTCCTTGATGTCAAGTCAATCCCAGAACCTTTACAGAACAAGCATTGTGACAACAATACCAAACTCTTAAAGCTAGAATCCTAAATTGAAAAAATAACAAAGCGACAACCTGACTCTGTTTTGGTAAAAAGCTGAGGGATGGACCTGGAGAAATGTAACCACTCTAAAATGCATAGACAGGGCTATGGATGCAAGGACCGATTAATTCATCCATGTTATAAACATTATAGTTTTAAGCATGTTTTGAGGCTATAGTATATTAAACAGTGTTTGTTAACATTTACATTGTTTACAAACATTGTAGTAAAACAAGCTTATATTTTGGGTTCTGATGGGGTACAACAAGCTATATTCTTCAAGAATCCAAGGGTATACATCATGCATGTGTAAGTCCGGAAATGGATGTAGCAAGTAAGGATTCTAGCGTTAATCAGAATGCATGTCAATGAGCTTCATGGAATTGAGTAGAGAATACAGCACACCAATAGGATAGCACAGGACGGTCGGATACCAACCAACCAATGTGACAATGGTCATCATTACTCTTTCTCTCTGTAGCCACTGTGCTTTCTCCTCTTTCTCCTTTGGTCCATTTGTAAAAGAGATAACAAAAGCACTGATTTATTGGTTTCTGTCCATAAAGTGGGAGCACAGCTGAAATTGCAGGGATACAATGGTGGCATTGTGTCTGTCTGCTGCTTATCGGTGGCTTGCTATGGATGGATGGATAGCAACACAGACCGTACAACACAGAATCTACCTCGTAAAGCTGGCACTGCAGAGGCAGGCAGGGATTGCTATGGAAACCTACCATGGAGACGCAGGGAGGAAGAGGGGGGTGCTTTCTGCTGCTGCTTGTGGTTTTGCTGGTCTTGGCGGATGCCGTCTCTCTGACTGTCTCTGTGCTCTCTGCAGCAGGAAAGGCAGCGCGAGGCTGGATGAGAAGGACAGAGGAACACAACACAGGCTGTCCGTTTGAGTGCCATGTGGACATGTTTTTCCTACTCAAAATCATATTAGAGGATCTGATCTGGTTGTAAGAGGCCAAATTGGATAATTTGTGGGACACAGAAATGCTGGACTCATACATTTCAATCATCACCAAGCATTTACACATCATACACATAAAGCACGTTATATAGTATGACCATCTGGCCATGATGACCATTCAATTATCATGCCTGCCACTAAACCCCACTATTATGAACTGCAGCACTAAAACTGCCCTGGTCTCACAGTGTGATAATGACAGGCATTCAACGTAATCCAGACACACAGTGAGGGGACCAGGGTGTCACTGCCCACTCTGAGGAGAGAGAGAGAGAGACGCACACCTTCCTATTCCGGCAAACAGACAAACCCGACAGCGGCAAACCAGAGCATTCACACCCTGCATCTTCAATTATATGCTAATGTGTTATCTGCCGTGTGCTACATTATTCCAAGCTGATGGAATTTTTCAGAGGCGGAAAAAGCGTGCTTGGAAACTCAATGCCTGGTTGGCGCGGCAACGGGTCTCAGAGTATTATAGATGGGTACAAGCTTCGGGTGGCCGTGGCAACGTGTTCGTTGGGTAAGGATGAAGAAGTGTTATAATTTATTAAGGGGAGAGGAGAGGGGGTAGAAACCATCTCAAATTGCAGTCTTGGTCATTGAAATACCAGACACACTCGTGTCTTGGCTTGATTTCATCAGCAGTAAAGGCACCAATTAGATTAGCACATTCCCAAAGCTAAACACTGTCGAGAGGATGACATTGGCCCACTTAGGGAAACAGGAAACGTCCTGATGGCTCTCTCTCTGTGTGTGTGTGTGTGTGTGTGTGTGTGTGTGTGTGTGTGTGTGTGTGTGTGTGTGTGTGTGTGTGTGTGTGTGTGTGTGTGTGTGTGTGTGTGTGTGTGTGTGTGTGTGTGTGTGTGTGTGTGTGTGTGTGTGTGTCTCTCGTCGTTCTGAGCAATATGTGGGTAGAGGGATAATCTCATTCTCCAGTCTGAATGTCTCCAATATGCCAATAATAGATTTAGGGGGAACTGAGCAGCACCAGCGATAGCAGCTTATAGACTTGGTGCATTACAATACAAAAGGAAAGTAAATGGAAAAGGCCACACAGAAGTGGTGTAATGGGAAAGTCATTGTGAGGCCCTACGGCAGTTGACAGTTTTTCTCTTGACCTTAATTATCTTCTAGGGGAAAGGAAAACGGTTAGACAGTAGTTCAGAGTTCCTCAAGGCTCTGTTCTCGGACAACTTCTGTTCTCATTATATTGCTACCAGTAGAGGTTATTCAAGGAGGCTATAAAAAGTGGAGGGACAATCACTTTATACAGTATTATTGATAAGATTGATATTTGTTGATTGTTCCTCTCAGTGAGTCCATCTCACCTGCAGCAGGGTCTGCATCTCTGTCTTGAGTCGTCCAAGGTCCTAAAGCATATCATTGGCTCATTTCACAGCTGAGCTGGGTCACTCAGTAACCTCCGAGTATAATGGGAGGCCTGGCTGGTGACCACCTCCTTTTATACCTTGGTGCTTCGTGTTGCTGTGCTTCGCTAATGCTGCAGTGTCCAGCTCTCTAACCCCAGAGGGAACACCAGAGACCTTTTGCTGATGTTGGCCTTCCCTGTCATTTAAAAAAAAAGAATGTAATGGTTGCAATGATGTTGTTATAATCAGAAAGTACCCACTGAGCTTGATCAGCTCCTCCAATAGGAGTGGGAGAGGAGAGCCAGCCTTCCTCCCTTCTTTCTTTCTTCCCTCCTTCCCTCCTTCCTTTCGGCCTGGAGAAGTGTTTGGAGAAGAGGGCCAGTGTGGTGGCACAGCACCAATAACATGACTCACACATAGGACAGCATCCAAGCAGCCTACGTAATGTTATTGCCACATAACTATCAAAGACTTCAAATGCATTGACTGGTTGAGGAGAGTGAGTCCTGCTTTGGAAGGAGGGGAAAGCCCATAGGGTCATTCAGAGGTCAATGAGGCTCGCTGTCCTATTATAGGCCATGCATGGCTGAGACTCTGGTACGCACGTTACTGTATTCAATAATATTAGGCTGTTATTAGTGTATAAAAAAAATGTAATATTAACTTTCTGATTATTTTCTGTACGGCGAGTCTCATTGTTTACATTTCAGTTTCGTATGAGCGGTAATGGGGATAAAATCAAACCTGTCTAGTATTGGAGATGAGAGCTGTATTTACACAGGCATGGATCGAGTCGATAATGAGCGGACTGCGAGGATCTGAGAGAGTCCGCTCATTTCCCACTCCGTGTGTGTGTGTTCTAATGAACTGTTTTCATAGTATAGGGTTTCCAATCCATCGTGTGTTACCGACTATGAACTCAATGGCTCCGACATTGCTGGACTTGCCCACTTTTGACGCAAATAAACACACACACAGTTTCCATAGTAACACCATCATAATAACATATTTTAATATGATACAAAAGTGACTTCTTCCACAGTAGATACACTTATTATTCTTCCCTGTCGGGTGCTACAGGCAGGCACAGACCCACATACCGTTAATTGACAAAACTGTCACTCAAAAGTACCGCCAATGAAAACACAATGAGCCCCTGGATTTTTTTTATCTTGTCAAGTTGCAAAAATATAATCTCCTTCATTTCTATGGTTTCACAGGGGGAAATGGATATATTCTTACTGCTTCTGGCTTAATACAGACTTAAAGGTGAAGTACCAAATGGCACCCTACTTTTGGTGAGATCAGAGCCTTTTCCTATATAGGGAGTAGGGTGTGATTTGGGACGTATCCAAATAGTCCCTTCATTGTGGCTCAGATACAGCCAGAGACAGGAAGGTAAATCAATATTGGCACAGAGGATGAGGATGTTTTAACTGTAGATTTACACAATGAATCCCTCTTCATCACTACATCAGAAGGACCAACAGGGAGGAAGACTAGTCTGAACAATGAGAGAACATGGTGCAGAGAGAGATGGAGAGAAAGAGAGGGATAGAGAACACATACACATTTTAATGTAGTGAATCTCACAGAGGGATAGGAGGAAGCGAGAGAAGAAGAAGAGGAGAGACACTAGCTGACCTGTGTGGTTCCCACTGAGCCGTGATCACAAGGCAAAGGTCACACCCACAATGCAGAGGCAGCATCCATCCTCTTGGCAGTGTGTGTGTGTGTGTGTGTGTACTAACAGAGCACAGGGCTGCCGTGGGGTGTGCCAATCATCCGGCCAACTGTCAGAGGAGAAAAAGGCATTGCACCACGCAACATATAGCAACCATGGACTATTCACTGTTAAGCCCCCCACACATTCACAGCGCTGTCTTATACAATAGCTAGGCCACTGCCCCTGCACTCACACTGTCATTCTGTAGGGGGGGAAGCTTTCTGACGCATCTCAAAGACCTTACAGAACAGGAATGTTCTGACTCAAACTGACAAAGGACAGGGTGTACTGGGGATGCATGGCAGTGGCGGGTATTGTGTACTTGACATTCCACTAGAAGAGAATGTAATTCTAGGGTCCAGGTAAAATCAGAGAGGTACTGCTAGGACGGCAGAATCTCTACGAGTATACCAAGTCCTCTCAGGAGGTTGAACCATACAAGTCAGATCAAGTGTGTGGGGTTTACAATAATGAATCATTTGGCATTCAGATTTTTAGTGTGGGGTGGGAATATGATACACATTGACATTTATGTAAGCAACTGAGGAAAATGTATGCATAAATGATACCGTATAATCTTCAAAGAGAACGAGAATGTAAACATTAACCTCAGACCACCATCAGCCTATTAGATCCATGGACTAACATGGAACATGTACTAAATGTCAATCACATAATAATGTTTGGTCCTCATGTCTGTTCTGCCCTCTGAGGGAAACACAGAAAGGAAGAAGAAGCGTTGGTTCCCCTTTTGGGGGTGTTCTGTTCCAATAAATAAACATGAAGGCTCTCATGCTGTGTCTCCGGTAGTGCTGATATATTCCACACAGTGAGACGTCTTCAATCAGCCTTAAGATGTATCAAATGGAGCTAATCCATTTGAAGAGCGGGAGTGTGCCTTGTTGATGCCAGCCTTTTTGATCTTGCTCAAATTGATTAGGGTGGAGATACAGGGAGGCAGAGACAAAACGTCCCGTTAGAGGTCACCTTATGCAAATGTCTCCTCCCTCCTTCCATAGGAAATGGGTTCAAATAGAACAGATTGTTCAATTCACTCAGGCTGTCTGAAATAGCACCCTATTCCCTGAAATTCCCTGAAATAGCGCACTGTTTTTAATGGCTGACTGCATCTGAAGTGACACCCTAAGCCATATATAGGCTAGTGGACTACTTTTGAATAGGGTGCCATTTGAGAGGACATCTTTTCCTACAAGATATTGTTGACAGGTCTGTGTGCAGCCATGCCTGTGTGTAAAACACTGATCATAAAATCATTAAAGAGGTAGAGAAATGATGCCACGTTGATAAGGTGATGGGAAATCTATATGTTGATAGTGGTTTATTGATGGTCGATATGGAAACCAGAGCGATATTACATATACATCTTATAATAGAACACATCATGGACGGGTTGGAGTTGGTGCCTGAGGTCTTCATTAATACTTCCTCATATTTCAGTGACTCAAACGAACTGATCCACTTGATAATTATTATCAGCAGCTTAGTAAATGTCACCTTATATTCATCTCATTGTTATACACTGTTTTTCTCTCTGGTAAGGAGGTAAGACCTTTCTTGCATTGTACCGAGCACAGTCTATTTCTCTAGCTCATCCTTCTCTCCTGCAGAGGGAAACGCACACACACAAACACATTGCTACGGTGGTATCTGCTGGACAAAAGAGGGGGAAATACCTTCAGCTAAAATGGCTGAAAAAGTAGGGATGATGATGGATGGTGCAAGATGTGGAGGAGAGAATTCCAACCACTTTCCCTTCCCTTGAAAAGGTAGAGCAAGGTTTCGTCGCCATGGTGAACAGATAGTTTCAAACGTCTCTCTCTTTGTGAGTGAAGAGCAGAGGTGTCGCGCCAATTCATATCCCATTCATTAGCCAGAAATGTATAGCTAGAATTATAACCCATGTTGAGAGGGGGTGAGGTGAGAGGGATGTCCGTGACAAAGCAGTGACAGGACTTCAACAAATAATGAACCACAAATGACTCTGAACATAATACCCACGGTAGGCTAGCTCTTGAAACATCGGTCTTTGCCGGCTACAAATGTGATCCTACACCGCTCCCCCTCCCCCCCAAACATTGTGATTATTTTGGCCTCTTCTTCATTCTGCCTCCCATTCCTTCAACACGCGGTCATTTCTGCCATCACCACCAGAATAGCTGCTATTATCTAATCAATACCAGAGACATATTAGGAAGCCTGCTGGTGGTGGCCTCACCCTCCACCCTCTCTGCTCTGGTGTTTCAAGCTGTACCATCCATCACCCTGGGCTGCCCCTACCCCATCCCAATCCTTATCATCCCCTGCTCTGGCTGCCACAGCATTTAAATGTCATAAAAAGCAGCAGATGTTTGAATTCCAGCCCCTCTATGTGCAAATATACCCAGTCTACCAGATGTGACCTCATCGCCATAGTTTACGTTGACCACCTGATGCCCCAGCAGTTATAATGGGAGCAGACCTGGGTTCAAAAACTATTTGAAATCGTTCACATACTTTTAGCATTTGCTCTAGTCAGCCTCTAATACCAGATGGGCGAGGTTTGTGACTATTCTATTGGTTCTATTGTGCCAGACAAGGCCAATCAAGCACAGATAAAGAATTTGAAATGATTTGGAATAGCATTTGAACCAAGGTCTGTCTGGGAGTGCCACTCCAGATCAGTGTTGATCCCTGGTCGGGGGCGAGAAAAGTCCATTCACACTCATTGGTGGTGTAGCCTAGGCTAGCTCAGCCTGATGTCACCCTGGCTTTGTAGTCAAAACCATTCAACATTTCTGTTTCATTATGACATAAAAAAAACCTGGATTTGGTTTCGAAAAATGATTCTGTTTGAGTCTGGAATAAGAAGACCGTACCTTGACCACATTTCCTTCACCCACTAGATCTCAGGGCAAAGTGAAATTGGATACCATGAATGGTTATATTCATTTCTTTCCATGCACTGATAAAAGTAGGGGTTTCTTAGAAGACCCCTCTCAATGTAATTTAAAAGCAATTTCCCTGGATATGTCTGTGCTGTGTTGGAGCTTGACGGCCCTGAACAAGGCAGAATTGACTGAATCCAATAACCACGAAAACACGTCTCTCAATCATCGCCCTCAAACCTAAATCCAACATGTTCACAATGGCACTATGTATAAACCTAGTAAGAACAACCACTAGGGTGGTTGGAAGGCGATTTCTTTCGCTCCTTTATACAATGAAAACCAGAAAGTACATATGTTACACACACAGTAGGCTGACTAAAATACCACCACACCTAGTATTGGAAAACTGTCAAAGTGTTTTGAGTAAGTCATATAAAGTCATATGACCATACAGTGTTCCATCCTATACACACACATACAGTTAGTATTTTCGTGATAACGATGCAAAAGGAAGGAAGTCAAATCAACGTTGTTGTCAAGGTCACTGTATAAATTCATGACGCTCAACATAGCAACAGTATCCCAGGGGAACAACGCAGCATGTGGGATCTCTAGGCTGTTGCCTCATACTGAGGACTCTCTCTCTCTCTCACACACACACACACCAATAATAACAACCCACAGAAACCCTGTTAAATCGGTGCAGCAATCATAATTATGCCATTTTTCTCAGTAATTCGTGATAAAATCGGTGTTGTACAGTAGTCACTCATCCATTAATCTAGTGCGATGACACATTCAATGCCCTAAATATCTACCTTGCCTGGTGGTTTGATATAGAATCAAGCCTGAAACAGGAAGAGAGAGAGAGGCTGTGGGTCCGAGGAGGCAGGAAGAGAAAACCATAGAAGAAAAAGGTATTTGGGTGCATTAAGATTTTACTCACTAGTGTGTTCTGACCACACACTCCTCCCCTCATCCTAGCCCAGCGCTCAGACGCTCACAGCACCACACACACATTTGTTACTAAAGCGCATCCGTCCATCCGCCCAATGGATGCGTCCTCATTAATATTTATCTGTGTTAATACAAAGCTCATGTATTTTTTGATTAATGTAAAGGTCCTTTTCTAATAACAATGGGGGCTGTGGACGGATGGCCATACATATTTATGTTTTTCGAGGGCTTATTTATTCTGGTGGCTGGCAAGCAGGCAGGCAGGCAGCCAGTCAGTCAGTCATTTGGACATGGTGCCTGTCATTTCCCCAGCCTCCCTCCCTCTGCCTGCCTGCCCTCCTGGCATAATGCTACTTATTCATAGAACATTTTGATTTAGTTCATCTCTCCCGAGGCTGAAAGTCCCAACTAAGCATTCTGCTGTGCTGCTGGATAAAGAGGCTTGAATTATGCAGCGGGCCTAATGTGCTCCTTCCTCTTCCTAAATATAAACACACTCACGGAAGGCATCAAAATGAGAATTCTTATCGCATGCCACATCTTTGAATCTGAACCCATTCCATCCGTCCACATCGTGCAGCTAGGTCCTTAGGTGCTTTGTGCAGAAAGTTACAAAAGACAGAAAATTAGAAAATGGACTCCTGACAGACTATCAACCCCCATCCCTCTCCAAGTCATCTGTTTCCAATTGAATGTATGAATATTGTAAGTGCATCCTTCTCAATGCCTGATAGCTAATAATACTGATGAGTATCAGTAAAGCCATGTGTGTATTACCACAACCAAGGATACTAGTTATTTTTTTGTATTCTTGGCAATTGATTCATGATTGATATTGATTGATATTGTGCTGAATTGTTGAGGAGAGTTAACAAGTAAGCATTTCACTGTACCGTTTACACCTATATTTTGTGCACGTGACCAATAAAACAATGTATTTTTCTTTACTTTTTTATGATGTCCAATTGGTAGTTACAGTCTTGTTCCATCACTACAAATCCCCTACGGACTCAGGAGAGGTGAAGGTCGACAGCCATGCGTCCTCCGAAACACAACCCTGCCAAGCCGCACTGCTTCTTGATACACTGCTCGCTTAACCCGGAAGCCAGACACACCAATGTGTCGGAGGAAACACCGCCCAGCTGGCAGCTTGCAGGCGCCCGGCCTGCCACAAGAAGTCACTAGAGCGCGATGGGACAAGGATATCCCAGCCGGCCAAACTCTCCCCTAACCCGGACAACGCTGGGCCAATTGTGCACCGCCTCATGGGTCTCCCGGTCACGGCCGGCTGTGACACAGCCTGGGATCGAACCCGGGTCTGTAGTGACGCTTCAAGCACTGCGATGCAGTGCCTTAGTCAGCTGCGCCACTCGGGAGGCCCGAGTGAGTGACTCGGGAGGCCAAATAAACGTTGATTTGAGTTCTGTGCTAGGCCATGTGTCTAATTTACCTACAATATTATGGTACAGATAGAGTTAGCTAGACAAAAAGAGAATTGTCTATTTGCATTTCTAACTGCCTAAAATAGTGAAGGAGAGGCCTGCCTGCTTGTCCAAAGGACCTGCAGTATTTAACAGGCTGTCTAGGAATGTGACTGGCCGGGTATGGCAGGCAAGGTTATATCACACATTACAGGGAGTGGAACTGAACACAGACCTGAACGCTGCAGAGCCAGATACGCTCTAAAATACATCATATCTACTGCAAACTGGAAAGCACACTCCTCAATGAATGTCTTCATACCACAGTGAGTCTCTGTCTTTACAGCCCTGTGCCCTGGCCTGCACTACCAGGCTGGTAAAAATACACCCATCCATCTATCCAAAGGTGTTCGTCCTACGATCAAGTGCTGTGGTGATTCAGTCGATGGACGTGGGGATATAAAGGTATGTTTTATTCCGTCTGTCTGTCAGTCCCTCCTTGTTTTTCTCCATCTCGACATGTCATCCTCTCTCCTGCATTTCAATTTCCTCTCCTCCCCTCTCAGAGACAAACACTATTTTCCATGTAAGAGGCATCACCTAGTCTTCAACATCACAGAGGGGATTCAGCAGTGGCAGCAACAGCATATTAGCATAGCTCGATGGCGAGGCCATGGAGCCATTACCTAGCAACAGAGCTGGCTGTGATTGGCTAAGGAGACGTAAACAGCAAAGTGGGTTTGGGGCAGACTGGGACCAAGCGGCTAAATGAGGAAGCGGGGGGCTATTTCTGCCCATGTCATCCCTGCTCGCCACATCAAAATGACATTGGCTGGCTCCTCCTCCCCCACACAGAGAACAGAGCAGTGCAGACCAGAGGAGACACGCAGAGCAGACCACAGCATTCACATTGACTGACTGAGGCTGGGGGGGCAGCAGCCCAGAACACGACGCAGCAGTAGCACCAGCAGCAACCAGACATCCATCTATCCTTCTGGTTGCTCTTTCTCTTCTGATCCAGGCAATAAGGCAACAAATTATTTCTGAGCCATACCGTTGTCGTGGAAATTACCACCAGGGACTTAAATGAATTATTATTATCAGCAAGCTGGAGAGGTTCCAACAAACTTAATGCACCATACGACACCATTTCCTCCACAACCTCACTCATCATCATCTTAACACACCTAAAATCTTTAGATTGGAGAGTCCTCTCTCCACTTGGGTAACCTAAGAGTCTGTTAACCAAACAAACTCAAACAGACCAGTCCTGTTTGGCGCCCTGCTTCGGTCTCTCCTGCAGAACTGGGCCAACATTATCCTGAACCACAGCTCTGTCAACATGACTAGCAGAACGGACAGGGCCGGGTCAGGGATTTGGAATGTACCAGTGTTTATGTCAGTCACAGTGTTCCTCTGCACACCCACCAACACACTGGGGACAGATGATGATGTGTACCACAGGAGGTTGTTGGCACCTTAATTGAGAAGGACGGGCTTGTGGTAATGGCTGGAGCGCTATCAGTGGAATGGTATCAGATACATCCAACACATGGTTTCCATGCCATTCCATTCGCTCCGTTCCAGACATTATTATGAGCTGTCCTACCCTCAGCAGCCTCCTGTGACGTGTACACAGACAGGACAGACCAGACACACCCACAGAGAGTCGGAAATTCCAGGCAGGCAGTAGTGCTTGAAGACTAGCCACTATTTACTTTTAAAACTGTCAATCAGTATTCTACAACTGCATTCAAGACACATGGGTTATGACGTATAACAGACAAAGCTGGATGGAGAGAATACAGCAGGTATACCACAGAAACTTTGAAAATTCACTGAGGGACATGTCTGTTGCCTTGTAATACCTGAGAGTAAGCGTGTGCACTGTCTTCATGTAAACAGAGTGCATCCTGTGGGGGGTGAGCAGTGGTCAACAGAGGGAAAGGCAGACGGGGAGAACGGAGCTCCATTAAATCACACTGAGGGGGAGGCAGCACAGACGACAGACAGGCTGAAGGCAGCAGACTGGCTGGATGTGTCAAGTGGCTGGACGCACTACCATAGAATGGCCAGTAAGAGTCCTCATGGCAGTATTCACAGGCTGTGTTGACAGCGTCAGTGAAATGATGAACACTCAATACG
Organism: Salvelinus alpinus; assembly: GCF_045679555.1. Lineage (NCBI taxonomy): Eukaryota > Metazoa > Chordata > Actinopteri > Salmoniformes > Salmonidae > Salvelinus > Salvelinus alpinus. The sequence continues at coordinate 18,368,272 of NC_092119.1, forward strand.
CTGGCTGGCCACATTTTAGACATGAATGAATGAGCCTCATGAATCTGAAACATGACCTCGGATGAGCAAGGAAAGAAAAATAACTAAATAAGGAAAGAACTAAATAAGACACAAATGGCACACTACCCCTACTGAAGTATCTAGAGAAATGATCAGCTCAGATGTTTTTTTAAAACAGAGAGGCTCTAATTGCTGTGGATTGAGACATATGCATTCACATAACACTAGTCAGTTGTACAACTGAAAACCTTCAACTGAAATGTGTCTTCCGCATTTAACCCAACCCCTGCCTTGCTCAGTGGCAGAACGACAGATTTTGACCTTGTCAGCTCGGGGATTCGAAACAGGAACCTTTCGGTTACTGGCCCAACACTCTATCCACTAGGCTACCTGCCGCCCCTCTATCCACTAGGCTGCCTGCCGCCCCTCTATCCACTAGGCTGCCTGCCGCCCCTCTATCCACTAGGCTGCCTGCCGCCCCTCTATCCACTAGGCTGCCTGCCGCCCCTCTATCCACTAGGCTGCCTGCCGCCCCTCTATCCACTAGGCTGCCTGCCGCCCCTCTATCCACTAGGCTGCCTGCCGCCCCTCTATCCACTAGGCTGCCTGCCGCCCCTCTATCCACTAGGCTACCTGCCGCCCCTCTATCCACTAGGCTACCTGCCGCCCCTCTATCCACTAGGCTACCTGCCGCCCCTCTATCCACTAGGCTACCTGCCGCCCCTCTATCCACTAGGCTACCTGCCGCCCCTCTATCCACTAGGCTACCTGCCGCCCCTCTATCCACTAGGCTACCTGCCGCCCCTCTATCCACTAGGCTACCTGCCGCCCCTCTATCCACTAGGCTACCTGCCGCCCCTAGGGTAGGACATCATTGTAAATAAGAATTTATTCTTAACTGGCTTTCCTAGTTTAATAAAGGTTACATTTAAAAAATGTAAATACATATATAGTGCACTACTTTTGAGAAGGGCCCATGAGCACTATATTGAGACTATGTGCCATTTGGGACACAGCCCTTGTTTCCTGTTGTAAACTAGGGAAGCACCGTGTTCATTTAAAACATATTTCTGTTATGTCTTTTACACCTGGGTACAGCTGAAAAACATAGATACTTTCTCAACTGAAGTATCTAGAGAAATGATCAGGTCAGATGTTTTTTTAAAACAGAGAGGCTCTTAATTGCTGTGGATTGAGACTTGTGCATTCACATAACATAAATAGACCTACCACTAGGCTCCATTGTCATTTCTCTCCTATCAGGCTAGAGCAGCACACTAAACTATTCATGTTTCATATTCAGAATCAGTCACAAAACCGCCATTATAATCAGGTGCTGTGGTAATCAGGTTTTTAAACGACTCTGAAAGATAGCAGGGCTCACAGGTGCAGACTATCATTCACCTTGTCAATCAAATACATTCTGGAGGGCAGTAGAAAAATACAATCCTTTGGAGAGTATTCAGGCGGGAAGGGGGGAGGGGGAAGGAAACACATCCATGCCATCCAATCAGCATCAACCGATGGCTCCGTCGTCATGGTAACATGCATCTGGTGGCAGCGGTACGATGGCTTGGTTAGGTTAGCGTGCAACAGTTCATGACAGAGACGACATTCTGTTTACTGCAGGTAGCTGGGGGTTACTGCAGGAGGAAGGGAGGAGGCTAGATATACCCTTTGTCTTGATTTATAATAGTGAGTGTGTGCGCAGGTGTGTGTGTGCACATGCATGAGTATAACATTTTTTTATAAGTAATATGTTAATGCTTTCAATCAGAAAATGGAATTCAATAATGGAATGTTCCTTGAAAAGTAATCCCCATTGCAATCAAAATAACCACATGCCGTATATAGGTGGTAATACTTGGCAGTTAGGTAACTAGTTATGTACCGGGTATATAACAAGTTACCTAACTGCCAAGTATTCTTGGTGATAGACGTCAACTGGCACTTCCATCAGTCATAAATGATCATTATGATTACATAATACAGTTCTGTCCAAATTGGTAGAGTATTCCAATATCATGTCAGAAATACAGAAAATCACCATGCATGAAATTACTATTTACTAAGACACATCACCATGCATGAAATTACTATTTACTAAGACACATCACCATGCATGAAATTACTATTTACTAAGACACATCACCATGCATGAAATTACTATTTACTAAGACACATCACCATGCATGAAATTACTATTTACTAAGACACATCACCATGCATGAAATTACTATTTACTAAGACACATCACCATGCATGAAATTACTATTTACTAAGTACATATTTAATTTGATAGCAGATCTGTACAGAACCATATCAGCATATAATGGCATGCTGTATGTTGACTAGTGAAAGTTGCAGATCACTCATACGAAACCAACAACCATCTAATTTCCTTAGTAGTGGAGTAGTGCACCTGTGAAGGGGGAAAGGAGAGGGGCTCAGGCAGCTACTAGACTATACTGCTGACTGCTGCAGAGCAGAGCAGGCTACAGTCTTTATTAACTGGACAGGGAAGGTATGGCTTTTTGTCTATCATATAAAAGGCCATATGTTTTTGGCACTGAGGGGGCAGTGCTGGCTGTCCAAGACTATTGCTGCTTGAACACATTGAGACTCTCTGAATACATTATGTTCCACTGTCAGCCCCAAACTGTGCTTAAAGCCCCAATCCTGTTATCCCCATAGTAGCAAGCCCCAAACTACACCATTCTTTAATACACATTTATATGAAACCAAGAAATAATCCAAATAAGGTCTGAATAAAAAAATATTTGTGAAGAGGAGCAACAGCATCTTTCTAAACTAAATTCTATGGAAAGTAGCTCATTGCTGTACTTATTAGTAGATGACAGTAACCCCACAGAGATCACTGAAACATTCCGTTTTCAAAGACTTTTGTCAGCTGTATGAGGAAGTCTGAGAGGAAGTCTGCCATTGCTGTTTGACAGTAGCGAAACAAGACCGGCAGCTAGCTACAGCACCTCTTAATTAGCATCAGCCATCACAGTCCCATTCACACAACAGACAGGTGGAGGACTAAAAGGTGGGAGAGAGAGTGAACGATCCACAATTTACACAGGTGACGACTGACGAGGGACTCGAGGGAGGCGACTGCAGCTTTGCTACAGTGCACACATATGCAGGAGAGCAACACACTCTCACAGTGTGGGGGGGTTCCATAGCCTATTGGATCTGATAAGACAGGAAAGTGTCAATAGAATCTGGCAACACAGTACACAGGCTCCCATCCCCCACAGTCTGTCAAAAATACTTATCACATTAAATCAAATCAAATCAAATTTATTAGTCACATACACATGGTTAGCAGATGTTAATGCGAGTGTAGCGAAATGCTTGTGCTTCTAGTTCCGACAATGCAGTAATAACAACAAGTAATCTAACCTAACAATTCCGCAACTACTACCTTATACACGCAAGTGTAAAGGGATAAAGAATATGTACATAAAGATATATGAATGAGTGATGGTACAGACGGCATAGGCAAGGTGCAGTAGATGGTATAGAGTACGGTATATACCTATGAGATGAGTACTGTAGGGTATGTAAACATAAAGTGGCATAGTTTAAAGTGGCTAGTGGTCCATGTATTACATAAGATGGCAAGATGCAGTAGATGATATTGAGTACAGTATATACATATACATAAGAGATGTGTAATGTAGGGTATGTAAACATTATATTAGGTGGCATTGTTTAAAGTGGCTGGTGGTGCATTTTTACATAATTTCTATCAATTCCCATTTTTAAGGTGGCTGGAGCTGAGTCAGTTTGTTGGCAGCGGCCGCTAAATGTTAGTGGTGGCTGTTTAACAGTCTGATGGCCTTGAGATAGAAGCTGTTTTTCAGTCTCTCGGTCCCTGCTTGGATGCACCTGTACTGACCTCGCCTTCTGGATGATAGCGGGGTGAACAGGTAGTGGCTTGGGTGGTTGTTGTCCTTGATGATCTTTATGGCCTTCCTGTGACATCGGGTGGTGTAGGTGTCCTGGAGGGCAGGTAGTTTGCCCCGGGTGATGCGTTCTGCCGACCTCACTACCCTCTGGAGAGCCTTACGGTTGTGTGCGGAGCAGTTGCCGTACCAGGCGGTGATACAGCCCGACAGGATGCTCTCGATTGTGCATCTGTAGAAGTTTGTGAGTGCTTTTGGTGACAAGCCGAATTTCTTCAGCCTCCTGAGGCTGTCTGTGTGGGTGGACCAATTCAGTTTGTCCGTGATGTGTACACCGAGGAACTTAAAACTTTCCACCTTCTCCACTACTGACCCGTCGATGTGGATAGGGGGGAGCTCCCTCTGCTGTTTCCTGAAGTCCACAATCATCTCCTTTGTTTTGTTGACGTTGAGTGTGAGGTTATTTTCCTGACACCACACTCCGAGGGCCCTCACCTCCTTCCCTGTAGGCCGTCTCGTCGTTGTTGGTAATCAAGCCTACCACTGTAGTGTCGTCCGCAAACTTGATGATTGAGTTGGAGGCGTGCATGGCCACGCAGTCGTGGGTGAACAGGGAGTACAGGAGAGGGCTCAGAACGCACCCTTGTGGGGCCCCAGTGTTGAGGATCAGCGGGGTGGAGATGTTGTTACCTACCCTCACCACCTGGGGGCGGCCCGTCAGGAAGTCCAGGACCCAGTTGCACAGGGCGGGGTCGAGGCCCAGGGTCTCGAGCTTGATGACGAGTTTGGAGGGTACTATGGTGTTAAATGCTGAGCTGTAGTCGATGAACAGCATTCTCACATAGGTATTCCTCTTGTCCAGATGGGTTAGGGCAGTGTGCAGTGTGGTTGCGATTGCGTCGTCTGTGGACCTATTGGGTCGGTAAGCAAATTGGAGTGGGTCTAGGGTGTCCGGTAGGGTGGAGGTGATATGGTCCTTGACTAGTCTCTCAAAGCACTTCATGATGACGGAAGTGAGTGCTACGGGGCGGTAGTCGTTTAGCTCAGTTACCTTAGCTTTCTTGGGAACAGGAACAATGGTGGCCCTCTTGAAGCATGTGGGAACAGCAGACTGGGCTAAGGATTGATTGAATATGTCCGTAAACACACCAGCCAGCTGGTCTGCGCATGCTCTGAGGACGCGGCTGGGAATGCCGTCTGGGCCTGCAGCCTTGCGAGGGTTAACACGTTTAAATGTTTTACTCACCTCGGCTGCAGTGAAGGAGAGCCCGCAGGTTTTGGTAGTGGGCCGTGTCAGTGGCACTGTATTATCCTCAAAGCGGGCAAAAAAGGTATTTAGCCTGTCTGGGAGCAAGACATCCTGATCCGCGACGGGGCTGCTTTTCTTTTTGTAATCCGTGATAGACTGTAGACCCTGCCACATACCCCTTGTGTCTGAGCTGTTGAATTGCGATTCAATTTTGTCTCTGTACTGGGACTTAGCCTGTTTGATAGCCTTGCGGAGAGAATAGCTACACTGTGTGTATTCGGTCATGTTTCCGGTCACCTTGCCCTGGTTAAAAGCAGTGGTTCGCGCTTTCAGTTTCACGCGAATGCTGCCGTTAATCCACGGTTTCTGGTTTGGGAATGTTTTAATCGTTGCTCTGGGTACGACATCGTCAATGCACTTCCTAATGAACTCGCTCACCGAATCTGCATATTCATCATTGTTGTTGTTGGACGCCGTGCGGAACATATTCCAATCCGCGTGATCAAAGCAGTCTTGAAGCGTGGATTCAGATTGGTCGGACCAGCGTTGAACAGACCTGAGCGCGGGAGCTTGTAGTTTTAATTTCTGTTTGTAGGCTGGAATCAACAAAATGGAGTCGTGGTCAGCTTTTCCGAAAGGAGGGCGGGGGAGGGCCTTATATGCGTCGCGGAAGTTAGTATAACAATGGTCCAGAGTTCTGCCAGCCCTGGTCGGACAATCGATGTGCTGATAGAATTTAGGGAGTTTTGTTTTTAGATTAGCCTTGTTAAAATCCCCAGCTACGATGAATGCAGCCTCAGGGTGTGTGGTTTACAGTTTACAGAGAGTCAGATAGAGTTCGTTCAGGGCCATCGATGTGTCTGCTTGGGGGGGAATATATACGGCTGTGATTATGACCGAAGTGAATTCCCTTGGTAGATAATGCGGTCTACATTTGATTGTGAGGAGTTCTAGATCAGGTGAACAGAATGACTTTAGTTCCTGAGTGTTGTTATGATGGTCACACCACGTCTCGTTAATCATGAGGCATACCCCCCCGCCCCTCTTCTTACCAGAAAGATGTATGTTTCTGTCTGCGCGATGCGTGAAGAAACCAGCTGGCTGCACCGACTCCGTTAGCGTCTTTTCAGTTAGCCATGTTTCCGTGAAGCAGAGCACGTTGCAATCCCTGATGTCTCTCTCGAATGTTACCCGTGCTCGGATTTCATCGACCTTATTCTCAAGAGACTGGACATTGGCGAGTAGTATGCTAGGGAGTGGAGCGCGATGTGCTCGTCTCCGAAGCCTGACCAGGAGACCGCTACGTTTGCCCCTTTTTCGGCGTCGTGTAGCTTCGCCGGCTGGGATCAGGTCCATTGTATTGGGTGGAAGGCAAGACACTGGATCCGTTTCGGGAAAGTCATATTCCTGGTAGGAAGGGTGGTTAGTTGACGTTAATCGTATATTCAGTAGTTCCTCCCGGCTGTATGTAATGAAACTTAAGATCACCCGGGGTACCAATGTAAGAAATAACACATAGAAAAACAAAATACTGCATATTTTCCAAGGAACGCGAAGCGAGGCAGCCATCCTGTTCGGCGCCGGAAGTTCAAATTAGGCCCTGGCTGGCTGTTATGGGTTGGATGCAGGTATGATCCCATTCAATCTCCAATCCCTTATCTCCATGTAATGTTTTGCAAACACTACATAAACACTTTCTATGATGATATGCTGTTTGTTTGGGAAAGGGGTCTCGCACTGTATTGGTAGCATGGCTCAATACATTCCTAGGACTGTTGCAATATACAAAACAAAAGCACTGAACTAGACAGAGCTGAAGGAAAGGCGGTCAGTGAGTCAGTGTGGATTGTGTTGGGGGTTGTTGTTGCCCTTAGAAGGCTGTTTTCACAGGGAGCCGTCCACCATTGATAATTCACAGCAAACAGGGAGAGGGCAAGATCAGGAGGGTGTCAGAGGAAACTCCTCAAGAGAGACGATTCTAAATGTCAACAGAAAGCCACTGAGGCCTGGCCTTAGATATGGAAATGCTGCTATGCCAGAGAGGAGGCACAGAGCTGTTAGCTTCCTCTCCTCAGCTGTTGTTGTCAATGCTAAAGAAAATAACTGTGGTGACATTTAGGCCTACCGACCTACTTGATGTAAAAACTAGGCCTAGGCTCCATCTTATTTATCCTGTCCCTTGTTGCAGTTATCAGACTTCAAATACATGACTCACTGTGTCTTTCATTCCCAATGAGAGAGTAAAGTTATCTTAAACAAGGGGAATGCTCTGTTCTTCGTGTTAACTATTTTCAATCTGTAGTTGTTATCACAATGTTAGATCAGTCAAGGCCAGAGACAAAGGATGCCTTGAAACACAGTCGACTGACTCCCCCGGCTTGGAGCATGTGCTTTCAGTCACATGCAAGCCTTTCTAAATATGTCTAAACAGAAGACAAAGGGAGAGGCTTATATTCCAAGAAATCTGTGCAGAGAAAAATAATGCAAACAAAAAATGTCATACAAAAGCTTAGAGAGAAAGGGAGCGTGCAGAAAGAAGGGAGACATAGCGTTGTATCCATGAGCGATGAACTTACAGAGCATTCTCATCTGTGGGAAGAATGTTGTAGGAACAGTGGGCCTCAGTAGAAGCTAATGTTCATGGCAGTCTGCCGTCTGAACTCTGTGCTCTGTGCTCTTGGAGGGCTGGGGAGAAACCCGAGCCGCACGCGGCGCAGCGCCCCTTCCCTTGCTTGTGGCAGCAGCCTAAGATGGCTGCCACATCCTGGTGTAAACAAGCCAGGGAATGAAAGAGCTACATTTCTCCAGCCTGCATGCCAGGGACTGCAGGGGCTGTACTAGCCCAGAGTGTTGAGGAGGAAGTTAACCCCTTCCCTTCTCCAGTTTCCTTACATTCAACATGACAGAAAAATGACCGACAGCTCTAAAAATATGAGGAGGAAATGCTGCACTGAGCTATAAAGGTTATAATATGACTAAATTCAGCCAGGGTGGATAGAAACAGATCAAATCTGAAAGGGCTGGCATCTGCTACTACAGAGGAGAAACCAGCTGACCTTATTGTCAGTGTCTAGCTCTCCAAAAACAACACCTCTCTATTTGTGCCCCACTTAACAGGGGGACCCCTCTATGCTTTGGCGGGAAACTTCATAAAGGCTGCACTAGGCTTCTTCTCCAGGGGGGAGGGCCTTGGAATGCTAATGTTTTGGAATTCTTTGAGAAAGCGAAACTTCTTGCACAAAGGGTATCAGCCCTGGAAACCAGAGGCATTTCTTTTTAAGAGTACAAGAAACTATTTCTGCCAACCAATTGAAAACATGAATTTGATAAGAGCAGCATTTTGACAGACGTTTATACACACACACACATTATATTAAAATAAAATGATGACACTAGTGCAAACAATACCTATATTATTGACTGCATAAAATGTTCCAGATCAGCCGTCAAAGGTGATAAACACAAAGACAATCGGCATTCAACATCGGATTTTTGTCCAGCTAACGATCAAAACGAGTGAAGAGACAAGACACGCCCTAAAACGAGATCACAAAAAAACATCCTCACCCTTTCCTGCTCTATTTTCTTTTCTGAGAAATAAAGAGGGAGGACGAAGGAGAAAAAAAAGTGGGAATGAAAAAGGGCAAAGGGCAAATCAATTCCTCACCGCGCTGCAGCTTGAGGCTGTGCTTCTGCAGAAAGGAGTGGAAGGCGGGAGGGAGGCACACGCCTGCAGCTACCAGCAGCTCATTCGCCAGAGAGGAATGTTTGAGATTGCATACATTATTATCTGTTAAGGGGGCCCAGGGCTGTGGAAGATAGTGCTGACATCACCATCTATAAAGAGCTGGGCTTTGAAAGACACTGGGAGGGGAAACAAAATGGGAATAACCCTTTCCTCACACACACACACACAAGCGCACACACTCCCCTCCCCCTAAAAACAGCATGCTCGAGCCTTGACCAGATGAAAGTATTTTGCTTGTTTCTAGGAGAATAAAAGGGAGATGGGATTTCAAAGGGGAACTCTGGTGTTTGTGCATTTCTAAACAATCTGCAATATGTTACATATACTTTGATCATATGCACCAAATACATACATGCATGGCTTGGACATTGTTTTGTTGCTATTTGGGTAATGTAGAATTTCCTCCACTAATGTAAGGTTACAAAAGCATGCAAGATTATATTTGATGCAAAGAAAAAGAACTGAATCGAGGCACAACGCAAATTAACAAAAAAATAGAGAGAATCTGTGTAAGGAGAAAACATTGTGAGTCCAGCACACGCAGGGTTAACCTGCAGTCTGCCGTCTCTCTCCCTCCCTCTGTGTCGGTAGCACATTCCTGAATAAATGATGTTTTGAACAAGGCAGGTAACCCATGGCAACAGTAGAGCGGCACCGTGGCACTGCAGAGTCTGAGTAACCTTTGGGAAGGGAGTTTTTTATCCGCTGGAAACTTCTCCTGACTGGGTTGGAAGGGGAAAGGAGGGAGGGGGCTGGCTTCCCTGGCTGGCCAACAGAAGGAAAACAGACTGCAGTGATTTGGGAATGTAAACTGAAACAGTCAAGTCTAAAAGCCTGGCCACTCCAGACTGGGTTTGTTTGAGGAGAGGAATGGGGTTTGAATCATATTTCTACAAGGTGATGGAAGGAAATATTTATTATCAATCGAACCCAATGAGTTTCCTAAGGCCTATTTAGTGATTTACTGTTATGAGCAGTTATATTTTTGTTCTCTGGAGGTAAATGTGTCACAAGAGGTGCTGGAATGGAATGATTAACTGGTAATGTAGGGCTTTAACACAAAATCCCCATTAACCTAATTTTAAAAAACTACATAAAAAAAAGAACTGACAAAACTTACATTCTACAATACCTAAAGAAATGTTAAAATTCATAAAAGATGGCGCCTAAAACATACCTTGGTCAAAGCATCAGAGATATCAGCCAAGCACTTAAGCTTAGGCTACATAGACCATTGGGTGAATGTGGAACAAAGGGGTTTGTCTGTGGTACCAGCAAGACCTCTCGCTCGGCCTCCCCTCTAGGCTTAGCCTACGTAACGGAGCAGAAAGCCCCTGCCATTCCATCCATCCCTCGCACTGCAGACCCCACCGACACCAGCATGCCTGCCAGCCACTCCCCATGACACTGCAATCGCTCTGCTCGCACTAACAGTCACAGACGGACATTTACAACGCTCATATTTTTAATAATGTATTTGAGCTGATTAGATATGTGATCAGTGCAATTCTTATAAGTTACAAGGGAGAGTATATACAAAACACTCATAAAAATGCATTAAGAAAATGTGGTCCCTATCCCTTTCACATCTTTTCAACAGACAACCTATAGCATTGGTTGGCAACAGGAGAGTTGTTTTATTTGGCAGCCCTAAAGTTTTTAGGATTTTTGTTCTTTGGTCAACAAAATACTCTAAAATCTAAATTCAATTAAGGTATGAAATTGTTAATTTCAAATACAATATCTATTTTTGGCCTTAGTTGTAGTCAACTTGTGGTGTATAAACTATTACAAAAAAATCATCCCACGACAGATTCCTTGATTTCACGCAACATATCAGCTATTCTAAACACAATCTAGCATCTCGTTCGTTACCTCAGGTAATTAAGAGGTCTACTAGAGAGAAAAGAAGAGACTTGTTTTACAGCCAGAATGAAGTGGTGGTGAGACGTGTGTGTGTGTGAGGCTGCATTTGTTTGTAACGGGTGAGGAGTCTGGTGAATTCTAAACAGGTCAAGAGAGAGAGAGGGAGAGCCCCCCCTGCTCTCTTTAGCATGCACACTGCAACCTGAAACACAAACGAGTGTTGAGACAGCCAAGGGCACCTTAACCATGGAAGGGCTGTTCTGTTTTAGCATGACAATAGAGACATGCTCTGTCCCAAACCAGGTGCTTTGTTGCCTAACAGCACCTGGGATAGATAGGCCATCGAAGACTAAAGCACTGCAATGCACCATTAGATGGGTAGCCACGATTAAACGGCTCAACCCTAGCCTACGGTTTCTATAGTCCTGTTTGTTTTGGGGGTATGAGCATGTTGGTAAATAGAGAGATCGTTTTGGATATACTATAGTCAGATAATATCATACGGGAGATCAAAAAGAAAAGATTGAGTGACAAAATGAGTGTGAGATTGTGATATTTGTTTATAAATCACACTTGAAGAAAGGGGCGGGGGAGTGTGGGGTTGTCGCTTACTCAGACAGCTGCTTTTCCTATTGCAGTTAGAACTGATGAGCCAATTTGTGTGAACAAAATTTCAGAAACTCAACATTTTACCAACCCCGTCTTCCTCTGGCATTCAACCAATTATTTTGACCATATAGTAGTATTCCCCAGGAGGTAAAAACCCTACTTTGAAACAGGGACAGAAACCAGGATACAGAGTATCTATAAATAACTGGCAGTTGGTTGGAGCAGGCGCTATGCTTAGAGGGCAGGAGTCTCTGAGGAAAAGTCTTTCTCGCCCCTCTCTACAGAACATAAAATAACCATCTCATAACCCACCTAGGAGCAACGATGGTCCATGATACTGAACGCCACCTCCAACAATCACAGGCTGGAGGAGACACACAATCTAAAACATAGCGCCAGTCAAATACTTATCAACGGGCATCTCAAAGCTCCTCTACTCTACTACCAGTAAGCCTTTAATGTACATCTGCTGTTGAAAAGAATACTGGTTTGTGTCATGTTTCCAGGACATACATAGCAGCCATTGTCCCCGTCTCTTCCTCAAGCTCACATATGGAAGGCTCCAGTTGGTATTTATGGGTTATCTGAGCCATGTGGGACTGGAAACCACACTGCCTGCCTGCTGCAGACAGTGTGTCAGTGTGTACATATGACCATTTGTCTCAGTAACCCAGAGCAGAGCTAGACTATTAGGTTTAACTCACAGCTAAATAACAGGCATGCAACTGTGCTCTCTCTCTCTATATATATATATATTTAAAAAATATATATTCCACTGGCTAATGGGACAGTGAGGAACCACGTCACATGAACAGCCTGCCCTGCTGCATTGTAAACGAGGAGGTATACTCAGGCTTGTGCAAGCATTTTCACACAGACACACACACCCACCCACCGCATAAACATGGAGAAATCGTGGTACTGTTTGAGCATGCACCAATAGTATAACCATCAGCAAGATGAGGTGTCCTCAGTGAGAAGCATGCCATAAGAGCTGACTGTTATAAGCACAATGAGGAGAGCAACTTGACATTCCAATGCCAACTTGTTGAGGACTCTTTTTGTTGTCTTGCTGAGAAGCACAGCTGTTCAAATTGTGGGCCCATCCAATGCAAGTAAACCATTTACCAATCAGATAGCTGCAACTAAGGCAGCCTAACAGATACAGTAGAAATAAACACTTGTTCACATGTATTTAAAATCGCTCTGGAGTAATGAGCTTGCAGAACTACTACAATTTACAATGTTATCTAACATATGGTAATGTTACTTTAACATATTGAAAGAGGTTATGATGAATAAGCATGGCACCATCTGATCTCTATACATGAGTCCAACGTTAATTTGGCTTTGCAGTAAGGTCTGTGTGTAATAAACACATTTAAATATGAAATAAAGGTCTTTTGAACCAGATCTTAATGTCAAGGTTGTCATCTCCAATTACAGCATATCTTATGTTAGATAACATTGTAAATTGTTATAATGCTATGGTTGAGCTATATATAAATATATGGACACAAAAATAAATAAATAATTTATTATACCTCAGTGAACCAGCTACTGTAACAGTCTAAACTTGTTAAATAAACTGACATTTCACCAAGGGTTAATATCAATGGAATTTATTACAATTTACTCAGCTCCAAGGCACATTACAAGTCTTCTGTTACTACAGAAATGTATAAACAAACATTTTACATTAATGTACAGCATTTTGCTCTACCTTTAAGCATCCGTGCATCATCAAAGCAAACGGGAAGAGAAATGAATAACACGTAGTAAAATATTTTCGATCACAAGAAGAAAAGAGATACTTGCTGTAAAAAAAAAAAAAATTAAATAAACAAAAAAAAAGTCCTCAGAATGATTTGTACCCAATATAGGAGTTAGAGCAAATTGTCATTACTGTTATTGGATATTAACTATGCGTAGTTTCATTTTACAGACATATATTCATTGGGCGTTTAAACTGGCCTTTTTATAATGAGAAGTGCATGAGTTGGAGGGGAAAAAACGGCAGCAGTGATTACAAAGTGAAAGTGCTTTGACTCGTCACTGCCATCCAAATACAACACTAGTACCCGTCAAAACACCCTCCATAAAATTAGGTGACATCACATACTGTACTGTTCCGTTGATTCAAAAAACAGAAATATGAGAAGGAGGGGACGTCTCTGTACATCAACAATTTTTGTACGTTTTGAGTATTCACATGTGTATACTGTATATATTGGACTAAAATGCACGTTTCTATGGGAAGTTATAGGACATATCTATGGGTCCCTCTCCTTTTTTACCTTAACGTCCCCAGCTAATATTGTTGCTATCTCACCTTGCATGAACGCCCAAGGCACATTAGAACCTACCAGGGGGCATTTCTCTCCGCTAGGACAATACACCTCGCCAGTTGCTCCCTGCGCTTTGATGCTCTCTCGAGAACAAGGGAAACAGAATTTATGGTTGGGAACTGACGGACACTGAACGAAATGGGTATCCTCTAAACGTTCGTGGCAAATGGTACAACACAGAGGTCCGTTGTTTGCCATGGGCGAATCTGGAATGTTTTGCGCGTGGACCTGATCCATGCCAGAATGCGCATTGGACTGGGAGGGACCCCCGGATAGATTGAGATCTCCGTTACGGGAAGCCAAACGCCTCTGCCCCGAAACAGAGGCGGGCGATACCGGGCTGCTGCTGTTATGCCTGGTGGATGTGGTGGAGTGAACTGAGTTGTTGTCCTTCGGGGAGTGCGCATTGCCCAACGTGTCCGCGACAGACATGAGCGCCGCCATTGGAGACTGTCCATTCTGGGGCGTTGATTCAGGGGGCGTAGCGCGACTTGAGTGAACAGAATGACCAGGGCCGAGCGGTGGGGGTGCCCCGTGTGAGGTACCGAATGATCCGGATGCCATCGTCAGTTTTAACGCCTCGCTCTGGCTGGCCATCCACTGCTGCCTCTGCTGTTCCTGTTCAGATAGTTTTAGCGCGCTCTCTGCAGAGTCAGGTTCTGGGGAGGCTTTACGCTTACGCACGCCAATCCTCGGGGCACTCGCAGATGGCAAGCCACGAGGGATGTTGACCAAAGCAGTGGGCAGCAATGGACAGCTGGCATCAATGTAGGGCTGTGGCAACATTTCAACCCCCAGCCCCTCTTTAAAGAATCGGACCGACTCGGGCAACAAATCACCCAGGAGTCGCCAGTCCCCAGAGCCATGCTTTTTCTCATACTCCAAATATTTAAAACCCGAGGAGAGCCCTCTGCCAAAGTCCTTCATGCAGTCCTGATACATTTGTTTGGCCACCCCCGATGCGCTGGAAAATACATTACCAGATCCACTTGGGTACTCGATAAATATTTTCAATTCATAGTCCATGCCAGGCTTTGACACTGCATCGAAAGCAAACACCCTGCCCACGAGTGAATGATCCTTTTTAAACCTCACATCAAACGGGGAGCTGTTTGAAAGAGTAAGCAACGTGTCCCTTACTATTTTCGGTTTGTTTGTCCAGTCTTCGTTTCTGTTTCTTAAACTTTCACTAAGCTCAGCCAAAGCCTCCGCATTACGCTGTTTCTCTTTCAGATCTCTCTCTTGGTCAGTGCTTGACACAGAACCTGGTCGTTTACCTTGTTCTGACATGGACTGAGAGGACGTGGACAAAGAGGGTCCCACAATGGACGGAGGGGGGCGGCTAGACAGGCTATGCGAGGCTATGGCTGTTGCCGAGGAGGGTCCATTCAACATGGTCTGTGGGAGAAGGTTGGGGGGGACATTCATTTGTCCTGGGACCGCAACTAGACCATGGCTCCGACGGGAGTTCGGGCTCTGTCGGTTCAACTCTGGGGGACCATCGTCCGGTTTTGGGAACCCATTTGGACCGCTCATTCCATTGGGAAGTCTGCTGGCATGGGCGCCAATACTGGAGTAGTCAAAGCGAGGTCTCTCTGCGTTCAGAGAGTAGCGGTCCATCCCCGACTGTTGTTGTTGTTGTTTAGATGGTCCGTCCACATGGTTGATTTGCACCGTCTCCTTGGCTGATATTGCCGCCTGGGTTTTGACTGTGGGCGGCGGCGGTGGACCGGGGGATCTCCCCTCTTGGAAACCATGAGCTCGTTTGAGGTGGCGTGCAGTTTCGATAACAAACTCGATCCGATCTGCACCTTCATAATTCACACAACCCCTGCACACTGCCTCCGTAAAATCCCAAATCATAGCCCACGGCATACGGGGTAAATCGCACAGGTAACATGACTGTCTCCGAGATGAAGATACGTGTGCAGAAGACATGTTGAATGTCCCTTTCCCTGGTCCTTTTCCCCCCAGATTACTTGATTGCAATTTTTCTTTTCAGTCCGTGAATTTGCCCCCCAAAAGGAACCCTCTTCCTTCCCTACTCCTCTTCTGATGCCAGTGACGAGCAGTGATCGGTTGTAGGACTGAAATGTGCTTTACGCGCGTCTCACATCCTGACTTGGTTTGTGATTTGAAATTTTGATTGTGCCTCCACGTCTCCTCTCCCCAGTTTGGAATGCCACCTGGCTAGAGCAGTGACGTAAGCACCACGTTCCGCAGTTCATAAAAAAAAAAAAAGACATGCCACTTGTTGCTTTCCTAACACGCAAAGCTCAAACCACTCCCTCCTAATCTTTTGAATGGACTGGGAGCTAACAACACGAACGCACAATGCTGACCAAATTACATAAAGCAGAATATGGGTTTCTACAACTCTGGCATTTGAATGTATTTTACTACTGAGAAATTGTGTGTCAATATTATATGTCATTAAAATACCATTAATTATTATTAGATACAAATGTATTATGTTTCAAATAGATTACTTTTGCTTATGTCAGCAAAACGAAGCCTTCAATAGCATAAAGCTATTTAAGATTACGAAACAATTCAATTTGTTATGCGTTGTTTGTTTTTCACAATGCAGGAGCATCAAAAAGCATTATCTTAATCAAACCACTCTAACGAGCAAAAAACCTGGTTAAAAGGAAAACGCCTGGCTATAGCCTATCATTATGTAATGGAGCGAAAGCCTTTAATATACCTTTATTTTTTAAATTTCTGATTAAAATATGTTGATAATCTGATTTAATTTGGCAACATTCATTGCAATAGGCATGTGTGATTACAATAACCGTTTAATATATTCTCCAAAAGAAAATATAAGCACAGTGTGATGGCTAAAATAAATAGGGAGTCGATACCTCTGCAATATCCTCTGTAAAAAATAACACTGGGCTAGTTGAACTAGAGATATTTTCCCTACATTTCGATTGTTTACCTACTGCACAGACAAGAGTAGCCTGCTCTGCACACCCTCCACCCCTTCCTTCCCCTTTTCCCCCAGTCTCCCTTCCTGATTAACAACACCCAGTAGGCAGGCAGAGAATAATTTCCCCCTGTTAAACAACTGGGAGAGAAGGAGAGCGAAGAAAGAAAAACAAGGTATGGCAGCAGAGGGAGGGAGGAAAGTAGTTTATTGCAGTCTCCACATAACGCTGGCCTGGCACTGTATCGTGGTGGTGTGGTCCCTCCATCCAGCCAAGCGACCAAGTATGGCCTTGGCCAAGAAAGAGTCTGCACCATGCCGCCGCTTTTCCAAAACAATGTTGCTTTCACTGCACCAAAAATGTGCCATGCTGTTAGGCTAAATGGGTACTGGTTGCACATGCGTGTATTTGTGAATACTGTGTTTTGATACATTACAGACTCGCTTTAAATTACAAGCACTGATGTCTCTGAGGTGACAGTATATGAAGTATGTATAATGCAGAGTCTGACCACATGAAATAAATGCACCTAAACAAATAACATGATTTAGTTTCATAGCCCAGCCCATCAGTGGCAGGGGAAGCTAGAAACGCCACAAAAAGAGAAGAGGGAGTCCGGTTTTTATTCAGAGTCTGTGCAATACACAGCAGGCTGAATGACTACCAGCAGCAGGCAGCAGTCGAGGTTGTTATGTGGGCTGTATGTGGACAATTCTCTCACTATTTGTGCACCAGGGATTGTGACAGACAGCCAAATGAAAGAGCAGCCATCATCAGTCAACAGAATAAGGCAGAAAAAGGTGTGGGTGTAACGGATGTGAAATGGCTAGCTAGTTAGCGGGTACGCGCTAATAGCATTTCAATCGGTTACGTCACTTGCTCTGAGACCTGAAGTAGGGTTTCCCCTTGCTCTGCAAGGGCCGCGGCTTTTGTGGAGCGATGGGTAACGACCGTGCTTCGTGGGCAACCGTTGTTGATGTGTGCAGAGGGTCCCTGGTTCGCGCCCGTGTCGGGGCGAGGGGACGTACTAAAGTTATACTGTTACATTGATGCTGTTGACCCGGATCACTGGTTGCTGCGGAAAAGGAGGAGGTTGAAAGGGGGGTGAGTGTAACGGATGTGAAATGGCTAGCTAGTTAGCGGGTACGCGCTAATAGCATTTCAATCGGTTACGTCACTTGCTCTGAGACCTGAAGTAGGGTTTCCCCTTGCTCTGCAAGGGCCGCGGCTTTTGTGGAGCGATGGGTAACGATGCTTCGTGGGTGTCAGTTGTTGATGTGTGCAGAGGGTCCCTGGTTCGCGCCCGTGTAGGGGCGAGGGGACGTACTAAAGTTATACTGTTACATGGGCATTTGTGCCATTTATTCCAACACTGGGCCTGCGTGCCAGGCGAGGCTCAATACAATTCCAACACCAATAGTTTTGCTTGATTCAAGTGTGGAGCGCAATCTCACAGTAAAAAAAGGTCTGAATGATCCTAAAAGCAGATGGCAAAACAGTGCCTTCTCTCTTAGGTTTACACATATGGATACAATTCAAACATAAGCTTATTACAAAACTATGCCACATCAACTAGCCTAACTACCCAATAACATACATCCATCCATGTAAGTGGAAGGTCGGTACTATAAATATCACAGGCAGAACTCAACATCGCAACAATTAAAACGATTTACATATTCTGCCTCAGACCTTAGAAGACTTTAAAAACAACCAAATACATAGCTTTACACAAAACAAAGCAGAGCAGGGGAGGTTAATAGTTCCCGCCTGCCTCCATCCTGAAAGGATCCTGTGATATCCCCACGGCCCCTCATGCATACACAGAGCCGCTCACATATCAACTGTGCTGATGTCTCTCTCCCTATCTCTATCTTGCTCTATGTGGAACATTTTGCAAGTGCAGGGGTTAATTTTTTTAGCTTCAGCTAAGTGCCTGGCACGTTGCCAGACAGATGAATTCTGGGAAAGGCTTGCCAATGACAAACTGCCAACATTAAGCAGGCCTGACAGCTCCTCTCCTCCAAACTGGGCAGCAGTTCAAAGTGCTCATTTATTTGAGAAGCTGGCAGACTGCCAGCAGCATGCAGATTTACGTTAGGGCAATTCCATGCTAACGGAATTACACCGAGACTTAGTTTTCACTTTAAAACAAACCATACAGCTCTATGCACAATGCCTACTTTGAACAATTTACACAGTAAACTAAAATGAATAATTTACTGGAAAAACAGTGTAGATGCAAAGTTTGGTTACAGAATTATGGTAAAATCTCCCTCAGTTTTATTCTGTTATCAAACTTTGTATCTGCACAATTCTTCCTGTAAAGGTGTTTTTGTAAAATTTTCAGTGGAAATTGTTAAAAGTAGTCCTATGGTTTGTAAAACTTTGAAATAAATGTTTGGTATATGTTTTAAAGTGAAAAACCTGAGTCTCAGTGTAATTACATTGCTGTGGAATTGCCCTTCACCTACTCTCTCCTCTCACTCTCTGATGAAGCTGACAAATGCTGCTGCCGTTGCCATGGGGATCCTTCTGAGCTAGGAGAAAGAGCAAAGCGGTCCTGTGAATTCAAGTGCACAAGTACAGTGAAATACCCTTCTCGCAAGCTCTAAACCCAACAATGTAGTAATCAATAACAATGTAATACTAAGAACAACATAAGGTAGAGAGAACAAAAACACGAGAACTAAAAATAAGAGCACAAAAAGTAAGCAAGCATACTACAGTGTATATACATGTTCAGTCATTTCCAGTACCATATTTACAATGTACAGGAATACTGGATCAATAGAGATAGATTTGTATTGGTGTAAGGTGACTAGGCATCAGGATATATGATAAACAGAGTAGCAGCAGCAGCATGTATGATGATTGTAGCTGAGTGGGTGTGCGTAGAGTCAGTATAAATGTACAGTTGAAGTCGGAAGTTTACATACACCTTAGCCAAATACATTTAAACTCAGTTTTTCACAATTCCTGACATTTAATCCCAGTAAAAAAAACGGTCTTAGGTCAGTTAGGATTACCACTTTATTTTAAGAATTTTAAAAAAGAATGTGAAATAGTTGAGAGAATGATATATTTCAGCTTTTATTTCTTTCATCACATTTCCAGTGGGTCAGAAGTTTACATACACTCAATTAGTATTTGGTAGCATTGCCTTTAAATTGTTTAACTTGGGTCAAACGTTTCGGGTAGCCCTCCACAAGCTTCCCATAATAAGTAGGGTGAATTTTGGACCATTCCTCCTGACAGAGCTGGTGTAACTGAGTCAGGTTTGTAGGCCTCTATGCTCGCACACACTTTTGGATGATTGGATGCTAAGCTAGCTAAAGACGTGGTTGATTTCATTATCACACCTTTTCCCCACATTTTAAATCTATAAATTGTTAAGGGCATTGAGCCTTATGAACTGAAAATGGACGAAATTGTTCCAATTTGTAAAGCTAAAGATCCAGCAAACTTTACACATTACAGACCAATTTCAATTTTTTCAGCTAGCTCAAACATGTTAGAGAAGCTTGCATACAACAGATTCATCAAATAGCTTAACAAGGAAAGGTTGTTATACAAACATCAGTATGGCTTCAGAAAATCTCACTGCCTAACTGGCAGTTACTTACTTAATTGACAAAATACATAAGGCAAATAACCGCAAACATCATACATTAGGTATTTTTTTGGATCTCTCAAAAGCAGTTGATACTGTTGATCCTCATATTTTATTACAAAAACTTGAAACTATGGGCGTGACTGCTTTGGTCTCCAGCTTGCCTCAGGGATCAATTCTTGGACCACTATTATTTATGATTTATATAAATGATTTGCCCAATGCATGCTCTCCCAGATATGATGATAAAAAAGTGTGCTTTACTCTCACAAAAAAATGTAAGTACCTTATTGATGTTGTTAATGATGAACTATGTAATATATCAAAAGTGGTTTAAAATGAACAAATTGTCACTGAATAAAAATATAAAAAATGTTATATTATTTGGTCCAAAGAAAATAAAATACAGATTATATAGTGGTCCATATTGATAATATACCTATTGATCAGGGCTGTACAACACGCTTTCTTGGTGTTCTGATTGATGATGAATTGTCATGGAAACCACACAAAGACAATAACCTTTAAGATTGCCAAGAATACGGGGATACTTGGCAAAATGAGATATCTCCTAAACAGACGCACTGCTCTCAGTCTCTACTACACAATGATCTTCCCATTCATCCGTTACTGTAACATTATATGGGCCAGCACACACACCAAACTACTATCAATCTGTCACCTGCAGAGACACTCTGCAAGAATAATATCATCTGCTGGTTTTAGAGACCATTCAGCAACACTTTTCAATGCGGACGCCTGAGTATTTATCAAATTAGTTATTTTCAAGTTCCTTGTTTACTGCACTTTAAATCACTTATTACCCTCTTTCTTCAAAAACTATTTTACAGCCACATATGAATTCCCTAACTACGCAACAAGAAGCAGACAACTGCTACATCACCCATATTCAAGAACAACTCATTCTCAATATACTATATGCCAAGCTATCACCGTCGTTGTTGAAAACAAAACAAATAAGAGGCACCTACTGAAGCAACACAAACATAGACACATGCATACAAACACACGGTAACATACACACATGTACAGATGGATTTTGTGTTGTAGATATGTGGTGGTAGAGTACAGTCGTGGCCAAAAGTTTTGAGAATGACAAATATTAATTTTCACAAAGTCTGCTGCCTCAGTTTGTATGATGGCAATTTGCATATACTCCAGGATGTTATGAAGAGTGATCAGATGAATTGCAATTAATTGCAAAGTCCCTCTTTGCCATGCAAATGAACTGAATCCCAAAAAAGCATTTCCACTGCATTTCAGCCCTGCCACATAAGGACTAGCTGACATCATGTCAGTGATTCTCTCGTTAACACAGGTGTGAGTGTTGATGAGGACAAGGCTGGAGATCACTCTGTCATGCTGATTGAGTTCGAATAACAGACTGGAAGCTTCAAAAGGAGGGCGGTGCTCATTGTTCTTCCTCTGACAAACATGGTTACCTGCAAGGAAACACGTGCCGTCATCATTGCTTTGCACAAAAAGGGCTTCACAGGCAAGGATATTTGCTGCCAGTAAGATTTCACCTAAATCAACCATTTATCAGATCATCAAGAACTTCAAGGAGAGCGGTTCAATTGTTGTAAAGAAGGCTTCAGGGCACCCAAGAAAGTCCAGCAAGTGCCAGGACCGTCTCCTAAAGTTGATTCAGCTGCAGGATCGGGGCACCACCAGTACAGAGCTTGCTCAGGAATGGCAGCAGGCAGGTGTGAGTGCATCTGCACGCACAGTGAGGCGAAGACTTTGAGGATGGCCTGGTGTCAAGAAGGGCAGAAAAGAAGCCACTTCTCTCCAGGAAAAACATCAGGTACAGACTGATATTCTGCAAAAGGTACAGGGATTGGACTGCTGAGGACTGGGGTAAAGAAATTCTCTGATGAATCCCCTTTCCGATTGTTTGCGACATCCGGAAAAAAGCTTGTCCGGAGAAGACAAGGTGAGTGCTACCATCAGTCCTGTGTCATGCCAACAGTAAAGCATCCCGAGACCATTCATGTGTGGGGATGGTTCTCAGCCAAAGGAGTGGGCTCACTCAATTTTGCCTAAGAGCACAGCCATGAATAAAGAATGGTACCAACACATCCTCCGAGAGCAACTTCTCCCAACCATCCAGGAACAGTTTGGTGATGAACGCCTTTTCCAGCATGATGGAGCACCTTGCCATAAGGCAAAAGTGATAACTAAGTGGCTCGGGGAACAAAACATCGATATTTTGGGTCCATGTCCAGGAAACTCCCCAGACCTTAATCCCATTGAGAACTTGTGGTCAATCCTCAAGAGGCAGGTGGACAAACAAAAACCCACAAATTCTGACAAATGCCAAGCATTGATTATGCAAGAATGGGCTGCCATCAGTCAGGATGTGGCCCAGAAGTTAATTGACAGCATGCCAGGGTGGATTGCAGAGGTCTTGAAAAAGAAGGGTCAACACTGCAAATATTGACTCTTTGCATCAACTTCATGTCAATAAAAGCCTTTGACACGTACGAAATGCTTGTACTTATACTTCAGTATTCCATAGTAACATCTGACAAAAATATCTAAAGACACTGAAGCAGCAATCTTTGAAAATTAATATGTGTCATTCTCAACTTTTGGCCACGACTGTAGAGTCCCATGGGCACACACACACTTGTTAAATCTGTTATGAATGTATTGTAATGTTAAAAAACACTTTTATAACTGCCTTAATTTTGCTGGACCCCAGGAAGAGTATTGGATTTGTCCCAAACATAACACATTGTATTCAGGACAAAAAATGTATTGCTATGCCGCATTTTTTGCAGTGTTACTTTAGTGCATTGTTGATAACAGGATGCATGTTTCGGAATATTTGTATTCTGTACAGGCTTCCTTCATTTCACTCTGTCAATTAGGTTAGTATTGTGGAGTAACTACAATGTTGTTGATCCATCCTCAGTTTTCTCCTATCACAGACATTTAACTCTGTAACTGTTTTATAGTCACCATTGGCCTCATGGTGAAATCTCTGAGCGGTGTCCTTCCTTTAACTGAGTTAGGAAGGACGGCTGTATCTTTGTAGTGACTGGGTGTATTGATACAACAAACGTGTAATTAATAACTTCAACATGCACAAAGGGATATACAATGTCTGAGTTCTTCATCTACCAATAGGTGGCGTACTTTGCGAGGCATTTGAAAACCTACCTGGTCTTTGTGGTTGAATCTGTGTTTGAAATTCACTGCTGAACTGAGGGACCTTACAGATAATTGCATGTGTGGGGTACAGAGATGAGGGGGTCATTAAAAAATCATGTTAAAACACTATAATTGCACACAGAGTCCATGAAACTTTTAGGCTTGCCAGAACAAAGGGCTTCAATACTTATTGACTCAAGACATTTCAGCTTTTCATTTTTAATTAATTTTTTAAAAATTCAAAAAACATAATTCCACTTTGACATTATGGGGTATTGTGTGTAGGACAGTGACAATACATATCTATTTGATCAATTAAAAAGTCAAGGGATGTGAAAACTTTCTGAAGGCACATTACAATGTAAAAAATAAGTCAAATATTTATTGGCTAAACATTATGAAGAATAAGTATCATACAACTCTTTTTAAAGTGCACAATGCCTCAGGTATGGTACCAATGCATGTTTTTGTTTGGGAGGAGGAAATAGTCACATAGCCAATTATGTTTTCAAATCGTGAAAACATGACAAACAATATTTTTTCCCCCTCTTACCTGGACTGCACTGTTTGCAGGTTGCAATCGGTGGGTGTTGCTATGGCAACCCTAAGAAAACTGCTGCTGCACACCTCTGGCTGCCAAGCTGCTGCTGTTGTTAGAGAGGGCCTCCAGAAGTTTCCTGCAGAGACAGAGAGAGAAAGCAGCAATCAGCCACCTGCCTCAGCTCAGATCAGCACTTTATATCTCCCTTTCTCTCAGTATTCCACACATGGACACAGTCATTCAGATCACACAATGAGCTGATTGCTTCACAGAGCCTCCTGGGTTTCTTATTACATTTTCATCACAATCTCTTCTGTAGAGATTTTGCTATGCTACATTGTGTGTTCATGTTCTAGCTTTAAGATGTGTCACACAGCAAATGTATCAATATTTATTGTTGGATCCAAATGGCTTTTCTCTCTAAGCTAGCTAGTCAGATGGATGATACTGGTTGTATTTAGTCATTGTCATCAATGTATTGGAATGTTTAGTATCAACTACTCTTCCTGGGGTCCAAACATAATTACATCAGAACAAAACAGCCTACATCAAATATAATACAAGACAGTACTCCAATTACACATTTACAATATCAAATGTACAATACAACAATAGTTGAGTGAGTTAGAGTGTGCATGTTGGTGTTGGTGTTAATTTGCCATAGTATCTTTTCATCAGCTCAGTGAAAACAGTTAAATAAACAGATGGATGGTGCACTCCAACAACAGACAGTCAATCTGTCAGTCTGCAGGATGTCCAGCATAAACATTTCCTCTGGTCAAAGGTCAAATGGGTCATAGGAGAACGGTCTCTTCCCACTAAAACAATGACTACCATATATACTACTGGTATGTTGAATCAACGTTGGACAAGTAGGAAGAAAACCAATTGAATGGTATTGTATTGTATTCTTAACACGCTCCTGCATCCCAGTTTTTACAGCCATGTGTCGTCTTTTCCAAGTCCAACGTCTGCTGATATTTCCAAACAAATTCCCAAACCACTTTTACAGCTGCTTAGCCCAATGACGTCAGACAGATACATTGTTTACAGCTGGAAAATATCACATGTATTGTTGCTGTGGAAACAAACTGTATTCACCAACACAATAAATATAATGACTCTGAGTAGAGTCAAGTGCCTATTACAATGTCATTATGGCGGGATGTTGTGTGACTAGGGTTGCAAAATTACGGGAACTCTCAATAAATTACCTGGTTGGAGGATCCAGGTTGCCTGCTTATGCCCTCCTAATTCCGTGAATTCTCCAACTGAGATTTTGGGAAAACCAGGGAATTTATTGAAAGTTCACAGTACTTTCAACCCTATGTGAGCAAATACACAAATAAACAAAGCAATATACTTGCTAAACATCTGGAAGAATTCTGCCTACTCATTTCAAACAAAGCAACATTGAGCATAGGTCTATATATGGCTTCCACACAGTGGAATTCCTTTTCTTTTAGTTCCGTACCTGGTCATCTTGTTCAACAGACACTTCCTCATAATACAGGAGTCAGACATGACTCTAAATCCTATCTCTCAGGGGCTGTAATGGAAGCTCGGAATCCAATCAATGATAAGGGTTCAAACCGAATGGTGGATTTGGCTGATGGTAACTAACTAAACTACATTTATTAATGGGTCACTGGGAAGAAAGTAGATGTTACCAAATACATTAACACATTTCCTTTGCTTATCATAAATGTGTTTTCCGCTGGTTCAATGAGTCTACAAAAGCTATCCAAAATTCAGACACCGGTGAAGTCACCGTTAGGCTGCTGTGTTCTTATTCAGACAAGAAAAGCAATTACCTGGACTGCGTCCCAATTGGCAGCCTATTCACTACATAGAGCTGTGGTGAAAAGTAGTGCACTATGGGCCCTCGTCAAAAGTAGTGCATTATATAGGGGATGGGGTGCCGTTTGGGAGGCAATTACCTCATTTGATCTGGCGCTGTAACAGGCTTAGAGGAAAGACCCCTCAGAGGAGACGATTAGGCCGTGTAATTCATCTGAATTAGGTCCAGGCTGACAGATGAATGCTCCAACTGTGCGTGTGTGTGCATGTTGTTATGGCTGGGACTGATTCTGTATGTGTCATGACTGATGATGAAATACTTGATGACATCACATTTTAAAAATAGGAGATTACCGCCCGACTGTTTCTTGAGGACACTTGGAGATGTAATGCAGTGTGTTCCAGTCAGATTGCTTAATGTTAAATCAATAATGAGAATAAGACTATGGCAACTACAACGCGAGACAGGTAATATGAGGCATTCATGAGCCAGAATTCAGCTACATCTAGCTAGTCCCTCTACATTTATGAACAGAAATCAGATACCATGGGTCTCTGGGTACCAAATCAGATTCCATGGTCATCATGATTGACGAAGGAACTGTCCTCACTTGTGTTTGTCGATTTCTATAGTGAGATTGATCAAATATTGAAAATGAATAGATTCTAAAAACAACGCTTCACACATAACCCTGGTCTTCTCAATCTGCAATTATCTTCTAGTGTCATTATGCCAAAAGGGTTTACATAATGTAAAAAAGTATGTTCTGTTTTGTACAGACAATGTGAGTGACAGCAACCAAGTGACCTGAATCATATAATTAAGTGGCCTGAATCATTCAGGGCATGGGTTGTTTCACATATGGTTTGATGATGTGTTGAGAAACAAAGGCATGGACTAAAAATAGCCAATCCCCAAAGTGAGCGCAGTCTGGCAGCTGTAGAGTTAAAACTAAAAAGAGAGAACGAGAGGTGCAAGGAGGAATAGAAATAGCATGGTTGCCATGACAACTGGCTTAGAGGTACTACCAGATACAAAATGGTGCCCCTTCAGACATCTTATAGCATAACGTACTCCTTCTCCTTTAAACATGCACTAATCATTACAATAACCAGAGAGTCACACCACATATGTACAGTACATCACTGTTGTACCCAGCCATTCACAGTTCATAAACATTTAAGTCCATCTTGAACAAACTAAATCGACAGTAATTGCAACCAAGTAATGATCAATTGTGATCTTCAAGAAAAGGACTATATGAACATATATTGTGACCTGACCAAGTCAATTAAAAAATATATGGACACATTGGACAGACAGTTATTCGATACAAATGTCAAATGCCTGTAACTGATTCAGTGCATTCCCTTATCAACACTGTTGTGTCCCTCTGGCTGCATTGCTGGCTGTATTGTTTAGGGAGGCTGATCTAGTAACACTGGTCAGTTGGCCAAACAAAGCAAGGGTATCGAGTCAATCTTACAAGACTAATGCATTTCCCAATTCTCTCTTACACCCCCCCCACACACACACACTCAGTGATCCATACACAGACACACAAACTGATGCTTTCTGTGCCATAATTAACTCCATTCTCACCCACACATCCATCACCATGGTCACTAAGCAGCACAGCTCCACTCCTGAGAAAGCAATTCCACATTGGTGTGTGTGTGCATGTTTGTGTGAGAGAGATTGGCGAGCAGCACCATTCTAGAGGGAGGCCGATTAGATTCAAGGGGAAGATTGTCCAAGGCTCTCACACAGGTGTAACAGAGAACCAGGCACTGACATTTCCTACCAAACATGTAGCCTGCTGCCTGCACACAAATTACAGTTCAACCGAGGACAAAGGAGGAGGAGGACAAGCCAGTAATAGCCTAGGCCTGTGGTTGAATGACAATGGATAGAATAGTAATACTTATACAGCCTTTCTGTTGTTGTCAGACATCAACAATAACTAATTTCTTCAAACCTGGGGCTTTTCAAATAGGTTTCTTATTAAGGATCACCTCCACATCAGTAAAAACATTATTTTCTACCTTTAAAAAAAGCCAACCATTATTTCACAAAGTATTTCAAGAGGGTGGGGTTATCAATAAACTAAACTCCATTGTATTTCTATTGAACACTGAAGGGCATTGTCTGTCTATTTGCACAGCTGTGCACCAGCCAGTGACATTTGTTTTCACCTGAATGGTTTCATGCTTAAAGGCCCAGTACAGTAAACAAAATAGATGTTCCTGTGCTTTATATACATTTCCAAACTATTAGGTTGGATTAATAATGGGAAAAATTATGATAATGCCCATTTAGTGTAAGAGCTGTTTTAAAGATCGCCTGAAATTTCAGCCTGTTTTGGTGGGATGGAGTTTTGGACTGCCTGGTAACATCACCAGGCAGCAAATGAGTTAGACCAATAACAGCTAATTTTCAATTTTTCCCCATCTCCCACTCAGACCACTCCCAGACAGTCCTAGCAAAATTCTTGCTTGAGAAATTGCTATTTGCTAAGAAGCTATTTTTGTTTATTTTTGACCATTTTAATTGAAACAATCACAGTAAGGTACTTATTATTACCCAGACATTATTTGATATTGAGATAAAAACAGCTGCATTTGGACCTTTAATTGAGTTTTACACCAGAAGAGAGGAGCATACCTAATTTTCCCATGTAACTGGATGGATATTAGCAGCCAGCACAATATAATAGCGGTACAGAGTTCATATATTCATGCCGTGCGGTGTGTGTTTTCCTACTTTACAGTAAATGTGGGCTTTAAAATAGTCAGTGGTGCTTTGTATGGATCTAATTATGATCTCCAATGTTCAGGAGGAGGCTGCATTCCGAAGCTTGTGGCTAGGGAGACGAGAGGGAGACCGAGCGAGGCCCGGCAGCCATTGTAACAATTCCGAGTAGTCTTGGTGCCCGGCCAACAGAGCCAAACACAGGGACATTATGTATGTTTATGACAAAACCAAGACGGAGAATTGAATGGCCGCCAAAACATGAGCTATATGTATTGCACGTGTTTATCGTTGTATCTCACAACATGTTAATAAGCCAGCCGTAGGCCTACTTGTAATGAATCCAATTATATATATATTGTCAGACAATAATTCCAAACATGCATTTGACTTAGTTTAGCATGCAACGCAGTCTGGCTCATTGTACAACGCAGGCTTTCAATTTGGTGGGTAACATTTGAAGATATTTTCTGTAATGCAGATGCTGACAGGTGTGTGTTGACCTGACTGCAATAATGTGGTGAATATGGCCCAGTTGAAATCTGTCGTGTTTGCATCAACATAAAGCGACTAATGATAATGAGAGGTTGCCAAACAGAGGAGTACAGAAGGCAAATGGTTATTAGTTTAAAGAACTGAGGTTGAAAGTAACATGCTTGTCTTGTATTCCATCTCATCAAGAGAGTGAAAAATGGAAATAGCAATCACCAAAATAAACAAGGACAGGAAAAAACTGTGACATTGCAGCCTATTAAACAGTGTTTTCAGATTTTTTGGGTGAATAAACACTTCCTTTTTAGAATCTCCAGCCTTCTGCAAAATCCTGTGCTTCCTACAGAACCAGTAGGTTGGAGTGACACTACTGCCCCCGAGTGGTGAAAATGACTCTTACATCTGTTGGAAATCCATGGCTACATCCGAAATGGCATCATATTCCCTATAGGGCCAATATAGTGCACTCCTTTTGACCAAGGCCCATAGGGCTCTGCACAAAAATAGTGCACTATATGGGGAACAGGGTGCTATTTCAAACCCAGACCATGACAACTTATCAGATGCAAAGACACTTTGATCACTAACCTTGCGCTGTGTGAGGTGTATTCTGTGTCCTCGAGCTGTGCAGCTGTGTAGTGTTCTGGGTGTTCCGGAGTTTAGTGGTGTTCCAGAGTGTGGGCTTTGGGTTGAACCTGCGAGGAGCTGGGGTCTCATACTCCCTCCTTCCCTCCACTGGCTGGAAGGTTCTGGAGAAGCTAAAGTAGGGGAGACAGACAAATATACATTTTTCCACAACTAACTTATAAAAGTAGTTTCCACAAAAATTGACAATAAAGTATCTTATCGTAACTAACCAATGAGGATAAACTTTTTATTTAATAATGACATATGTCAAGGCTATTCTCTTAATTTGTTTAAATAAAGCAAGTGACTAAGGTAACTGGGTAGCCTACCTGTTGCTGGAACCACAGTGGGAGAGTGTGCAGCATCAAGGTGGGTAATATGAATGTGACCGGGTAATACTTGCCTTGCAAGTTGTTAGATAGCTAGATAAACAAACAATGCAGTCGTTCTCTGCAATTTGCTGGTACTAAGACCGCATTCAACGAGCTGTATAAGGCCATAATCAAACAAGAAAATGCTCATCCAGAAGCGGCGCTCCTAGTGGCCGGGGACTTTAATGCAGGCACATTTACATCCGTTTTACCTAATTTCTACCAGCATGTCACATGTGCAACCAAAAGGGAAAAAATCCCCAGACCACCTTTACTCCACACACAGAGCTCTCCCTCGCTAATCTGACAATAATTCCTGTTTACAAGCAAAAACTAAAGCAGGAGGTACCAGTGACTCACTCAAAACGGAAGTGGGCAGATGATACGCTACAGGACTGTTTTGCTAGCACAGACTGGAATTTATTCCGGGATTCATCCAATGGCACTGAGGAGTACACCACCATCAGCTACAGAGAGCGTTTTCACACAGTCATCCAGAACAGCTGGTGCTCCATTTAGCTAGCCTGGTAGGCTCGCGTCTGGGTTCCCCTTTTAGTCGGTAATGGTTGTATTCGGCACGTGACAAATACAATTTGATTTTATCTTAACATGTTTTACTTCCCGCAACATAATTGTTTGTTGACGTTAGGTTGCTAGCTAGTAGGCACCTCTAAAAGGTTGAAAGAACAGCACAGCAAACCAAGTAAGAAGTTGCTAGACCTGTGCTATTTTAAACAATCGTTGGGAAATGAATACAACCTGATGTCAGAATCGAGAAATAACATAGCTTCTACTGTTAGCTACTATGAGACAATATGAAAACACAGCAGCTGTTGCTTACAACAGTAACTTCCGGTCAAGGACATGATCTCGTTCGTGAAATATCTCCATCTGCTGTGCATGATAGGGACTCCACGGATCAGAACATTAACCAAAAAACCCCAAATAGCATTAAACAAAATAATAATTAAACAACCACGGGTGAGAAAGTTAATCCAAAAACACAATATAAGCAGTAACCAACAAAATAATGATAATTAAACAAGTGCGGTTTATATTTATATTGGAATAAAGGGGGGGCTAGCGATAAACATTAGAATGGTACTGAGACATACCTCGTGTCACACCGGAGTTTTTATTCAGTAACACTATATCCACAATTAGAAATTTCAGTTGTTTTCGACAAATTATTTTTCGATTTTGAATGTCATACATATCCACACGAACGTATAAAATATGTAACATTATTCTAGATTTTTTTTTTAAACAATGTCTAATGATTATAGAATATTCTGTAACGTTACCTTTCAAGCCTCATCCACTGCAGTCCCCTTTTCACAACATGTCCTTCGGGAACATGGGTGGCTGAATGACTTCGTTGCTGTGTTGAAGAAAAGGCGATTGTTCATGCATTTTGTGCACACAGTTTGATATCTAAATGTATGTAGTGTTTTCAAAGGCTTAACTGGATCTGCTGGGCTATATAGTTAACCTGTGAACCTTACCAGATCAGCTTGGGAGCTTTTAGCTGCATACTGAGCTTGCTTGCTAACACTACAAAAAGCCTTCAACTATGCAGCTGCTATGAATGTATGGGCAGGTGTCATATATAGCTAGCTAGCTATCTTGGTAATTCAGTACTCCCTATGCTAAGATAGTTATAGTGAACGTACATCATACATAACATGGATAGGGCTGTCATTCAATCAGTTACATCATGTGTGTAACTTCAATCCAACAGAAATCTCGAATTTGACCACCATGGCTGCCCAGGTAACAGGCAGACCAGATTTAAAAGGTATACCGTGAGGATACTTCTCACACACAATTCAATCTGGTTTAATCTGAGTGTTAAATTAATGCATTTGTAAAATATTGTTTCTGTTCACAGTTCAAATAATTTCTTGGCACCTACAACAAACTCACAGAGAACTGCTTCATGGACTGTGTGAAGGATTTTACCACTAGAGAAGTAAAGCCAGAGGAGGTAGGTTGACTTCCTTGATGTTTTCTAGAGTTCCTTCTCAAAACCCATTGAATGAGAAAGTCAGAGTTCACTTCCCTCTGACCTTCTCCTCCAATGGGCTTTGAGAATGATGCGAGGTGTCAATCTCCATTACATTTCCTTTTCCCATACTCATGTCTGAGAAGTAAGTTGTTGTGGCCATCCTTCCAAATCCTGTCTCATCATTGGAGGCTAGGAAGTGGATAATCTCATCCTCCAGAAGGATCTCTTTCTGTAGCAATTGAGCTTGGAGATGAGGTTAAGTATTGGGTAAAATAGGACACAATGTGGTACCATTCCTCCTCAACAAAATGTTATCACTGAATGTTCCTGTATGTTAAAAGTAACATCATACCAGGTTAGCTTCTTTAGTTGGAGTAGAAGCCTTTGCAGTGGACACCAATATTTGAAGAGGTATAATATGTGATGTCATAGAACTGTCTTGGTTTCCCCCTCAGTGAGCTGCCTACAGAAGTACCTGAAGATGACCCAGCGCATCTCCATGCGCTTCCAGGAGTACCACATCCAGCAGAACGAAGCCCTGGCACAGAAAGCAGGTTTAATGGGACCACGGTAGAGAACTACCGCCCTTTAAACATGGACATAACGCCAGCAGGCCCCCATCCAGTCTGATCACAACACGATCTACACACCACCATGAAGCTGAGTCAGCGGATGGCTAACGTACATAATCTACTTCTCAGGCTGATGACTGCTTGGACACTTCTAACCAGAGGGCTGTTATGAGCCCTCACAAGGAAAAGCCTGATCATGATGTATGAGATCATGCTGAGTTTTGATGTGAATTTTTGTTTATTATAGTGTATGTAAGTTATTCTTTGTCTATGTGAATTAAGAATAAGATACTAGCAATAACTTGGGATTGTTAATTGTCCCCTTTTCCTATAAAAATCCATATTTGCAAGTAAATGTCTTGTAACATTGACCATCATCCAGCTGTTCCCTCTTGAGCAACACTCATTAAATAAAATTACCTGGGTATACTGGTAAATTTCCCATTTTGTTTGACCGCTAAACTGTACAGAACAAAACTCTAAACGCAGCATGTAGTGTTGGTCCCACACGCACAAAGTGCGTAAAGTGGCGGTCCTCAGAGCTAGTTTCATCATAGCGCTTGATGGTTTTTGTGACTGCACTTAAACTTTCAAAGTTCATAATTTTCCTCGTTGACGGACTGTCATTTCTCTTTGAGCTGTTCTTCCATATACCACCCCTACCTTGTCACAACACAACTGATCGGCTCAAACACAAGGAAAGACATTCCACAAATTAACTCAAGGCCCACCTATTAATTGAAATGCATTCCAGTTGACCACATGAAGCTGGTTGAGAGTGCAAAGCTGAATCTCAAATTATAATTTTGATTTTAACCCTTTTTTGATTACATTTCATAGTTTTGTCTAAACTTATTCTACAATGTAAAAAATAAAAACTAGAATGACTAGGTGTTAATTTTGACTGGGGGAAATAACAGTAAGCGTTAGGACAGAGGTGGACGCAGAACGTCCCTCGGAGTGTCCGTCCACATGTCAGCCTCTAAAATGATCAGTAATTCACAAGGGAAATATTTAAAAACTTTATTAGAAATGAAGAGCTCTGCTTATTTTACATTAAGATACAAAGACTTTGCTCAGGTAATCTTAATACCTTCTTTCCTTCATCCAGGAATCTGTAGATAAACTTAGCTTTTAAGGAAGTTCTGTGTTTTTCACAAGTCTATAAGGCATAAAAAATGTCAATGTTCTGAATGCTTTCTTGACTCTTCTGTAGGGTTAGTTTCAGACTAATGCTGAAACCCACTGGGTCAGTATATAGTCAGTCTGTGTGCGTGAATGTTTCTACCAACTTGCCATAAAAAAAGCTTTTAATATACCAGTACAAAGATGAGGTTTAAAAAAATAATGTCATTCTTTACAGTTTGTCAAATGTATTTTTCGAATTCATGGTTTTGGAAGCTCTATATACAAAAACAATCGTAAGAAACCTCTGGGCTTCACATACATATTCCTTAAGCAACTTTTATTTATTGGTCAGAACTCATGTCGAAATAAGAATAGATGTTTTAAATTATAACAAATACAAGTACCAAGAAACAAAGTGAAGGCCACCAAATTATTATGGTGTTCCCCAAAAACCATCTAGAAAAAAAAAAAAAAAAAATGTTGAGAAAGTTGAGGGCCCTGTTGAAAATGGGGGAAACATGTACTGCACAGTAGCTACCCAATTGAAACATCACAGTCAAAGTCTGCTTTTAGATGAGCACACAACATTCTTTCAATATCAGAATTTCCCATTGTCCAAACTGTGGAAGGTTCGTGTCTCTATATTGTAAAAAATACTAAAATGTGTCCACTGACAGAATAAATATATTTAACAATGCAAGAAACCTTTTTTACACAAAATTTCAGGGCTAGAAATCTTTCATTAAATAACTTCACTGTTGTGATATATACTTTTTGAAATTTTCCATACTAAAATAAAAACTCTGCAATTACATATAAAAAGACAATACACTCGCAAAGGAAATTAGTCCACTGAAAACATTCTCCTGTGTTCCACTGTAATAAACCTTTTTCTAATCATTTTTTTTATTACTTTCTTAAAAAGAGATCCAAAAATAGTTTTCATAATTAATCTGTGATGACACACTGCAATAATGGAAGACAACGGCTGCAGTTTTCAGTAAACTACATTCCCTTTCGCAATTGAATTTGTCCCACTTTTCCAAAATAGGGCAATCTGCTGTAACACATGTACTTTGGCAGTTCTGATGGAGCAAGCGAACATAATTGACCTTTTTGCAAACAATGTCCAAGGTGGTTAAGTGACCATTATTAACATGGTGGTTAAGTGACCATTATTAACATGGGTAGGGACCCTTTACATTGTAGGTTACATACATTGTGTATGTCTGGTTCTGCTGATAGACATCATTGATTCATTACTGAATCTAGATTGCTCCCGTTTGGGGAACCAGAGGAGGTTATATCTGTTTCTGACAGAGTAAGAAGAAGAAAAGTGCCATGGACTGTTCAAGGATGGAGAGTGAAGGGGTTTGGCTAGGAGTATCTGGGGTTTGTGGTTTCCTTTACATTCAACTCACGTAGAATCCATTTCCTGACAACACTACAGTAGGTGGACCACAATATCTACAAGGCAGGGAAGTGCAAGAAGTGGGAGTGGCCAAGTGGTGGGAGGGATGGGGGGGGTGAAAGGAGACAGAGGGGGGCAGTCGAGTGCTTTTGGCCGCTGGCTCTGGTGTGTCAGTACGTGGGTACGTCTGAAATGGCACCTCTATGCCCTATATAGTGGACTACTTTTGACGAGGGCCTCTGGTCATTTAACACTGGCTTCTGGTAAAAATATTAGCACTTTAAAGGGAATAGGGTGCCATTTCGGACACAACCGTGTCTCCAGGGAGGCAGCGGGATGGTAGGAAAGGGTAGTCGTCATGGGAACCGTGGGGGAGAAGGCGTGTCATCACCTGCACTCGACAGCCACAGTGTTCTGAGTCGGTGAGGCGGAGGAGGGGCTCATCCCAGTGTCTGACGAGCCAGACGATGTTGAAGCTGTGGTGTGGGACACTGGGAGCGAGAGGGAGAGAGCAGGTTAGACAGCCGTATCCATCTTTCATTATCTGCACAATATTGTGGTGAGCAAAGAGACCATGGAAACAAAGCATACCATTACAATGAAGGAGGGGGAAGAGAGCAGGTTAAACCGCTGTAAGCATATAATAATACTTTGTAGTGCGTGTCAAAATTTGATTAAGGAATCATTCAAAAACAAAAGCATTTCAATACAAAGCTATTCACTGGAACATGACTGAGGACAAGAGTAACATTTGGTCTGAGTTGGGATGGAACAGGTAAAGCCATCCTACCTTCTCTTTCTTTCTTCTTTAACCTCTTCCGCCTCCTGTCTATGGAGGCCACTTCAGACTTGAGTGACATGTAATACTTCCTTATATCCTGTAGTTTGTCTTGTAAGAAGGAAATCCTCTCAGCACTTGTCATGCTGTCCAGTTCATCTGCTCAGAGAGACACAAAGGTTCTTATTGTAATCGTCTGAGACCATCTGAACAAATACAGTTGAAGTTGGAAGGTTTACATACACCCTAGTCAAATACATTTAAACTCAGTTTTACACAATTCCTGACATTTAATCCTAGTAAAAATTGAAAAAGTGAAAGTGTCTTAGGTCAGTTAGGATCACCACTTTGTTTTAAGAATGTGAAATGTCAGAATAATAGTAGATAATTATTTATTTCAGCTTTATTTCCTTCATCACATTCCCAGTGGGTCAGAAGTTTACATGCACTCAATTAGTATTTGGTAGCATTGCCTTTAAATTGTTTAACTTGGGTCAAATGTTTTGGGTAGCCTTCCACAAGCTTCCCACAATAAGTTGGGTGAATTTTGGCCCATTCCTCCTGACAGAGCTGGTGTAACTGAGTCAGGTTTGTGGGCCTCCTTGCTCTCACACACTTTCAGTTCTGCCCACAAATCCACACATTTTCTATGGGATTTAGGTCAGGGCTTTGTGATGGCCACTCCAATACCTTGACTTTGTTGTCCTTAAGACATTTTGCCACAACTTTGGATGTATGATTGGTGTCATTGTCCATTTGGAAGACCCATTTGCGACCAGGCTTTAACTTCCTGACTGATGTCTTGAGATGTTGCTTCAATATATACACATCATTTTCCTCCCTCATGATGCCATCTATTTTGTGAAGTGGACCAGTCCCTCCTGCAGCAAAGCACCCCCACAACATGATGCTGCCACCCCCGTGCTTCACGGTTGGGATGGTGTTCTTTGGCTTGCAAGCCTCCCCCTTTTTCATCCAAACATAACTATGGTCATTATGGCCAAACAGTTCTATTTTTATTTCATCAAACATTTCTCCAAAAAGTACGATCATTGTCCCCATGTGCAGTTACAAACCGTAGTCTGGCTTTTTTATGGCCGTTTTGGAGCAGTGGCTTCTTCCTTGCTGAGCGGCCTTTCAGGTTATGTCGATATAGGACTCGTTTTACTGTGGATATAGATACTTTTGTACCCGTTTCCTCCAGCATCTTCACAGGGTTCATTTGCTGTTGTTCTGGGATTGATTTGCACTTTTCGCACCAAAGTACATTCATCTCTAGGAGACAGAACGCGTCTCCTTCCTGAGCGGTATGACGGCTGCTTGGTCCCATGGTGTTTATACTTGCGTACTATTGTTTGTACAGATGAACGTGGTACCTTCAGGCATTTGGAAATTGCTCCCAAGGATGAAGCAGACTTGTGGAGGTCCACAATTTTTTTTCTGAGGTCTTGGCTGATTTCTTTTGATTTGTCCATGATGTCAAGCAAAGGGGCACCGAGTTTGAAGGTAGGCCTTGAAATACATCCACAGGTACAACTCCAATTGACTCAAATTATGTCAATTGGCTTTAGAAGCTTCTGATAGGCTATGACATCATTTCCTGGAATTTTCCAAGCTGTTTAGAGGCACAGTCAACTTATTGTATGTAAACTTCTGACCCACTGGAATTGTGATACCAAGTAGATGTCCTAACTGACTTGCCAAAACTATAGTTTGTTAACAAGAAATTTGTGGAGTGGCTGAAAAACGTGTTTTAAATGACTCCAACCTAAGTGTATGTAAACTTCAGACTTCAACTGTACATAGTTTGACCATTCAGCTATAAAGCTATGCGTGCTTTCGAAGCCATTTAATTTACCACAGTAAATATAATATTACGTTTAAGAATATTCACAGAACGTAAGCTAAAATCTAAACCCCAGGGACGGTTTCCCGGACACAGATTAAACCTAGTTATAAAAACAATAGAGAATCTACATTGAAGGGGATTTTTTGTCCAGGACTAGGCTAAGTCTGTCTGGGAAACCGGATGCTATTGTTATTCTTCAACACCTGAGCTCAGTGTGATAAACAGGGATGTAATCATTAATACAAACAGTTTCTATTGGATAAATTTAGGTAGGTCCTTCCGTGTTTGGTTCTATAGTGAATACACCCCTGATTAGTGATAAGTTCTACTTACTGAGCTGGAAGGTCCACTTGTATGTGCGAGGGGAGGGGAAGGAGGACTGCTTGTGTTTGTGCTTGTCCTTCTCTAACTCCTTACTGTTGGGCGAGACCAGCTTCAGGCTTCCTTTAGACATGGAGTGTTTCACTGGAGTCTTCTTACAGGAGGGGTCCATAACAGCCAGGTCCTCACTGTCACTGCTGTACTCTGGACACACATTTTAAATCATTTATTTGAACCCATAAATCACCTTACAGTCAAGAATGATTCAACCATTAACATGTTTTTTTTTAGGTGAGTCGACGTAGGGCAGGATGGATGCCAAACGACGGCCTGTCATTAATGGAATCAAACTAGGGATGCATGATATATTGGTGAAAATATCAGAATCGGACGGTATTAGCCAAAAATGTCAACATTGGCTCGATGTCTAGTTTAACGCCGATGTGCAAAACCGATGTCAAAGCTGACGTGCATACCTATACAACGTAGGTACATAAAGTAATGACACCACGTAAAATTTTGCGCTACACATGCAACACAGCATTCCTAACCTAGCCCACAACGTCTCCTGTGTAGATCGAGCAGTCAACAAGTCGAACAGTCATTTGAAAGAGTAAGAACATTTCAGCGAGACAACTCAAAGGCGAAATCAATTAATGCCAAGATAATGGGATTCATTGCCCTTGACAATCAACCGTTCTCTGTCGTGGGTGATGCTCGCTTTCGCGACTTTTCGAGCACCAGTACACACTAGCGTTACCAAGTGAGCTATTTTTCAGATATTGCCCGAACGGAGTTACACAGTAATAGCGTCACTGCTATTTGCTTCACGACTGACGTTTGGACCAGCGATATCAGCCCCATGAGCATGCCGAGTCTGACAGCAGTCGGTCGTCGAGGATTTCGTACTGAGGAAAGTCGTATTTCATGCTCATAAATGTGCTGGTTTTCATACCACTGCTGCCATTTCAATGGCATTTGAGAACATGTTTGATACTTGGAAACATTAACACATTCCTAGCTCCATTCGAACAACTGACTGGAGAAATAAGCTCATCAACTTCGTCTGCAGCAGATGTGATAACCTCTGTCATGGCATTGAAACGCATGCTCAACAAAACTGGCAACACAGGCTGTGAACTAGCGATTCGGTGGCACTCTCTTTACTGTGTCGCCACCATGCTCGATGCTATGTACAAGGACCGCTACTTCGATGCAGACAAGAAACAGGGTTTACATGAAATGTTAGACACAGCTGGACAAGATGGTAACGGACACAGTGACAGTGTGGTGTGTGTGTGTAACCTTTATTTAACTAGGCAAGTCAGTTAAGAACAAATTCTTATTTACAATGATGGCCTACCCCGGCCAAACCTGGACGACGCTGGGCGAATTGTGCGCCGCCCTATGGGACTCCCAATCACGACCGGATGTGATACAGCCTGGATTCGAACCAAGGACTGTAGTGACGCCTCTTGCACTGAGATGCAGTACCTTAGACCGCTGCGTCCATGTGTGGGTTAACTATTTAACTGTACTAGAATGCTTAAATTTTAAATATTGGTTATCAGTATCATTTTCTTTGGCAAGGAAAATATCGGATATCAGTATTGGCCAAAAATGTCATATCGGTGCATTACTAAATCAAACCATGCGACTTACCTGCTCCATTCTTCTCCATTTTGGACATTGTGCTTGGCCGTTTCTGGTTGCGCTTCTGCTTCTTTGCAGAACAACTCATATTGCAGTCCATCAACCTTTTCTGACCTAATGATAAAAGGGAGAATATTGAGTATTTTCATTTCAGAGGACAGAGATGTTTCCCCATGAGTGTACAACTAAAACCTTATTTGCAATAAGTAAAATATGTATAAAAACTAACGTGTGAGGGAACTGTTCGCAAGACACATTTTTACATTTACACTACCGTTCAAAAGTTTAGGGTCACTTAGAAATGTCCTTGTTTTTGAAAGGAAAGCACATTTTTGTCCATTAAAATATCATCAAATTGATCAGAAATACATCGTTAATGACTATTGTAGCTGGAAAAGGCATATTTTTTATGGAATATCTACATAGGCATACAGAGGCCCATTATCAGCAACCATCATTCCTGTGTTCCAATGGCATGTTGCGTTAGCTAAACCAAGTTTATCATTTTAAAAAGGCTAATTGAGCATTAAAAAACCCTTTTGCAATTATGTTAGCACAGCTGAAAATTGTTGTTCTGATTAAAGAAGCAATAAAACTGGCCCAAAATGGCCAGAAACAAAGAACTTTCTTCTGAAACTGGTCAGTCTATTCTTGTTCTGAGAAATGAAGGCGATTCCATGTGAGAAATTGCCAAGAAACTGGAGATCTGATACAAGGCTGTGTACTACTCCATTCACAGAATAGCGCAAACTGGCACTACCAGAGAAACAGACGCCTCAAGTACTCAACTGGCAGCTTCATTAAATAGTACAGGCAAAACACCAGTCTCAACATCAACAGTGAAGAGGCGACTCCGGGATGCTGGCCTTCTAGGCAGAGTTGCAAAGAAAAAGCAATATCTCAGACTGACCAATTAAAAAAAAGAAAAAAAGATTAAGTTGGGCAAAAGAACACAGACACTGGACAGAGGAACTCTGCCTAGAAGGCCAGAATCTCGGAATTGCCTCTTCACTGTAGACGTTGAGACTGGTGTTTTGCGGGTACGACTTAATGAAGCTGCCAGTTGAGGACTTGTGAGGTGTCTGTTTCTCAAACTACACACTAATGTACTTGTCCTCTTGCTCAGTTGTGCACCGGGGCCTCCCACTCCTCTTTCTATTCTGGTTAGAGCCAGTTTGCGCTGTCCTGTAAATTGAGTAGTACACAGCATTGTACGAGATCTTCAGTTTCTAGGCAATTTCTCGCATGGAATAACCATCATTTCTCAGAACAAATATAGACTGATGAGTTTCAGGAGAAAGTTCTTTGTTTCTGGCCATTATGAGCCTGTAATCGAACCTACAAATGCTGATGCTCCAGATACTCAACTAGTCTAAAGAAGGCAAGTTTTATTGCTTCTTTAAATCAGAAAAACAGTTTTCAGCTGTGCTAACATAATTGCTAAAGAGTTTTCTAATGATCAATTAACCTTTTAAAATTATAAACTTGGATTAGCTAACACAACGTGCCATTGGAACACAGGAGTGATGGTTGCTGATAATGGGCCTCTATAGATATTCCATTAAACATCAGCAGTTTCCAGCTACAATAGTCATTTACAACATTAACAATGTCTACACTGTATTTCTGATCAATTCGATGTCATTTTAAAATGGACAAAAATGTGCTTTTCTTTCAAAAACAAGGACATTTCTAAGTGACCACAAACTTTTGAACGGTAGTATACATTTGAGTCATTTTGCAGACGTTCTTATCCAGAGCGACTTACAGAACCAGTTAGGGTTAAATGCCTTGCTCAAGGGCACAGAGATTTTGCCTAGTTGGCTTTGGAATTCGAACCAGCGACCTTTCGGTTACTGGCCCAACGCAAGGCTAAATGGATATAGCCTATTCTATGCAAGTCTGTGTGTGACCCACCTCTGTCCTTGGTGTCTCTCTCCTGTAGTGACATGCTGGAGTTGCTAGAGCTGGTGTTGGCTTCAAAGCAGTTGGAGTTGGCCGACTCATTATCACCGAGCCCCTCCTGAGACTCCCCAGCTACGCTGTCAACCTCGATGGTGACGTCGCTCTCACTCTTGGTGCTTATAGACTCATCAGGGCTAGGGGCCGAGGTGGGGGAAAAGACTTGTGGAGGAGCAGCGCCACCGGAGGACGGAGGAGGGTTGTTGTGGGTCTGGGGGTGGTGGGAGGAGGCATTGGATGGAGGGGGAGCATGGACCTTCCCTTGGCTCATCATCATTAGGAGGTCTTCTGCTGAGGTCTTGTCCTTCTCATCCAGGTCGTCCAAATCCACCTCGTGGCAGACCAGCGCCTCTGGCCCTATCTGTGGCATCAGCTCCTCCTCTGCCCCATAGTCTGGCTGCTCCGACCTGGGCTGACCTCCTGCGAAACCTCCCTCTCCTGGACCTCGACACCGCACCTCCGGAGTGAGCGCAGGCATCTCTGTTTTAACCTCCGGCTCCGTTTTACCCTTCGCTGGCGTCAGACACTCCTCTTCTTTCAGTCCCCCCGACTCCAGTCTCCCCTCTGGAGTCGTGGGCCTCCCGCCCGGCGAGTCATGGGGCCTCCCGCCCGGCGAGTCATGGGGCCTCCCGCCCGGCGAGTCATGGGGCCTCCCGCCCGGCGAGTCATGGGGCCTCCCGCCCGGCGAGTCATGGGGCCTCCCACCCGGCGAGTCATGGGGCCTCCCGCCCGGCGAGTCATGGGGCCTCCCGCCCGGCGATGCCATTCTGGCAGTATTCTCCCTCCAGTCTAGACGCACCTTCTTGTCCGGTGTCCTGTGGTCGGTGGCTTTACGCTTGGCCACGCCTCGCTCCTCCCTGCAGATCTCCTCCTCCGGGGCGGAGTCTGTGTCGGAGTCCATGATGGGGAGGTCTGGCATGCTGGGGAGGTGCTCAGCAGGGAGACAGTGAAGGACCACCATGGGCTCATCCTGCCTCTTCAGGGGGCATGGGCTGGGGAACGACTCCGTCTCAGTGTGGTTGGGAGTGGTGGTGATGATGGTTTTGGTGGGTATCTCAGAGCCAGTGTTGTTGGTGTTCCTCTCTGGCTCTCCAACGTTACTTCTACGTGATGCTTTAGGCCTGGGGGATTTCAGGTTAGGGGGGTCCTCTTCCTTGGGTCTGTCGGGTTCAGGGGTCATGGGAGGCGTCTGGGGCTGCTCCTCAGCCTCATCTTTCTCAGGCTCCCTCTCAGGGAGTTTGTCCTCCTGCTGCTGCTCCTTCTCCTTAGGGCTGCTGGGGGGCTGGAGCTGTGCTGCTGCTGCCTGGGCTGCTGCGGCGGCCACTGCCTCTGCTCTTCCTCTCTCCACCCTTAGGTCCTCCTCTTCTTCCTGTTTACGGGCCGTGGCGGGGTCCGTTCTCTCCGCCCAGGCAGGCTTCTTCTCCGGCGAATCCTCTGACTCACTGTCCTCGGATGAATTCCCTGACTCATCTGAAAGAAGTAGAAGGGGCACATAAAGGGTTAGCTTCCATCCATCAAAAGTCCTGGCTTGAATCCATAAAATAACCATTACTTCCAACACCAAGGCGCAGTTTCCCCAGACACAGATTAGGTGTAGTCCTGGACTCAAAATCAAGCCCAATGCAGAATATCCACTGAAAGGGCTACTTTAGTCCAGGACTAGGTTTAATTGGTGTCTGGTAAAACCCACCTCACTTGGCCAGAAACACCCTCTAATCGTCAACTATCATAGTTCTCATAATTAAAGTAGTGACTACACTATACTGCCTCTGCATTTAGAGGTATGTACCTACCATTGGAGTTGGCATCCCTGTCCGAGTCATACATCCCAGAGGTTCTTCTTGTGCGTCGGCGAGGGGTACCTGTTCACAGACAAATTTAATGAATAAAGTTGTCATGACAGACGACCATATCTGTTCTACGTTTTGGTCTGAACATTATATAACATTTCACCCTGCTGAACAAGCCCCACAGGTTCACTCGCTCCATAGGATTGATAATAGGTGCAGATTAAGGTGAGGAGAAAAGAAAGCCAAGGTCCACTATCGGGATGCACCCGTGGAGTCACGTTACATGCTGATTTAGGTACAGGTATCATGTCTCGTACCCTCTCCATTGGGCAGGGGTGATGTGTCAGATTTGCTCTTGCTGCTGGAGCGCCCCTCACGGCTGGGGGTCTTGGAGACGCTGCGGTTGGCACTGGGGGGAGTGGTTCTGAGAAGAGGGCGGCCTCTCAACCCACCCAGCTTCCCCTGCTTGTCCTTCTCTCCATCCTCTTTGTTCATGACTTTCTTTTTCTGTTTATTTTTTGTTCCGCCCTTGTCGACAGGCCAGATGATCCGATCTGCTTTGACCCACTCATCATACCTAGAGAGGGGAAATTAAACCATAAACATTATAGCTAGACGACTCACTCATACCTATAGAGGTGAAATTAACCCATAAACATTATAGCTAGATTTAAAAGATTTAAGCGTCCCGAAAAAATGCTTAAGC
Organism: Salvelinus alpinus; assembly: GCF_045679555.1. Classification (NCBI taxonomy): domain Eukaryota; kingdom Metazoa; phylum Chordata; class Actinopteri; order Salmoniformes; family Salmonidae; genus Salvelinus; species Salvelinus alpinus. The sequence continues at coordinate 18,412,496 of NC_092119.1, forward strand.
AGCCTGCCCAAGGGTTGCTATGGCAGAAAAATCCTTGCATGACATTGAATGTCAAATTAACTTCAAAAACAGAGACATATAGAGAAAGGTGGAAAACTAATACCGAAAATACTGCCATGCTCAAGACAGCAAATCATAAAAACACAAATCCCCATCATCTCTTTCAGGTGGGTGAGAACGGAAGTATGTGTCCATGGGTTACCTGACATTCCAGCCGTAGTAGTGTACCAGGTAGAGGACATCTCCGGCATCATCGTTCTCAGTTTTCTTGATGTTTGCCTCGTATATCTTCTGGGTCTTCCCTCGGCCGTACTTTACCTTCACCTTAGTCCCTGTCACAGAGTCTTCTGAGTCCTCATCCTCAGCCCTGTAGAGACACAGGTCAAAACAGGGCCAAAGGAAAAACCTATGCACAGAAAAGCTTTGCCTGACGACTCATGATCCTGAATTTAGTTCCGCTGCTCTATCGACGATCACTGTCTGTTCATTGTCTGAAACTGACATCCTAGAATTTGTTTGTGTGACGTCAAAATGAGTGACGAACAAAACAAATTCAACAGCGATTAACCAATCAGAGTATCAACGTTGACGACGTCATTTTGTAGGCCGGCTCTGGCCAAACCGACCAGTTTCTAGGACCAATCAAAACGGTCAGAACGTGTTCGAATTCCAGAAGACGTCAGGGAGGGAGGAGAATCCAGGGCCTTGTTCAGTTGACCAACATTCGAATGTTGCATATAGAAATGCCATGAAGAGCCAATGTGATTCCTTATTCTACATGTCAGAGGCATGTTTGATCTAAAATGTTCCGTCCTGCTGAACACTCCCCAGACTCACTAGAGAAAGAACATTAGTGGGCCAGGCGTTTGGCCCTGAGCAATGTGGATGGGTAGCCAGGCAACAGAAAGTTGTCCCAAATAGCCTTTTAAATCTTTTAGTAACCCAACCCATGCTTACTTATGGTGCCCATTCCCAAAAATAAAGCTAGCTGCTTATGTTTAGCTGCTCACCCTTGCCTAAAATATCCCTAATCATGACTTGAATCAAAAAGGTGATTGTGTAAATCGTGTAAAAAAAGAAGAAAAAAGAAGCCATTGCTAGCTAGCCTCCAAAAGCAGGTTACTATCACCATTAACACTGGTTCAAAGCTTCAGAAAATATTCATACCCCTTGACTTATTCCACAGTGTTACAGCCTGAATCCAACATGTATTAAATGTATTTAAATCACCCATCTACACACAATACCCCATAAAAGTGAAAAGATTGTTTTTTAAATGTTTGCAAATTTATTGAAAATTAAATATCTAATTTACAGAAGTATTCACACCCGAGTCATTCTTTAGTAAAAGCACAGCTGTGAGTGTCTGGGTAAGTCTAAGCGCTTTCCACACCTGGATTGTGCAACATTTGCCCATTTTTCTTTTCAAAATGCATCAAGCTCTCTCAAATTGGTTGTTGATCTTTGCTAGACAACCATTTTTCAGGTCTTGCCATAGATTTTAAGTAGATTTAAATCAAAACTGTTCCTTGGCCACTCTGGAACATTCACGGTCTTCTTGGTAAGCTGCTCTAGTGTAGATTTGACCTTGTGTTTTAGGTTATTGTTCTACTGAAAGGGGAATTTATCTACCAGTGTCTAGTAGAAAGCTGACTGAACCAGGTTTTCCTCTAGGATTTGACCTGTGCTTAGAGCCATACGGTTTATTTTTTATCCTGAAAATCTCCCCAGTTGTTAACAATTTTTCAAGCATACCAAATAACATGATGCAGCCAACACTCTGCTTGAAAATATGGAGAGTGGTACTCAGTAATGTGTTGTATTAGATTTGCAGCAAACATAACACTTTGTATTCAGGACAAAAAGTGAATTGGTTTGCAGTATTACTTATTGTAAACAGGATGCATGTTTTGGAACATCTGCACTCTGTACAGGCTTCCTGCTTTTACCTGTCAATTAAGTTAGTATTGTGGAGTACCTACAATGTTGTTGATCCATCCTCAGTTTTACCTTTATTTAACCAGGTAGGTTAGTTGAGAACAAGTTCTCATTTACAACTGCGACCTGGCCAAGATAAAGCAAAGCAGTGTGACAGAAAGAGTTACACATGGACTAAAACAAGCGTACTGTCAATAACACATTTACATTTAAGTCATTTAGCAGACGCTCTTATCCAGAGCGACTTACAAATTGGTGCATTCACCTTATGATATCCAGTGGAACAACCACTTTACAATAGTGCATCTAACTCTTTTAAGGGGGGGGGGGGGTTAGAAGGATTACTTTATCCTATCCTAGGTATTCCTTAAAGAGGTGGGGTTTCAGGTGTCTCCGGAAGGTGGTGATTGACTCCGCTGACCTGGCGTCGTGAGGGAGTTTGTTCCACCATTGGGGTGCCAGAGCAGCGAACAGTTTTGACTGGGCTGAGCGGGAACTGTACTTCCTCAGAGGTAGGGAGGCGAGCAGGCCAGAGGTGGATGAACGCAGTGCCCTTGTTTGGGTGTAGGGCCTGATCAGAGCCTGAAGGTACGGAGGTGCCGTTCCCCTCACAGCTCCGTAGGCAAGCACCATGGTCTTGTAGCGGATGCGAGCTTCAACTGGAAGCCAGTGGAGAGAGCGGAGGAGCGGGGTGACGTGAGAGAACTTGGGAAAGTTGAACACCAGACGGGCTGCGGCGTTCTGGATGAGTTGTAGGGGTTTAATGGCACAATAGGGGGAAAAAAGGAAGTCTATATACAGTGTGTGCAAATGGCATCAGGAGCTAAGGCAATAAATAGGCCATAGTCACAAAGTAATTACAATTTAGCAGATTAACACTGGAGTGATAGATGAGCAGATGATGATGAGCAGATGATTGTGTGTAAGTAGTGATACTGGTGTGCAAAAGAGCAGCAAAGTAAATAAAAACAATATGGAGATGAGGTAGGTTAATTGGGTGGGTTATTTACAGATGGACTATGTACAGCTGCAGTGATCGGTTAGCTGCTCAGATTGCTGATGTTTAAAGTTAGTGAGGGAAATGTAAGTCTCTAGCTTCAGTGATTTTTGCAAGTCGTTCCAGTCACTGGCAGCAGAGAACTAGAAGGAAAGGCGGCCAAAGGAGGTGTTGGCTTTGGGGATGACCAGTGAGATATACAGTTCTCTCCTATCACAGCCATTAAACTCTGTAACTGTTTTAAAGTCCCCGTTGGACTCATGGTGAAATCCCTGAGCGGTTTAATTTCTCTCTGGAAATTGATTTAGGAAGGACACCTGTATCTTTGTTGGGACTGGGTGTATTGATACAACATGCAAAAGTGTAATTAATAACTTCCCCATGCTCAAAGGGATATTCAATGTCTGCTTTTTTTCTTATACCCATGTACCAATAGGTGCCCTTCTCGAGGCATTGGGAAAACCTCCCTGGTTTTTGTGGTTGAATCTGTGTTTGAAATTCACTGCTCGACTGAGGGACCGTACAGATAATTGCGTGTGTGGGGTACAGAGGTGAGGTAGTCATTCAAAAATCATGTTAAAAACTATTATTGTGCTCCGAGGCCATGTAACTTATGTCCATGCAACTTATTGACTTAAGCACATTTTTACTCCCGAACTTCTTGAGGCTTGCCATAACAAAGGGGTTTAATACATTTCAGCTTTTAATTTTGTGTAATTAGAATAAAAAAGAAAAAAAACATTTAAAGGCATAATTCCACTTTGACATTATGGAGTATTGTGACAAAACAAAATCTACAATGAATCCTTTTTTAAATTATGGCTGTAACACAACAAAATGTGGAAAATGTCAAGGGGTGTGAATACTTTCTGAAGGCACTGTAGTTGGAGCAGCTGACAGCTTGACAGAACTCTGTTCATAAAGACGCAAACGCAAATTTTCATCAAAACTCTGGGCAGGACACATTGCTTTACCCTGGTAGGCCAGGCTACTCAAAGGTTCTCTAGACTCCTTTTCTGTGATCAAACAAAACATCCTGCAGTAACGTCACAAAAGACCTTTGGGCTCCCTGTAGAGCCATCACAACGAGGCTCTCAAACTCAGTGAAGAAGCTTTCAGCCAGTACTACTGGCACTACCCCAATTTCACATGATAGAAATGGGACTCATTCATTAGTTCACACCGTAGCAAAAAAATGTGAGTTTCTTATTGAGTAAGGTCTTCTCTCCCCGTTTCGGTCAGTTTGCTTCTTAGTGAATACAGTGAGCTCTGCACGCTACAGCAAAAAAAAAATAGAGCTGTTTTCTAAAAATATAAAAAATAATGTCTGAGACTAGAACAGAATTGATATGGCAGGCGAAAATTACAATGGAAAGCTATGGATCCTATGTAATTCCGGCTCCCAGATTTCAATTCCTATGGCTTCCACTAGATGTCAACAATCTTTATTCAAGGTTTCAGGCTTGTTAATTGAAAAACGAGCAAGAATTTGGAGTTTTGGTGAAGAGAGCACCGGAACAATATCAGTCTTTCGGCACGCGAGGAAGAGGGCGCGTGCTTACTAATTTTACTTTCCTATTGAACGTACGACTTTCCATAAGAAATATTATAGTTTATTTACATTTTAGGGTACCTGATGATTAAATAGAAACGTCGTTTGACTTGTTTGGACAAAGTTTAGCGGTAGTTTTTTCGACTCCTTTGTCTGCATGTTGAACGAGTGGATTACTGAAATCGATGGTGCCAACTAAACTGACTTTTTGGGATATAAAGAAGGATTTTATCTAACAAAACGACCATTCATGTTGTAGCTGGGACCCTTGGGATTGCAAACAGAGGAAGATCTTCAAAAGTAAGTGATTTATTTAAATCGCTATTGGTGATTTTGTGAAGCCTGTGCTGGTTGAAAGATATGTTGATGTGGGGCGCCGTCCTCAGATAATTGCATGGTATGCTTTCGCTGTAAAGCCTATTGTAAATCGGACAATGCAGTTAGATTACCAAGAATGTAAGCTTTTAAATGATATAAGATACTTTGATATAAGATACTTTCATTAATATGTTCATTAATGTTTAATATTATTTATTTGAATTGCTCGCCCTCCAATTTCACCAGATGTTGTCAACTGGTGTCCCGCTATCCCTAAGAAGTTTTTAATATTACACTGTTATATGTTTCATTAACATTTAACTGTACCCTTCTCCAACTCTCCTCTCGCTGTCCTCATCCTCATCTTCCCCTTCGTCCTCAGACTCTTTATCGGACTCCTCCAGACGTCGGCTGCATCCATTCCCCTGGGTGTCCCCTCCGTCTGAGCTGCTGCTCTCTTTTTGACCACCCGTCTCCTCTCCGCTGGTCTCACTCACACCCAGACCACTCGGCTCCTGCTCATTGATCTTCTCCAGCTTGACAGGCTCCTTCACCTCAGCTTTGACCGGGGTCACAGTGCACCGTCTCCTCCCCTGAGGGAAAGGATAGAGAAGAGATTAGTGTCTGGAACTCAAAAAAAAAAAAAAGAACTATAGTACAGCGCTTTCACACTTTCTCCTTGCATCTTCCTCAAAACGCATTGGATGAAAGGATCAGAGGGGAAGAACCCCAGTTCAATTAATTTTGAGAAGGCGAATTGGGAGGAAATCTAAGAGTTTGAAAAAAGTAAATCACCACAAAGGACAAAAGTTGCTTTTGAGAACTCCTAACCCTGGGAGAGGCGATATCTTTGTGGCTCTCTTTGTCGCTCTCACTCCCCGACTCAGCCTCCTCCTGGGCAGGCTTGTCCTCTGTGGCTGCAGCAGACTCATTCTGGACGGGTGGTGTTGGGCACTTGCCAACCTTGTCTTTGTCCTTCACCTTCACCTCAGGGACCTGGGCAGCCTTCTGCTCTGTCTGGGACTGGGAGGACTGGGACGCTGGACGAGCCTCGTTGTGGTGGATGGTCCTGAACACGATGCAGGCTGAGCGGCAGTACTCCTCAAAGCCATACAGGTACCTACACACACAGTAAATGTCACTCACCACACACTTCTAAATAATCTTGGTGCAAAATCTCAAATATCCATCAATCAAATGTATTTATATAGCCTTATAGTAATCCGTCCTAGAACACAGTTTGAATTTATCATGCCAAGTCGTTGAGTGCATTTCTCAACATCAACGCAAATGACTCAACAGCTTCAAAAGAAAGACGTGTCTGGTAAAGAGTGCTTGTCAGTCTGAGTGAAGTGAACCAGCACCTACTTTCTGTAGGCAGTCTTCACATTGTAGGAGGCAGCAGAATTTAGGATGGGAATGCCCAGGTCCATGTAGATTTGTTTCCACACAGATCCACTTTCAATCTGCAAACAACAACCATTAACGTAACATATGAATAATCATTCATGTAGGCCACGCTATATCAAGAATATCTTCAACAAAACAAACAGGGAGGTAAGTGAGACAAAACGCTACCAACATCACTTGATCGAGAAACAGTCCAAATTGTTAAGTCATATCAGGCCTATTGTTTTCTATGCCCTCATAACAGCTGACATGCAGAACACCAGCCAGACAGCCCCATCCATGACCTTGATAGTCCACTAAAAAGCTACATGCTGCAATTCTGCTTACAGAGGCAGAGGAGAGACAAAGCTTGAGAGAACGGGCTGTTCACATTAGATGACGAGACCAGACAGTCTGCCTGCCTGCCACTGCAGTGAGGAGGACTCGGATGAAAGAGGCAGGGGGGGGTGTTAGCTGTATAGATGAGATGCACTCACTTTGTCACAGCCCCCCTGCTGGTAGACTAGCCTGAAGAGCTTGAAGAGGTTCAGATCCTTGTAGCCGAGCACAGGAGGCTTGTTAATTGGCGTCCCTGAGGAGAAGATGTGGAGAAGAGCAGTGAGAGGAAAAGTAGCACATTCTAGGGCATTCCAAATCACAGGAGCATCGTTCTTATTTCATATGTTGTCGTTGAATGACTGATAAGGATGCATTGTGTGATAAAAAAACTGCAGTGAAATCAAATGAAGGATGGATGGGGCATTCAGAGCCAGAGCCGGCAAGGTAGTGTATGTGCGCTTGCAGTAAAGTGTTGTACGCTGGAAAAGTCATGAAAGATCACCAATGGGCCCTGGTCAAAAGTAGGGCACAATATAGGAAATAGGATGCTATTTGAGACAGACAGGGAAAACACAGGAAGATAAATGGGACAGGGCTGAAGGCTCACCTCGATCCTCCATGAACTTATACAGCTGCTGCAGGAAGTGATCCCTCTCCTCTGGGTCCGCCTCATCCTCAGGCTGCTGGGAAGGTAAACGCAACACACCTTGGTTAAAATAGGCAAATGAGGCATCAACCGACGATATCTTGTGTTAGTCATTACCTGTCAGCGACTGTGCTGTTATTCTGACAAGGTCTCGACAAACATATTTTAGTCCTAAATACAAATGCAACTAATTTGATAAAATAAATAGTTTTTAAAGAGACGGAAGACATAATGAAAAGCTGTGAGTAGACAAGGAGGCATGCAAGTAAAACCCATCAGTCCTGACATAGCTACATTCCTGTAGAGTTAGCAATGCTATTATTTACATAAGCATTCAAGACCCTTTGTATTGAGCTCAGGTGCACCCTGTTTCCATTGATCATCCTTGAGATGTTTCTACAACTTGATTGGAGTCCACCTGTGGTAAATTCAATTGATTGGACATGATTTGGAAAGGCACACACACACAGAGCAAAAACCAAGCCATGAGGTCGAAGGAATTGTCCGTAGTGCGCCGAGACAGGAATGTGTCGAGGTACAGATCCAGTGAAGGGTAGCAAAACATTTATGCAGGATTGAAGGTCCAAGAACACAGTGGCCTTCATCATTCTTAAATGGAAGAAGTTATGGACCCCCAAGAGTCTTCCTAGAGCTTGCCGCCCGGACAAACTGAGCAATCGAGGGAGAAGAGTCTTGGTCAGGGAGATGACCAAGAATCCGATGGTCACTCTGACAGAGCTCTAGAGTTCCTTTGTGGAGATCTAAAATCCTTCCAGAAGGACAACCATCTCCACAGCACTCCACCAATCAGGCTTTTATGATAGAGTGGCCAGATGGAAGCCACGCCTCAGTAAAAAAGGCACATGACAGCTCGCTTGGAGTTTGCCAAAATGTACCTAACGGACTCGGACCATGAGAAACAAGAGTCTCTGGTCTGATGAAACAAAGATTGAAACAAACTATTTACACTGAATACCAAGCGTCACGCCTGGAGAACACCGTAGGGATGGTGCCAGGTTAAGCATGGTGGAGGCAGCATCATGCTGTGGGGACATTTTTTTATCAGCAGGGACTGAAAGACTAGTGAGGATCGAGGCAAAGATGAACATAGCAAAGTACAAAGAGATCCTTGATGAAAACCTGCACCAGAGCGCACAGGACCTCAGACTGGGGCGAAGGCTAACCTTCCAACAGGACAATGACCCTAAGCAAAAAGCCAAGACTATGCAGGAGTGGCTTCGGGACAAGTCTCTGAATGTCCTTGAGTGGCCCAGCCACAGGTCAGACTTGAACCCGAACTAACATCTCTGGAGAGACCTGAAAATAGCTGTGAAGCGACGCACCCCATCCAACCTGAAAAGACCTATAGAGGATCTGCAGAGACGAATGGGAGAAACTCACCAAATACAGGTGTGCCAAGCTTGTAGCATCATACCCAAGAAGACTAGAGGATGTAATTGCTGCCAAAAGGTGCTTTAAAGTACTGAGTAAAGGGTCTAAATACTTATGTAAAATGTGATTTCAGTTTTTAATTTTTAAAACATTTGCAAACATCTCTAAAAACATGTTTTGGCTTTGTCATGATGCTGTAGTGTGTGTAGATTGATGAAGAAAAAACTATTCAATCAATTTTCGAATAAGGTTGTAATGTAACAAAATGTGGAAAGTCAAGGTGTCTGAATAATTTCCAAATGCACATCTACAGAAATAAAACAGATCCTGCTTCTGTTGCCTGAGTGTTTAATAGCTTACTGATTCCATGAGCACCAAGCCTCATGCAAACACGTCGGATAAACAAATCAAAGTCATCTGTTTTTAAATCTTTGCTATGCTGTATTAAAGGCTTAACACTTTTTCGTTAGAACAAAAAAAGGTACTTCATTTATTTAGTGTTTACACTAAGTTATCAGAATTGTTTTTATTTATAATAACCCTCCTTTTTCTTGATCTCCTTATTGCTATTATTAATATGATCACCATTATAATAATATGTCATTATCATTAGTAGGCTTAGTATAGCAGCAGTGTATAACCACCATTGAGCTGTAGGCCTAAGACTGCATCCTGTTTAGTATTAATACCGTAACTAACTTAGGCCTATATTTCAATAGCCTACAGTACTTATAGGCTACTGTATCAATTAGTCATTCTATCATTCATGTCATCACACAGTAAGAGTAATTCATGACTTGAAATGCAATCAAGCATTTTAGTTCTAAAATAAAACAAAGCGACCCATGAATAATTGGCCTAAACAATAGTTTACGTAAACCGTTCATTTCGGCAATTGCATTCACAAATACATACGACTGTTCTTAGTCCCTGCTATAATAAAGGCTTAGGGTTGCAAAGGGTTGGAAACTTTCCGGTAAATTTCCGTAATTTCCCCAAACATTTTCTATGGGAAGTTAAGCCCGGATATTTGGGGAATTTTGCTTAAATTCATAAACAATGTTAGCTTATAACAGTGAACCTTTTTTGTGTGATACACATAAGGCAATTATAGGTCTTGTGGCATATTTTGGTTAAACTATCCCCAATTCAATGGAATTGCAACCCTCTGCATGAACAGTGCACTCTGCCGTCACATGTGCAGTGCACTCTGCCGTCACATGTGCAGTGCACTCTGCCGTCACATGTGCAGTGCACTCTGCCGTCACATGTGCAGTGCACTCTGCCGTCACATGTGCAGTGCACTCTGCCGTCACATGTGCAGTGCACTCTGCCGTCACATGTGCAGTGCACTCTGCCGTCACATGTGCAGCTGATCATCAAGATATTGCACACTAATGAGACGCTATTGAGCCCACACTACTACACTGTCTGAGCTAAGGACTACATGCTTTCTGGTAAGTTTTGATTACAGTACTGGGTAAGGTGAATATATTTTATATGACATACATTATTTTTTGTTAACTAATAAATAGTAGCCTACAGCAAAGTGTGTGTAAATCATTTCAAACTTGTTAACAATTTCTGCTAGTTAGTTTTTGCTTCCGATGTGGGTTTAGCTTGCTAACAGAGGATTGTTAATTCACCTGTTTCCATACGTTTCAATTTAAAACATTTCTTACAAAGGAGTTGTTTAATATAATTACTTAACTATTTCTGTACATGGAATTGTTTTTTGGTTTTTTTATTACTCATTTTATTCTAATCTTTACAGGAAAATGCCACAGGCACTATCTGATGTGTGGAGACATTTCACTGCAGCCAATGAAGAAGGAAAAGCTGTGTACATTTGCAAATACTGTGCAAAATCACGTGAAGAACGCAACAAAGATGCCAAATCGTTTGGCCAAGTGCATAAATTTCCCTCAGCGCTCAACCTCTAACAAAAGTCCCTCTACTTCTATTCGAGGTGAAAATGATGAATCTGACACCTTATCAATATCAACAGCTCATGGTCCTCCTGGAATCAGAAGTTTTTTTGACTCAAATGGAGGAACGTATTCAGAGAAATGCTGATGAATGTCTTGCTCGAGCTGTGTATGCAACTAGTTCACCTCTGATGCTCACAGGCAATGTGTATTGGAAGAGATTTCAGAATGTTCTTTGCCCAGCATACACCCCTCCAACCAGGCATGTTTTATCTACTCATTTGCTGGACGCAGAGTTCAAGTGAAGGTCAAGCAAATCATAGAGAAAGCAGACTGTATTGCAATCATCTCTGAAGGGTGGTCGCATGTTCGTGGGCAAGGAATAATTATCTAAATCATCTCCACCCCTCAACCAGTATTCTACAAGAGCACAGACACAAGGGACAACAGACACACCAGTCTCTACATTGCAGATGAGTTGAAAGCAGTCATCAATGACCTTGGACCACAGAAGGTATTTGCACTGGTGACAGACAATGCTGCAAACATGAAGGCTGCTTGGTCTAAAGTGGAGTCCTACCCTCACATCACACCCATTGGCTGTGCTGCTCATGCATTGAATCTGATCCTCAAGGACATCATGCATACACTCTACAAGAGAGCCAAGGAAATGGTTAGGTATGTGAAGGGTCATATAGCAGCAATCTACCTCACCAAGCATGAGAAGTGAGAAGAATAAGAGCATCACATTGAAGCTGCCCAGCAACACCCGTTGGGGTGGTGTTGTCATCATGTTTGACAGTCTCCTAGAGGGGAAGGAGTCTCTCCAAGAAATGGCCACATCAGTCTGCTGATATGGACAGCCCCATCAAGAGGATCCTCCTAGATTATGTATTTTGGGAGAGTGGTAAGCAGCCTGAAACCTATATCAGTAGCCATTGCACAGATTGAGGGAGACAATGCCATCCTGTCTGATGTTCAGACTCCGCTTGCAGATGTTAGAGAAGAAATCCGTACTGCCCTGCCCACTTCACTGTTGCTCCAAGCAGAGGAAACTGCAGTTCTGAAATACATCAAAAAGCGTGGACTTCTGCCTGAAGCCCATACGCCACAGCGTACATGTTGGACCCCAAGTATGCTGGCAAGAGCATCCTGTCTGGTGCAGGGATCAACAAGGCCTATGGTGTCATCACTACCGTGTCTCGCCACCTTGGCCTGGATGAGGGCAAGGTTCTTGGCAGTCTGGCGAAGTACACTTCCAAGCAAGGGCTTGGGGATGGAGATGCAATATGGCAGTCGTGCCAACATATCTCATCAGCCACCTGGTGGAAGGGACTGAGCCATCCTCAACACGGTTGGAAAGTGACAGTGAAGTTGAGGCCTCAGAGTCTGATGTTCAAGAGGTGGACATTGAGGAGGTCCAGGGAGAAGACATGGAAGCCTGAGAGGAAGACAACCAAAGCTTTCATTTCTAGACTATCATTTTACAGATGTATGTTGAAAACACTTTTGAGAGATGCGATGGATTATTGGGGATCATTAAATATTCTCTTTTGTAGTTCAGGGAAATCATCCCATGTGAAGTCAACTCATTTAATTCAAGTTCAATTCGTAACAAATTATTTTATTTTTGTCTCTATTGGAAGGATTGTCATTTGCAATTATGTCTACTTATGATAAGGTAAAAGGTTTATGTTTGTCTCCATATGATATGGTAAATATATCCAATGCAAAAAGCATCTACATTGAAATGGTATTAATATTAATTTGCATATACAGTTGAAGTCGGAAGTTTACATAAACTTGTTTTAATGACTCCAACCTAAGTGTTTCAACAACTCCACAAATGTCTTGTTAACAAACTATAGTTTTGTCAAGTCGGTTAAGACATCTACTTTGTGCCTGACAAGTAATTTTTACAACAATTGTTTACAGACAGATGATTTCACTGTATCACAAATCCAGTGGGTCAGAAGTTTACATACACTAAGTTGACTGTGCATGTAAACAGCTTGGAAAATTCCAGAAAATGATGGTCATGACTTTAGAAGCTTTTGATAGGCTAATTGACATTTGAGTCAATTGGAGGTGTACCTGTGGATGTATTTCAAAACCTACCTTGAAATATATCCACAGGTACACCTCCAATTGAGCCACTGCTCCAAAACCAGTGGCTCACTGCTCCAAAACCGCCATAAAAAAGCCATACTACGGTTTGCAACTGCACATGGGGACAAAGGTCGTACTTTTTGGAGAAATGTCCTCTGGTCTGATAAAAAAAAAATACAACTGTTTGGCCATAATGACCATCGTTATGTTTGGAGGAAAAAGGGGGAGGCTTGCAAGCCGAAGAACACCACCGCAACCGTGAAGCACGGGGGTGGCAGCATCATGTTGGCGGGGTGCTTTGCTGAAGGAGGGACTGGTCCACTTCACAACAAAGATGGCAACATGAGGGAGGAAAATGATGTGGATATATTGAAGCAACATCTCAAGACATCAGTCAGGAAGTTAAAGCTTGGTCGCAAATGGGTCTTCCAAATGGACAATGACCCCAAGCATACTTCCAAAGTTGTGGCAAAATGGCTTAAGGGCAACAAAGTCAAGGTATTGGAGTGGCCATCACAAAGCCCTGACCTCAATCCTATAGAAAATGTGTGGGCAGAACTGAAAAAGCGTGTGCGAGCAAGGAGGCCCACAAACCTGACTCAGTTACATCAGCTCTGTCAGGAGGAATGGGCCAAAATTCACCCAACTTATTGTGGGAAGCTTGTGGAAGGCTACCCGAAACGTTTGACCCAAGTGAAACAATTTAAAAGGCAATGCTACCAAATACTAATTGAGTGTATGAAAACTTCTGACCGACTGGGAATGTGAAAGAAATAAAAGCTGAAATAAATCATTCTCTCTACTATTATTCTGACATTTCACATTCTTAAAACAAAGTGGTGATCCTAACTGACCTAAGACAATTTTTACTAGGGTTAAATGTCAGGAATTGTGTAAAACTGAGTTAAAATGTATTTAGCTAAGGTGTATGTAAACTTCTGACTTCAACTGTATTCCCGTTAATTCCCATATATTCCCGTTAATTTCCACGGAACGTTTCCACCTCTGAATATTACCCAAAATGTGCAACCCTGTAAAGGCTTATCATTTAGTGGTGTTTACACAGTTCCAAATGGTCAGAAAATGACATGCTAATCTAACGGCCCTTCTTTGGACTCTGTGCTAACAAACCTCCAAACGAGCTTCAATGCCATAGAACACTCATTCCGAGTTCTCCAACTGCTTTTAAATGCAAGTAAAACTTAGTGCATGCTCTTCAACCGATTGCTGCCCACACCCTCCCGCCCGACTAGCATCACTACACTGGACGGTTCTGACCTAGAATATGTGAACAACTACAAATACCTAGGTGTCTGGTTAGACTGTAAACTCTCCTTCGACTCACATTAAGCATCTCCAATCCAAAATTAGATCTAGAATCGGCTTCCTATTTCGCATCAAAGCATCCTTCACTCATGCTGCCAAACATACCCTCGTAAAACTGACTATCCTACCGATCCTTGACTTCGGCGATGTCATTTAAAAAATAGCCTCCAACACTCTACTCAGCAAATTGGATGCAGCCTATCAGTGCCATCTGTTTTGTCACCAAAGCCCCATATACTACCCACCACTGCGACCTGTATGCTCTCGTTGGCTGGCCCTCACTACATATTCATTGCCAAACCCACTGGCTCCAGGTCATCTATAAGTCTATGCTAGGTAAAGCGCCGCCTTATCTCAGCTCATTGGTCACCATAGCAACATCCACCCATAGCACGCACTCCAGCAGGTATATTGCACTGGTCATCCCCAAAGCCAACACTTCCTATGGCCGCCTTTCCTTCCAGTTCTCTGCTACCAATGACTGGAACGAATTGCAAAAGTCACTGAAGCTGGAGACTTATATCTCCCTCTCTAACTTTAAGCATTAGCTATCAGAGCAGCTTACCAATCACTGTACCTGTACACAGCCAATCTGTAAATAGCACACCCGACTACCTCATCCCGATATTGTTACTTATCCTCTTGCTCTTTTGCACACCAGTATCTCTATTCTCTACTTGCACATCATCAACTGCACATCTATCACTCCAGTGTTAATGCTAAAATTTTAATTATTTCACCTCCATGGCCTATTTATTGCCTTACCTCCCTACTCTTCTACATTTTCACACACACTGTACATAGATTTTTCTATTGTGTTATTGACTATGTTTGTTTATGTGTAACTCCGTTGTTTTGTCGCACTGCTTTGCTTTATCTTGGCCAGGTCGCAGTTTTAAATTAAAAACTTGTTCTCAACTGGTCTACCTGGTTAAATAAAGGTAATATATATATATATACACTGCTCAAAAAAATAAAGGGAACACTTAAACAACACAATGTAACTCCAAGTCAATCACACTTCTGTGAAATCAAACTGTCCACTTAGGAAGAAACACTGATTGACAATAAATTTCACATGCTGTTGTGCAAATGGAATAGACAAAAGGTGGAAATTATAGGCAATTAGCAAGACACCCCCAATAAAGGAGTGGTTCTGCAGGTGGTGACCACAGACCACTTCTCAGTTCCTATGCTTCCTGGCTGATGTTTTGGTCACTTTTGAATACTGGCGGTGCATTCACTCTAGTGGTAGCATGAGACGGAGTCTACAACCCACACAAGTGGCTCAGGTAGTGCAGCTCATCCAGGATGGCACATCAATGCGAGCTGTGGCAAGAAGGTTTGCTGGGTCTGTCAGCGTAGTGGCCAGAGCATGGAGGCGCTACCAGGAGACAGGCCAGTACATCAGGAGACGTGGAGGAGGCCGTAGGAGGGCAACAACCCAGCAGCAGGACCGCTACCTCCGCCTTTGTGCAAGGAGGAGCACTGCCAGAGCCCTGCAAAATGACCTCCAGCAGGCCACAAATGTGCATGTGTCTGCTCAAACGGTCAGAAACAGACTCCATGAGGGTGGTATGAGGGCCCGACGTCCACAGGTGGGGGTTGTGCTTACAGCCCAACACCGTGCAGGACGTTTGGCATTTGCCAGAGAACACCAAGATTGGCAAATTCGCCACTGGCGCCCTGTGCTCTTCACAGATGAAAGCAGGTTCACACTGAGCACGTGACAGATGTGACAGAGTCTGGAGACGCCGTGGAGAACGTTCTGCTGCCTGCAACATCCTCCAGCATGACCGATTTGGCGGTGGGTCAGTCATGGTGTGGGGTGGCATTTCTTTGGGGGGCCGCACAGCCCTCCATGTGCTCGCCAGAGGTAGCCTGACTGCCATTAGGTACCGAGATGAGATCCTCAGACCCCTTGTGAGACCATATGCTGGTGCGGTTGGCCCTGGGTTCCTCCTAATGCAAGACAATGCTAGACCTCCTGTGGCTGGAGTGTGTCAGCAGTTCCTGCAAGAGGAAGGCATTGATGCTATGGACTGGCCCGCCCGTTCCCCAGACCTGAATCCAATTGAGCACATCTGGGACATCATGTCTCGCTCCATCCACCAACGCCACGTTGCACCACAGACTGTCCAGGAGTTGGCGGATGCTTTAGTCCAGGTCTGGGAGGAGATCCCTCAGGAGACCATCCGCCACCTCATCAGGAGCATGCCCAGGCGTTGTAGGGAGGTTATACAGGCATGTGGAGTCCACACACACTACTGAGCCTCATTCTGACTTGTTTTAAGGACATTACATCGAAGTTGGATCAGCCTGTAGTGTGGTTTTCCACTTTAATTTTGAGTGTGACTCCAAATCCAGACCTCCATGGGTTGATACATTTGATTTCCATTGATAATTTTTGTGTGATTTTGTTGTCAGCACATTCAACTATGTAAAGAAAAAAGTATTTAATAAGAATATTTCATTCATTCAGATCTAGGATGTGTTATTTTAGTGTTCCCTTTATTTTTTTGAGCAGTGTATATATAAATAAATAACTGTTTGGCATACATAATACTCCTTACCTTTTTCTTGATATCCAGTATTTTTCACAACTAAGTCAAATTTATTGCACACATCCCACTTACCCTTTACCTCCTGAGCAACCAGTAAACGTTCACACAGACAATTGCCATTATTTATTTTTTAAAACAGCACGGCAAGTCTTAGCTTGGCCCGACACAATCAAATCAATTGCAGTCGGACTCTAGAATTTGTGTGTCTTAATTATTTCATCAAACAGCACGCTTAAAGCATCAGACTAAATTTGATTTGATTAAAACACGTAGGATGTGTCTATATATGGAAAAATACACGTTTTACATTTTCTACCAATTGATTAGTCTAAAGACAACTCTTAGTTGATCAAGATGTTTATTTAATATTTTTTTAGTTGGGGACAGCCCTAGTGTTGGTGTGTAACCTATTCACAGTAACCGGGGCCATAGATATGGCTCCCTATGTACATTATTACTAGCGAACAGACACTGTCACAGTACACTGAAGTCAAATGGACGAACTAGAAAGAAAAATCAACTATGTCCATGCCATTGTAGTCAATGTAGCTTGTACTGTGTAATCTATACCATGATCGACAAACTGCCCCAGACAAGTAAATACACAGTGAAGTGAACCTATTTCACTCATGAGAAGCAAAGCATTTGTCAAAACCAGCCGAGGTAGAAAAAAACCTTGAGGATTAAAAGGGCCTTCCCACGAATAAGACAGCCTGGCTGGCACGCCTCCACTGGACCTCAACCAATTCCCACAGGCCCTCTCTAAACGATAGGAAGTAGCTGCTGGTTGCTATGGGAACAGTGTAGGAAACCATACAAATGGTCATTTGTCCAGAACTCTGGGAGCAGGAAGAATGAACCATTGTTGTTCCTGAGGCAGGGGCTATCCCACACACTAGGAGTGTATCCCAGATGGGACCCTATTCACTATGGGCCCTGGTCAAAATTAGTTACACTAAAAGGGAATATGGTGCAATTTGGGATGTATCCAGGGTCTATCGGGAGTCTGGCTCAATCAAGGTGATTCAGTAGCCACAAGATGTCATGGTGGGAATGCAATGAAGGCATGGTGCAAGCCAACTTCATTGACAGACCAGGTAGGTGAGGTCACTACAGTGTGCAATACAACAGCTGGGTTTACACTACTCAATGAGATGGATCTCGTTTTGAACCTTATCCCTGCAAAATAAGATAAGAACTTCCTTTTTTTCTCTCCATGAAGTAGTACCTATTATAATCTCAAAGCCCAAACGTCACAAGCAGGTTATGATGGCCACTGTTAGAACATTACACTTCAGTATACAGTCAAACAGTTGAACTAAAGCTTTGTCAAAACTGATAGAAAATTCTAATTTCTGAATGTGGCAAGGTACTGGTCAGCACCTCAAAGGAAAATGGTTTACTTGTAGAAAACAGAACCGTGTTCTTACCTCGTCATCCTCCTTCTCCTCCTCCTCCTCACTATCTTTTCCTTCCTTGTCCTCCTCGTCACTGCTGGAGGATTCTAAGATCTCGCTCATGTCCATCTTCCAACTGTCAGGGACCACCTTGGTTTTGAGGAAATGCACTGCCTCGTCCAACCCTGGGAATAGCCAGAGGAAGTCAAGAGTTACAGGTCAATTTTATGTCAATTCAGTTGACTTGGACAAGACATTTCTCCATAGGAATGCCCATTCAGTTCTTGAACTAACTGGAATTGAGTGTTGAGCTCCCTAGATGAGCCATCCTTACCGTTCCTCGACGAGAACTCAGCTTTAGAGATGCTGTCCATGTTCACTTCATGGATCTCCTTTCTTGCCACAGTTCGACTAAAAAAAAAAAAACATCTAAATGCACGTGCATTCAGCTACAATGTTACCAATTCTGAGAATACTACAATAGCAAAAAGACATGCATATTTACATTGCCCTTGGCTAGAAAATGTATGACGGGGCAAATATCAAACAAGACGATGTCTGTAAACTAACCAGAATGTCCTTAACTCTATGACACAAGAGTAGGATGAACAATGCTTACAATTTGGAGTCTGCAAATGATCTCACTAAACATTGGTCTTTCTTGACTGTCAGGTCATCATTGCAGCTGGGCGATATCACCTAGACAGAACCAACAAAGAAAGGGAAATTTAGGCGCAATTGCAAATAGTGCTGGGCAATATATTGTGAATACCGGTATGTATCCACGTACCATCTATGAAGGTATTTTTATACAGTGCTCAATAAATCAAAAGTTCAACAAGTTGGACAACGTCACTGTCAGTTTCTACGTAGTTTGGATGAGAACAAAACCATCCGAATAGAGAATCATATTAAAATCACTTAGAATTCATGTTGCCACCATTCTAGGGTCATGCACTACTCATAAGTCGTATGTATAACAGAAAACAAAGTCAAATATGAGAAAAATATGATATTTTGTCTTTATCACCCAGTCCTAATATCAAAGAGGAATTGTGCTAGAAGAACAAAAGGCCAAGGAGGGTTATTATCCATTTGCTTTCAGTTTCACAATGGGTTCCATTTTTCAAGTGGTTGTATAAACCAGTAGTTTCCAACCTTTTTTGAACCGTGGCACACCTTAATGGGATCAAAAAAATATATTTTTTAAAGATTAAAATGGGATTTATCGGCACTTCATGATAGTTAATTTGTGTGTACATCTTTAAGAGTGTCCTGCGAATCTGTGCTGGAAATGTAAAAAAGTTTGCGCCGGTAAAATAAGTCTTTAGTTTTGAATAGTTTGGAGATGAGCGGTTTTCTGCTTTGTAAATGTATTTTGTGGAACAGCATAGCCTAGTCAGACATGCCTGTGGTAATGGTTGTCACAGGCAAAGTAATATTATACAAATTACTCATGACTTGCTCCCCTCAAATGAGACAAATGTAACAACAGCCTGAGCACACCTGACTTGAAACAATGATACAGATGTAACCATGTGCTATTCAATGTATTATCTAAGCACTGGTGCTCCCAAGTAAAAATGCCATAGTTCATCTTATTTTATATATATATATATATATATATATATATATATATATATATACACACACAGACTTCAAAGAAATTGGAAATACAGACCTTGTCATCCTACAAGAAACAAGGTATAAAGGAGATGGACCCACTGGTTTCCCTCTAGGTTACATAGAGCTTGTAGTCCCATCCACCAAACTACCAGGTGTGAAACAGGGAAGAAACTCAGGGGGTATGCTAATTTGGTATAGAGCAGACTTAACCCACTATTAAGTTAGTCAAAACCGTAACATTTTACATCTGGCTAGAAATTAATAATGAAATTATCTCCGGAAAATTACCTATATCCCCCCCAATAGAATCCCCATACTTTAACGATGACAGCTTCTCCATCCTAGAGGGGGAGATCAACAATTTCCAGGCCCAAGGACATGTACTAGTCTGTGCCAGCCTAAATGCCAGAACTGGACAAGAACCTGACACCCTCAGCACACAGGGGGACAAACACCTACCTGGAGTTGACAGCATTCCCTCCCCCATATGCTCCCCTAGACACAACTATAGCAAAACAAACAACAAAAACGGGTCACAACTCCTGTTGCTCTGTCGGATGATGAGCATGTACATAGTCAATGGTAGGCATCGAGAGGACTCCTATGGTAGGTACACCTATAGCTCATCTCTTGGCAGTAGTACTGTAGACTACTTTATCACTGATCTCAAAAGGTCCGTAATAATATTAATAAATGTTACTAGATGGAAGGAAAGTAGTGTGGAAATGTACCAAAAAACAATTAGGCAACAAACGCAATCCCTTCTAGACAACTTCCTGGACAAAATGTTTCACTGTGAAACTTGGCAGTAGAAAACCTAAACAGTATATTTGACCACTCAGCTTGCCTGTCAAATCTAAAAATCTCAAGCAGACAACCTAAATGAACAACAATGGCAAATGGTTTGATGAAGACTTCAAAAACCTAGGAACAAAACTGAGAAACCTATCCAACCCAAAACAGAGACCCTGAGCCTACGCCTTCACTATAGTGAATCACTAAAACAATACAGACACACTACGGAAAAAGGAACAGCACATCAGAAGCGTAATTGAAGAATCCATAGAATCAAACCACTAATAGGAAAACAGGAAAACTTGAAACACACAACACGAAGAGTTATCTATCCAAAACAGAGAAGGATAAACCACCTCCGATATTTTTGGCTCTATAAAAATAGCAAAAACATATGATCAAATACAAATCTTAGTGTTGGGGGAAAAACACACACATTCCTTCCCACAGGGCCAGGGGGTGAGACAGGGATGCAGCTTAATCCCCACCCTCTTCAACATATACATGAATCGATTGGCGAGGACACGAGAACAGCCTGCAGCACCCGGCCTCACCGTACTAGAATCTGAAGTCAAATGTCTACTGATGATCTGGTGCTTCTGTCACCAACCAAGGAGGGCCTACAGCAGCACCTAGATATTCTGCACAGATTCTGTCAGACCTGGGCCCCGACAGTAAATCTCAGTAAGACAAAAATAATGGTGTTCCAAAAAACGTCCAGTTGCCAGGACCACGAATACAAATTCCACCTGACACCCTTGTCCTAGAGCACACAAAAAACGATACATACCTCAGCCTAAACATCAGTGCCACAGGTAACTTCCAAAAACCTGTGAACGATCTGAGAGACAAGGCAAGAAGGGCCTTCTATGCCATCAAAAGGAAATTAAAATTTGACATACCAATAAGGATCTGGCTAAAAATACTTGAATCAGTTATAGAATCCATTGCTCCTTATGGTTGTGAGGTCGGGGGTCCGCTCACCAACCAAGAATTCACAAAATGGGACAAACACCAAATTGAGACTCTACATGGAGAAACCAAATCATGAGGAAAACCTTGGGAAAATATATATATTTTTTTATGTGCCAAGTAATTAACAAAAAAACTGCGCAAACTAGAATACTATTTGGCCCTAAACAAAGTACACAGTGACAGAACACCTGACCACTGTGACTGACTAAAAAATTAAGGAAATATTTGACAATGTACAGACTCAGTGAGCATAGCCTTGCTATTGAGAAATGCCGCCGAAGGCAGACCTGGCTCTCAGGAAGACTGGCTATGTGCACACTGCCCACAAACTGGGGTGGAAACTGAGCTGCACTTCCTAACCTCCGGCCAAATGTATTTTTTATTTAACTAGGCAAGTCAGTTAACTTCACTAGGGTAGGGGGCAGCATTCTGAATTTTGGATGAAAAGCGTGCCCAAATTAAACTGTCTGCTACTCAGTCCCAGATGATAGGATATGCATATAATTAGTGGATTTGGATAGAAAACACTCTAAAGTTTCCAAAACTGTTAAAATAATGTCTGAGTAAAGCAGAACCGATATGACAGGCGAAAACCCGAGGAAAATCCAACCAGGAAGTACTATTACTTTGAAAGGCTGTTACCATTGAAGGCCTATCCACCATACAAAGATTTAGGACCCAGTTCACGAGCTCTGTGCCTTCCTCTACATGTGACCAGTCTTTAAGCATTGTTTCAGGCTTTAACTCTGAAAAATGAGGGCGATACACCACTTTCAATCAGTGACCAGTGGAAATTTCCATTCATCAGCCATGTGCCCTGATCGTGAACGCGCCTTTCTTGTTTCTCCTTTCCTATTGACGAAGCTTTTGTCCAATTGAAATATTATTTATGACAAAAACAACCGGAGGATTGATTTTAAACATCGTTTGGCAACTTTTATTGTACTTTTTTTAGACACTTCGTCCTGGAATTAGTGCACGCGCCTTCTGCATTCGGATTACTGGACAAAACGCGCAAACAACAAGGAGGTTTTTGGACATAAATGATGGACATTATCGAACAAAACAAACATTTATTGTAGAACTGGGATTCCTGGGAGTGCATTCTGATGAAGATCATCAAAGGTAAGTGAATATTTATAATGCTATTTCTGACTTCTGTTGACTCCAACATGGCGGATATCTGTTTGGCTTGATTTTGTCGTTTGAGCGCCATACTCAGATTATTGCATGGTGTGCTTTTTCCACAAAGTTTAAAAAAAAATCTGACACAACGGTTGCATTAAGGAGAAGTGGATCTAAAATTCCATGCATAAGTTACATCTTTTATCAATGTTTATTATGAGTATTTCTGTAAATTGATGTGGCTCTCTGCAAAATCACTGCATGTTTTAGAACTACTGAACGTAACGCGCCACTGTAAACTCAGATTTTTGGATATAAATATGAACTTTACCGAACAAAACATACATGTATTGTGTAACATGAAGTCCTATGAGTGTCATCTGATGAAGATCAAAGGTCTGTGATTAATTTGATCTATATTTCTGCTTTTTGTGACTCCTCTCTGTGGCTGGAAACTTTCTGTGACTTGGCTCTGACATAATCGTTTGGTTTGCTTTCGTCGTAAAGCCTTTTTGAAATTGGACACTGTGGCTGGATTTACAACAAGTGTATCTTTAAAATGGTGTAAAATACTTGTATGTTTGAGGAATTTTAATTATGGGATTTCTGTTGTTTTGAATTTGGCGCCCTGCACTTTCACTGGATGTTGACACGGTGGGACGCTACCGTCCCACATAACCTCACTAGGGTAAGAACAAATTCTTATTTTCAATGACGGCCTAGGAACAGTGGGTTAACTGCCTTGTTCAGGTGCATAACGACAGATTTTGACCTTGTCAGCTCGGGGATTCGATCCAGCAACCCTCCGGTTACTGGCTCAATGCTGAGTGGACACACTGTGTTATACACAGAGAAGCACTGGCATCAAGGCACCTTTCCTCTGAATTAAGTGAAGTTATGACTGACATTGTAGGTGTAGTCAATTTTATAAAGACCAGACCACTAAAAACAAGAGTCTTCTCTGCTATCTGTGAGGAGATGGGAGCTGAACATCAAGCTGTGCTGTTTCACAGTGAAGCAAGGTGGCTGTCACGAGGAAAAGTCTTGTCCAGAGTTTGAGCTCAGAGAGCAGATAAGAATGTTTTCGGAGCAGGAGCACAAGTATGACCTCGCAGAAAAATTTTGTGATGAGAACTTCCTGGCAAAACTGGCCTACCTGAGTGACATATTTGGAAAGCTAAATTAACTAAATCTACAGCTTCAAGGGAAAGATAAACTCCTCCCTCAGGTCACAGACAAGATCAGCTCTTTCATTCGAAAGCTTGCAATGTGGGGCAGGCGACTTGATGAAGGAAATACTGATTCAGTCGAGAACCTGCATGGATTTGTTGAAACTACTGACTATGATGCCACCTCAGTGATTCCATATAATAAGGAGCATATTTCATCACTGATGGGATTCTTTAAAAAGTACTTCCTTGAAAACAGTTCCCAATATGACTGGTTTCAGCTCTACAGAGGAGGACCAGTTCATTGATACGACGTCTGACTCCACATTGAGACTGAGGTTCACATCACAGACACTGAGTGAATTCTGGCTGAGTGTAGAGAGGCAGTATCCACTCTTAGGGCAGAGGGCCATGGGCATTCTTCTTTCTTTTGCAACATCTTATCTTTGTGAGACTGGCTTCTCTGCTGTTGCTGCGCTGAAGACCAAGTACAGGTCCCAGCTAAACATTGAGCAGGAGCTGAGAGTTGCAGTATCATGCTTCAAACCCCGCTTCGAAAAGCTGTGCTCTGCAAAACGTGCTCATTGTAGCCATTAATCCTGACTTCCTCATTTTGATAAAAAAAAAAATAAAAATCAGCACAAATTGTTTTATTCATTTTTGTTATATAGGTCAAAGTGTTTCATATATTGTGCTCCTGAGTTAATGTTGCTGATCAATTAGAATTTATTATTATATTCAATTTTATTTTTCAAAAAATGTTTACAGTTTAAATAAGGATCGTTTTTTTTTGGGGGGGGGGGGGGGGGGGCAAATTGATGCACTTTAAGTCTTTTCTGTTACAGACTAAAAAACAATGTTAATAAATGTATTCTTTGTTGTAAGTTGATCTATATTGCTTTCTTTTATTTTTTTTAAAAATGTTAATAAGGATACAATGTTATGCAGAGGTGTACTTATAACAATTTTATAGACAAATTATACTATTTACAGTCGCGGCGGAGAGTTGGGGGGCGCAAAATGTTTACTTCTTCCTAGGGGGGGCGTAACAGAAAATAATTGAGAAGCACTGGGTTAAATGCTGAAGACACATTTCAGTTGGACAACTGACTAGGTATCCCCCTTTCCCAATAAAGCCCCTTAAATTGAGAGGACGGCGCACGCACAGCAGGGGGAGGGAGGGAGGGAGGGAGGGAGGGAGAGACCACGACAGGCAGAGAGAGAGAGACCACGACAGGCAGAGAGAGAGAGACCACGACAGGCAGAGAGAGAGAGACCACGACAGGCAGAGAGAGAGAGACCACGACAGGCAGAGAGAGAGAGACCACGACAGGCAGAGAGAGAGAGAGAGAGAGTATGTGTAATGTATGTGTAATGTTTACTGTTAATTTGTATTGTTTATTTCACTTTTGTGTATTATCTACCTCACTTGCTTTGGCAATGTTAACACATGTTTCCCATGCCAATAAAGCCCCTTGAATTGAATTGAATTGAGAGAGAGAGACCACGACAGGCAGAGAGAGAGAGTGAGAGAGACCACAACAGGCAGAGAGAGAGAGAGAGAGAGAGAGAGAGAGAGACCACGACAGGCAGAGAGAGAGAGAGAGAGAGAGAACCACGACAGGCAGAGAGAGAGAGAGAGAGAGAGAGAACCACGACAGGCAGAGAGAGAGAGAGAGAGAGAGAGAGAGAGAGAGAGAGACCACGACAGGCAGAGAGAGAGAGACCACGACAGGCAGAGAGAGAGAGAGAGAGACCACGACAGGCAGAGAGAGAGAGAGAGAGAGACCACGACAGGCAGAGAGAGAGAGAGAGAGAGACCACGACAGGCAGAGAGAGACCACGAGAGAGACCACGACAGGCAGAGAGAGACCACGAGAGAGACCACGACAGGCAGAGAGAGACCACGAGAGAGACCACGACAGGCAGAGAGAGACCACGAGAGAGACCACGACAGGCAGAGAGAGACCACGAGAGAGACCACGACAGGCAGAGAGAGACCACGAGAGAGAGACCACGAGAGAGACCACGAGAGAGAGAGAGACCACGAGAGAGACCACGAGAGAGAGAGAGAGACCACGAGAGAGACCACGAGAGAGAGAGAGAGACCGAGAGAGAGAGAGAGAGAGAGAGACCACGACAGGCAGAGAGAGACCACGACAGGCAGAGAGAGAGAGAGAGAGAGACCACGACAGGCAGAGAGAGAGACCACGACAGGCAGAGAGAGAGAGAGAGAGAGAGAGACCACGACAGGCAGAGAGAGACCACGACAGGCAGAGAGAGAGAGAGAGACCACGACAGGCAGAGAGAGACCACGACAGGCAGAGAGAGAGAGAGACCACGACAGGCAGAGAGAGAGAGACCACGACAGGCAGAGAGAGAGAGAGAGAGACCACGACAGGCAGAGAGAGAGAGAGAGAGAGAGAGAGAGAGAGAGAGAGAGAGAGAGAGACCACGACAGGCAGAGAGAGAGAGAGAGAGAGACCACGACAGGCAGAGAGAGAGACCATGACAGGCAGAGAGAGAGAGATCCCAACAGGCAGAGAGAGAGAGAGACCACGACAGGCAGAGAGAGAGAGAGACCACAACAGAGTGTGTGTGGGGCTGGGGTCTGTGCATGATGTGACTTACCAGGGCCAGGTACCAGGATGTCCGGTCTGTCCCAGTCTGAATATTGGCCACTTTACCCAGCAGGTCATCATTTAGCCTCCTCCTGTCCTCACTGTCGTCATCACTGGACGACGACTCCTTGTCATCGTTCGCACTGAGGGGTTGAACAAGGGGACTACGTCGGAACAGAATCTTTAATCTCAGTCAGAAGCTTCTACAGACCTCTATAGAAGCTCAACACTATCAAACACAAAGGCCTATATTGGAGCCAGTTACAAATGTCATGAAACAGTCACATTTTGTTCAACTTGATCATAATTGGTAATGGGAACATGCCCAGGTATCTAACTATGTCGTTGTATACCGTGTGTGAGAAAAGGATTCAGAGACCTTGACTTTTTCCACATGGTTACATTACAGCCTCATTCTAAAATCGATTTAAAAACATTCTCAATCTACACACAATATCCCATAATAACAAAGCAAAGACAGGTTTAGAAATTTTGCAAGTTTATTCAAAATAAACTGAAATATCACATTAACATAAGTATTTAGACCCTTTACTTTGTTAAAGCACCTTTGGCAGCAATTATAGCCTTGAGTCTTCTTGGGTATGACGCTACAAGCTTGACACCTTACTTGGGGAGTTACAACTATTCTTCTCTGCAGAACGTCTCAATCTCTGTCAGGTTGGATGGGGAGCATCATTGCACAGCTATTTTCAGGTCTCTCAAGAGATGTTCAATAGGGTTCAAGTCCGGGCTCTGGCTGGACCACTCAATAACATTCATAGACTTGTCCCGAAGCCACTCCTGCGTGGGTCATTAGGGTCATTGTACTGTTGTAAAGTGAACCTTTACCCCAGTCTGAGGTCCTGAGCGCTCTGGAGCAGGTTTTCATCAAAGATCTCTGTACTTGGCTCCATTCGTCTTTACCTAAATGCTGACTAGTCTCCCAGTCTCTGCTGCTGAAAACCACCACCATAGCATGATGCTGCCACCACTATGCTTCACCTTAGAGACAATGCCAGGTTTCTACCAGACATGATGCTTGGCATTCAGGCCAAAGAGATTGATCTTGGTTTCATCAGACCAGATAATCTGGTTTCTCATGGTCTGAGAGTCCTTTAGGTACCTTTTGGCAAATTCCAAGTGGGCTGTCATGAGCCTTGAACTGAGGAGTGGCTTCTGTCTGGCCACTCTACCATAAAGCCCTGATTGGTGGAGTGCTGCAGAGAGATGGTTGTCCTTCTGGAAGGTTCTCCCATCTCCACAGAGGAACTCTGGAGCTCAGTCCGAGTGACCATCGGGTTCTTGGTCACCTCCCTGACCAAGAATGTCAATGGATGTCCCCCAATTGCTCAGTTTTGCCGGGCGGCAAGCTCTTGGAAGAGTCTTGGTGGTCCCAAAGTTATTCAATTTAAGAATGATGGAGTACATTGTGTTCTTGGGAACCTTCAATGCTGCAGAAATGTTTTTGGTACCCTTACTCAGATAGGATGTGTCAGGGCACCCGTCTGAGCTCTACGGACAATTCCTTTGACCTCATGGCTTGGTTTTTGCTCTGACATGCACTGTCAACTGTGGGACCTTACATAGCCAGGTTTGTGCCTTTTCAAATCATGTCCAATCAATTGAATTTACCACAGGTGGACTCCAATCAAGTTGTAGAAACATCAAGGATTATCAATGGAAACAGGATGTACCTGGGTACAATTTCAAGTCTCATTACAAAGGGTCTGAATACTTACGTAAATAAGGTATTGCTGTATATTTTGTCATTGTTTGCTTTGTCATTATGGGGTATTGTGTGTAGATTGCTGAGAAGTTAATTTTTTTTATCATTTCTAGAAAAAGGCTGTAAGTAACAAAATGTGGAAAAGGGGAAGGCGTGTGAAAATGTGTATAATGACCATGTTTGAATATATACAGCAGAGCATCTACAGAAGCATGTTTGCAGATTAAAATCTTACTGGGAAATGTAAGCGGTAGTGCAGGTTAGGTCATCAAACCGTATCAAAAGAAAGAACACAGTGGTACCATATGGCCCACTGCAGGGCAGCATGAAAAAAACTCCACTCAAACTTTTGGGGTCATTTCCCCCCATTAGTCCACTCTTGATACAGTTCTAAAATGTTTCGCATGTCAGCAGTCAAGTTTTCAAGATATTGGACATGCAAGAAGCAAAACGCATCACATGATGTGGCAAGTGACATGTTGCTTCTTGAAAGTCAAATAACTTGAAAACTTGACATAAAATAAACCAAAAGGTTGTTTTTGAGTGGAGTTTTGCTTTAAAAGGTTAACTTAGAAGGGTGGGATTGGGGTAAAGGTGAGGATTAAAATAAGAGGTAAAGTGAAAGGAGGGTCAATTTACTGAGCCTGAGATGACCTCCTTCCTCCGCGGTTTCCCTTCTTCCCGATTACGGGGGTGCCAAAGTGCTCCGGGTTGGTCAGGGGCAGTTGGTCCAACGTCTAGATAACAACAGAGAGAGATAGAAGAGTAAGGAGAGTGAGCGAGAGGAGGAATCTTAATCAACGTATCAAAGAGCAACATAACGGACCACCAAATCAAATGTCCAAGAAGACAGTCAGGTCCAGAAGACCAGTCCTCTTACCTCGCTCTCAGCAAAATGTCTCTCGCCCTTAAGACACAGAGACGTCCTGCGGAGTGTCTTCTCATCCCCATCGTCAAACACTGGAATACAGTGGGAAGCAGTTCCCTTGTAAAGTTTACATTTGATATTTATCCAGAACAACTTACAGGAGCAATTAGGGTTAAGTGCCATGTTCAAGGGCACTTTGACAGAGTTTTCACCTACTCGGCTCGGGGATTGAACCAGCAACCTTTCGATTACTGGCCCAAAGCTCTTAACCGGTAGGCTACCTGCCACCAAGATGGTATTTATTTTAAACACTAACACCAAAGTATACTGCTCCCACAGATCATAGACAAATAAACTCAGCAAAAAAGAAACATCCATTTTCGGGGACCCTGTCTTTCAAAGATAATTCTTAAAAATCCAAATAACTTCACAGATCTTCACTGTTTCCCATGCTTGTTTAATGAACCATAAACTATTAATGAACATGCACCTGTGGAACGGTCGTTAAGACACTAACAGCTTACAGACGGTAGGCAATTAAGGCCAAAGTTATTAAAACTTGGGACACTAAAAGAGGCCTTTCTACTGATTCTGAAAAACATCAAAAGAAAGATGCCCAGAGTCCCTGCTTATCTGCGTGAACGTGGCATGCAGCAAGGAGGCATGAGGACTGCAGGCAATAAATTGCAATGTCCGTACTGTGAGACGCCTAAGACAGCGCTACAGGGAGACAGAAAGGACAGCTGATCGTTCTCGCAGTGGCAGACCACGTGTAACAACACCTGCACAGGATTGGTACATCCAAACATCACACCTGTGGGTCAGGTACAGGATGGCAACAACAACTGCCCGAGTTACACCAGGAACGCACAATCCTTCCATCAGTGCTCAGACTGCCCACAATAGGCTGAGAGAACCTGGACTGAGGGCTTGTAGGCCTGTTGTCAGGCAGGGCCTCCCCAGACATCACCGGCAACAACGTCGCCTACAGGCACAAACCCACCGTCGCTGGACCAGACAGGACTGGCAAAAAGTGCTCTTCACTGACGAGTCGCGGTTTTGTCTCACCAGGGGTGATGGCCGGATTTGCGTTTATCGTCGAAGGAATGAGCGTTACACCGAGGCCTGTACTCTCTCGATTTGGAGGTGGAGGGTCCATCATGGTCTGGGGCGGTGTGTCACAGCATCATCGGACTGAGCTTGTTGTCATTGCAGGCAATCTCAACGCTGTGCGTTACAGGGAAGACATCCTCCTCCCTCATGTGGTACCCTTCCTGCAGGCTCATCCTGACATGACCCTCCAACATGACAATGCCACCAGCCATACCGCTCGTTCTGTGCGTGATTTCCTGCAAGACAGGAATGTCAGTGTTCTGGGGCCTAGGGCCATTCCCCCCCAGAAATGTCTGGGAACTTGCAGGTGCCTTGGTGGAAGTGGGGTAACATCTCACAGCAAGAACTGGCAAATCTGGTGCAGTCCATGAGGAGATGCACTGCAGAAGTTAATGCAGCTGGTGGCCACACCAGATACTGACTGTTACTTTTGATTTTGACCCCCCCCCCATTATTTCAGGGACACATTTCATTTCTTTTGACCTTTATTTAACTAGGCAAGTCGGTTAACTTCTTATGGCTGGGGTGCAGTATTGAGTAGCTTGGATGAATAAGGTGCCCAGAGTAAACTGCCTGCTACTCAGGCCCAGAAGCTAAGACATGCATATTATTAGTAGATTTGGATAAAAAACTCAGCTGTTTCTAAACCTGTTTGAATGATGTCTGTGAGTATAACAGAACTCATATGGCAGGCAAAAACCTGAGAAAAAATCCAACCAGGAAGTGGGAAATCTGAGGTTTGTAGGGTTTCAAGTCTTTGCCTATCCAATATACAGTGTAAATTGGTCCGATTGCACTTCCTAAGGCTTCCACTAGATGTCAACAGTCTTTAGAACCTTGTTTCAGACTTCTACTGTGAAGGGAGAGAGAATAAGAGCTGTTTGAGTCAGGTGTCTGGCAGAATGCCATGAGCTCAGTCAAGCGCACCCCGTGAGAGTTAGCTGAGTTCCTTTTCCTTTTTAAAGACAAAGGAATTGTCCGGTTGGAAAATTATTGAAGATTTATGTTAAAAACACCCTAAAGATTGATTCTATACATCGTTTGACATGTTTCTACGAACTGTAATATAACTTTTTTCACTTTGTCTGGACTAAGTGCCTGCGCCTCTTGAAATTGGATTTGTGAACTAAACGCGCAAACAAAAAGGAGGTATTTGGACATAAATTATGGACTTTATCGAACAAAACAAACATTTATTGTGGAACTGGGATTCCTGGGAGTGCATTCCGATGAAGATCAAAGTTAAGTGAATATTTATAAAGCTATTTCTGACTTCTGTTGACTCCACAACATGGCAGGTATTTGTATGGCTTGTTTTGGTCTCTGAGCACTGTACTCAGATTATTGCATGGTGTGCTTTTTCCGTAAAGCTTTTTTGAAATCTGACACAGCGGTTGCATTAAGGAGAAGTATATCTTTAATTCCATGTATAACACTTGTATTTTCATCAACATTTATTATGAGTATTTCTGTAAATTGATGTGGCTCTCTGCAAAATCACTGGATGTTTTGGAAGCAAAACATTACTGAACATTACATTGGCACGTTAACTGAGATTTTTGGATATAAATATGAACTTTAACGAACAAAACATACATGTATTGTGTAACATGAAGTCCTATGAGTGTCATCTGATGAAGATCATCAAAGGTTAGTGATTAATTTTATCTCCATTTCTGCTTTTTGTGACT
The DNA here is from genome assembly GCF_045679555.1 of Salvelinus alpinus. Classification (NCBI taxonomy): domain Eukaryota; kingdom Metazoa; phylum Chordata; class Actinopteri; order Salmoniformes; family Salmonidae; genus Salvelinus; species Salvelinus alpinus. The sequence goes on from NC_092119.1 coordinate 18,444,100, forward strand.
CCTCTCTTTGGCTGGAAAAATGGCTGTGTTTTTCTGTGACTAGTTGCTGACCTAACATAATCGCATGGTATGCTTTCGTCGTAAAGCCTTTTTGAAATCGGACACTGTGGTGGGACTAACAACAAGTTTATCTTTAAAATGGTGTAAAATACTTCTATGTTTGAGGAATTTTAATTATGAGATTTGTTTGAATTTGGCGCCCTGCACTTCCACTGGCTGTTGTCAAATCGATCCCGTTAACGGGATTTCATCCATAAGAAGTTTTAAGAACATATTCTTATTTTCAATGACGGCCTAGGAACAGTGGGTTAAGTGCCTTGTTCAGAGGCAGAACGACAGATTTTTACCTTGTCAGCTCAGGGATTCAATCTTGCAACCTTTCGATTACTAGTCCAATGCTCTAACCACTAAGCTACCTGCTTAGTCATGTCTGTGGAACGTGTTCTGTTTGTATTTCTCAGTTCTTGAATCTTGTTGTTTACACATGTTAAGTTTGCTGAAAATAAATGCAGTTGACAGTGAGAGGACGCTTCTTTTTTTTGCTGAGTTCAGTGCCATTGACCAAGTCAGTTATGACAGAGAATAGTCAAAACGCAACCAAACAACAAAGACCTATGTAGTCTACCATTATCAGGTGATAACAGGAGCAGGACTTCTTGTAAACTAGTTTAAGTGTTATTAAATGAACTTACCCACTGTGTACCAACTGGCGTCTGTGAGTTTGTTGATGGTTGCCTCACTGCAGATCCCCTCTGCACTCTTCACCTCCACTGTGGAGCCCACCTGCAAAAAGATGCCAGGGAGATGAGACAGACACCTCATATGAGCTGCTCTTACACTCCCATTTTAAAAATAACTCAAAATGGCAACAGTAAAAGCTGCAATATGTAACTTTTTGGGCGACCCGACCAAATTCACATAGAAATTAGAGTTATAGACCTGTTATTCTGATTGAAAGCAAGTCTAAGAAGCGGTAGATCTGTTCTATGTGCGTTATTTATATGCTTCCCGTACTTAAGTTAGTTTTTTTGTGTCTTTTACTTTCAGTTTTATACACCAGCTCAAAACACAATATTTTTGGTTATGGAAAATATATTTCAGTGGTTTAAGATGATCAAATCAAATTATATATGTCACATGCGCCGAATACAACAGGTGTAGACCTTAGCGTGAAATGCTTGCTTAGAAGCTCTTAACCAACAATGCAATTCAAGAAATAATTTCTCAAATAAACTCAAGTAAAAAATGTTTTTAAAAACAACAAAATTACAGGGGGTAATGTGTGGGTTACAGGTTAGTAGAGGTAATTTGTAAAGTGACAATACATAGATATTAAACAGCGGGTAGCAGCAGCGTAAAAACAAGGGGGGGGGGGGTCAATGTAAATAGTCCGGGTGGCCATTTGATTAATTGTTCAGCAGTATTATGGCTTGGGGTAGAAGCTGTTAAGCTTGGTCCTAGACTTGGCGTTCCGGTACCGCTTGCCGTGCGGTAGCAGAGAGAACAGTCTATGACAGGTGACTGGAGTCGGACAATTTTATGGGCTTTCCTCGGACACCGCCTAGTATATTAGGTCCTCTATGGCAGGAAGCTTGGCCTCAGTGAAGTACTGGTTGAGTGTACGGGCCCGCTCCACTACAGCCCGTCGAGTTTAATGGGGCCCTGTTCAGCCCTCCTTTTCCTATAGTCCATGATCAGCTCCTTTGTCTTTATCACATTGAGGGATAAGTTGTTGTCCTGGCACCACACTGCCAGGTCTCTGACCTCCTCCCTATAGGCTGTCTCATCGTTGTCGGTGATCAGGCCTACCACTGTTGTGTCTACAACAAACTTGATGGTATTGGAGTCGTGCTTGGCGACACAGTCGTGGAAGTACAGAACTGGACTAAGCACTCACCCCGAGGGGCTCGTGTTGAGGATCAGCGTGTCAGACGTGTTGTTGCCTACCCTTACCACCTGGGGGTGGTCCATCAGAAAGTCCAGGATCCAGTTGCAGAGGTAGGTGTTTAGTTCCAGGCTCCTTAGCTTAGAGATGAGCTTCGTGGGCACTATGGTGTTGAACTGTGGTCAATTGAACTGTGGTCAACTGTGAGCTGTGGTCAATGAACAGTATTCTCACAGGTGGGAAAGGGCAGTGTGGAGATGACTGGAGTGGGTCTAGTGTTTCCGGCATGATGGTGTTGATGTGAGCCATGACCATTCTTTCAAAGCACTTCATGGCTACCGACGGTAATCATTCAGGCAGGTTACCTTCGCTTTCTTGGGCACAGGTTACTATGGTGGTCTGTTTGTAACATGTAGGTATTTCAGACTTGGCCAGGCAAAAGTTGAAAATGTCAGTGAAGACACTTGCCAGTTGGTCCGCACATGCTTTGAGTACACGTCCTGGTAATCCGTCTGGCTCCGCAGCTTTGTAAATGTAGACCTGTTTTAAAAAGGTCATGCTCACATCGGCTATAGAGCGCTTCATCACACAGTCTTCCGGAACAGCTGGTGCTCTCATGCATGCGTCAGTGTTGCTTGCCTCAAAGCGAGCATGAAAAGGCATTTAGCTCGCCTGCTTGGCTCGCGTCACTGAGCAACTCGCAGCTGGGTTTCCCTTTGTTGTGGGTAGTAGTTTAAGCCCTGTCACATCTGACGAGTGTCAGAGCCGGTGTAGTAGGATTCAATCTTACTCCTTTATTGATGCTTTGTCTGTTTGATTGTTCATCTGAGGGAATAGCAGGATTTCTTATAAGCGTCCGGATTAGTCTACCGCTCCTTGAAAGCGGCAGCTCTAGCCTTTAGCTCGGTGGGGATGTCTGTAATCCATGGATTCTGGTTGGGATATATATGTACAGTCACTGTTGGGACAACATCGTTGATGCACTTATTGAAGACGCCGGTGACTGAGGTGGTGTACTCAATGCCATTGGATGAATCCTGGAACATATTCCAGTCTGTGCTAGCAAGACAGTCCTGTAGCGTAGCATCAACATCATCTGACCACTTCCATATTGAGCGAGTCACTGGTACTTGCTGCTTCAGTTTTTGCTTGTAAGCAGGAATCAGGAGGATAGAATTATGGTCAGATTTGCCAAATGGAGGACGAGGGAGAGCTCTGTACGCGTCTCTGTGTGTAGAGTAAAGATGGTCTAGAGTTGTTGTTTTTTGTGCCTCTGGTTGCACATGTGATATGCTGGTAGAAATGGATTTAAGTTTGCCTGCATTAAAGTCCCCGGCCACTAGGCGCACCGCTTCTGAATGAGCATTTTATTGTTTGCTTATGGCCTTAGACCGCACTCAACGAGCTGTATTAGTGCCAGCATCGCTTTGTTGCGGTAAAGACTGCTACGAATAATATAGATGAGAACTCTTGGTGCGATCTACAGTTTATGAGGTATTCTACATCAGGCGAGCAAAACCTCCAGACTTAATATTAGACATTGCGCACCAGCAGTTGTTGACAAATAGATAAACACGCCCCTCGTTTTACCAGACGTAGCTACACTTTCGTGCCGACGCATGGAGAAGCCAGCCAGCTCTATTATCCTTGTCGTCGTTTAACCTGTTTGGGATAGGGGGCAGCATTTTCACTTTTGCATGACATGCGTGCCCAGAGTATGCTAATATATGCATATTATTAGTAGTATTGTATAAAAAAAACACTGAAGTTTCTAAAACTGTTTGAATGATGTCTGTGAGTATAACAGAACTCATATGGCAGGCGAAAACCTGAGAAAAATCCAACCAGGAAGTGGGAAATCTGAGTTTTGTAAGCTTGGCCTACCGAATACACAGTGTCTATGGGGTTAAGTTGCACTTCATAAGGCTTCCACTAGATGTCAACCATCTTTAGAAACTTGTTTCACGCTTCTGCTATAAAGGAGGGGCTCATGAGACCTGTTTGAGTCAGTGGTCTGGCAGAGTGTCTCGGGCTCGTGACGCGCGCTCCCGACAGAGTTAGCTCTCGTTCCAGTCCTTTGCTACAGACAATGGAATTCTCCGGTTGGAAAAATATTGATGACTTATGTTAAAAACATCCTAAAGATTGATTCCATACATAGTTTGATATGTTTCTACGACCTGTAACGGAGATGGATTACTGGGCTGAACACGCTAACAACTAGTGGCTATTTGGACATAAATGATGGACTTTATGGAACAAATCAGTCATTTATTGTCAAACTGGGATTCCTGGGAGTGCATTCTGATGAAGATCAAAAGGTAAGTGAATATTTATCATGTTATTTCTAACTTCTGTTGACTCCAAATGGCGGATTTGTTTTGGCTGGATTGGGCTCTGAGCGCCGTACTCAGATTATGCTTTTTCCGTAAAGTTATTATTTATTTATTTTTAAATCTGACACAGTGGTTGCATTAAGGAGAAGTCTCTTTAATTCTGTGAATAACACTTGTATCTTTTATCGATGTTTATTATGAGGATTTCTGGGATTTCTGTGTCTATCTGCAAGATCACCGGATGTTTTGGAATCAAAACATTACTAAACGTAACGCGGCAATGTAAACAAATCATACATGTATTGTGTAACATGATGTCCTATGAGTGTCATCTGATGAAGATCAAAGGTTAGTGATTAATTGTATCTATATTTCTGCGTTTTGTGACTCCTATCTTTGGCTGGAAAAATGGCTGTGTTTTTTTGACTTGGCTCTGAACTAACATAATCATATGTTGTGCTTTCGCTGTAAAGCCTTTTTGAAATCGGACACGATGGGTATATTAACAAGATGTTTATCTTTCATTTGCTGTATTGCACTTGTTAATGTGTGAAAGTTACATATTTAAAAAAAATAATAATAATAATTTCCCGCGCTGCTTTTTCAGCGGAATGTTGTCGAGGGGTTCCGCTAGCGGAACGCCTGCGCTAGAAAGGTTAACTACGTCTCAGTGAAACAAGATATTACAGTTAATGTCCCGTTGGTTGTATAGTCTTAGATCGTCCAGTTTGTTTTCCAATGATTGCATGTTGGTCAATAATACGGAGGGTAGTGGTGGTTTACCTATTCGTCTGCAAATTCTTACACGGCACCCCGCCCTCCTCACCCCTTTTCTCCATCTTATCTTCATGAGGATGATTGAGATTTGGGCCTTGTCTCGACAAAGCAGTACATCCTTCTCGTCGGACATGAAAGAAAAATCTTTGTCCAGTTCGAGGTGAGCAAATCGATGTTCTGATGTCCAGAAGCTCTTTTCGGTCATAAGAGACGGTAGCAGCAAAATTATGTACAGAATGAGTTACAAACAATGCAAAATGTATTTATTTTATTTTAATTTAAATAGTACAGTTCGTTAGGAGCCCGTAAAACGGCAGCCATCCCCTCCGGCACAACGATTCTCTAAATAAAGGCAAAAGTATTTGAATTTTAGCAACCAGGAATTGGTGGAGCGATTTCTGAATATTGCATCTCAAATCAATTCTTCTCTAAAGAAAGAAACGTGCCTGGGTAAAGTGAAAGCCCATAACACGTGTTCGAACAGTAAAAAAGGGAACCACACAATAGATCATGACAGAAAAACGGAGGCCATTTTAAATCTTAAGGCAACTTTGAATGTTTAACACTCTGGCATTAAAAATCAGCACACACACAAAAAAACTGCACTACCATTGATGCTTACAGTTGTTGGAAAAACAGGTGATCAGTGTAATTTGCCAGGGCATTAGTCACATGACCATTGCAGTTAGGCAATATACATGAACTTCACGTCGACAATACCTTATCTGTACCGGTTCTATATGCCAGTACCCTGTAGGACATTATGCTGTCACAAGTACAGAATCATTGTTAAATCCAACAGATCGGAATCTCAGAATCATGTGACAAACAGATGATTCTGAGAATCAAAAGAACAATGAGGGCCTAATTAATGTATTGCATATCATGCTGTGGGGAGCTCGGTGATGCAATGCCAGTTAGTTCCAAACTTACCCTCAACTGTCCTTTCACTTGGTCATCTTGAACAACTTGTGAGGTAGTGTCTCCTTTGAGCATCACCTAGAGAGAGAGGAGGGAAACAAAAGGAATTCAGACAAGGTGAAATAATCTAGTTGAGTAACATAAAACTTTCCTCTTCCTGACTAGCCACGAAATATGACAAATTACATTTTATTTGACCAGTCAGTTACCAAGGAGCCTATAGACGAACCTCACATGCCAACGCTGGAAGGCACAGTTGTACAAACAGGGGTTTCAAGCTACAGATGGTTTAAGATCTGATACAATAGTAGGCATGTGCTTCTAGTACTACCAGGGAATGGTGCATAATAGCCTTCACCAATCTTTCTATGTGGAGAAAGTTCAAATGGGGTTTCCTACCTCGTCCCACGAACACTAGACCAATTAAATAATCAATCAAGGGTACTCTGACCTTGTTGTGACAATCATAATAGAAGAGCAGAAGCAAAGGAGAACAGCGGAGAATACAGGTGGTCAGGTCACAATGCTGCTAGCTGGTGATTGGTGTGGGATCACTTGATCTTAAAACAATAACCATCATCAGCCCTGACCTATAGGCAGGTTCACCAGTTCAGTGGCACCCACATGTTCACAATGGTGTTTTAAGGAATAATTAAAAAAGGACGTATGAACCAAAACTCCTAGGCCTATCGGTTGTTCGAAAAAATACAAAAACCAGATTCATTAGGCCCTAGTCTATGGATTTTACATGATTGGGCAGGGGTGTAGCCATGGGTGGGCCTTGGAGGGCATAGGCCCATCCAATCAGAATGAGTTTCCCCCCACAAAAGGGCTTTATTACAGACAGAAATACTCCTCAGCACCCCTCAGATGATCCCGCAGCTGAAGAAGAAGCTGGGTGTGGAGGTCCTGGGCTGGCGTGGTTACACGTGCTCTGCGGTTGTGAGACCGGTTGGACATACTGCAAAATTATCTAAAATGATTTTGGGGGCAGCTTATGGTAGAGAAATTAACATTCAATGCTCTGGTGGAGATACCTGGAGTCAGCATGCCGATTGCACGCTCCCACAAAACTTCACTTCTGAAGCATTGTGTTGTGACAACTGCTAATTTTAAAGTGGCCTTTTATTGTCCCCAGCACAGATTTCAGGGATTTTTAATTGCAGCTCAAGAAACAAGGGACCAACACTGTTCAGTGTATTTAATGTGAAACATGTGTTTTACCCAACACGCTGTAACCAATGCAGTCATGATGACAGACTATCACCAGCGTTTGTTATGATAAGACTAAATTAACTATTTTCAGAGTGTCTAGTTGGGACTGCGTAGGTCAGATTAACCCAGGGGTCTCCAACATCTAGATCGCGAACTACCAGTAGCTCGCAGCCCAACTATGAGTAGCTTGCCAATCGATTCTGTAAGTACATGCATTGGTAACACTATATATGGATAGTCCATCTGTAGATGCTTAACCTACTATCTGTAACATTTCAACTAATCTACTAACCCTAAACTTAGCAAGCAGTTAATTAGCAACAGACAGTAGGATCATCTGTAGAGCATCTACAGATGGAAAATCCGGACTATCCAAATAAAGGGTGACGCATGCATTTCCCCCCCATGTGTTCCATCGCAAACAGTCAACCATAAAGCTCCCGGCCACTGTCCAATCAAAGACACATCGACATTATCCCACCCCTGGTTAGCCACTGTTGGCTTAAAAAGCCAAACGCAACACAATATATGCCAATTAATTCCCAGAAAAATTGCTGTCCGTCTGTTTGGTGCGCGCATTTGTCTATCACTCTGTATGTATAGCCAGTTAGCGATGCTAATGATAACAGTCTTGTGGGTGGACCAAGACTTTCGCAAAAAACTCTCAAATGCAAATTAGGCTTACCTGACATTACTAGATCATGATTATTTGTATAAATTAAGTGGCAATTGTTTTGCAAACTCTGCCATGACATGTGGTGCAGCAGTAGGCTAGATCGACACATTCCTTTCTTGCCCGATGCACAGATGAAGGGGAATTACACTCAAATCACAAATGCGTTGTTCTTTTCCATACCAAAAAAAATAAAAAATAATGGTATTTCCATGTGATTTAAGCATTGACATGACTCAGAACATCATTTGTTATTGTTGCTCTATGAATAATTATAATATCGAAAGATAAAAAGAAATAAAATCAGGAAAATACTACATATGATTTTATGGGGCCCCTTAGTTGTTTACTAACCTTATTTTACCAGTTATATTGACAGAAAACATCTCTTGTACACCAAGGATCGGGGGAAGAGTCGCAGGGTAGAGAAGAATGACAAAAAAAAAAGTATGCTAGAAAAGGTTGAAGACCCCTGGATTAGCATAATGCTTTCTGAAACAAACTGAGCAACTGTTCATAGAACAAGGTCTACGTGAAAGATGTCACTGGCATACACTAACATTTAGATGGGGGGGGTCCTTTTGCAGCAAAACTGTGACCGAAACTGGACAATCAGCTTGTCTACTTGGCCTATATATACACACACACACAACATATCCTTGTCAGATTTGGACATCACCATTTGCACCCTTTCACATTACTCCCTTGTTTGATTAGAATGTTGTCTGTGTCCCAAATGACACCCTCTTCCCTATATAGTGCAATACTTTTGACCCCAGCCCCATTCCGTTTATAGTAGTGCACTATAAGGAGAATGGGGTGTCATTTGAGACGGAGCCATTGTTGTGCCGTGCTCTTACCTTAACCTTCACCGTCCGTTTAACAGTCTTGATTTTTGCCTCACAGAAGGCACCTCTGTATTTCGCGCTGACCTCCGTCCCCACGGTCAGGTAGGCAGGCTCGTCCGCTGCCTGTAAGAAAAACAGACACCCCTGTAACATTTATCATTGTTCTTTCTTAGAAAGTAAACACAGACCATGTTTGACCACTATTGAAAGAGATGTCCAGGAAGCATGATGCCACAAACATTGCATTAGAGGTTTTTCAACTCAAGAACATTTGTTGTCTTGCTCAGGAAGAGGTGGGCAATGCTGTCTGAAAATTGTCATATACGGTGAAGCCTACATGAAAACTTTGACATTGAAATTAAATATACAGTACCAGTCAAAAGTTTGGACACACCTACTAATTCAAGGGTGTTTATTTTTTACTATGTTCTACACTGTAGAATAATAGATAAGACAAACTATTAAACAACACATATGGAATCATGCTGTAACCAAAAAAGTGTTAGTCAAAATGTATTTTATATTTGAGATTCTTCAAAGTAGCCACGCTTTGCACAATCTTGGCACTCTCAACCAGCTTCATGAGGAAGTCACCTGGAATGCATTTCAATTAACAGGTGTGCCTTGTTAAAAGTTAATTTGTGGAATTTCTTTCCTTAATGCGTTTGAGCCAGTTGTGGTGTGACATGGTAGGGGTGGTAAACAGAAGATATATGGATTTGGGCTTTTACCACATAGCTGTTCTTGCCACAAGCCCTCAAATAAGCAAAAAGAAACGACAGTCCATCATTTAGGTCAGTCAATCCAGAACTTTGAAAGTTTCTTCAAGTGCAGTCGCAAAAACCATCAAGCGCTATGATAAAACTGGCTCTCATGAGGACCGCTGCACCTCAGATTGCAGCCCAAATAAATGCTTCACCTAATGAGTTCAAATAACAGACATCTCAACATCCACTGTTCAGAGGAGACTGCGTGAATCAGGCCTTCGTGGTCAAATTGCTGAAAAGAAACCACTACTAAAGGTCACCAATAAGAAGAGACTCGCTTGGGACAAGAAACACAAGCAATGGACATTAGACCGGTGGAAATCTGTCCTTTGGTCTGATGAGTCCAAATTTTAGATTTTTGGTTCCAACCGCCGTGTCTTTCTGAGATGCAGAGTAGGTTAACGGATGATCTCTGCATGTGTGGTTCCCACCGTGGAGGAGGTGGTGTGATGGTGCTTTACTGGTGACACTGATTTATTTAGAATTCAAGGCACATTTAACCAGCATGGCTACCACAGCATTCTGCAGCGATACGCCATCCCATCTGGTTTGCGCTTAGTGGGACTATCATTTGTTTTTCAACAGGACAATGACCCAACACACATCCAGGCAGCGTAAGAGGTATTTGATCAAGATGGAGAGTGATGAGTGCTGCTTCAGATGACCTGGCCTCAACCCAATTGAGATGGTTTGGGGTGAGTTGGACTGCAGAGTGAAGGAAAAGCAGCCAACGAGTGCACAGCATGTGGGAACTCCTTCAAGACTGTTGAAAAAGCATTCCAGGTGAAGCTTTGAACAAATGCCAAGAGTGTGCAAAGCTGTCATCAAGGCAAAGGGTGGTTACTTTGAAGATCTAAAATAAAAAATTGATTTTGATTTGTTTAAACACCTTTTTGGTTACTACATGATTCCATATGTGTTATTTCATAGTTTTGATGTCTTCACTATTATTCTACAATGTAGAAAATAGTAGAAATAAAGAAAAACCCTTGAATGAGTTGGTGTGTCCAAACTTTTGACTGGTACTGTATGTGACATTGACACCTTCAAATTGTCATATATTGTTGCCAACCATATAGACAGTTGTCCCCCAGTCTCTTTGCAAGCCAAGTGAAAGAGGCGTCGGCTTCACTGCTGTTTTCAACTGAGGTTAGCCAAGTGACTTACCTTCATCGTAGAGGCTATTTGAGGGAGTCCAGCTCGATTGGTTTTGATTGCTGTAAAACAAGATAGGAATTACAGATGAATAAAGGTGTCAAAACAGCCGTGATTCGGACTAAATCAATTTTAGTCGAAAAATAGTAAATATGCTAACAGGCTAACGACGAACTAGCCTGCTACTTCTAACGCATTCTTTTCAAGCTCGATGCAGCCCCCTCCCTCCAGACTCACAAAAATGTGTGGCTACTGGCTATCTAGTTTAACTGTATGCTCATGCTGATTGTTGACAAAAAAAAGTCAAAAGCTTTTAAAAATATTTTTATCAATAGAATTACAGCCCAGCGTTGGCATACTACAAGGACGTTGCACATAGACAACAGACAGAATAGTGCGTGTTCCTTCCCGCTTTGCTCGCAATCTGACTGTGTCACGTCGCCATCATAGCTCGCCGTGCTGCACCATGTCAGGCTGGGAGCTCATTCCTAACTGCTTGAGAAATACAGAGGAGCTGGCTACAAAAGGTGTACCAGTCTCTTAGACAATATGTTTTAGTAGAAACAGAGATGATAAATATTGTGTTTAAAGTAAGTAACGACAGAAGATTTCCCTCAACTCGAAAGCTAAATTTAGCTAGTTAGCTAACTTAAACATGCTAGCTAGCCAACGTTAACAGTTTCTCGATATGGCGATTTAAAGCGCCTTGCTAGTCATTGAGTTGGCCAGCTAGTTCAGGCAGAACATTTCAAACGGTGGTTCTCATTTGGATAAACGAGAGGCAGTCAGGTAGGTTTGTTCGACGATAAAACAAAAAAGTATCAGAACAATCATTATTTATTATCCAGTTTCACAAAAGGCGCATACATTTCTTCACTGCAAAAACAAGCCAACTGGTCACTGGCATTCAATTCTTTACCAGCCTAACCTTACAGGAAAAAATACGAAATTTAGCGAAGTCTCGTCCGATAACTAACGACACGGGTGTCACGTTGATCTAAATAGCGTGAACTGTTAAACGTTTGTAATTCATTAGAGAGGGATATTTTTTTTTTTTATACTTACATGCAACGACACGACTTGCTAGCCAGATTTGCAAAGCAATACACGAATAACAAGCTGTTGAGCTGAAACTGGGTCTCTCGAAATCCGATTGGCTGGCTTGACAGCGGTGGTCGAATCGTAGAAATATGATTGGTCAACACTTTCTTCAAATTCTATAGGACATACCTTCTCTGTATTTATGGTTGGTAGAGATGGAAATCGGCGCTTTGAGAGAAAATGTGCTATTGGTCCTCTCATACTTGGCTTATTTTACAAGAATAACACCCCAACATGGAAATATGATTGGCTTTTATCTCAATCCAAGCCTTTCACTGGTTAGAAATATTTTACAATGGACCGCCTATTTTCGACACTGGCTTCCTTGTCACTCCAAGGTGGGAAATATACTATATGTGAACTGAAAACGCAAGTAATTGCTACTCACTCGTTAGATGGTGCTAGCGGTAACTCGTATTTGAATTTATGAGTTACTAGCAATGTAGTCATTTGCTGGGGAGAGGATGCGAGTTACGAGTTAAATATAAAGTATCGATTCGTTTTAAATTGAGGCCAATTGCGCCTTGTTCGTAGGACGTCAGAGCAGGCAAGTTGGTTACGTAACCGGAAGGAAGCATGTGCAGGTAAAAGCCAGTGAAATGATTGCTGTCAAATCTTGCTTACTACTTACCTAAAGCCAGACAATGAACGTATATAGCCGTGTTGAGGGGTGTAACTGAACACTGGCTACTCTTCTGGCTGAGTATCCTGACGTGAAATTCCAAGCCTAAATCTACTAGGTTGACATCAGCGCCACGACAAGATAATCTGTCCCAGGCAGGCAGAAGGACATGTCTTTATCAAATGTACAGATGAGGAGCTAATCAATCCCTCAGATTCAAGACACTGGTCAACATTGCTCAATCTAATATTTATATATTTCTTACTTGCATTCTTTTAGATGTGTATTGTTAGATACTACTGCACTGTTGGAGCTAGGAACACAAGTATTTAGTTACACATATTTAGCAGATGTTATTGTGGGTTTATGTGATGAATAAAATTTGATTTAAATTGTATCCAAGCAGGGATAGAATCAGATGAGGCTGGCATGGAGTTGGAGGTCAATGTGGAGACTTTTGCCCTTCGGGTCACTGAGTCATACTTGAAACATATCACACTGCACTGAAATAGAGTCTTGGTCTTCTTCCACAACTGGCACCACCAGAAGGATCAAGTGACCGTCCTTGAGATATTATGTGCTAAATACACACAATTACAAAATCAAATGACAGAGGCAAACCCTTGACAGCATTTAGTGTCTCACAAAAAAAAGGCCAAAGATGCTTTTAGTATAAACAGTGCTTATCTTCAACTTTTATTTCAAGGCTGAAATCCATCAAACCCAAAAAGGAAAGAAATGACATGAATGGTCCATTAATTACAAAACAACTTGTGCCTCTTGGAGAGCCATCCTGTCAGTAGGTGTGTGACGGGTGGAGAAATCACAGAAATGAGTTTACATGTTGTCTTCATCAGAGTCATCTTCCTCCTCCAAGGAATCCTATGGTGGAAGCATAAGGCATTGCGAATCAGCAAGACAGATATAATGGAAGTGGTTCAGTGAACCATTCTCACGTGATGGGTAACCTTGCCTGGGACCTGAAGACTTGAGTTGGCTCCCTGGGCTAAAGCTTGGGCTTTAGCTCAGCAAGCTAACTCAGTCGTGTGGCGCACAGGAGACTCGAGTTCAAACCACAGACGTATTTTTGGTTAGAATACAGTGTCACAGAAATGCCATGGAAAATAAAAATGAATGGTAGTCGTGATACATACCTTAGCGTACTTCTCTGCCTCCTCCCTGACGTCTTTTGGAACCAGCTCATGTTTTCCATTTGTCACTGGTGAAGGGACATGAAGGTCATAAGTTGCACTGCTCAGTTCAAGCAGAACATCCAGCTGCGATCAATTTGACTAGACCAGGTGATAGCTAGATTGAGTATCTAACAGAATCATAACCCCTTATAGCACATGCTTGCCATACATCACTTTGTTATTTTATTTAACTAGGCAAGTCGGTTAAGAACAATTTCTTATTTACAATGACGGCCTACCCCGACCAAACCCTAACCCGGACAACGCCCTATGGACTCCCAATCACGGACAGTTGTGAAACAGCCTGGAACCGAACCAGGGTCTGTAGTGATGCCTCTAGCACGGAGATGCAGTGCCTTAGACCGCCGCGCCACTCGGGAGCCCCATAGGGTGGCACACAATTGGCCCAGCGTCGTTAGGGTTTGACCGGGGTAGACCATCATTGTAAATCAGAATTTGTTCTTAACTGACTTGCCTAGTTATGAGCTGGGTTAACTGTCAGATTTAAAATGTGTGACACTGCTCACAACCAGAGACAAGTTTGTTACAAAAACGCTATGGCTGCTAACCCGGTACACTAGTGGTGGCTTAGACCAGGGTACAAAACTCTGCCTTTGTTACATTTGTCATGTACAGAGAGGGAGACAATACCACACTTAAAAATACATGTGTATATGGGAAAGTGGCATTACCTTCTCCAACCCAGCTTAGTTCCAACTCGAACGATTTGTCTTTCACTTCATCATGTACAATGTAGATTCTACAAAACATCCAACAGTACATGTTAGTAGCAACTTAATACGCAGTGCCTTGATTGGAGGCTATTCATGAGCGTGAACAACAGTGTGGGTTTGTGTTCCTTTAATAAAACAAACAAAAACACTTACATTTTGGCCACCTCTTTTACCAACTCCCTGCAGGTCATGTCTTTCATCTGTTGATAGCAATAGCATACAAAGTCAAACAATTAAGCAAGATCTTCCCTTGTCTTAAGAAACTCGGCTCAAGTAATATTCTTACCTGAAGCTTTTCAATTTCTGTCTTGGCGGCTTGCTTGGCTTTTCCAATAGCACATCCCCAGTAACCCTTGATAAAACAAAATAATGAATAAGTGGTCATCTAATATTTTAACAGCATTGCCTAATGTTACAAATTTCAGGTCATAATTTAAGGTTGAATAATAAGATTTACAACATCTATGTTGGCAATCAATCAACATTCCCAATCAATCAAACATTGCATAGGTTCAAACACCTTAAAAAAAAAGGGCCATTTTCCATGACCCAGATTAAAACTAGTCCAGGACTAAACCACATGCTCAAGGTAAAATCCCCACAGAGAATGCCTCATTCCTGGATGAGTCTAAATCTGGGTCCGGGAAACCGTCCCTAAACGTGTAGTGTGAAAACAGTAAATGAATGACAGACAGCGCTTGTTTGGGGATAAACCCCCCAAAAATAACTCACATATGAGATTCCAGAGGGGTCAACCATGTACAGCTGAGGACCATCATCTTGATCGTAAGAGCCCAAAATGAAGCTACATCCAAACGGCCGCACCGCACTGTATAACGTGTAGGCATGGACGTACATGGCCACTCTCTCTGAGAGATGCTGTAAAGAGAGATTATACAGTTTAAGTCAGAAGTTTACATACACCTTAGCCAAATACATTTAAACTCAGTTTTTCACAATTCTTGACATTTAATCCTAGTAAATGTTCCCTGTCTTAGGTCTGTTAGGATCACCACTATTTTAAGAATGTGAAATGTCAGAATAATAGTAGAGAGAATGATTTATTTCAGCGTTTATTTCTTTCATCACATTCCCAGGGGGTCAGAAGTTTACATACACTCAATTAGTATTTGGTAGCATTGCCTTTAAATTGTTTAACTTGGGTCAAAGTTTCAGGTAGCCTTCCACAAGCTTCCCACAATAAGTTGGGTGAATTTTGGCCCATTCCTCCTGACAGAGCTGGTGTAACTGAGTCAGGTTTGTAGGCCTCCTTGCTCGCACACACTTTTTCAGTTCTGCCCACACATTTTCTATAGGATTGAGGTCAGGGCTTTGTGATGGCCACTTCAATACCATGACTTCGTTGTCCTTAAGCTATTTTGCCACAACTTTGGAAGTATACTTGGGGTCACTGTCCATTTGGAAGACCCATTTGCGACCAAGCTTTAACTTCCTGACTAATGTCTTGAGATGTTGCTTCAATATAGCCACATAATTTTCCTCCCTCATGATGCCATCTATTTTGTGAAGTGCACCAGTCCCTCCTGCAGCCAAGCACCCCCACAACATGATGCTGTCACCCCCGTGCTTCACAGTTGGGACGGTGTTCTTCAGCTTGCAAGCATCCCCCCTTTTCCTCCAAACATAACGATGGTCATTATGACCAAACAGTTCTATTTTTGTTTCATCAGACCAGAGGACATTTCTCCAAAAAGTACAATATTTGTTCTCATATGCAATTGCAAACCGTAGTCTGGCTTTTTTTATAGCCGTTTTAGAGCAGTGGCTTCTTCCTTGCTGAGCGGCCTTTCAGGTTATGTCAACATTGGACTCGTTTTACTCACAAGGTCCTTTGCCGTTGTTCTCGGATTGATTTGCACTTTTCGCACCAAAGTACGTTCATCTCTAGGAGACAGAATGTGTCTCCTTCCTGAGCGGTATGACGGCTGCGTGGTCCCATGGTGTTTATACTTGTGTACTATTGTTTGTACAGATGAACGTGGTACCTTCAGGCGTTTGGAAATTGCTCCCAAGGATGAACCAGACTTGTGGATGGCGACAATTTTTTTTCTGAGGACTTGGCTGATTTCTTTTGATTTTCCTATGATGTCAAGCAAAGAGGCACTGAGTTTGAAGGTAGGCCTTGAAATACATCCACAGGTACATCTCCAATTGACTCAAATGATGTCAATTAGCCTATCAGAAGCTTCTAAAGCCATGACATCATTTTCTGGAATTTTCCAAGCTGTTTAAATGCACAGTCAACTTAGTGTATGTAAACTTCTGACCCACTGGAATTGTGATACAGTGAATTATAAGTGAAATAATCTGTCTGTAAACAATTGTTGGAAAAATTACTTGTGTCATGCACAAAGTAGATGTCCTAACCGACTTGCCAACACTATAGTTTGTTAACAAGAAATTTGTGGAGTGGTTGAAAAACAAGTTAATGACTCCAACCTAAGTCTATGTAAACTTCAACTTCACCTGTATGTATTTTATCTCAAATCAAGGAATATGTCAATTGTCCATAGGACTTGGGGACAAGGCAAATCAATTCAGAATATGTTGACAAAACATGTTAATACAGTCACAGTTATCCAGTTGAATCAGGTGTGGTAGTACTGTAACGGAACAGACCAAATACATGGAACTGACAGGGTACACAAGGAGGAGTTTGAGAGAAAACACTGATCAAGAGCATCAGAGTTCTTTTTACCTTCAGTGGGATATTGTGTCCATAGTTGGATCTGAAGTTGGAGGCCTCCTCTCTGGCCACCTCAGACAGGGATCGAGCATCAGCCAGTAGTCCAGCCACTGCCTATCGGTAAAAAAGTTAAAAGGTAGATTGAGCAATGCACAAAGTAAACAGCAGAGAAAGGACGACATTGCAAATACTCTGAGTGTTACGGGCCAAGATCCACTAACTAGCGATGATTTGCCCAGCCACGCTAGCTTCGTCCAGAGTGGCTCGCCATGTTGGTGCTAGCAAGCCGACAGCATGCTAGGTATCAACAGCCAATCCAGTAGGGTTTGGAAGCTATCGTGAGCTAGCTAGCTAACCTGCAACTGTAACTATGTATTTGAAATAAACAGCATATAAAGTACAATGGGTAAATCTCTTGATGTTTAATAAACATTTGCAGACGAAATAGCTTACATTTTAATCCTTTGTTTGTAAGATTGGGGTTTTTCTCCATGTGGTTGCGTGCACATCAGTTTTGTTGGTAAACACACATATACTGGGCATGTGGTCTGTGGATGAATACATACCATCCCTACGTGACGGTCGACATTGAAGATACGCTTGTTTGAGCCTTGTTCGTAAAGTTTGGAGAGAACCAATTTCTCGACACCAAACACAACCCCATCCTTGCATCGTATCCCAATTGCTGTGCTGTAAGGAGAAAGAACAAAAAACAACAAATTGAGACACTTGAGTACAAAAAAGTGATTTGTGCATATTCCTGTCACTTTCCATCATGTGGGTAGTACTGCATTCAAAAACACATTAAAAGATGGAAAGATCACATACCTGCTGTTTTCTACTGCCTTCATGGCATATTCCACCTGGAACACCCTTCCATCAGGGGAAAAGGTGGAGGCAGACAAATCATACTAGAAAGGGAGATTTGGATGTTATACTTTGATGACCACTGCTGTTGATATAACATACATGTTTCATTGACAGGAACTGCCAGGCTTCAAACTTTTACATCAATCTCACCAATACTCATTGGTGTCACTTTTCACAGTAATGGCTAGCAAAATCATGTTAGTAACTGTTAGATTCACAATAGAGGAATCCCCTTTGAAAGGCTCCGTGTAATCTAGGCTCCTTGGGACATCCATACATTGAAATTTAAAAAGATTAAGGTTAGGGACGTCCCAAAGATACCGGATAGCACCGAGCCATTTGAAAGTGCATGTGTGAGTGTCAATCTAGCTAATTAAAGGCTTCCAACAGTGTCTAACTTGTAAATATAATGTGATATCAAACATTTGTTGATAGATTGGATATCGGTAGCTCTCCTACACCAAATCAGTTGAATTGGTTTCAATTTCGATTTAGCTTAGCCAGCATTGCTACTGTAGCTAACTAGCCTGTAGTGCAAGTGACTCAGCACAGCAGGCATGACAACATGGCTTAGTATCAAACTAACAGTAGTACTGCAAGGCAAGAACAGCTAGGTAACAGTACCCAGTGTAAAATGTACTTCACCACTATATACGATTATAGATCTTACACGAATGACGTGATTAAATGTATTATTAGCTAGTTATCTACTGAAACCTAAAACTAGCACAGAGCAGTCACAGCTAGCAAGTTGGCTAACTTTGTTGCTAGCCTGGCTAAGGTGAGCCGAGGCTAACAAGTTACCAAACATTTTATTTGTTAGCATAAAAAAAACTTACCCCAGTTCCAATTGAACTCATTGTGGTAAAAACTCTTCAAAAATCCTTTATAACAACTCTGTCTGATGTGTTTCAGCACATCCCAGTCACTCTCCAACCAACAAGAAAATGGCTTTATGTTCAACACAACAGCAGCCGCATTGAACATGCTTCAATATCGCCACCTACTGTGGTGGAGTGTAATATCATAACGGTAAACATTTAAATAAAGTGCACTGCACACTCGTCAGAAACTGAATCTTAAATATTTAATATCTACAGGAATGTATACATCAGGCGTACTAATAAAAATATATATGCTGGTAATCACAGTGCAGCAATTTACTATCAATCCTGGCTACATTTCCACCTGCAAATTGTCGTAATTAATAACATCAGCACTAGAAAGTTCCCCCCTACCATTTGTGACTACCTAAATATTTATGTATTTAATTATTAACGTCCTCTTCTCAACCTTCGTGGGAGAAGTATCTGGCTGGAGGTTTATGAACGATTTAGTTTAGCTAATCATCGACTGCTCCCTGGTGGACAAAAGATGATCAACACCATAATTCCAAATGGAATCAGAACTTCCTCAATTCCACAGAAAGGACTGTATTATAGCGGTGTGCTTATTAGTTGCTTGAAGAATTCATGAGATAAACCTGTCTCAGGTTACATTTATGATTCTGTGGTAAGTGCTTCAAAAAGGTAACGCTATATTGGCATGTGAAAATAAACGGTATATGGTTAAATGGCTACGCTACTTTAGCTTTGCTCGCTAACATTATATACCTAACGTTAGCAAGGTTGACACTCACAGCTGAGAATGCAGCGGAATAATTTTACGATATTTGTGCACATGGGAGAATGTTTTTGGATTCGAAAGCCACACTAACTACATGTTAGGGTTTAGCTATAGCTTCCATGTTAACTGTTTGACATACTTTTGGTCATGTAGTGTATGTGGACACCTGCTAATCAAATCTCATTCCACAACCAGGGGCATTAATATCGAGTTGGTCACCCCCTTTGCTCCTATAACAGCCTCCACTCTTCTGGGAAGGCTTTCCACTAGATGTTGGAACATTGCTGCAGGGACTTGCTTCCATCCAGCCACAAGAGCATTAGTGAGGTCGGGCACTGATTTTGGGCAATTAGGCCTGGCTCGCAGTCGATATTCAAATTAATCTCAAAGGTGTTCGATGGGGTTGAGGTCAGGGGGGCTTTGTGCAAGCCAGTCAAGTTCTTCCACACCGATCTCGACAAACCATTTCTATATGGACCTCACTTTGTGAAGAGGCATTGTCATGATGAAACAGGAGGGCCTTCCCCAAACTGTTGCCACAAAGTTAGAAGCACATAATCGTCTAGAATGTGGACGTTCACTGGAACTAAGGGGCCTAGCCCGAACCATGGAAAATAGCCCAGACCATTATTCCTCCTCCACCAAACTTGACATTTGGCACTATGCATTGGGACAGGTAGTGTTCTCCTGCCATTCGCCAAAACCAGATTCGTCCGTCGGCCTGCCAGATGGTGAAGCGTGATTCATCACTCCAGAGAACGCGTTTCCACTGCTCCAGAGTCCAATGGCGGCGAGCTTTGCACCACTCCAGCCGACGCTTGGTATTGTGCATGGTGATCTTAGGCATGTGTCTGGTTTCTCGGCCATGGAAACCCATTTCACGAAGTTCCCAACAAACAGGAATTTGGTAGTGAGTGTTGCAACTGAATCCACTAGGGGTGTCCACATACTTTTGTATATATAGTGTATTTTATCTATGCCAGTAACATGCCATAACAATATTATGTCTATATACAGTTCATTCGCAAATTATTCAGACCCCTTTACTTTTTCCACATTTTGTTACGTTATTCTAAAATGGACTTTTAAAAAATCGAATCAATCTAAACACAATACTCCATAGTGACAAAGCAAAAACAGGGTTAGAAATGTTTTCAAATGTATTAAAAGTAAAAAACATACCTTATTTACATAAGTATTCAGACCCTTTGGTATGAGACTCAAAATTGAGCTCAGGTGCATCCTGTTTCCATGGATTATCCTTGAGATGTATCTACAACATTATTTATTTTATTTATTTCACCTTTATTTAACCAGGTAGGCCAGTTGAGAACAAGTTCTCAATTACAACTGCGACCTGGCCAAGATAAAGCAAAGCAGTGCGACAAAACCAACAACACAGAGTTGCACATAAACAAATGTACAGTCAATAACACAAAATAAAAATAGAAATATCTATATACAGTGTGTGGAAATGTAGGGAGGTAGGCAATAAATAGGCCCTAGAGGCGAAAATAATTACAATTTAGCATTAATACTGGAGTGATAGATGTGCAAGTAGAGATACTGGGGTGCAAAAGAGTAAGAGGGTAAGTAATAATATGGGGATGAGGTAGTTGGGTGTGCTATTTACAGATTTGCTGTGTACAGGTACAGTGATCGGTAAGCTGATGCTTAAAGTTAGAGAGGGAGATATAAGTCTCCAGTTTCAGTGACTTTTGCAATTCGTTCCAGCCATTGGCAGCAGAGAACTAGAAGGAAAGGCGGCTAAAGGAAGTGTTGGCTTTGGGGATGACCAGTGCAATATACCTGCTGGAGCGTGCGCTACGGGTGGGTGTTGCTATGGTAACCAGTGAGCTGAGATAAGGCGGAGCTTTACCTAGCAAAGACTTCAAATCAAAGTTTATAGGTCACGTGCGCCGAATACAACAGGTAATAATACAACCTTACAGTGAAATGCTTACTTACAGGCTCTAACCAATGGTGCGAGAGAAAAAAAGGTGTGTGTGTAAGTAAAGAAATAAAAACAACAATAAAAATACATTTGAAAAAGAGTAGCAAGGCTATATACAGACACCTGTTAGTCAGGCTTATTGAGGTAGTATGTACATTAACATTTAACATTTAAGTCATTTAGCAGACGCTCTTATCCAGAGCGACTTACAAATTGGTGCATTCACCTTATGATATCCAGTGGAACAACCACTTTACAATAGTGCATCTAACTCTTTTAAGGGGGGGGGGTTAGAAGGATTACTTTATCCTATCCTAGGTATTCCTTAAAGAGGTGGGGTTTCAGGTGTCTCCGGAAGGTGGTGATTGACTCCGCTGACCTGGCGTCGTGAGGGAGTTTGTTCCACCATTGGGGTGCCAGAGCAGCGAACAGTTTTGACTGGGCTGAGCGGGAACTGTACTTCCTCAGAGGTAGGGAGGCGAGCAGGCCAGAGGTGGATGAACGCAGTGCCCTTGTTTGGGTGTAGGGCCTGATCAGAGCCTGAAGGTACGGAGGTGCCGTTCCCCTCACAGCTCCGTAGGCAAGCACCATGGTCTTGTAGCGGATGCGAGCTTCAACTGGAAGCCAGTGGAGAGAGCGGAGGAGCGGGGTGACGTGAGAGAACTTGGGAAAGTTGAACACCAGACGGGCTGCGGCGTTCTGGATGAGTTGTAGGGGTTTAATGGCACAGGCAGGGAGCCCAGCCAACAGCGAGTTGCAGTAATCCAGACGGGAGATGACAAGTGCCTGGATTAGGACCTGCGCCGCTTCCTGCGTGAGGCAGGGTCGTACTCTGCGAATGTTGTAGAGCATGAACCTACAGGAACGGGTCACCGCCTTGATGTTAGTTGAGAACGACAGGGTGTTGTCCAGGATCACGCCAAGGTTCTTAGCACTCTGGGAGGAGGACACAATGGAGTTGTCAACCGTGATGGCGAGATCATGGAACGGGCAGTCCTTCCCCGGGAGGAAGAGCAGCTCCGTCTTGCCGAGGTTCAGCTTGAGGTGGTGATCCGTCATCCACACTGATATGTCTGCCAGACATGCAGAGATGCGATTCACCACCTGGTTATCAGAGGGGGGAAAGGAGAAGATTAATTGTGTGTCGTCTGCATAGCAATGATAGGAGAGACCATGTGAGGATATGACAGAGCCAAGTGACTTGGTGTATAGCGAGAATAGGAGAGGGCCTAGAACAGAGCCCTGGGGGACACCAGTGGTGAGAGCACGTGGTGCGGAGACAGATTCTCGCCACGCCACCTGGTAGGAGCGACCTGTCAGGTAGGACGCAATCCAAGCGTGGGCCGCGCCGGAGATGCCCAGCTCGGAGAGGGTGGAGAGGAGGATCTGATGGTTCACAGTATCAAAGGCAGCCGATAGGTCTAGAAGGATGAGAGCAGAGGAGAGAGAGTTAGCTTTAGCAGTGCGGAGCGCCTCCGTGACACAGAGAAGAGCAGTCTCAGTTGAATGACTAGTCTTGAAACCTGACTGATTTGGATCAAGAAGGTCATTCTGAGAGAGATAGCAGGAGAGCTGGCCAAGGACGGCACGTTCAAGAGTTTTGGAGAGAAAAGAAAGAAGGGATACTGGTCTGTAGTTGTTGACATCGGAGGGATCGAGTGTAGGTTTTTTCAGAAGGGGTGCAACTCTCGCTCTCTTGAAGACGGAAGGGACGTAGCCAGCGGTCAAGGATGAGTTGATGAGCGAGGTGAGGTAAGGGAGAAGGTCTCCGGAAATGGTCTGGAGAAGAGAGGAGGGGATAGGGTCAAGCGGGCAGGTTGTTGGGCGGCCGGCCGTCACAAGACGCGAGATTTCATCTGGAGAGAGAGGGGAGAAAGAGGTCAAAGCACAGGGTAGGGCAGTGTGAGCAGAACCAGCGGTGTCGTTTGACTTAGCAAACGAGGATCGGATGTCGTCGACCTTCTTTTCAAAATGGTTGACGAAGTCATCAGCAGAGAGGGAGGAGGGGGAGGAGGATTCAGGAGGGAGGAGAAGGTGGCAAAGAGCTTCCTAGGGTTAGAGGCAGATGCTTGGAATTTAGAGTGGTAGAAATTGGCTTTAGCAGCAGAGACAGAAGAGGAGAATGTAGAGAGGAGGGAGTGAAAGGATGCCAGGTCCGCAGGGAGGCGAGTTTTCCTCCATTTCCGCTCGGCTGCCCGGAGCCCTGTTCTGTGAGCTCGCAATGAGTCGTCGAGCCACGGAGCAGGAGGGGAGGACCGAGCCGGCCTGGAGGATAGGGGACATAGAGAGTCAAAGGATGTAGAAAGGGAGGAGAGGAGGGTTGAGGAGGCAGAATCAGGAGATAGGTTGGAGAAGGTTTGAGCAGAGGGAAGAGATGATAGGATGGAAGAGGAGAGAGTAGCGGGGGAGAGAGAGCGAAGGTTGGGACGGCGCGATACCATCCGAGTAGGGGCAGTGTGGGAAGTGTTGGATGAGAGCGAGAGGGAAAAGGATACAAGGTAGTGGTCGGAGACTTGGAGGGGAGTTGCAATGAGATTAGTGGAAGAACAGCATCTAGTAAAGATGAGGTCAAGCGTATTGCCTGCCTTGTGAGTAGGGGGGGAAGGTGAGAGGGTGAGGTCAAAAGAGGAGAGGAGTGGAAAGGAGGCAGAGAGGAATGAGTCAAAGGTAGACGTGGGGAGGTTAAAGTCACCCAGAACTGTGAGAGGTGAGCCATCCTCAGGAAAGGAACTTATCAGGGCGTCAAGCTCATTGATGAACTCTCCAAGGGAACCTGGAGGGCGATAAATGATAAGGATGTTAAGCTTGAAAGGGCTGGTAACTGTGACAGCATGGAATTCAAAGGAGGCATGTACATGTAGGTATCGTTAAAGTGACTATGCATATATGATGAACAGAGAGTAGCAGAAGCGTAAAAAGAGGGGTTGGCGGGTGGTGGGACACAATGCAGATAGCCCGGTTAGCCAATGTGCGGGAGCACTGGTTGGTCGGGCCAATTTAGGTAGTATGTACATGAATGCATAGTTAAAGTGACTATGCATATAAGATAAACAGAGAGTAGCAGCAGTGTAAAAGAGGGGTTGGGGGGCACATAATGCAAATAGTCCGGGTAACCATTTGGTTACCTGTTCAGGAGTCTTATGGCTTAGGGGTAAAAACTGTTGAGAAGCCTTTTGTCCTAGACTTGGCACTCCGGTACCGCTTGCCATGCAGTAGTAGAGAGAACAGTCCATGACTGGGGTGGCTGGGGTCTGACAATTTTTAGAGCCTTCCTCTGACACCGCCTGGTGTAGAGGTCCTGGATGGCAGGCAGCTTTGCCCCTGTGATGTACTGGGCCGTACGCACTACCCTCTGAAGTGCCTTGCGGTCGGAGGCCGAGCAATTGCCGTACCAGGCAGTGATGCAACCAGTCAGGATGCTTTTGATGTTGCAGCTGTAGAACCTTTTGAGGATCTCGGAACCCATGCCAAATCTTTTTAGTTTCCTGAGGGGGAATAGGCTTTGTCGTGCCCTCTTCACGACTGTCTTGGTGTGTTTGGACCAATAGATGACCTGGAGCCAGTGGGTTTGGCGACGGATATGTAGTGAGGGCCAGCCAACGAGAGCATACAGGTCGCAGTGGTGGGTAGTATATGGGGCTTTGGTGACAAAACGGATGGCACTGTGATAGACTACATCCAATTTGCTGAGTAGAGTGTTGGGCAATTTTGTAAATGACATCGCCGAAGTCAAGGATCGGCAGGATAGTCAGTTTTACGAGGTTATGTTTGGCGGCATGAGTGAAGGAGGCTTTGTTGTGAAATAGGAAGCCGATTCTAGATTTAATTTTGGATTGGAGATGCTTAATGTGAGTCTGGAAGGAGAGTTTACAGTCTAACAGACACCCAGGTATTTGTAGTTGTCCATATATTCTAGGTCAGAACCGTCCAGAGTAGTGATGCTAGTCGGGCGGGAGGGTGTGGGCAGCAATCGGTTGAAGAGCATGCACTTAGTTTTACTAGCATTTAAAAGCAGTTGGAGGCCACTGGAATGAGTGTTGTATGGCGTTGAAGCTCATTTGTAGGTTTGTTAGCACAGTGTCCAAAGAAGGGCCAGATGTATACAGAATGGTGTCGTCTGCGTAGAGGTGGATCAGAGAATCACCAGCAGCAAGAGCGACATCATTGATGTATACAGAGAAGAGAGTCGGGAATTGAACCCTGTGGCACCCCCATAGAGACTGCCAGAGGTCCGGACAACAGGCCCTCCGATTTGACACACTGAACTCTATCAGAGAAGTAGTTGGTGAACCAGGCGAGGCAGTCATTTGAGAAGCCAAGGCTGTCGAGTATGCCAATAAGAATGCGGTGATTGACAGAGTCGAAGGCCTTGGCCAGGTCAATGAATACGGCTGCACAGTATTGTTTCTTATCGATGGCGATTAAGATATCGTTTATGACCTTGAGCATGGGTGAGGTGCACTCATGACCAGCTCGGAAACCAGATTGCATAGTGGAGAAGGTGCGGTGGGATTCGAAATGGTCGGTGATCTGTTTATTAACTTGGCTTTCAACTATTTTAGAAAGGCATGGCAGGATGGATATAGGTCTATAACAGTTTGGGTCTAGAGTGTCTCCCCCTTTGAAGAGGGGGATGACCGCGGCAGCTTTCTTATCTTTGGGGATCTCAGACGATACAAAAGAGAGGTTGAATAGGCTAGTAATAGGGGTTGCAACAATTTCGGCTGATAATTTTAGAGAGGGTCCAGATTGTCAAGCCCAGCTGATTTGTAAGGATGCAGATTTTACAGTTATTTCAGAACATCAGCTGTCTGGATTTGGGTGAAGGAGAAACGGGGGGGTTGGGCAAGTTCCTGCAGGGGGTGCTGAGATGTTAGCCGGGGTAGGGGTAGCCAGGTGGAGAGCATGGCCAGCCGTGGAAAAATGCTTATTGAAATGGTCGATTATTGTAGATTTAATCGGTGTTGACAGTTTTTCCTATCCTCAGTGCAGTGGGCAGCTGGGAGGAGGTGCTCTTATTCTCCATGGACTTTAGAGTGTCCCAAAACTTTTTGGAATTGGAGCTCCAGGAAGCAAATTTCTGTTAGCTTTCCTAAGGCTAGCTTTTTCAAACTGACTGAGTATATTGGTTCCTGACTTCCCTGAAAAGTTGCATATCGCGGGGTCTATTCGATGCTAAACCATGACACCAAAGGATGTTTTTGTGCTGGTCAAGAGCAGTCAAGTCTGGGGTGAACTAAGGGCTATATCTGTTCTTAGTTCTAAAAAAAATGTTGAATGGGGCATGCTTATTTAAGATGGTGAGGAAAGCATTTTTGAAGAGCAATCAGGCATCCTCTACTGACGGGATAAGGTCAATATCCTTCCAGGATACCTGGGCCAGGTCGATTAGAAAGGCCTGCTCGCCAACTACTCCAATCTGAATTTGATGAGCTTTCTACCAGGCAAGCTGAACAGTTACTCTTGCGAGCTCGGTACAGAGTGTATGAACAAGGCGACAAGGCCAGTAAACTCCTTGCACATCAGATCCGTAAATCTGAGGCCTCACGTTTAATCCCACAAATAAGGACCCTGTCTGGTGCCACCACAGTTATACATAAAGAGATCAATGATCAATTCAAACAATTTTACTCTGCGCTATACACCTCTGAATCCCCTCAAGACCCTTTGCTGATTAATTCCTTCTTTAATGGTTTGAATATGCCTTCAATTGATACAGACTCCCATGACTGTCTAGAAGAAGAATTTACACCCGAGGAGATTGCAACAGCAGTGTCCGCAATGAAAAGTGGTCTGGACGGTTTTCCAATCAAATTTTACAGGACGTTTTCTGGTCTGCTTTGCCCATTCTTGTCTTGATTATTTGTAGAGTGCCTTAATACTTAAAAGCTACTGCCTAGTCTTTATCAGGCTTCAATTTCATTATTATTAAAGAAAAACAAAGACCCCCTGGAATGTGGATCCTATCGCCCAATCTCGCTTTTAAACTGTGATTAAAAAATCCTAGCCAAGCTTTTAGCCATCTGTATGGAAGGCTCGCTGCACCAAGTAATACACTCTGACCAGACTGGCTTTGTGAGAAATAGGCATTTGTTTTTCAGTATTAGGCGCCTTATGGATATACTGTACTCCCCAGCGTCGGGGGACCCGGAGGTGGTGGTCTCACTTGATGCGGAAAAAGCTTTTGACCGCGTTGAGTGGGATTACCTAACAGCTGCCCTTTATAGATTTGGCTTTGGCCCCAAATTCATTGCGTGGATAAAGATTCTTTATTTTTCCCCCATGGCTTCGGTACGGACTAACAACTTGTCCTCTGACTATTTTCCCTTGAACCGCGGATCCAGAGAGGGTTGTCCACTCTCCCCCTTGTTGTTTGCTTTGGCAATCGAGCCTCTCGCCATTGCACTACGCTCTAATGATGCCATTCAAGGAATAATCAGGACGGGCTTAGAGGAGAAAGTCTCGCTATATGCTGACGACCTCCTTTTGTGTATCTCTAACCCTGATACCTCATTGCCACGTGCCTTATCTGTTCTTAAAAAGTTTGGATCAATCTCAGGGTACAAGCTGAATCTAGGCAAGAGTGAGCTTTTTCCTGTAAATAAGGCTGCTTTAAAGTGCGCTTTTACAACTTTTCAGTTTAGGATTGTCCAGGATCAATTCACCTACTTGGGAGTTAAAGTGACATGGAAATATTCAAATTTGTTTCAGGAAAACTTTGTTGCTCCAGCAGACAGTTTGAAACAATATTTAATTTTTGGGAATTCGCTACCTCTTTCTCTTATCGGAAGGATTAATGTCATTAAAATGAATGTGTTGCCCAAATTTTTATATTTATTTCAATGTTAACCCATCTTTATTCCAAAATATTTTTTTAATTCACTGGATCAAACATTCATGCATTTTATTTGGGATGGCAAGGTACCACGGATTGGTAGAAAACATTTACAGAAGCCTAAGGCATTGGGGGGTTTAGCTCTACCAAATTTTCAGATATACTATTGGGCTGCAAATTTCAGAACCCTTCTGTACTGGCTGCAGACTGATCCTACTGGCCCTAGACCACTCTGGGTCCAGATAGAGTCTGATTCGTGTAAATCTGCTGCACTTTCTTCTGTGTTGTGCTCGTCTCTCCCAGTGCCCCTAGGCAAAAGGTGTGTCAACCCAATTGTAAAGCAGTCTCTTAAAATTTGGAATCAGTTCCGTTTAGCCTTTAGCCTCTGAGGCTTTTCTCTATCAGGCCCAATTAATCAGAACATTTTATTTCCTCCATCTTTGAATGATGGGGCTTTTGCTATCTGGCACTCACTAGGCCTCTCCTCACTAGCCCAATTATTCTTTGATGATACATTTGCCTCTTTTGCTCAGCTACAGGAAAAGTTCAACTTCCTCCAATCCCACTTTTTCCACTATCTCCAGACTAGGAACTTTGTCAGAACTAACACACCTGCATTTCCCCATAGGCCTGCGAATACAGCTATAGAGAGCATCTTTGAACTGAACAAGCTTCCTAGGGGCGCAATTTCAGATGTGTATATGCAATCATTCATGACTTCAAAGACTCGATGGGAAAAGGATTTGGGGGAGGAACTTGGTGAAGACACCTGGGAATCTGTGCTGCACAGTGTGCATTCGTCCTCTTTTAGCACTAGACACAGCCTCATTCAATTCAAGGTGGTTCACCGTATCCACTGGTCCGGGGCCAAACTTGGAAGAATATTCTCTAATTTTGATCCTACCTGTGTCAGATGTAAAATGGAACCAGCCACACTGTTGCATATGTTTTGGGGCTGTCATAAACTGTCAGGTTTCTGGGAATTAATATTTAAATGTTTCTCTGATATATATGACACTGTTATAGATCTGTCTCCCCTTATGTAATTAAATTCACGTGGGAACCCCAAACTGTTTAATGAGGCTTGGGCTCTATTCCGGTCTTACTTTAAACAGTCCATCCTCTGATGGCATTCATATTAAAACAAAAATAAGTCTGTATTTGACCCCCCTGTGACTTAAGGGTTGGATAAGCATTTCTTTGTGTTATTTCTGAGGGGGGGGGGCATTAAGGTTGATGTGCTTATTGATTGTGAACTACAGATGCCTTGTTCATCTTGCCCGGTCAGAGACTAAAATGTGAGCTTGTTTTTTATTTTTTATTTTTTTTCACACCTTCATAAAATGATTATTTAATTATATATATTTTTTAAAGCATTGTAAACGTTTTATCTTTGGTCCAGTGGAGGGTCTGTCTGTGGCCATGACTGTCTGTGAGTGGTTGCATTTCTCCACCCTTATCCCTTGACTGTTTACAGGAACAATGGTGAGGTGTTTGCTCTGTCCCTGTACTATAGATTGCCCTTTAACCTTTGTAGCCTTCTGCCTGGTGTGTTTAACTTGTCTAAAGTATAGTATCTTTGAAGCTTTTTTTTATTTTTATTTTTTTATGTATTATTTGTATTTTTTTCTATTTTAGTATATTATTTATATTGCTTTGTGTTGTCTTGTGTGTGTAAAACTTAATAAACAGAGTTTTCAAAAAAAGAAAGGCCTGCTCGCTGAAGTGTTTTAGCGAGCGTTTGACAGTGATGAGGGGTGGTCGTTTGACCGCGGACCTATTACGCACACAGGCAATAAGGCAGTGATCACTGAGATCCTGGTTGAAGACAGCAGAGGTGGATTTAGAGGGCAAGTTGGTCAGAATTATATTTTAGAGGGTGCTCTTGGTTACGGATTTAGGGTTGTACCTGGTAGGTTCCTTGATAATTTGTGTGAGATTGAGGGCATCTAGCTTAGCTTGTAGAATGGCCGGGGTGTTAAGCATGTCCCAGTTTAGGTCACCTAACAGTAGGAACTCTGAAGATAGATGGGGGGCGATCAATTCACATATGGTGTCCAAGGCACAGCTGGGGGCTGAGGGGGGTCTATATCAAGCGGCAACGGTGAGAGACTTGTTTCTGGAAAGGTGGATTTTTAAAAGTAGAAGCTCGAATTGTTTAGGCACAGACCTGGATAGTATATTCTGCAGGCTCTCTCTGCAGTGGATTTCAACTCCGCCCCCAGTTCTATCTTGTCAGAAAATGTTATAGTTAGGGATGGAAATTTCAGGATTTTTGGTGGCCTTCCTAAGCCAGGATTCAGACACGGCTAGGACATCCGGGTTGGGGGAGTGTGCTAAAGCGGTGAATAAAACAAACTTAGGAGGGAAGCTTCTAATGTTAACATAAATGAAACTAAGGTTTTTACGGTTACAGAAGTCAACAAATGAGAGCACCTGGGGAATGGGAGTGATGCTGGGGGCTGCAGGGCCTGGGTTAACCTCTACATCACAGAGGAACAGAGGAGGAGTAGGATAAGAGTACGGCTAAAAGAACTGGTCGTCTAGTGCGTTCGGAATAGAGAGTAAAAGGAGCAGGTTTCTGGCCGCGGAAGAATAGATTCAAGGAATAATGTACAGAAGGGTATGGTTGGATGTGAGTACAGTGGAGGTAAGCCTAAATCAAATCAAGTTTATTTTATATAGCCCTTCGTACATCAGCTAATATCTCGAAGTGCTGTACAGAAACCCAGCCTAAAACCCCAAACAGCAAGCAATGCAGGTGTAGAAGCACGGCGGCTAGGAAAAACTCCCTAGAAAGGCCAAAACCTAGGAAGAAACCTAGAGAGGAACCAGGCTATGAGGGGTGGCCAGTCCTCTTCTGGCTGTGCCGGGTGGAGATTATAACAGAACATGGCCAAGATGTTCAAATGTTCATAAATGACCAGCATGGTCAAATAATAATCAGGAGGAAATGTCAGTTGGCTTTTTCATTGCAATGTTACGTAGATGGAAAAAAGCTGTCCTTGAAACAGTCTTGATATGTTCGTCAAAAGAGAGATCAGGGTCCAGAGTAACGCCGAGGTCCTTCACAGTTTTATTTGAGACGACTTTACAACCATCAAGATTGTCAGATTTAACAGAATATCTCTTTGTTTCTTGGGACCTAGAACAAGCATCTCTGTTTTGTCCGAGTTTAAAAGTAGAACGTTTTCAGCCATCCACTTCCTTATGTCTGAAACACAGGCTTCTAGCGAGGGCAATTTTGGGGCTTCACCATGTTTCATTGAAATGTACAGCTGTGTGTCATCCGCATAGCAGTGAAAGTTAACATTATGTTTTCGAATGACATCCCCAAGAGGTAAAATATATAGTGAAAACAATAGTGGTCCTAAAACGGAACCTTGAGGAACACCGAAATGTACAGTTGATTTGTCAGAGGACAAACCATTCACAGAGACAAACTGATATCTTTCCGACAGATAAGATCTAAACCAGGCCAGAACTTGTCCGTGTAGACCAATTTGGGTTTCCAGTCTCTCCAAAAGAATGTGGTGATCGATGGTATCAAAGGCAGCACTAAGGTCTAGTAGCACGAGGACAGATGCAGAGCCTCGGTCTGACGCCATTAAAATATTAATTTACCACCTTCACAAGTGCAGTCTCAGTGCTATGATGGGGTCTAAAACCAGACTGAAGCATTTCGTATACATTGTTTGTCTTCAGGAAGGCAGTGAGTTGCTGCGCAACAGCTTTTTCTAAAATTGTTGAGAGGAATGGAAGATTCGATATAGGCTGATATTTTTTATTTTATTTTCTGGGTCAAGGTTTGGCTTTTTCAAGAGAGGCTTTAATACTGCCACTTTTAGTGAGTTTGGTACACATCCGGTGGATAGAGAGCCGTTTATTATGTTCAACATAGGAGGGCCAAGCACATGAAGCAGCTCTTTCAGTAGTTTAGTTGGAATAGGATCCAGTATGCAGCTTGAAGGTTTAGAGGCCATGATTATTTTCATCATTGTGTCAAGAGATATAGTACTAAAACACTTAAGTGTCTCTCTTGATCCTAGGTCCTGGCAGAGTTGTGTAGACTCAGGACAGCTAAGCTTTGGAGGAATACGCAGATTTAAAGAGGAGTCCGTAATTTGCTTTCTAATGATCATGATCTTTTCCTCAGAAGTTCATGAATTTATTACTGCTGAAGTGAAAGCCATCCTCACTTGGGGAATGCTGCTTTTTAGTTAGCTTTGCAATAGTATCAAAAATACATTTTGGATTGTTCTTATTTTCCTCAATTAAGTTGGAAAAGTAGGATGATCGAGCAGCAGTGAGGGCTCTTCGATACTGCACGGTACTGTCTTTCCAAGCCGCCTAGGCATAGAGAAAGGTTTTGTCTCTAGAGGCACCATTTAATCCAGGTGCGGTCACTGCATGTGTGGGGGGTGGAACATAAGGGCTAGCTAAGGCATATTGAGCAGGGCTGGAGTGCAATAGGTGCAATAAGACAAAAATTACTAACCAAAACCGCAATAGACAAGGCATATTGACATTCGGGAGAGGCATGTGTAGCCGAGTGATCATAGGGTCCAGTGAGTAGCTAAGCGAGCTGGAGGCATGACGATTCAGACAGCTAGCAGGCCGGGGCTAGTAGCAGGCTAGCAGATGGGCCTCGGGGACGTCGCAACGGGAGAGACTGTTGAAACCCCCTCGGACGGCAACTTCAGCAGACCAGTCGTGATGGATTGGCGGGGCTCCGTGTCGGCAGGCCAATTGGCAGAAGAGGTAATTGAAGCCCGGGATTTGCTTGATGGATCTCTTCGGCTTGCCAGGAGATGGGCCTAGTTCGAGGCTAGCTCCAGGCTAACTGGTGCTTGTTTCGGGACAGAGACGTTAGCCAGGTGTAGCCACTCGGATAGCAGCTAGCTAGCTGCGATGATCCGGACGTAAAGGTTCAGAGCTTGTGGTAGGAATCCGGAGATGTGGTAGAGAAAAGCAGTCCGATATGCTCTGGGTTGATATCACGCTGTGAAGGCTGGCAGGAGTTGACCGGGCTGAGGCTGGCAGATGTCCGAGTTAACGGTGATGACCGCTAGCAGTGGCTAACAGACTAGTAGCTAGTAGCTAGTTAGCTGTCTAGATTCTGAAGGCGGTTCCGGTTCTAAAGTGTAAAAAAATAGCAGATCCATACAACATTGGGTGAGGCGAGTTGCAGGAGAGTATGTTCAGTCTGTAGATGGAAAATTAGATTAAAAATGTAAAAAATATATACGAAGAAAAACGATATATACAAGGGACGGGACAAGACAATCAAAACAGACATCCCACTGCTACGCCATCTTGGTTTGAGGGATTGGAGTCCACCTGTGGTAAATTGATTGGATATGATTTGGAAAGGCACACACCTGTCTATATGAAGTCCCACAGTTGACAGTGCATGTCAGAGCAAAAACCAAGCCTTGAGGTTGAAGGAATTGTCAGTAGAGCTCAGAGACAGGATTGTGTCGAGGCACAGATCTGGGAAAGGGTACCAAAAAATGTCTGCAGCATTGAAGGTCCTCAAGAATACAGTGGCCTCCATCATTCTTAAATGGAATTAGTTTGGAACCACCAAGACTCTTTCTAGAGCTGGCCGCCCGGCCAAACTGAGCCATCGGGGGAGAAGGGCCTTGGTCAGGGAGGTGACCAAGAACCTGATGGTCACTCTGACAGAGCTCCAGAGTTCCTCTGTGGAGATAGGAGAACCTTCCAGAAAGACAACCCCTGCTCTAGCCTAGTCTGCTTGATGCCTCGATCATACCGACATTGCATTTTGGTACACCAGAAGTACATTCATTTCCTATGGAACTCTGCGTTTGCCTTGCAGTGTTGCAGAGGCAGTCGCAGTGCGTTCTCTGTGGTGCATACGTTGGATCTATTGAACATATGCATCAAATTGTATGCGTAGACGGCTTGACAGTAATGGTAGCAGAAGCTGACGCCTTGGGATGTTCCAATGCTGGGAGGGAGGCCCCAAGTGAAAATGTTTGGGAACCCCTGCATTAAAACACCGAGATGCTGGTTTGCAGTTCAAAAAGATAGGTCATAAATGCATCCAAAATGCGCAAAGGAAAGGGTTACAAGAGAATTTCTTTTGACCCAAGTTAAACAATTTAATGGTAATGCTACCAAATACTAATTGAGTGTATGTAAACTTCTGACCCACTGGGAATGTGATGAAAGAAGTAAAAGCTAAAATAAATCATTCTCTCTACTATTATTCTGACATTTCACATTCTTAAAATAGTGGTGATCCTAACAGACCTAAAACAGGGAATTTTTACTGGGATTAAATGTCAGGAATTGTGAAAAACTGAGTTTAAATGTATTTGGCTAAGGTGGATGTAAACTTCTGACTTCAACTGTACATATGAGATGGGTAATGCTAGATATGGAACATTATTAAAGTGGCTAGTAATCCATTTCTAAAAGTGGCCAGTGATTCCTAATCTATGTTTAGCAGTCCGATGGCCTTGAGATAGAAGCTGTTTTTCAGTCTCGGTCTCAGCTTTGATGCACCTGTACTGACCTCGCCTTCTGGATGAGAGTGGGGTGAACAGGCAGTGGCTCGGGTGGTTGATGTCCTTAATGATCTTTTTGGCCTTCCTATGGCATCGGGTGCTGTAGGTGTCCAGGAGGGTGGGAAGTGTGCCCCCGGTAATGCGTTGGGCAGACCGTACCACCCTCTGGAGAGCTTTGCGGTTGTGGGCGCTGCAGTTGCATAGGAGGGCCAAGCACAGGAAGCAGCTCTTTCAGTAGTTTAGTTGGAATAGGGTCCAGTATGCAGCTTGAAGGTTTAGAGGCCATGATTATTTTCATCATTGTGTCAAGAGATATAGTACTAAAACACTTGAGTGTGTCTCTTGATCCTAGGTCCTGGCAGAGTTGTGCAGACTCAGGACAGCTGAGCTTTGGAGGAATACGCAGATTTAAAGAGGAGTCCGTAATTTGCTTTCTAATGATCATGATCTTTTCCTCAAAGAAGTTCATGAATTTATTACTGCTGAAATGAAAGCCATCCTCACTTGGGGAATGCTGCTTTTTAGTTAGCTTTGCAACAGTATCAAAAAGAAATTTCGGATTGTTCTTATTTTCCTCAATTAAGTTGGAAAAATAGGATAATCGAGCAGCAGTGAGAGCTATTCGATACTGCACGGTACTGTCTTTCCAAGCTAGTCGGAAGACTTCCAGTTTGGTGTGGCGCCATTTCCGTTCCAATTTTCTGGAAGTTTGCTTCAGAGCTCGAATATTTTCTGTATACCAGGGAGCTAGTTTCTTATGACAAATGTTTTTAGTTTTTAGGGGTGCAACTGCATCTAGGGTATTGCGCAAGGTTAAATTGAGTTCCTCAGTTAGGTGGTTAACTGATTTTTGTCCTCTGACGTCCTTGGGTAGGCAGAGGGAGTCTGGAAGGGCATCAAGGAGTCTTTGTGTTGTCTGAGAATTTATAGCACGACTTTTGATGCTCCTTGGTTGGGGTCTGAGCAGATTATTTGTTGCGATTGCAAACGTAATAAAATGGTGGTCCGATAGTCCAGGATTATGTGGAAAAACATTAAGATCCACAACATTTATTCCATGGGACAAAACTAGGTCCAGAGTATGACTGGGACAGTGAGTAGGTCCAGAGACATGTTGGACAAAACCCACTGAGTCGATGATGGCTCCGAAAGCCTTTTGGAGTGGGTCTGTGGACTTTTCCATGTGAATATTAAAATCACCAAAAATTAGAATATTATCTGCTATGACTACAAGGTCCGATAGGAATTCAGGGAACTCAGTGAGGAACACTGTATATGGCCCAGGAGGCCTGTAAACAGTAGCTATAAAAAGTGATTGAGTAGGCTGCATAGATTTCATGACTAGAAGCTCAAAAGACGAAAATGTCATTATTTTTTTTGTAAATTGAAATTTGCTATCGTAAATGTTAGCAACACCTCCGCCTTTGCGGGATGCACGGGGGATATGGTCACTAGTGTAACCAGGCTTAAGCCATGTTTCAGTCAGGCCAATCACATCAAGATTATGATCAGTGATTAGTTCATTGACTACAACTGCCTTTGAAGTGAGGGATCTAACATTAAGTAGCCCTATTTTGAGATGTGAGGTATCACGATCTCTTTCAATAATGGCAGGAATGGAGGAGGTCTTTATCCTAGTGAGATTGCTAAGGCGAACACCGCCATGTTTAGTTTTGCCCAACCCAGGTCGAGGCACAGACACGGTCTCAATGGGGATAGCTGAGCTGACTACACTGACTGACTGTGCTAGTGGCAGACTCCACTAAGCTGGCAGGCTGGCTAACAGCCTGCTGCCTGGCCTGCACCCTATTTTATTGTGGAGCTAGAGGAGTTAGAGCCCTGTCTATGTTGGTAGATAAGATGAGAGCACCCCTCCAGCTAGGATGGAGTCCATCACTCCTCAGCAGGCCAGGCTTGGTCCTGTTTGTGGGTGAGTCCCAGAAAGAGGGCCAATTATCTGCAAATTCTATCTTTTGGGAGGGGCAGAAAACAGTTTTCAACCAGCGATTGAGTTGTGAGACTGCTGTAGAGCTCATCACTCCCCCTAACTGGGAGGGGGCCAGAGACAATTACTCGATGCCGACACATCTTTCTAGCTGATTTACACGCTGAAGCTATGTTGCGCTTGGTGACCTCTGACTGTTTCATCCTAACATCGTTGGTGCCCATAAGCCTGCTCTGAAGCAGTTGTACGAACACATGCAACTCTTGAAAGTGACTCTGGGATGTTCACTGGG
Source organism: Salvelinus alpinus (assembly GCF_045679555.1). Lineage (NCBI taxonomy): Eukaryota > Metazoa > Chordata > Actinopteri > Salmoniformes > Salmonidae > Salvelinus > Salvelinus alpinus. The sequence goes on from NC_092119.1 coordinate 18,481,092, forward strand.
GCTATAGCATCTGGGAATCTGGATCTTGATTATCTCCTGAAGTCTCACCATAGTTTATTACCACTTAGCTGACAGTTCCAGTCCCCCCCAGATACGGAAAACCTGGAGGGCCTCTCGCTGTCTTATTTTATCTCCACAGAGTTAAAGCTGGGTCGGTTCAAACATAGTTTAAGGAGTCTCTTTGCTTTCTTTCGGCACACACATACATTCCTTTCTTCCACAATGGTTATCATTTTTAATTACCCCTTGTCCATGCTACATAACCTCTAATCCTAATGGTTAAGTTTCTGGGTAGAATTATTTAATCATTCATCTTAAACCTTGATAAAATATCTTAACATAAACCACTCAACTTTCTCTGCACTGAGCCCTCAGTGTGTGAGGGTATGATCCCTTGAGTCACAGTAGAGACACAGGAGCCTGGGTCCACCAGGGGTCTTACCGGTAGCTGGGGATGTGGAAGATCGTAGGGTAAGTGAGGATTGAGGTAGAACCGGAACCACGCAGAATTGTAGCTGTACTGGATGAGGACTTGGAGAATATCTGTCTGTCTCTCGTCTGTGGCCATGATGGTGCTTGGTGGAGCTCACCAACCTGGGCAGCGACTGCCTGACTCTCTGCTTTATCTTGCAGCCTCAAGAAGAAGTCCTTTAGATTGTACTGGACACCTGGCCTGCTTCTGTGGGCATGACTGGCATAACTGGCAACTTGTTCTGCTGGTAACTTACTGAGTAGTTGCTGAACATGGGAGGCGCAGGCCTGCTCAGCAGCTCCCTCGCCGTGCTGGAATGCCTGGAGCTTTGGGTCATTAGCATAAGCCAGGGCCATGCGGTGGGCAGAGACCAAGTGTAGGTGATCCAGGGGGATGTGGTACTTGTATTTCTCTGTTTCCTCCTCTGGCAGTAGGTTTGTGAGGGCCATTCTTATCATTGCAAACTCTTCAGGATCTTCGTGAATGAAGTTGGGGAAGGAAGGTCCCTCTATCTGGGATGAATACCTGTGTCTCTGTGGAGTCACTTAAGGGTTGTAAGTTGGTACTACTGGGAATAGCCATTGGTCAGACAGTTGGTTGTAGTGAGCAGTAGGCACGTCAAGGTTTTGTGAAAGTGGTTGCGCTTGTTGGTGTCTACCATACTGCTGAAGGGCCTGATAGGGTGCTGTAGAAGCTGGAGGGGAGCACACTGGGGGGTGCACCGGAGGTCTTTCTGGGTTCAGAACGTTCTGGGTTTGAGAGGTGGTGACGTATCGAGTCTGGTGTTCTGGGTAACGAGGCTGACTTGGTGCAGGAGTTGCGTAGGACGGGGTAGAGTAAATCTCTGGGTGCTGGGTGGAGGAGGCTAGTATTGGTTGAAGTAGACTTGAGGGAGACTCTGGGTAGGACTGTGGTTGTTGGTGAAACTGCACAGTAGGTTCTGAGTTCATGAGAGATTCAGAGTGCATAGGAAGTCGATAGGGCACGGAAAGCCAGTACACATCAGGAGGCTGAAATTGGTTGTGTCCTTGATGCTGAGTTTGCACGTTGGGAGGCTCAGAGTGCACATGAGGCTGGTGCATGTGAGGCTGCTGTACAGGAGGCTGGATGCGCACATGACTGAGTACTCACAGCAGGCTGGACAGGAGGTTTAGTCTGAAAATATGCTTTAGACTGGAGATGTGGCTTAGACTTATAAGGCACAGACAGTTGTCTTGGTGGTAACACTTGAGAGTGGAGAATGTGTACATTGCGGCTGGGGTTTTGCTGAATGAATGGCTTGAGAGGAACTGGTAGTGATGGCGCTTGTGAGGATGCTGATTGTTCAGGCTGAGGGGTTGGTAACATGGAACCTGTAGGGAGGGGAAGAGACTCCTGTCTACACTGTTGGGGTTGTTCTGGCAATGGTGAACTTTCAATCTGGCTATTTCTCCACTCCTCCATACGATCACATAGCTCCTGAACTATAGAGAGAGCAGCCTCTCCCTGGTTGGCCACTGCTGAAGCTCCAGAGTTAGCTGCTGCACCAATGAGTGAAAGGTAGTTACTGCAGTGGAAAAGACCACTTTCAGATTGATAGTCTTAGAACCCTTGCTCAGCCAGTGCATCTCCATTGCATAAACAGTATGTTTTAGTTGCTCCATTTCCTTCTGCATGTTGGCCTTTGCAGTGGTTAGCTCTTGAATTGTGGTGATATAGGGGTAGGCCTCAGCTTGATCCTGGGGCTCCATTTACTCTGTTCATACTCTTCTGGCCTTTGTTGAAGGAGTTGGATCGGTTGAGGGGTATAGTTGTAGCCAGAGAATTGAACATGGTAGTCGGACAGGTGAGGTGGAGGCCTTCTGTTCTTCTCTGAGCTCGTCTCCATCCAGATGGGGGTCTGTTATTGTTTTCCTCTGTTGTGATCCATTCCATCACAATAGCCTGATCCGATGCAGAATGACCATGTACAAACTAAGAGTTGCAGTGGTAAAAAGACTGTGTCTTGCTGTAACTGTTGGTTTGAGTTAGGAATATCATGGTGGCGTGTCCATTAAAACACTGAGATGGTGGTTTGCAATTCAAAGAGCTGGTCATAAATGCATCCAAACTACACAAAGGAAAGGTTTACAAGAGAAAAGGTGTCTTGGAACAAAACACTTGAAAACTGAAATGTTTAGGTCTGCCACACTGATTAGTGACAGGTGTGGTATTTAAAGATGGTGAGGCGCTGGAGTCCTGCCTCTGCTGGAGGGGGATTGGACAGGGGATGATGGTTGGTGATAGGGTGAGGGGACTGTTGGTCAGGATACGTGCAATTCGACCACAATCATTGTTTACTAGCTAGTACCTCAGAGAGAGAGAGAGCCCAGAGAGCTGTTAACAACCTCTACGGACCCCCCATCCCGGATCCGGGATCATCCTCATCAAAAAAGCTGACTAGCATAGCCTAGCCTAGCGCCACAGGGATATAATATAATTTCATGAAATCACAAGTCCAATACAGCAAATGAAAGATAAACATCTTGTGAATCCAGCCATCATTTCCGATTTTTAAAATGTTTTACAGCGAAAACACAATATATATTTATGTTAGCTCACCACAATAGCCAAACACACAGCGCCATGTTTCCACCGCAAAGGTAGCTTTCACAAAACCCACAAATAGAGATAAAATTAATCACTAACCTTTGAATAACTTCATCAGATGACAGTCTTATAACATCATGTTATACAATACATTTATGTTTTGTTCGAAAATGTGCATATTTATAGCTACAAATCGTGGTTTTACATTGTGAATACGTCGCCATAATGCACCAAATTGTCCGGAGAAATTTTGGACAGTCACGTAATCTAACCAAAAAACTCATCATAAACTTTACTAAAAAATACATGTTGTACAGCAAATGAAAGATACACTGGTTCTTAATGCAACCGCTGTGTTAGATTTAAAAAAATTACTTTAGTACAAAGTACAGCATGCAATATTGTGAGACAGCGCCCACCAATTCTCCGCCTTGTTGGAGCCAACATGTACCACAATAACACGAAATAACATCATAAATATTTTCTTACCTTTGATGATCTTCCATCAGAATGTAGTGCAAGGAGTCCTAGTTCCACAATAAATCGTTGTTTTGTTTTAGAATGTCCATTTCTTCTGTCGAATTAGCAACTTTGGCTAGCATGGTGGAGCGCACATGTCCATGAACTCTTGGCGCATGGAACGAAAAATTCCAAAAGTCACAATAAACGTCGAATAAACTGGTCAAACTCGGTTGAAAATCCATCTTTATGATGTTTTTCTCATATGTATCCAATAAAGTCCGAGACGGAGCATTTCGTCGTGTATACCTAACGCATTTCAGAAGACAATGTGGGGTTGCCTGGTGCGCAGTTGAATACTGCCAATAGGGCGGACCTGTCACTCCAAAAGCTCTCATTCGGTCTCACATCAAGCTACACACCCCATTCAACATTCTACTGCCTGTTGACATCTAGTGGAAGGCGTATGAAGTGCATACAGATCCATAAATATAAGGCAATTGAATAGGCAAGCCCTGACACAGAGCCCCACTTTCAGAATTTTCACTTCCTGTTTGGAAGTTTGCTGCCAAATGAGTTCTGTTTTACTCACAGATATAATTCAAACAGTTTTAGAAACTTCAGAGTGTTTTCTATCCAATAGTAATAATAATATGCATATTGTATGATCTAGAACAGAGTACGAGACCGTTTAATTTGGGCACGATTTTTCCCCAAAGAGAAAACAGCGCCCCCTATTTCCAAGAGGTTTTAAGTGAGGTTGAGTTTACAGCATACGTTGACTATGGCAATTTTGCTTTAAGCCATGGAAGCAGCTATTCAACTTGTATTTCCCCTGCTTTTCAAGCTTAATAATGTCAAAATATGTTTGGTAATTACCAAAGAATGGCGTTTCGCTGTGCAGTTATCATCATTACTGCCGTCGCAGCCAGTATGTACTTCCAAAAAAGGTCTAAGTAAGCAGCTACATTCAACCCCCAAAAATGCCTTGTCTGGAAATAATCTAAATATTGTTTTTGACCAAGTGTGCATGCTCCAAATCCACCTCTTCCAACGTCTCCTGTAAACCCAGATTCTGGCTCAGGTTGTGGTACAACACAGAGTGCATGCTTCTTTCCCATTGGCTGTTCATGACAGGTGAGTTGAAGAGTCTGTTGTTCATTTGACCAGGACGTTCTTTGGAATGCTGTGAGAAGTGTTGTCATGTGTATCAAATTGCAACTGCTGTGCCTGAACAGTCAGTAGCTATTCAGTATCACTACAGCATCGTGGTGGAATTACAGTTGGCTGATGGCTACAACAATTTGAGTTTACTATGTTAGAAATGCACTGCAACAAGCTAAGCACAATATATATGTAGCTTGGAAAATGAGCTTTCAGTGAAGTAAGTACCAAAGCTGCCATGTTGCAAGTATATAAATAGCCAACGTATTTTAAAGCTAGGTGGCCTACTTAACCATAGAGTTGATATCATGCATGCCTTTACTTCAGCAGATTGTAATTTAGAAATGATAGCCTACAAATTGACTATCAGAATGATAAAAGGTTGTTTCAATGTTTGATTATCGTCTGTAATACTTACCTTGTAAGGTGTCATCAAGGATTTAAAAGTCGGTACAGTTAGGCTAACTTCAAATACGTAATGATAGTTTATCCTTATCATAAAAGTATTCAAAGTGTTGAGCTATTGGCCATTATCTATCATGCCTGACTATTAGCCTATATTGAATGATATGGATGAACATGAGTGTAGGATGAACATGAAGTGTAAAGGCTAATGATAATTTTTATGTTTGAAATGTGACTCCTACGCTCTCAGATAACACAGATCAGACAGTGGTGAGTGAGGAGATTCTCTAAGGGAGGGAATAAATAAGAAAACATCAACTTGTGGTTGTTGACATGATAATTTTTAATAAATGATTGTCTTATGAATGTGTTATGGAATCCTATGGAGGTATCCTTCCAATAAAGTGCTGCTGGCATTCCTTTATGTCCTCTGAGATGATAAAAGCAGCATGGTTATACACTATATATATATATATACACTGCTCAAAAAAATAAAGGGAACACTAAAATAACACATCCTAGATCTGAATGAATGAAATATTCTTATTAAAATCTTTTTTCTTTACATAGTTGAATGTGCTGACAACAAAATCACACAAAAATTATCAATGGAAATCAAATGTATCAACCCATGGAGGTCTGGATTTGGAGTCGCACTCAAAATTAAAGTGGAAAACCACACTACAGGCTGGTCCAACTTTGATGTAATGTCCTTAAAACAAGTCAAAATGAGGCTCAGTAGTGTGTGTGGCCTCCACGTGCCTGTATGACCTCCCTACAACGCCTGGGCATGCTCCTGATGAGGTGGCGGATGGTCTCCTGAGGGATCTCCTCCCAGACCTGGACTAAAGCATCCGCCAACTCCTGGACAGTCTGTGGTGTGGCGTTGGTGGATGGAGCGAGACATGATGTCCCAGATGTGCTCAATTGGATTCAGGTCTGGGGAACGGGCGGGCCAGTCCATAGCATCAATGCCTTCCTCTTGCAGGAACTGCTGACACACTCCAGCCACATGAGGTCTAGCATTGTCTTGCATTAGGAGGATCCCAGGGCCAACCGCACCAGCATATGGTCTCACAAGGGGTCTGAGGATCTCATCTCGGTACCTAATGGCAGTCAGGCTACCTCTGGCGAGCACATGGAGGGCTGTGCGGCCCCCCAAAGAAATGCCACCCCACACCATGACTGACCCACCGCCAAACCGGCCATGCTGGAGGATGTTGCAGGCAGCAGAACGTTCTCCACGGCATCTCCAGACTCTGTCACGTCTGTCACATGTGCTCATGTGCTCAGTGTGAACCTGCTTTCATCTGTGAAGAGCACAGGGCGCCAGTGGCGAATTTGCCAATCTTGGTGTTCTCTGGCAAATGCCAAACGTCCTGCACGGTGTTGGGCTGTAAGCACAACCCCCACCTGTGGACGTCGGGCCCTCATACCACCCTCATGGAGTCTGTTTCTGACCGTTTGAGCAGACACATGCACATTTGTGGCCTGCTGGAGGTCATTTTGCAGGGCTCTGGCAGTGCTCCTCCTTGCACAAAGGCGGAGGTAGCGGTCCTGCTGTTGGGTTGTTGCCCTCCTACGGCCTCCTCCACGTCTCCTGATGTACTGGCCTGTCTCCTGGTAGCGCCTCCATGCTCTGGACACTACGCTGACAGACACAGCAAACCTTCTTGCCACAGCTCGCATTGATGTGCCATCCTGGATGAGCTGCACTACCTGAGCCACTTGTGTGGGTTGTAGACTCCGTCTCATGCTACCACTAGAGTGAAAGCACCGCCAGCATTCAAAAGTGACCAAAACATCAGCCAGGAAGCATAGGAATAGGACATCTACTTTGTGCATGACACAAGTCATTTTTACAACAATTGTTTACAGACAGATTATTTAACTTATAATTCACTGTATCACAATTCCAGTGGACTGTTAAGTTGACTGTGCCTTTAAACAGCTTGGAAATTTTCAGAAAATGATATCATGGCTTTAAAAGCTTCTGATAGGCTAATTGGCATCACTTGAGTCAATTGGAGGTGTACCTGTGGATGTATTTCAAGGCCTACCTTCAAACTCAGTGCCTCTTTGCTTGGAAATCAAAAGAAAATAGCCAAAACCTCAGAAAGAAAATTGTAGACCTTCACAAGTCTGGTTCATCCTTGGGAGCAATTTCCAAACGCCTGAAGGTACCACGTTCATCTGTACAAACAATAGTACGCAAGTATAAACACCATGTGACCACGCAGCCGTCATACCGCTCAGGAAGGAGACGCATTCTGTCTCCTAGAGATGAACGTACTTTGGTGCGAAAAGTGCAAATCAATCCCAGAACAACAGCAAAGGACCTTGTGAAGATGCTGGAGGAAACAGGTACAAAAGTATCTATATCCACAGTAAACGAGCCTCAATCCTATAGAAAATTTGTGGGCAGAACTGAAAAAGCGTGCCAGCTCTGTCAGGAGGAATGGGCCAAAATTCACCCAACTTATTGTGGGAAGCTTTTGGAAGGATACCCAAAACATTTGACCCAAGTTTAACAATTTAAAGGCAATGCTACCAAATACTAATTGAGTGTAAGGTGTACGTCAACTTCCGACTTCAAATGTATATATATACAGTGGGGAGAATAAGTATTTGATACACTGCCGATTTTGCAGGTTTTCCTATTTAGGTTTTCCTACTTAGGTTTTCCTACAGACCTCTACATGCTTTGTAAGTAGGAAAACCTGCAAAATCGGCAGTGTATCAAATACTTGTTCTCCCCACTGTATATACAGTTGAAGTCGGAAGTTTACATACACCTTAGCCAAATACATTTAAACTCAGTTTTTCACAATTCCTGACATTTAATCTAGTAGAAATCCCCTGTCTTCGGTCAGTTAGGACCAGCACTTTATTTTAAGAATGTGAAATGTCAGAATAATAGTAGAGAATGATTTATCAGCTTTTATTTCTTTCATCACATTCCCAGTGGGTCAGAAGTTTACATACACTCAATTAGTATTTGGTAGCAATGCCTTTAAATTGTTTAACTTGGGTCAAACGTTTCAGGTAGCCTTCCACAAGCTTCCCACAATAAGTTGGGTGAGTTTTGACCCATTCCTCCTGGCAGAGCTGGTGTAACTGAGTCAGGTTTGTAGGCCTCCTTGCTCGCGCATGCTTTTTCAGTTCTGCCCACAAATTTTCTATGGGATTGAGGTCAGGGCTTTGTGATGGCCACTCCAATACCTTGACTTTGTTGTCCTTAAGCCATTTTCCACAACTTTGGAAGTATGCTTGGGGTCATTGTCAATTTGGTAGACCCATTTACAACCAAGCTTTAACTTCCTGACTGATGTCTTGAGATGTTGCTTCAATATATCCACATAATTTTCCTCCCTCATAATGCCATCTATTTTGTGAAGTGCACCAGTCCCTCCTGCAGCAAAGCACCCCCACAACATGATGCTGCTACCCCCATGCTTCTCGATTGGGATGGTGTTCTTCGGCTTGCAAGCATCCCCCTTTTTCCTCCAAACATAACGATGGTCATTATGACCAAACAGTTCTATTTTTGTTTCATCAGACTAGAGGACATTTCTCCAAAAAGTATGATCTTTGTTCCCATGTGCAGTTTCAAACCGTAGTCTGGCTTTTTTTATAGCTGTGTTAGAGCAGTGGATTTTTCCTTGTGTGTGTGTGTGTGTGTGTGTGTGTGTGTGTGTGTGTGTGTGTGTGTGTGTGTGTGTGTGTGTGTAACGATAAGAAAGAGAGGTTGAACAGACTGGTAATAGGGGTTGCAACATTGGCGGGGGATAAGTTTAGGAAGAGAGTGTCCAGGTTGTCTAGCCCAGCTGATTTGTAGGGGTCAAGGTTTTGCAGCTCTTTCAGAACATCTGCTCTCTGGATTTGGGTGAAGGAGAAGCTGGGAGGCTTGGGCAAGTAGCTGCAGGGGTGCTGAGCTGTTGGCCGGGGTTTGGGTAGCCAGGAGGAAAGCATGGCCAGCTGTAGAGAAATGCTTATTGAAATTCTCGATTATCGTGGATTTATCGGTGGTGACAGTGTTACCTAGCCTCAGTGCAGTGGGCAGCTGGGAGGAGGTGCTCTTATTCTCCATGGACTTTACGGCGTCCCAAAACGTTTTGTAGTTACAGAATGCAAATTTCTGTTTGAAAAAGCTAACCTTTGCTTTCCTGACTGACTGAGTGTAATGGTTCCTGACTTCCCTGAAAAGTTGAATATCGCGGGAACTATTCGATGCTAGTGCAGTCCGCCACAGGATGTTTTTGTGCTGGTCGAGGGCAGTCAGGTCTGGAGTGAACCAAGGGCTATATCTGTTCTTAGTTCAATTTTTTTTTGAAAGGGGCATGCTTATTGTGTCAGCTGTAGTGGTGTAAAGCTGGCTGCCATTGGAGTCTGGAGCAGTGGAAACACGTCCTCTGGAGTTATGAATCACATTTCACCATCTGGCAGTCCATCAGACGAATCTGGGTTTGGCGGATGCCAGGAGAACGCTACCTGCCCCAATGCATAGTGCCAACTATAAAGTTTGGTGGAGGAAGAATATTGGTCTGTGGCTGTTTTTCATGATTCAGGCTAGGCCTCTTAGTTCCAGTGAAGGGAAATCTTAACTCTTCAGCATACAATGATACTAGACGATTCTGTGCTTCCAACTTTGTGGCAACAGTACGGGGAAGGCCCTTTCCTGTTTCAGCATGACAATGCCCTTGTGCACAAAGCGAGGTCCATACAGAAATGGTTTGTTGAGATTGGTGTGGAAGAACTTGACTGGCCTGCACAGAGCTCTGACCTCAACCCCATCAAACACCTTTAGGATGAATTGGAACGCCGACTGCGAGCCAGGCAAATCGCCCAACATCAGTGCCTGACCTCACTAATACTCTTGTGGCTGAATGGAAGAAATTCCCCGCAGCAATGTTCCAACATCTAGTGAAAAGCCTTCCCAGAAGAGTGGAGGCTGTTATAGCAGCAAAGGGGGCACCAACTCAATATTAATGGCCATAATTTTGGAATGAGATGTTCGAGTAGGTGTCCACATACTTTTGGGCATGTAGTGTAAATCCGAGGCCCCCCAGCTTAGTCAGGGCACGTTGTGAGAGAGATTAGTCAAACACAGTAATCTGGGAAGCGTATGACCTGCTTCATTTGTCCCATAAAACCCTTGCGAGGAAGTTAGTGAAGTCTCAAACAGTTAAGCTGAACTGGTCTGGGGTGCTTTTCTTAGAACAGAATGCATGGAACCCAGAGGAGATTCTAACATTGTAATTTGTTAATTCTAATTAATTCCAAGGGAGAGTTGCTGCTCTGAGAGTGAAGAGGAACTCAGTCTGTCATGGACACACAGCAAGGAACTCAAGCTCTCTCGTTGATATGTACAAAGGTGAATAAAAACAGTCTACTCTGTATTCTGGTTATTAAGCTGCTGTTACACATCAGATACTATTTCCTCTGTAGTTATTGTTGACTTTTTGTGAGGGTGGATGTGTAGCAGTTGTATCAGAATGTTCAAGTAGGATAAACCAGGCTAGAAACTATGCAATATGTTGATTTATGCATATTAAATTGTTGTTAAGATGAGGTGTAAGACAACCAGAGTGTTTATAGTGAGTCCACTCCATAAGGGAGTCAAGAACACATTCGGAAGTTGTTATGAATAAATTCAAATGATTTATATGTTTAATGACTAAATGATTTATACGTTTAAAGTACAATAACTAGCAGTATTCTACCCTGTCTCTGTATAATGGCTTAAATGTTTGCGCATAGGAAAAGAGGAACTGTTAACAGACAGCTTGTGACAGACAACTTGTGACCACTGTGAAACTGATAACAGGAAGAAAGTCTCCCCACCCAGGGAGGGGAGAAACCATTAGGCTTGCAGTAGATGATGTAATATGTTGCAGAATATGATAAGCAATGTATGTGTTGGAATAAACTTGGAAACTGCATTGTCATTGTTAGAGAGGAGGAGGGACATTTATGATGAAATGTGAGATATATAAACCTATGGGCATGGTATGATTTCCAGAGCTCTTCGAGAATAAACGCTATTGGCTAAGTAGAGGACTGGTCTCTGTCTATTTCATGTAAATAAGAACCTTACAAATTCTTAGAAACGGACAGAGCGTTTTAATTGAGTTGGTTAACACATAGGAACTAAATTCCTCTAACAGAAGTGTAGCCTAATAAGACCTCAACTCAGCCAATGTGCATTTTGTATTTCACCACTGAGTTTCAAAGACTCCTGACGATGCCATACTTTCCATTTTACACTAGAGACCAATTTGAGTAAGAATTGTATCTTGTGTGGCTGTTTTTGGTGTTTTGGTGTAATTCATTCAGAAGAGAGTGTGATGGGGTTGGAAGGAATGACTAAAAAGCAGTTTTAGAGAAAAAATAAATGTATTTGAAATGTTAGGCCTAAATCTCTCCTCAAGAGGGCGCACTTGCCATTTCCAAAGAATAAATAGAACATGTTTTCTATCATCACTGAGGGTGACTGACAGGTTTTACTGAACTGGCCTATTGCATTCATCAACAATTATATAAACTCTCTCTACAAACAGGAAAACCTTGCATTGTCCTTGATTTGCTGCTAATCTTTAAAATAAATGTAATTGAAACTGGGAGCCCATTGGTTCATAGGCAGTTACTTTGAACTTCTTAACAAATAGGTTTGCCAAAAACATGAATTTATTACCATTTATTTGACTTAATTTTAATATTTTTCCAAACTTATTTGAATCATTATTGCAGATTGTATTAATCCATAGAGATGTGATAGTGGTGGTAGAGTCCTCCTTTAACAGTGTGACGTGTTTAACAAGGTAATTTGAATAATTAAATGTATTTCTTAAGAGATGAAACCATCAGTGGTTGTCACGCATAGGGGATTGCTGCATGGCAGATGGTGACAAAAACAGGTATTAGATATTGCAGCAATCAAGAACTGTGACCAGGTATGCGTTTACCTTGTAACAGTCGAGGCTACAGTGGAATATGGCAATTCCCAACAGTATCCACTCTGTTAATTTGAGTTGCCTCAGTCTACCAGCGTGTTTGTTGTGTTAGTGACATGCTGATGTATCCTGCTCCAACTCTGCTTGTTCTACCACATCCTAGTGCAGGAGGGTGGAGCCCAATGACTGGAGCAGGATGTAGCGGCTCACATATCCTTATATTAGCTAATATAAAGAGGAGGACGGTGTCAGCTTGTCTGTAACAGGCACCTTGTCTAGAGTACACATGGAGGCATCGTAGCTCACATTAATGTCAGCTGTCTGTCAGTCCTGAGCCCCTGCGGGTACCCAGTCACACCCCCCAGACCCTGGTGGACATAGAGTGAACACACACGGCAGACAGGAAGATTTGCTCCTAGGTCCCAGCCTCTTCAACCTCTGAGACATCACACTGTCTCAATCAAGTCTAATCTGGCTTTGGGTTCATTTAATCTTTTGTTAGTAACCTTTTCTACAGAGTCTGTGTCTGCAAGCCGTGATGAGCTCTCAGTCAGATCATACTGGCAGCCGTTGGTCATCAGTAAGCCTACGATCAAGTCCCCAATTCTCTTTAAAAAACAAGAAGTGCTTTGCGGCGTGGTGTCTGCATTTGTCTGACTCACTTTAATGAGGCTGACTCACGCAGGTGGTAGAATAGGTGTCAAATATCCTAACTTGTCTGAATGTTGGGACATGAATATGCTTTGAGGATTATCCTGTGTTCTATTCAAATGATTGTGTACATCCATAGTTAAGCAACAGTCAGAAATAATGAAGACTGGTTCCTACGTGTCCAAAAAAGTTTAACTTAACGTGTTCTGTTTTGCAAATGGTGAGAATCTGCTGTATAAATACTGCAATAGAAGTCATATGGTTTATCAGAGATCAAAATAATTGTGACTTAAAGATATGTATGCTGCTTAGGGTAGACCTATTTATTATTATATGTAAATTGATTTAATATTTGTTTGCCTTGACCACTAAAAACTGGATGTTCAATATGAAATCATAGCTCTGTCTATTCATTTGAGTGGTTCATTTCCCAACGAAGCAGCTAGTCTGTTCTGTTCCATATAAAGTGTCAGGGCTACTGTTGCATTGGGCTGAAATTGTGATAGATTGTGGCTTTAACACACAGAATCCAAAAGACAGCTTTTAGAACTCTGGTCTGGTATGTTTAATTCCTGGGTAAATTGATTGATGAACCATCGAGTCTGCTGACTTTTATTTTATTTTTTTTCACCAGAGAATTCAAAGTACCTTCAAGAACAGGCCAAATAACAAACAATGTAAAGTTTCCTAGGGAGTTGAATTGAACAGGGAGAGAAAAGCTACAGTCCCAGAGAGCTTTGTTCTTAGCAGGTGGATTGACCTTTGCCCTAAACCTTACTCCCTCCTACTCCCTCACTCTTAGCATCAGTCTCACAGGCAGGAAATGTAGTGGCAGTGATACTAACAGAAGAAACATGGGCTCTAGTCTTCCCCCATCACTCCTGACCCTCTGTGAGGTCCCTCCAACACCCAGCCAGCCTCTCACTAACTCCCCCGCTCCACTGGGGCACTTCACAGGGACAAGAGGCAGGCTATCAGCACTTTTGGGCTTCCATGTGGGTCTGATTGAAGTCCTGAAATCCTTGGAATTGAGTGTGGTGTGGCCTAACAGTCCATCCCACTCCCTAAGTGGGTGGTCTCACTCTGAGCAGTAGACAGGCACACAGGCACAGGGATTCCTCAGCCTCCGTCCCTCTTTGTCTCCCTGTGTTGGTTTAGGGAATAGACACAGGGTGGGCACTGTTAAAACGGTGACTGGGGTGATTATTCTGATCTGGGAGAGACCACAACACACAGACAGACACTCTCTCTCACACACACACACACAGACAGACAGACAGACAGACACACACACACACACACACACACACACACACACACACACACACACACACACACACACACACACACACACACACACACACACACTCCAGCCAATGCCCTGTGAAGGAGTTGGAAGAAATTCACCAAGCAAGCGGCCTATTGTTTAGTCCCTACTGGGTCTCTCAATAACATTGCAGCAGTATTGTGCAAATTCTGCATTGCAAGTCAACCCCAACCGCCAGCAACCCTGGGTTGGGGTTTCTGGCGATACACCCGATGACAGCCTATGAACCATCGAGCAAAACAAACAGGGCTGGCCATGCACTGAACCACAGATGCTTTGAGAACTGTTTGAACAGGGGAGCAATTAAAATGGTCACTGCTGTGGCCCATGCTCAAACATCAAGTGCTAATGAGGACCGCTTGGTTATGCTGCTGCTGTCGGACCTGGGTTCAAATAGTATTGGTTTTCTTTCACATACTTACTGTAGTTGATTAAGCTTGCCTGAAGTACCAGAATGAATGTGTTTACATTTTTGGGACTATTCCATTCTGCCAGGCTAGCTCAATCAAGCAATTTGAAGTTAAAATCAATACTATTTGAACCCAGGTGGGATTGGTTGGTTGTGCTAGATGTGATCACCCCCTAGCCCAGTGGTACTAGGGACCCCTGGGGGTACTTGGCCAATCCATAGGAGGTACTTGAGAACACTCATGATACCAAAGGCCTACTGGTAAAATACATAAGGGGGTACTACTGGCAGAGCAAAATTCAGCTGGTACGGTAACTGAAAAAGGTTGGAAACAACTGCCCTAGCCCTCAGACACGTTCACCCCCCAGAGGAGCCCTGCAAAGAACAATGGTTCTGCAAGGCAGCTTATTTAATGTCTTCAAATCCATACAACTTTGAAAATGTTTGTAAACCTTAACCCACCTCCCTAAATCTCTTTCACACTTATTAGCTACAACTTATAGCAAGGCATCTTAGTCACTGAAACGTTTTTCCTATGGAAAGAAGCCTGGAATGTTTGAGGTGGAGCGTCCCAAATGGCACCCTATTCCCTGCATAATGGACTACCCTATGGTCCCTGGTCAAAAGTAGTGCACTAAATAGGTAATAGGGTGCCGTTTGGGACGAAGACTGTGTGTTGACTCTAGAGCTGGGCAACTTGTCTCCTGCTGGTCGTTCTAAAGGACAGGTCGATGCCAGAGCATCGCTCATCCTTTGCGAAGCGCTTCATTTTGGATTCAGTCCTAGCGCATAGCAAAAGTTAATGTTTAAAAGCATGTTAGTAGAGGGATTTTCTCATCAAAAAACAACACCCCAGTATAGAGTCCTCCTTAACACTAAAATAATAATTGCGTGCGTGTGTGTGTGTGTGTACACATTGTGAATCCTCACATTGAAATGTAGTACCTAATGGATTCTGGGCCTAAAAGCAGATGAGTTAGGCTAAAACCTGTATAGTCTGAATTATGTTCAATTAGGGTGCTGCTGACTTTGTCCTTCACTACTGAGTAGCCTAACAGTTACATAAAGAAGACTGTGTACGGTTACATGCACACAATAATGTGATTATTGTGGATAATCAGATTAATATAATAGTTTGATTTAACTTTTACATGCTTTGCAATAACATTTTCCCTAATAGTCACGTTTACTTGGACACATCTGAAATCAGTGCATGTAAACATACTCACTGAGTATGTTTACACGCACACTAATAATTTGATATTAAACTCATTATGTCAGTAGGCAGATTATGCAATAAACAGAGTAAGGGGTTTAAATGACTATCTTAATCGGCGTACGGTCAAAATCGAAGTAAGCATATGCCGATTAAACACCTGGTTTTCTGAGCAACCTTTCGAATTATTAGAACACGTAAACACCTTAATCGGCGTTCCGAACTCAGAATCAAATACCAGTCTCAACGTCAACAGTGAAGAGGCAACTCCGAGATGCTGGCCTTCTAGGTAGAGTTCCTCTGTCCAGTGTCTGTGTTCTTTGCCCATCTTAATCTTTTATTTTTATTGTCCAGTCTGAGATATGGCTTTTTCTTTGCAACTCTGCCTAGAAGGCCAGCATCCCGGAGTTGCCTCTTCACTGTTGACGTTGAGACTGGTGTTTTGCCTGTACTATTTAATGAAGCTGCCAGTTGAGGACTTGTGAGGCGTCTGTTTCTCAAACTAGACACTCTAATGTACTCAGTTGTGCACCGGGGCCTCCCAATCATCTTTCTATTCTGGTTAGAGCCAGTTTACGCTGTTCTGTGAAGGGAGTAGTACACAGCATTGTACGAGATCTTCAGTTTCTTGGCAATTTCTCGAAAAAAAATTGTCCATTAAAATAACATAAATTTATCAGAAATACAGTGTTGACATTGTTAATGTTGTAAATGACTACTGTGGCTTTTCTTTCAAAAACAAGGACATTTCTAAGTGACCCCAAACTTTTGAACGGTAGTGTATAATATCAGATTCCATATTGATTTTGATTATTCAATTCATTAATTACGCGAAACAAGCAGTCTAATACGGTATGTGAAGGAAAAATGACATTTTCTTTTCCAAACAAGAACTAATGTAGCCAAATATACCTGAACTTATTATTTACTTAGGGATGAGCCGAGGTTGGTCTCCTCCTGTGGAAAAATAATTGGAAGATTACAATATTATTCATCATTTGTATAGGATGCTAAACAAACAACTGTCTTATAACTGAAATAATTTAACATGTTGCATAGAACAGTATGCAGTTGATTTGAATGCGTAGTAAGTTCTGATATAAGGAGGAGAGGAATACAGAGTGAGTTGGTTAGGGGGATACCTAGTCAGTTGTACAACTGAATTCCTTCAACTGAAATGTGTCTTCCGCATTTAACCCAACCCCTCTGAATCAGAGAGGTGCAGGGGGGCTGCCTTAATCGACATCCACGTCTTCAGCACCCGGGGAACAGTGGGTTAACTGCCTTGCTCAGGGGCAGAATGACAGATTTGTACCTTGTCAGTTCAGGGGTTCGATCCAGCCACCTTCCGGTTACTGGCCCAACACTCTAACCACTAGGCTAGCTGCCGCCCCTTACTGCAGCGTTCTTCAACCTCTGGTCCCCAAGCTGGCACCGGTCCCTGGGATGTTGCTGACCAGTCCCTCAGTTGGTTAGCTGACACAGATTTAGTCCGTCTTGCAGTGCTAGTGTTAATATAATGAAGGATGGATGTGGGGTGTCCCAAATGTCACCATATTCCCCTTAAAATACATAACTTTTGACAAGAGCCCAAGTCAAAAGTACACGCTTAGAAAAAAAAGGTGCTATTTAGAACCTAAAAGGATTCTTCGGCTGTCCCTATAAGAGAACCCTTTTGAAAAAACGTTTGGTTCCAGGTAGAACCCTTTACACAGAGGGTTCTACCTGGAACCAAAAAGGGTTCTACCTGGAACCAAAAAGGGCTCTCCTGTAGGGACAGCCAACTAACCCTTTTGGAACCCTTTTTAGTAGTGCACTATAATGTGAATATGGTACCATTTGTAAAGCTGGTTTGCAGGTTTCTGGAATAAAAGAGAGTGAGCAATCCTGGGTTACTAGATCGGGACATAGAATGGAGTGTATCTGTCTGCTGATGAGTAGTTAGCCCTCTGGTTGATAGATCCAGTCATTATTCAGGCATTACATTCCCATTAAAGCCTCTGTTAAACTCAAAGCATTGGCTGTATAATTGCATGATCGCTTTAATTCAGAGATAGTATATTGGATGATGTGATTGACACTAATTAGAAATCTGATTATCTGCACTGTATTTGCTCTCTTGTTTGCTTAGCTGATAAAGATTTGTCATCTCTATTCATCCAACATTATTAAGAATTAAAACAATTCCTTTATAGTGACTAAGGCCATACACATTGTGAGGGGTTGTTTTACAGGTACTTTTAGCCAAGCTTAATTCACTTTGTAAACGGTGTGTTTGGATAAATGGTGTTAGACAGCACTACTGTAGTACAAACAGGTTTGACATTCAAAATGCAACCGCTTTAACCAATATATTTTTTGAGTACTGGTAAAGCGGTGACTATTTTCACTGTTACTCAAATAGATTTGATTTGAAATTGTAGCTATTCATATAGATAGCCATACTTTTACATTTCAATTTACCATCTGTGTGATTCCACAAAAACTCTGTAACTCTTAGTTAGGCCTAATGTACAGTGCCTTTGGAAAGTACACATTATACCTTATTTACATAAGTATTCAGACCCTTTGCTGTGAGACTTGAAACATCCTTGAGATGTTTCTACAACTTGGTTGGAGTCCACCTGTGCTAAGTTCAATTGATTGGACATGATTTGGAAAGGCACACACCTGTCTATATAAGGTCACACAGTTGACCAGTGTATGTTAGAGCAAAAAGATTTATGAGGTTGAAGAAATTGTCCGTAGAGCTCCGAGACAGGATTGTGTCGAGGCAAAGATCTGGTGAAGGGTACCAAAAAATGTCTACAGCATTGAAAATACCCAAGAACACAGTGGCCTCCATCATTCTTAAATGGAAGAAGTTTGATACCACCAAGAGTCTTCCCAGAGCTGGCCGCCCGGACAAACTGAGCAACCGGGGGAGAAGGGCCTTGGTCAGGGAGGTGACCAAGAACCCGATGGTCACTCTGACAGAGCTCTAGAGTTCCTCTGTGGAGATGGGAGAACCTTCCAGAAGGACAATCATCTCTGCAGCACTCCCCCAATCAGGCCTTTATGGTAGAGTGACCAGACGGAAGCCACTCCTCAGTAAAAGGCACATGACAGCCCGCTTGGAGTTTGCCAAAAGGCACCTAAAGACTCTCCGACCATGAGAAACAAGATTCTCTGGTCTGATGAAACCAAGATTGAACTCTTTGGCCTGAATGCCAAGCGTCATGTCTGGTGGAAACCTGGCTCCATCCCTACGGTGAAGCATGGTGGTGGCAGCATCATGCTGTGGGGGTATTTTTCAGCGGCATGGAGTGGGAGACTAGTCAGGATTGAGGCAAAGATGAACGGAGCAAAGT
Source organism: Salvelinus alpinus (assembly GCF_045679555.1). Lineage (NCBI taxonomy): Eukaryota > Metazoa > Chordata > Actinopteri > Salmoniformes > Salmonidae > Salvelinus > Salvelinus alpinus. Next base: position 18,500,066 of record NC_092119.1, read on the forward strand.
ACAGAGAGATCCTTGATGAAAACCTGCTCCAGAGCGCTCAGACTGGGGCGAAGGTTGACCTTCCAACAGGACAACAACTAAGCACACAGCCAAGACAATGCATGAGTGGCTTCGGGACAAGTCGCTGAATGTTGTTAAGTGGCGCAGCCAGAGCCCGGACTTGAACCCGATCGAACATCTCTGTAGAGACCTGAAAATAGCTGTGCAGCAACATTCCCTGTCCAACCTGACAGAGCTTGAGAGGATCTGCAGAGAATAATGGGAGAAACTCTCCAAATACAGGTGCGCCAAGCTTGTAGAGTCATACCCAAGAAGGTTTGAGGTTCTAATTGCTGCCTAAGGTGCTTTTTATAAATTAGCAAAACATTTCTAAAAACCTGTTTTTGCTTCGTCATTATGGGGTATCGTGTGTAGATTGGTGAGGGGAAAAAAACATTTAATCAATTTAATAATAAGGCTGTAAACTAACAATGTGGAAAAAGTCAAGGGGTCTGAATACTTTCCGACGGCACTGTACATATTGAGGCTATGCATCATTTTGAAAAGGGGTTTACTAAAAGTGCTTGTGAAAAGGTGTTTACTATTTCTCCTAGTCACTTTATTGGCAGAGGATTTGGAATCACAACTACTTTTTCAAACAGGGATATTATTATTTATATCCTGATTAACAATAGAAGCAATGCAGCAAGTAAAATCACATTTTTTTTCTCCTGAGTGTGATAAGATATTCAGGGGTTTATCTAGCAGAGTCTGTGAGAGGGCTTCATGCTCTAAGTTATTCGCTCTGCACAGCTGCCACACCTCCAAGGGATTGGGAAGGGTGGGCTTGCTTTCTACACAGCTGTCACACCTACAAGGGATTGGGAAGGGTGGTCTTGCTTCCCTTGGCTCTCCACAAGCCTCCCGGCTGCTGGCTTTTCCTCGCCGAAAATTTGCTGGATCTTTCTGAAAATGAGGCACTCATGCCGGCTGATTCTACAGGTCTTTCTTCCTGGCCCCCCCTTAATGCTGGGAGATCAGAGCTACTAGTCCTGATGACAGACAGACTGCAACCCAGAAGGGATCCACCCAACAGAGGATCTGCAGTGGTGCAGCTTTCACCATGCTTTCTCCTCTTCCCCAGGGCTCAATTCAATGATCAATATCACTGAGGCTGAGCCTCCGATAGTTAGAGATCTCATGGTCCAATTCCTCCCTCTCAGGGCTCCCAGTCTCCCATCAGAAAGGCACTAAGTCCAAGTATAGACCTAATCAAGGTGAAGGCACACATTCACCGACCATGATAATGCCACTTTTAAGAATGTTTACATATCTCGCATTACTCATCTCATATGTGTGTACTGTATCCTTCACTATCTATTCTTTACTATCTATTGCATCTCAGCCGGTCTGTCACTGTTCATCCATATATTTTATACTTACACTACTGTTCAAAAGTTTGGGTTCACTTAGAAATTTCCTTGTACCCGCAAAACACCAGTCTCAACGTCAACAGTGCAACTCAACTACGCAGAGTTGCAAAGAAAAAGCCATATCTCAGACTGGCCAATAAAAATAAAAGATTAAGATGGGCAAAAGAACACAGACACTGGACAGAGGAACTCTGCCTAGAAGGCCAGCATCCCGGGATCGCCTCTTCACTGTTGATGTTGAGACTGGTGTTTTGAGTGTACTACTTAATGAAGCTGCCAGTTGAGGACTTGTGAGGCGTCTGTTTCTCAAACTAGACACTCTAATGTACTTGTCCTCTTGCTCAGTTGTGCACCAGGGCCTCCCAATCATCTTTCTATTCTGGTTAGAGCCAGTTTACGCTGTTCTGTGAAGGGAGTACTACACAGCATTGTACGAGATCTTCAGTTTCTTGGCAATTTCTCGCATGGAAAACCTTCATTTCTCAGAACAAGAATAGACTGATGAGTTTCAGAAGAAAGTTCTTTGTTTCTGACCATTTTGAGCCTGTAATCGAACCTACAAATGCTGATGCTCCAGATACTCAACTAGTCTAAAGAAGGCCAGTTTTATTGTTTCTTCAATTAGCTAACATAATTGCAAAAGGGTTTTCTAATGCTCAATTAGCCTTTTTAAAATGATAAACTTGGATTAGCTAACACAACATGCCATTAGAACACAGGAGTGATGGTTGCTGATAATGGACCTATGTACGCCTATGTAGATATTCCATAAAAAATCTGCCGTTTCCAGCTACAATAGTCATTTACAACATTAACCATGTCTACACTGTATTTCTGATCAATTTGATGTTAATTTAATGGACAAAAATTAGCTTTTCTTTAAAAAACAAGGACATTTGTGAACCCAAACTTTTGAACGGTAGTGTATATATTCTCATTCCTTTAGTAGATTGTGTGTATTAGGTTTTGTTGTGGAATTGTTAGATATTACCTTTTTAGATACTGCTGCTCTATTTCACTAGTCTGGCCTTTGAAACCCTTGAGATTAAGTTTATCATGAGTTGATGAGCTATGATATGACCTGTCTCTGCCTTCACCATGGTAGTGATGTCTGAGGTTTACATTTCTTTGTCAACTTTGCAAATATGCATTGTCCTCCAAGTGGTGTCATCACTCCTATGCGACACTCCCTCAATCGAAGTTATGATGTCTGACGTAAGACAATGTTGAATCAGTATTTTGCTCGGCAATCATTGGTTCTCTGTCTAGCGTAAAACAGTTTGTTTTCAATTGTAAACCTGGCGGGTCGAGCCCTGAATGCTGATTGGCTGAAAGCTTTGGTATACCACAGGTATGAGTTTATGATAGCAGTAAGGCACCTCGGGGGTTTGTGATATATGGCCAATCTATCCTCGTTGCATCGTACCTAACAACATCCCTTAGACGTTGTATATTGGCCACATACCACACCCCCTCCGGCCTTATTGCTTAAAGGTATGTCACTTAAAACATAATACATTTTCCCTATTGAACAAGTATAGCTAGCTATGTCACAGTCTCAGGCAGGACACTGGGCGGCTGTCACCTATTGTGGCTGAGAAATGACTTTCACAAAGCTCTGCGTCACTCCTTATGGCCGGCCTTTGTTTTCCCTCTTTGATCCTCTCACACACCTCCTGCTCCCTCTTTGCCCTCCATTTATAATGGTTAATGTTACACGCAGATCAATATTTGCCCCTTCAGAGGTATTTTTGCCTGTCTATTCAGCATTTTGTCAGTTTTGACGCTGAATGAAATATGGAACAGAAAAGTGCAAAGTTCAGTTATTGTACAAAGGCTGAAATGTGTCCTGGCTGGCTCTATGCTCCATAGATTTAATGTAATGGAATTCAACCCCGTACACACCTTTCTTTTAAAAGATTTGATTTGAAATACCCTTTATAAATTATTTGTTTGCTTTCTTTTATGAATAGCACCATGTCCAAAAAAGTAGCACTGGCATGTAAAACTAGGCTATGTAAGAAGCCTTTGTGGACAAGTTTGTGTGTAATGTTGTTGAAAGTATGTCTCAGAAAGAATCAGTTGGCGGTGACTTATTTGGGAATGGTAAACATGAAACTTGTGATTCCATATCAGTTGATTCAAATAAGAAATGTTGTTACTACTTTTTAGCAGTAATAATACATGTTATTACAATGTTACCACACTGTTATTGCAATAGTCGAACCAATAAACTACAAATGAACGTGTAATAAACTTAATAAAGCAATTCCACGTGCCATAGGTGGGCCTTTTGTGGAGCAACGTAGGAACAATGTATCCAAATCTTTTGATCCTAGTCAAGTCCCTCCCACGCCTTCCAACAGGCAGCCAATGACAATCATCTGTCTCAGCAGGTGCCCTCTCCAGGTGTTAGTGTTTCATCCCGTAAGATGTCTGTTTACCTAAACCACCAAATAGGCCTACATCCTCCATCCATCTGCATTTTACTGGACGGAAAACCATAAGCACGCCGCCACACAATTAAACCTGCTTTAAGTTCCTCTCCAGATTAATGTCCGTATCAAAATTCATAAAGAATAGTGAGAAGATGTGAGGCCTGAGCTGGAAGATTCACAGGGATTTTGTATGAAGCCCATTTAATCAGGATAACGCTGTTATTAATATTCATCAAGTCAGCTGGAATACCAATGACAAGACTGTGGAATCTGGAAACTTTTACTGCAGTAAATGTATTAAATGCAGCTTAAAAAATTGATGGAATTTTGTTTATATTAGGGGGTGGGTGGGGGGATGCAAAACCCGGTATTGGTCGACTGAGATTGGGTTTAGATATTTCCTTTTGAAGAATTCCATCTTTGACAGACTTCAAAAGAATTTTCAATGAATGCGACGCATGACTGGTCACTTAAAAGGATTTAAAGACATTACACTGCAATAATTGTACATTAATAATAAGTAGCCCACAGAGGCAATTAGCTCAAAGTCTACAATGAAAGAATATGAAGATCACAGAAAGACAGTAAAGGACAAAGAAAAGTTTGAAATGAGGGATAAAGCAGGTTTCATAGTTCAATTGTCATTGATTTTAGTTGAGATCATTTTATTAGGCTACTGATTTTTTTTAAACAGCCCTCACAATTGTTTCCATTGTTGCATCATCTGTTTCTCTTGAAATAATAGTTTATGATTTCTAGGGTTCTCTTGAAATGCATCCAATTAGGTTCTGTTAACAATACCAGTCTCTTGTAGCATGATTGATCAGCATGCATACTATTTATGAAAGCCAGACAGTGCCCAACTTTCCTTGTGGGAAGTAATGATCTTGACAAAGAATGACAAAAATATAACGGCCAATCACCATGAATGGATTTACTGTGGTGGTTATAGGGTGATTGGATTGATTGGTTCACATGTATTCATTGATAAGCAAGTCTGTATTTCCCTCAAATTGCAACTTGAAGATTTGAAAGAGCAACTCCCTGACTTTCATGTCGTGGTGCCAAACTTCAATGAAAGGAGATAAATAAAGCATATTTTTTGGGGGGATGGATTATTGGATCATATTCATTTTATTAGGCCTAAGTCGTTGATGATTAACTGTGTGGAAACCCACGTCAATCAATGTGTAAAATGTTTATTTTGTCGTCATGTGCCCTTTCTTGTTCCAATCCCATCTCAGTTCCTTCCTCCCTCTAAATAAAAATGATCAGAACATCAAAAGGTCAGGTTTATATGCTGTGTTTTTCTGCTTTTCCTTTATCAAAGCTACTTTCTCATGTTCACGTTAAAGGATTACCAATCTGGTGAGCCATATCTACCACTGCTACCATACCTACCAGCTCAAAAGTCCCTCTCTTTCGATCAAATCCTCCCCCAAAACACTAGCTTTTGCCCAGAGTCTATCACTGGGATTAATGGAGCCCCGTGGTTTCTCCCACAAAAAGCCAGTTGTCCGTTCACGCCTCACTGTGTCAGAGCTGAATAGCCTGTGAGCAGTGTGTGAGCAGTGTGTGCTGGCTTACAACTCAGGGATAACGTTCCACTGGCATCTGCCCTAGAGGGCACCCACCCGCCAAGCACCCAACCTCCCAAGCGCTTTCTTCTCCTCCTTCTCACTCGCTCAATCTCTATTTCTCCCTCTTCTCCTGGGCCTGTCTCTAGGTCTCCTTCACCCAAACTCTTGGTTGTATGTGGATCCACAAACTTCCTCCTAACCCAAAGCTTTTTTGTAACAGCTGAAATGTTACATACAATTGTTTATTTCTGTCCTTCAAAAAACATAGCCCTCTTCTAGAAACATTGTTTGTGCCATCTGTATACCCAAAAGCGAAAGAGAGAGACACTTCTGCTTTCAATAGCCCTTTCTGGAGATTCTTAATTGATTGTATCTCGATTAGGCTAATTGTTAGTAAGACATAACCTTATCTATATGGCTCAAACAATAGAAACCACAGTGTGCCTCTGAAGTTACCCCACCTTCAGAATGCTAAACCAGCTCCCACACTGCATCTGGTAGTGTTCTGTTCAAGTCGCTTGCTGCAGTCAGTGTGTATTCTAATAGTCTTTTGTCTTAGCCCCTTCACCACTAGATGGTAGCCCTCTCCTACAGTACATACACACACACACACACACATACACACACACACACACACACATACACACACACACACACACACACACACACACATACACACACACACACACACATACACATACACACACTGCCTTAGAGCAACAGGCTCTTTTCTGCTCCCTCCGCCTGACAGTGAATGTCAATGTTTCCCTTAATTGCTTCCAGTCAGTGTATTTGTTGCTTGCTTATGAATTAACTTGCATTTATGGGAACCAATTTAGCAGCCATCATTTAATTACACCTTAGTAGAGGCTGAACTTTAATTGGTTGGGCTTCCTAACGAGTAAGGAGGATCTGATATGGGGCTTCAGCAGTATTAAACGCCTGTTTACTTTCCTCAGCTAAAAGCATTAAATTATATCTGCGTGACAGGATTATGATTTGTTAATTGCCGGTATTCATTAGGCCCTGATCAACTGTTAGGTAGAGTAATGGTACACGGTGGAGTGATCAGGGGATAGGTGAGATGACATATGACTTAAATAAAGCACCATTTCCCTCTGCAAATTAAGCTTCCGGTCTTGTTTTGCTATACTCAGGGAGGTTATTAAAGATCCTCTTTCTGCCTCTGAGGTTCCCATGAGATCATATTGACAGGCTATAATTAATACTAACCTTTCCTCTAGGCTAACGTACTGGAAAGTGCCTTTTCTCACTGCTTCTACCTAAATGCATTTTTCCTTTGAAATGGGTAAATTAATGAAAAATTAATCATATATTTTTCTATATTATTTTCAGCTAATCCTAAAGTCAATGAGGACTGAGGAGTACTGCACCAAAGCTCAGAGACCACGCTGCTGCCACAAGTTGGGTAAAGATGCCTTTGAATTATTGTCATCCGCTCATACGTGCTTACATTGTATGGCTTTTCACCCCCATGTGACAATTAAAAATTAGTTGTAATATAATGGGACGTTTATCACTGTAATAATGACTTATTCTTTGAGTTGTGCATTGTAAATCCTAAGCGAATGTTATTTACAATGGTTAAAAGTTGAATGCAAAAACGAAATTGGCTACGAATACAATTACATGGATTGTGTACACTGTACACTATGTCAATGTGTATTTTTTTAATCGCAACAAAGGGCATTTTATTTAACATAGTTCTTTCATCCCTCATTCAGACTCAAATCTGTTTTTAATTGGCTAGAAATAGACCTACCATGTCCTATCAAATTACGCTATGAGCCTTTTTCCAGTTAAAAGATGGTTGAAAAGTTAACAGTTGCTTGGTTTAGCACTGGAGAGGTCATGCTGCTGTGACAGGCTGCCCTGACCCACTACTCACCTGTCAAATCCCTGGCTGTGTCAAATGCTTACTTACCCGCCCTTAACCAAAAATGCAGTTCAAGAAATGAGTTAAGAAAATATTTACTAAATTGCCTAAAGTATTTTTTTTTTTTTAAAGGTAACACAAGAAAATTACATAGCATAATTACATAACAATAACGGCATCTCTGTATACCCGTCGCAAGACCCACTGGTTGATGCTTATTTATAAAACCCTTTTAGGCCTCACTCCTCCTATCTGAGATACCTACTGCAGCCCTCATCCTCCACATACAACACCCGTTCTGCCAGTCACATTCTGTTCAAGGTTCCCAAAGCACACACATCCCACATCTTTTCAGTTCGCTGCAGCTAGCGACTGGAACGAGATGCAAAACACACTCAAACTGGACCGTTTTATCTCCATCTCTTCATTCAAAGACTCGATCATGGACACTCTTACTGACAGTTGTGGCTGCTTTGTGTGATGTATTGTTGTCTCTACCATCTTGCCCTCTGTGCTGTTGTCCAATAATGTTTGTACCATGTTGTGCTTCTGCCATGTTGTGTTGATACCATGTTGTTGTCATATTGTGTTGCTACCATGCTATGTTGATGTCTTAGGTCTCACTTCATGTAGTGTTGTGGTGTGTGTTTTGTCATATATATAATATTATTATTTCTTTATATATATATATATATATACATCCCACCACACGTCCCCGCAGGAGGCCTTTTGCCTTTTGATAGGCCGTCATTGTAAATAAGAATTTGTTCTTAACTGACTTGTCTAGTTAAATAGATAATAAATACATAAAAAAAAATAAAAAGGCTATATACAGGGTGTACCGGCACCGAGTCAATGTGTGGGGGTACAGGTTAGTCAAGGTAATTTGTAAAGTGACTATGCATAGATAATAAACAGCGAGTAGCAACAGTGTAAAATCAAAGGGGGTGGTCAATGCTAATAGTCCCGGTGGCCATTTGATTCATTGTTCAGCAGTCTTATGGCTTGGGGATAGAAGCTGTTAAGGAGCTTGGTCCTAGACGTGGCGCTCCGATACCGCTTGCCATGCTGTAGCAAAGAGAACAGTCTATGACTTGGGTGACTGGAGTCTTTGACATTTTTTGGGCCTTCCTCTGACACCGCCTAATATAGGTCCTGGATATCAGGAAGCTTGGCCCCTAATATAAAAAGGTGCTTTTATCTCATATCACTACCCTCTGTAGCGAGCAGTTGCCATACCAGGCGGTGATGCAACCGGTCAGGATGCTCTCGATGGTGCAGCTGTAGAACCTTTTGAGGATCTGAGGACTCATGCCATCTTTTCAGTCTTTTGAGGAAGAAAAGGTGTTGTCATCGCCTCTTCACAACTGTCTTGCTGTGTTTGGACCATGATAGTTTGTTGGTGATGTGGACACCAAGGAACTTGAAACTCTCGACCTGCTCCACTTCAGCCCCGTCAATGTTAATGGGGGCCTGTTCGGCCCTCCTTTTCCTATAGTCCACAATCAGTTCCTTTGTCTTGCACACATTGAGGGAGAGGTTGTTGTCCTGGCACCACAGTGCCAGGTCTCTGACCTCCTCCCTATAGACTGTCTTGTCGGTGATCAGACCTACCACTGTTGTGTCGTCAGCAAACTTAATGAAGTTGTTGGAGTCTTGCTTGGCCACGCAGTCGTGGGTGAACAGGGAGTACAGGAGGGGACTAAACACGCATCCCTGAGGATCAGCGTGGCAGATGTGTTGTTACCTACCCTTACCACCTGGGGGGGTGGCCCGTTAGGAAGTTCAGGATCCAGTTGCAGAGGGAGGTGTTTAGTTCCAGAGTCCTTAGCTTAGTGATGAGCTTTGAGGGCACTATGGTGTTGAACGCTGATCTGTAGTCAATGAACAGCATTCTCACATAGGTGTTCTTTTTGTCCAGGTGGGAAAGGGCAGTGTGGAGTGCGATTGAGCATCTGAGCTCAGGCCACACTCAACTATAGACTCACTACCAAACCCATCCATGCACTGTAATATAAATGGATTTTATCAGTAGATTCTAAATCATGTTGAATTCATTTGAGTTAATGTTGAATTTATGTGAAATATTTCATGGAATTTTCAGTTGTCCAAATTGTCAATAAGTTCCTTTCGTTTTTATGTTACTTTATTTCAGTACTGACTCGGCAGCCATTTTGGGAACAACATCAAATAATTTTGTACCAGAGGTGCCAGACAAAGACTAGCCATAAGGTATCTGATGTCTTGAATTTGATTATTCATCTTCCAGTCTTCCTGTCTGTCAAGACATACGATAATAGATATACATTTTTTGAATGGATATCTTTCTTCAGTGCTCGAGTACTGGGCTGGCTGTACGTACATTGTTGTAATAGCACATGATAGGCCTTTCTTGTCCACTGGCACTTCAATATTTGGCAGCCTGTGTAAATGACTGCAGAAATCCAAGTGGCCGGGTCACTCTGCCTGTTTACACGCTTGCTTTAGTGTAAATGCTGTTCCATGCGATACATAAACATTTATCTACGTGTGTAAATCACCTCCAGCCATGGTGTCACTCTGCCATCTAATAACCGATACCTAGACCGTACGCAATCATATGGCACTGCCACTATTTAGATAAACTGGTTGGAATGACAATGACAGATAAGCAGAGTATTTACTCACCCTTCACCAAACACTGATATATAAATGTATTCAGCTCCTCTGCTCAAATATACATTTGGGTTGTAGCTAAAACACTTCAAACCCTGCCAGCCAAACGGCTACTAATGACGGTTATTAGCAGATTACATTTGACGGCGAGCAGAGTTGTGTTCTGCTGTGATATCAGCAGCGAGCTGGGAGGAACTCCAAAAGGATAGCTTTTTGCAAGCAAGAGCCCCGCCCCTCCTCATCATATGTCTTCTTGACTTTTCCACTATATACCAGATAAAACACATCTACTCCTTGCCGTCCAGTCTTTTCGAGTTGATATTGCTCTGGCTTGAAAGGAGAATCTTCCTCAGGTTTTCCCATAGGAAATGGACCAGGGCCATCCACTGATTAAAAAACACCGTCCCTCATGATTTCTTTAAGTGGAACAATATTGTCATGGACGGTGTTGAGGATGCACTTTGATGTTTTATTTCTATTCACACTCCACTAATGTTTGTCCGTTTTCTTTTCTTACCACATGTAATTTAATCAGTGAATGAAATTCTACCTTAAACAGACGGTTATACTTGGTATGGGCAGTTATCTTTGTGTGTGGGGGGGTGGGGGGAATTCAAGAAGCAACCCAGGTTTAGGACCAATGTATCCCGAAAAGTCCCATATTTGCAGTGCGACAAAGGGGTTATATAACCTCATTTGGTGTTATTATTCATGGTTGAATGTACTGTTTGCATTGGTGAGTCTTAAAGAGAATACTCATAATTGTCTGCAACAATCCAGGGAGAAGGACCCTAGCAACAGAGCTACAACGAGGAGGCAGACCTCCCTGTTCCTGACTTCAAAACCTGACCTTTCACAAAATAATTGTCACTGCTAAGCTGTAGCTTCTTTTGGACATAGTGGTAGACTGGCGGGGCAATGCTGCGGCCCAGGATCCTTCATCACAACGCATGCTTTTAAAAAACAAAAACATTTGATGCAACATTTGATGCTCTTTAAACCAGTTTATTTTGAATTCGACGCCATTTGAATTGCATTGATGCTAAAGCAATCAATCTGTTTTATTCTTTAATGTATATTTCATAATAGTAAAGAGAGGTAATTTGTCATGCAACACTTGTAGCTTATAAGGCAATCATACTTTAAAGAGGTTTCTTTGACGTTATGTAAAGCTGACAGAATCACAAATTGACCTCTTGTAATATGACTTTTAAATCAAATAATTTTAGCTTATTTTCCATCAGACTTGGGAATTAGAATTTGACTTGAAAGCATTGATTGTTACTGTACCATGCTGGTTACTGAACAGTTACTTGTGATCACTAGCCTAAAGATCCTAGCAGACTGGCCCTAGTATTTGTCTGATGCATACACTGTATGTTACTCTCTCTCTCTTTGTTCTTTCTCTCTCTCTTCCCTCTCTCCCCCTGCCTCTGTTTTCTTTCTCTGTTCTCTCTCTCATCTCTCCCTCTCTCTCTGGCTCAGCTCTCAACGGAAACATTGACAGAGCACCATGTAGTTCTCTGCCAGCACCAGTCACTCAGCTTCTCTGCATTCCCTTGTGGAAGATAGCCAGCCCGTTTCCTCAAGAAGCCCCCTCACCCCTCCCCAAAAGAACAGAAAATAGCTATTCCACCAGCTCATAATTCACTGGGACTTTAAGTGGAACAATATTGTCATGGACGGTGTTGAGGATGCGCTTTGATGTTTTATTTCTATTCAAACGCCGCTAATGTTTGTCCGTTTTTCTTTTCTTACCACATGTAATTTAAACATTTTATCGTAATTTGAAGTGGACTGTCACGCCCTGACCATAGAGAGCCCTCGGGGTTCTCTATGGTGCTTTAGGTCAGGGCGTGACTTGGGGGTGTTCTAGTCGTTATATTTCTATGTTGGTGTTTTAGTATGGTTCCCAATTAGAGGCAGCTGATTATCGTTGTCTCTAATTGGGGATCATACTTAAGTTGTTCTTTGTTCCCACCTGTTTTGTGGGATATTGTTTGTGTTAGTGTTTTAAGCACTACGGCTTTCACGTTCGTGTTATGTTGTTTTTGTAGTTTCACTGTGTAATAAAGTATGTGGAACTCAACTCACGCTGCGCCTTGGTCCGTTCCTATCGACGATCGTGACAGAATATCCCACCAAACAAGGACCAAGCAGCGTGCTATGGAGGCAAAATTGAGTTGGACATGGGAGGAGATCTTGGGAGGATGCGAGACCCTTCCTTGGAGGGAGTCGCCAAGGAATCTGGAAGGACAGCGGGGTCCGCGGCCACAGAAACCCCAAGATTTTTGGGTGGGGGCACAAGGGGCGGTCGGTTGCGCAGAGGAGAGAGCCAGAGACCGTCTGGGAGTCGATAGAGGAGTTTAATGAGGGATGCCGGAGAGAGTTGTTAGCAAGGAGTATGCTGCAGCGCATGCGTTTGGAAGAGCATGTCATCAGTCCGGTGCCACCTGTGCCGGCTCCACGCACCAGGCTTCCAGTGCGCCTCCCCAGCCCGGAGCGTCTTGTGCCGGCTCCGTCTTGTGCCTTCCTCTGCGCCGATGCCCAGTCCGGGCACAGCGTCCAGTCCTGCTCCATGGCCGGAGCCTTCCTCTGCTCCGGTGCCCAGTCCGGGCACGGCATTCAGCCCGGCTCAATGGCCGTAGTTTTCCTCTGCTCCGGTGCCCAGTCCGGGAAAGGCATTCAGCCCGGCTCCATGGCCGGATCCGTGGTCTGGGCGTGTGCTAAGACCCGCACCGGAGCTGCCACCGACGCTAGTCACCCCACCCTAACCCTCCCCATCTGGTTTTCAGGTTTTGCGGCCGGAGTCCGCGCCTTTCGGGGGGGGGGGGGGGGGGGGTACTATCACGCCCTGACCATAGAGAGCACTCTGGGTTCTCTATGGTGCTTTAGGTCAGGGCGTGACTTGGGGGTGTTCTAGTCGTTATATTTCTATGTTGGTGTTTTAGTATGGTTCCCAATTAGAGGCAGCTGATTATCGTTGTCTCTAATTGGGGATCATACTTAAGTTGTCCATTGTTCCCACCTGCGTTGTGGGATATTGTTTTTAGTTAGTGTATAAGTGTGCTCTATACTGGACGTTCGTTTATTCTTTGTTGGTTTTTTGAAGTTTCACTTTGTACTAAAGTATGTGGAACTCTACGCACGCTGCGCCTTGGTCCGCTCCTTTCGACGAACGTGACATGGACAATGTGTTACCATTTTCCCACAACTTGCGAAAGCTATTGAACCAGAAGTGGCCCAACATTACTTGTATTTTCAGCATTTGTACCCTATTAGCTTCATGGTTCTGTCATCTCGTTAACTTTAGTCCTACAGTATTTAAAACCCATAGTGGAACAGAGTCGGACATCCACATCACCATCACCTCAGACTCACCACAGGAGATCTCCTTCACCCCAGGCCCACCACAGGAGATCTCCTTCACCCCAGGCCCACCACAGGAGATCTCCTTCACCCCAGGCCCACCACAGGAGATCTCCTTCACCCCAGGCCCACCACAGGAGATCTCCTTCACCCCAGGCCCACCACAGGAGATCTCCTTCACCCCAGGCCCACCACAGGAGATCTGCTTCACCCCAGGCCCACCACAGGAGATCTCCTTCACCCCAGGCCCACCACAGGAGATCTGCTTCACCCCAGGCCCACCACAGGAGATCTGCTTCACCCCAGGACCTCCACAGGAGATCTAATGTGGCCTCTTTGTGTGTGTGTGTGTGTTATATTTCTACAACATAAAGATGTACCACTGTATCTTTGTCCTCTTGTCAAGATCTTCAGTTATGGTCACATGATATGGCATCAGATCTGACAGTCTTATGATTGATAGATAGATAGATAGATAGATAGATAGATAGATAGATAGATAGATAGATAGATAGATAGATAGATAGATAAAGGGTATAATACATTATGAGGCATTGCTGCATTCTCAGCTTTAATAAGAACAGAATCATACTCCTGGCTACAAGAGGGAAGTAATTTACATGGCAATACACTTCCGTAATAACTTAATATTACCTTAAAGGTCAACTGCATGATTTGCCTAATATAACAAAGTAAATAAAGACACTTTAATATGCCTGAAAGAGGGGAAGTTGCATCCCCTGTGTATTTCATAATTGAGTGTCTGTTTCGTAGGAGACGAGGCTAAAACTCATTTGTGTTGCTGTTCACTCTCAAGTTTTAATACTGTCGTTTCTCTCTAATCACATGTTCTATCTCATTATGCAGTATGCAAGAGGACCACGGAAACACTAAAGTTAACAGCAGTTCCTTTGACTCCAAAAAGCAAAGCCTCGTCCTGGACAGAGAGAAGAATATTACCTTCCTGCTGAAGGAGCTGGATTCACTCAGAGATCTCTAATAAGAAGGTAAGCAGAAATGTACAAGGATTCTTGCCCAGCTAGGTACAGGTCCTAGCTAAATGCAAAACATTTTGCATAGTTTTTTCCCAGTTTTTACTTTGGGAAACAAATATCCTTTGTCTGATGTTCTGTATTTCCTCAGTATAAAGTACACATTGATTTCACACAAGGAAATATCTTGGAGTATGAAAACCCTCAATTTCAAGACTATTTAGCTCTTAGGAAAGCTAAATTAATTGGAAAAATGCTGCTTTCATAGCCCAGTTAGTTCTGACATCACATTAGCCTTGTATGTTCTCCTGGTTCCTGTATTAGGTAGGTACTCCCGCTCTCCTCTTCCTCCTCTTTAAATATATTATTGTGTTGTCTGTCACAGCTTCCAACTACTGAGTGTCCACTCCTCTTGTCTGTCCACAAGCTTTTTCACAACACCACCACTGTTTCCATGTCCAAGGCACAGGCCTATGACTAGCTGGTTATTGCTGTCCTTTCCTGTGTTTGGTCTGGAGCGTGCTGAGTGTCCCTCTGTGCACAGTCTCCTCTGCAGCTGAGCGGCTGTTAGAGAGGCTGTAGCCACAGAGAGGCCCTCTGAAACGGCTATAATTGATGCCTCTGGTTTGCAAGTAGCTGTGACTTCTGACAGAAAGTCAGGAACATTTCCCAAGGGTCTGTTTTTGCTGGCAGAGCCGTGAGAGCCGACTCTGAGGACTGTGAGGCATGTTTTCAAAGTGTGGGGGGCGGGGGAAACAACAACTCAGATTTAAATATTTTTCTCCATCACTATCACTAAACCTTGTAAAATATCACTCCCACAAGATTTATAGGAGTTCAATAGCATCTGGCATCTGAAATATTGGCATCTAAAATAATGTCATGTAGAGGCTCCATTGTATAATTTGTTACGAAATGCCTGAGAGATCATATAATCTATATACTATTTATATTTATCACCGCCCAGGAAACTGCCCGGGAAACCACAACAGTTATTTAGTATGTCGTCAAGAATACAGGATGGAGTCAGGTGTCTATCGGGTGTTTTGCATGAGGTTTCTGCTACTGTCTGTGCGTGAGGATAGTTAGTGAATATGTCTGGACACGTACTGACAGGCACGTCTCAGCATTGGTTGGGGTTAATTCCATTTTCAATTCATTAAACCAATTAATGAATGCAAAAAATTGTAGGTGACAAAATATTTTTAAATTCATGAATGTGAATTTAAAATTATACTTAGCATAGAAATGACCCTGGCCAACTTTGGTGTATGGCTTCTCCGGGAGCTCCAGGACAAGTTGGTCATGAGGGAGAAGGAGCGGGAGAACAGGTTGGTGAACGCTGAACTGCTGGAGACTGAACTGGAGGCCCGGCCTTTGAGAAGGCCGGAGGTACGGTATGGAGGGGGGAGAGGCTAGGAGAGGGACAAACCCCAGGCCTGAGAGAAGGCTGGAGGTACGTTATGGAGGGGGGACAAACCCCAGGCCTGAGAGAAGGCTGGAGGTACGTTATGGAGGGGGGACAAACCCCAGGCCTGAGAGAAGGCTGGAGGTAGGAGTGGTCAGGGTGAAGAGGCTAGGGGAGAGGAATGACAAATGATGGGTCATTCAGTACAGACAATACAGTACAGACAGTGAGGATGAAAGCGTCTCAAAGAAAGCCTATTATCTGATCATTGATTGTCATTTTAACCCTGATGAACTTGTTATTAAAAAACGAAGATATTGACTGTGGCAAGCAATTATCAATTTGTTTTACATGCAACTTGAGTATCAAAACGAATTAGATTACATTGTAACGAACAAATCCTATTTGTTAATGTGATTTAACCGTTCCCAGCCTTCACAGAACAAATATTTGAATTTTGCTCAGCAAATAACTTTTTTTGACAATTGTTTTTTGGGGGGGTGAGAGTCCTCTCTTCAACCCACCTAATAATTAAAGAAAATATCAGACGTATATCGAGCGACAAGTCCAGCAGCCCCAATTGCATTTAATAAAATGTACTTGTGTGTTGTGTAGCCTATTTGCCATCCTCATTTCAATATGATTTGCATGGCTCAGGGAAGGGGATGTTTAATGAGCAAATTCCAGCTAAAATGCTATATTGATTTTCTTACTGAACTTTGTAATGGCTTATGGCGAGGCTCACTGTTTATCATTAAGCCATCTCAGTGAGAGAAGAGAGGAATTAGCTGTTGATGGATCTCTGGGCTCCTTCGTAGTGGGATTAACAAAGGGATCTGAAGACAGTGGTAACCCCACAATCTGCTGGTTTTCAGTCAGACGGCATACAGCGCAGGAATGTAGGATCCTGGGTCAGGTGTAAAATGAAAGAAAATCTGTCCCTGCCAGTCTACAGAGTCTGTGTCAATAAGAAAAGTTGTATCTTCAACAGTGGGACAGACAGAATTACACAGTCATCATAAAAGCACTCATGGATGGCCAATTTTTATTTTTTAATTCGGTATGATGTAGGGCTGACCCAATTTAGTCAACTGGTCGATGTTTGGTCGATAGGCTGTTGGTCGATCGATAATTCTTTAGGCGAGCAGCTGCAATTAAAAAAAAAAAATGTATGGCACGTCTTGATTAACGCTTGTCTCAGTGGAGTAATCCATTGCAGAGGCCACGAGGGTGGCACACCAGTATTACCAGTAGTACATTTACCTTAATTCCCATCATTTCTAATCTACAATGTTTGTTTGGTTACCGTAATTTCTGTTAATGCATTCAGTATATTTTTATTTCAGTCTTTTACAGTTCTCATTGTCGGAGTGGACACTTTGCTTGCAGAGAGCACAACCTAGGCTACACGTCTGACAAACAAGTTTTGGATTTAATTAAATGAACAAGTTGTCAATTTAGTTATTGTCTTTTGTTTGGAGCGCTCCTATCAATGTTGAGTAAGGACCTGATGACGCATAGAAGTAGGCCTACGGGCCTCCCGGGTGGCGCAGTGGTCTAGGGCACTGCATCACAGCGCTAGCTGCGCCACCAGAGTCTCTGGGTTCGTGCCCAGGCTCTGTCGCAGCCGGCCGCGACCGGGAGGTCCGTGGGGTGACGCACAATTGACCTAGTGTCGTCCGGGTTAGGGAGGGTTTGGCCGGTAGGGATATCCTTGTCTCATCTTGCTCCAGCGACTCCTGTGGCGGGCCGGGCACAGTGCGCGCTAACCGAGGGGGCCAGGTGCACGGTGTTTCCTCCACCACATTGGTGCGGCTGGCTTCCGGGTTGGATGCGCGTTGTGTTAAGAAGCAGTGGGTTGTGCTTCGGAGGACGCATGGCTTTCGACCTTCGTCTCTCCCGAGCCCGTACGGGAGTTGTAGCGATGAGACAAGATAGTAATTACTAGCGATTGGATACCACGAAAATTGGGGAGAAAAGGGGGTAAAAATGTAAAAAATACCTGGCTACCTGGCCTGCGCGCAAATGTAGGCCTGTAAATGTGTCCATTTGGGGATCTGATAGTATTTCTGATTGTCTTAACTCACTACCACTAATGAGCAATGGAGCTTCTCAAAGTAATTTTTCTTCACCTCAAACAGCAAGTTAACAAAGTCTGTTTTTACATCCATTGAGAATTACAAAAGTTTCTCAATGTAGCCTATTTGATAAATCTTTCCAGCTCTCTCGATTTCTACCTGCAGGCTGCAATGTTTGTATTTGTTGGCTTTATGTAGGCTATTTTTACATAGTTGGCAATGGAAATATAAATTACTTTTACATTTGTACAATTTAGATTTAGATGTAATTTTTATTAATCACATGTCAATGATTTTGAGATACAAAGACTTTATTATAAAAGAAATTAAACGAAAAATTGCGACCAGTCGACTCTTGGTCGAGCAATATTTTTTGGGGGTCGGGGACAGCCCTAGTATGATGTAATCAAAACTCATACTCATTTTGGCAACACATTAGACAAATCATTTCTCAGCTCACTCTCAATAAAACCTGTCCAGTTTTCAAACATTACAAGAACACAATGTGTTTTGGCTTGAAAAGGTTTGTTCACCCTTGTATTGAGTTAGGGTTAAGGACCGGCCAATCTCTTAACCATTCTAAGATGATAAGTACTTGGTAATGTGACAAAATGTAAACTGTTTCTTTATTGCTTGGGGCACCTATATGTCTAGCATGTGTGGAGACCACCACTTCACTTCCCCACTAAATGAGTTTGACTGGAGTTAATACCAGTGCCGATGTGTATCAGTGGCAATAACCTCCTTCCACAGGGAGCTTAGCATTGTTATTGAGCAGAAACTAATAACAATGTTTCCTCTTTCTATCTCTCTCTTTCTCTCCCCCTCCCTCTCTCTCTCTTTCTCTCTCTCTATCTCTATTTCTTTCTTACAATTTTTTTCTGTCTTTCTATTACTATTTCTCTCTCACTTTCTCTTCCCCCCACCATCTCCTCTCTCTCTCTCTCTTCATCCCTCAGCCCTAGTGGAGGAGATCTACCAGTCTCAGAGGGATAGGGACCAGGCGGCGATGGCCTGGCTGTGTCTGTCAAATGAAGAGCGGGACGAGGCCCTGCACCGGGCCAAGCGGATGCAGTAGGCGGCAGCTGAGTAGTACGTACTAAATCACCCCAACACACCACAACATAGCATACCCCAACAGACCACAGAACAGAGTTGGGGTCGATTCCGTGTCAATTCAGGAATTAAACATAAATTACATTTTCACGTTTCTTCTTTCCTCAGCCCTGGCACAGAAACCCATTCTGCTTAACTAACTCGCCATTCTCTCTCCCTCTTCTCTGACTGCATTTCAATTCAGTCAATTTAGAATGTAATTTACATTTCAATTCCAAATTGCAATTGCTTTTCAATAAGGAAAATTGGCATTGATTTCCTGAAATTAATGAATTAAAACGGCATGGTTGACCACAACCCTGCCACACAGAGCCACTCTGATTAGCTAACAGACCTCTCTCCCTCTGCTCTCACAGTCACTCACAACATCAGCAGTATGTAGAAAAGTTGGGAAATAGATTGTAGAAGTGAGTAGCATTCAATAAGCATTTTCAATGAGATGCTTGTGAAAAGCATTCCATTCTCTCTCTCTCTGCTAAACTGTTATTTCCTCACTCTTTCCCCTTTTTCTTCTTCTTCCCTTTCTATGGAAATGGTGATGGAGAATTTTCTGACATCTATAATGGTCCAGTTTGTTTACTTGCCATTGCTTAGGCAACTCCACTTTGTTCTTCAGGCTGGTCGACAAGGTGAATGAATGGAATGGAATGGGGGTGGTTGTAAAACCGGCAGGGGGGGATGACAAAAAATCCAATATCCAATGGTTTGGAAATATAATGGAGAGTTGTCAGTCAAGAGAGTTGTCAGTCAAGAGTTGCACTGTATAGGAAATCAATCAAGTCCTTCAGACCAGCAGATATTTACCTGCCTGTCTGAAGAGGGCTAATTAATGTGATTTTTGTTTTGTTTAGGTGGTTGTTGGATGGGGGTTGGTTGGGTGGTGGGGTCAGTTCTTAACTACCAGAACCTTTCAAATGAAAACTGCGTTGTCCACTAGGATGGAGGCAGGCAGGCAATATTTGCTGGTGAAGTTTAGAAGTAATTACATTTCTACTTAAGGGAATATCTAACTTTCTGTCGGAAGCAAATCTATATTTCAATAAGCCTTGGTATGTTGGTTGGTGTGAACTCCACACTCCACTTGAAAAATAAATTCTGTTGTTTTTTGTTTCCAATGCATTCTTTACTATAAAACGTTTGTCAAACAAATGTTTTTATCTTATTATATTTATTTGATATGACCTTTTATTCTAATTATTTAAATTGTTTAAATTGACTGGACTTATTGGTTGGCATGAAGAGCATTCAGTTAGCCTTGTTTTATGCCAAATAGCCTGGCAATCTAATTAGAAAAACATCCCCTTTCATCTCTTCATGCTTTTCAAGGCGCCGCCCAGCTTTCCTCTTAGTAAGGAAAGGGTAATTGATAGCCAAGCACAATCCCATTATCTGAGCTGGAATATGGAAAGGCATGTTCTGAACCTTTATTTTCCCAGGCAGGCAGGTCAGTGGCAGGCCCACTATGATTGAGTATGTACCTTTATAATGGGAGGTGATCCGTGTAATGCCTTTGTCAATGAGCTGAGGAGTTGTTGTGTTTTCCCTGAGAGGAGAAGACTGACTGACTGGCTGGCTGCTGGGGAAATCACAAGATGTGCATACCAAATGCCACCCTAACCCTATATTAGTAAAAGTAGTACACTATATAGGGAATAGGATTACTTTTGGGACCCATCTATTGGCACTTTAAGGAGAATGACAGGGGTTGAGAGAGTGCCAAAATGTGTTATTTTAGTACCTAACTGAAGATTCCACTTCACCTAGATTTAACAAGCGATATCAGTTCATTGTGGGAGGGAGAGGGAGAGCGAGAGAGACTGGCTTGATATCCATGAATCTCGTCACACACTGCTGTAATTACAGTAGTCTTTTCTCTGTAAAGGTGCTCAATCCTGCTACACACCTACAGATGATTCAACCCCTCACCTCAGCACATATGGACAATTGATCCCAGTAGTTATATATAGCAGTAAACATTAATAACTTAACAGTCCTCCTCCCTCCGTGGCAAATATACTGGGTATTATCGGGGGAATAATGGCTGGGGTCTGGTGGCACTTTTAATATGTCGAGGGTGTCTTCTGTTCTTGATCATCGACTCTGAAAACCCCCAGAACAGAACGCAATTATTGGATGTGAGGAAGATTTGGGAAGTGATCTCATTTTGCCGTTCTAAGGAAAGGAAACTGATGGAGCTAACCGGCATGTCTTTTTTCTCTCTCTCAATTCCCTATTTCTCTCTCCTCCTCCTCTCTCTGTCTGTCTGTCCTCTCTCCATCTCTCTCTCTCTCTTTCCCCTCTTCTTAGGCGATATAATATTAACCCTGACGGAGGTGATATGGTAAGCCCCCCTAGGAGCTCATGTGGGCTCACATTTCTCTCACCAGAATTTCCTCAATTAAAAGGTATCAGGAAACAAAGGAACAAAGGACAGCTAAGCACATTTCAACACTATGATTATTTTAAGGAGGTTGATATTATCTCCTTAAAAAAACGATTAAAAGAAAGATATTGCTATTACTAATATTCAGATCTATCCTATACACATGTGCACCACTTATGTGAATGTGAGAACTGATATATTTGGTACACATCACCTGCAGCATCTGCATATTGCTTTGTTTTGTGTTTTTTTCATATTCATACAGTACCAGTGAAAAAGTTTGGACACACCTACTCATTCAAGGGATTTTCTTTATTTTTTACTATTTTCTACATTGTAGAATCATAGTGAAGACATCAAAACTATGAAATAACACATATGGAATCATGTAGTAACCAAAAAAGTGTTGAACAAATTTAGATTCTTCAAAGTAGCCACCCTTTGCCTTGATGACAGCTTTGCACACTCTTGGCATTCTCTCAACCAGCTTCATGAGGGTTTTTAGCTTTCATTCTCTGAATATTCTTAAACGTAATATTATATTTACTGTGGTAAATGAAATGGCTTCGAGAGCACGCATAGCTTTATAGCTGAATGGTCAAAGTATGTACAGTTGAAGTCTGAAGTTTACATACACTTAGGTTGGAGTCATTAAAACACGTTTTTTAACCACTCCACAAATGTCTTGTTAACAAACTATAGTTTTGGCAGTCGGTAAGGACATCTACTTTGTGCATGACGCAAGTAATTTTTCCAACAATTGTTTACAGACAGATTATTTCACTGATAATTCACTCTATCACAATTCCAGTGGGTCAGAAGTTTACATACACTAAGTTGACTGTGCATTTAAACAGCTTGGAAAATTCCAGAAAATGATGATGTCATGGCTTTAGAAGCTTCTGATAGGCTAATTGACATCATTTGAGTCAATTGGAGATGTACCTGTGGATGTATTTCAAGGCCTACCTTCAAACTCAGTGCCTCTTTGCTTGACATCATGGGAAAATCCAAAGAAATCAGCCAAGAAATAAATTGGTTCATCCTTGGGAGCAATTTCTAAATGCCTGAAGGTATCGCGTTCATCTGTACAAACAATAGTACGCAAGTATAAACACCATGGGATCACGCAGCCGTCATACCGCTCAGGAAGGAGATGCGTTCTTTCTCCTAGAGATGAACGTACTTTGGTGCGAAAAGTGCAAATCAATCCCAGAACAACAGCAAAGGACCTTGTGAAGATGCTGGAGGAAACCGGTACAAAAGTATCTATATCCACAGTAAAAATGAGTCCTATATCGACATAACCTGAAAGTCCGCTCAGCAAGGAAGAAGTCACTGCTCCAAAACCGGCATTAAAAAAGCCAGACTACGGTTTGAAACTGCACATGGGGAGAAAGATCGTGCTTTTTGGAGAAATGTCCTCTGGTCTGATGATTTTTTTATTTTTATTGTTCGGCCATAATAACCATTGTTATGTTTGGAGGAAAAATTGGGAGGCTTGCAAGCCGAAGAACACCATCCCAACCGTGATGCACGGGGGTGGCAGCATCATGTTTGGGGGGTGCTTTGCTGCAGGAGGGGCTGGTGCACTTCACAAAATAGATGGCATCATGAGGCAGGAAAATTATGTGGATATATTCAAGCAATATCTCAAGACATCAGTCAGGAAGTTAAAGCTTGGTCGCAAATGGGTCTTCCAAATGGACAATGACCCCAAGCATACTTCCAAAGTTGTGGCAAAATGGCTTAAGGGCAACAAAGTCAAGGTATTTGAGTGGCCATCACAAAGCCCTGACCTCAATCCTATAGAAAATGTGTGGGCAGAACTGAAAAAGTGTGTGCGAGCAAGGAGGCCTACAAACCTGACTCAGTTACATCAGCTCTGTCAGGAGGAATGGGCCAAAATTCACCCAACTTATTGTGGGAAGCTTGTGGAAGGCTACCCAAAACGTTTGACCCAAGTTATACAATTTAAAGGCAATGCTACCAAATACTAATTGAGTGTATGTAAACTTCTGACCCACTGGGAATGTGATGAAGGAAATAAAGCTGAAATAAATAATTATCTACTATTATTCTGACATTTCACATTCTTAAAACAAAGTGGTGATCCTAACTGACCTAAGACACTTTCACTTTTTAAATTTTTACTAGGATTAAATGTCAGGAATTGTGTAAAACTGAGTTTAAATGTATTTGTTTAAGGTGTAAGTAAACTTAAGGTGTATGTAAACTTCCGACTTCAGCTGTATGTATGAGATGAGTAATGTAAGATATGTAAGCATTATTTAGAGGCATTGTATAACGTGACTAGTGATCAAATCATTAAAGTGGCCAGTGAATCCGAGCAAGGGTTGCCTTCCAGAGAGACATCAGAGACTGCAACGTTCTTTGTTTCACGGAAACATGGCTCACTCGACACGCAATCAGTTGGTACAGTCACCTGGTTTCTTCACGCATAATGCCGACAGAAACAAGCATCTCTCTGGTAAGAAGAAGGGAGGGGGTGTATGCCTTATGATTAACGAGACATGGTGTGATCATAACAACATACAGGAACTCAAGTCCCTTTGTTCACCTGACTTAGAATTCCTCACAATCAAATGCCGACCGCATTATCTACCAAGAGAATTCTCTTCGATCATAATCACAGTCGTGTATAATCTCCCCCAAGCAGACACATCGACGGCCCTCAAAGAACTTCATTTGACTCTATGTAAACTGGAAACCACATATCCTGAGGCTGCATTTATTGTAGCTGGGGATTTTAACAAGGCTAATCTGAAAACAAGGCTCTGTAAATTTTATCAGCATATTGATTGCGCGACCCGGGCTGGCAAAACCCTGGATCATTGTTATTCTAACTTCCACAACGCAAAAAAGGCCCTCCCCCGCCCTCCTTTCGGAAAAGCTGACCACGACTCCATTTTCTGTGCCCAGCCTATAGACAGAAACTAAAACAGGAAGCACCCGTGCTCAGGTCTGTTCAACGCTGGTCCGACCAATCGGATTCCACACTTCAAGGTTGCTTCAATCACGTGGACTGGGATATGTTCCGCATAGCGTCGAGCAACAACATTGATGAATACACTGATTCGGTGAGCGAGGTTATTAGCAAGTGCATCGGTGATGTTGTACCTACAGCGTCTATTAAAACATTCCCCAACCAGAAACCGTGAATTGATGGCAGCATTCGCGCAAAACTGAAAGTGTGAACCACTGCTTTTAATCAGGGCAAGGTGACCGGAAACATGACCGAATACAAACAGTGTAGCTATTCCCTCCGCAAGGCAATCAAACAAGCTAAGCATCAGTATAGAAACAAAGTAGAGTCGCAATTCAATGCCTCCGACACGAGAGGTATGTGGCAGGGTCTACAGTCAATCACGGACTACAAAAGAAAAACCAGCCCCGTCGCGGACCACGATGTCTTGCTCCCAGTGCCAATACAATACAGTGCCACTGACACGGCCCGCTACCAAAACCTGCGGGCTCTCCTTCACTGCATCCAACGCGAGTCAAACATTTAAACGTGTTAACCCTCGCAGGGCTGCAGGCCCAGACGGCATTCCCAGCCGCCGCCTCAGATCATGCGCAGAACAGCTGGCTGGTGTGTTTACGGACATATTCAATCAATCCTTATCCCAGTCTGCTGTTCTCACATGCTTCAAGTGGGCCACCATTGTTCCTGTTCCCAAGAAAGCTAAGGTAACTGAGCTAAATGACTACTGCCCCGTAGCACTCACTTCCGTCATCATGAAGTGCTTTGAGAGACTAGTCAAGGACCATATCACCTCCACCCTACCTGACACCCTAGACCCACTCCAATTTGCTTACCGCCCCAATAGGTCCACAAACGACGCAATCGCAATCAAACTGCACACTGCCCTAACCCATCTGGACAAGAAGAATATCTATGTAAGAATGCTTTTCATCGACTACAGCTCAGCATTTAACACCATAGTTCCCTCCAAACTCGTCATTAAGCTCGAGACCCTGGGTCTCGACCCTGCACTGTGCAACTAGGTCCTGGACTTCCTGATGGGCCGCCCCCAGGTGGTGAGGGTAGGTAACAACATCTCCACCCCGCTGATCCTCAACACTGGGGCCCCACAAGGGTGCGTTCTCAGCCCTCTCCTGTACTCCCTGTTCACCCATGACTTGGTGGCCATGCACGCCTCCAACTCAATCATCAAGTTTGCGGACGACACTACAGTGGTAGGCTTGATTACCAACAACAACGAGACGGCCTACAGGGAGGAGGTGAGGGCCCTCTGAGTGTGGTGTCAGGAAAATAACCTCACTCAATGTCAACAAAACAAAGATGATCGTGAACTTCAGGAAACAGCAGAGGGAGCAGCCCCCTATCCACATCGACGGGACAGTTATGGAGAGGGTGGAAAGTTAAGTTCCTCGGCGTACACATCACGGACAAACTTAAATGGTCCACCCACACAGACAGCGTGGTGAAGAAGGCGCAGCAGTGCCAAAACCTGCGGGCTTTCACCTCCTCCCTGAAGTCCACGATCATCTCCTTTGTGAGGTACCTATACTGACCTCGCCTTCTGGATGGTAGCGGTGTGAACAGGCAGTGGCTCGGGTGATTGATGTCCTTGATGATCTTTTTGGCCTTCTTGTGACATCGGGTGGTGTAGGTGTCCTGGAGGGCAGGTAGTTTGCCCCCGGTGATGCGTTGTGCAGACCTCACTACCCTCTGGAGAGCCTTGCGTTTGAGGGCGGTGCAGTTGCCGCACCAGGCTGTGATACAGCCCGACAGGATGCTCTCGATTGTGCATCTGTAAAAGTTTGTCAGGGTTTTGGGTGACAAGCCAAGTTTCTTCATTCTCCTGAGGTTGAAGAGGCGCTTTTTTACGCCTTCTTCACCACACAATCTGTGTGGGTGGACCATTTCAGTTTGTCTGTGATGTGTACGCCAAGGAACTTATAACTTTCCACACAGAAGTGAGTGCTACGGGGCGGTAGTCATTTAGTTCAGGTATCTTTGCCTTCTTGGGTACATGAACAATGGTAGCAATCTTGAAGCATGTGGGGACAGCGGACTGGGCGGGCAATGATGGTGTTTAGTTTGTATGGAAGCGTGACGTCTGTCTCCGTGACGTGGCTGGTTTTCTTTTTGTAGTCCATGATTTCCTGTAGACCCTGCTACATGCGTCTTGTGTCTGAGGCATTGAATTGCGAGTCCACCTTGTCCCTGTACCGGCATTTCGCTTGTTTGATTTCCTTGCAGAGGGAATAACTACACTGTTTATATTGTCATATTCCCAGACCTCTTTCCATGGTTAAATGCGGTGGATCGTGTTTTGCGCGAATGCCGCCATCCATCCACGGTTTCTGGTTAGGGTAGGTTTTAATAGTCACAGTGGGTACAACATCTCCAATGCACTTCTTTATAAACGCACTCACCGAGTCAGGGTATACGTCGATGTTATTGTCTGAGGCTGACCGGAACACATTCCAGTCCAGGTGATCAAAACAATCTTGTAGCGTGGTCGGACCAGCGTTGAATGGTTCTTGTCACTGGTACATCCTGTTTGAGTTTCTGCCTATAAGACGGTAGGAGCAAGATGGCGTCGTGGTCGGATTTGCCGAAGGGGAGGGCTTTGTATGCATTGCGGATATTAGAGTAGCAGTGGTCAAGGGTATTGCACATGCGTGTAGTGCTATCAATATGCTGGTAGAATTTAGCCCTCTCAAATTTGCTTTGTTAAAATCCCCAGGTACAATAAATGCAGCCTCAGGATATATGGTTTCCAGTTTGCCCTTTGATCGAAAGTCTGTTTAGTCACACACAAACACACACCGTGAATTTGTCTGAAGCTATCTGTTTGATTTAGTAAACCAACAAACTACTTGATTTGCATTTGAGCTTATGGTAGCATAACCTCAAATATTTGATACATAAATCTTACGTAAATATGTTCAACAATTTAAAAATAAACAAGCAGTCGGACAAATATTGGCATCCAGATATTATACCTCTACATTAAAAAGGGGGCCCAGTATTTGCTTGGAAATCTGGGTTTTGATATAGACTTGAAGCTCTCATGTAGCGATTTGTTAGTGTCCGGTTTTACAACTGGGTTTGTTTGAGGAGAGTTATGCAGACAGGCCACCATCTTGTGCCGATGTGCAAAACAGATCCATGTATTAGAATATGTTCATAGGAGAGAGTGTCACAGCACCACAGTATTAGTGTTGACCAATGATCACTTTAGGGAAAGGTTAATAGTTGAAGTTCACTTATTCTATCTGTATTTTAGCGATTTAGTCACAACTCTTTTGCTAATTGTTTCAGATATAATGATGTTTGATTAATACTGACGGTAGCATTGCCCAATATATTCTTATTTAGCTTTCACATATGCCTTTCCTGGTCTGCATAAAGAAAATCTGCACATTTTCAGTGGTGTTTCTACCAAACGGACTTGCTGTGGATACAAATCAGAGCATGATGGTGTAGTGAGCACACATACTTTTTCACGTAAGTTTTCATGTACCAAATAAAAATCTCAAGTTCGATGTGTTTCCATCGCATTGTCAACTCTACCAATAGTTTTGTCACAAAAACTGTTGCATTAAATAGCAAATGTGCCTACTTTGGTCATGGTGTCACAACTTCCACCGAAGGTGGCTCCTCTTCCTGTTCGGGCGGCGCTCGGCGGTCGTCGTCACCGGTCTACTAGCTGCCACCGATCCCCTTTTCCTTTTCTGTTTGTCTTATTGGTTACACCTGTTTCTTGTTTGGGGTTTGTTTAAATCAAATCAAGTTTATTTTATATAGCCCTTCGTACATCAGCTAATATCTCGAAGTGCTGTACAGAAACCCAGCCTAAAACCCCAAACAGCAAGCAATGCAGGTGTAGAAGCACGGCGGCTAGGAAAAACTCCCTAGAAAGGCCAAAACCTAGGAAGAAACCTAGAGAGGAACCAGGCTATGAGGGGTGGCCAGTCCTCTTCTGGCTGTGCCGGGTGGAGATTATAACAGAACATGGCCAAGATGTTCAAATGTTCATAAATGACCAGCATGGTCAAATAATAATCAGGAGTAAATGTCAGTTGGCTTTTCATAGCCGATCATTAAGAGTATCTCTACCGCTCCTGCGGTCTCTAGAGAGTTGAAAACAGCAGGTCTGGGACAGGTAGCACGTCCGGTGGACAGGTCAGGGTTCCATAGCCGCAGGCAGAACAGTTGAAACTGGAACAGCAGCAAGGCCAGGTGGACTGGGGACAGCAAGGAGTCATCATGCCCGGTAGTCCTGACGCATGGTCCTAGAGCTCAGGTCCTCCGAGAGAGAGAAAGAAAGAGAGAAGGAGAGAATTAGAGAGAGCATACTTAAATTCACACAGGACACCGGATAAGACAGGAGAAGTACTCCAGATATAACCAACTGACCCCAGCCCCCCGACACATAAACTACTGCAGCATAAATACTGGAGGCCGAGACAGGAGGGGTCAGGAGACACTGTGGCCCCATCCGATGATACCCCCGGACAGGGCCAAACAGGAAGGATATAACCCCACCCACTTTGCCAAAGCACAGCCCCCACACCACTAGAGGGATATCTTCAACCACCAACTTACCATCCTGAGACAAGGCCGAGTATAGCCCACAAAGATCTCCACCACAGCACAAACCAAGGGGGGGCGCCAATCCAGACAGGAAGATCACGTCAGTAACTCAACCCACTCAAGTGACGCACCCCTCCTAGGGACGGCATGAAAGAGCACCAGTAAGCCAGTGACTCAGCCCCTGTAATAGGGTTAGAGGCAGAGAATCCCAGTGGAGAGAGGGGAACCGGCCAGGCAGAGACAGCAAGGGCGGTTCGTTGCTCCAGAGCCTTTCAGTTCACCTTCACACTCCTGGGCCAGACTACACTCAATCATATGACCTACTGAAGAGATAAGTCTTCAGTAAAGACTTGAAGGTTGAGACCGAGTCTGCGTCTCTCACATGGGTAGGCAGACTATTCCATAAAAATGGAGATCTATAGGAGAAAGCCCTGCCTCCAGCTGTTTGCTTAGAAATTCTAGGGACAATTAGGAGGCCTGCGTCTTGTGAGCGTAGCGCACGTGTAGGTATGTACGGCAGGACCAACTCGGAAAGACAGGTAGGAGCAAGCCCATGTAACGCTTTATAGGTTAACAGTAAAACCTTGAAATCAGCCCTTGCCTTAACAGGAAGCCAGTGTAGGGAAGCTAGCACTGGAGTAATATGATCAAATTTCTTGGTTCTAGTCAGGATTCTAGCAGCCGTATTTAGCACTAACTGAAGTTTATTTAGTGCTTTATCCGGGTAGCCGGAAAGTAGAGCATTGCAGTAGTCTAACCTAGAAGTAACAAAAGCATGGATACATTTTTCTGCATCATTTTTGGACAGAAAATGTCAGATTTTTGCAATGTTACGTAGATGGAAAAAAGCTGTCCTTGAAACAGTCTTGATATGTTCGTCAAAAGAGAGATCAGGGTCCAGAGTAACGCCGAGGTCCTTCACAGTTTTATTTGAGACGACTTTACAACCATCAAGATTAATTGTCAGATTTAACAGAATCTTAGGGCTCTTAGTTTAGGGCTATTTAAGCCGGTTATGCCCGCCTGCTTTTGTGCGGCTTGTTTCTCTGTTCGGTTTTGTGGATGTGTTATTTTTGTATTTCTCCGGACTGTTTGTGTTCTGTTTTTGGGCCGGTCATTTTATGCGCCTGGTGTTTTGGCGTGGCCTTTCTAGCACCGGAATAAATAGGGTTGTCCTTAACCCTCAGCTCTCTGCGCCTGACTCCACACCCACTACTCCTAGTCACGTAACACTTGGCACCTGCGCTTTAGCCAACAGCTGGCAGATAGTGCAGGTATACTAGTCTACATGATGAGATTATTATGGATAAGAGTGAGAATATTTTTTGTTGTTGTAAAACAGCAGTCGAGCATCAATCATCATTTCACCAGAATAAGACCCTCAATATTTATTGGAAAAGCAGCATCAATTTCATCACTGTTCACTTTCACCAACCTGTGAAGTTCATCATCATTTATTTTAAATGTAGCCTAGTAAACTGCATGGTTTCCGAAGTCATAGCGGGAGGACTAGGGCTGTTGCGGTGACCGTCTTATACCATATTATGAGTCATGACCGCAGTAAAATTCCAGGTGACCTTTGAGTCATGTTAATCTCCTCTTATGCACTCTGGACATGTGTTGGTAGTACCCAACTCACTAACGAGCATCAGGTTCTAATGGCCTGGTACTCAGGGCTCTATTGTCCCTCCATCAGGTCCTAATGACCTGGTACTCAGGGCTCTATTGTCCCTCCATCAGGTCCTAATGACCTGGTACTCAGGGCTCTATTGTCCCTCCACCAGGTCCTAATGACCTGGTACTCAGGGCTCTATTGTTCCTCTAACCACTCTGACATCAATGCAAATGCTATGGAAAATCACATTAAACACTTATCGTCAACAGTATCATGCTTTTAATACTCACCTCACTGTGAGGCTCATTAGAATAAAGCAGTTCAACAGCAGGTTGAAACTGAGTAGAAAACATGGTCATTGTGGATGTTGTTTCAAAGCCAAACACAATGAAATGGACAGCACTTTCTAAGGTGAAGAATTATTCATAACCCCCATATGCATATTAGAGCTTATGTATATGTATAGGTTTATGAGCCCAAGCCTGAAAAGAAAACATGAATAAAAATGA
Source organism: Salvelinus alpinus (assembly GCF_045679555.1). Classification (NCBI taxonomy): domain Eukaryota; kingdom Metazoa; phylum Chordata; class Actinopteri; order Salmoniformes; family Salmonidae; genus Salvelinus; species Salvelinus alpinus. The sequence goes on from NC_092119.1 coordinate 18,531,112, forward strand.
ATATGGTGCTGTTATACAATAAAATAGCATACCGCGTAGTACGCAAGACAGAAAAACATAAAACAAAACTGATTTAAGATGTCTTTTACACATAATTGGTCTAACTCCAAAATGAAACAAATTCGAGTAATTTCCTGTGGATTGTATTATTATGCATACTGGATTGCATATTTTACCTTATACTATGCTCCAAAATGTCTATCTATGAGTCTGGGAGAGAACGTGATTCTGTTGGTTCATTGATTGTGCAGGACAGCTTACAGTTAGCCTACAATTATAGTGAATTTGATTTTGAATAGCCTAATTATAGGGAATTGTATATATTTTCTTAATTAATTGGGTTAAACATTACCTTTACCTATACAGAATATCTCACCACCATGCGTTTCCATCACCTCTCTCTCCTTTTTTCCAGAGGGGCTGTCCACAGTTTAGTGAAATATGTTTTGTTGCGAAAACATATTACTATTGATGTTCCCAAACAGATTTCACTTGGTTTCCCAAATGAAGCACTGGGAAGCTGCAGAAAAAGAGTTGGAGAGCCCATGGCATACGGAGTTTGTTCAGAATATCTCCTGTCGGGCTGCGAGTGCATGCTCCTCAAGCAGTGGTTTGATGTCTGGAGTGAAATAAGTGTTGTTTTTATTTCTCAGCTGCTCATATTAAGCACATGCTCCGCCAGAAGACTGAAGTAGCCTACCAGGCATCATTGAAAAATGGACCGACGGGATAGTGCACAGCTTCCACTCGCTATTGGAGTGCATACGGATGAAAATATTAAATTGAGAATAGTCTGATGGGTGAAAATATGATCACTTGATGAGAGAACAGCTGAGCACCCTGAGGCAAGGAACAGAGCAAGCTCTCTTTGCTACTTTCTAAAAATAGCCTGTAGTCGCATCATGCAGACCATATATGTTTTGATTTCTAAGACATTCTAAGGTTTGTATCATTCACAACTAAAGTTGCCAAATAACTCTAAATCTAGTGTATAGGATCTATTCAAATGATCACTTTTACGCTCAACATAGCCACTTCATATGCGCACTCTCTCCAGAATGGGGAAACTATACTAGCTATTTTATTCAGCTAAGTTCAATTATATTATTCTTACTATAAAATAATATAGAATAATGGCACGGGACTTATAAGCATATCTTGTCAGCTAAATGAAAAAGCCTATAGCATGGAGCATAGCCAGATAACATACAGTGGCAAGAAAAAGTATGTGAACCCTTTGTAGTTACCTGGATTTCTGCATAAATTGGTCATCAAATTTGATCTGATCTTCATCTAAGTCACAACAATAGACAACCACAGTCTGCTTAAACTAATAACACAAACAATTATGCGTTTTCATGTCTTTATTGAACACAACGTGTAAACATTCACAGTGCAGGGTGGGAAAGTATGTGAAACCTTGGATTTAATAACTGGTTGACCCTCCTTTTTGGCAGCAATAACCTCAACCAAACGTTTTCTGCACAACGGTCAGGAGGTATTTTGGACCATTCGTCTTTACAAACTGTTTCAGTTCAGCAATATTCTTGGGATGTCTGGTGTGAACCGCTCTCGAGGTCATGCCACAGCATCTCAATCGGGTTGAGGTCAGGACTCTGACTGGGCCACTCCAGAAGGCATATTTTCTTCTGTTGAAGCCATTCTGTTGTTGATTTACTTCTGTGTTTTGGGTCGTTGTCCTGTTGCATCACCCAACTTCTGTTGAGCTTCAATTGGTGGACAGATAGCCTTACATTCTCCTGCAAAATGTCTTGATAAACTTGGGAATTCATTTTTCTGTTGATGATAGCAAGCTGTCCAGGCCCTGAGGCAGCAAAGCAGCACCAAACAATGATGCTCCCTCCACCATACTTTATAGTTGGGATGGGGTTTTGATGTCGGTGGGCTGTGCCTTTTTTTCTCCACACATAGTGTTTTGTGTTCCTTCTAAACAACTCAACTTTAGTTTAATCTGTCCACAGAATATTTTGGCAGTAGCTCTGTGGAACATCCAGGTACTCTTTTGCGAACTTCAGACGTGTAGCAATGTTTTTTTGGACAGCAGTGGCTTCTTCCGTGGTGCCCTCCCACAAACACCATTATTGTTTAGTTTTTTACGTATTGTATACTCGTCAATAGAGATGTTAGCATGTTCCAGAGATTTCTGTAAGTCTTTAGCTGACACTGTAGGATTCTTCTTAACCTCATTGAGCATTCTGCACTGTGCTCTTGCAGTCATCTTTGCAGGACGGCCACTCATAGGGAGAGTAGCAACAGTGCTGAACTTTCTCCATTTATAGACAATTTGTCTTACTTTGGTATGATGAACATCAAGGTTTTTAGAGATACTTTTGTAACCCTTTCCAGCTTTATGCAAGTCAACAATTCTTAATCTTTGCTCTTCTGAGATCTCTTTTGTTCGAGGCATGGTTCACATCAGGCAATGCTTCTTGTGAATAGCAAACTCAAATTTTGTGAGTTTTTTTATAGGGCAGGGCAGCTCTAACCAACATCTTCAATCTGGTCTCATTTATTGGACTCCAGGTTAGCTGACTCCTGACTCCAATTAGCTTTTGGAGAAGTCATTAGCCTATGGGTTATTAGTTTAAGCACACTGTGTTTGTCTATTGTTGTGACTTAGATGAAGATCAGATCACATTTTATGACCAATTTATGCAGAAATCCAGGTAATTCCAAAGGGTTCACATACTTTGTCTTGCCACTGTACAGCAGGCCAACTCATATTCTGTTCTTTTAAAATAAATGCTGTTCATATCATAATGTTTATTTTGACCTGACTAAAATAAATAATGAATTTATTGTGATGGTGTATATAAAACTGCTTGATTATACTTTTTTAAATGTAGATGTTCTAAAGGCCAGCTTCAGCAGCTTTTATGCGTGGAGGCTTGGAGATGCTAAACTTGTTTATGTTAATTAACGGTCAATTACCTTGAAACCGGCAGTCTTTTTCATTACAATAACCCACTGACAAAAAGTCATGACCGCCACAGCTATACGGAGGAACACACACCATATCATCATGTGACTCCAAATTACTTCCATATGATGGTTATATATCAATATTTGCGATTAAAGGTGTTTCCACCAGCATTTTGCGCATAATTAATTTGACCGACACAAAAAGATCCCACCATGTCGAACTAACAAATTATCTATCTGCATTTATTGAATTACACCGAAAATTCCTGTTTCCATCACAGCTGTTGTGATTTTTTTTATCCAATATGACTTTACTTTGGATGGAAACGAGGTTACTCACTCCTCTCCTAGGAAGGTGTGGAAAGAATGTCAATCATAGCCCAGTCTTCATCAGGACAGGAAGCTACTGTGCAGGGTCATACATTCATCTGGATGGGTGGTCGTAGACAGAGCTACAAACTGTTTCTCGCTGGAGTTTGAGATGTGTTCTCTGTAGCCTGGATTTACCAGGCATAGTTATGATTGGGATGCTTCCTTTCTGCTTCCCTCCCTGTGGGTGAGCTGCATGGATCTCTGTCTCGTTCAGCCCGACGCCAGGCCATTAAAAGGCAGGCATCAGACGTGTGGAGAAGAAAGGCCTCCACAACTCCACTATGCCTGCGTCTCAAATGGCACCCCATTTCCCTATATTGTGTACTACTTTTGACTAGGGCCCATAGGGCTCTGGTCAGAAGTAGTCCACTATATAGGGAATAGAGGACCATTAAGGACTCACTCTATATCTATAGTGAACAAATGGCACCACATGGATCTCACGCTGCTCTGGAGCAACAACTCCGACTGGTCTAGAGCCAGTCTAGTTTCACATGCCTGTAGACTATCTCTGTGAAGAAGACGTATTGGTTTATAGGGCTGTTTACAGTGCTGATTCCATTTTTTTATTTTTTTTATAGGATCTCTAATGGGTCAATTTAGTCCCTGGGATGTGGATAAATGTGTATTAAAGGGGTATTTCCAGTAACTTCGATAGTAGTGCCAGGTTAGCTGTATTGGTCAAACTTAGCTACTGTTGTATGTTTCAGTCATATACAGTCATGATCGAAATGATTGGCACCCTTGATAAAGATGAGCAAAAAATACTGTCTAAAATAAATTATACATACTGAGCTATATTTTATGCTTAAAGAAATAGAAAATGTAAATATTTTATACTAATTACAATTGCTCAAAAAGGACACCCTCCCCTCGCGAGGATAACGGCACAGCCTTTTTCTAAAACGTTGAATTAGATTGGAGAACACATTGGGAGGGATCTTAGACCATTCCTCCATACAGAGTCTTTCCAGATACTTGATATCCTTGGTCTGCACTTATGGAATGTCATCGTTAATTCAAACCACAGGTTTTCAATGGGGTTCAAGTCTGGAGACTGGGATGGCCATTGCAAAATGTACATTTTGTGGTCAATTAACAATTTCTTTGTGGAATTTGATGTGTTTGGGGTTATTGTCTTGCTGGCCAAATATTCTGCCTCCTGGCAGGGGCAACCAGGTTTTTGGCTAAACTGTTCTGGTACTGGATAAAGTTCATGATGCCGTTGACCTTAACAAGGGCTTTACACATTCTTCTTTTGACGCCGAACCCACCACTGGTGTGTGTGTGGACTAAGAGCTGGCAGCCTCATTTTATTTCTATGAGAAGAACACTGTGTCCTCTCCTGCTCACTTCTCATCTTTGGTTGAGTCTCCTCTCTCCTCTAATCCACCTATGGTAGTTACCATGTTGTCCCAGGTGTTCACTAAGCCATTTTATAAGGCTTTTTTACAATGCCTAAATCAAAGACTGTATGTGGAATCATTACACAAGAAAACAAACTTTGGACATTGGGGTCCCTTCCCTTTGTTCAACGTACAAGCTGGTGCAATAAACATCAGAGAAGTTCTTCAAAATATGAGAGCCTACTAAATCTGATTTGAAAATGTGTTGCTTTTCCTCAGATTTGTACATATACAGCGTATGTGTTCCAAGTGATCTCACACATTTTAAAATCTAGTAATCAATTGACCAATGCAATGACTTCAAGTCCATATAAGTAGGTCAATGCAGTTGAGGATGCATCAAGTGTTGGGGTTGTCAATGGGGGGGGGGTGTTGCCAGTCTTCTTAGAGCCTCTGACTTTAACACAAGGCTGAGTGGAAGTAGCCATCAGGGCTTAACCCTAGACTACAATCCATATCTCCACAAAACCCTGGGCTAACACCACATTCACATCTCCTGGAAAAATATTGCCTCTGGCTTTTTGTGGAGAGCAACAATTTAATCTTTGGGGCAATTTTAAAAGTATGTTGCAAATGCCTCTTCCTAATCCCTGTGAGGCAGGGATGGTCTCCACACTCTATCCTGAAGGATTTCTGCGTCCCCTGCTGCTCTTCCTATCCCTCTCTTCATCCTGAAGGGATTAGCCCACTGTGACAACCAGAGGACCGCCACATCCATCAGCCTGCTGGGAGGAGGGAGGAACACATCTATTTGATCCTATTCTCTATATCACTGAATGATTATTATTAACTGGTATATGAAAAGCTGGAAAAGTGTTGGGAGGAACATAGAGAACACTATTCTATTTTCCATACCTACTCTTGTTCTTTTCTGTCTATAAAGTGAATGCAGAGAGAGCACAGGTTCTTGATTGGTTGGGTCCCCCCGGTATGTTACAGTGAATACTGTTCCCTGGTAGACCAGTGTGTATGTTAACACTGAGAGCCGAGGTGATTGGTTGTGTCCCTCCAGTACGTTACAGTGAATATTGTTCCCTGGTAGACCAGTGTGTATGTTAACACTGAGAGCCGAGGTGATTGGTTGTGTCCCCGTCCCCCCCAGTACGTTACAGTGAATATTGTTCCCTGGTAGACCAGTGTGTATGTTAACACTGAGAGCCGAGGTGATTGGTTGTGTGTGTGTGTCCCCCCCCCCCAGTACGTTACAGCGAATATTGTTCCCTGGTAGACCAGTGTGTATGTTAACACTGAGAGCCGAGGTGGTTGGTTGTTCTGATGTCTTGGTGAGTTGTCTTTCATTACCAGAACCAGATATTTTCCAAGTATTGATTATGTGCAATTGAATGACGAGCCTTTGATATAACTGACAGTGTGATGTAAGTGTGTTATCAGACATTATGCACCAAACTTAGCCGATGACGATTTAAGGCAGCCCCCCGCACATCTCTGATTCAGAGGGGTTGGGTTAAATGTGGAAGACACATTTCAGTTGATTGCATTCAGTTGTACAGCTGACTAGGTATCCCCCTTTCCCTTTCCCTTCCCATATGTAACGTTAGGTAATTATTTTACATTTACATTTAAGTCATTTAGCTGACGCTCTTATCCAGAGCGACTTACAAATTGGAAAGTTCATACATATTCATCCATATTCATTCAATTATTGTCTGCTCCGTGCTCCATGTGTTCCAACAGTTGCTATTTTTGGGCGTCGTACTGTAGCCAGGTGGCCTGCCTAGCCTGCCTGGGTCGAGTAGAGAGGTGCACTCCCACTCTCGATGCTCTGATTTTAAATGATTTTAGTCCAAAACATCTGTTGCCTGAAAGCCATAACTCACCATGACACTAAAGAGAAGCTTTGTGTTTTGCCTGGATGAGGGAACTGTTATTCCAGACTGCAGAGGAAGGCGACGGGAGCTGGGAGAGCTGGACTCCTAGGTTTTGCCCGCCTGCTCTTGTTTGAGGGAGGTTTTTTAGGCAGCTGGATGTCGAAACATTGTGACTTGTCAGGGAGAGAAGGATGGTTTACATTCCTGGTAACTGTCCTTTAGTCTTGGAATGTGCACATAAAGAAGAGCACATATGGACTGGTATAAAACAACTCTGTCTTACAATAACACTGAGGCCTTCTGACTGAGCCGCGGTCGGTGCTACTGCTGGGGTGTTTATACTGTCTGTCTGTCTGTCTGTCTGTCTGTCTGTCTGTCTGTCTGTCTGTCTGTCTGTCTGTCTGTCTCTCTGTCTCTCTGTCTCTCTGTCTCTCTGTCTCTGTCTCTGTCTCTGTCTCTGTCTGTCTGTCTGTCTAAATCAGGGTAATTGCTGACATCAAGATAGAAAACAACCACATATTATGTAGTAATTAATGTTGTCTATGTATGGTATTCAAAAAATGATCTTCTCTTCCTCTGGCTTTTCTTCCATAGTGCAAGTGGCTGGAGCAAGATCTCCTGCAGATGAGAGACTTCAGCAAACAAGCCAGACTTCAGCAAACAACTGAAGACACCTGACGGCCAAAAACAATGAAGAACGTGCTCAGAAGGTAAATCTAACCCCTCCTCTTCTTCGCCCCTCTCGCCGAAGAATCCCTGCACATTAAGACTACAAGCAGCACAGGTTACCCTTCTCTATGGGTGCGTTCCAAATGGCACCCTTTTCCTTATATATAGTGCACTAATTTTGATCACAGCCCTGATTAAAAGTTGTGCACTGTAAAGGGAATAGGGTGTCATTTGGGATGCTGCCTAGCATGCCACGTGTGTGTATATGGGTCTGTATACATTACTGTGTGTGTGTGTGTGTGTGTGTGTGTGTGTGTGTGTGTGTGTGTGTGTGTGTGTGTGTGTGTGTGTGTGTGTGTGTGTGTGTGTGTGTGTGTGTGTGTGTGTGTGTGTGTGTGTGTGTGTGTGTGTGTGTGTGTGTGTGTGTGTGTATGGGTCTGTATACATTACCGTGTGTGTATATGGGTCTGTATACATTACCATATGTGTGTGTATATAAAATGGTCTGTATACATTACCGTGTGTGTGTATATATGGGTCTGTGTACATTACCATGTGTGTGTGTGTATACAGTTGAAGTCGGAAGTCATTTTTCCAACAATTTTGTACAGACAGATTATTTCACTTATAATTCACTGTGTCACAATTCCAGTAGGTCAGATGATTACATACACTAAGTTGACTGTGCCTTTAAACAGCTTGGAAAATTCCAGAAAATGATGTCATGGTTTAAGAAGCTTCTGATTAGCTAATTGACATAATTTGAGTCAATTGGAGGTGTACCTGTGGATGTATTTCAAGGCCCTACCTTCAAACTCAGTGCCTCTTTGCTTGACATCATGGGAAAATCAAAAGAAATCAGCCAAGATCTCAGCAAAAAATTGTAGACTTCCACAAGTCTGGTTCATCCTTGGGAGCAATTTCCAAACGCCTGAAGGTACCACGTTCATCTGTGCAAACAATAGTACGCAAGTATAAACACCATGGGACCACGCAGCCGTCATACCGTTCAGGAATGAGACGCGTTCTGTCTCCTAGAGATAAACGTACTTTGGTGCGAAAAGTGCAAATCAATCCCAGAACAACAGCAAAGGACCTTGTGAACATGCTGGAGAAAACCGGTACAAAAGTATCTATATCCATAGTAAATCGAGTCCTATATCGACATAACCTGAAAGGCCGCTCAGCAAGGAAGAAGCCACTGCTCCAAAACCGCCATTAAAAAAGCCAGACTACGGTTTGCAACTGCACATGGGGACAAAGATTGTACTTTTTGGAGAAATATCCTCTGGTCTGATGAAACAAAAATAGAACTGTTTGACCATCGTTATGTTTGGAGGAAAGAGGCTTGCAAGCCGAGAACACCATCCCAACCGTGAAGCACGGGGGTGGCAGCTTCATGTTGGGGGGGTGCTTTGCTGCAGGAAGGACTGGTGCACATCACAAAATAGATGGCACCATTAGGGAGGAAAATTATGTGGATATATTGAAGCAATATCTCAAGACATCAGTCAGGAAGTTAAAGCTTGGTCGCAAATGGGTCTTCCAAATGGACAATGACCCCAAGCATACTTCCAAAGTAGTGGCAAAATGGCTTAAGGGCAACAAAGTCAAGGTATTGGAGTGGCCATCACACAGCCCTGACCTCAATCCTATAGAAAATGTGTGGGCAGAACTGAAAAAGTGTGTCAGAGCAAGGAGGCTTACAAACCTGACTCAGTTACACCAGCTCTGCCAGGAAAAATTAGCGAAAATTTACCCAACTTATTGTGGGAAGCTTGTGGAAGGCTACCTGAAATGTTTGACCCAAGTTAAACAATTTAAAGGCATTGCTACCAAATACTAATTGAGTGTATGTAAACTTCTGACCCACTGGGAATGTGATGAAAGAAATAAAAGCTGAAATAAATCATTCTCTCTACTATTATTCGGACATTTCACATTCTTAAAATAAAGTGGTGATCCTAACTGACCTAAGACAGGCAATTTTTACTATGATAACATGTCAGGAATTGTGAAAAACTGAGTTAAAATGTATTTGGCTAAGGTGTATGTAAACTTCCGACTTCAACTGTATATGAGTCTGTGTACATTACCGCATGTGTGCGTATATATGGGTCTGTGTACATTACCATGTGAGTTTATATTGGTCTGTGTACATTACCTTGTGTGTATACACTACCATTTGGGGTCACTTCGAAATGTCCTTGTTTTTGAAAGAAAATAAACTTTTTTGTCCATTAAAATAACGTCATAATGGGCCTCTGTACGTCTATGTAGATATTCCATTAAAAATCAGCCGTTTTCAGCTACAATAGTCATTTACAACATTAACAATGTCTACACTGTATTTCTGATCAATTTGAGCTCAGCTCAGTGCTGCTGTTTGCCAACAACTCCGTCTTTAAATATGGCCCCACTCCTACTACAGTATGCTGGGCTATTATTTAGATACCAACCCCTTAACCGAAACCCGCCCTGCCCCGACACACACCACATTTCCATTTTAGTCACAGGTATAATTGTATTGTTTATTCAACCACTCACTGTTTGCTTGTCTCCGAGCCTTGTTATCTAGTCTGGTGATCTAAAGCAATAGAGCTGTTAGTAGTAGTGGAGGTGGTAGTAGTGATGGTGGTGGTTTTGGTAGTGGTGGTGAGGGTAGTACTGATGGTGGTGGTAGTAGTAGTAGTTGGTGGTGGTAGTGATGGTAGTACTGATGGTGGTGGTGGTAGTAGTGGTGGTAGTAGTAGTAGTGGTGGTGGTGGTGGTAGTGATACTGATGGTGGTGGTAGTAGTGGTTGGTGGTGGTAGTGATGGTAGTACAGATGGTGGTGGTGGTAGTAGTGGTGATGGTGGTGGGGGTGGTAGTAGTGGTGGTGGTGGTAGTGATGGTGGTAGTAGTTGTTGGTGATGGTGGTAGTACTGATGGTGGTGGTGGTGGTAGTAGTAGTGGTTGGTGGTGGTGGTGGTAGTGATGGTAGTACTGATGGTGGTAGTACTGATGATGGTGATAGTAGTAGTAGTTGGTGGTGGTAGTGATGGTAGTAGTGGTGATGGAGATGGTAGTAGTGGTGATGGAGATGGTGGTGGTGGTAGTAGTTGGTGGTGGTGGTGGTAGTAATGGTGGTGGTAGTAGTACTGATGGTGGTGGTAGTAGTAGTGGTTGGTGGTGGTAATACTGATGGTGATGGTGGTAGTGGTGGTGGTAGTAGTAGTGGGTGGTGGTGGTGGTAGTGATGGTAGTACTGATGGTGGTGGTAGTAGTGGTTGTGGTAGTGATGGTAGTACTGATGGTGGTGGTAGTGGTGGTAGTGCTGATGGTGATGGTAGTACTGATAGTGGTGGTGGTAGTAGTAGGTGGTGGTGGTAGTGATGGTAGTACTGATGGTGGTGGTAGTAGTGGTGATGGAGATGGTGGTGGTGGGGATAGTAGTAGTTGGTGGTGGTGGTGGTGTTAGTACTGATGGTGGTAGTGGTGGTAGTATTAGTGGTTGGTGGTAGTATTAGTAGTTGGTGGTGGTAGTACTGATGGTGGTGGTGGTGGTAGTAGTAGTGGTTGGTGGTGGTGGTGGTAGTGATGGTGTTATTAGTGGTGGTGGTAGTCGTGGTAGTACTGATGATGGTGGTAGTAGTTGGTGGTGGTGGTGGTAGTACTGATGATGGTGGTAGTAGTAGTTGGTGGTGGTGGTAGTAGTTGGTGGTGGTGGACCTTTTGTTCCTTTTTAGTATGTAAGCAGGGTGCAAGTGGGAAACAAATGATAAGAGGAGCTATCGACAGACAAGTTGTAATACTGTGTTCCTTACAGGACATTCTGTCCCCACCCGTGGAGGGGAGAAACTGTTAGGCTTGCAGAAGATTATGAAACATGTTGCAGATTAAACAATGTATCTGTGTAGTGGAAAAACACAGACTGTCTAAGCAAGGCGTAGCTTAAGATTTGAACTTGTTTGTGTGTGTTATAAAAGACTGGGTTTGTATAATGGACTTCAGAGTACTCTCGTGAATAAACATTTTGACTATTGTAAGCTGGGACTCTTGTCTGTTTCATTTAAACCAGAACCTTACAAACGCTGAGTTGCAGACTGAGTAGATTAATTGAAGTTTATGAACATTGATAACAAAACTCTCATAACAGGTGATGGTAGGATTGATGGTGGGGGTAATAGTGGTAGTGGTGGTAGTAGTAATAGTAGTTGGTGGTGGTGGTAGTGATGGTAGGATTGATGGTGGGGGTAGTAGTGGTGGTGGTGGTGGTAGTGATGGTGGTGGTAGTGATGGTAGTACTGGTGGTGGTAGTAGTGGTGGTAGTGGTGGTAGTACTGATGGTGGTGGTAGTACTGATGGTGGTGGTAGTAGTAGTTGGTGGTGGTGGTAGTGGTGGTGGTGGTGGTAGTAGTGGTGGTGGTGGTAATGATGGTAGTACTGATGGTGGTGGTTGTAGTGGTGGTAGTAATGGTAGTACTGATGGTGGTGGTGGTAGTAGTGATGGTAGTACTGGTGGTGGTAGTAGTAGTAGTTGGTGGTGGTAGTAGTAATAGTAGTTGGTGGTGGTGGTAGTGATGGTAGTACTGATGGTGGTGGTAGTAGTGGTGGTGGTAGTGATGGTAGTACTGATGGTGGTGGTAGTGATGGTAGTACTGGTGGTGGTAGTAGTGGTGGTAGTACTGATGGTGGTGGTAGTACTGATGGTGGTAGTGGTGGTGGTGGTGGTAATGATGGTAGTACTGATGGTGGTGGTTGTAGTGGTGGTAGTAATGGTAGTACTGATGGTGGTGGTAGTAGTGATGGTAGTACTGGTGGTGGTAGTAGTAGTAGTTGGTGGTGGTAGTGATGGTAGTACTGGTGGTGGTAGTAGTAGTAGTTGGTGGTGGTAGTAGTAATAGTAGTTGGTGGTGGTGGTAGTGATGGTAGTACTGATGGTGGTGGTAGTAGTGGTGGTGGTAGTGATGGTAGTACTGATGGTGGTGGTAGTGATGGTAGTACTGGTGGTGGTAGTACTGATTGTGGTGGTAGTACTGATGGTGGTGGTAGTAGTAGTTGGTGGTAGTGGTGGTGGTGGTGGTGGTAGTAGTGGTGGTGGTGGTAATGATGGTAGTACTGATGGTAGTGGTGGTAGTACTGATGGTGGTGGTAGTGGTAGTAGTAGTTGGTGGTAGTGGTGGTGGTGTTAGTGGTGGTGGTGGTAATGATGGTAGTACTGATGGTGGTGGTAGTAATGGTAGTACTGATGGTGGTGGTGGTAGTAGTGATGGTAGTACTGGTGGTGGTAGTAGTAGTAGTTGGTGGTGGTAGTAGTAATAGTAGTTGGTGGTGGTGGTAGTGATGGTAGTACTGATGGTGGTGGTAGTAGTGGTGGTAGTAGTGATGGTAGTACTGATGGTGGTGGTAGTGATGGTAGTACTGGTGGTGGTAGTACTGGTGGTGGTAGTAGTGGTGGTAGTACTGATGGTGGTGGTAGTACTGATGGTGGTGGTAGTAGTAGTTGGTGGTAGTGGTGGTGGTGGTGGTAATGATGGTAGTGCTGATGGTGGTGGTTGTAGTGGTGGTAGTAATGGTAGTACTGATGGTGGTGGTAGTAGTGATGGTAGTACTGGTGGTGGTAGTAGTAGTAGTTGGTGGTGGTAGTGATGGTAGTACTGGTGGTGGTAGTAGTAGTAGTTGGTGGTGGTAGTAGTAATAGTAGTTGGTGGTGGTGGTAGTGATGGTAGTACTGATGGTGGTGGTAGTAGTGGTGGTGGTAGTGATGGTAGTACTGATGGTGGTGGTAGTGATGGTAGTACTGGTGGTGGTAGTAGTGGTGGTAGTACTGATGGTGGTGGTAGTACTGATGGTGGTGGTAGTAGTAGTTGGTGGTAGTGGTGATGGTGGTGGTGGTAGTAGTGGTGGTGGTGGTAATGATGGTAGTACTGATGGTGGTGGTTGTAGTGGTGGTAGTAATGGTAGTACTGATGGTGGTGGTAGTAGTGATGGTAGTACTGGTGGTGGTAGTAGTAGTAGTTGGTGGTGGTAGTGATGGTAGTACTGATGGTGGTGGTGGTGGTGGTGGTGGTGGTACTGATGGTGTTGGTAGTAGTGGTGGTAGTGATGGTAGTATTAGTGGTTGGTGGTAGTAGTTGTGGTAGTACTGATGGTGGTGGTAGTAGTAGTAGTTGGTGGTGGTAGTTCTGATGGTGGTAGTAGTAGTAGTTGGTGGTTGTAGCACGGATGGTGGTGGTAGTAGTAGTAGTGATGGTGGTGGTAGTACTGATGGTGGTGGTAGTAGTGGTGGTGGTGGTGTAGTAATGGTTTTACTGATGGTGGTGGTAGTAGTGATGGTAGTACTGGTGGTGGTGGTAGTAGTAGTAGTTGGTGGTGGTAGTGATGGTAGTACTGATGGTGGTGGTAGTAGTAGTAGTAGTTGGTGGTGGTAGTACTGATGTTGGTGGTGGTGGTAGTACTGGTGGTGTTGGTAGTAGTGGTGGTAGTATTAGTGGTTGGTGGTAGTAGTTGTGGTAGTACTGATGGTGGTAGTAGTAGTTGGTGGTGGTAGTTCTGATGGTGGTGGTAGTAGTAGTAGTAGTTGGTGGTGGTAGTTCTGATGGTGGTGGTAGTAGTAGTAGTTGGTGGTGGTAGTTCTGATGGTGGTGGTAGTAGTAGTAGTTGGTGGTGGTAGTAGTGGTGGTAGTACTGATGGTGATGGTAGTGGTGGTAGTTGGTGGTGGTGGTAGTAGTAGTGGTGGTAGTGATGGTAGTAGTAGTGGTTGGTGGTGGTAGTTTATTTAAAGGGACCATGTGCAATTTAAAAAACATTCAGAGAGTGAAATATGATGTTTGCACCAGAGTTAGCTAAACAGCTAATTTTCATAATCCGCAGTCCCTAACTAAACATAGCTAACTAAATAGAAATCAGTAGTATAGTAGTACTGTGGTATAGTAGTATGGCAGTATAGTAGTATAGTAGTACGGTAGTATAGTGTATAGTAACATACAATAAATACACGACACATCATAATACATCAAAAGACATTGAGACTTGAGTGCATTGTGTGTCCCGGCCACGTATTTGATGGGATTTAGAATGACATCATCACAATGTCACAGTGTCACTGACATCATCAACAATGTCACCCTCCAGTGAGGTACAGGGTAAACACGAGCCTATTTGTTTTTCTCCATTTATGGGAGAGAGGTAGAGAGAGGGAGAGAGACCTGTACAGCTCTTTTATTGTTGTCATTTTCTCCATGCATTTTTCTGTCAGACAAACATTTGCATATTTTTTTTCAGATTACTACTCTCTCTGATTGTGATTGCAACAGTTTGAATCCTATATTTCATTAATAGAATCCATGATCATGAATTTTTCGGCAACTTTTTTAGGCGGTAACGGTGAAACAGACACATCAGAATGTTTGTTGATGAAATCAGTTAACAAGTTTGTGACTAGTTGGTGGTTTATGAGGATGACTAGTTTAGAGGATTAGAATGATTTGTTCTGTTTCAACTGAACTAAGAGAACCTCCGTCCAGTCTTCTTCTGCTCTTTCTAAAGGCTGCTGTCTGAAAGTATTTGTACTCTTCTACTTTATTTCTTAGAAGGTTTCTTCAATCTCCACTGGTGGCTTATTAAGAAATATATTACATTTTGTTATTAATGTAGCACTTGGTTTTTCTATAAATCCCCTTAATTATAGATTGGCTCCTGGGATTACAGAGCGGGGTTTTTAATTTAAAATGAAATGGGAACAGCTGTCGTAAAATTAGTCAGCAGTGCCGGGAACAGATCCAAAAAACAATTGAAAACCTCACAGGTCTTTCATTCATCAATTGACATTTTACTTTCAAGAAACCAGCTAAGAGAAGATGACTGGGATTATTTAAACATAGAAAGGTCGGTGTCAGACAGTCCTCCCCTGCTGAAGTTCATCTTGACGTGAAGAGAATGTACTGATTTTAAATAATTTAATTTTTCTATGACTGCACACAATTACTCTTTGAATAGTCATAACGTTACTGGTTTATTTAGTAAAGAATTATAAAATCATGGCCAACCCAACATTCCCAATTTGTTTACATTTTAAGATCCCTAGATTTGCATTTGATCATGCACCTTTTAACTGATCATATACTTTGTGTCCTTCCAAATTAGACATGCAAAATCCTTTACCATCATGTCAAGTAGAAGTATTATGGAAGAGCAGGCTGAATCTGAGCTGCTAGGGCCAGAGGAGGGAGCAGTCGTAATGATTAACTGCGTTAGCGAGCCAAGGAGAGGAGCATTGCAGTGCCATCACTCTGGGCTGTCAGTGCTTGAAGGAAAAGCTGGTGTGCAAACACAGGTGGTTCAGGGCTAGGGCAGCCACTACAACAGATCACTTGAGATGACCTGAGCAATGAGAATCCCTCAACCCCTGGCCCTCTCCTCTCCACCCCTGCCATTTCAGAGGGCACTAAAGTCACAGACAGCTACTCCGCTCAAGCCACGCACACCCACACAGAGACACACACACACACACACGGACAGAGCTTTAGGACCCACTTATAGAGCCTCCTTGAGAAGACTGCAGAACTGGTTCTCTCACAGGCATTCACAGATAAAAGGCCATAAAACAGTGTGTTAAACGCTTCAAATGGGATCTGATTCCCACAGCTTGATACTACTATTTGGTGAAAACATTAACATGAAGGCAGAGTCATCATAGACTTGCTCATTAACTATGCCTCAGTTTAATGTGCATGCAGGTGTGTTACTTGTCGCTACGGTCTAGTGTGTCAAGGGCTTAGTTGCCAGGTGTGGTCTTTGACTGTTACTCTCTTGAATGGATGTCCATTATCATTAACAGGTGATCTCTTTGATTAATGTACATTTAATATTAACAGATGATCTCTTTGATGACTATTATCATTAACAGGTGATGTCTTTGATTGATATCCATTAACATGAACAGCTGATATCTTTGATTGATATCCATCCATTGATTCCCAATCTGGCCCTCATACTTTCATGGCCACCTAATCATCCCCAGTTTCCAATGGGCTCGTTTATCCCCCTTCCTCTCCCCTGTAACTATTCCACAGGTTGTTGCTGTAAATGAGAATGTGTTCTCAGTCAACTTACCTGGTAAAATAAGGGTTAAAAAAAACATTAACAGGAGATTCAGACTTGAGGACACAAGAAGGAAAGGCGGTGCAATTTGACCCTAGTTTAAATGAAAGTTTAAATACA
The DNA here is from genome assembly GCF_045679555.1 of Salvelinus alpinus. Taxonomy (NCBI): domain Eukaryota; kingdom Metazoa; phylum Chordata; class Actinopteri; order Salmoniformes; family Salmonidae; genus Salvelinus; species Salvelinus alpinus. The sequence goes on from NC_092119.1 coordinate 18,547,537, forward strand.
ATTATTCTAATGAAATGGTCACTACAGATAAATAAGATATTATTAGATATTTATTTACATTGATCAACAAAATTCAACATCAGTCAATAGTTTGTGTGTCATAACAGATGCATCTTTTCATAGATTGATATTCCCAGTTCCCACAGAGTGAGAAATGCCAGCCAGTCCCTGCTGCCAATCTGTTGCACTTTGGCCCCACCAGCCAACCACTGGATGTCTGCCCTGCAACCTCCTGTACTATACCTTTAAAAGGTCACGCTAGTTATTCTCCTTCACAGTACTGCCTTCATCATCACAACAGGTTAACCCGCTACTCTGTCAAACTCATTTGGATATTATTCTAATGAATGCTGATATAATGCATATGATTAAAATAAACAGGCTTTGAAGTCGAGCTCTCCTCTCTGTTGGAGAAAAGTACATATTGACTTTAGAGGTTGGCCTCTTTTTGATGTTCTCTTTGACTTGGGAGACCTTGGTGCCAGTAATTAGAAGTATAGTTCTGGAGAACAGAGGGGAAGCTGCATGTACTTATTTAGGCCAAAGGTGTTGATAGCAGCAGATCAGACCCCAGCCCAGTGCTCATATGGTTTCATCTCAGATGGTGACCAAATTTAAAATACCCAAATGCGGGACAACAGGATGATTTTGCGGGACAGTGTACATTATTTATTTATTTTGGCAGCAATCACCCCCCCACACACACGCAAATCCCCCTCCCGATGCACTGAGCGAGCTAATTGAAGCACACCAAGCCTATTCTTTTGACTTAGCCACAACATTTGGTGATGGAGAAAAGTGAGATCACATGCATGGCTATTTTATGAAAATTTGTTTGTGGAAACATATGTGGTTGGTCTCAGGGAATGTAAAACTGTAAGGAAGTGAGACTTTTAAAATGAGATTGAGTGAAGTAGCAGAAAATATGTTGAATGAACAACTAATGATCATGGAGAGCCTCACAAGTTTGAAATTACCTCATCCTTCAGTCTAATCTGTCAATTTGGTTAACTTTTGTAGCTCTTCGTTAGAAACAGCTGGAATTTAGCCCGAAATGCTTTGACAAATGTGATTGGTTGACGATACGACATTGGCCCACGTCTCGTCTTGCGCTGCGCAGAACATCAGATCTCACAACGATTGGAGAGGTGTTTACATCACCAGTAGCCTACTATAGACTTATGATATATGTCTTGTCATAAGCGTAACGTGACTGCAAAAGAGACAGGTTGGAATGTTAATTCTCATCAAATCAATGAGAAGTCTGACTGAAACATGGGACAAAGTAAATTGGTGTTTTAATTTGTTGATAAAATGCGGAACATGATTGTTTGTTTATGGGACGGGGGACAAGGAGCCAAAATGCATGACTGTCCCGTAAAACCCGGGGCAGTTGGTCACCCTATTTCAGCCACTATCCAACCAAGTCATAAAAGTCCCCAAAAAAGGTGGTGCTTACCATTCTGCAGTTAAACAAAAAAAACGCTAATTTCTAAATAGAGCTTGGGTCGTGTTCAGCAGTGAGAAAACGTTTTGAAAAGGAGTGAGGTAATACATGAATTTGTCCAATAAGAACACATATTTTCCTATTTCCCGTGCCCTACTGAACACGACTCTGCTAATCCAATCCTCTCTCCTGTCACTGTTAAGACAAAAGCCCTCCTAGGTTCTCTCTCTCTCTCCCCCTTCTTCCCTTCTCATCACAGAGTCTATAGATTGCGGCCATGTACAGTATGGCCCTGCTCCCCTTGTTTATTTAGACCTCCTCCATTGTTCCCTCCTCTCTTAGCTGTTGAGACCATCAATACATCTGTTTCAACGGCTGCTAATTAGCAGGGCATTTATTGTGGGCCAGGTTTAACCACAGGGTTGCCCAGCACTCTCACACAAAACCACACACAACCACACACTCACACACACTGTTTACCCAGCATCCCCTGCTCCCACCCACCGCCGTGATCAGGCCAGCCGGCCTCCCTTCCCTTGTCCCTTTGAACGGTAGTCCCTCTGAGTAGGTGCTGAGTGGGGAGACAATAGCGTGAATGGGATCCCCTCAGAGCAGCCTCATTGTGTTAGAGGCTCCCTGTGTGCTTCTGGGACTGCTGGTGCTCTACATGAGCTGAATTAAAACGCTGTTAAAAGACATACGCTGCAGACATGTATAGTTCTCTGTGGTGTGAGAGGAATCAATGACATTACGCCTCCTCCGCCTCAGTAGGAAAACCACTGTGAGAAGCGGAAAAGATGTGAAACTTCAGCTGCGTTTTAACGTGTTTGTGAACTGATTTATTACAAGTACCGTTACTTGATTTTGAGTAAAAAAAATAATAATCCAGTGTTCAAAATGGAATGCATAATATGTCACATCAAAAGTGTAAAACTATTGATAAATCTGAAGTATCACGGCAATTGAAATGGTCACAATACAATTTATTCTCACATGGAAACACACGGATAAATAATATTAATTAAGCCACCCAAGCACAATGTCATTCAGCTCCATGTCCTGTAACAGTAGCTACTAGCTGTGCTTTTCGAACTGTGATGTGATCTGACTGTCTGTTGTGTTCACAGGAGGAGCTGGAGATAGAAATATATTGTATAGAACAGATATGAATTGTGAAACGTGTTCAATCTATTCATTACATTTCTATCTGCATCGTTCTGAACCGTCTGTCTTTCTGTCTGTTGTTTTGTGTTGTTACCAGGAGGACGTGGAGGTGGTCCAGAGAGAGAGAGAGACAGGGCCCTGGAGCACAGCCAACAGCTGGAGGAGGAAATACAAACACTATGCACGTACCACAGGTGACACACACACATACACTTCCTCTTTAAGATGTCTGTATCTGCATAGTGAAGGTTCTCCGATAACAGGAATATATGGTTTAGTGTTGCTTGGTTCATTGGGATAATTTCTGCTAGGGTTATACAGCTCCAAATAGTGGAGATTTAAAGGCACAATAGTGAAATATGATAAGACTCATATTAGACTTTGATGTGACTTAGAATCTTAGTGGAAAGTAATTTATGTAATCAAATAAACCTGCTCACTCACTCGTGCATTTTTCCAATAGTACATTGTTATACCATTGGTTTAGAGGACACAATTTAGTTAAACAAAAAAGTATCCCGTCATCATTATTGTAATAATTGTAAAATACTGAACCTAGTAATAAACTATGTTATTCCTGGGTACTTTCTGATCCCATTCTGCACAAATACTACTAGCCACAGAGCAAGAACTACACATTCATAGGACCACAGATCATTTCCATTTCATTTGGTTGAAAGGGTCGGGTAGCTATGATCGCACCCCATTCTAACTTCTTAATAAAAAATGGCTGCACAGCAAGACAGCTCATTGCTCTCCCGCTTATTAAAAATGGCTGAGAAACATGTTTTCGCCAGCTCTCCCTCCAACCTACTCATATTAAGAGCTAAAACTAATCCTCATATGCATCGTTTTGCTCTAATTTGAGATATCTAAAGTAATTACACCCTAATTATAATATTAATCCATGGGAATTAACTATTAGAGATTTTGGAAAATACAGAAAAAGGGTGCTTTTTATTTGTCTTTAGATTTAATCGTCCGCCAATGACATTTTTTGTTGTTGTAATTAGTCATTCAATGGAATAAATTGTGTGACAACACCTTAAAAATAGAAGAGAAAACCGTACAGCAGTGTAGCTAGCATGTCCTACCATCTATTTTCTGTTGGCTCAGAAAGTAGCCGATCTAGTTTGGTAACCTGCATCCTGTTCTTAATGTGTGTCATATCCTGATAGTTAGTTTTCTCTGCATCTCATCTGTCACGTTGTGGAGTGTTAGTCTGGCATTGGTCACCACAGAGTGACAGGGATCCCTGAGAACGCTAGTAGGTTTTTATGGAGTGGCCCACCCCACCCTGGCTTTGCTCTGAGGAGTCTAAGGATAGCATTGTATTCTCCTCTTCTAAGACAATTTGCATTGTGTGAGAGCGGGAGCAAGAGAGAGAGAGAAAGAGAGAGAGTCTATTTCACTTGCTTTGGCAATGTAAACATATGTTTGCCAATTGAATTGATAGGGAGAAAGAAAGAAAGATAGATAGAGGGAGGTAGCCTAGTACTACGTCTTATCAGTGGTCCTGTAGACCTTTATGTGGCGAACCGTCCTTCCAGCCCCAACAAAGCGGAGAAGAGAAGCTGGCTCTGCTCTGTGTGTCTGTTTGAGGATTCACTGGCCCTCTCCATTGTGTCTCCTGGATAATACACACAACCAATCACAGACATGCTAGCTACACTGCTGTACGGTTTTCTCTTCTATTTTTAAGGTGTTGTCACACAACTTCTTCCATTGAATGACTAATGACAAAAAAATGTATTTGGCGGATGGTTAAAGCTAAAGACAAATAAAAAGCACCTTTTTCAGTATTTTAAAAACTCTAATAATGAATTCCCATGGATTAATATTATAATTGGGGTGTAAGTACTTTAGATATCTCAAATTATAGCCAAACGATGCATATGAGGACTAGTTTTAGCTCTTAATATGAATAGGTTGGAGCCATATGGACCCTAGTCAAAAGTAGTGGGAAGAGGGTGCCATTTGGGACTCAACACAAGGAGGCTGGACTGAGTCAGTCAGGCCAAGCAGGGCATGTATTAACACTCCGGATGGACATGAAACTCCCTGGGGAAGGCTGATCATCACGGAGGTTGAGTGGGTCGAACTTTAACGCCTACAAACTCAATAGTGATTAGCTAGGCTAGCAGAGGGAAACAAGACAGGCTGGCTGCCTGGGGTTTCTCTCAGTAATTATTTTTAGTACCTTATGTTCCTATCTACATAGTGATCTACACAGAACCCTGATTCCATGTTGGTTTTAACAATAAAGAAGCATTTATCAACGTCCACTGTCCCCCAAGAGTTGCTGAATTTCCTCTTCACTTTCATGGGACTTGTTTGAAAAGACTTGCCTGTGGATTTTGAATATCTAGGAGGACATTTTAGGTTGTTAATATTTACGTTTTTTGTTTTATTTAACTAGGCAATTCAATTAAGAACATATTCTTATGTACAATGACGGCCTACGCCGGCCAAACCCGGACAACACTGGGCCAATTGTGCTCCTCGAGGCATTGGAAATTTGAAATTCACTGCTCGACTGAGGGACCTTACAGATAATTGTATGTGTGGGGTACAGAGATGAGGTAGTCATTATAAATCATGTTAAACACTATTGCACACAGAGTGAGGTCATGCAACTTATGTGACTAGTTAAACAAGTTTTTACTCCTGAACATATTTAGGCTTGCCATAACAAAGGGGTTGAATACTTATTGACTCAAGACATTTCAGCTTTTCATTTTTTATTAATTGGTAAAAATGTCAAAAAACATAATTCCACTTAGTCATTATGGGGTATTCTGTGTAGGCTGGTGACTAAAAAAATCTAAATTTAATCCATTTTAAATGTAGGCTGCAACACAACAGAATGTGGAAAAAGTCAATGGGTGTGAATACTTTCTGAAGGCGCTTTACGTCACCATCAACCCTGACTGAGAAAGAACAAGGAAAAGTGAACCAGTGCCTCAAACTCAGGGTTAGCCCTTACTTTTCAATCTGTGCTCCCCAATACATTTGGTGGATTGTCTAGGAGCCCTCTCAGCAGGCTAGACTCCGCCGGAATAGAGATGGAGGAAGTTATTCAAAATGCTCAGCAGCACCCCTGCAAACCACTGAACCCCAAGCCCAAATTGGTTTGTGTTCGTACATCACAGAGGCAGGTGATAAAAATATGTGATTAAGCAACAAGTCACTCACTGTTAATTACATTTTTTTTATAAGGTAGTAGGAGCTAAGGTAGCCTGAACCCAGATCAATTTGTGCTGTCTTGCCAAATCCTATTGTCTTTCATTTATTGTCATGCCAAACTCCGATGCCATCATAGGAGTTGGCTATTCAGCAGAAACAGATCTGGGACCAGGCTAGAGCCAAAATACTGTAGGTGGATATTCTCCCCAGTAATTGTGGCTTGGCTTGGGATACCTGTGTGATAAAAGGTGAGGTGACCTGGCTGCTTCTCAGAGGTGCCATGGTAGGAAGGCGACAAATGGTCATCCTGTCCTGTATGTAGCTTGGTGTACCAGTCTGTCTGGTAACAGGTGAGCTCTGGGACCTGGCTGTAGCTTGGTGTACCCGTCTGTCTGGTAACAGGTGAGCTCTGTGACCTGGCTGTCGCTTGGTGTACCCGTCTGTCTGGTAACAGGTGAGCTCTGTGACCTGGCTGTAGCTTGGTGTACCAGTCTGTCTGGTAACAGGTGAGCTCTGTGACCTGGCTGTAGCTTGGTGTACCAGTCTGTCTGGTAACAGGTGAGCTCTGTGACCTGGTTGTCTCAGGCCTGGAGTCCTTGTTTATTTGTTTGAAGCCCAGAGAGATAAGTCTCTATTAAAGGGTATTTTACATACCCTGCCCCTGATAACAATCCTCCTTCACACTAAGCATTAATCAAATATGCATCCCAAATGGCACCACAGGCCTCCCGGGTGGCGCAGTGGTCTAGGGCACTGCATCGCAGCGCTAGCTGTGCCACCAGAGACTCTGGGTTCGCGCCCAGGCTCTGTTGCAGCCGGACGCCGGGAGGTCCGTGGGGCGGTCCGTGGGGCGACGCACAATTGGAAGCCAGCCACACCAATGTGTCGGAGGAAACACCGTGCACCTGGCGACCTTGGTTAGCGCGCACTGCGCTCAGCCGGACGCCGGGAGGTCCGTGGGGCGACGCACAATTGACCTAGCGTCGTCCGGGTTAGGGAGGGTTTGGCCGGTAGGGATATCCTTGTCTCATCGCGCACCAGCGACTCCTGTGGCGGGCTGAGCGCAGTGCGCGCTAACCAAGGTCGCCAGGTGCACGGTGTTTCCTCCGACACATTGGTGTGGCTGGCTTCCGGGTTGGATGCGCGTTGTGTTAAGAAGCAGTGCGGCTTGGTTGGGTTGGTGTTTCGGAGGACGCATGGCTTTCGACCTTCGTCTCTCCCGAGCCCGTATGGGAGTTGTAGCGATGAGACAAGATAGTAACTACTAACAATTGGATACCACGAAATTGGGGAGAAAAAGGGGGTCAAATTCAAAAACAAACAAAAAATTATTTTTTTAAATGGCACCCTTTTATAATGCACTACTTTTGACCAAGGCCCAAAGGATTACCATTTGAGACACACCCCATCACTAGAATTAGAGGGCAGGTTCGTTGAGCTCTAGCATCTGTGCTGCTGGGTTATCTGATTAGGGGAGTTAATCATTAACTGTTCTGCATTGCAGACTGAAGCCCTTCTCTTCTCTGTTCTGGAGGTCACTGGCAGAAACTACAGCAGTAAGCCACCATGTTCAGAAACTCAGAATTCACAGTCATAAACATTCTATAGATAGACACACAGACGCACAAGAGCAGGTGGGAAGATAAGAATGAGGATTCTGGAGCGGAGCATCACTTGTTGTAATTACCGTACTTTATGATAATCAGGTCATGGCAGCTTAGCTTACTAGGCCTGTTTCTCACTCCAGTTAGGTGTTTGGATGAAACGCAGATGGATGAAACGCAGATGGATGAAACTTGATCAGATCAGTACAACAGGAGCAGACACTCGTCCTCATGAATGGTACGTGATCAGCTCCAACAGTACATGCATGGCCTTGTGCTTTTGTTTTTGTTGTTCCAGGGAGTACTTCCCATGGAAGTTGTCAGCACTATCAAAATACAGCTTAAAATCACCTCTTTCCTGGTTTGTGTTGAAACACACCCTCTCAATAGGTAGCTCTCTTTCTCTCCCTCCCTGCTTCCTTCCTTCGCTCTCTCGCTCTCCCAGGAAATGAATTTGAATAGTTTGAGGACAGTGTTTTTCTCTCCTCTTGATTGGTTTCCATGAATATGTGTTGTAAAGGGAGGTTGTAGTGTAGCTCTGGGGGTTGAGGTGGGGGGGGGGGGGGGGGGGTCGAGGTGATGTAGGCAGGGTCAGATAAAATAATCTATAGTGAAGCAACGCTCCCCTCCTCTGTTCTCTCTCTCTCTGCCCTCCCCTCCTCTGTTCTCTCTCTCTCTGCCCTCCCCTCCTCTGTTCTCTCTCCTCTGCCCTCCCCTCCTTTCCTGTGCTCTGCCCTTGTTTGTCACAGTCATCGGACCTTCGGACCCAGTATGTTTGCATTTAATTAAACAAAGCACACAAACTTTACATCACTCCCATACCTGTCAATAGCACATCTGAATTGATTATCCTCAGCTCTGAAACAGAAGAGGAAGCATAAAACAGGAACTTCACCTTCCCCCCTCTGAAACTCATTAAGGGGACGACAGGCCAGAATGAGCCATATGATTTTAAAGCTACAGTATGTACACTCCTAGCTGGGATGGAGGCAGAGGCCTCAGGTCATTAATCTATACTGAACAAAAATATAGATGCATATAGATACAACAATTTCAACGATTTTACTGAGTTACAGTTCATATAAGGAAATCAGTCAATTTAAATAAATTCCTTAGGCCCTAATCTATGGGTTTCACATGACTGGGCAGGGGCACAGCCTAGGGTGGGCCTGGGAGGGCATTGGCCCACCCACTGGAGGGCCAGGCTCAGCCAATCACAATAGGTTTTTCCCCACAAAAGGGCTTTATTACAGAAATAATTACTCCTCCATTTAATCTGCTGTCCGGGTGGCTGGTCTCAGATGATCCCGCAGGTGAAGAAGCTGTCCGGGTGGCTGGTCTCAGATGATCCCGCAGGTGAAGAAGCTGTCCGGGTGGCTGGTCTCAGATGATCCCGCAGGTGAAGAAGCTGTCCGGGTGGCTGGTCTCAGATGATCCCGCAGGTGAAGAAGCTGTCCGGGTGGCTGGTCTCAGATGATCCCGCAGGTGAAGAAGCTGTCCGGGTGGCTGGTCTCAGATGATCCCGCAGGTGAAGAAGCTGTCCGGGTGGCTGGTCTCAGATGATCCCGCAGGTGAAGAAGCTGTCCGGGTGGCTGGTCTCAGATGATCCCGCAGGTGAAGAAGCTGTCCGGGTGGCTGGTCTCAGATGATCCCGCAGGTGAAGAAGCTGTCCGGGTGGCTGGTCTCAGATGATCCCGCAGGTGAAGAAGCTGTCCGGGTGGCTGGTCTCAGATGATCCCGCAGGTGAAGAAGCTGTCCGGGTGGCTGGTCTCAGATGATCCCGCAGGTGAAGAAGCCGGATGTGGAGGTCCTGGGCTGTCGTGGCTTTTTGTGCGGCTGGAACATTTCTGGAATCTTTTATTTCATCTGATGAAACATGAGACCAACACTTTACATGTTGCGTTTACATTTTTATTCAGTATAGATTAGGTTGTCAGTAGTCGTTGGGCAACTGACTATAATGTTGCTCATAGAGTTGATGGAGGAAAGAAGGGTGATGTTATCTAATCATACCTTGTTATTTAGTTCATTACCAGCCCCCTGTTGTTTAGCTTTGAATTTATGTTTAGCACTGCTGAGGTAAAGTTTTTTTTTTTTTATCAAGCAAAATATGGAACATTGACAATATAAATATTTCCATTATTGAAATACTCACCAGACAGTTAATTAGGTACACCCATCCAGTACCAGGTCGGACCACCCTTTTCCTCCAGAACAGCCTGAATTATTTGTGGGCATTCTACAAGGTGTCGGAAACGTTCCACAGGGATGTTGGTCCATACTGATGCGATGGCATCACGCAGTTGCTGCAGATTGGACACTGGTACATTCATGCTGCGACCCGCCCGTCTCGTCCCAAAGATACTCTATTGGTTTGAGGTCTGGGGACTGAGCAGGCCACTCAAATAAACTGAACTCGCTGTCATGATCCAGGCGATGTGTTTCCACTCAATTGTCCAGTGTTGGCGATTGTGTGCCCACTGGAGCTGCTGCTTCTTGTTTTTAGCTGATAGGAGTGGAACCTGGCGTGGTCGTCTGCTGCAATAGCCCACTATTGTACTGTGCTGTTATTTGTCTGTTTGTGGCCCTCCTGTTAGCTTGCACGATTCTTGCCATTCTCCATCAACCTCTCTCATCAACAAGCTGTTTTTGCCCACAGAACTGCTGCTGACTGGATGTTATTGGTTTGTCGCACCATTCTCGGTAAACCCTAGACACTGTCGTGCGTGAAAAGCAGAGGATGGCGGCAGTTTCTGAGATACTGGATCCGGCGCGCCTGACACCGACGGTCATACCACACTTAAAGTCGCTTAGGTGACTCGTTTTTTGCCCATTCTAACGTTCAATCGAACAGTTACTGAATGCCTCGATGCCTGTCTGCCTGATTTTTATAGCAAGCCACGACCACGTGACTCACTGTCTGTAGAAGCAAACCATTTTTGTGAATGGGGTTGTGTATCTAATTAACTGGCCGGTGAGTGTAGAATGCCCTGCGGTTATTGCATGCATACTTATATTGCAAGCCAAAGATTGTCATCCAATGGCCTCCACCCGATTCTTCAGTGATCTTGGTTATTATTACTGCTATTTGATCTCTGTGGGTCAATAACAGTGACATGAAGCTAGGGTTGCAAAATGCCGTGAACTTTCAATAAATTCCCTGGTTTTCCAGAAATCCTTGTTGGAGGATTCCGGATTCCTTGCTTATTCCCTCCTGATTCCCGGAAACTTCCAACCAGGAAATGTATGAAAAGTTCCCGGAATTTTGCAACCCAGCATGCAACTTTTGTTGGGGCTAAATTAAGGTCTGTGGCGAGAGGGAGAGTAAAAAACTCATTTTCCAATCTCATTTTTAATCATTGTTATACTGCGACCATGTGTATAGGCTGCAAGTACATTGAAATTAAATTGTTTTCTTTTCAACTTTCACTTTCAACTAAAACCAAACTTATATTGTACGTCGGGCATAATCTTATTTTCAATGACATTTTGCTAGGTGGGATAGCCCCAATGTCACAGTTTTAACGTGTCCAAATCAATAGAAATGCAGAAAAAGTTTGTGATAAATTGAAATCCTAAACATAAAATGTACTATCTACACAACCATCTGCCACAATAATCATATTACTTGAATTTACTTATACAAGCATAACGTGAGATGTATTTTCAAATATATTTTTTTGAATTGGGTTGTTGTGTCAAACAATATGCATTGTAATTGGTTTGGGTTAACAACTGAACTGGGGAAAGGCAAGGTTATTGTTCCATAGTTCCTATGCTGTAATGGAGTCGCAAATAGAACAGCAAAGCTGTAATAGGTTGTGTCCCAGTGCACTATATAGGTAATAGGGTGACATTTGGAATGCATACAAACAGATTTACGATCTTAATTTGATCACCCTATTGTTGCAGGACATGCAAACTTGTGTATTTAAGGTTTAAAAAGCCCAACAAAAAGGTCCATTAATTATAATCCACACAATAATTCCCATTTCCTGTTGCTGCAGGATTATTTTCCTGCTGTGAGAAACTGGTCAAAAGTAAGACTCTGTAGTCAGTTAGCATCAATGTTTTGGTTTCCTCTCCTCCCCGATAGATAATGGGTTTAGTTAGCCCTATACTCAAGCGAAGAATACCCCACCCTACCAAGCTGAAAATATAACCACACTACTGTTTACCTCAATCTCTCTCTTTTGAGAGCAGCACTCTCTCCCTCTCGCATCTCATTGGAAAACACCTGTCTGCTTTTACCTTGAGCTCCACTCTGTCAGTTTGATGTTCTCAGTAATTCAGTCAGTCCCGTCAGTAATGTACGGTAATATATTCCACTGACATTCTGCCGCATTATTGCCTCCAGATATTGTCTCTTGTAGTGACATAGCATTTGAATATTAAACTTGTCTCTTTGCCACGGGGTGTTGATACAGAATAACGTACCCTACTGTCAGGTAAACTGCAGGCATGCTTTCATTGCTTAAGGTCAAGTTTCTGTCGGTTTGTGATAGAAGTGTGGCCAGCGGCACTTTCACTGCAGAGTAAAAACCAGAGAGTAGAGGAGACCTGTTGGTTGGAAGCCTGTTCAGTGCATCATCCGTGTACTGCACCTTTCATCTACAAGACCTACTATAGTATCCTTGCAGTGCTTCCCATCCTTCTTTTGTCTACAACTTGTTGTTTTCAGAAATTGAGATATCCCTCTTTGCTGTTCTGTCAACCACCTTTGACAGTACTGATGGCCAGTATGTCAAAATATTTTCCTCACACCAAATTCAAAACCAAAGGACCATATCAATGTTTCAATCAAATACAATGAAAACAACTGTTTTAGAGTGGCTTGTTAAAAGTCACGGTTGTTAGCTGACACATCCTGTAACTCCCTCAGGTACCGGTGTATTGTGATGCAAGGCTAAATTCAATTAAGTATAATATCATTTAATCTCATCGTATCTCTCCCTACAGCATGCACCCCCCTCCCCCCCCCAACTCCTGCTGCAACCCAGCCCCACCCTCTGAACATTTTACAAGCAAAGTGGACAAGTTGAGGAATGCTATGATTCCAACTGATGGCTCCATGTCATACACCCTTATAAAATATTGTCTCATGAAGGAGAGGCAATGCAGGTTCAAATTTCAACATGTAGAAAGGGAAGAGGTAGAAAGGATGCTGTTGTCTCTTTTGGATGACAAGTCACCTGGTACAGATAATCTTGACACCAAATTGCTTTTGGTTAGTTACAGCTAACCAAATATCTACCACAATCTCTCATAATTGTAATAAGTGCTTGATGTACAGTGCTTTGCAAAATTATTCATCCCCCTTGGCGTTTTTCCTATTTTGTTGCATTACAACCTGTAATTTGAATTAATTTGTATTTGAAATTCATGTAATGGGCACACAAAATAGTCCAAATTGGTGAAGTGAAATGAAAAAAAAACACAGAAAAGTGGTGCGTGCTTATGTATTCACCCCCTTTGCTATGAAGCCCCTAAATAAGATCTGGTGCTACCAATTACCTTCAGAAGTCACATAATTAGTAAAATAAAGTCCACCTGTGTGCAATCTAAGTGTCACATGATATCAGGATATTTACACCTGTTCTGAAAGGCCCCAGAGTCTGCAACACCACTAAGCAAGGGGCACCACCAAGCAAGTGGCACCATGAAGACCAAGGAGCTCTCCAAACAGGTCAGGGACAAAGTTGTGGAGAAGTACAGATCAGGGTTGGGTTATAAAAAAATATCAGAAACTTTGAACATCCCACGGAGCACCATTAAATCCATGAGAAAGAAATGGAAAGAATATGGCACCACAACAAACCTGCTAAGTGAGGGCCGCCAACCAAAACTCACAGACCAGGCAAAGAGGGCATTAATCAGAGAGGCAACAAAGAGACCAAAGATAACTCTGAAGGAGCTGCAAAGCTCCACAGCAGAGATTTGAGTATCTGTCCATAGGACCACTTTAAGCCGTACATTCCACAGAGCTGGGCTTTACGGAAGAGTGTCCAGAAAAAAGCCATTGCTTAAAGAAAAAAATAAGCAAACACGTTTGGTGTTCGCCAAAAGGCATGAGGGAGACTCCCCAAACATATGGAAGAAGGTACTCTGGTCAGATGAGACTAAAATGTAGCTTTTTGGCCATCAAGGAAAACGCTATGTCTGGCGCAAACCCAACACCTCATCACCCCGAGAACACTATCCCCACAGTGAAGCATGGTGGTGGCAGCATCATGCTGTGTAGATGTTTTTCATCGGCAGGGACTTTGGAAACTGGTCAGAATTGAAGGAATACAGGGAAATTCTTGAGGGAAACCTGTTTGTCTTCCAGAGATTTGAGACTGGGACAGGGGTTCACCTTCCAGCAGGACAATGACCCTAAGCATACTGCTAAAGCAGCACTCAAGGTTTAAGGGAAACATTTAAATGTATTGGAATGGCCTAGTCAAAGCCCAGACCTCAATCCAATTGAGAATCTGTGGTACGACCAAAAGATTGCTGTACACCAGTGGAACCCATCCAACTTGAAGGAGCTGGTGCATTTTTTCCTTGAAGAATGGGCAAAAATCCCAGTGGCTAGATGTGCCAAGATTATAGAGACATACCCCAACAGACTATAACTGTAATTGCTGCAAAAGGTGCCTCTACAAAGTATTGACTTTGGGGGGTGAATAGTTATGCATGCTCAAGTTTTGAGTTTTTTTGTCTTAATTCTTGTTTGTTTCACACAAAAAATATTTTGCATCTTCAAAGTGGTAGGCATGTTGTGTAAATCAAATGATACAAACCCCCAAAAAATCTATTTTAATTCCAGGTTGTAAGGCAACAAAATAGGAAAAAGGCAACAAAATAGGAAAAATGCCAAGGGGGGTGAATACTTTTGCAAGCCACTGTATGGAGTGTGCCCAGAAGTCTGGAAAGAGTCAAAGGTTATTCCACTACCTACCTTAGATAAATCTGCATTCACTGGTCCTAATAGTCGTCCTATTAACTTGCTGCCTGTGTTACGTAAATTATATCTGTACAAATCAAGGATTATTTCTCATGTAATAGTCTGATAACGGGTTTCCAGCATGCATACAACGAAGGGCATTCTATGAGTACAGCCTTAGCACAAATAACAGATTATTGGTTAAAGAGTATGGATGACAGGAAGTTAGTTGGTGCAGTGTTGCTAGATTTCAGTGCTGCTTTTGATGTAATTGATCATGAACTGTTACTAGGTAAATTCAAATGTTATACTTTTAAGTCTGCAGCTCTATTGTGGATGGAAAGCTATCTATCCAGGAGAATGAAAAAAGTGTTCTTTAATGGTAGCTTTTCAAACAGTAAAGAACAAAGTGGTGTTCCTCAAGGAAGCTGCCTAGGCCCACTTCTCTACTCTTTCTTTACTAATGATTTACCTTCAGTATTGAACAATGCAAGAGTGGTAATGTATGCTGATGACTATACAATGTATAGCGCAGCATCAGAATGTAATGAGCTAACAGATGTACTGTGTAGTGAACTAAGAATGGTGTCTGAGTGGCTTGATATGAGCAAATTGGTGCTGAACATTTCTAAAATGAAATGTATTGTATTTGGTTCACGATATATGCTTGCTGATGATCTCCAATTGAATTTGTCGATGAATAGAACGCATGTGGAGCAAGTGAAAAAAACAAAACTACTAGGTGTCATATTGTACGCAGCTTTATCATGGTCAGAACACATACAGTGGGGAGAACAAGTATTTGATACACTGCCGATTTTGCAGGTTTTCCTACTTACAAAGCATGTAGAGGTCTGTAATTTTTATCATAGGTACACTTCAACTGTGAGAGACGGAATCTAAAACAAAAATCCAGAAAATCACATTGTATGATTTTTAAATAATTAATTTGCATTTTATTGCATGACATAAGTATTTGATCACCTACCAACCAGTAAGAATTCCGGCTCTCACAGACCTGTTAGTTTTTCTTTAAGAAGCCCTCCTGTTCTCCACTCATTACCTGTATTAACTGCACCTGTTTGAACTCGTTACCTGTATAAAAGACACCTGTCCACACACAATCAAACAGATTCCAACCTCTCCACAATGGCCAAGACCAGAGAGCTGTGTAAGGACATCAGGGATAAAATTGTAGACCTGCACAAGGCTGGGATGGGCTACAGGACAATAGGCAAGCAGCTTGGTGAGAAGGAAACAATTGTTGGCGCAATTATTAGAAAATGGAAGAAGTTCAAGATGACGGTCAATCACCCTCGGTCTGGGGCTCCATGCAAGATTTCACCTCGTGGGGCATCAATGATCATGAGGAAGGTGAGGGATCAGCCCAGAACTACACGGCAGGACCTGGTCAATGACCTGAAGAGAGCTGGGACCACAGTCTCAAAGAAAACCATTAGTAACACACTACGCCGTCATGGATTAAAATCCTGCAGCGCACGCAAGGTCCCCCTGCTTAAGCCAGTGCATGTCCAGGCCTGTCTGAAGTTTGCCAATGACCATCTGGATGATCCAGAGGAGGAATGGGAGAAGGTCATGTGGTCTGATGAGACAAAAATAGAGCTTTTTGGTCTAACTCCACTCGCCGTGTTTGGAGGAAGAAGAAGTATGAGTACAACCCCAAGAACACCATCCCAACCGTGAAGCATGGAGGTGGAAACATCATTCTTTGGGGATGCTTTTCTGCAAAGGGGACAGGACGACTGCACCGTATTGAGGGGAGGATGGATGGGGCCATGTATCGCGAGATCTTGGCCAACAACCTCCTTCCCTCAGTAAGAGCATTGAAGATGGGTCGTGGCTGGGTCTTCCAGCATGACAACGACACGAAGCACACAGCCATGGCAACTAAGGAGTGGCTCCGTAAGAAGCATCTCAAGGTCCTGGAGTGGCCTAGCCAGTCTCCAGACCTGAACCCAATAGAAAATCTTTGGAGGGAGCTGAAAGTCCGTATTGCCCAGCGACAGCCCCGAAACCTGAAGGATCTGGAGAAGATCTGTAGGGAGGAGTGGGCCAAAATCCCTGCTGCAGTGTGTGCAAACCTAGTCAAGAACTACAGGAAACGTATGATCTCTGTAATTGCAAACAAAGGTTTCTGTACCAAATATTAAGTTCTGCTTTTCTGATGTATCAAATACTTATGTCATGCAATAAAATGCAAATTAATTACTTAAAAATCATACAATGTGATTTTCTGGATTATCGTTTTAGATTCCGTCTCTCATAGTTGAAGTGTACCTATGATAAAAATTACAGACCTCTACATGCTTTGTAAGTAGGAAAACCTGCAAAATCGGCAGTGTATCAAATACTTGTTCTCCCCACTGTAGATAATATTGTTATTAAGATGGGTAAGGGAATTGCTCTTACAAGAAAATGTTCAAAGTATGTAACATCTAGCACTCTGAATCAGGTATTCAGTCCCTGGTCTTATCACACTTAGGACCAGGGATTGACCATATAACTGGACAGTACTCTATCACACTTAGAGTACTGTCCAGTTATATGGTCAATCCCTGGTCCTATCACACTTAGAGTACTGTCCAGTTACATGGTCAATCCCTGGTCCTATCACACTTAGAGTACTGTCCAGTTATATGGTCAATCCCTGGTCCTATCACACTTAGAGTACTGTCCAGTTACATGGTCAATCCCTGGTCCTATCACACTTAGAGTACTGTCCAGTTATATGGTCAATCCCTGGTCCTATCACACTTAGAGTACTGTCCAGTTACATGGTCAATCCCTGGTCCTATCACACTTAGAGTACTGTCCAGTTACATGGTCAATCCCTGGTCCTATCACACTTAGAGTACTGTCCAGTTACATGGTCAATCCCTGGTCCTATCACACTTAGAGTACTGTCCAGTTACATGGTCAATCCCTGGTCCTATCACACTTAGAGTACTGTCCAGTTACATGGTCAATCCCTGGTCCTATCACACTTAGAGTACTGTCCAGTTATATGGTCAATCCCTGGTCCTATCCCACTTAGAGTACTGTCCAGTTACATGGTCAATCCCTGGTCCTATCACACTTAGAGTACTGTCCAGTTACATGGTCAATCCCTGGTCCTATCACACAGAGTACTGTCCAGTTATATGGTCAATCCCTGGTCCTATCACACTTAGAGTACTGTCCAGTTATATGGTCAATCCCTGGTCCTATCACACTTAGAGTACTGTCCAGTTATATGGTCAATCCCTGGTTCTATCACACTTAGAGTACTGTCCAGTTATATGGTTAATCCCTGGTTCTATCACACTTAGAGTACTGTCCAGTTATATGGTCAATCCCTGGTTCTATCACACTTAGAGTACTGTCCAGTTATATGGTCAATCCCTGGTCCTATCACACTTAGAGTACTGTCCAGTTACATGTTCAATCCCTGGTCCTATCACACTTAGAGTACTGTCCAGTTATATGGTCAATCCCTGGTCCTATCACACTTAGAGTACTGTCCAGTTATATGGTCATCAGCAGCAAAGATATAAAAAAGCTCCAAATGGCTCAAAACAGGGCTGTCAGATTAGCTCTTCATTGCTCTATCTATATGAATATTATCCAAATGCATCACATGGCTTCACGTTGAAAACAAATTACTATCCAGTCTTCTGATTTTCTTTAGGAATGTTATATTTTTCAAAAATCCACAGTATTTTTCAGACCAGTTAGTACATACTAGCAACACACATAACCAACAAACCAGACAGGTCAATTCAGGGCATCTAAGACAACCCAAGCACAGGACAAATTGCCTTAAATCTACATTTTTATGTAGAGCCATAGCTGAATGGACCTCTTTACCAATACATATTTCTCAGGCAAAAAGTAAATCCACCTTCAAGAAAAATAAAATAACATCTAATGCTATAGACCATATGACTGGACAGGAAATAGAAAGAACATCTAATGCTATAGACCATATGACTGGACAGGAAATAGAAAGAACATCTAATGCTATAGACCATATGACTGGACAGGAAATAGAAAGAACATCTAATGCTATAGACCATATGACTGGACAGGAAATAGAAAGAACATATAATGCTATAGACCATATGACTGGACAGGAAATAGAAAGAACATCTAATGCTATAGACCATATGACTGGACAGGAAATAGAAAGAACATCTAATGCTATAGACCATGTGACTGGACAGGAAATAGAAAGCATCAACTGAATGTTAAATGTGTTTCCTGTCATGTATTTTAATTGTCTGTATTGTCTACTTGTTAAATGTTTGTAAAGTCTTAATTTGTAATGTCTTATTAATTGGTGTTGGACCCCAGTAAGATTAGCTAACTTTACAGCGTTAGCTAATGGGGATCCTAATAAAAATGTACAAATTCTCTTGGCCTGTGCTGGTGGTCTCCATGCTGATAGACGACTGGTTACTGGTTGTCTGTGAGTCCTTCTCTCCCCAGTCCCAGCCTGGTTTTTGCTGCTCCTGCTCCCTCCCAGTCACATTGGACCTACCCGCTCCCCGCTAAACAAACAGTTGCCCGCTCATCTATTTGCCTGGCGAATTAACAGGGGGGTTAGGGGGGGTGACAGTTCTCAGTGCTGGGAAGGCCCCACCCCCCACATATTGGGAGGGAGAAAAGAGGGCATTCTAGTTGGTATTGTGTTTAAACCATCCTCACTGGAGGGCCTCCATTTTACTTGGGAGATAACAGCTTCTTCTCCAAATCCAATGTTATTTGTCATATGCTTCGTAGACAACAGGTGTAGACTAACAGTGAAATGCTTACTTACAGGTCCTTTTCCAACAATGCAGAGTTAAAGATAAAATAGAGATAATGATACACACTTTGTTCCAACAGTAAAAACTAACGCACAACCCAATTCCCCCATGAGCGTGACATTTTCACTCTTGGAATCGTTTGTAATACTGCAGCTTGCAAGTGCTTCCCATGCATTGCATATATGCACTGAAGTCCATAGTATTGTTGCTGATGATTTGCACTTTTATCAAGTGACTCCTGGCTCCTAGTGGAGGCCAACAAGACAGAGTTGACAGTTTCAGAGCCTGGTCAGTCAGCATGGTCTGGGACATCCTTCAGTCTGATCCTTTCCCAGAAAGAGGACTGTCGGGGTTAGATGTGTCAAGGTGTGGAGGGGCGGGGTTAGATGTGGAGGGGCGGGGTTAGATGTGTCAAGGTGTGGAGGGGCGAGGTTAGATGTGGAGGGGCGGGGTTAGATCTGTCAAGGTGTGGAGGGGCGGGGTTAGATGTGGAGGGGCGGGGTTAGATCTGTCAAGGTGTGGAGGGGCGGAGTTAGATGTGTCAAGGTGTGAAGGGGCGGGGTTAGATGTGGAGGGGCGGGGTTAGATGTGTCCAGGTGTGGAGTGGCGGCGTTAGATGTGTCCAGGTGTGGAGGGGCGGCGTTAGATGTATCAAGGTGTGGAGGGGCGGGGTTAGATGTGTCCAGGTGTGGAGGGACGGGGTTAGATGTGTCCAGGTGTGGAGGAGCGGCGTTAGATGTATCAAGGTGTGGAGGGGCGGGGTTAGATGTGTCCAGGTGTGGAGGGGCGGGGTTAGATGTATCCAGGTGTGGAGGGGCGGGGTTAGATGTGTCCAGGTGTGGAGGGGCGGGGTTAGATGTGTGGAGGGGCGGGGTTAGATGTGTCCAGGTGTGGAGGGGCAGGGTTAGATGTGTCAAGGTGTGGAGGGGCGGGGCGGGGCTAGATGTGTGGAGGGGCGGGGTTAGATGTGTCAAGGTGTGGAGGGGCAGGGTTAGATGTGTCAAGGTGTGGAGGGGCGGGGTTAGATGTGTCCAGGTGTGGAGGGGCGGGGTTAGATGTGTCCAGGTGTGGAGGGGCGGGGTTAGATGTGTCCAGGTGTGGAGGGGCGGGGTTAGATGTGTCAAGGTGTGGAGGGGCGGGGTTAGATGTGTCCAGGTGTGGAGGGGCGGAGTTAGATGTGTCAAGGTGTGGAGGGGCGGGGTTAGATGTGTCAAGGTGTGGAAGGGCGGGGTTAGATGTGTCAAGGTGTGGAGGGGCGGGGTTAGATGTGTCCAGGTGTGGAGGGGCGGGGTTAGATGTGTCAAGGTGTGGAGGGGCGGGGTTAGATGTGGAGGGGCGGGGTTAGATCTGTCAAGGTGTGGAGGGGCGGAGTTAGATGTGTCAAGGTGTGGAGGGGCGGGGTTAGATGTGGAGGGGCGGGGTTAGATGTGTCCAGGTGTGGAGAGGCGGCGTTAGATGTGTCCAGGTGTGGAGGGGCGGGGTTAGATGTGTCCAGGTGTGGAGGGGCGGGGTTAGATGTGTGGAGGGGCGGGGTTAGATGTGTCCAGGTGTGGAGGGGCGGGGTTAGATGTGTCAAGGTGTGGAGGGGCGGGGTTAGATGTGTGGAGGGGCGGGGTTAGATGTGTCCAGGTGTGATGGGGCGGGGTTAGATGTGTCCAGGTGTGGAGGGGCGGGGTTAGATGTGTCAAGGTGTGGGGGGGCGGGGTTAGATGTGTCCAGGTGTGGAGGGGCGGAGTTAGATGTGTCAAGGTGTGGAGGGGAGGGGTTAGATGTGTCAAGGTGTGGAGGGGCGGGGTTAGATGTGTCCAGGTGTGGAGGGGCGGGGTTAGATGTGTCACGGTGTGGAGGGGCGGGGTTAGATGTGTTCGGGTGTGGAGGGGCGGGGTTAGATGTGTCAAGGTGTGGAGGGGCGGGGTTAGATGTGTCCAGGTGTGGAGGGGCGGGGTTAGATGTGTCCAGGTGTGGAGGGGCGGGGTTAGATGTGTCCAGGTGTGGAGGGGCGGGGTTAGATGTGTCCAGGTGTGGAGGGGATAGACTGCAGCCCAGGGCCAGGAGCAGAAATAGCAGCAGTAGTAGGATCTGAAGACAGTCACACCCCACCGTTAGCTGACGGTGATGGATGGATGGCCCTGGCCCTGCTGGAACGCATCCCAAATGGCACCCTATTTCCTATTGTGCACTAGGGCTCATGTCAAAATAAGTGCACTATATAGGGATTAGGGTGGCATTTGGGACCCAGTGCTGGTTGTGGTGGTGTGGGAGGCAGGGTGAAGCAGCTCTGACGCAGGCCCCATCGCACAGAAGTGAGAAGAATGCAGGGGGAGCCAAGTTACACCCCATCAACCCCCATTACCCCCCAGAGCACACTGCTTGCCAGAGGAAACAGAGGTGGCCCAGAATCTGGCACCTGGGTGGAGTCTGATGGGGCTGATGGGACCTGACGGGGCTGATGGGACCTGACTGTGGGGTGATGGGACCTGACGGGGATGACTGAGCCTGAAGGGGCTGACAGGCTGACTGGGCCTGATGGGGACTGACGTGGCCTGAGCAGAATGTGCAATGACCTATCTGGAGCTGCCTGCTGAAGCAGACTTGGCCATAGAGGAGACGAGAGGACACAAAGATCCTTTTCATTAGGAGGTGATGGTGGTCTTGGCCCTCTAGTAACGACACACTGCTTACTGGTGGTGTCTGTCTGTCTGTCTCATCATCATGATCTGTCAGACCTGATACTCTCCTGTGGCCTGAGTACAGAGCAGCAGAGTACCTAGCTTCTTCCTCCATACGCTTATTATGATGATTTGGTGTTATGTTACTTTCATATGATTCATGGTTGTAAATGTTGGAAATTGTATTTTCTGTGTAATTTGAAACTGTATAAATGATTATGAATTATATATTACAATATTTTAAATACTTTCTGAGCTCCTCTTTAAAAAATGCCATTAAGGGCCTACCCAGTGGTGCAACGGTCTAAGGCACTGCATCGCAGTGCTACAGGCATTACTACAGACCCGGGTTCATTCCCGGGCTGTGCCACAACCGGCTGTGGAAGGGAGTCCCATAGGACGGCGCACAATTGGCCCAGCGTCGTCCTTAGTTAGGGGAGGGTTTGGCTGGTGGGGCTATACTTGGCTCATTTCACTCTAGCGATTCCTTGTGGCGGGCCTGTAGCCTGCAGTCTGACCCTGGTCGCCAGTTGAACAGTGTTTCCTCTGACACATTGGTGTGGCTGGCTTCCGGGTTAAGCTGGTGGGTGTTAAGCTCTGGCACCCCAATGGTGGAACAAACTCCCTCACGACGCCAGGTCAGCGGAGTCAATCACCACCTTCCGGAGACACCTGAAACCCCACCTCTTTAAGGAATACCTAGGATAGGATAAAGTAATCCTTCTAACCCCTCCCCCCCCCCCTTAAAAGAGTTAGATGCACTATTGTAAAGTGGTTGTTCCACTGGATATCATAAGGTGAATGCACCAATTTGTAAGTCGCTCTGGATAAGAGCGTCTGCTAAATGACTTAAATGTAAATGTTAAGAAGCGATGTTTGGGCGGGTCATGTTTCGGAGGAAGCATGATTCCACCTTTGCCTCTCCCAAGCCCATTGGGGAGTTGCAGCGATGAGACAAGATCGAAAATTGAGTAAAATAGAAGGAAAAAATAAAGAAATGCCATTAAACACTAACATGTGCATCTAGGCTGTCCATCCAGCACAATGCCCACTGAAACACTGCTAGATATACTTCACTGCTCTACTGCAGAAAGCATAGGCAGAAAGATTCTGATTCTGGGTTGTTTAGAATGAATGTGAGGAGCTGAGTGTTTACTTGGTCTTATTCCAGCTATAATTGTTGGTTTTGCGACACTGTGAATTCTTAATCAGGCATTATATTTTCTCTGGCTCCTCTCCTGTGTGTGTTTGGGTTTACTGACCACCCTCTGTAAACAGTGTTGTTCCCAATCCCCCACCGCCACACCAGTACACCTTGGACAGACAAGCGCACTACCTGGAACTGTCTTATTGTGCAAACGTGACAGAGAGGCTAATGTTAGATTTAAAATACAACAAGGGATTGCCCTATTTACACACAAGGGGGGACAGTGTATTTGTTATTAGTTTGAGAGGGGGAAGAGATTCCTTGCCTTGTGCACTCGTCTACATTTGAACTGGTTAGGTGAGCCGTGTTTGTGTGTTGGTCTGTGACATGGCCTGTATAGTGCGTGTGTGCTTGTGCGTGTGTGTGTGTGTGTCGCGTGTTCACTATGCCGTATATCCAGTCACGGGCAGATGAATACAGCCAGGTTCGTAGTGATGATGAATCACCATGTTGAGGGGAACAGGTGGAGAATAACTTCCAGACAGTACCTGGCTCAGACCACTCCCAGATGCTGCCTGATTACCAGTCAGTCAGTACAAACCCTGGGCAGGCAGACAGACAGACAGACACAGCTTAGACAGCTTCGCTCCCAGGCAGGCAGCGTGATTCTCTGGCTGTATCCCAAATTGCACACTAGTCCCACTCCCTTTGTAGTACACTGCTTTTTACCATGGACCACAGGGCTCTGGGTAAGGTAGTGTACTAGGGAATAGGGTGTAATTTGGGCCACAACCTCTGTCTGGCTGTCTTCAGATCATTACAACTGGACTGCTTAAGAGAAATAATCAATGCAGCATGTTTCAAACGGGAGAAGACCGCACTACTTCGAAAATATCCAACATGTGTCTTCTGTGTAAACGTGTTTGTTATTTCTGGTCTCTGTGTGTGTGTAGTGTAACTCATGCACAGTATCAGGAATTCAAAAAAACTTTATCAGCATCCACTACCCACTTATGAGTCAACGTTACAATTAAAAGATAACTTTGATATAATGGCCAGCATATGATTAGCTAGTTGTTTAATAACAACAAGACTAAAGATGTATCTTGTGATATGGTTTATCTGAAAAATCGAAGTGAAATGTTTTGCGGGAGAACTGTTGCACAACTACAGGAATGGTGTTGCCTGCCTATGTGAAGCCTTTCCACTTGTCACATTGTATTATTTCCATATCAGCTATATCACGGTGAGGACGGGATAAGATGTTCGTGGAAAGAGCTTAAATCCTCCCTCTATAACAAAAAGCTTGCTGTATTTCAGGGTTCACTCACGGCTTTCTATTCTAATTTCATTCACAGTGGGAGCTTTTCCCTGTATAAGTGCTCCCAAAGTTTAGAATTTTAAGGAAGAATGTTTTCATTTGAAGAAATCTTCCATTACCTTTTTATGAATCTTTATTTAACTAGGCAAGTTTTTATTTATATTAACATTTATTTAACTAGGCAAGTTTTTATTTATATTAACATTTATTTAACTAGGCAAGCCAGTTAAGAACAAATTCTTATTTACAATGACAGCCTACCAGGGAACGGTGAACTGCTTTGTTCACGGGCAGAACGACAGATTTTTACATCGTTTTTACATAGGGGATTCGATCCAGCAACCTTTCGGTTACTGGCCCAACGCTTTAACCACTAGGCTACCTACCTGCCGCCCCAGCCTCAGTTAGGAACAAATTCTTATTTTACAATGACTGCCTACTCCGGCAAAACCCTCCCCTAACCCGGACGATGCTGGGCTCATTGGGCTTTATTCGATTCCCTTTAGTGATATTAGTACCATGGAATTATATTATAATTGAACAAGATATAAATCTCTCAAGTCCTGTAAAATGTGTTCCTATTTGAAAAGACACACAAAAAGATAATTTCCCGACATCTTAACGTTTGACCGTAACATAATTTCCAGTTGGATGCTTTTGAACTGAATAGCTAGGAATATTATTATTGACTCTATTTTAGTAACAGACCCATAATAGTCTGTTTAGGTTCAAATTAGATATGTGACGACTGTGCATGTTTTGGCCAGCCTCTCATGTCTCCTTTCTACAGAGCCAAAAAAGCTATGTTATGTTTCCTCCCTCTCAAACCCAGCTTCTCACTCCAAAAGCATTCCTCTCCTCTCTCGCACATCAATTCACTGGGATTTTCATCCTATCTGACAATCATTTGCTTTTATTTTCACCCATAAGGGCACCGTGATTGTCCTTCCCCTCAGCCAGGGAAAAATACTAGATCCTGTCAACGAGAGATGGAGAGAGAGACGGAGAGGAAAGAGTCAGTGTATTTTAAGGATTTGTACATTGGGTTTGGTTTGGGTGGTGTCTGACTAGCTACCCACTTAAAGAAGTGTCTACATCCTGCCCCAGTTTACCCTGTAACAAGTGTGTCCTTGTGTTAGAGTGCTGTGCACCACCACACCAGGAACGATGCATTCATTCCTCACATTCCGTCTCCATTTCTTCCTCACCCTCTCCCCCTCTTCCTCCTTCTGTCTCCCCCTCCCTCACCCTCTCTCCCCTCCTCCCTTCCCCTCTCCCCCTTTCCTTACCCTGTTTCCCCCTGTACGTGTCTTTGGGTCATTATAAAGTGCTCTATAAAACACATAACTCATGTTATTATTCTCTATGTCAGCATGCAGGTTGGAGCGGCTGGTGGAAGTGCTGAGGAACAAGCTGGGGAAAGGCAGCGTCCGGAAGGTCATCTGACGGAGACAGACACAGAAGGTCAACAGCAGTCTGTCCACTCTGTTCCTTGTTTTGTCCCAAATGGCACCCTATTCCCTATATAGTGCACTACTTTTGCGCATAGCCCTATATCCCTATAGGTGCCAGTTGAAAGTAGTGCACTGTAAAGGGAATAGGGTGCCAGTTGCGACACAGCACATCGCTGCACTGTCCGAACTGGAGCTACCTGACCCACCGGCTAGTGGAACAGCCACATCTGGTCACCAGGCTTCCTCCCTGCCTGCCCAGGCCCAGGCTGCTGCTGTTTAACGCTGTGTAAACACAACCAAGCCTTAACTGGGCAAACAGTTGTTAGAAGTGCTGCACTCCAAAGCCTCATTCCAGTCTAGGCTCAAACTGAATAGTAAATGTTTACCCACTTGGGTTGTTGGTTTGTTGCTGCCCACTTCTCTCATTCTCTCTCTCTGTTTCTTTCTTAAATTGTACATTTTACTTTACTGACCATCTTGTTTCGATTTTTTTTTGTCATCAACACGTTTTGGTATTAATGTTTGTGTTGCTGCCTATCTACAGTGAGCTCCAGAAGTATTGTGACAGTGACAAATGTGTTGTTTTGGCTCTGTACTCCAGCACCTTGGATTTCAAATGCCACACACTTCTACATTAGTGTGGATGCTACCATGATTACGGATTGTTCTGAATGAATAATGATGAGTGAGAAAGTTAGACACACATCATACCACCACAAAAATGCTAACCTCCCGTTATTTTGATGGTGAGAGGTTAGCATGTCTTGGGGCTATGATATTTGTGCATCTGTAACTTTCTCACTCATCATTATTCACGATTCATTCAGGACTACCCGTATTCATGGTAGCATCCACATTCATGTTGAAGTGTTTAGAAACATATTCTATTCTTATTTACAATAAAAGTGACTCCAAAATGACACAATATATTATTTACCATTCATTTCTATTGGGCACAAAATAATCTGAAACAACCAAAACAAACAGCATATGCATCCAACAAATCTGTAGAGTTACAAGCTTGATGTAATCATTGCGTGCTATGAGCATGGGACCAAATACTAAACTTTTGACTACTTTAATAGACATATAAGTGAATTTGTCCTAATACTGATGGTCCCCTAAAATGGTGGGACCATGTACAAAAAGTGCTGTAATTTCTAAACGGTTCATCCGATATGGATGAAAATACCCTCAAATAATTAAAGCTGACAGTCTGCACTTTAACCTGATAATCATTGTATCATTACAAATCCAAAGTGCTGGAGTACAGAGCCAAAACAACACAAAACGTGTCACTGTCCCAATACTTTTAGAGCTCACTGTATCTCTCTGTTACAAGGGAAATGCCTGTGTGTATTACTGCACTCTTTTATTGATAAATGATATATTATCTTTGATATCCCACATCAATACAGTGTCCTGACATGTACAGTATTTCATTGAAAAGTGCTGTATTGTAAAGGTTGTTGGTGCTGCCTGGATTTGACATTGACACTGCCTTGGGCCAGATAACATGTGATTTGTTTGGTCAACTCCATCATGCTCTCATATTAAATCATTCATGGAATTTGTGATATGAAGAACATCACCTATAACTCAACAGTATTCACTATTCTCAAAGGCTAAATCTGTGACATTTGTGTCGACCAAATATAGTTTTATTGTAAGCGATTTTTTTCCTAAATGTTTATAAAGGTGCAGTACATATTCAACTCAGTCATTCACAACCATTATATCCCTATGGAATGACAGTGACTTCTAATTGAAGATAAAACTCTGTTTTAACACTTCTGTTTATCTAAGGTCTGACTCTGAGTGTGGTAATGTGGAACAGGTCTTAAAGAGTAAAAAATAAATAAACCCACTACCTCTGATATTAACTTTGTTAAATCAATATGACACATTTCTCTAAATTACACAACTTTTTTATTTGTTCTCTGTTATTGACTAAATGGTTTCATGAAGCAATATTCACTTGTTAGAAGTATTCAAAGTAGGTCAAAGTATAGAGAGAGGGATATATTTAGGTAACTCCAATAGTCCATGCATATCCATTTCATGGAACTTGAACTTCTAGCTTTATAGATTTCAATCATATAATGTCTTAATTGTAATACATTGGTATTTAATCCCTTGGCACTATTATGTTGGCTATTGTCATAATATCCTAATTGGCCAGATTTTGGCAAAGACATTATTGACTTATAAATAAATATATGTTGTGGTTCAGAGAGAGGTGCAACGAGAGAGCAGAGACACTTTCCATGGATGGATTGCTCATGTATTTATTTTCCTGCACCAAAAATCTCTCTCGCTCTCTTGCTCTCTGTATACTGATAGTTTATCAACATAAGAGGGCAAAAGAGATCCGGCGACCTGTACTACAGACTACACACCAAGCAATTACATCCACATCGTGTACGTTTCCTTTTTCTCTTATTGATGGGTTGACCCGCATGAGCTCTACTTTCCTCCCGGTGTGCACCGATAGAACAGCTAGGGCAGTGGTGAGACGTGTGTACCCATATATGATCGATTATGTACTCGGTGGTTGGATGCACCGTTGCCCTCAAGTTGCAATCCAAAGACAGGAGGGGTAGGGGAGGGCCTGTCTATTTGGACGCGAGCGCTGCTGTGTTGTAACCCTCCGCTCAGATAATGCTCGAGCGACACTATGACAAGCTTCTCGATTTCTCCTCTGGTAACCGTGGAGATCGCACAACTTGGGTGTCCCCACTCTTAATCCCACAAGATCCTCCCAATGTATGTTTATCCGTCAGATAATCAGCCTTGTTGTAAATACGGAGGCTAAATCTTTCACTTTGTTGAAATCTGATAACGTTTGATATTCCTGGTTATCCCCAAGTCGGCAACGCATCATTCTGATCATACACTCGCAGAAATAAAATGCCTCGTGTAGCCTCTATGGCCTACATTTTTTATATATATTTCAACTTTATTTAACTAGGCAAGTCAGTTAAGAAAAAAATATTATTTTACAATGATGGCCTAAGAACAGTGGGTTAACTGCCTTGTTCAGGGGCAGAACGACAGATATTTGACCTTGTCAGCTCGGGGATTCGATCCCTACATTTGTATTATGGTTCAGTTCCCAATCTATCTTGACTAGACTTATAGAAGCAGTTTTTATTTATTTTGTTATGTTATTTCGGAGTGTGTGATGCTTGATTCCTTTTGGTAATTTTTCTCTCTTGGTCTTGGTGGAAAAGGATTGCGCACGGGCGCATCAAAAAGAAAGGGGATCCCCATTCCCGATTACCCCAATCACACGATGACTTGACTACAAAAACTTTTTATACGCTTTAATTAAAAACGTGTTCTGACAGCCCAGTGGTGAATGGCCTTCAGAGAAAAGCGTGACTGATCCTGTTGCTATAACGACACCAAATATTTCCAGTATTTCCTTTCACTTTAACGCATTCCATCCATGTATTTGTTGTGGACACTCTTTTCTACTAACACTGTATGGAACTTGAGGCTCATTGACAATACAAATGTTAATTAAGCACATTTTATAAAGCCTAGGACTATGTCTAAAGCATGCAATTTGGGGTAAAATGTGGTAATTGCACAATGATTAAAAGTGGGCTATCCTGGCTATCGTTGTTTACAGTGTTGCGTTATGTGCCTAGCTGTCCTTTCGATCGGGTTAGACTTTGCGTGTTTCACTTGTTTGACTATAGATTATTTGGGCGTTCCCTATTACATTGCCAAATGGTTTAACATTTAGTCTTTGTTTTCAGTTATATAGCAAATACTGTTTGTTTATAGGGCCACATTATATTTATTTAACAGACTGGTATCATAGTATTTAATATTTTGAAATCTGGTATAGGCATACATTTTGAATCATTTCCATTTGTCTTCGTCCTCTGCAAAACCTGGTAGGCTAATGCATTTGTTTGTTAAAACTTTTTCCGTCACCCTGCAAAAACAGCAACCAACAAAACAACCCAATTGGGTTGTCCCTTATTGTGGCCTCCAATGGATGAATGAAGACACAACACATCATGGTGGCAGGGAGGCAGGCCGAGGGACCACCAACCTGACATAGTCGGTCCATATTAGGAGGACACAAAGCCCTAATAAACTTCTTCCGTATAATTTTTAATGGAAAACCAGCTGCTTCTAAAGCTGATTTCGGGTAGAGCTCTCTCCCTCTTCCCCCTCGGCCCTTTGAAAGGTTATTTTCTTTCGTCTGTGAATCTGAAGGGGTATTGCTTTGCTCTTTTCGTTGGCCAAGCACAATTGTGTTATTGGAGATAATTAATTCAATCCCCATCAAAAGGTATTAGAAGCGCTTTGGCCCTGTAGTGGCTTTCTAAACTCAGAATGAAAAGACTGAGAAGAAAGATCTATGGGTAGGCTCGCTGATGGTCGCTTTTGAAGTAAAGGGGTCTGCGCATTGTTGTCTACATTTTTGTCCATAAGGCTGAAAAAAGCTCCAGGATTTTTGATGCGGTAACGAGAAATACCACGTAAATTGGAAAACAAGGTGCTGGTTTAAATCTTTATGCTGGACACTGCCTGCTGATAACATATGTCACACTGTACTTAAGATTTAATTACTTCATTAAAAGTTTCCAATGTGCTGCATGGGAGAAACATAGCATACGCCCAGGGCAATTTAAAACTATTAATAATGGTAATATTATTATTAGGGGCCTAATAATGATAATGATGATAGTAATAATAGATAAACGTGTTGCCATATTGTAACGATCTATTTGTATGCTATAATTCGGATAATAAACCTTATCTGCGTTAATAATTAGGTCTACTAAATTGACCCACAAAAGTGATTAATTCACCTTGCTATCTTGTGGGCATAAAGATGTTGCTATGCCAACAACATATGTCTTGGGTTAGCTTTATCAAATATCCTACTAAAGCGAACACTAATGTATGGGTCTCAACGTGATGTGCTCGAACTGTAAATTATACATGTTGTATCATAGCTTTCAAAAAAGCATTTCATTGCCTCTTTCACAGGCAAATATATAAATTGAATATCTCTATTTGCCCGTTGAGTTATGACTCAATCATCAATATAAAGCATTATATATAACGATTAAAATCTAATAAGCAAATATCAATCAAAAGTTTGCTCTGTATTTGTTCTTTCACGTTTCCATACTGAATCACACACTGCAAAGCTTTTTCTCCAACAGCTGGGTAAACTAATGAACAAGATCTGTCCAAAGTTCAAAGATTGCTTATGGAAACGAGTAGTCATTTTTGCCACAAACTGGGGTTTATGTTATTGTAATCTGCAAAGAACACTTTGTAATAGAGGTTTAATTAACAGAGGAGGAGAAATAAATGAATTACTTGGTGCATTTTGGGCTTATCTGCTGGGGTTGATATTTGTATTCAGCCCCTAATACTGACCAGTACCATATGATTGTTGAATAAGATAGGCCTACTGCCTCAAATGATACACCTTTAAATGCAGTAGGCCTGAACAAGGTTGTAACTGTCCCATCAAGTAATGCCGGTGGGGACCTTGATCCAAACGTCTTCCAATTAAATATTGATCTGATTATGAACACAAATAATTGAGATCATATCTGGAGCTAGGATTGTTTCTCCAGTAAATTCATTGAATTTGTGGTCCATACCCTCTTTGATATGCTCGTAGTTGATTAAATGAGCACTGTCATTATGGAGAAATTACTGTAATTGCATATATCACAATCATTTTATTGACGAAATCATGTATCTTGAGGTGAAAATAACAAAAATACAATATTAACCTAGGCCTAAATTATTCAGGAGAAATATCCAATCGTTGTAGAACTATACAATTTTTATTAGTCACCATTTAGGATATTATCGTCCAATTGATTTGAATATAATAACATTTAAATATAAAAGAACAATACAATAATAAAATGTATTGTAAAAATTTTGGTTTTTAGACTTAATATTGTTAATATGAATGTTTGTTCATCTGGAGTAAATGTAACGACTCGAGCATGAGCAACTCGTGCGCAGACACGCGTTTCAGTAGTTCCAAATACACTTGTTTTAGATGTATTGTCTAAATAAACATGGCTTCTTAAAATGTTTTAATATTTATATTAAAATAAGTAGGCCTAAACTTGAATATGTCCGACTGGAAATATAATCTGGTAAAAGCACAGAGCACAAGCCTAGTCCATATAACTCCTCGATATTTTCACGACGCTCAATTCAATTATCTATGTTATTTGCGCATCGGAGGGCAATTACATGATAATTAAACACGTTTCACGGTTACTCAGCCAAAATGTGTGTCTACAAAATACCATGATCAAAGTAAAATCTGTTCAGGTTCATGAGCCGCATCATGTAGGGTTACGGTTCACAAAAAGATGCTTTGGCCTTTCCGTGAGATTGTTAAAAATCCATCTACAACACGCCCGAATCCTTTATGAGGTAAAGCTCTGTGGCTGTATTTCTGTTAGAGTTGGCTTTAGCCTTGCTCATTGATCAACAACCTGCGGTGAGTCAACCGAAGCGCGACCATCAATAGGGTACAGTTAACGTTTTTAACTTTACGGGGATATTATGCACTTTAGATGTTTTGATCAATGGTTATAACCCGCATTTCATATGGAGTTACATTCATGATATAAGATTTGACGCATTAGTTAACAAGATTGAACAATAAAGCTGGCTATATGCCACTGACTGAAGATCTAGGCCCTATAATTAAAAACATTACAATTGTAAAGGGAATGTATTAAGGCATAATTTAACCTAAAAAACGTAATAATGTTCCTAAATTATTTGGATATGCATAAAGTTGGAACAGTTGCGTAATTGAATGGTAGGCTACATTTTACGCGTCATACACAGCTTCTTCAAATTAAGATAATAAATTACAACAATCAGTGAATAAATCGTATTTGTTTTATTTGGAAATTAACAAGAAATAAGTTAAGCACATGCAGAGACATCCAAAAAACAGAGAAAGACAAAACGCTGACATTAAGCTGCACATAATCACCCATTTTCTGGTTTGAAAAATACCACAAAAAAGACTGGAATTTTGCTGTAGCCTATAAAGAATAACATTTTATTTATAATTCATTTCCACTTGGAATGTAAGATTGTATTACAAGATTGCTTAGAAAATATGTTTGTCAGATATTTAGCAAATGAAACCAAAGCAATGCGTAAAATGACAACATCCATTCAAAAAAGTAGGCTGTATCTGTAACAGACAGGTGTTTTGCGCTTCACCTGCGTCACGCGTTCCACGAGACCTTATTGACTGACCTTCATTCATGCAAATTGTAACACATGGACATATTAATTGTGGGGACTACAAGTTTTGGGAATACAACATTATTTTACAAGCTCGAAATTGTTTTAAATACACTAGCAAGGATTTACAGCTGGATATACAATCATTCAATTGGAAACACTTTACAGGACTGTTGTATTTTACTCATACATATTCTTATACATTGAAGTAACAGTTCTTATGCACCAGGTGCATGCAAAAATAAGATAAATGTTTTCTGTTGTCCTTTTGTCGAGCACTATAAAAATGAGAAGATACTAAGAAGTGTTGAGGACCGGTCTGGAATACACACCTTGATAGTATGACGCCTCTATTGCGGATGGGTCCATGGCTCTGCCTACCATGGACGCGCTGCCGAGGGGTAGACTGGAGGACATACCTGAGCCGTAGGAGGAGTATTGCAAAGCTTGCTCGTAGGCTTTCAAGTCCAGTTTGTGCTGTTGCTCTGAGGATGACATTAAATTATTTATTGAAAAGGGGTGGTTGAATGAGTAATGGGGATCCCCTTTTAGGTGCAGCTGGGACTCGTGCGCCATCGAGTGCGGAGGTAAAGGGAGAGAGGACAGGGAAGTGACGGAGCTGGCCACAGGGTGGAGAGGTGGCCCGCTGCTCTTTAGTTCAGAGGCTCTGCTACTGCTCCTGTGGTCCATGATGTGAGGGCTGGAGGACTGGTTGCAGGTGGAGAGGGAGTTGGGGTCCACATGTCCAGTCTTGCTGTTGTCGCTCGAAGGTGACCCAGAACCAGACTCGTCTTTCCTTCCGTCTCCTTTACTTGAAGATAGCTTTCTATTTTCGCATTTAAAGCGCTTTTGTCTGCGGAGATAACAACCGTTCTCGAACATATTTCCAGAATCTGGGTGCAGGGCCCAGTATGAGCCTTTGCCTGGCTTATCCGGTGACCTAGACACTTTGATGAAGCAATCATTAAAAGACAAGGAATGGCGAATAGAGTTCTGCCACCTCTGTTGGTTCTGTCTGTAGTATGGAAATAGGTCCATTATCCATTGGTAGATTTCGCTAAGCGTGAGCATCTTGCTTGGTGCTTGCTGAATGGCCATGGTTATCAGGGATATGTATGAATACGGAGGCTTTGCGTGCGGGTAGCTTCTCCTGAACGACTTGTTGTCCCTTGATCTGTTCAGGTTGGACTGATTATAGGACATTTGGCTCATTGTAGGGCTCATGCTGGCGTATGGATTCAGAGCGTTCATGGAAGCCTGCTGAGCCGACATTGCGCCCATGTTCGAGGGGCTAAGGGCAGTGCCCATTGACGATACCCCGCCGCACATTCCATTCATGGACGTGCTCGGAGGCATCCCTGCCATTGTACCGGGGCTTATTCCGGCTCCCAGGCCGGGGTTCGCGTAGGACATGTTGAAAGAACCGGAGGTCATATTTCCACTGGTAGACATACTCATGTAACTGTTCATACTGTTCATGGAACCCAGTCCTGCATTCATGCCGCTGTTTGCCATGGGTGAATATACCTGGAATAACATGAGATAAAATGTGATCACAACAATGCATGCTTTAGTCTTCCCCACACTCAAAGTGCTTGAGTTAAAAAATATATATATATTCTGTTGAAATTGACTGTTTAA
The DNA here is from genome assembly GCF_045679555.1 of Salvelinus alpinus. NCBI lineage: Eukaryota > Metazoa > Chordata > Actinopteri > Salmoniformes > Salmonidae > Salvelinus > Salvelinus alpinus. The sequence goes on from NC_092119.1 coordinate 18,582,184, forward strand.
TGTACATCCAATCATAATTAATAATGGTTAACACAAAATATTTCGAAACGAAACTTATTTAATAATTCGATTTGACAAGAAAACATGGGATTCCTTTTGAGAACCTACTAAATGAGAACCTCTAAACAGCATGAAAACAGTCCATCATATTATGAATCTCGAACTCGATATTGTTCCACTGTATTAGGCCATATCAAGCAATTATATAAAATAAAAAAAATTAGACATTTCAATTGACATGTTATGTAAGCTTATTATGCACAAACAAAATGAGGTCAAGCAAAGTGTATTACGCTGTTTTATTATTGGTGTCAAACAAACTAATTAAAATGGAGTTCTAACATTCAATGCACTGACTGCAACTTTTTTTTCCGAATAGCATGATTTGAAAAGCATATGCCATGATGTCTGGTAAATATTCAGTTCCAAATCCTAACTTATTATCGGAGTGCATAACCAACTGATGTAATGGGTTTTTACTTATTGCAAATATCTCAAGTCAGCATTTGGCCCTCTGACTAACATGCACTCGTTCTTTATATACATCAGGTTGCATTTAGTGACATCTATACCTAAAACAGCCCAATACTCCATAAACAACAACACAGTGACTTTAATTGAAAAATTTGAGGGAAACTAACTCAATGCAGAAAACATTCATTGCAAAAACGGAAAAATTGGGAATCAGTTAACACTTGTATTCTATAGGGAATCAGTTAACACTTTATTCTATAACCTAAATCGAAAACTTAGACACATACCTCTTGTGCGTCATTGTAATAGCTGCTCCAATCTGGTGTTTCGTGACCTTCCATTTTCACTGTTCCCAACATTATGGTAGAAATCCACAAATCGTAAACATGCAGTTCCTCAGACTGAAGTTTTGGGGAAATGTATCCTAGGAAATGGTGTGCTGTAATTGGCTGGATGTTGCAGGAGGGCTAGAGTAAAGAAGTGAAGAGATGTTGAATGCGGTGTGAACTGAGTGTAGATCTTCCCCTATTACGAAGACGGTATAACACACCCACTTTTTTGTGTTCATTTTCCTGGCTCATTTTCCCTCACTGTAGTCACACATCCCCCTGCCCACAATTCTTCTGCGTCTTTACAGAGACAAACAGCCCAGTCAAAAAAGTTATTTTCACCCTCATAAGGTGTGTAAACATTCGATCGGCTCGAAAGCAGGATTTGAAAGAAAGCCGAGCATGGCATTCCTTGTTGACAATTACGCACTTGAAATGTTCCACAAATAGCCAAAATACATTTCATACGTCATGGAGAACGGCAGGCATATACCAAATAGACTGGAAACTAGCATTACAAACCTAGTCTTTTAGACCTGTATTATGATACATCATAAAGGAAATTTTAATGCAATAAAAACACAACAAAAACGTCACTGTTTATGACTAATTTCAAAATGTCCATTATGTACACATGGGCGCCCGCACCCTACAATGTCATGACAATATTTGCTCTGGCTCACAGACAGTGGGCTATAGGAATCCAATTGTTAAATTCTGCGAGAAATGAGAAGGCGTGAGCACTGAGGATATTGGATATTCCGATACAAATAATTCACTGATATGCATTCTTCTGTCAGGTTTAGTTTAGTGTTTTGCCATATGATGCGATGCATATTTATTTATATTAATTTCATTCATTTTTCATCTATGCACATATAGTATTTAATTTTAGCCCACGTGGGCCTATGTTAAAATTAATGTTATTGTCGCTGGGCAATGGAGAGAAGAGGAAACTTGTCAACATCCATATACAGTGGGGAGAACAAGTATTTGATACACTGCCGATTTTGCAGGTTTTCCTACTTACAAAGCATGTAGAGGTCTGTAATTTTTATCATAGGTACACTTCAACTGTGAGAGACGGAATCTAAAACAAAAATCCAGAAAATCACATTGTATAATTTTTAAGTAATTAATTTGCATTTTATTGCATGTCATAAGTATTTGATCACCTACCAACCAGTAAGAGTTCCGGCTCTCACAGACCTGTTAGTTTTTCTTTAAGAAGCCCTCCTGTTCTCCACTCATTACCTGTATTAACTGCACCTGTTTGAACTCGTTACCTGTATAAAAGACACCTGTCCACACACTCAATCAAACAGACTCCAACCTCTCCACAATGGCCAAGACCAGAGAGCTGTGTAAGGACATCAGGGATAAAAGTTATACAGGTAACGAGTTCAAACAGGTGCAGTTAATACAGGTAATGAGTGGAGAACAGGAGGGCTTCTTAAAGAAAAACTAACAGGTCTGTGAGAGCCGGAACTCTTACTGGTTGGTAGGTGATCAAATACTTATGTCATGCAATAAAATGCAAATTAGTTACTTAAAAATCATACAATGTGATTTTCTGGATTTTTGTTTTAGATTCCGTCTCTCACATTCGAAGTGTACCTATGATAACAATTACAGATCTCTACATGCTTTGTAAGTAGGAAAACCTGCAAAATCGGCAGTGTTTCAAATACTTGTTCTCCCCACTGTATATGCGTGAAAAGACCTTCATAGCCCTCTGCTCTGCTGTACGGTACAAGGGGTTACAGCCAGGTCCTTCGGTTCTAAACCCGTTAATGGGCGAATAACAGCGATACTTATCCCCTTACATTGGATTATCTCAGGGTGATCACTAATACCGTTAGGGAGAGAAAATCGATTAGTTCAGGCCGGATTAAAAACCTCCCATAATGCTTACTGCTGGATTTGAATTCTGTCACGGGAGATATAGCCAGGCCATCAAAGGCCTACAGATTAACATGGTTGTTTTACAGATAGGACCTAATTAGACTCATCGATTGCTTCATTCTATGACACTAGTTATTATGATCATCTTGCTGTTTATTATGGCACAGCAAAAACATTTTTTTAAAGACTATAAATTGCCCCAAAGAAACGCCAATTGCTACCATCATCACCACATGAGGAAGGAATTATATTCCACAGTTGAATAGGCTAGTAAAGGCTACTAATTAATACAGAATTTTATGACAATACAGGTTAATATTTCCTGAAGGCCTTCAGTACAGAATAAAAAGAATATGGCAAAATTGAAATTCTACTTCTGTTGCTGAGAGCAACCTGTGCTTTGCATGGAGCATTATTATAGTCATGTAGGCTAACTCTTTCTATTTAGTTCCGTTCTCGAAGCTCGTCCCGGTTCTGCACCCACGTGGAGTCTGTTTTGTCCTGCCCAGTTGTCTGGTGGTTGCTAGGAGATCCTCCCAGCCACCAGGAAGAAATATTACAAAAAGATAGTCAACTTTTAACTGGCTCTCTATTTTGCCAACGTGTTTATGAGAACACGCTGGTGGATGTTCAGATATAACGTACATTTTAAAAATTAGTGTCAAAAGTTACGTCAAAGTACCGTCAATGTCAGCAAAGAGCTGTGACTTATCACTTCACTATTTTAGAAAAAGGTAACGTTAACTGTTGGAATTTTCTAATGTGTTAAAGCTAGATAGCAACTAGCTAATTTATTCTAGAAGCTTAAAGGATAGGTAGCATAAACGTAACCACATGTAACATATGGATTTGCATTAGAATATCCCAATGCAAAGTTACACCTAATTGTTCAAGTTATTACTAAAACTGATCAGAATTCTGAAGAATGCTGAACTGAAGTTCTACTGGAAAATGTTTTTGCAAGGTGTGACATAATATGGAGGACCAGGCATGCCAGCATATTCCCTATAGTATAAACCCCAACAGAATGAACTTCAAATGTATAACTTTAAATTAAACCAAATCGTTTGCACTCATGACTACTGGTTTCAATAGAATTTTCCGCCAATTTACAAGCAAATACTTTATGAATGTATTGTTACAAATCAGCTTGCAAGGTTGCTAGCCAACTACACTACCATCACTGCGCGAGTCAGCTAGTTGCTATCAACACCTAGCTTACAGCTACATTAAAGTAAACCAATGTTTTGGTATACATAACGCCATCTAATCAGTCATCAAACAATGTTACCGGTAAATGCAATTACCTTAGCGAGCAAGCAAGCCAGCCAGCTAAAGTTGGTTATTTTAGCCTTGTAGCTAGCCTGCAAACTAGCCTAGCTAGCCAACCACCATTGTCGACATAGCTAAGTAGTAAGCCAGAGAACAACTAGTCTAGCACAGGCAGGAACCCACAGAACACAACAAAAAAAGCCTGCAGATAAAGTAGAGGGAGCGGAAACTTACTGATTGACGGCTGAGTTAGCTACCAAAGTCAAAGAAGAACCAAGGAGAGGCCTTCAGAGGGAGAGGCCGTTTCACCGGCCTAGGCAAGGGAGAGTCAGCTATGTAGCTAATCTAATAGCGATATAGTGAGGTAAATCCACATTGAACTTACTCAGTTTATCTCCATCACTGCTGACACTCGTGATGTACTGTACCGGTAGGTCGGTAGGAAATAGAGGTTGAAGGCTTCACATTCAAGCTCGGTTTCAGTCAGTCTAATTCTGCCTTCCACTGGTTATACTAAGTCATCAAAGTCCTCTGGGGTGAAATGAGCAGTGCATACAGTAGACATGCGCACGATTCCTATACTCCAATCCACTCGCTTCGACCGGACACACCGCTACCACTTCAAAGCTTGCATCTCATTTTTGGGACACAAATGAGTCGTAACCCTTTCCTTGTGGGTATTTCTGCACTAGCTACAAACAACGTAAAACTACTACAATGCTCGCTCGACTACCAAACACACAGCAGAAGAGGTGTTGCAGTTCACATTCATTTATATGGTTTCTACATATTTGGTTTCTACATAGTTGCTCACCAGCACCAACACTTGGTTTGGAAAGTAATTACATGCTAGCATGGCTAGTAGTTAATGTTAGCCAGCTGGAACTAGCTAGTTAACACCGGTTCTCCATATGACTTTGAGAAATAGTGCATTGTGGGTAGTCCCGAAGACATACGGAAATAAGTTAATAAATATGTAAAAACGCTAAAACATAACTGTTTGTAATTATAGTTAACCAGATCGTGACTACAACTAAGTTAAAGTATTTGACCACACTGTGTTGTTACTTTGGTCAGTAAAAACGTATGCTTCCTACCTTTTTAAAGTGGTTCACTGGCAACATTATAGCTAACTGGGCATTTGACATCTTTCAAACTTCATTACCAACTAAATATACACTATGAAGCTGTTGTTGGTTAGGCTGACAGTGCTCCTACTTTGTAGCACAGTAACAACAATCTTAACATCAACAGCTTGATCATCAATTATTGAGTAATCCCATAGAGAAGAAGCATAATTAGTGACAGATTTACCAATTATTTTATTATTGCTGTTTTTTTAACTCATTTTAATTGATGTTTCATTATCACCCATTGAAAAATATTTCATCTTCAGTACTGTACTTTTTTTTTTTTTTACATGTTTCACTTTCCAACACTTGGTCATGTTGATAGACACAGGGCAACATACTGAGAAATAAGAAGATCGGAGCCACAGAGGAGCTGAAGCTGAAGGAAGAGTCCCAGTGTGACTTCCTAAAAATGAATCAGCTGTTTTTCAACTCCCACGCAACGACAGCACAATACCCCAGCCAGCAGACTCTCCCCACACACTGGAGTCATGAGGACTGATGGAAGAGGCTAGAGGGACGTCGGACGCACCCCAAAACAAGACCTCAACAATGTCTGCAGGGTCAGACAGCCCGTTGGAGTTCCATGCAGATCTGCTACAATCCCCACCTGCAACCTTACCACAGAGCGCACTACTACCAGACATCCCTTAAAGGAAGTCAGAGGTGAGCAAGAGTCAAGGGATAACACATATGTAAGGAATCAGTGGAGAGAGAGAGATGTCAGCAATGCTATTGATTCAGTTCATTTGGTACTGTGTCCTCCAGAGCACAAACCTGCCTCGAAGCCGGCCATACCTCAGCTAGCAGGCACTACCAAAGTGGTGTCCATGTCCATGAGGCCACAGTCTCCTTAAAAGCCCAGGACCAGAGGCCAGCAACAGGGACCAGGATGTGTATATACAAGAGCAAGAAGGAGTCAGAGCAGGTGTCTATCTTGGAGAAGGATGCGGCTGAGAGGCGCGTCCGGAGATCAAACTTCCTCAGCAGATGTCAGGCTCTGAGCTTGGACAGCACGGATGAGAGAAGGAACAGTGAGGACTCGGGTTCCGACCAATCCCACGGGAGCTCCTCTGCGGAAGATCAAAAAAAAGAAAATTAGGAAACCGAAAGATAGGTCTACACCTACACCAAGGACTTCTACTGACAACAGCATCTGTACTGTCAAGTTCACAACAGAGCAGCTTCATGAGGCCCGGGGGATCATAGTGGCTGAGGAAGAGAGCCAGGAGGACACAGACTCCCAGCAGAAGACCCAGAGGAGTCAGTGGCCACGGCTATGGGGCTTGGCAGAGGCAGAGAGAGGATGGTGGATGAGATTATTGCTTCCCTACAGAGAGAAGGCAGTGATATGTCGTCCGCCTCAGACCAGATGATCAAGGGGCTGAAGGGGAGAGTGCTGGGGGACCATAGAATGAATTCATTCCATTTCTATGTGGGGGACAGCTACAATGCAGACAATTAGGTGACAATAGGATAACAATAGGTTAACAATTGAGAATATGCTGAATTGTCACAAAAACTAAAGGTGACCTTTATACTTTTGGTAGAGATATTAAATAAGCCCAGTGATAGTTACATAATAATAATAATTGTATTAGTTATTTTAAAAAGGTCTAAAATGCTCATAACAATTGCACTTTATTATTTAATGATCAGTTTTTGTTTTCAATAATTTCTTAAAGGAAGCGAAAACAGCGCAATCAAAATCGGGGGATTCAGAACAGGAGATAGAAGATAATATTAGCCCTGTACAAACAGGTCATGGAGAGACTACAGGCAGTGTATTTAGATTTATCGCATTTGACTTGCCTTGGCTTGTGACATTGAAAAATAGCCTCTCAGAGCATTTGAGAACATTTTAAGTGTTGAGCTTTCTGTTATTAAGGTTGTATAATGTTTGTATGATAGTTAACAGACATCTTATGCTGATTTTCCAGAGTACTCCTCAGATGTCCCCGGTTCCACAGAGGATGTTGTGGGTTAAGAGGGAGACACCAACCCCTCCAAGACCTGTTGAGTTCCCTAAAGTCACATCGGGTCTACAAGATGGCCGGCTCACTGTCTGAGAGAATCAGGGGTCTACAAGATGGCCGACTCACTGAGAGAATCAGGGGTCTACAAGATGGCCGACTCACTGTCTGAGTGACAGACCGACAACAACTGCTCTTTGGCCTCTGCTCTCCCACAGAAGGTACTACTTGGATTTATTTGGTTGTCATTGTTTTTAGTTCAGTAGGTGTTCTACCCTGATCAACACTTCAACTGTACTATCAGTTTAGTATTTTCTTCTGTCAAAGGTGACTTATGCAGATGTAATGACAGCTCGAAGAGATGCCATAGCTCCTTCTCAGAGACCAACAAGGGTGTATTTACAAAATAAAACCAATCAAGGCCTTTCACTTGTAGCAACATGGGCCCCAAAGCACCATAATACTCTTGTATTCCCTGTCTGTCTGGTTGATCATGAGAGTTGTGAGTTGTTGTTACAAACAGATTTTGAGTGTGATCATTGAAGTTAAACTACTACTATTACAAGTGTGTGTAACACATGGGATACAACATAAAATGATGCAACACAGACCTAGCCTGTGTTAGCTTCCACCAACACAGAACTGTAGTAAAAAAATAAAATCAGGTTGCTTGTAACCCTGTCATAGGCTAGTTATAGGTAGCCGTGACTGCTACATGTTTTGTAGGAAGTCGTTTCCCAACGACCTCTTCAACTCACTATCATGGTAACCATCTGCAACCTTGACTTTAATGGCTGGGGCGGGGATGGTCTTGGACGAAGGTAAACTCAGTTCCAGGGAGTCTATAAGCGAAGTGACTAGGCTATCATCAAAACTCCTCCACCCTATTCTCAGAGACCCATTGACAAAGAGATTAATTATTATGCTCCCGGCCTAACACTCTCTTACGACTGCTCTCAGTCTGTCTGGTGCCTAGTGCACCCACACACTTCCTTATCACTGACTGCTTACTCACCCAAAGATACCAGATTTACTGCCTCCTATTGCAAGCGCAGAGTTGGAATTGTGCCACTCACTCCCTTTCCACTCCCTCCTTTCCCCATTCATGATTTTTTTTTTTACCAAAACAAGTGCCATTTAATTAGGTAGGGGTTTCAGAGCTTTGGTTCACTGAAAGGTTTCTGATGGATATGGATGGGAGGCTTTATAAGGGGGCCAGGCTGCCAGCCTGCCTGTCTGCCAATGGTAGATGGATTAGAGTTAGATCGACAGCAAGTCTAAAGACAGGCAGCGCTCAGGTTGGCTCCAATCCACAGTTATAGAATTCTCATTTCATTGAAAACAAGGCGAATGACTCTGGTTGACCTTACAGGTTTTTTGCTCCGCTCACTGAGCTGAGGCATACCTACCTACCCCAGAGTTCCAGAGAGATGATTCATCTCAGGAGTGGCAGGCCGTAGTGAACATGCTATCCTCCAATAAATTGTCCAGTGTCTGTCAGGTTAGAAGCCCTAGTCAAGTGGTGGATGGAGGCCAGACCTTTCCCTCCCAGCACTAAACGGCCACACATAGAGTCGCAAGTTCAAAGAGTGATGAGAAGTTATGGCAGGGATGATCTGAGCAAATACACCTCCAGCTCATCTGCTTACGCAACAGAGAATGTTTCATCTGTTGGGACAAGTCACACGACCACTGTATGGATTGTAGAGGTTTCAAATATGTGGATTGTTGTTGAATCATTGACATTATTCAATGTAACAAACCAGTGGGGTTTTGGTTCAAAGCTACATTTACATAATCCCTTTACCTTACATGATAAAATGGTGTGTTATATGACCTGTGTCATTACAGACTAGGTACAGATGTCAGAAATTATGTTCAATTTAGATATACAGGCAAGTAAGCATTAGCTTGGTCCTAGATGTATTTATGCTATTGCCAACTCAATTGTTATCATTGTCAAGCCAGTGACAAGGAGTTGGATGATGACATGAACAGACTGGCTAAGTAAATATATCACAACATTTTACTCATTACTGTTGTATTGCTCTCCCACAGTGCAGATTAATACAATACCATTCACCATCTTTGTACAACCGCAGTCAGCCAGGCCCTGCCTCTGGAGCTGACTTCCCTGGTCTGTCACACCTCCAGTCAACTCACTGCACCACCACTGTTTCACCAACAGAGGGTAGCACTACAACACATTGCTACCCAGCCTGACAGACACAGGTACAATTAAATCTCTCCCAGGCTCTGCTTCATAGGATGTTTTCTGTCCAAAACTTGGATGTTATAGCTAAATGTGAAATTTAAGTGATATATATATATATATATCTATAGTTGAAGTCGGAAGTTTACATACACTAAGTTGACTGTGCCTTTAAACAGCTTGGAACATTCCAGAAAATGGCATGACTTTAGAAGCTTCTGATAGGCTAATTGACATCATTTGAGTCAGTTGGAGGTGTACCTGTGGATGTATTTCAAGGCCTACCTTCAAACTCAGTGCCTCTTTGCTTGACATCATGGGAAAATCCAAAGAAATCAGCCAAGACCTCAGAAAAAAATTTTTGTAGACCTCCACAAGTCTGGTTCATCCTTGGGAGCAATTTCCAAACGCCTGAAGTTACCACGTTCATCTGTACAAAACAATAGTACGCAAGTATAAACACCATTGGACCACGCAGCCGTCATACCGCTCAGGAAGGAGGCGCGTTCTGTCTCCTAGAGATGAACATACTTTGGTGCGAAAAGTGCAAATCAATCCCAGAACAACAGCAAAGGACCTTGTGAAGATGCTGGACGAAACAGGTACAAAAGTATCTATATCCACAGTAAAACGAGTTCTATATCGACATAACCTGAAACGCCGCTCAGCAAGGAAGAAGCCACTGCTCCAAAACCGCCATAAAAAAGCCAGACTACGGTTTGCAACTGCACATGGGGACAAAGATCGTACTTTTTGGAGAAATGTCTTCTGGTCTGATGAATCAAAATAGAACTGTTGGTCATACTGACCATCATTATGTTTGGAGGAAAAAGGGGGAGGCTTGCAAGCCGGACACCATACCAATCGTGAAGCAAGGGGGTGGCAGCATCATGTTGTGGGGGTGCTTTGCTGCAGGAGGGACTAGTGCACTTCACACATTTTTTTACTAGGATTAAATGTCAGGAATTGTGAAACTGAGTTTAAATGTATTTGGTTAAGGTGTATTTAAACTTCCGACTTCAACTGTGTGTGTGTATATTTATATTTTTAAAGATTTGGTCATCCTCTCCACTTTCTCTCCCACTACCTTCTGCACTTGACTTCATATATACAAACTTTGCATGTCAGGAGTATCATTACAACATGTAAAAAAAATATAGCTTTAATCTCTTTGCAGTATAGTAAATGAAGGCGTGCCCTGTGTGGATGTGACTGAGTCTGATGTAAAGGACTGTGTGACCCCTCCCTAGGACTCAGCCAGCCTGGCTGACTGGCAAAGGATCACTGGATATTACGTAGAGAAGCCCAGGATGATCCTTCATGGACAGGCGGGGGAGGAGAATGTTAATGCAACTAAATTAATACAACTTTTTTCCCAAAACAATTATCCACTAGGTGGCACCAAACACATTTGCAACTCATTAGATTCAGCAGGTTGCTTGAAAGATGTTGCTCTAACGTAAGGCACAATTATACATTCACTGAACACGAACTACTCAACAGTGTTGAATCTCTCAATATATTGTTTTGCTTGTTTTAAAGGAGTCATTTAATTGGTTTAAATTAGTTCCCTCAACTTCCCTGTCCTAAAGTGTGTTTCTCATCTGTGTTCCAACGAGCTGAAGATATTCAGGCACCCAGTGCCTCCCAAATTCAGCTGCTTTCATGCCTTCATCAAACACAAACTCTTTCCAGGTAGTGTAGTACTGAGCCAAGTACCAGGTAGTGTAGTACTGAGCCAAGTACCAGGTAGTGTAGTACTGAGCCAAGTTCCAGGTAGTGTAGTACTGAGCCAAGTTCCAGGTAGTGTAGTACTGAGCCAAGTTCCAGGTAGTGTAGTACTGAGCCAAGTTCCAGGTAGTGTAGTACTGAGCCAAGTACTAGGTAGTGTAGTACTGAGCCAAGTACCAGGTAGTGTAGTACTGAGCCAAGTACCAGGTAGTGTAGTACTGAGCCAAGTACTAGGTAGTGTAGTACTGAGCCAAGTACCAGGTAGTGTAGTACTGAGCCAAGTACCAGGTAGTGTATTACTGAGCCAAGTACTAGGTAGTGTAGTACTGAGCCAAGTACCAGGTAGTGTATTACTGAGCCAAGTACCAGGTAGTGTATTACTGAGCCAAGTACCAGGTAGTGTATTACTGAGCCAAGTACCAGGTAGTGTAGTACTGAGCCAAGTACCAGGTAGTGTATTACTGAGCCAAGTACCAGGTAGTGTAGTACTGAGCCAAGTACCAGGTAGTGTAGTACTGAGCCAAGTACCAGGTAGTGTAGTACTGAGCCAAGTACCAGGTAGTGTATTACTGAGCCAAGTACCAGGTAGTGTAGTACTGAGCCAAGTACCAGGTAGTGTAGTACTGAGCCAAGTACCAGGTAGTGTAGTACTGAGCCAAGTACCAGGTAGTGTAGTACTGAGCCAAGTACCAGGTAGTGTAGTACTGAGCCAAGTACCAGGTAGTGTAGTACTGAGCCAAGTACCAGGTAGTGTAGTACTGAGCCAAGTACCAGGTAGTGTAGTACTGAGCCAAGTACCAGGTAGTGTAGTACTGAGCCAAGTACCAGGTAGTGTAGTACTGAGCCAAGTACCAGGTAGTGTAGTACTGAGCCAAGTACTAGGTAGTGTAGTACTGAGCCAAGTACTAGGTAGTGTAGTACTGAGCCAAGTACCAGGTAGTGTAGTACTGAGCCAAGTACCAGGTAGTGTAGTACTGAGCCAAGTACCAGGTAGTGTAGTACTGAGCCAAGTACCAGGTAGTGTAGTACTGAGCCAAGTACCAGGTAGTGTAGTACTGAGCCAAGTACCAGGTAGTGTAGTACTGAGCCTCTGATGTTTACAGATGGACAGGCTACTTCCCTGCCAGACACAGTCAGTCCACTGGAACAGTTACAGGCAGACTTAACTGCAGAAATCTCCATCTGTTCAGTGTTTTAGTTGAGACGTGATGGGGAACATTGGAGATGCTCTTTGATCATTACATTACATTATGCCTTACTACTCTGACAGTTAGATGACATTTACAAGGACAAATTGATCATGCCGTTTTAACCTGGTGAAATAGAATATTTTTGAATATCAAATATCTTTGATATATCTGGAATATAGCTTTGAGTCCTAAAAATGGCAAATTGCAATTTAACCAGTTAACCATACCTCACCAATGTGATCTCACCCTATATATCCTACTGCTGTGTTTCTATGGTGTTTGTTACTTAGGCAATCCGGAATGACCAGTGAGGAGCTCTATGGTGATCTGCAGGACCTGAAGGAATCAGCCTGTGACCTGACAGAGATGGAGCCAACCAACTCATTGGTCAGTGTGGTGTTCAGTACCCCCCCCCCCCTACCCAAATGTAAATGTTATGTAATTCCCAACGCTCACCCCCCATTTCAGACTATAAATATCTTTAATTAAAATATATGCTGACTTGAAAAGTAGTAGCGATATTATCTTACAGTAACCCCCACAATCTGAGCTTTTTAGGCTATTATTATATGTTCCTTTGTGTGCTGAACTGAAGTGTTATGTTATACAGTACTGTGAGCACTACAGAGATACAGTGTTCTATTTAATTGTGTGCCACCAGTGCTCAACAATGACAGCCATGGGAACCTGAGTGTCTTTCTGGGGCCTGCTCTACACTGAGAAACGGCAGTGGCAACAAGCCATGTCCGACTTTGAAGCGGGATCAAACTCGACAGGTAATACCACTGGGCCTCTCGCTGTGACAGAGTCTGGATCCTTTCTTCTGAAAAGAGCAACGGGGCTTTGAGTAAGAGAGAGGGGAGAGAGACAGGAAGAGAAAGAGAGGGAGAGGGTGTTGGAGCGAATAAGAGTTCCACGATGTATAAGAATGTTTAATGTTTAGAACTAGAATCTTGCTCGAAGTGTAATGACTGGTAATGAGAATGTTGTAGAATACCTTGGAGATGGAGATTGAGAAATTACATTTTGTTCAATGTTTTTCTCTCTTTATGATGATTTCTTGTTTCTCTCATGTCTGTAGCACTGGCCCACGTGAACCTGGCTTGCTGAAGATCAGGGTGGGAAAATATCTGCAGTGGTTGGTGGATACCCACATTTCACCAGCCCCTCCAATTTTATTCCAGGCCCATTTTTTCTTCTATGCTGTACCCCGTCCCGCTTTCACCTCTGTAGCGTTCAGATTGTTTCTTCTAGAGCTGAAACACACACTAAAATAAATATTCATGTACCAGCCAATGCCAAAATCTACCAGCATTTGGCTAGTGGCTTGTGTTCATTTCCCACCCTGCTGAAGATGGGTCAGAATTATGTAGCCATCTAAATGTTCAGCAATGCCTTAAGGGTGGACCCCACCTACATCAGAGGATACAGGTAGCCTAGTGGTTAGAGCGTTGGGCCAGTAACGAAAGGTTGGTGGATCGAATCCCCGAGCTGACAAGGTAAAAATCTGTCGTTCTGCGACTGAACAAGGCAGTTAACCCACTGTTTCTAGGCCGTCATTGTAAATAAGAATTTGTTCTTAACTGGCTTGCCTAGTTAAATAAAGGTTCAATAAAAAATAAAAAATACATCTGCCGGACCCAAGCCCATCGCAATGTAAACACGATCACGTCACCATGTTTTTTGATTTATAAAAATATTTTACATTTGTGGTTCATGTACTGCATCTTATTTGTATCTAAACAGGTCAATGATCTGAAGAGAGAAAATCTTACAAGTCACTCACATGAAACCAGGTGCACAACACTTCTATATCATGAGGTAAAGGACCTTTCTGTCACATACATAAAAACGATTGTCCTTGACTTACAGGTGTCTTTTTGTTGTATAAATGTTATATTATTTCTCAAGTAAGATACTGTACCAGGCTTGAGTTTACTGTAAGTCTATAGAAGTGACTTCAACCATTATTTTAGAGTACATGCTCTCTCTGTTCCAGAGGACAGTATATGTTTGACATGGAACAGTTTGACCTGACCACATTTTGTATCAAATACACTAAGATGAACGAAGGTACAAATATTCTATGCATAAAGGAAGCACAATATGAGCTCCCTGACTGACAAGCCATTGCTATCTCTCAGACAGACGCTATATGGCAGAACTCACTGTGTGTGTCCAAAATGATATCCTAATCCCTACATAGTGCACTACTTATGATCAGAGCCCATAGGGCTCAAGTCAAAAGTAATGCACTACAGTATATAGTGAATAGGGGGCCGTTTAGGACTCAACAACTGTCTTATACGGACCAAACAGACTGTGATATTTATATTGGCCCTTCCCCACCACCAGCTCTGGGGTCATTTCCTATCCAGCAGGCTGCAGTCCAGTCTTTCCTGCGGAATGATGCCAAAGCCATTGCCTGTCTAGAGGCAGCCACCAACAACCGACCCTCACATCCCATCTTCATTCTGCTGGGCAAGACTCAGATGAAGGCAAGCAGGTTGCTGTTGCTATGTTGTTGCTATGTTATGGGTTACCATACCTTGACATGTTTCATCCATTAACTCAGGGTTTCCCAAACTCGGGCCTAGGTGCACGTTTTGGTTTTGGCCCTAGCACTACACAACTGATTCAAATAATCAAAGCTTGATGATGAGTTGGTTATTTGAGTCAGCTGTGTAGTGCTAGGGCAAAAACAAAAAGGTGCACCCAGGGAGGCCCCCATTATCTAACAGTCACACTTAACTTTTTTTCTACTAGCGGCGACTTTGCCGACAGCTACTTTATTGAAGAAAAAATGTACTTACTATATGACTGAGATGTGGTTGTCCCACCTAGCTATATTAATATGAATGCACTAACTGTAAGTTGCCTGGATAAGAGCGTCTGCTAAAAGACCAAAATGTAAATTGATTTTTCTATCATATCCTCTCTTCTGCGTTTAACTTGGTTGTCGAGTGTCCACTTTTGTTTTCAGTGCGCCCACTGTATGTTTTATTTCAGCCACATCTTCGCCCACTTTGGCAATTTTCTCTTCAAGATTTTTGTTCATTTTGCAAATCTCCTTTAGAACTGGGTCATCAGGCTGTTCTTCTCTGCCATTTTCCTTGCTAGCAGCAGGTGCAGGTAGAGACGACATTTGTGTTTTCGTCAAAAGTGTCTGCTTTTGTGCATTTGGAAGTCATTTTCCGTGTAACCGATATCTTGGACAATTAGTTCAAATGTGTTACTAGGGGTTGAATAATGAGTTAAAATGGGGTTGGAGCTACACAGACGCTTTAGTTAGCTGCTGATCGTCACCGGAAGTAGGTGGTTGGCCATTCTTGATATACACAGGAAACTTTTGAGCATGAAAAACTCAGCAGCGTTGCAGTTCTTGACACAACCCAGTTTGCCTGGCACTTATTACCATACCCCGTTCAAAGGCACTTATTTTGGCAAGAAGCATCATTCACTGAAGTTTTGTCAAAATCTGGCCAGCACTGTTTGAGATATCACATGTGACTAACATACGAACCACAGTCCCCTCGCAGGAGTGTCACTACAAACGTTTACGTTAGAGGGGGAAAAAAGTGCACATGCATGAGTGTGAAACAGTCAAGAGTAAAATGAAAGCAATCAATCCAGCGAGATTTAAGTGACAAGTGGATTTTGCACCCAAATAAATGGCTGAAAAGGAGAGATCCTCAGGTGGGCGGGGCATGCGAGCTGCTACTCAATGTGTTCACTGTTCAGTAGTTTCTCAGTCCACTGTGCACCAGGTATTGTACAGAGATTTGTCATAAGTTACAAGGTCAGATGGTTGTATTGTAAACTTTTTTGTAATAAGTAGTTTGTGTAAGGCCTGTTAAATCAATCTGTCTTAAGGATATGTGGTTCAGTGCATTGTATTGTTGCGTTGTAGGCAATGTGGTAATGAATCAAACCCAGAACTCTGCCATTGCAGGCTCCGTGCTTCAAACCCAGAACTCTGCCATTGCAGGCTCCGTGCTACAAACCCAGAACTCTGCCATTCCAGGCTCCGTGCTCCAAACCCAGAACTCTGCCATTGAAGGCTCCATGCTCCAAACCCAGAACTCTGCCATTGCAGGCTCCATGCTCCAAACCCAGAACTCTGCCATTGCAGGCTCCATGCTCCAGCCAATGAGCCTTATTTCCCTAATGACTTGTGATTGGTCTGCCAGATTAGATTCACCAATTGTGGCCAAGGATTTTAATTAAACATGGGTGATGAATGTGTGACCCGGCAGGCCAGGTGCTATGACAGCCATCCTGTTGTTCTGTCAGCAGGGCTGCTATGTTTCATACACTGCTGTTGGGTCTCTGTCTGATACCAATATTTTGTACATTTATTGTAATTCAGTTCCACTAATTTAATGAATGAATGTGTTTAGGTGCTTTTTCAGACTTGATTGTATTGTTGATAGTGGGATTGCATGGAACTGAATCATATTTAATTTGATTGTTTTAGCATAGACCAAGCCCATTCATAAGGTGTATGTGGAGAATTAAAGTGTTATGACTTTAAAAACTATAGTTAGCTATGAATAGACAGCCTCAAACTGTCTGGTCTTGGTTTTACTCTGTGTGTGTATGTTTCTTCTCCTCCGGCCCAACGATGCCCTGGTCTACAAGCGGTGGAGGACTACAGAACAGAAGTTGAACTCAGAGGCACCCGAGGGCTGAGATGAGCCATCCCCATAGTAGTGGTACTGTACAGTCTGTCTTCATATGATGCTACTCAAATCAAAGTGTTTGTATTAAGTACTTGATGTGTTTAGGCCTGTTAAATCACTCAACCAGTAGGTCTGAACCTGACATAATGGTTGACAGTAAAGATACTGTCAATCAAAATTGATACATTGTGCATAGGAATCTTTTTTTTTGTCATGTGTTTAATGTAACTTTCATGACATTGCATTTGAGTGTTTCAAGAGTCATGTGATGTGCAATCATATCTTAAGTGCTGGTGCATTTGCTGTGGTTGTTTTGAAAAAAATATTTTTGTGCCAAGTTCAAGATCTACCTTCATGAATCCCCATTGAGTCATTGGAAACAGTTTGCAGTTCCCAACAAACAAAGATTGTATTTCTTTGGCTTTGGAGCTCTTTCCCAGTGAAATAACTGGTTTATTTCTTGCCCATCCAAATCAGTTGAGTCAGTCTTTATAAAACAGGAGCTAGAGAGATGAGTGGGAGACCTATGGAGTATGAAAAACACCTGCCAAATGAAGCGGCGTGCATCCAGGAGGGAGATAGGAGTGTGAACACAACCATCTGTTCCACTCACATACTGAGACTGTGTGTGTGTGTGTGTGTGTGTGGGGGGGGGGGGCTTGTTGCATTTCAAGGACAATCATTCTCTCAAAACAATTCTAGCAAAAATGATATGGCTGACCCAGCTGAATGCAGTGTTTCTTATTGAGGCGATTCTTCTGTTTTCCAATCCAACATTGTTTGTTGCATTCTAATGGAACATGTTTATTTTACTTCAATCAACTTCAACTTCATGAGCCCTTAGAATTATACAATTAAGTCAAAGACCTTTCTCTCTTGAGCTGAGGAAATCTAAAATGTTTTAGTTATTGCTCACCAAACACTACTTATGTTTAATTTAGTCTGTTTACTGCCCACTGGGCACAGACCTCAGTTCCTCGTTTTGATTTACTTCTGATTGAGTTAAACTTGAATTCAACGTGAAATCAACAACAATTGAACCATGTCATTGGATTTAGATTAAAAGTTCAGTGAAAAAAAGCATACCAGTTTGTGCCCAGTGGGTAGAATCTAATGTCATTTGGCCAGTTCTGATAGATTAAAAGTTGTCACATAAGACCCAGAAACTGCTCGCCTATCCAACTTTGTCAACACAGATATTGCATTTGGCTTTCCTCATGAAACTGTATTTACTTACTTAGATTTTCAGTCTCTAGAGCAGGGAGTGTCGCAAGTACTGCACGATTTTGCACCATACCCGACCCACTGAGATAATTAATCAGCTCAGTGATTGACTAATTTCAACACACCTGGTCTTCCAGGTCGGTTTTAATCAAAAACATGAAGCGCATGCAGCACTACAGGATCAGGGTTTCCTACCCCGGCTCTAGAGTGAATCTCTAATATGTTTTTGTACCATACTGTGATTTGAATATGACGATTGACTTTACTAATTAAACATAAATTAAAAAATAACACTGGGACTTATTTGAAATTCTCAGTGACATTCCCCCCTGATGTGGATATTATTTGTGATTGTGTCGTCTGTAATAATTATAGTTGGTATGACAGCTCACTTATTTCAAAATAAAGACGATCTTTGTGCTCTGTTGCCTACACATGCCAGGTATGCTTTTTGATTGTCATTTTAAGATGAAAATCCAAGGAAGATTATTAAATTAAAGATGATAAATATCACAATATGACAAAACACAATTTATGCAGTTGTATTAGTCTCATAAATGTCCAATTGTGTTGACTGTGTGTTTTAATGAAATTGTAAAATTGCTGATACGACGAAAACTATTGTGCGTCGGCTCTGCAGCAATTTACCAATCAATCAGTTGAAATTGAATGTGTGTTTTGACGTTCAACGACATTTCTATTTCAGATTACAGTGGTGTATATCGATTAGGACCTAGCCTAGGCCCCACCGCAACGTCATTTTACAACGTCTGAAGCTGCGTCTCTCAAATGACTACAACATTCGTAGCTATCCATGGTCCTGAAACGCAACGTCTGCGCGCTGTACCATCGATCAACTGCCGTGAGGAGATGGGTTCTCTGGACAGTACTGTTTGAGAAGGGTTATTTAAGACATACTTTTTTTTGGAGAAAAAACTGCCAAAATGCTCATCAACAGCTCTATCAGGAATCTAACACTGGAGGACGTTTTTTCCCTAATTAACAACTCGTCTGGGAACGGAACGTACAACGAGTCTCACGGCAGCGCTATCCTCATCTCCTTCATTTACTCGGTTGTCTGTTTGGTCGGACTGTGCGGGAACTCTATGGTTATCTATGTCATTTTTAGATATGCCAAAATGAAAACGGCAACAAATATTTACATTCTGAATTTGGCCATCGCGGACGAGTTACTTATGCTGAGTGTCCCCTTCTTGGTGACATCTTCACTCCTTCATCACTGGCCTTTCGGCTCCCTTCTCTGCCGACTTGTTCTGAGTGTTGATGCTATTAATATGTTTACGAGTATTTACTGCCTAACTGTACTTAGCATAGACCGATATATTGCGGTTGTACACCCCATCAAAGCCTCCCGGTACCGGAGGCCCACAATAGCTAAAATAGTCAACTTTGGGGTTTGGATGTTTTCTATCCTGGTAATTTTACCCATTATTATATTTTCCACGACCGTTCCAAACTTGGACGGTTCGCTCGCTTGCAACATTCAGATGCCAGAGCCAGTGAACCAGTGGATGGCTGTGTTTGTGATTTATGCCTTTCTCATGGGCTTTCTGTTCCCAGTCATTGCTATCTGTATGTGTTACATCCTCATCATCGCCAAGATGAGAGTGGTGGCAATGAAGGCAGGCTGGCAGCAGCGTAAGAAATCGGAGAGAAAGATCACTCTGATGGTGTTGATGGTGGTGACCGTGTTTGTCATCTGTTGGATGCCCTTTCACATTGTACAGCTCGTTAATGTCTTTGTGAAGCACCATAACGCGACATTCATGCAACTCGCAGTGATTTTGGGGTACGCAAACAGCTGCGCCAACCCTATACTGTATGGATTTTTATCAGACAATTTCAAACGTTCGTTCCAAAGAATTTGGTGCCTGCGGTGGATGGACAATGCAACGGAGGAACCAATAGATTACTATGCCACGGCTCTGAAAAGTCGTGGTTACAGTGCGGATGAATTTCAACCAGACAACATGGAATGTGACAGCACTTATAGAAATGGAATCTGCACTTCGAGGACAACGACACTGTAACCTAGCATATGGACATAAAGTGATGAAACGATATGAACAAAATCATAAATTTGACCACTGAGTGTTTTGCTCATTAGGCCTACTAGGCTGTTACTTCGGTATTTATTAGTTTGGTTTACTTGCAACTATTTATATGAACTGAATTAAAAGGTTGACTAATCAGAATGTCTTATTATTGTTTGAATCATTGCAATATGGATCCAGGTGGCACTGTGCGTAAAAGTCCTCCAATTATGACAAGTAGCCTACAGAGCAGAAACAGACTGGCACTACTAGAGGCTGCCGGTGTGCAGTGTAGTTATACTATTTCCACTGTGTGAGCCAGAGTGTGGACTCGAGTCACAAGACTTGGACTCGAGTCTGACTTGAGTCACACATTTGATCACCTGAGACTCGACTTGATAGAAAATAAAATAACTTGAGACTTGAAACGCACACTCGGCACTCTCTCTGATTGGACCAACTGTCAATCAACACAGGTCGGATGAGCTAGCGCAGTGAGAATATTTTCGGGGGTCGCTAGTGCGAAAGCTGAATGGGAAAATATGTATATTTTTTTAATACATATTTTAATAGGCTACATGTAGCCTGCCATTTTAATTTTATAACAATACCTTTGCTTATTTGATCTGGTCACTAACATGATAGGCCTACAGCATTGCAACAAATGGTTGTTTCTAAAACATTCTAAACTATGCTTCAGAACCAAAAAGTTGTGCATCTTGACTGTTGACCAGTCATTACCATTGGCGCGCAAAGATGGGCTCACACATCCAGATTAGTGACCAGAAATCGTTTGTTTAATTTTCTCCGGTTTTGCTAGGCAAAAATAGAGTAGCCTGCCTAAGTTAATATTATCCAGTGGAGATGCGTCATTCATGGCAGGTGGGGCAGAGCTCCATCTGTTTTGAGCCCCACCTGTTTAGAAAAAATATATATTTTCAGTTTTGCATGTTATTTTGGCATCAATAGGTGTGACATATCCGTTTGCAAACAATGTAAAAAAAAATTTGCGTTAATAAAGCTGCATACAAACATGGTCTCTTTTTTTGCTTTCTTGAGTAAGGCAGCTCCAAAATGCACGTGTTTCAGCCTAGCTCAGTGCTTTTTGTGGTAGTGGGTCAGCCAGCAGAAAATATGGAGAGTAGGGGTTGGTAATGTTCTCTAGTTGCGCCATGATTGGCTCAGTATTCTGTCATTCATGGGGACACTACCTCACCACAAAATCTACGGCTGGAGCTCGAAAATTCAAGCCCCCTAGGTGCTGCCATAGACTTACATTAGAAGTGCCCATCCAAGAAGGCTCAAGATCATTGGCCACAGATAAAATGACGTCAAATCATGTCATATCTACCTTAGCTTTGATTGGATTTATCATGTCAACGTCATACTTTCAACATCTTAGCTAGCAGGCTAGACAAGCAATCATCATCATGCATCAAGTCAACAATCTACTGGCAAATCCTTTCAATCCTTGTCATATGAATAGAAATTATAGATAAAACGTAACGGTGCTCATCAGCCATTTGACATAAACATTACACAACAAGTTGGAAATCGCAAATTCAACAATGAGTGCTAAGGCGCCACTGCAGCCCCGGGTTCGATCCCAGGCTGTATCATAACCGGCTGCGCCCGGGAGACCCATGGGACGGTGCACAATTGTCCCAGCGTCATCCGGGTTAGGGGGGGGTTTGGCCGGCTGGGATGTCCTTGTCTCATCATGGTCTAGCGACTCCTTGTGGTGGGCCAGTCGGTCGACTTCGGTGTGTCAAGAAGCAGTGCGGCTTGGTTCTCGACCTTCGCCGAGTCAATAGGGGAATTGCAGTGATGAGACAAGATTGTAACTACCCCTGAAAAAGGGGGTAACACCATGGGCCAGAAAAGTTTGAATACATTGGCCATGCTATTAATCTGGCATGACTTCTGCCGAGTTCAAAACTGGAAATTCGGACCTGGGAAATCTCAGACTTCAGTGAGTTCAAGACAACTGGAAACTCTGAAAAAACGAACTCCAATTGTGAAAATACGGAAAATAATTTTGAACTGTCATCCAACTTTCTAGAGCCCACAAGAGGGCCACCTTCTTGTTCAAGTGAGCACAGCACGACAAGTCCAAAAATGTTTTGTATGCTGCTGCATAAATTATGTAATATGCTAGGAAGATAGTATTACCTTCTTAGCTACAGAATGTTGTGTAGTAAGCTGTTAGTAGACCATGTGCCTTACCTAAATAATTTGGTCCCTTTTCCCCTCATAATTAGCCTACTGTTCTAACTTGGTGGGGCACATGTAGCCAATAGCCAATTGTAGAGAAATGTCATCATCAAATATTGTAACAGTTCTGACTTGGTGTACAGGGAGAATACTGTAAGAACAGCCCATGTTCTGAATTCTATCACCATACATTTCAAAAGTGCTGAACAAATAGTTATATTGACTACGTTAATGTCTTAATCAAAAATACGGATCGCCTCTTATCCGCTCCTCTTCCCCTTATGCCATAGTTTGTACATCTCAGCTGTCAGTAGAAACCATATTTGTTTAGCAAGTCAGGCATATCAGCTATGTTTTTTTTAAAGGCAGTAAATGAGGCTGAATTAACTGTTTCGCTGCCAGACAAGGCTCCACTGATAGCCAGGTGTAGCAGTGGTAAGGACAGCTTTATGTAAGCCCTATTAGTTTGTAGGCACCATTTGTAACCATTATAGTGGAATTATTGTTTAGTATTGTGTAGTGGCTTTGCTGGCATGCATCTAAAAAAATATTTTTGTTTGCCCCACCAACATTTACATGCTAAAATCGCCACTGATAGCATGTCATACTATTTCTGTACTGACAGCATCAGTTACATGGGCACGCATAGAAGGGCTCTGTTTCGTTCGCTCGAATTCTTTCTCCAGTGATATAGTTTCAGCAGAGAGGAAGAGGCGAAGCAAGAGGGTTTAGTCTCTCCTATATCCCTGGTAAGCAATCACTGGGCTAGTTGATACAATGTGACAAGTTCGTTAGGGACAGCTTTGGGGCGGACCCTGTGAAGATTTAGTAAGATGTTGAACTTCACTAGCAATAGCTCAAGTCAAGACAGATAGAAAGGCAGGCAGATAGGCGGAGAAGAGAGATTAATGTGATTGAACGAACTGGCATTTATCAGGATACTTTCAACTGTTTTTATTTGTTGGCTTTAGGCATATGTATTTTACTTAGTTGATGATGGTGACAACATCATTACTTTATGATTTATGACAGTGTTTTTTTGTTCCTTGTGTGCCATTATTGCTGGCTAGATTAGCCTAGACCAGTGGTTCCGAACCAGGGGTACTAGGACCTCTGTATGTACTTTGTCTATCCACAGGGGGTACTTGAGAAGACTCAAGTACCCCTACAGTAGGCCAACTGGTAAAAGACACATGAGGGGGTACTTCTGGGGTACTCCGGCAGAGCAAAATTTAGTTGGCGGTACAGTAAGTGAAAAAGGTTGGGAACCACTGGCCTAGACCATACTTAGAGTGAGATGGCAAAGACGTCTTGTGATTGGTTCGTCTAGATTTGTTCAGGCTTGTGATTGTATTGCAGATATAACTTTATAGTGCCAAGTTCTAATGGGTTAATGCCGATAGAACTATCTAGTTTTTCATTTCTTTCACTTAAAATGTACTTCTAATTTCACAGACATATGAAGAACCATTTAAAGATGTATTATATCTGACTAACTCATTTTTGACAAAAATATCAGATAGAACGTATAGTCCCACGGTCTCGATTTGTAGTTGCATGTATCGATTTTTTTCACTTGACTTGAACTTGTGACTTGCTCTTAAAATGTATGACTTGGACTTGATTCAAGACTTGACCCATTCTATTTGAAACTCGGACATTGTGACTTGAGACTTGCTTGTGACTTGAATAATAGTGACTTGGTCCCACCTCTGGTGTGAGCACATACAAAAAAAGTGTTGAACCCTGCTGCCTATGATTAATTTATTCCAGATTTCTTGAAGAGTAAAAGGAGATTGATGCAGAGTTTAAGTTCAGATTTATGCTCAGTCTCTATGATTCATTATTCATTGTGTAAGTTCAAGTTAAAACAGCAGCAGTGATTTTTGCTTTTACATCTCTCAGGCAGACAGCAACAGGAAAACTTGTTTACCATTGGCAAAACGACCACATCCTGGTCCGGATAGAGCAGCCAAGTCATCTCTTATCAGCAGTCCTCTCTTTGGTGCATATTTACTCGGGCTTCTGTAGGCTAGAAGATAAACCTACCCATAGTGTCTGTTTGCTCATAATTCATTCAACCTTTATTTTCGATTATAATAAAATCATTGCTTTTAAAATCAGTTGATCTATTGACAAGATAGGGTCTTTCTTTTGAACTGAGAAAGAACTAGCTAGGTTAATATGGGCTCAACATTTTAAGCCATGGGCAGAGACTGTGATCCTTTATATCAGGACTAGAAACTTCCAAAATACTGAAGCATCAAATTCATCTTCATATGTTACATGATGCCTTATATATACACACAAACCACATACAGTATATACAACTAAACAACAACTAAATAAACATAAAGGCCTAGCAAATACTATGAAGAAATGTGAGCCCACATACACATCCTCAAAATAAAATAATATCCAAAGCTTTCATTTTCACTACTGCAGTGAAAATTAACATTGTATTGTCTAAGTAGTGGTCAATCCTTTCTATTAAGAAATTTTATTCAAGTGCTTATTGACAACTAACTGTAAGGTAGTGATGAGTATGAACTGAAATAAGTCTTATATATTGTCAGTTTAAATCTTCAGGTTGTCTGAGTCTGCTGTGACCTCCGTTCACACTTCTGCTTAAGTTGCCTCCTTCTCATTTGTGTTTTCCAGGGAGTATTTTTCCTTCGAGGCCTCTGCCCTCTTTACTGCCATTTTCTCTGCAGTGTTCATGGCCAGTTTCTGCGATCGCCTCCTGAGACAGCACTTCACAGTAGCCAACACCACGACCACCAGAACGACCAAGGTCATCACTGCTATCAGCACAGTTATGAAGATTTTGGCTTGTTCTCCACTCTTGTCCACTATCTCAATGTCATCTGTAGGGGAAGTGGGAGTAGGTTGGTCTGGCAGAAAGATGATAATAGACCCCTCCTGAATTGTTGGCTTGGGAGTGGGAGTGTGGTCTTGGACCAAATAGGTGTCACTTCCTTCAGGAGTAAAGGTAGCTACTGGTAGTTCATTGCATGACACTGAGCCCTCGTCTTGAAGATTTCCATTTTTATCACGGCATTTACAGAGGTAAGAACCCTCAGTGTTGACACACTGGCCTTTGCAGGGCTGATCTCTGCATTCATCATTGTCCACACAGTTTCCAGACCCATCTCTCACATAACCTGCTTTGCACGAAGCACAAATGCCATCTATAGCCGATCCATCATCACGTTTCCATTTCAGAGTTGTTGCAGAGCAAGTCAGTTTAAACAATTGCCCAGACAAACATTCTAGATCCAGTTTATGAGGATTATTTGGGTCTGGCCTGAGTGGTCGGGCCTCCAGTATGTGTGGGGTAAGACACTGGTCCATGAAAGGCATATTTTCATCACGTTGTTTACAAATGAATGGACGATTTGTCTTACAGGTACTGGGAACAAACCCCCAGTTCACTATCTCAGTTCCATTAAACTCACCTGAGAGAAATACACAGTGTATAACCGTGCAGGTTGGTATGGGCAAAGACTTCCACTGATCCAGTTTTGTGTCACTGCTGCTATCCACTGTCCATTTAAAACCTTTCAGAGGTGTGTCATTTTTCACACAATCCAACTTTTCTTTCCTCAAACCCACCCAGAACTCAAATGTACCTTCTGTGGATGGCATGTTCGCGATGACTTTCAAAATCTTCGTGGCTTCCTCCATACTGGTTACTTTAGTTAGGAAACTGGCAGGCAGACAGGCTTCTAAAGCTTTGTCGAAGTTGAGAGGATTCATATGAAGAGTATAGTGTTCATCATCAGGAACACACAGACCCACCCCCAAGACGCTCCACAGGCATATCCAGTAGTACTCCATTCTCCCCGCTTGCACCAATCGATCTGATGACAGTGGTGCTCAGTCAGACTGATGATGGTCCTCCTGCTAGCCTCCCCTGTAATGGACTGGCTGACGATGCAAATTTTCCTGCTACTTTCTTAGCTTACCCTGAGAGGTCCTCCCAAGACAACAAGCACAGGAAGCGTGCTTAGACTTGATACAGCCATCCACTTCCTCTGCAGAGGGGGTGGTGGCACATCCAAACATGAGCAACTTTTAAACACATTATCGTTGTCATAAAAGTATACAGCAGCCTAAGATTCAAGGACTGGCAGATGAGTTGTGAGAAAAATACACTAATGTACTCTAGTCATATCAGCATAATAACTCCAGTAATTTAAATGATTTAGCGCTTTGATAATATTTCCCCATGAGATCACCAGGCGAGCTTCACTTTTTGTTGTGGGAGATGCAGGAAGTTTCCTTCACAGAAAAGGCTTGCAAAATAAAGAAAAGAACCAGTGTCACAAATAGGTGCTGAGATCCAACTTGAAACTTGTGAGAGGATATGCCAGCCTGCTGATACTGTCCTGGTATCAGGATGTGATGATAAAAAGCAGACTTATGATTAATTCCCTCAGGGAATAGACCCTCGCTAATGTGTGCTTTGATTTTTATCAACCCTAAAACACGAAACTCAGAAAGTCATTGTGTCATTGTATAGCAACTTGACTTAGTGAGGCATTCAGTGGGGACCCCATTTGGGATATACAGAGTATTCATTGTCTACTAAGTAAATTACTATTATTTAGGTTCTGCGGCAGTGTTTCTTTGTCAGAGAAAAGCAGATGCTTCCTGGGGAAGTGCCAGAGAATGGCAGGAAGAGAGGCTGAGGTGGAGTGCATTTCTACAACTCAGACAGGAGAGGACCTTGTCCACAGCACATCTCAGACAGGAGAGGACCTTGTCCACAGCACAACTCAGACAGGAGAGGACCTTGTCCACAGCACAACTCAGACAGGAGAGGACCTTGTCCACAGCACATCTCAGACAGGAGAGGACCTTGTCCACAGCACATCTCAGACAGGTGAGGACCTTGTCCACAGCACATCTCAGACAGGAAAGGACCTTGTCCACAGCACATCTCAGACAGGAGCAATCCAAGGGACACAGAGGGAAGGGTCCGGGGTCGGGGAACCAAAGGAAATGGAATTCTAAGTGCACAGGAAAAGAAGTCCCCCCCAAAAGCCATCAGAGAACAAAGGAACAAGGGAGTGAAGTCACACTTCCTTTTGTCTACTTACTGTGAAAATGTATGTGAACTCCACTCATGTTTTAATGAATGCTTTCCATTTAAGACAGAAGAAATAAACAACCCTGTATTGTACCCCAGACTGTATGGTTTCAGTGTGATTGCAAAGGATTGTGGGTAGAGGATTTGTATCATCATTTGCATTCCCACTCCCTACAGTGACCAACCACACAGTCCTTCAGGTGAGGAGGCAACTGTCTCTGCCGTGGTGGATGGAAATTTGCCACGGTACCCCTACTAAACATAATCCGGTCGAAGGACCATGAAAAAGGAACCCAAGATATTTAACTGGTTGGATAGATGTCACCAGGTGTACTCTGCTCATGTCAGAGAGCAAGCAGACGACAGAGAGGACCGGTGGTTGGATATGGTAAAGGTGTGTGATTCTGCAACAAAGGAGAGGCATCATGTCAGGTCCATAACATAAAAGGTCCATAACATACAATAAACATGGAAAATAGGAAACAAACTTACTCTTAACTTGAACGCACACAACTGGAAATGTAGGAATTGCTTGCCAGGATTTAAATACAAAAGGTGTGAATGAGACTATCTGGGCAGTCCTGATAATTAGTGACAAGTTTGTGCCATTGAGAGAGTCAACAAGTTCCTTCTCAGCAGTATGCTGCACCACTGAGCGCTTTTGTACAATACCAATAACAACCTTTGGAGTATTGAGTGTCAGTGCAATGTGCTTCATCTTATCATCCTAAAAGCCAATTCATGCTTGATCTGGAAATGTGGTCGGAGGCTTCGTATGGAGAGTGTGACGCAATTGCGGAGCCTCCAGAGGCATGCAGAGGCCAAATCAAGCTCCTTACCGCATCGCTGTGCACCTCTCAAATTTTCCAACAATGCAGAGGGCTCCTTAAAGCCTTGCATTTGCATGATTGGTTGACGGTAGGTGGGGGCGGGAGGTCCTCTATAAACACAAACTCACTTCGCAAGAAGTATGAAAACCCTGACTGAGTGGTTGAATTATTCAGTACCACAGTACCAATTTGTTTTCAGGTTGTTTAATTTTTCAATGTTTATTCAAGAAAACATACAGTACACTTGATGGTTGCTCCAAACTGTCCACCTATTTTTTAGTACCCCCCATGAACACTGTTAAAGATTTAGTCTGCTTGTTTTCCTCCTCAGTTTAGTTTGTTCTTAAACTACTGTGCCTCCCTTCAGTTTCCTGTCGTACCTCATCAATGTAAACACAACCGTTCTCGATGCACTAACTTATTTCCTCTACCCTGTCATCCATTTTCCTTTGCTATGATTTCTAATGATATATTAGGACCTGATGACAGTCTTATAACATTGTTGCCACGGTGCCTTTTTCAATTTGAATTACCCCTCTGCATGTCCTGAATTGTAAATTAAGTGTTTTGCTCAGTCAGTCAGTTAGTCAGGCATAACTCTCCTTATGTAACACAGTGAAACTTTGCTGTGATGTGCTGGGTGGGTGGTGTGTACCAACATGGAGGCTTTATGCATCTCTCCCACAAACCGCCCTGACTGATACAAACGGGTTGTGAAATGACAAAACAAATATTTATTCAGTGATTCTAAGCTACCTGTCGAAAAACGAATATATAACATTATTTTGACGGACCATAAGCTTTTAATGTCAATGTCCATCAAAAACAGCTTTCTATTCAGAATGAATAGGAAGTATTATGCCATCTGCCAAACATACAGCAATGAATGAATTTCACGGCCAACTGAACCTTTCAAATAAGATTTTATAGGAAAAATAGTATATTTTTCTTCCAACACTATCTATAGAGTCTATAGTAGGACAGCCTGACAGTCGGCTGTGTGAAGGCTGATTGTGGTGAGGTCCTGCAGGGTCTCTCTAAGTATGAATAGATCTCCAGTGATACATGAGGATGGATATATTGTGTGGGAGGGTGGGAGGCAGCCCAGTCATTATACATACAGAGCCTTCAGAAAGTATTCACACCCCTTTACTTTTTCCACATCTTGTTGTGTTATAGCCTGAATTTAAAATGAATTAAACTTAGATTTTTGGTCACTGGCCTAAACACAATACCCCATAATGTGAAAGTGGAATTATGTTTTAGACATTTTTACAAATGAATTAAAAATGAAAAGCTCAAATGTCTTGAGACAATAATTATTCCCTTTGTTATAGCAAGCCTAAATACGTTCAGGAGTAAAAATGTGCTTAACAAGTCACATAATAAGTTGCATTGACTCTGTGTGCGATAATAGTGCTTAACATGATTTTTTTATGACTACCTCATCTCTGTACCCCACACATACAATTATCTAAGGTCCCTCAGTCGAGCAGTGAATTTCAAAAACACAGATTCAACCACAAAGACCAGGGAGGTTTTCCAATGCCTCGCAAAGAAGGGCACCTGTTGGTAGATGGGTAAAAATAAAGAAGCATAAACAACCTGAAAACAAGTTGGTCAACCCTTGTGTTAATCTGAGTAAAATAATGAAAAAATCCCCATCAAAATCAGTTTCAGCTAGAGACATCCCGAAAATCGATAACGCTGATGTGCCAACTTCTGTCTCTAGTGTCTGAACCGTTTGGGCTACAAACTAATATGTGGAAAGGGGAGACTCTCACAAACACCATGTTGTTCCCCATTTTTCTCTACGATCTACAGAAGTGTCACGGGACTCGTCTGAAGGTAACCCATTCAAATTAATGGAAGTTTGGAGGAACGGGAGTTTTGTGCCAACAAAAATAAGGTAAGGGGTTAAATATGTGTCCAAAAAAACACAAATATTTCCTTAGCTTTCTTACATCTCCTAGATTTTCGGACAGACACTTCAAAACGTTATTCCTGATGATTTA
Organism: Salvelinus alpinus; assembly: GCF_045679555.1. NCBI lineage: Eukaryota > Metazoa > Chordata > Actinopteri > Salmoniformes > Salmonidae > Salvelinus > Salvelinus alpinus. The sequence continues at coordinate 18,612,514 of NC_092119.1, forward strand.
TTTTTTATGAATGTGTTATTCAATGTGTTTCAATAGGCTATAGTAGTAAAGGCCAAATTCAATATTTTATCAAAATATATTTGTATATTTTTGGGGGATACCTAAAGGGGTCCTAAAATTCCAAATCAAATAGCTAAAAGATCCATGGTATGACCATCTTAAACCAATTCCGTATATTATCTTACACTTTGAGGTTTTAATCCATTTTGAATTCAGGCTGTAACACAACAAAATGTAGAATAAGTCAAAGGTATGAATACTTTCTGAAGGCACTGTAGAGATGAATTCACACTGAGCCCATCAATACCTTGTGGTCCCAAGATCCCTGACATTTACTCTCAATAAGTCCCTGACATTTACTCTCAATAAGTCCCTGACATTTACTCTTAATAAGTCCCTGACATTTACTCTTAATAAGTCCCTGACATTTACTCTCAATAAGTCCCTGACATTTACTCTCAATAAGTCCCTGACATTTACTCTCAATAAGTCCCTGACATTTACTCTTAATAAGTCCCTGACATTTACTCTTAATAAGTCCCTGACATTTACTCTTAATAAGTCCCTGACATTTACTCTCAATAAGTCCCTGACATTTACTCTCAATAAGTCCCTGACATTTACTCTCAATAAGTTCCTGACATTTACTCTCAATAAGTCCCTGACATTTACTCCCAATAAGTCCCTGATATTTACTCTCAATAAGTCACTACAAATATGAAATATTCCATACAAATGGAAGAGAGAAATAATGTACTCTTTCTGAACATGATGACATGGTTCGATGTGTGTGTTGTCACGCCCTGACCTTAGAGATCATTTTTATTTCTCTATTTTGGTTTGGTCAGGGCGTGAGTTGGGGTGGGCATTCTATGTTTTGTGTTTCTATGATTTTCTATTTCTATATTTTGGCCGGGTATGGTTCTCAATCAGGGACAGCTGTCTATCGTTGTCTCTGATTGGGAACCATACTTAGGTAGCTCTTTTTTCCACCTGTCTTTGTGGGAAGTTGACTTTTGTTTAGGGCACATAGCCTGTAGCTTCACGGTTTGTTTTTGTAGTGTTTGTTTTTGTTCGGCCTGTCTCTCCACTCCAGAGACGGTCTCCAGTCCGCATCCAGAGACATTCTCCAGCCCGGAGCCTCTAGAGACGGACTCCAGTCCGGAGCCTCCAGCGACGGCCTCCAGTACGGAGCCTCCAATGACGGCCTCCAGTCCGGAGCCTCCAGCGACGTTCTCCAGTCCGGAGCCTCCAGCGACGGCCTCCAGTCCAGAGCCCTCAGCGAGGGTGCCCTATCCGGGGCCCGCAGCGAGGGTGCCCAGTCCGGGGCCCGTAGCGAGGGTGCCCAGTCCGGGGCCCATTACGAGGGTCCCCAGTCCAGGGTCGGCGGCGAGGGTCCCCGCACCAGAGGTGCCACCAAAATGGGGTGAGCCAGCGGTGGAGCGGGGTCTACGTCCCGCACCTGAGCCGCCGCCGTGGATAGATGCCCACCCAGACCCTCCCCTATAGGTTTAGGTTTTGTGGCCGGAGTCCGCACCTTTGGGTGGGGGTACTGTCACGCCCTGACCTTAGAGATCCTTTTTATGTCTCTATTTTGGTTTGGTCAGGGCGTGAGTTGGGGTGGGCATTCTATGTTTTGTGTTTCTATGATTTTCTATTTCTATATTTTGGCCGGGTATGGTTCTCAATCAGGAACAGCTGTCTATCGTTGTCTCTGATTGGGAACCATACTTAGGTAGCTCTTTTTTCCACCTGTCTTTGTGGGAAGTTGACTTTTGTTTAGGGCACATAGCCTGTAGCCTCACGGTTTGTTTTTGTAGTGTTTGTTGTTTTTTCCGGCCTCATTTTTATTCAATAACGAAAGTGTACGCTCACCACGCTGCACCTTGGTCCTCCTCTTTCAACAGCCATGACATGTGTATGTAACAGTATAGCTTCTGTCCTTCTCCTCGCCCCGAACCAGGGACCCTCTGCACACAGACAACAGTCACCCTCGAAGCATCGTTACCCATCGCTCCACAAAAGCCTCGGCCCTTGCAGAGCAAGGGGAACAACTACTTCAAGGTCTCAGAGCGAGTGACGTCACCGATTGAAACGCTATTAGCGCGCACCACCGCTAACTAGCTAGCCATTTCACATCGGTTACATGTACGTGCGTGCTTTCACGCATACGTGCGTACATGTGTGTACGTGTGTGAGTGTGTGTAAGCTGAGAAGAGGGCTGTCTATTGGTACATGCACTGGTGATTTTAGAATGTAAAGTTGAAGTCGGAAGTTTACATACAACTTAGCCAACTACATTTTAACTCAGTTTTTCACAATTCCTGACATTTAATCCTAGTAAAAATTCCCTGTCTTAGGTCAGTTAGGATCAGCACTTTATTTTAAGAATGTGAAATGTCAGAATAATAGGAGAGAGAATTATTTATTTCAGCTTAAATTTCTTTCATCACATTCCCAGTGGGTCAGAAGTTTACATACACTCAATTTGTATTTGGTAGCATTGCCTTTAAATTGTTTCACTTGGGTCAAACGTTTCGGGTAGCCTTCCACAAGCTTCCCACAATAAGTTGGGTGAATTTTGGCCCATTCCTCCTGACAGAGCTGGTGTAACTGAGTCAGTTTTGTAGGCCTCCTTGCTCACACACGCTTTTTCAGTTCTACCCACACATTGTCTATAGGATTAAGGTCAGGGCTTTGTGATGGCCACTCTAATACCTTGACTTTGTCCTTAAGCCATTTTGCCACAACTTTGGAAGTATGCATGGGGTCATTGTCCATTTGGAAGACCCATTTGCGACCAAGCTTTAACTTCCTGACTGATGTCTTGAGATGTTGCTTCACTATATCCACATACATTTCCCTGCCTCATGATGCCATCTATTTTGTGAAGTGCACCAGTCCCTCCTGCAGCAAAGCACCACCACAACATGATGCTGCCACCCCCGTGCATCACGGTTGGGATGGTGTTCTTCGGCTTGCAAGCCTCCCCCTTTTTCCTCCAGACATAACGATGGTCATTATGGCCAAGCAGTTCTATTTGTGTTTCATCAGACCAGAGGACTTTCTCCAAAAAGTACGATCTTTGTCCCCATGTGCAGTTGCAAACTGTAGTCTGGCTTTTTTTATGGCGGTTTTGGAGCAGGGGCTTCTTCTCTGCTGAGAGGCCTTTCAGGTTATGTTGATATAGAACTCGTTTTCCTGTGGATATAGATACTTTTGCACCTGTTTCCTCAAGCATCTTCACAAGGTCCACAAATTAACTTTTAACAAGGCACACCTGTTAATTGAAATGCATTCTAGGTGACTACCTCATGAAGCTGGTTGAGAGAATGCCAAGAGTGTACAAAGCTGTCATCAAGGCAAAGGGGGGCTACTTTGAAGAATCTGAAATATAAAATATATTTGGATTTGTTCAACACTTTTTTGGTTACTACCTGACCTGAATGAAGGGTGACCACTGGGTACATGGGGTTGAAAACAGAGTCCTGTATCTCCTGGATGCAATTAAAAGTGTAACCTTCTAATTGGACGAAACACTGACAGTTATGCAGCCTCTCAACACATGAATAAAATATGGTGACATTTAATGAATCAATACACAATGGCAATGATTCCTGTGGGTTAACAGATCTGCTAACATTGACTTAATGAGGAATGATGTTCAGAAGTGACTGCAACTCAACACAAGTGCTTACTGACAATGCATTTATATATATAATAGTGTTGTTCACTCATTAATATAGCTACTTTTGTTAGTTGACAGCTCTATAAACCAGTAAATGGCCTGCTATTATAGGTGTTTTAGTTTCAGAAGGCAGTAGAACGTTTTCCTCGTACTTTACAATGAATGTCATTCCCATGTATCCGTAGGAACTGCGCAAACAGTATTCAGTGCATCAGAACGCTTAAAAAAGAAATCTCACTGTATTATACACAATATGACCCGAGGATGACCTCAGATATCGACAAGAAAATTGGCATAACTTTAAAAAAGTAACCTCTTTCAATTTAACTGGATATGACAAATTACCAAATTACCTTACTGCTGAATGACTATTCATATCCATGTAGTACAAACAGTATTCTGTTTGTTAGAACACAGTGCTTTGCTTTTGCCTCTGACCTGGGGATGACCTGCGAGCTCTGTCCAACCACATGTATCCAATACAGGTAAGTGCTGTGGGAAATGCTTTCAAGCTGAGGCGCAGATTTACCCTTTGTTCTCGACAGAGTACTTGAACGGAGTGATTCTTGGCGAATACAATGTGCAGGAAATGAACTGAGACCGGCTGCAGCTGGTAGTCAGACAGACCCGAAGGCCAGACCAGAAGGCCGTTTGAAACTCCTTTTTCTTTTCTCTACATTTTACATTCACATTTTAGTAATTTAGTTGACACTCTTATCCAGAGCCACTTACTTTTTTATTGTTATTATTATTATTACATTTAGATTTTTAGACAATACACAAATATACGTATACAATAGACAACTTAACATTCTACAGACATCTAAACTAGACATGACGTTGGCTGGGACTTAATGCCCAACCTCAAAAGACAAAAAAAGACAAAAACACCAACTCAGACATACATACATTTCAACAAACATTAATGCCATCACACTTGCTCAGACCCACATGCTCCCACCGTATTCATACCCATCGTCTCACAATAATATCCCTTCCCATTTTTCATCTTGTGGCTAGCTCCAGTGATTGGAACACTTTATGCCATAAGGCTTCAAATTGCACTTTTTTGTTTCTCTCTTTAGCACAAGGTTGTTCAATATTTTAATAATAAAGCATTTGATTCATCCACTGTGTTAACAATGGAGGATCATTTGATTTCCAGTTAAGTAAACGTTTTTTCAAAATGATTGATGAGAAAAGTATGGTCACATTGGGTATCTCAGCGCACTCTTGTATGCCATGTCTTGAATATGCAGATAGACTAATTAAAGTAAACTTTCATTGTTAAACTTCTGACAGCCAACTTTCTAAGTCTGAGTGCCATGAGAGTTATTTAAGATACTTTTCAAAGAGGTAGGGTTTCAGACGTTATTGAAAGATGGGCAGGGACTCCGCTGTCTTGATTTTAAGGGGAAGCTAGTTCCACCATTGGGGTGCCAGTACAGAGAAGAGTTTTGACTGGCCTGAGCGGATGGGAGGGCCCAGAGACCAGAGGTGGCAGAATGGAGTAATCGGGTTGGGATATAGGGTTTGATCATAGCCACTTGGCCCTCTTTTCATCATGTCTGTAATTGTAAAGGAAATGACAACAGGACTCCTCTCTCTGCTCCTCTCTCAATAAAGCCACATCATTACATTTTTGGGAGAAGAGGAAATGTTTCATATTGTCCCAGGAGTCTCCCTGGGCTGGTCCCCGAGGGGGAAGGATGGGGGATGGCCAGGGTTTGACAGGCTGTGGTCTGTGTTAATACCATTACTATTAACACAGACCACAGCCTGTCAAACCCTGGCCATCCCCCGCTCAGGCGACAGCAAAAGTTGACCATCATTTCTAGGCCGGCAGGAGGACTAGTTATAGGTGTAGCACATCAATCCCATACGGATTAGCCCTGGATATTTCTTTACAGTTTACAGCCTCACCCTGTTGTCCTCTTACTCACTAGCTGCTATGTGAGTTGTGGGGCAGTAAGAGAAAAGAGAGAGAGCGAGAAAAGAGAGAGAGAGAGAGAGAGGGATAGAGAGAAAGGAGTCTGAGATAGCGAGAGACAGAGAGAGCAAGAGAGAGAGAGGAGAAGGTGAGAGAGAGGGCGGGGGGAGAAAGAGAGGCAGAACTATAAACCATTATCATCAGCACAGAGGATCCTGATATTTACTTTGATTAACATCCCCCCTTCCAAATCCCAAGAGGGAGCAATTTATCCAAGAGGAAAATATATTTTTATTTCCTCTTTTGGAAACCATTCAAACGGGAAATGAATGTCAGAGACGCAATATTGAATACGCTGCTGAGAATAAACTTGAGTTATTCGCTTCCCCTCTCATTTGACAGGCATATGCTAATTACTTGCGTATGAAAGTAAGGTATTTAGAGAGGTTAAAGACCTGTATAATGTTAGCTCTAAGAACATATGTTCTTCAATTCTGGTCCTGGAAACTTTGTACTAACACACCTGATTCAACTAACCAAAAATCATGTATTAGTGCTACGCAAGAACAAAAGCCAGCACCTCCTGTGGGCTTCCAGGACCACTGTCCTGGAGAGTATTCTGCCTAAGCGGTTTTGCTGGATCATCGCCAAAGTGAAGATTACTATCAGACGTGGAATTCTCCAGTGATTCAATATCAATACTGTATGTGGGTGAACAGCCAGACAAACACTAGAGCTCTGAAAGGGTACATGGAAAACACAAAAAAAGATGGTGATCAGCAGGAAAGGAGTTGAAAAACCAAAGAAAGGCAAGGATGCATAGCCATACAGCATTACAGGGCTTCAAAAGTGATATGTAAAATGTACTACATTTGTAGAGAAGCCTTTTTTAGTCCCCATGTGTAACCGTTTCTCTGGTATACAGTCGCACAATTGTGTAAACCAAAGCTAGTGAGATTTGACAGCACAGCGGACTGGATGACGTAAATAACAGGTAAATGACAGGTACACATTAATCAAGGTCATTTCATAGACTATGATGGAGTTTGACGTCACCTGGTTTTCCCCCCTATCATCTTGAAAAGGGGTTGAATTTAATTTAAATCCCAGATCTGATACATCTTGGATACCACTCAAACAATAATTTCTTTGTAGGTCAATATCAACACTGAGAAATCCCAATCCCCATCAGCAGCAGAGAAGATGTTGGTGCTTTGCTCCCTATACCCAGTGCTGTGCACAGACAGGGGTAGGTGCAACATTTGTGGGCTGTGCGTTCTGAACAACAATGACAACAACAAAAAAACATAGTATACAAAATTGTTAATTTGTCATTTATACCACTGGCCAAAGGGGCAGGTGCTCGGGCACTAGTAGACCTCCTCTGCCTATACCGTTAATGACATTATGGGTTGACACAGCGTAGCACGGCAAGACAATAAATCTACACAAATTATATGATACAACTTGTGTCAAAGACATTTCACCACTTGCCCGTTGTTAGTGACTATGCATTTCAAAGGAATGCAGGTTTGAATGAGCCATAATGAGCAATAGTTTCATTTGTAGAAAGCTTAAGGCAGTCAGGTGGTTTTCATTGAGAGTTGATACATGTGGAAAAATGACTCTCTTTCTGATGTCCTCTGGTGCTTTTCAGCAAAATTAATTTGATCCTTGACTGGAAGTGTTTTCAACAAATCATTTTTTCCTGGATTTACAAAATGGTAGATAACAAGAGGAAAAACACCCTACAGGAGAAATTGTTATGCTGTTATATTGTTGTCACAGGAGGCTGCTGAGGGGAGAATGGCTCATAATAATGGCTGGAACGACACAAAAGGAATGACATCAAACACATACTTTAAAAAAAATGTATTAACCTTTAACTAGGCAAGTCAGTTAAGAACAAATTATTATTTACAATGACGGCCTACCAAAAGGCAAAACGCCTCCTGCGGGGACAGGGGCTGGGATTAAAAATAAATTAAATAAAAATATAGGACAAACACACATCACGGCAAGATAGACAACACAACACTACATAAAGAGAGACCTAAGATAACAACATAGAAAGGCAGCAACACAACATGACAACAACATGGTAGCAACATAACATGGTACAAACATTATTGGGCACAGACAACAGCACAAAGGGCAAGACGGTAGAGAGACAACAACACATCACGCAAAGCAGCCACAACTGTCAGTAAGAGTGTCCATGATTGAGTCTTTGAATGAAGAGATTGAGATAAAACTATCCAGTTTGAGTGTTTGCTGCAGCTCGTTCCAGTCGCTAGCTGCAGCGAACTGAAAAGAGGAGCGACCCAGGGATGTGTGTGCTTTGGGGACCTTTAACAGAATGTGACTGGCAGAACGGGTGTTGTATGTGGAGAATGAGGGCTGCAGTAGATATCTCAGATAGGGGAGTGTGAGGCCTAAGAGGGTTTAATAAATAAGCATCAACCAGTGGGTCTTGCGACGGGTAAAACTGTTTGATGTATTAGATATCATCCCATCAATTCCAGTCATTGCCACGAGCCCGTTCTCCCCAACCTCCTGTGATTGTTACACTCCAAATTGTTGACTGGTACATTATTTTCTATATTTTTCCTTGAACCTGAATACTGTTGGAAATCTGTGCACAGTTATCTCAACGATTGAAAATAATGTTCTACTGTCAACAGTCAATCTAACAATCTGTTCCATAATAGTTCACTATTGTCACGATCGTCGTCAAGGAAATGACCAGACCAAGGTGCAGCGTTGTAAGCGTACATTCTTTTATTTTAAATGTCGCCAACAAAAACAATAAACAACAAAACGAATGTGAAGCTCTGTAAGGCTATACATGCCACTAACAAAGACAACAACCCACAAACGAGAAAAGGAAAAAAGGCTGCCTAAGTCTGATTCCCAATCAGAGACAACGATAGACAGCTGTCCCTGATTGAGAATCATACCCGGCCAAAAACAAACACAGAGAATAAAGGATCTCTACGGTCAGGGCGTGACAACTATGGTCTTCTAAAAGTACCAAAGTAGTTGTAATTGTCCCTATATAGAAGTAGGATCTTAATTTCAGCCAGTTTGCTACAGCAGGAAAATTATCCTGCAGCAATTGGACATTTTTAATTATTATGTGGAATGTAATTAATGGACGTTTTTGTAAGGGTTGATTCCTTTTTTCGTCAGGGAAAATTAAGTCTGACATTTCAAAATGGAAATTACAACCTTCAGAAACCCTTTTAAACCTCAAATACACCACACATTTTACATTTCCTGCATCGCAGGAAAGTTCTCCTGCAACGGGGTGATCAAATTAACATCCTGTATTTATTTAAAAAATATATTTTTATTTAACTAGGCAAGTCAGTTAAGAACAAATTCTTATTTACAATGATGGCCTACCGGGGAACAGTGGGTTAACTGCCTTGCTCAGAGGCAGAACGACAGATTTTTACCTTGTCAGCTTCTATCTGTAGGCCTACTCAGAAAACATATTGATCTGTCACCGCTAATGTCCTTGGTGGCCCTTCCAAAGTGTTTTTTTTTTTGTAAACAACTCAAAAAGCATTGAATCCAACAGCATATTATCTTTCTTGGTATCTTCTTTGTCTAGATGAAGATAGCAGAACCACATGTTGAGCAAAGCTAAGTGCAGCGGTCTTAGTAGTGGTATGAACAAAAGTAGCTGAAAGAACCTGTTGCTTTAATCAGGAGGACCTGATGAATATTCCTTATTAAGGCATCAATACAAGGCTACAGCAGAAATGTCCAATATTTATGATTTAACTATTGATGATATATCAAGGCACAAGGCGAGACCCAGATGCAGACACAGGAGGCAGATGGTTGGAGTCTTACAATGTTTATTAATCCAAAGGGGTAGGCAAGAGAATGGTCGTGGACAGGCAAAAGGTCAAAACCAGTTCAGAGTCCAGGAGGTACAGAGCGGCAGACAGGCTCGTGGTCAAGGCAGGCAGAATGGTCAGGCAGGCGGGTACATAGTCCAGAAACAGGCAAGGGTCAAAACCAAGAGGACTAGAAAAAGGAGAATATCAAAAGGAGTATGGGAAAAACACGCTGGTTGACTTGACTAAACATACAAGACGAACTGGCACAAAGAGACAGGAAACACAGGGATAAATACACTGGGGGAAATAAGCGAACCTGAAGGGGGTGGACACAATCACAGGAAGAGGTGAAAAAGATCAGGGCGTGACATGATGTGTTTGTTGATTTATCAATACTACTGTATAAGGGATGGTTCAAGGACGTTATCTTCAAATAATAGATTCTGCACATAAAGTATATGAAAGCAGGTCTGATTTCACTTCAGTTCTGATAATGTTCTCCCTCTGCTGGTGTGCTGTTTGCGACTACATGCTAAATGCCGCACATTTCCCTGTAGCCTCCAGAGACCAATTTTAAACAAACACAGAGCAGTGCACCAAGTCCAACTGACAAAGAACAGTATTACTGGGGGGGTGAGAGAATACAAAATGTAATAGCTGTTCTGTCAACCAGTCCCACTAGACAGCCCTCTGATGCTCACTTCTGAGGCTTTTAACATTACACTATTGTGAATCAACATACACTTAGGTTGGAGTCATTAAAACACATTTTTCAACCACTCCACGAATTTCTTGTTAACAAACTATAGTTTTGGCAAGTCGGTTAGGACATCTACTTTGTGCATGACACAAGTAATTTTTCCAACAATTGTTTACAGACAGATTATTTCACTGATAATTCACTGTATCACAATTCCAGTGGGTCAGAAGTTTACATACACTAAGTTGACTGTGCCTTTAAACAGCTTGGAAAATTCCAGAAAATGATGTCATGGCTTTAGAAGCTTCTGATAAGCTAATTGACATAATTTGAGTCAATTGTAGGTGTACCTGTGGATGTATTTCAAGGCCTACCTTCAAACTCAGTGCCTCTTTGCTTGACATAATGAGAAAATCAAAAGAAATCAGCCAAGACCTTAGAAAAGAAATTGTAGACCTCCAGAAGTCTGGTTCATTCTTGGGGGCAATTTCCAAACGCCTGAAGGTACCACGTTCATTTGTACAAACAATAGTATGCAAGTACAAACACCATGGGACCACGCAGCCATCATACCGCTCAGGAAGGAGACGCGTTCTGTCTCCTAGAGATTAACGTACTTTGGTGCGAAAAGTGCAAATCAATCCCAGAACAACAGCAAAGGACCTCGTGAAGATGCTGGAGGAAACAGGTGCGAAAGTATCTATATCCACAGGAAAATGAGTCCTATAACGACATAACCTGATGCCTTCTGAAACTAAAACACCTATTATAGCAGGCCATTTACTGGTTTATAGAGCTGTCAACTAACAAAAGTAGCTATATTAATGAGTGAACAACACTATTATATATATAAATGCATTGTCAGTAAGCACTTGTGTTGAGTTGCAGTCACTTCTGAACATCATTCCTCATTAAGTCAATGTTAGCAGATCTGTTAACCCACAGGAATCATTGCCATTGTGTATTGATTCATTAAATGTCACCATATTTTATTCATGTGTTGAGAGGCTGCATAACCGTCAGTGTTTCGTCCAATTAGAAGGTTACACTTTTAATTGCATCCAGGAGATACAGGACTCTGTTTTCAACCCCATGTACCCAGTGGTCACCCTTCATTCAGGTCAGGTAGTAAACAAAAAAGTGTTGAACAAATCCAAATATATTTTATATTTCAGATTCTTCAAAGTAGCCCCCCTTTGCCTTGATGACAGCTTTGTACACTCTTGGCATTCTCTCAACCAGCTTCATGAGGTAGTCACCTAGAATGCATTTCAATTAACAGGTGTGCCTTGTTAAAAGTTAATTTGTGGACCTTGTGAAGATGCTTGAAGAAACAGGTGCAAAAGTATCTATATCCACAGGAAAACGAGTTCTATATCGACATAACCTGAAAGGCCGCTCAGCAGGGAAGAAGCCCCTGCTCCAAAACCGCCATAAAAAAGCCAGACTACAGTTTGCAAATGCACATAGGGACAAAGATCATACTTTTTGGAGAAATATCCTCTGGTCTGATGAAACAAAAATAGAACTGCTTGGCCATAATGACCATCGTTATGTTTGGAGGAAAAAGGGGGAGGCTTGCAAGCCGAAGAACACCCTCCCAACCGTGAATCAAGGGGGTGGCAGCATCATGTTGTGGGGGTGCTTTGCTGCAGGAGGGACTGGTGCACTTCACAAAATAGATGGCATTATGAGGGAGGAAAATTATGTGGATATATTGAAGCAACATCTCAAGACATCAGTCAGGAAGTTAAAGCTTGGTCGCAAATGGGTCTTCCAAATGAACAATGACCCCAAGCATACTTCCAATGTTGTGCAAAATGGCTTAAGGACAACAAAGTCAAGGTTTTAGAGTTGCCATCACAAGCCCTGACCTCAAACCTATAGAAAATTTGTGCGCAGAACTGAAAAAGTGTGTGCGAGCATGGAGGCCTACAAACCTGACTCAGTTGCACCAGCTCTGTCAGAAGGAATGGGACAAAATTCACCCAACTTATTGTGGGAAGCTTGTGGAAGGCTTCCCAAAATGTTTGACCCAAGTTAACAATTTAAAGGCAATGCTACCAAATACAAATTGAGTGTATGTAAACTTCTGACCCACTGGGAATGTGATGAAAGAAATAAAACTGAAATAAATCATTCTCTCTCCTATTATTCTCATTCTTAAAATAACGTGGTGATTCTAACTGACCTAAGACAGGGAATATTTACTAGGATTAAATGTCAGGAATTGTGAAAAACTGAGTTTAAATGTATTTGGCTAAGGTGTATGTAAACTTCCGACTTCAACAGTACATACATCGTAGCAATAGGAGTGTGTAAGGGCTGTCGCTCTCCTCATCCTCGGACGAGGAGAGGAGAGAAGGATCATCTGACCAATATGCAGCATTCGGGAAATAAGCCATCTTTTATTTGAACACGATGGCAACACGAAACAAAACACTTACAAATTTACAAAACAAGAAAGCGACGTTGACGAAACCTGAACATAAACTTACATACTAAACGTAAAACTCACGGACAGGAACAGACTACATCAAAACGAAACGAACATCCAAACAGTCCCGTATGGTGCAAACATAACACAGATACGGAAGACAATCACCCACAAACAAACAGTGAGAACACCCTACCTAAATATGACTCTTAATTAGAGGAGAACGCAAAACACCTGCCTCTAATTAAGAGCCATACCAGGCAACCACAACCAACATAGAAACAGATAACATAGACTGCCCACCCAAAACACATGCCCTGACCTAAACGCATACAAAAACAACATAAAACAGGTCAGGACCGTTACAGAACCCCCCCCTCAAGGTGCGAACGCCGGGCGCACCAGCACAAAGTCCAGGGGAGGGTCTGGGTGGGCAGTTGACCACGGTGGTGGCTCAGGCTCTGGACGCTGTCCCCACACCACCATAGTCACTCCCCGCTTCTGTCTTCCCCTCCCAATGACCACCCTCAAACTAACATCCCCTAAATGAACAGCCAACACCGGGATAAGGGGCAGCACCGGGATAAGGGGCAGCACCGGGATAAGGGGCAGCACCGGGACAAGGGGCAGCCCCGGGACAAGGGGCAGCCCCGGGATAAGGGGCAGCACCGGGATAAGGGGCAGCACCGGGACAAGGGGCAGCACCGGGACAAGGGGCAGCACCGGGACAAGGGGCAGCACCGGGATAAGGGGCAGCACCGGGACAAGGGGCAGCACCGGGATAAGGGGCGGCAGGTCCCGGCTGAGAGACTCTGGCAGATCCTGGCTGAGGGACTCTGGCAGGTCCTGGCTGAGGGACTCTGGCAGGTCCTGGCTGAGGGACTCTGGCAGGTCCTGGCTGAGGAACTCTGGCAGGTCCTGGCTGAGGAACTCTGGCAGGTCCTGGCTGAGGGACTCTGGCAGGTCCTGGCTGAGGGACTCTGGCAGGTCCTGGCTGAGGGACTCTGGCAGGTCCTGGCTGAGGGACTCTGGCAGGTCCTGGCTGAGGAACCCCGGCAGGTCCTGGCTGAGGAACCCCGGCAGGTCCTGGCTGAGGGACTCCGGCAGGTCCTGGCTGAGGGACTCCGGCAGGTCCTGGCTGAGGGACTCCGGCAGGTCCTGGCTGGACGGCTCCGGCAGGTCCTGGCTGGACGGCTCTGGCAGGTCCTGGCTGGACGGCTCTGGCAGGTCCTGGCTGGACGGCTCTGGCAGGTCCTGGCTGGACGGCTCTGGCAGGTCCTGGCTGGACGGCTCTGGCAGGTCCTGGCTGGACGGCTCTGGCAGGTCCTGGCTGGACGGCTCTGGCAGGTCCTGGCTGGACGGCTCTGGCAGGTCCTGGCTGGACGGCTCTGGCAGGTCCTGGCTGGACGGCTCTGGCAGGTCATAGCAGGACGGCTCTGGCAGGTCATGGCAGGACGGCTCTGGCTGGTCATGGCAGGACGGCTCTGGCTGGTCGGCTCTGGCTGGTCATGGCAGGACGGCTCTGGCTGGTCATGGCAGGACGGCTCTGGCTGGTCATGGCAGGACGGCTCTGGCTGGTCATGGCAGGACGGCTCTGGCTGGTCATGGCAGGACGGCTCTGGCTGGTCATGGCAGGACAGCTCTGGCTGGTCATGGCAGGACGGCTCTGTAGGGAGGAGAAGGAGAGACAGCCTGGTGCGTGGTATAGGCACTGGCTGCGCTGGAGAGGAGGAAACAGCTGGAGAGAGAACCCGGAGAGACAGCCTGGTACGGGGGGCTGCCACCGGAGGACTGGTACATGGAGGTGGCACCGGGTATACCGGACCGTGAAGGAGGACACGTGCTCTTGAGCACCGAGCCTCCCCAACCTTACCAGGTTGAATGGTCCCCGTAGCCCTGCCAGTGCGGCGAGGTGGAATAGCCCGCACTGGGCTATGCAGGCGAACCGGGGACACCACCTGTAAGGCTGGTGCCATGTACGCCGGCCCGAGGAGACGTACTGGAGACCAGATACGTTGGGCCGGCTTCATGGCACTCGGCTCGATGCCCAACCTAGCCCTCCCAGTGCGGCAAGGTGGAATAGCCCGCACTGGGCTAAGCACGCGTACTGGGGACACCGTGCGCTTTACCGCATAACACGGTGTCTTACCAGTACGACGCCTTCTTCCTCCACGGTAAGCACGGGGAGTTGGCTCGGGTATCCTACCCGGCTTTGCCACACTCCTCGTGTGCCCCCCCCCAAGAAATTTTTGGGTCTGACTCTCGGGCTCCCAACCGCGTCGCCGCGCTGCCTCCTCATACCAGCGCCTCTCTGCCTTCGCTGCCTCCAGCTCCGCCTTGGGACGGCGATATTCCCCTGGCTGAGTCCAGGGTCCTTTGCCGTCCAGGATCTCCTCCCAAGTCCAGGAGTCCTTGTTGCTCTGTTGAGCATTCCCTTGCCGCTTGGTCTTAGCGTGGTGGGTGATTCTGTAAGGGCTGTCGCTCTCCTCATCCTCGGACGAGGAGAGGAGAGAAGGATCATCTGACCAATATGCAGCATTCGGGAAATAAGCCATCTTTTATTTGAACACGATGGCAACACGAAACAAAACACTTACAAATTTACAAAACAAGAAAGCGACGTTGACAAAACCTGAACATAAACTTACATACTAAACGTAAAACTCACGGACAGGAACAGACTACATCAAAACGAAACGAACATCCAAACAGTCCCGTATGGTGCAAACATAACACAGATACGGAAGACAATCACCCACAAACAAACAGTGAGAACACCCTACCTAAATATGACTCTTAATTAGAGGAGAACGCAAAACACCTGCCTCTAATTAAGAGCCATACCAGGCAACCACAACCAACATAGAAACAGATAACATAGACTGCCCACCCAAAACACATGCCCTGACCTAAACACATACAAAAACAACATAAAACAGGTCAGGACCGTTACAGAGTGTCTCTCTTGAGAAGCACAAAATTGCTATGGATGTGCATTAGTCTTGCAGGACCATCCTGCGCTTCCGAGGCTAGGTTTGTCCCCTTGGTCTTATCAAACCACAGTGTAGTGACAAACAGTAACTCTCCATCCTGCACTGTTTAATTGGGGTTGACCCCTTCCTTGGCCTCATTATCAACATGGCCCCTTCAAAACACACCTGACATCCAGTCTGAGGTGTCAAAGCTGCCTTGCAAGGCAGAGTCTGTTTTTTGTCTTGATTTGGTTTTCTAGTTTTTTGGTGGCCAGACGTTAAATCAAAAGATGACATCCCATGAATATTTATGCCTATTTATGAATGAGACCTTGTAGGTTCCAAGAGGAAGGGAACATGCTTTGTAAATATGCCTTTGTCCCGAATGGCACCCTATTCCCTATATAGTGCACTACTTTTGACCAGAGCCCTATAGACCCTGGGCCCTTGTCCAAAGTAGTGCACTATATAGGGAATTGAGTGTTATTTGGGTTGCTGCCATGATGGACCTTGCTAGTGACCACTTCTCAGAGCCTGCTGGGGCAAGGAAAGACACTTGTGTGTCCCCAATGGTATCCCCAATGGCACCCATAGGGCTCTTGTCAACTTACCTGTACTATATAGGGACGAGGGTGCCATTGAGGACATAAAAACTATTCCATTGCCATTTATCCATGTCCTTATATATAAAACTCTTGGCCCTTTTGTGCCAGTAATCCATGACAGAATGCCATACAGTCCATTTTTGCAGTGGCAAGAAATGTAATCGTGTATCATGTGGATGTCAGCTATGCTGATTTAATCTAGGTCTGACTGTCTAAGAGAGGAGGGTATGTTGTGTCATCAGACAATGCAGCCAGCAGGATCGGATTCATGCCTTTTTGACTCCCACCAGCCATGTGATTAATTGAGTGGGTCTTGCCAGGTTTTGTGTTAATTGCTATTGGCACAATGCATATGGGATTTGTTGGCCGACGAGCCAAATGTTATCCCATATTCAAAGCATCTCTCTCTCTGATCTGCCAGAAAGCTATTGCACCATGCAGATTAACTGTTATAGGACAAATTTGAGGGCCACACAATAGCATCATATACTGATAGTACAAAACATTAAAGTGGAACTGACAGCATTTTAGCAACATAAAATCTTATTAAAATCTGTTCATATACACCCCCAGGAAGAATGACACGTTTTTATAACATTTCTGACAAGCGAGCACTTAGACATGGTCATTTTCACATTTTCATACATTCTTAGAATGTTTGGGAATTACAATACATTCAGAAAATATTCAGACCCCTTGACTTTTTCCACGTTTTGTTATGTTACACCCTTATTCTAAAATGGATAAAAAATATTTTACCCTCATCAATCTACACACAATACCCCATAATGACAAAGCAAAAACAGGATTTTTTTGTGGCCTGCAGGAGGTCATTTTGCAGGGCTCTGGCAGTGCTCCTCCTTGCACAAAGGCGGAGGTAGCGGTCCTGCTGCTGGGTTGTTGCCCTCCTACGGCCTCCTCCACGTCTCCTGATGTACTGGCCTGTCTCCTGGTAGTGCCTCCATGCTCTGGACACTACGCTGACAGACACAGCAAACCTTCTTGCCACAGCTCGCATTGATGTGCCATCCTGGATGAGCTGCACTACCTGAGCCACTTGTGTGGGTTGTAGACTGCGTCTCATGCTACCACAAGAGTGAAAGCACCGCCAGCATTCAAAAGTTACCAAAACATCAGCCAGGAAGCATAGGAACTGAGAAGTGGTCTGTGGTCACCACCTGCAGAACCACTCCTTTATTGGGGGTGTCTTGCTAATTGCCTATAATTTCCACCTTTTGTCTATTCCATTTGCACAACAGCATGTGAAATTTATTGTCAATCAGTGTTGCTTCCTAAGTGGACAGTTTGATTTCACAGAAGTGTGATTGACTTGGAGTTACATTGTGTTGTTTAAGTGTTCCCTTTATTTTTTTGAGCAGTGTATATACAGTGGGGCAAAAAAAGTATTTAGTCAGCCACCAATTGTGCAATTCTCCCACTTAAAAAGATGAGAGAGGCCTGTAATTTTCATCATAGGTACACTTCAACTATGACAGACAAGATGAGAAAAAAAAATTCAGACAATCACATTGTAGGATTTTTAATGAATTTATTTGCAAATTATGGTGGAAAATAAGTATTTGGTCAATAACAAAAGTTTATCTCAATACTTTGTTATATACCCTTTGTTGGCAATGACAGAGGTCAAACGTTGCTGTATATATATATATATACAGTGGGGAGAACAAGTATTTGATACACTGCCGATTTTGCAGGTTTTCCTACTTACAAAGCATGTAGAGGTCTGTAATTTTTATCATAGGTAAACTTCAACTGTGAGAGACGGAATCTAAAACAAAAATCCAGAAAATCACATTGTATGATTTTTAAGTAATTAATTTGCATTTTATTGCATGACATAAGTATTTGATCACCTACCAACCAGTAAGAATTCCGGCTCTCACAGACCTGTTAGTTTTTCTTTAAGAAGCCCTCCTGTTCTCCACTCATTACCTGTATTAACTGCACCTGTTTGAACTCGTTACCTGTATAAAAGACACCTGTCCACACGCTCAATCAAACAGACTCCAACCTCTCCACAATGGCCAAGACCAGAGAGCTGTGTAAGGACATCAGGGATAAAATTGTAGACCTGCACAAGGCTGGGATGGGCTACAGGACAATAGGCAAGCAGCTTGGTGAGAAGGCAACAACTGTTGGCGCAATTATTAGAAAATGGAAGAAGTTCAAGATGACGGTCAATCACCCTCGGACTGGGGCTCCATGCAAGATATCACCTCGTGGGGCATCAATGATCATGAGGAAGGTGAGGGATCAGCCCAGAACTACACGGCAGGACCTGGTCAATGACCTGAAGAGAGCTGGGACCACAGTCTCAAAGAAAACCATTAGTAACACACTACGCCGTCATGGATTAAAATCCTGCAGCGCATGCAAGGTCCCCCTGCTCAAGCCAGCGCATGTCCAGGCCCGTCTGAAGTTTGCCAATGACCATCTGGATGATCCAGAGGAGGAATGGGAGAAGGTCATGTGGTCTGATGAGACAAGAATATAACTTTTTGGTCTAAACTCCACTCGCTGTGTTTGGAGGAAGAAGAAGGATGAGTACAACCCCAAGAACCCATCCCAACCGTGAAGCATGGAGGTGGAAACATCATTCTTTGGGGCTGCTTTTCTGCAAAGGGGACAGGACGACTGCACCGTATTGAGGGGAGGATGGATGGGGCCATGTATCGCGAGATCTTGGCCAACAACCTCCTTCCCTCAGTAAGAGCATTGAAGATGGGTCGTGGCTGGGTCTTCCAGCATGACAACGACCCGAAACACACAGCCAGGGCAACTAAGGAGTGGCTCCGTAAGAAGCATCTCAAGGTCCTGGAGTGGTCTAGCCGGTCTCCAGACCTGAACCCAATAGAAAATCTTTGGAGGGAGCTGAAATTCCGTATTGCCCAGCGACAGCCCCGAAACCTGAAGGATCTGGAGAAGGTCTGTATGGAGGAGTGGGCCAAAATCCCTGCTGCAGTGTGTGCAAACCTGGTCAAGAACTACAGGAAATGTATGATCTCTGTAATTGCAAACAAAGGTTTCTGTACCAAATATTAAGTTCTGCTTTTCTGATGTATCAAATACTTATGTCATGCAATAAAATGCAAAGGAATTACTTAAAAATCATACAATGTGATTTTCTGGATTTTTGTTTTAGATTCCGTCTCTCACAGTTGAAGTGTACCTATGATAAAAATTACAGACCTCTACATGCTTTGTAAGTAGGAAAACCTGCAAAATCGGCAGTGTATCAAATACTTGTTCTCCCCACTGTATATATATATATATATATATATATATATATATATATATATATATATATATATATATATATATATATATATATATATATATATATATATATATATATATATATAAAAACTGAAATATTACATTTACATAAGTATTCAGACCCTTTACTCAGTACTTTGTTGAAGAAAAATTGGCAGCGATTACAGCCTCGAGTCTTCTTGGGTACGCCGCTACAAGCTTGGCACACCTATATTTGGGGAGTTTCTCTCATTCTTCTCTACAGATCCTCTCAAGATCTGTCAGGTTGGATGGGTAGCGTCAGGTTCACTTGTCCCGAAGACTTGTCCCGAAGCCACTCCTGCATTGTCTTGGCTGTGTGCTTATGGTTGTTGTCCTGTTGGAAGGTGAACCTTTACCCCAGTCTGAGGTCCTGAGTGCTCTGGAGATGGTTTTCATCAAGGATCTCTCTCTGTACTTTTCTCTGTACATCTTAGCCTTGCTCCTGGCTAGTCTCGGAGTCCTTGCCACTGAGAAACATCCCCACAGCATGATGCTGCCACCACCACGTTTCACCGTAGGGATGGTGCCAGGTTTCCTCCAGATGTGACGCTTGGCATTCAGTCCACAGAGTTCAATCTTGGTTTCATCAGACCAGACAGTCTTGTTTCTCATGGTCTGAGAGTCCTTTAGGTGCCTTTTGGCAAACTCCAAGCGGGCTGTCATGTGCCTTTTACTGAGGAGTGGCTTCCGTCTGGCCACTCTACCATAAAGGCCTGATTGGTGGAGTGCTGCAGAGAGATGGTTGTCCTTCTGGAAGGTTCTCCCATCTCCACAGAGGAACTCTGGAGCACTGTCAGAGTGACCATCAGGTTCTTGGTCATCTCCCTGACCAAGGCCCTTCTCCCCCATTGCTCAGTTTGGCCAGGTGGCCAGCTCTAGGAAGAGTCTTAATGGTTCCAAACTTCTTCCATTTTAGAATGATGGAGGCAACGGTGTTCTTGGGGACCTTCACTGCTGCAGAAATGTTTTGGTACCCTTCCCCAGATCTGTGCCTCGACACAATCCTGTCTTGGAGCTCTACGGACAATTCCTTCAATCTCATGGCTTGGTTTTTGCTCTGACATGCACTGTCAACTGTGGGACCTTATATAGACAGGTGTGTGCCTTTCCAAATCATGTCCAATCAATTGAATTTACCCCAGGAGAACTCCAATCAAGTTGTAGAAACATCTCAAGGATGATCAATGGAAACAGGATGTACCTGAGCTCAATTTTGAATCTCATAGAAAAAGGGTCTGAATACTTATGTTAATAAGGTATTATTTTTTCTTTTCTATTTTACATTTGCAAAAATCTCAAAAAAACTGTTTTCGCTTTGTCGTTGAATACTTATGTAAATGTAAATAAGGTATTTTATGTTTTTAATTTTTAATAAATTAGTTAACATTTCTAAAAACCTGTTTAGGCATTGTTATTATGGGGTTTATTATTATTGTCTGTAGATGGATGAGGGAATAAAAAAAAAATCAATTTTAGAATAAGGCTGTAACGTAATAAAATGTGGAAAAAGGGGTCTGAATACTTTCCGAATCCACTGTATGTATACTAAGGGATTTTTGAAAATTCTATAGCAATATAGAGTGGGAAAGCCGCCATGGGTCCGGACAATTAAGAGACACTGCAGTAAATAAAACCTAATAAAAACATCTGTCCCGTCCAAGAGTTTACCCAGAACGGTGCACCATAGCCAAATCAGAGCTACAGTATGCCTTTATACAAGCAAGGCATTTGCCACACAGGCCTGCCATCATTCACTTTGAACTGGACTGTGTGTTTACAGGCAGTTGGGCCTGCCATCATTCACATTGAACTGGACTGTGTGTTTACAGGCAGTTGCAACAGCGCGACTTTAGATCATTAGAACGCATTCGCCAAAAGCCACAAAATACACCTGGATTTCTGCAAATATGTCAATACCACAGGAGTCCTCTTACATTTGGGAACATTACTGTCCTATTGATAAAAAAAAACATGAAAAGCTAGCTATCTAGCTAATGTTAGGCTCTGTGATTTTAGCTTGCTACATAAATAGGCATGCTAGCGTATTAGCCATGTTATGACTGACTTTTGATTGTATTGACATTCCCAGCCTTAGTTACATTTGTCTGTTTTTGTCAAAAATATTGAGTCATTTCGATTGGAGGCAGCAAACAATGTAACAGGCCAGCTGTGATTTACAATCTGATAGCAATATTTTTTGGACTCCCAAGAAATGTATTGGTGAATTATATTAGATCATGCATTAAACTGCATCCATCTATTCTGCCAACAATGCCTTAGTATACATCATGGAATGTTGAGTCAAATAAACTCAGCAAAAAAAGAAACGTTCCTTTTTCAGAACCCTGTCTTTCAAAGATAATTCGTAAAAATCCTAATCACTTCACAGATCTTCATTGTAAAGGGTTTAAACACTGTTTCCCATGCTTGTTCAATGAACCATAAACAATTAATGAACATGCAGCTGTGGAATGGTTGTTAAGACACTAACAGCTTACAGACAGTAGGCAATTAAGGTCACAGTTATTAAAACTTAGGACACTAAAGAGGCCTTTCTACTGATTCTGAAAAACACGAAAAGAAAGATGCCCAGGGTCCCTGCTCATCTGCGTGAACGTGCCTTTGGCATGCAGCAAGGAGGCATGAGGACTGCAGATGTGGCCAGGGCAATAAATTGCAATGTCCGTACTGTGAGACGCCTAAGACAGCGCTACAGGGAGACAGGACGGACAGCTGATTGTCCTCGCAGTGGCAGACCACGTGTAACAACACCTGCACAGGATTGGTACATCCGAACATCATACCTGCGGGACAGGTACAGGATGGCAACAACAACTGCCCGAGTTACACAACGAACGCACAATCCCTCCATTAGTGCTCAGACTGTCCACAATAGGCTGAGAGAGGCTGGACTGAGGGCTTGTAGGCCTGTTGTAAGGCAGGTCCTCACCAGACATCACCGGCAACAACTAAGAGCACAAACCCACCGTCGCTGGACCAGACAGGACTAGCAAAAAGTGTTAATCTCTGACGAGTCGCGGTTTTGTCTCACCAGGGGTGATGTTCGGATTCGCGTTTATCGCCGAAGGAATGAGCGTTACACTGAGGCCTGTACTCTGGAGCGGGATCGATTTAGAGGTGGAGGGTCCGTCATGGTCTGGGGCGGTGTGTCACAGCATCATCGGACTGAGCTTGTTGTCATTGCAGACAATCTCAACGCTGTGCGTTGCAGGGAAGACATCCTCCTCCCTCATGTGGTACCCTTCCTGAAGGCTCATCCTGACATGACCCTCCAGCATGACAATGCCACCAGCCATACTGCTCGCTCTGTGCGTGATTTCCTGCAAAACAGGAATGTTAGTGTTCTGCCTTGGCCAGCGAAGAGCCCGGATCTCAATCCAATTGAGCACATCTGGGACCTGTTGGATCGGAGGGTGAGGGTTAGGGTCATTCCCCCCAGAAATGTCCGGGAACTTGTAGGTGCCTTGGTGGAAGAGTGGGGTAACATCTCACAGGAAGAACTGGCAGATCTGGTGCATCCCCTTTGTTCAGGGACACATTATTCCATTTCTGTTAGTCACAAGTCTGTGGAACTTGTTCAGTTTATGTCTCAGTTGTTGAATCTTGTTATGTTCACACAAATATTTACACAAGTTTGCTGAAAATAAACGCAGTTGACAGTGAGAGGATTACTGCATTGTCGGAACTAGAAGCACAAGCATTTCGCTACACTCGCATTAACATCTGCTAACCATGTGTATGTGACAAATAAAATTTGATTTGATTTTGATTTTGATTTGAGGACATTTCTTTTTTTGCTGAGTTAGAACCCATTTTTAAAACCTTTTATAAAGTTGGTTTTGTAGCATAAACTGGGAATTTGATATTTTTGACTGTTATTATGATTCTGTTTGTTTCATTTCTGCAAAGTAGTTTAAACGCTGTGAGTTTAAGAACACCTTCCTAATATTGAGTTGCACCACCTCAGAACAGGCTCAATTCGTCGGGGCATGGACTCTGCTAAGGTGTCAAAAGCGTTCCACAGGGATGCTGGCCCATGTTGAATCCAATGCTTCCCACAGTTGTGTCAAGTTGGCTGGTAGTGGATCTCTACTCCAAATAGCTCGTTCCATCTCATCCCACAGATGATCAATTAGATTGAGATCTTGGTGACTGGTCAAGCCACTGCAGTAAACTAAATTCACCGTCATGTTTGTGGAACCATTTCTGGACAATCCTAGACTTATAGCATGAGGCATTAGCCTGCTGAAAAAATCAATTCGCAGATGGAGACATTGCTGCCATGAAGGGATGCACAGACGATGACTATGAAGTTGAAAATGTGTGAAATTTCCATTTAAATTACTACCCACTAGAGAATTCGTTTTTTAAAATAATGTACTGTTGCTTGCCTGCTCACTGGAAATGTACATTATGCATAATGTTTCTAAAGTGACATGGCTGTTTGATATGCTTGTAACAATGCATACAAAATATAACTGACATACTTAATCCCAAGTATAGTGACCCTGGTTACTGTGATGGTTCTTGTCTGTTTTGCTTGTTTGTAGTGCACTACTTTTGACCAAAGCTCTATGGGCCCTCTATGGTACATTATATAAATAATATGGTGAATTTTGGGACACACGGCCAAAGTGTTCATTAGCTGGTAGTGCTGGCTTTAATCCATTAACCTGCTACTATATTTGGAGCGTAATGGTTCAGCACCGACTGACAGTCATAGAGTAATGTTCCCTGGCTAATTGGGTTCGCATCAAAGCCTAATTGCATATCTGTCTTATTGAGCAATGTGTTCGAAAGGGGGTCAAAAACGAAATCAACAAACCATCCGAGTTGGATTGTATTTCATACCATGTTTGGGGTTTGATTTCTGTGGGTTTTCTTGATAACGATCCTGATTTACATATTTTGGCGCAATTTGAAGTAATTTCTTTCAGTATGAGGAGCAGATGAGGACGGAATCATCCACTCTCAGAGAGTGAATCATAGGAAAGTAAAAAATCTTTCTGAGAGTGAATGATTCTGTCCTCACCTGCTCCTCATACTTCCACTGAAATAAATCACTTTTCACAATAGCTATATACCGTATAAAGCATATGAATAAAGTCACTGAATGCCTACTTCCTGTATAACTCATACATGTGGGTTAAAGAGTACAGCAGAAAGAACGATGAATGATCTTTCTCTCTCTCACACACAAGCACACGTCCTTGTCTTCCAAGAGAAAATTCACTATTACGTGGATTAATGTCACACTCATTGGCATAATCACATTTGATTGAAATCAGTGTTGGCATGTGTGAAGTTTTGGTTGGCTGGTCGACCTCCCACATATTCAGTGTCACACTAAGCACATGAACGCTTGTCAAACACTAAAACAGTTGTAACGTCAAGGAGAAAGGCACTTAAAAAATGATGCTATCAACATGAATAAATAACGCAATTCAAGTTTTGGATTTCATACACATATAATATAAAACATTTATCCAAATAACAAAAACAAGACCCATGGGTCATATTATTCCACAGAGGAAGGAAGGAGTCATGCTGCTGCTGTTGGTGGTAATGCACATCCCCACCTGGAGGACTCCAGGACCTGTGGAGGACTCTGTAGCTCAGTTGGTAGAGCAAGGTGCTTGCACCGCCAGGGTTGTGGGTTTGATTCCTGGGGCCTCCCATATGTAAAATGTATGCCCACATCACTGTAATCACTTTGGAAAAAGCATCTGCTAAATAGCCTCGATTATATTTTCAGTTCACATCATTGCTATTCATACTCACAATGACGAACAACACCCTTATGTCGTCACCCTTTCCTCCAGAATTAAAGTCTATCATGAAGTCTATTCCCCTCACACTCATTATAGCCTTCATCACCCTTTCCTCCAGAAGTACAGAAAATACTATTATAAAGCATTTAAAGAATAGTCTATTCCCCTCACACTATGGCTTTAACCCAAATGGCACCCTATTCCCTATTATAGTTCACTAATTCCCTATATAATGCGCTACTTTTGACCAGGTCCTGGGAATAGGGAGCAATTTGGGATGCAACCTCTGCCTTCCCCAGTACTTCCTCCTCTTTCAGTCAGTCAAAGCTCTCTCAGCCGCCCCTGTGTCCTGTGGCCCAAGGTCAGCCTTAACGATGACAGACTCAGCATGCAGCTGCCATCTAACCTGGCTACCTGTGCCCTGTTATACTCAATTAAAGTGACCCTGCACGTTTTGTTTTTTGCAATTTGTATGATACGTTACAAATCCAATTCGTGCTTAAGGTACCGGAAGGCATCTTTAACTTCACAGCCCTGAGTCACTACTTTTGATCAGGGCCCATAGGGCTCCCGTAAGGCTCCCATCGGGCTCCGGTCAAAAGTAGTGCACTATTAGGGAATAGGGTGCTATTCGGCACAAAGTTTCAGTGACTACAAACTACAGTGGCAGCAGCCGACCATCCACCTGTACCAGTTCATTCTAGAGGACAGACAGAAGGCAAAGTCAGAAGCCAAAGTGCTGGGCAGGCAGCAGAGAGAGATTCATCACTATGTATCGCATCATCAGCTCGGGCCTCATTGTCTATTTAGGACACATTTGCTCTGATAAAGCTTTATTACTGCCTGCGTTTCCCATTTGAAGCACCTCATACTATTTATCATAAATGTCCTTCAGGGGCCAGTGATTTCGCTGGCTCACAGGCTGGCATGAAAGGACGATTGCAGATAAAATATTAAAGTAAAAGGTACTCAGGGTAACTAGTGTGGATACATATTCACCCATAGTGTACCTGTTACTAATGATGAATGTAAAGGCATTGTGATTACAGTTTTATATGCATATCAGGTTAGGATGGGGGGTGTCTTTGTATGGAAGCCATCAAGACAACCCCAACGTCAGTTTACACAGCATTTGGTATCATCATCAAACACAACGAAGCAGGACCACATTAAAACACATCAGTGATTACAGCATATTATACAACGGGTGGGTCTAATCCTGGATTCTGATTGGTGTCTATTCCACAAGTTACCACCGGCTAAAGCTATGAGGTTGAAATGCCGATTTACTATGTTCCATATGACTGCACAATCCACTGTCTCATCAACTTGATTTAGACATTATCTCCCATTTCTTTTAGACTAGCTTTTTGTTTTTTAACAGCAGAGATTTGTATAACCTTGCTGTCTGTCTCTGACATTTGCAACATTCTTTCAATACTGAAATGAGATATTCAGCTGTCCCATAGTAATGAACATGTAGGGAGTCGGGATGAGACAGACAGGCACACAGCTTTTCTCAGCCAGTCGAAATCATGAATCAGCTGGCATCATTTTTAAGAAATGTCAATAGAAAACAGCTAAAAGGAAATTAAGTGCAGCTAGTTTTCAGTCTTTCCAGCTTCAGTTTGAAGTGAGTGTGTTAGCTGTGTTGTTGGCCAGCTCCTCGGGACAACCGTGTCCTGATGAGAGAACACATTTTCTATGCCAGGCATCATTAGCTCATTATTATGGATGTATCCAGATAAATGTCCATAGAAAACAACTTAAACAAACGTAAATGCAGCTACTTTGCTGTTATTCTGGCTGCACTGTAAATTAGCCATAGTTGGCTAGCTAGCAAGCAAAGGATAATAACTTTGCCAGCCAGTATGGCAACGGAACATTCAGAATGAATGACTGTCCATAGATACAGAAGAAAAATACTTAACAACTGGGTCGCATCTCTGGCAACCGAACTGATAGAACGAATGACCAGCCGGCTTGGGTAGCAACCTTAGATGTGTGTCGGGACTATATCTCGTGGAAGGATGAAATAGTATGAATAAATTAATCAAAATAAAATTTCTGAAAATATGTCAATCCTTATTTGAGTATGTTGGTAACCTGTTGTATAAAAGTGATAATGCCCTCGAAGCCGGTGTTTGGAGGATATATTGGCATGGTTCGCCGGCCCTCGACTTTGTCACCCATGCCAATAAATCCTCCAAACACGGGCCTCTCCTACATTTTCACTTAAATAGACAATCAGGTATAATGTCTGTTTGGCTAGTAATGCTGAGAATGACTGCAATATGTGCTGAAGGTAAATGTGGAAAGTTTATCGATGACAAACTATCATCAATCATCAGTTAATTTGCTGTTATTTTTTACTTTAGTTAATTTGGTAAATATTGTCTTAACTCTTCTTAAACTGCACTGTTGGGTAAGGGCTTGTAAGTAAGCATTTCACGGTAAGGTCTACACTTGTTGTATAAAGTTTGATTTGATTTGTTTCAGATGAGCACTGTAATTACTATATTATTGGCTGTTGAGCAAATGCTTGTAAACATTTAGATGAGGTGAGCTGAAGTAAATAATATGATGCATTTGACTATTCATATTCATAAATACAAACACTATGACATGCCGGTAATGTGAATACATTAGCTTACTAATGATTGTTTATTGTTGAACAACCTGTTAGTTCCAGGAAGTATGCAACACCTGAAAGATTTCCAATATTATCGGAACCCAGATCTGGTGACGGGCAACTGTCACCCTCACGTTTGACCAGCTGGTGGACCTGTCCATCCGGCTGGACAACCTGCTGGCTACTCGCAGACATTCAGATCGGGGTCTGGTGGTTCTATCCTCCCGCACCCCCTCTCCGATACCCATGGAGCTGGGAGGGGCGGTGCGCAGGGATACCCGGAGGGGGTTCCCGCTCGTGCACCATCTGTGGCCGCAGAGGTCACACTGCCGGTCGGTGCCGGCAGCAGGCAGGGCGCTCTGGCGTCACCCCAGGTGAGCCGGCACCATTCTCACCCAGAGCCCTCTGTTGCACATATGTTTGTGTCTGTTACATTCCCTGAATTTCCCCCGCATTCCCAGCATAAGGCGATCGTCGATTCAGGCGCGGCTGGGAATATTATTGATAGTGCTTTAGCCTCTAGTTTAGGGATCCCTATTGTTCCCGTGGATGTGCCCTTCCCCGTTCACGCCTTAGATAGTCGACCATTAGGGTCAGGGTTAATTAGGGAGGTCACTGCGCCTTTGGGCATGGTGACGCAGGTGGGTCATACGGAGAGAATTAGTCTCTTCCTTATTGACTCTCCTGTGTTTCCCGTGGTGCTGGGCCTACGCTGGTTTGCTTGTCATAACCCCACTGTTTCTTGGCCACAGAGGGCTCTCACGGGGTGGTCGCGAGAGTGCTCAGGTAGGTGTTTAGGGGTTTCCGTTGGTGCTACTACAGTGGAATGTCCAGACCAGGTCTCCACCGTGCGCATTCCCCCTGAATATGCCGATTTGGCTCTCTCCTTCTCCAAAAAGAAGGCGACTCAATTATCCCCTCATCAACGGGGCGATTGTGCGATAGATCTCCTGGTAGACGCTGCACTTCCCAGGAGTCACGTGTATCCCCTCTCACAGGCGGAGACGGAGGCTATGGAGACATATGTCTCCGAATCCCTGCGCCAGGGGTACATTCGGTCTTCCACTTCACCCGCCTCCTCGAGTTTCTTTTTTGTGAAGAAGGAGGGAGGTCTACGCCGTGTATTGACTATCAGGGTCTGAATCAGGTAACTGTGAGGTATAGCTACCCGCTACCGCTCATAGCCACAGCGATAGAGTCAATGCACGGGGCGCGCTTCTTCACTAAACTAGATCTCAGGAGCGCTTACAACCTGGTGCGTATCCGAGAGGGAGACGAGTGGAAGACAGCTTTCAGTACCACCTCTGGGCACTATGAGTACCTCGTCATGCCGTACGGGTTGATTAATGTGCCATCAGTCTTCCAAGCCTTTGTAGACAAGATTTTCAGGGACCTGCACGGGCAGGGTGTAGTGGTGTATATTGATGACATTTGATATACTCCGCTACACGCGCTGAGCATGTGTCCCTGGTGCGCAGAGTGCTTGGTCGCCTGTTGGAGCATGACCTGTACATCAAGGCTGAGAAATGCCTGTTCTTCCAACAGTCTGTCTCCTTCCTAGGGTATCGCATTTCCACCTCAGGGGTGGAGATGAAGAGTGACCACATTGCAGCCGTGCGTAATTGGCCGACTCCCACCACGGTAAAGGAGGTGTAGCGGTTCTTAAGGTTTGCAAACTACTACCGGAGGTTTATCCGTGGTTTTGGTCAGGTGGCGGCTCCCATTACCTCCCGTGTTGGCCCATCCGGATCCCTCTTTGGCGTTCATAGTGGAGGTGGACGCATCCGAGGCTGGGATAGGAGCAGTGCTCTCTCAGCGCTCGGATACGCCACCTAAGCTCCGCCCCTGTGCCTTCTTCTGGAAGAAGCTCAGCCCAGCGGAGCGAAACTATGATGTGGGGGACCGGGAGCTGTTGGCTGTCGGCAAGGCCTTGAAGGCGTGGAGACATTGGCTTGAGGGGGCTAAACACCCTTTTCTCATCTGGACTGACCACCGCAATCTGGAGTACATCCGGGCAGCGAGGAGACTGAAACCTCGCCAGGCAAGGTGGGCCATGTTTTTCACCCGTTTTGTGTTTACCCTTTCCTACAGACCAGGCTCTCAGAACGTTAAGGCAGGCGCATTGTCCCGGCTGTATGACACAGAGGAGCGGCCCATGGATCCCACTCCCATACTCCCGGCCTCTTGCCTGGTGGTGCCGGTAGGGTGGGAGCTAGACGTGGACATTGACGCAGGCGTTGCATACAGAGCCCGCTCCCCTTCAGTGTCCGGCTGGGTGTCTGTACGTTCCGTCTGCTGTCTGCGACCGGCTGATCTATTGGGCCCATACGTCACCCTCCTCTGGTCATCCTGGTATCGGTCGGACGGTGCGCTGTCTTAGTGGGAAGTACTGGTGGCCCACTTTAGCTAAGGACGTGAGGGTTTATGTTTCCTCCTGCTCGGTGTGCGCCCAGTGCAAGACTCCTAGACACATGCCCAGAGGTAAGTTACAACCCTTACCCGTTCCACAACGGCCATGGTCGCACCTGTCGGTGGATTTCCTGACTGATCTTCCTT
Organism: Salvelinus alpinus; assembly: GCF_045679555.1. NCBI lineage: Eukaryota > Metazoa > Chordata > Actinopteri > Salmoniformes > Salmonidae > Salvelinus > Salvelinus alpinus. The sequence continues at coordinate 18,642,998 of NC_092119.1, forward strand.
CTTCACAGGGTAACAGCACGATCCTGGTCGTTGTGGATCGTTTCTCTAAGTCCTGTCGTCTCCTCCCGTTGCCCGGTCTCCCTACGGCCCTACAGACTGCGGAGGCTCTATTTACACACGTCTTCCGGCACTACGGGGTGCCTGAGGATATAGTGTCTGATCGGGGTCCCCAGTTCACGTCAAGGGTCTGGAGGGCGTTCATGGAACGTCTGGGGGTCTCGGTCAGCCTTACCTCAGGTTTTCACCCCGAGAGTAACGGGCAGGCGGAGAGAGTAAATCAGGATGTGGGTAGGTTTCTGAGGTCTTATGTCTTATTGCCAGGACCGGCCGGGGGAGTGGGCAGCGTTCGTGCCCTGGGCAGAGATGGCCCAGAACTCGCTCCGCCACTCCTCAACTAACCGTTCTCCCTTCCAGTGTGTATTGGGGTATCAGCCGGTTCTGGCTCTTTGGCATCAGAGTCAGACCGAGGCTCCTGCGGTGGACAACTGGTTCCGGCACGCGGAAGAAACATGGGAGGCTGCCCATGTCCACCCATGTCCGCCAGAAAGTTGGCGCAGACCGTCACCGCAGTGAGGCCCCAATGTTTGCACCGGTGGACCGGGTCTGGCTCTCAACCCGAAACCTGCCCCTCCGCCTGCCCTGTCGGAAGCTGGGTCCGCGGTTTGTGGGGCCATTTAAAGTCCTGTCTCGACTTCCGCCGAAGTTGGTCCCTCTCTCCTTGTTCAGGTCACCGACCTTCTAGCCATCACTGATCCATTTTTCATTTTCTATTGGTTTTATCTTGTCTTCCTTCACACCTGGTTCCAATCCCATCAATTACATGTTGTGTATTTAACCCTCTGTTTCCCCTCATGTCCTTGTCAGAGATTGTTTGATTGTATGTGATGTGCTAGTTATGCGTTGGTGTGCGACGGGTTTTGTGCCCACTTTTGTTATTTTGTATATTTTGGTTTTTGGAGTTGTGTCAGCACTTATTAAACGACTCTGTTTATACCAAGTTCGTTCTCCGTCGCCTGACTTCCCTGCCACCAACACACACCCTTTACAGCAACAGTCAGGACTTTGCTAAACTGAGTAACAGTAATATGTTGAAGAGTCCGTGTTAACTCAGTGTAAACGAGATGCAGCACAACTCTAAAGATGTGACAGTGGCACACCATTTTCCTATGCAGCGATTTGAGATGTTCTGTCTTCAGATGTCTGTCCAATCAGTTGTAGTTCTATTTTCAGGTGTCTGTCTGTAATTGTTGTAGTTCTGTTTTCAGGTGTCTGTCTAATCAGCTGTAGTTCTTGTGCATAGATGTGTGCCCACGTGTACGCCATAATCAATGAAGCCCGAGAATATAAACTCAGCAAAAAAAGAAACGTCCCTTTTTCCGGACCCTGTCTTTCAAAGATAATTCGTAAAAATCCAAATAACTTCACAGATCTTCATTGTAAAGGGTTTAAACACTGTTTCCCATGCTTGTTCAATGAACCATAAACAATTAATAAACATGCACCGGTGGAACAGTCATTAAGACACTAACAGTTATTTAACAGTTATTTAACACTAACACTAATAAAGGTCACAGTTATTAAAACTTAGGGCACTAAAGAGGCCTTTCTACTGACTCTGAAAAACACCAACAGAAAGATTCCCAGAATCCCTGCTCATCTGCGTGAACGTGCCTTTGGCATGCTGCAAGGAGGCATGAGGACTGCAGATGTGGTCAGGGCAATGTCCGTACTGTGAGACGCTTAAGACAGCGCAACAGGGAGACAGGACGGACAGCTGATCGTCCTCGCAGTGGCAGACCACGTGTAAAAACACCTGCACAGGATCGGTACATCCGAACATCATACCTTCGGGACAGGTACAGGATGGCAACAACAACTGCCCAAGTTACACCAGGAACGCACAATCCCTCCATCAGTGCTCAGACTGTCCACAATAGGCTGAGAGAGGCTGGACTGAGGGCTTGTAAGCCTGTTGTAAGGCAGGTCCTCACCAGACATCACCGGCAACAACTAAGAGCACAAACCCACCGTCGCTGGACCAGACAGGACTAGTAAAAAGTGTTCATCTCTGACGAGTCGCGGTTTTGTCTCACCAGGGGTGATGTTCGGATTCGCGTTTATCGCCGAAGGAATGAGCGTTACACTGAGGCCTGTACTCTGGAGCGGGATCGATTTGGAGGTGGAGGGTCCGTCATGGTCTGGGGCGGTGTGTCACAGCATCATCGGACTGAGCTTGTTGTCATTGCAGGCAATCTCAACGCTGTGCGTTACAGGGAAGACATCCTCTCCCCTCATGTGGTACCCTTCCTGCAGGCTCATCCTGACATGACCCTCCAACATGACAATGCCACCAGCCATACTGCTCGTTCTGTGCATGATTTCCTGCAAGACAGGAACATCAGTGTTCTGCCTTGGCCAGCGAAGAGCCCGGATCTCAATCCAATTGAGCACGTCTGGGACCTGTTGAATCGGAGGATGAGGGCAATTGCCATTCCAACCAGAAATGTCTGGGAATTTGCAAGTGCCTTGGTGGAAGAGTGGGGTAACATCTCACAGCAAGAACTGACAAATCTGGAGCAGTCCATGAGGAGGAGATGCACTGCAGTACTTAATGCAGCTGGTGGCCACACCAGATACTGACTGTTACTTTTGATTTTGACCCCCCCTTTGTTCAGGGACACATTATTCCATTTCTGTTAGTCACATGTCTGTGGAACTTGTTCAGTTTATGTCTCAGTTGTTGAATCTTATGTTCATACAAATATTTACACATGTTACATTTGCTGAAAATAAATGCAGTTGACAGTGAGAGGACGTTTCTTTTATTGCTGAGTTTGGAAGCGTTAGTATGTTAACTGGAGAATGACTGCCTTGTTGTTTGGTTAGACATTGTGTCAGGGGGTGATATGGGCAAGCAGCTTTTGTGTAAAATCACCAGTGGGCTTTCATCGATGTGAACATTAAACATAGCCTTTGTTTCGTGCAGTTAGTGCTCATTACTCAAGGTGTCAAAGGTATCTTAGAATGCACAGCCGTTACCATAGAGATAGAAAGGCCCTGAGATAAAAACTGGAGAACTGGAGTAGAACAGGAGGGTGCATATTAGTACAATATATGATAGATCTAACTCATGCATAATATTCCCTGTATGACTTGGACTCACTCTCTCACAGTGTACTCGCACAGTATATTTTTACTCTCTCAAAGTGGAATGAATTAACTTTTCTTTTCACAGAACCTGTCTTTGTAATTCCACAAAATGTATTTATTTTATACTGAACAAAAATATAAACGCAACATGCAATAATTTCTAAGATTTTACTGTTACAGTTCATATAAGGAAATCAGTCAATTGACATAACTTCATTAGGCCCTAATCTATGGATTTCACATGACTGGAAATCCCACTTGGGAGCCAGGCCCAGCCAATCAAAATGACTTTGACCTCTCAGAAGGGCTTTATTACAGACAAAAATACTCCTCAGTTTCATCAGCTGTCAGGGTGACTGGTCTCAGACGATCCCGCAGGTGAAGATGCCAGATGTGGAGGTCCTGGGCTGGCGTGTTGTGAGGCCGGTTGGACATACTGCCAAATTCTCGAAAACGACTTTGGAGGCGGCTTATGGTAGAGAACCGAACATTCGATTCAGCTTTGGGGGACATTCCTGCTGTCAGCATGCCAATTGCATGCTGCTTCAAAACATCTGTGGCATTGTGTTGTGTGACAAAACTGCACATTTTAGAGTGCCTTTTATTGTCCCCAGAACAAGGTGCGCCTGTGTAATGATCATGCTGTTTAATCAGATTCTTGATATGCCACACCTATCAGGTTGATGGGTTATCTTGGCAAAGGAGAAATGCTCACTAACAGGGATGTAAACAAATTTGTGCACAAAATGTGATAGAAATATCAACTCCTGTATATACGGGACCTAGGGACTAGAGCTGGGCTGACATCTTCTCATCCAGTCCTTGTTACACCATCCTGTCTAATTGTTAGACAATCCAGTACTACTGAAACAGAGGAGTCTGCATCCCAAATGACACACTATTCCCTATACAGCCCCGTAGGGCTCTAGTAGGCAATATGATGCTTATTTGTCCCACATCCATTGATTGTGGATAGATACTCATTAGAGCAATGTGTCCAGACATATATTATCCACCACAGGAATAAATCTCAGGATTACCTGTCAAACCAGGATTATAGTACAGCAGAAAATGATTTAGAATTTCTCCCAATGTGTATCTCCTGTGTATCTAAAGTCAATGTATAGACAGCACATGTCCAATATGGTGTGGAATAATATGAATCAAGAGGAAAGGAAATGAAAGGAGAAGGGAAAGCAAGGCAAGAAAGCACTTCCTCCTCCCTCAACAAAACACATTCTTTGACGAGAGGAATAACGAAAACAATGCACATCTGTCTTTATATGCCTTTGACCTTTGTAACCGTGAGGCACATGCAATGAAAGTCATTCTGTCAGGTAAACTGCCTTTTGATGAATCCCATCCCCTCAGCATAGTGACAGCTACCAGCTCAGTGAAGGGAGAGGCTGACCAATAACCAAAAACGATGTGCCTCACTTTGCACAAATTATTTGGTTGATTAGTTCTACTTCCAGTCTCTTCAATAGGCCTTATGTATGACAATGTAATGATACGTTCTGAGAAAGCTACTACTACTACAGCTCAAGTCCCATAGAAACATAGGACCATGTGTTTCAGAGTATCCCTCAGGAATTTCTTTCATTCATTCTGCAGATTCAGCAGATGTCCATTTGGGCTGACAAAAGGCATATAAAGACAGACATTGTTTTCCTTATTCCTCGCGTCAAAGAATGTGTTTTGTTGAGGGAGGAGGAAGTGCTTTCTTTCCTTGCAGTTTGATTTCTGGTCCTGGATTGGTCAAACTCGCTCTAAATAATTCATTTGACAGCCTTGGCAAATCAAATCAAATCTTATTTGTCACATACACATGGTTAGCAGATGTTAATGCGAGTGTAGCGAAATGCTTGTAGTTCCGACAATGCAGTAATAACCAACGAGTAATCTAACCTAACAATTTCACAACAGCTACCTTATACACACAAGTGTAAAGGGATGAAGAATATGTACATAAAGATATATGAATGAGTGATGGTACAGAACGGCATAGGCAAGATGCAGTAGATGGTATCGAGTACAGTATATACAGTGGGGAGAACAAGTATTTGATACACTGCCGATTTTGCAGGTTTTCCTACTTACAAAGCATGTAGAGGTCTGTCATTTTTATCATAGGTACACTTCAACTGTGAGAGACGGAATCTAAAACAAAAATCCAGAAAATCACATTGTATGATTTTTAAGTAATTAATTAGCATTTTATTGCATGACATAAGTATTTGATACATCAGAAAAGCAGAACTTAATATTTAGTACAGAAACCTTTGTTTGCAATTACAGAGATCATACGTTTCCTGTAGTTCTTGACCAGGTTTGCACACACTGCAGCAGGGATTTTGGCCCACTCCTCCATACAGACCTTCTCCAGATCCTTCAGGTTTCGGGGCTGTCGCTGGGCAATACGGACTTTCAGCTCCCTCCAAAGATTTTCTATTGGGTTCAGGTCTGGAGACTGGCTAGGCCACTCCGGGACCTTGAGATGCTTCTTACGGAGCCACTCCTTAGTTGCCCTGGCTGTGTGTTGCGGGTCGTTGTCATGCTGGAAGACCCAGCCACGACCCATCTTCAATGCTCTTACTGAGGGAAGGAGGTTGTTGGCCAAGATCTCGCGATACATGGCCCCATCCATCCTCCCCTCAATACGGTGCAGTCGTCCTGTCCCCTTTGCAGAAAAGCATCCCCAAAGAATGATGTTTCCACCTCCATGCTTCACGATTGGGATGGTGTTCTTGGGGCTGTACTCATGCTTCTTCTTCCTCCAAACACGGCGAGTGGAGTTTAGACCAAAAAGCTCTATTTTTGTCTCATCAGACCACATGACCTTCACCCATTCCTCCTCTGGATCATCCAGATGGTCATTGGCAAACTTCAGACGGGCCTGGACATGCGCTGGCTTGAGCAGGGGGACCTTGCGTGCGCTGCAGTATTTTAATCCATGACGGCGTAATGTGTTACTAATGGTTTTCTTTGAGACTGTGGTCCCAGCTCTCTTCAGGTCATTGACCAGGTCCTGCCGTGTAGTTCTGGGCTGATCCCTCACCTTCCTCATGATCATTGATGCCCCACGAGGTGAGATCTTGCATGGAGCCCCAGACCGAGGGTGATTGACCGTCATCTTGAACTTCTTCCATTTTCTAATAATTGCGCCAACAGTTGTTGCCTTCTCACCAAGCTGCTTGCCTATTGTCCTGTAGCCCATCCCAGCCTTGTGCAGGTCTACAATTTTATCCCTGATGTCCTTACACAGCTTTCTGGTCTTGGCCATTGTGGAGAGGTTGGAGTCTGTTTGATTGAGTGTGTGGACAGGTGTCTTTTATACAGGTAACGAGTTCAAACAGGTGCAGTTAATACAGGTAATGAGTGGAGAACAGGAGGGCTTCTTAAAGTAAAACTAACAGGTCTGTGAGAGCCGGAATTCTTACTGGTCGGTAGGTGATCAAATACTTATGTCATGCAATAAAATGCAAATTAATTACTTAAAAATCATACAATGTGATTTTCTGGATTTTTGTTTTAGATTCCGCCTCTCACAGTTGAAGTGTACCTATGATAAAAATTACAGACCTCTACATGCTTTGTAAGTAGGAAAACCTGCAAAATCGGCAGTGTATCAAATACTTGTTCTCCCCACTGTACATATGAGAGGAGTAATGTAGGGTATGTAAACATATTAAGTGGCATTGTTTAAAGTGGCTAGTGATACATGTATTACATAAAGATGGCAAGATGTAGTAGGTGGTATAGAGTACAGTATATACATATGAGATGCGTAATGTAGGGTATGTAAACATTATATTAAGTGGCATTGTTTAAAGTGGCTAGTGATACATTTTTTACATGTATGGCAGCAGCCACTCAATGTTAGTGGTGGCTGTTTAACAGTCTGATGGCCTTGAGAGATAGAAGCTGTTTTTCAGTCTCTCGGTCCCTGCTTTGATGCACCTGTACTGACCTCGCCTTCTGGATGATAGCGGGGTGAACAGGCAGTGGCTCAGGTGGTTGTTGTCCTTGATGATCTTTATGGCCTTCCTGTGACATCTGGTGGTGCAGGTGTCCTGGAGGGCAGGTAGTTTGCCCCCGGTGATGCGTAGTGCAGACCTCACTACCCTCTGGAGAGCCTTACGGTTGTGGGCGGAGCAGTTGCCGTACCAGGCGGTGATACAGCCCGACAGGATGCTCTCGATTGTGCATCTGTAAATGTTTGTGAGTGCTTTTGGTGACAAGCCGGATTTCTTCAGCCTCCTGAGGTTGAAGAGGCGCTGCTGCGCCTTCTTCACCACGCTGTCTGTGTGGGTGGACCAATTCAGTTTGTACGCCGAGGAACATAAAACTTTCTACCCTCTCCACTACTGTCCTGTCGATGTGGATAGGGGGGTGCTCCCTCTGCTGTTTCCTGAAGTCCGAGCTATGTCATGAAAGCTCAGTTGATTGGCACAGAACATCAAGCTAAAATACCTTTTCACAGCTAAATGGTCAGAGATTTCTCTAACAACAGAAGGCAAATACTTTGACTCAGTCTACACGTCATTTAACTGCTACGGCCAATTCATACATCAGTGGTGTGTTGTTTCACCCAAACTCTGGACACACCCCCAGCCTGCTGTGATGAGCTTATAAAGTAGCATGGCTATTGAAGCCAATTGAAGCACTAGAAAACAGGGACAAATTAGTATGAAAATAAAATATATATTTCAGAACTATTGTGTAGGTTGTGATGAATGTTAATGAATGGCTCATTCATTATGTATAGTCAGATTATGAGATAAGTACAGCATTTCCTCATAAATCTAGTCACAGTCTCTTGGTATTACTATCATCAATAAACAAGTGTGCTGCCTACTTGAATAGCAATTAAACTCACGATGAGTGCATGCACGATATTATCACATGTGATGATGTATGGAGTTTGATTGACTCTTCAGCACAGCGTACAAGCCGACCGCCATATAACCTTTAATCCTCTATATAGGCTTTAGTTCAATCAATAGCCATTCATTGAAATAATATACCTGTGTGAAATGTTCATTCGAGCCAAAATTGCCATGGAAACCCAACTGCAATTTATATCACTATATTGGTCCCTTCATGTATTCATGTTGTATAAAAGCCTTTATAACATCATGTTCTCTTTCACTGACCAGATCAAATGAAAACAAACTCAAATGTCACGCTTCATGCATCATGGATGTGTCATAGGGAAGATACGTGTTCTCTCATCTGAATATATGGTTTCAAGTGCTGTAGCATAAATACATGTTCAGCACAATGAATATATTGTCAGTCAGCCCGGAGCTGCTTATTACATGTATTTTTTTTGGTGTGCCAATCTGCCTCTGCTGAACTCTAATGATGTTGCCGCCTATCTAGCTCTCTGGAGGGTTGTTTGTCTCCATATATTACATTACAGCGTGTCTTCTATGTGAGACGGGGTGGAGGTTTAAGGTTGGAGAGTGAATGGGGAAAAGCAATCTTATAGCTGAGCTATAGCACTCTGTTCTGCTCTGACCTGAACATGACCTAGGCTGACAGCTTCCTCCTGATTGGACGGGGATGTTCCAGGCTCTATTCAATGCACATTGCGGAAGTTCAGCTTGACAGTGTGATTTAAATGTAAAAGGCAATGTTCTCACTTTAGCGGAGACTGCATTCACGGTAAACGCTGCGTATGTCGGCTCAATCGAAAATTAACTTCAGCTTTACGCTGTGATTGAAATTTAAAAGGCAATGTTCCTGTTTTAGCTGAGACTGCATTCACGGTAAATGCTGCATATGTCGGCTCAATCGAAAATCACCTTTACATTTCTATCGTGTAATCTGTAACGCTTCAGCTTTCCAGACTGAACAGAGCCCTAAAAGCCTCAGAGATGGTCCTATTTGAAGGAACACGGCAGAAATTGATAAAGCAGACATTTCCATTGGACATTTGGGTAAATTGGACCAAATCTGAGAACATTCCTTGTCTCACCGTACAGTAGCCATAGATGATTAGTGAAATCTGTCCTCCACCCACAGACATACCCTCAGGAACTTGGAGTGAAATGAGTGCCAACAGATTCAAAAAGGTTAAATCCAGATTGAATTTATGTTGGCACTAATATAACTCCATATAGATATGCCTACACCTTGCCATGTCTCTCTGATCAGTCCAGCTCTACAGCTGTATAGAAATGCATGGATCAGAACACATTTTCTTCCCTCCCCAATAACCTGTGCATGGTTGAATAAAATCAACTGATACTGTAAAATTGGTCACATAATTACTAAACAAGTTGTAGGAAAAACTGAAATGGATTTACATTACTGGTACATTCAACCAAACTTGAAATTCTCTGCTGCAAGGCTCTATATACAGTTGAAGTCAGAAGTTTACATACACCTTAGCCAAATACATTTAAACTCAGTTTTCACAATTCCTGACATGTAATCCTAGTAAAAATTCCCTGTCTTACGTCAGTTAGGATCACCACTTTATTTTAAGAATGTGAAATGTCAGAATAATAGTAGAGAGAATTATTTATTTCAGCTAACTGAAATAAATAAGTCTAACGTTTCAGGTAGCCTTCCACAAGCTTCCCACAATAAGTTGGGTGAATTTTGTCCCATTCCTCCTGACACAGCTGATGTAACGGAGTCAGATTTGTAGGCCTCCTTGCTCGCACACATTTTTCAGTGCTGCCCACAAATTTTCTATAGGATTGAGGTCATGGCTTTGTGATGGCCACTCCAATACCTTGACTTTGTTGTTCTTAAGCCATTTTGCCACGACTTTGGAAGTATGCTTGGGGTTCATTGTCCATTTGGAAGACCCATTTGCGACCAAGATTTAACTTCCTGACTGATGTCTTGAGATGTTGTTTCAATATATCCACATAATTTTCCTCCCTCATGATGCCATCAATTTTATGAAGTGCACCAGTCCCTCCTGCAGCAAAGCACCCCCACAACATGATGCTGCCACCCCCCTCGGCTTGCAACCCTCCCCCTTTTTCCTCCAAACATAACGATGGTCATTATGACCAACAGTTCTATTTTTGTTTCATCAGACCAAAGGACATTTCTCAAAAAGTATAATCTTTGTCCCCATGTGCAGTTGCAAACTGTAGTCTGGCTTTTTTATGGCGGTTTTGGAGCAGTGGCTTCTTCCTTGCTGAGCGGCCTTTCAGGTTATGTCGATATAGGACTCGTTTTTACTGTGGATATAGATACTTTTGTACCTGTTTCCTCCAGCATCTTCACAAGGTCCTTTACTGTTGTTCTGGGATTGATTTGCACTTTTCGCACCAAAGTACGTTCATCTCTAGGAGACAGAACGCGTCTCCTTCCTGAGCGGTATGATGGCTGCGTGGTCCCATGGTGATTTTCCAATGATGTCAAGCAAAGAGGCACTGAGTTTGAAGGTAGGCCTTGAAATACATCCACAGGTACACCTCCAATTGACTCAAATGATGTCAATTAGCCTATCAGAAGCTTCTAAAGCCATGACATCATTTTCTGGAATTTTCCAAGCTGTTTAAAGGCACAGTCAACTTAGTGTATGTAAACTTCTGACCCACTGGAATTGTGATACAGTGAATTATAAGTGAAATAATCTGTCTGTAAACAATTGTTGGAAAAATGACTTGTGTCATGCACAAAGTAGATGTCCTAACCGACTTGCCAAAACTATAGTTTGTTAACAAGAAATTTGTGGAGTGGTTGAAAAAACGAGTTCTAATGACTCCAACCTAAGTGTATGTAAACTTCCGACTTCAACTGTAAAAGCAAAGTACTACTACGGCACGGGGGGCTGCCAAGTCCCTCACAAAAGAGGTTTCTAAAGAAAGGTTAAATTGCATCCTATTCCCTTTACAGTGTACTACACTTGTACTTGAGAGGTATTGACATGTTGAATGCACTGAGCTGGTTGTTTGAACCTCTGGCACACAGCTCGGACACCCATGCATACCCCACAAGACATGCCACCAGAGGTCTCTTCACAGTCCCCAAGTCCAGAACAGACTATGGGAGGCGCACATTAATACATAGAGCCATGACTACATGGAACTCTATTTCACATCAAGTAACTCATGCAAGCAGTAGATTTAAAAAACAGATAAAAATACACTTTATGGAACAGCGGGGACTGTGAAGCAACACAAAATGGGCACAGACGCATGCATACACACACATAACATACGCAATGTACACACACGTCACATGTATTTTGTGTTGTAGATATGTGATAGTGGAGTAGGGGCCTGAGGGCACACACTTAGTGTGTTGTGAAATCTGTTGTAAATGTATTGTCATGTTTTTTAAATTGTATAACTGCCTTAATTTGCTGGACCTCAGGAAGAGCTAATGGGGATCCATAATAAATCCAAATTGGACCAGGGTCCTTACTTAGAATGTCTGCTCACTTGGTCTCCAGGGCAACATACATACAGTACATACAACACTTTTGATTTGTCTATTTCAGTGTCCTTTTCATCAACAGACTACCCATTCTCTCTGCTGTTGTTAGTCTATTCTGTTATTTTCTTGTATTATATATACATTTAATATACAGTATTTGTGTGGCTGATCTTGCCTATTGGTGTTATGTATTTTGTCATGTGTTCATGTTTTGTGCCGACCCCAGGAAGAGTAGCTGCTTCTTCTGCAACAGCTAATGGGGATCCTAATAAAATACCAAATTGTATGCTCTTGTATCTTTTCTTGTATCTTTTCTCGTATGCTCTTGTCATTTGCTCATAACACTATATCAGTGGCTGACATGAAAAAAATTGTGCTTTGCTTACTTTGAACAAATTGTACAGCTTATTAGGGAACGATGAGTCATTTGCCCTACGTAACCTGTAACAACAATGCCTCATGTAAGGTTACAAGAAAATGTGCTGCTAAATGCAAAAGTTGACTCATCTCTCTTCAAATGTAATTTCAGGTTGTGTAATTTTGAGCCCTGATTGGGAGTCCTATCGGGCAGCGCACAATTGGCCCAGTGTCGTCCGTCAATGTAAATAAGAATTTGTTCTTAACTGACTTGCCTAGTTAAATAATTTTAAAAATGTAAACGTAACAATAGATACATTTTGAGGTCTGATCCAGTGAAAAGCTGCTTGCACAATGGCTGTGGTGCTATTCTACAACTGAAATGCCACACAGTGAACGTTCTCACTGTAAATGGATAACCTCAGAGTTCAGTGAGATCTGCTGCGCTCTGCTGGTATACAGTGCATTTGGAAAGTATTCAGACCCCTTGACTTTTTCCACATTTTGTTACGTTACAGCCTTAATCTAAAATGTTTTTGCCTCATCAATCTACAAACAATACCCCATAATGACAAAGCAAAAACAGGTTCAGACATTTTTGCTAATTTCAAAAAATGAAATATTACATTTGCATAAGTATTCAGACCCTTTACTCAGTACTTTGTTGAAGCACCTTTGGCAGCGATTACAGCCTCGAGTCTTCTTGGGTATGACGCTACAGGCTTGGCACACCTGTATTTGGGGAGTTTCTCCCATTCTACTCTGCAGATCCTCTCAAGCTCTGTCAGCTGCACAGCTATTTTCAGGTCTCTCCATAGATGTTCGATCAGGTTCAAATCCGGGCTCTGGCTGGGCCACTCAAGGACATTCAGAGACTTATCCCAAAGCCACTCCTGCGTTGTCTTGGCTGTGTGCTTAGGATCATTGTCCTGATGGAAGGTGAACCTTTGCCCGAGTCTGAGGTCCAGAGCTCTCTGAAGCAGGTTTTCATCAAGGATCTCTCTGTACTTTGCTCCGTTCATCTTTCCCTCGATCCTGACTAGTCTCCCAGTCCCTGCCGCTGAAAAATATTCCCCAAGGGCATGATGCTGTCACCACCATGCTTCAACGTAGGGATGGTGCCAGGTTTTCTCCACATGTGACGCTTGGCACTCAGGCCAAAGAGTTCAATCTTTGTTTTTTCAAACCAGAAAATCTTGTTTCTCATGGTCTGAGTCTCCTTTAAGTGCCTTTTGGCAAACTCTAAGCCGGCTGTCATGTGCCTTATACTGAGGAGTGGCTTCCGTTTGGCCACTACCATAAAGACCTGATTGGTGGAATGCTGCAGAGATGGTTGTCCTTCTGGAAGGTTCTCCCATCACAGAGGAACTCTGGAGCTCTGTCAGAGTGACCATCGGGTTCCCCCGATTGCTCACTTTGGTTGGGCGGCCAGCTCTAGGAAGAGTCTTGGTGGTTCCAAACTTCTTCCATTTAAGAATGATGGAGGCCACTGTGTTCTTGGTGACCTTCAATGCTGCAGAAATGTTTTGGTACCCTTCCCCAGATCTGTGCCTTGACACAATCCTGTCTCGGAGGTATACGGACAATTCCTTCGATCTCATAGCTTGGTTTTTGCTCTGACATGCACTGTCAAATGTGGGACCTTATATAGACAGGCGTGTACCTTTCCAAATCATGTCCAATCAATTGAATTTACCACAGGTTGACTCCAAGTTGTAGAAACATATCAAGCATGATCAATGAAAACAGGATGTACCTGGGCTCAATTATGAGTCTCACAGAAAAAGGGTCTGAATACTTAATTTTTCTTTTCTATTTCACATTTGGAAAAATCTCAAGAAAACTGTTTTCGCTTTGTCGTTATGGGGTATTGTGTGTACTGAATGTCAGAGAATAGCTTTGTATCCATTGCAGTGCTATGGATGTTCTATCGTGCTTTCCTTGAATGCCTGACTTTCAAACCGACATATCTTTTCAATAAAGAACATTTGTGCCAATTCAGTTAACTGCTCTGGTTCTCTTCAGTTCAGGTTGTGATTGTGCCTTACAACTTCAAGGAGAAGGGCAGCATGTAGGAACATACAGGTAACTACCAAAATAAAGGAAACAACTGAGAAATTAGGATACACAGTATATTGAAAGCAGGTGCTTCCACACAGGTGTGGTTCCTGAGTTAATTAAGCAATTAACATCCCATCATGCTCAGGGTCATGTATAAAAATGCCCAATTGTCCATTATTTCGGCTACCATGGCTAGAAGAGAGCTCAGTGACTTTGAAAGAGGGGTCTCAAAGGAGCATAGGGGGTTTAAAGTGTGTGTGTGTGTGTGTGTGTGTGTGTGTGTGTGTGTGTGTGTGTGTGTGTGTGTGTGTGTGTGTGTGTGTGTGTGTGTGTGTGTCAGTCACCAGATCTCAACCCAATTGGACACTTATGGGAGATTCTGGAACAGCGCCCGAGACAGCGTTTTTCACCACCATCAACAATACACCAAATTATGGAATTTGTCATGGGTCAATGGTGTCGCATCCCTCCAAAAGAGTTCCAGACACTTGGAGAATCTATGCCAAGGCGCATCTGCTGGCTCATGGTGGCCCAACGCCCTATTAAGACACTTTATGTTGGTGTTTCTTTTAGTGCTGACCCCATTTAGTCGACTGGTCGATTGTTTGGTCGTTAGGTTGTTGGTCGACTGAGATTTCTTTAGTTGAGTAGTAGCAAAACATATAGATTTAAAAAAAAATCATGGTGTGATTGGCACCTGTCTGAGCAGACTAATCCATTGTGGAGGCCATGGGGATGGCACAGACCATCAGTCTAATACGTGCTACTGAAATTGTAAATGGTTAAATTACATAAGAACAATGGTGCAACACTAATACAAATTATATTTATAACAAATGCGCTTTCTCCCGCGTTGGATAGTGGCCGGGGTCCGCGATTCAGAAGCACATCAGTGAGCTGTTGAATTGGTGCATTTTCATAGACCATGTTGCTATGTGCATAATAGCAAAGTTAACCAGCATATTAGTGTTAAGAACAATGTGGGGGAGGCAGCAGCAGAATGAGATGAGAAAACAGGCCTTGCCTAATTGTCTAAAAAAAGTGATGAGAGCAAACCTCAACTTAATTAGATCTATAATCATTAACCTAACTAATAAATGTGCCTGGCTTTATAAATAATCAATATATCTACAGAAATAAGACAGATCCTGCTTCTGTTGCCTGTTTGAGTTTTTGTTTAATAATAGCCTACTGATTCCGCAAGCACCAAGCCTCACTCAATGACATGTCAAGTAAACAATTTTACAAATTCGACTGTTTTTAATCTTTGCTATGCTGTAATTTGTAATTTGTATTAGGATCCCCATTAACTAACGCCGTAACGCTAGCTAATCTTACTGGGGTCCAACACCAATTAACAAGACTTTACAAAAAATTACAAATCAGGACTTCACAAACATTCAACAAATAGACAATTAAAATACATGACAGGAAACACATTTAACATTCAGTTGATGCACAAGGCTGCGGGGCCAGACGGATTACCAGGACGTGTACTGCGAGCATGCGCTGACCAACTGGCAAGTGTCTTCACTGACATTTTCAACCACTCCCTGTCCGAGTCTGTAATACCAACATATTTCAAGCAGACCACCATAGTGTCTGTGCCCAAGAACATTAAGATAACCTGCCTAAATGACTACTGACCCATAGCACTCACAACTGTAGCCATGAAGTGCTTTGAAAGGCTGGTCATGGCTCACATCACCATTATCCCAGAAACCCTAGACCTACTCCAATTTGCATACCGCCCCAACAGATCCACAGATGATGCAGTCTCTATTGCTCTCCACACTGCCCTTTCCCACCTGGACAAAGGAAACACCTATGTGAGAATGCTGTTCATTGACTACAGCTCAGCGTTCAACACCATAGTGCCCACAAAGCACATCACTAAGCTAAGGACGCTGGGACTAAACACCTCCCTCTGCAACTGGACCCTGGACTTCCTGACGGGCCGCCCCCAGGTGGTAAGGGTAGGTAACAAAACATCCGCCACGCTGATCCTCAACACAGGGGCCCCTCAGGGGTGCGTGCTCACTTCCTCCTGTACTCCCTGTTCACTCATGACTGCATGGCCTGGCACGACTCCAACACCATCATTAAATTTGCAGATGACACAACAGTGGTAGGCCTGATCACCGACAACGACGAGACAGCCTATAGGGAGGAGGTCAGAGACCTGGCCGTGTGGTGCCAGGACAACAACCTCTACCTCAACGTGATCAAGACAAAAGGAGATGATTGTGGACTACAGGGGGAAAAAACAAGCACGCCCCCATTCTCATCGACATGGCTGCAGTGGAGCAGGTTGAGAGCTTCAAGTTCTTTGGTGTCCACATCACCAGCAAACTAACATGGTCCAAGCACACCAAGACAGTCATGAAGAGGGCACGAGAAAACCTATTCCCCCTCAGGAGACTGAAAAGATTTGGCATGGGTCCTCAGATCCTCAAAAGGTTCTACAACTGCACCATCGAGAGCATCCTGACTGGTTGCATCACTGCCTGGTATACCAACTGCTCGGCATCCGACCGCAAGGCACTGCAGGGGGTAGTGCGAATGGTTCAGTACATCACTGGGGCCAAGCTTTCTGCCATCCAGGACCTCTATACTCCCGCAACCCTAGTCATACACTGTTCTCTCTGCTACCGCACGGTGCCAAGTCTAGGTCCAAGATGCTTCTAAACAGCTTCTACCCCCAAGCCATAAGACTCCTGAACATTTAATCAAATGACTACCCAGACTATTGGCATTGCGTGGAAATGTTTTTGGGGGATTCAGGTCATTTGCATGGCAAAGAGGGACTTTGCAATTAATTGCAATTCATCTGATCACTCTTCATAACATTCTGGAGTATATGCAAATTGCCATCATACAAACTGAGGTAGCAGACTTGGTGAAAATTAACATTTGTGTCATTCTCAAAACTTTTGGCCACGACTGTATATAGTCTCGCTATTGTTGTTTTACTGCTGCTCTTTAATTACTTGCTAACTTTTCTTATTCTTGTCCGTATGTTTTGAAACGGCATTGTTGGTTGGGGGCTCGTAAGTAAGCATTTCACTGTAAGGTCTACACCTGTTGTATTCGGTGCATGTGACTAATAAAATTTGATTTGATACACTTTGATGTTATATGGTGGTCGGTGGAGGAGGGAGGAGAGACAACAGGTGCTAGTCACACAGTCACTCGCTGTCTCTTTTTTAAAACACAGAGTAGCAAGTCTGAGCCCGGCACAATTAATTGCTGGTCGGACTTCCTCTAGTAATTTGTGTTTAGTCATTATTTAATCAAACAGTGTGCTTAAAGCATCAGACAAGCTCAGTGCATATAGTTGATTTGATTAAACCACATAGGAAGTGTCAATATATGGAAAAATACACCTTTGAAAATTTGGAGAAATCAATTGGACGACTCTTGGTTGACCAAGATTTATTTTAGTCGGGGACAGACCTAGTTTCCTTTATTTTGGCCGGTACCTGTACAAGTTCATAAAATCAGATAAAACATCTAGTTGAAAACAGCATCACTCAAAGTAAATCAAATAGAAAGTGTTAATAAACAACAAAAATGCTTTTTACAGTGAGGTATTTTATTAGAAATGTCAAAATTAACACTGTTAGTAACAAGGCAGATATGATATGAGATCCGGAGAATAGGGAGGGCAGGTTTAATACCCTGCAAATCTGTCTGTATCGTGGAGCATGTTAGTACCACTGTCTGTATAGTACAGATGTAGGATCTTCATTTGAGCCAGTTTGCTACAGCAGGAAAATAATAATGGAATTATTATAATGTGGATTATAATTAATGGCCATTTTTCTAGGGGTTGATACATTTTTTTGTAAAGGAAAAGTCTGACATTACAAACTTCCGAAGCCTTTTTAAACCTCAAATACACTACAACTGTTAAATATAATGCATTGCAGGAAAGTTATTTCACAACAAGGTGATCAAATTACGATCCAACATCTGTACTAGGCAGGGTTTTGTACCACAATGAGTGTTTGATATGAATGACTAACATTAATTAGATAGCACACACTAAAGATCTGAAAATAACCTATTATTCTGTGGCGTACGCAGGGAGAACAGAAAACGAATTAAATTAAGTTGTATTGGATTCCCCAAGCTTTACCAACTGACGATACAACACCCACCTGTTCTCTTTCTGTAGCCTGCAGCTATGACAGCTCTGACTGACTGGACGATAGTATTATACATTTCTCTGTTTGATATATATTTTTTTTTAAAGAAACAGACAGAAAATATAATATAAAGTAAGTCTGGATGCTGTATTGTTCTAGATAAACTAGACGTATTGCCATTGAAGCATCAAAATAAAACATCCAATAAAATGTCTCCAACTGGATGATGGGTGAGTTAGTGTTCTGAGGGGAAAGTACATCTACATAAATATCAGACTCATCTTACGATTCATATACTGATCCGGGACCAAACATTTAAGCTAGTAGTCACCAACTGATGTTTTCTTTTGTTTGTTCTTTTTACAATCATTGACCACCGACTAGTCGCATAAAAAGGCTGTCCTGCAGATCATTTTCTGTATTTCGTCACTTTCCTGTACATAGCCATTTTCAATATTAAAAAGGAGAAAGAGGAAGACATATCCTCTTCTGGTTATTGACTTTCCCAAGTATAGTATGAGCTAACTGCTGTTGAGCAAACCATATAGTATTTGTTTTCTTCCAAATACTTTAAGCGTTTGAGCCTGTCTCGAGTGCCAGATGGGAGGGGTTTGCTTTTGGGTCTATTCCATTGGCTTTATTGCGCCAGACAAGTTCAATCAAGCGCAGATTAAGTACTTGAAAGAAAACAAATACAATCTGCACCCAGGTCTGCTGTTGAGTGGATGATGAGGTGGAACCATGGTCTGTGATGCTGACGTTCAGTGGTTACTATGGGATCTGTCTCAGTCTCAAGCAGCGCTGGACACAGCCAGCTTCTTCAGGTGGTCCATGAATACCTGTAGACTGACGTCATCTGTCAGGATTGGGGCTCCCGACTCCTACACACAGAGAGGACGAGAGTGGAATTCAGTTATATAACCTGGGAAAGTGGTTACACCCTGGAGGCTCTTCAGAGGAGGAAAGGGAGGACCATCCTCAGTGAATTTCATAAAAATAATTAAACTATTATAAAAAAAAAATTTTTTAAATAAAACTATTCACGTCACCAAATAATGTATTAAAAAACACACTGTTTTTTAAAGGTCTACAGTAGCCTCAACAGCACTCTGTAGGGTAGCACCATGGTGTAGCAGGAGGACCGGTTCTCACCCCCTTCCATAGACTTACACAGTAATTATGACAATTTCCGGAGAACGTCCTCCAACCTATCAGAGCTCTTGTAGGATGAACTGACATGTTGTCCACCCAATCAAAGGATCAGAGAATAAATAGTACTGAAAGCATAAGCTACATCTAGCTAGCATTGCAGTGCATAAAATGTAGTGAGTAGTTGACACAGAGAAAGACAATAGTTGAACAGTTTTGAACAAACTCATTTCTTCAAAAATTAAGGAGAGGCAAGAGAGAAAGAGAGAGCTATATTTCGTTGTATTTTATCCACTTTCACTTACTTATCTAATGAATGCAGCTAGCTAGTTTAGCCTACTCAAACACCCGGCTCAAACAGAGAGGGATGCTATGTTAGCTAGCTGACTATGGCTATCCAACACGGTAACTCTTCCAAGTCAAGGTATGCTTTTGGCTTTATCAATTTATTACCACTGGGGCCCACCGGTGTAACTGCTAAACTGCTTGCTGACTGTACTGCATGATTGTAGCTAGCGGGTTTACTAATGCGTTAGTTCTAGTAGCTATGTTGACTATGATGTTAGCTAATATGGTTCCAAAGATGCATGCTGTTTGTAGCGATTAGCGGTAATGATATGAAGGTTTGGCTTGGAAAGTTGTTTTTGCATGGTCACAGACAGTTGATGTGTTGTACACTGAAGTCCACAAGCGAAGGGAAAAGGTGAGAGAAGGAGAGTGAGTAGATATAAGTAGGAATTATACAACGCGCAAAGTGATCATGCTGTTTGAATGTGGAAGCTATGAAAGTAAATTGTGTGTGCACGTGATCAGAGGTGTATTCATTCCACCGATTCTGTTGAATGAAACGGGGATAAACATACCTGAATTTGTCCAATAGAAACTCTTGTTTGCAAATGTTGGACTAATGATTACATCCTAGATCAACTAGCTGAAGGCAATAGTGTGCAAGGCGGTATTGAATGTGCCACTGTCTGTCACCTTGATTACTCAAAATGTTCTCTCGACCTGTGCACTTAAGTTGTAAACTTTCATTCATAGACAAGATTGTAGCAACCTCATGATCATTCGGTATAGGAAAAATCTGAGTATCACGTAGTAGCCTAAACCTATCGATGTTACATTGAGCTGGGTGAATAGAATATGAATGACAGTCATCCAATATGCTGTAATAGAAATAAGGCCATGCTCATGAAGAAAATGAGTGTCCTCCCTCATCTTAAATGGCACCGACCGCCATTAGACCTTCATTATCCACTAAAAAATGTAAGATGACTACACTACTTTGTGTAGACTTTACATGCTTGTGTAAAAGAAACAGACAACAAGTAAGAGTTGGGACTCTCTCTCCAGCTACCTGATGACTTTCAATACGACATTAAGCTGAGTCAGGCTGAACCACAGTGGACCCTATGCTCCTCCAGGATCAACAGTCATTATTGCACACACATGCCATTCAGAAAGAGACAACGTGCTTATCCTTTACATAATAAAATACTAAAAACACCATCCTTAGCAGTATGTACTTTTAATTAATAGTATCTTCTCTAGTTCCCGGGTAAAAAAATATAAATAATAATCAGTAGAAGTCTTACCTGGCCCCATGCATACATGTTGTTGTGGGTTTGTGATGGGTTAACTTTAGATAGCAGGAAACGAGCCTAGAAAACAACAAGAACATCAATACAGGAAGTTGAATAGACTTGACAGTTGACATTCACATACATTTTAGCGAGTGTGTGCATGTACCTGTGATCCGCCAAACTCTGTGTCTATGTAGCGGGGCATAGGGAAGCGGCTGTGCAGGATCTCCTGGGCGTCGTCCGCTGGAGCCTGCAGCAGGTGGCGGAAGTTCTCGTACTCGGGCATCTCCTGGTAGCCTGCCTTACGCCACTGAGACACAGTCTGATGGATAGACAGAGAGAAAGGGTTAGAGAGAGGCCAGTGAGAGATGTCCTGAAGACATGAATAATTACATGTAGACGTTTACAGATCTGAGAAATTAAGAGAAGTCTGTTTAGGAGCAGATTGTTTGCTATTTAAATAATGTCAAGCAAAACCAATGACACTGGATTTAATGTATTTCTTTTTTTCAAACAATACAAAACATACACATACAAACATCAACGACCTCACACCCCCATCTCCAGCGCCCGCATCCCTCTCCGCCACATGGCCTCAAACGGCACCATTTTGTTTGTCTCCGTCATCCACGTATTTTCAATATTTAGATAATAAAGCATCTGACATCTCCATTGTGTTAACGATGGAGTATTGGTTGATTTCCAATTTAAGTATACATTTTTTAAAGATGATTGCTGAGAAAAGTATCTCTATGCACCCTCATATGCCATATCTTGAAATATGCAAACAGATTAAAAGTACATTTACAATGTAATACTTCTGACAGCTAACTTTCTAACTCCGCCCATAACTTCTGGACTTTATAGCATTACCAGAAGGCATGGATAATTGAGTCATTGTTAGTTTTACACTTAAGACAGGACTCTTGTATAATATTAAGCGTACATTTTCGTTAACTAATTTAATTAGTTATGCTCCAACATTCCCTCCATCTTGTGCTAATATAAGTCTTGGTTCCAATAGTTTATATTTTTTCTAAGAGGTTGTCAGTTGGATATGCTCTCTGCAAGGTTCTGTATAGCCTACCTATCATATGAACATCCTTTTCTGACTCAAATAGGATTCCCTCAAGATTGCTCTGATGACCAAGAGATTTCAAATCAAACATTATTAAGTTGCATGTATTTGAAAATATCTACATTATTGGTCAGTCCAAAATAGCTTTTTAATTTTGTCAAAGAAATAAATATATTTCCTATTACCAAGTCATTTACGGTTTCTATGCCTTTAGTTTTCCATGTGGACCATATTATCGGTGAATTGTGAAAAGCTATCCAAGGATTGTTCCATAGGGTTGTGTTTTTGGGGAGTGATAATAGTTTTGGTAGAATACGTATAATTTTCATCAATATTGTTATAGTGTTCTTAACTATGATATTAATGTTCTTAGCTTTATCCCTTGAAAATAGACACTTGAAAAGATTTGGGGATGCACATGCTCATCTTCAATATGTACCTATTGTTCCTCTTTAGTGCACTTAACAATATGTCGCAACTAAAAGCCCTGGGTGGCGAGTTGATAGAATTCCAAGTCTAGAAGGTTAAAACCCCCCTCAGACTTAGGAAGTCTATGAGCATTATTTGCCCATAAAAAAGTATGTTATGAAGGAGTATAGTTTTTTAAAGAATGTCTTTGGTGGGGTAATTAGAATTACCGAGAATAAACATAAAATATTTGGGAGCCATGCCATTTTGAAGTGGTTTATTTTACCTGTAAGATTTGCTTTCATATTGGTAAGTAGTGGGATCTTTATATAAAGTTGAAGTCGGAAGTTTACATACACCTTAGCCAAATACATTAAAACTCAGTTTTTCACAATTCTTGACATTTAATCCCAGTAAACATTCCCTGTCCTAGGTCAGTTAGGATCACCACGTTATTTTAAGAATGTGAAATGTCAGAATAATAGGAGAGAGAATGATTTATTTCAGCTTTTATTTCATCACATTCCCAGTGGGTCAGAAGTTTAGTACACTCAATTAGTATTTGGTAGCATTGCCTTTAAATTGTTTCACTTGGGTCAAACGTTTCAGGTAGCCTTCCACAAGCTTCCCACAATAAGTTGGGTGAATTTTGTCCCATTCCTCCTGACAGAGCTGGTGTAACTGAGTCAGGTTTGTAGGCCTCCTTGCTTGAACACGCTTTTTCAGTTCTGCCCACAAATTTTCTATAGGATTGAGGTCAGGGCTTTATGATGGCCACTCCAATACCTTGACTTTGTTGTACTTAAGCAATTTTGCCACAACTTTGGAAGTATGCTTGGGGTCATTGTCCATTTGGAAGAACCATTTGCGACCAAGCTTTAACTTCCTGACTGATGTCTTGAGATGTTGCTTCAATATATCCACATGATTTTTCCTGCCTCATGATGCCATCTATTTTGTCAAGTGCACCAGTCCGTCCTGCAGCAAAGCACCCCCACAACATGATGCTGCCACCCTGGTGCTTCACGGTTGAAATGGTGTTCTTCAGCTTGCAAGCATCCCCCTTTTTCCTCCAAACATAACGATGGTCATTATGGCCAAACAGTTCTATTTTTGTTTCATCAGACCAGAGGACATTTCTCCAAAAAGTACGATCTTTGTCCCCATGTGCAGTTGCAAACCGTAGTCTGGCTTTTTTATGGCGGTTTTGGAGCAGTGGCTTCTTTCTTGCTGAACGGCCTTTCAGGTTATGTCGATATAGGACTCGTTTTACTGTGGATATAGATACTTTTGTACCTATTTCCTCCAGCATCTTCTCAAGGTCCTTTGCTGTTCTGGGATTGATTTGCACTTTTCGCACCAAAGTACGTTCATCTCTAGGAAACAGAACACTTCTCCTTCCTGAGCGGTATGATGGCTGCGTGGTCCCATGGTGTTTATACTTGCGTGCTATTGTTTGTACAGATGAACATGGTACCTTCAGGCATTTGGAAATTGCCCCCAAGAATGAACCAGACTTCTGGAGGTCTACAATTTTTATCTGAGGTCTTGGCTGATTTCTTTTGATTTTCCCATGATGTCAAGCAGAGGCACTGAGTTTGAAGGTAAGCCTTGAAATGTATCCACAGGTACACCTCCAATTGACTCAAATTATGTCAATTAGCCTATCAGAAGCTTCTAAAGCCATGACATTTTCTGGAATTTTCCAAGCAGTTTAAAGGCACAGTCAACTTACTGTATGTAAACCTCTGACCACTGGAATTGTGATACAGTGAATTATAAGTGAACTAATCTGTATGTAAACAATAGTTGGAAAAATGACTTGTGTCATGCAAAGTAGATGTCCTAACCGACTTGCCAAAACTATAAATTGTTAACAAGAAATTTGTGGAGTGGTTGAAAAACCGAGTTTTAATGACTCCAACCTAAGTGTAAACTTCCGACTTCAACTGTATGTGTTGTTTGTTGTCACTTATTAAGCATCCTAAATATTTTACATTTTTTTGTGGTCAATATAAAGGATTGCTGTAGATCATGAGTTATTATTTTTCTTATTGCCATTATTTAGTTTTTTTCCACTTGAATTTCATATCCATCCTGAGTATTCAGAAAATATTTTTAGCAAGGGGGGCATTGAGTTTTCACTACTGGTCAGGTATTTTAGGAGATAATCTGCAAATAAATGTAGTTTATATTCATGTTCACCAAATATTCATACCCGTTACGTTTGTGTCCTGTCTAATTATTTCTGCAAGCGGTTCAATTGGCAGTGCAAACAGGAGGGGGGGGGGACATCCCGTTCTTGTACCCCTTTCTAAAGCAATTTCATGAGATAATGTATACTGAACAAAAATATAAACGCAACATGCAACAATTTCAAGATTTTACCGAGTCACAGTTCATATAAGGAAATCAGTCAATTGAAAAATTAATTAGGCCCTAATCTATGGATTTCACATGACTAGGCAGGGGCGCAACCATGGGTGGGCTAAGGGCATAGGCCCACCCACTTGGGAGCCAGCCCCTCCCACTGGGGAGCCAGGCTCAGCCAATCAGAATTAGTTTTTCCCGAGGAAAGGGCTTTATTACAGACAGAAATACTTCTCAGTTTCATCAGCTGTCCGGGTGTCCTGGGCTGTCGTGGCAACACGTGGTCTGCGGTTTTTAGACCTTTTATTTCAGCTAATGAAACATGGGACCAACAGTTTACATGTTGTATTTATATATTTTGTTCAATATATTATTTCTGTATATTTTTGCTTAAGGTAATTTATATAATATTTGTATTACATTTATTATTTCAGTTGGAAAATTTAAAGCTTCAAAAGATTTGAATAGAAAAGACCATTCAAGACGGTCGAACGCCTTTTAGTATCAACAGCCATTATTGATAAAGTGAGTGTACAAAACATTAGGAATACTTGCTCTTTCCATGACAGACTGACCAGGTGAATCCAGGTGAAAGCTATGATCCCTTATTCATGTCACCTGTTAAATCCACTTCAATCAGTGGTTACCAACCGATCGTTTGCAATCGACTGGTCGATCTCCAAACCATTCTTAGTCGATCACCAAACATTTCTGAAAACCCCGCAACAATAAAGCCTTGTGTTCCTAATTTTTGTATTTGTTTTCGCATTGTTGGCGGTAGGTGCACTTGATTCAGCAGCCCTAGTGCCGGGAAGGCAAAGTGTTCTCATTTTGAATCATTTCATGTGTCTGAAGGTTGAACTCCGCCTACTCGGCAGGCCCAGAGATCAAATCAAGGGCACCTAAAGGCCTACCGCTGGCAAATCAGACAGCGTCTTTCTCCACAGTTTCCACGCGTCATAGACTGTAAAAGGAAGCCTCTAACGCACAGAAAAGTTGATCATGAGAGATTTCAAAACTTTTAAAACCATAACTAGAGAGAGACTCAACTAATACAGCAAAGAGCTGCTGTTTTTATGAGTAAGTTCATTTTAAGTTGTTATTCAGCACTATCAACACTTTGTTCAACAGTTTTATAAGCCATTAAATGCGTGTTCTCCCTACTTCCACTCACGCTACAACCAGCACTTCAGCTGCAATAAAAGAGTATATCTCTTTTATTTCATTTCGATAAGCCTGCGTTGTTATTATTTGCGGCTTGTTTTTTTTGTATGAAGGAATACATTACTTTCTCGGTTCATAGGAGTAACATGAATTGCTGCATGAGGCAGAAATAATACAATGCGACTTAAGTTTTGCCATCAGTTGGAAGACTGTCTCTTTTTCTCAGTGGAGAGAGGAGGGACGGTGAGTCGGGTGATCAGCAGCCTCACCGCTGCTCCCTCCCTACCCTCAGACTGAACATCAGATGCAGGCCATCAGTCCAGTAAAAAAAAGCAAATTATTATGCTCACTCAGCTGTCTCACAAGTAATAAAACAAATAATATTTTACCAGTGTGATCATATAGCTAAAATTTGGAAAATATAATTTCAAGAAGAACAACAATGGCAGGGCAATTCAAGTGTAGCCAATATGCAGTGATATAGTATTGGGCCTATAGCCTACTGCACAAACCTCATTGCTACAGAACTGGTTTTAATAGGTTCATGTTGCATAGGCTTATGTTTTTTAAGTAATGTAAAAAAAATCTGAGTGGTAGATCTCGGGTTGCATTTTGACGGAGAAAGTGATCTTGACTCAGAAAAGGTTGGTGACCACTGGTGTAGATGAAGGGGAGGAGACAGGTTAAAGAAGGATTTTTAAGCCTTGAGATAATTGAGACATGGATTGTGTATGTGTGCCATTCAGAGGGTGAATGGGCAAGACAAAAGATTTAAGTGCCTTAGAACGGGGTATGATAGTAGGTGCCAGGCACACCAATTTGAGTGTGTCAAGAACTACAACACTGCTAGGTTTCCTGTGTGTATCAAGAATGGTCCACCACCCAAAGGACATCCAGCCACTTTGACACAACTGTGGGAAAAATTCCTGTGGAAGGCTTTTGACACCTTGTGGAGTCCATGCCCCAAATAACTAAGGCTGTTCTGAAGAAAAAACGGAGTGTAACTCAATATTAGGAAGGTGTTCCTAATATTTTGTACACTCAGTGTATATCTTGTTTTTTAGCGTATTAGAAAGAAATACATGAACATGTTTCAGTTTAAGTGTCTAGTTTTTAAACCCTGTTTGATTGATATGTATCAAGTCTGGTAAGAATTTTGCCATTCTATTGCTGATGAGCTTTGTTATTATTTTATTTTCACAATTTATTAAACTTATGGGTCTGTAATCAGCAGGAAACACTCCTGATGCTCCTGGTTTTAATATAACTGAAATAACCGTTCGATACATGGAACTAGGAATCACTGAATTGAGTGACGCATGTTGTCATTTGTGTAAATAGGGGGGCTACTTTATCCCAAAATGTTAAATAAAATTATGGGGAAGCCATCCATTCCTGGTGCTTTTCTCAGAGCGAATGTTTTAACAGTGTCTAATATTTATTTTGGGGTGATCTCTGTTTTTAGTTATTACTTTTTGTCTGCTGATAACTTCTTCAGAGTTGTTGAGCCTAAAGGCGTCAGCATGCTTCAGTTCGGCTGGCGGCCTAGCCGAAGTCGGCTAGGCGAACCGGACTAGTGTGCTCGCATGGTCCCTTAAAATACATTTAGCTTGAAAAAGTTGAAAAAAGTTACAATAGTACTGTTTGTCCATTTAGAGAGACTGTAGCCAGTATACACTTCCTAAAAATAGTCCAAATGAATCTAAGATAACTCAATAAATCTGTCATTGATTTTGACGTTTTTGCCGAAGAGATTTTAGTCGCACAATTTTACATCTAATTAAGATGTTTGATGAAGTATTTCTTATTGAAAAAATTCCCACGAAAACAAGTTGTCTCTCGTGGAATAACAACAAAGAATTTATTGAAGAATCCCTACTGTTGACCAATCACCAAAGAAGGGGCGTAGCTTCGGCTACCGACTTCGGCTTGTGTGCCTGAACAACCAAAAAAAACAAAGTCCAAAACAAACAAAAACGCCACAAAACATTGTCATAATATATGCACAAACTCTTCCCAACCTCTTTTGGCTGGGAAGCATGCAGACGCCTTAAGAAGGGTGTAGGATCAGTCCAATTTTTGTTTAATTCTGATTTATATAGATTTTCATAGAAGCTTTGAATTACGTTGTTTCTAATTAACATTTGAATCTTTATCTTTTTAAATTATAACTGGATTGGCATATATCCGTTTGTGAGGGCTGCGAGATGTTTACCAGGTTTATTTCCCATTAAGTAGTATGCTTTATTTGAGTTTCACCTGTAGTTGTTGGCTCTCTGCAAAAGTAAAAGATCATATTCCAGCTTAAGTTCAAGATATTTTTATGGGCTTTCTAAAATAGTAATTTATTTTTCTTATATTTAAATGTTTTGAATCAGATTGAATTTATGCAGAGAATGAGATTATCATTCCCCTAATGTACACATTAAAAGCATCCCAAAATGATATTGGGGGGGGGGGCTTTTCTGTCTTTTATGTCTACATTTGTAATGGTGTTAATTTTTCACATTTACATATTTACATATGTTTTTCAACAGGACAATGACCCATCACATCTCCATGCTGTGCAAGGGCTATTTGACCAAGAAGGAGAGTAATGGAGTACTGCATCAGATGACCTGGCCTCCACAATCACCTGACTTCAACCCAATTGACATGGTTGGGATGAGTTTAACCGCAGAGTGACGGAAAAGCAGCGAGCAAGTTATCAGCATATGTGGGAACTCCTTCAAGACCTTTGGAAAAGCATTCCTCATGAAGCTGGTTGAGAGAATGCCAAGAGTGTACAAAGCTGTCATCAAGGTAAAGGGTGGCTACTTTGAAGAATCTCAAATATATTTTGATTTGTTTAAAACCTTTTTGGTTACTACCTGATTGCATATGTGTTATTTCATAGTTTTGATGTCTTTACTATTATTCTATAATTTCTATAATAAAGAAAAACCCTTGAATGAGTAGGTGTGTCCAAACTTTTGACAGGTACTGTATATATATATTTTTTTTTGGGGGGGGGGGGGGCATAAAAGACTGTAAAAACACCAGCAAATCAGCTCCAAGTGATTTTTAATTATGGAAATCTGTCCCAAAGTATGCTGACGCATAATATAGAGGTATACAAATGTAAGCAAGGATTGAAATGATTATGTTTTAGTCAAATATTATATCTGTTTGCGCTATTTGCAGTCAACAAATGATGTGTAATTATGTTCCGGCCCCCTGACCATCCACTGCGGCTGAATCTAGTTGATGATCCCTGCACAAGTGCAACACTGGCATTACAGTCCCCACTGCTCCCTCATCTATTCACAAATGTCAAATAAGGACAATAGTATCTGGCTGCAACCTGAAATGAAATCAGTCTAGTGTTACGATAGAACAGGGATCATCAACTAGATACAGCCGCGTGACGATTTGTTCTTGAGTGGATGGTGAGGGGGCTGGAACATAATACAAAATAACTTGTAGACTGCAAATTGACCGCAAGAAGCCCAAACAGATATAATATTTGATGTAGTCTGTTAATAGGTATGTTGATTATGATTGGATGACTGATGAACATACCTCGCCATGGTAGATGAGGATCTGGAAGAAGGTGTCCATGAGAAGGATGCGATCAGGAAGGATACTGCTACTGTCCAGCAACACAGGCTAGGAGAAGAAAAGAAGAAAAAGTTCTACATTTAAACCACATGTAAACAATACTAATAGCAGGATACTGAACACAGGCTAGGAGGAGAGAAACATGACACCATCTTAAACCACTGCCCTCTAAATGAAATGTCATCCTTCTAATGCAGCTCCAATCAATAATACTGTTTAATGAATAAACCAGGTTTGTTGAGGTATGGGGGGGGGGTTAATCCCAGACACTGATAGGAATGTCACAATATCGGCGTTTTCCAAAACAAATGTCACAACACACCAACTCCCATCTCAGGTACAAAAAAATACTATATCTTGTATAGTGTGTTGGCGTTTTAAAGGACACAAACAGTGCAGATAGAGTGGTTCTGTTTATACGTGATGCCATCTGTTTGACAAGGGGCACGGAGATAAGAAGATTACTTTTTCAATGTTCAACAGGCGGGAGTAGACAGAATATAAAGTCAGAGCCAGTGGAAACATTACAACCGTATCCCAAATGGCACCCTATTCCCTATATAGTGCACTAAGTTCAAAACTAGTGCACTATATAGGGAATAAGGTGTCATTTGAAAGGTAGCCTAGGTCTCTGCTAATCTAAAAAAGGAACACCTGAAGCGCTGCGCCAGAAGAGTTTCACGGTTAAATGACTAAGACTAACATGCAGACCACACCGCTCGCGTTGCAAAATAAATTCACGCCTCAGCGAGCATCTGCTTGGCCAGGCGCTAAAATAGAAATAGGTTCTATTTGTGACACTCAACGCACTGCAAGTCCGGCCTCTTCCATCTCCTCATTGGTTTTTAGGAGCATATACCCACGTGAGTGATTGAAAGATTAACTGACGTCCATACTCCAGTCGGTTGTAGTAATGCACCGTAAAGTTGGTTGCCAACCGCCATATAAAGTCCAAAGAAGTAAAAAAGAAGCCAGAGGAAGGAGGAGATGACGAAAAAGGAATTTGGTTTACCGTTTTATGTGTGGATTAATTGTCGGAGTAAAGGACCTTGTGCATTTCAGGTAACCAAAAAAAACAAAATAACCAATGTTTATATCCCAGGACAAATTAGCTAGCAACAGTAAGCTAGCTAGCTAAATTGGCATAAATGTTTAATGCTTTTCGACCTGTCCACAAATTAGTATAATTGGTTCAGAGTTTGTTTTGTTATTTCAACCTGCGTGTCATGATCGTGTCTGGTGTGAGGGTACAAAATCAACAGGCGCAGCCAGGTGCACGCACGCGTCCGGTTTGGTCAGCATGTAAGTCCCAAATGGCACCCCATTTTCAACATAGTGCACTATTTTTTACTAGAACCCCGTAGTGCACTATGTAGGGAATAAGGAGCCATTTGTGACGCAACCACTGTTAAATAACTTACCCTTTTCAGAGAGGTGTGTACTACGCTGTCTGTCTGTAAGGTGTTAAAAATCACACTGTTGATATCTGCACTGAAAGAAACGCTTGTTTGGAACACATTACTGTACTCACACACACTACACTAATTAACCACAAGGTTATCTGTTATAAAAGGACCGGGGCATTTGTGCACTCTCTCTCTGTTGACCTGAGCAACACAGCTAGGCTTGCAGAATGTGAGTGGGAGGGAGATGGGAGAGTCAGAGAGATTGAGGTCTTCATAAGGCATCCATGATTTACATTAAGAAAGAAGAAGGAAAGCACATTTTTCAATGGAAAAATAAGTGTGTGATTGTCTGCTTGTGCATGTCTGTGTCTGTGTGTGTGTGTGTGTGTGTGTGTGTGTTGGTCTGTGTGTGTCGGTCTTACCTCTGGGGGCCCGTTGAAGGAGTAAGCATAGAGAATGGGTTGTATCATGATGAGAGACTGGGTCAGGTCCTGACGCATGAACTGGTGTCTGTAGTACGAGCTCTCATCTGGACTGTTGTTGAACACTTGCAGAAAGGGAGACCTTCTCAGATGGAACATAAACTGAGGGACAGGAGAAGCAGGTTTTAAAAAGCATTCCATCATGCTGCCAAAGCTATAATGTGCATTTTAAAATCGTCTTTATACAAAGACTGAAACATAACTTTAAAAAATATATTTTTACCGTTAAGCTATTTTTAACACTGTGTACTAGCTATAACTGTGTTGTTCCACTAAAGAGCCAATCAGTCATTCAGCACATGATCACTTACCTGAGGATAGAGAGAAAAGGTTTCTGAGAAGCGGAAGGAGTTGGGATCATCCTTATGATAATCTCCAAACTTCTGACACTGGAAAGGAGAGAGAAAAAGGCAATGAAACAGGAGACCAACCAGAAAGTCCTGTCTGCAATGGAGTCTACACTTAAAAATTAAATGTGACTTCATCACACTACTTGAGCATGCCTGCTAGCCTGGAAATAGCTACTTTCAATGGTTAGCAGTAGGAAATAATGATATTGTTACATATCAACATCTCCATAAAAAAAAAAAAACTGGTCCATTTATGAAGGCTCTGTGGAGGGGAAAATAAAGCAGCCCCCTGCCAATCTTCCATGTCATGCGTTGCTCTGTCTTACCTATAAGGCTCTGGCCAAAAGTGGTGCACTATAAAGGGAATGGGGTGCCATTTGGGATGCATGTTATATCTGGAGTACTTCTCCTGTCTTATCCTGTGTGAATCTCTCTCTCTCTCTCTCTCTCTCTCTCTCTCTCTCTCTCTCGCTCTCTCTCTCTCTCTCTAGGACCATGCCTCAGGACTACCTGCCATGATGACTCCTTGCTGTCCCCAGTCCACCTGGTCGTGCTGCTGCTCCAGTTTCAACTGTCCTGCCTGTGGCTATGGAACCCTGACCTGTTCACCGGACGTGCTACCTGTCCCAGACCTGCTGTTTTCAACTCTCTAGAAACAGCATGAGCGGTAGAGATACTGTTAATGATCGGCTATGAAAAGCCAACTGACATTTACTCCTGAGGTGCTGACGTGTTGCACCCTCGACAACTACTGTGATTATTTGATCATGCTGGTCATTTATGAACATTTGAACATCTTGGCCATGTTCTGTTATAATCTCCACCCGGCACAGCCAGAAGAGGACTGGCCACCCCTCATAGCCTGGTTGCTCTCTAGGTTTCTTCCTAGGTTTTGGCCTTTCTAGGGAGTTTTTCCTAGCCACCATGCTTCTACACCTGCATTGCTTGCTGTTTGGGGTTTTAGGCTGGGTTTCTGTACAGCACTTTGAGATATCAGCTGATGTAAGAAGGGCTATATAAATAAATTTGATTTGAAATTTGATTTGAATAGTAGTGAGAATACTGTCTTACCAGTCGGATGAGCTGTCTGTCCAGCCAGCGTAGCACGTCGGGACCCTCCTCCGTCTCAGCGCGATACACAGCCAGTCTGGCCATCAGGATGGCTGAGGCCTCCTGGTCAAATGATGCTGCAATGCTCTGGATCTGGGTCCCTGCATCTGCCCAGCTGAGAGGGAGGGGGAGGTGAGAGAGGCAGAGACAGAAAGAGGAGAGAGAAACAACCTGCATAAGCATTGCATATCATTTGACGCAAACACTTTTGTTTATTTCAGTTGTAAGGTTCTCCTTTATAAGGCAAGTGATACTACCAACACGAATCTCTACTATAGTTAGTATGGCTACATGAGTTAAATAAGGGATATGATGTCAGATGTTTTGTTCAGGTTGCTTTGACATTGAAAAGCCTTTAAGCATAATAAGCCCTTTAAATGAGTAAGTCCACCCCAAGTAAACTGAACTGATGTTTTAAAAAGAGTCTGGGACTCTGCTTATCTATACAAATTTCCACTTGCCACTGCCCTGTCACATGTTGAGCATTGTATAAACACAGACCTCATAAGGTAAAATACAATAAAATACAATAACAAACATGAACGTCAACATTGATCAAACCCCATACTGAGAGTTACATCACAGCTCAGTTAGTATCTACAAAAATACACATTTAACAGTAACAACCAAGATAATCTCCTCCTCTGATCACAAGACAACAAACACACTTTGCCCTCTTTCCCCATCGCGTTGCTATGGAAACAAGATGCATTTGCAGATGCAGTTCCATAGTGGAATAAAAAGTGGTAGATAAACCTTAAAGTTTGTAGTTACTTTGAAAAGAAGATGTGAATGATGAATCAAATCCAGATTCATATGTTTGTGTGTTTTTATACGTTTTATGTTTTGAAGTGAGTTAAATACGCAATCTGTGTGTGTGTATGTGCGCGCATGTGTGTGTGTATTTACTTTCTGGCTGTGGTGGTGACTCGGATGCGTTTCTGTCCACTGGAGTGTTGGTACTGGGTGACGTACTGGACCGCGCCTCGGCCCCCCTGGGGTATAGGTGCATTATGCTGTGTAGAGAGGAGACAAGAACGGTTGGTAGGATCATTAGAAAACAATTGAGAACAAGTTATCTGATTATAAATGTAGACATGCACATGTTATAAAACAATGCCAAGATATGATAAATGTAAATTACCCATCTAACTAGGCTAATATAAGTTGGTGGTGCCTGTGAGTTTTATTCAAATGGTTTGCCCTGTACAAACACACATAATTGCTACTGCCTTCTGGACAACTTTCAGAACAACTGAAATAATTGGGTGATATGAGGGGGCTTAATAATTCATAATAATTCATAAATAATTCATGATTGGGAGCTTAGATCGAATTAGAGGCACGCTCCTTACCAATAACCCCAAAAACACTCCAGAGCCAAATGGCTCATTAACTGTGCTGCAGCCATTAGAGTGGAGGAGAGGATATTGGATCTCAAGCTTCTGTTTACACAGAGAGCATCTCTCTCCCTCTCTCACTCCTCAAAAATCTAGTGCTTGAAAGTGAGTTGTTCTGGTCTGTTTCTCTTTCCCTTCCACACTCTAATAGATAGTGTATAGTAAGGAGCAAGCTAAGTCCGTGTACTGGACTCCACAGGCCGGAGAATAGGAGGATAGCTTGATGACTTGGAGAGGACCATCCCCTCCCAGAGAACAGCAGGAGACTGACACATCACAACAGCAACCGGTTCCCTGGAGCCACAGAGGATCGACACACACAGGATAACGTGACTTTACACGTCAGACTCTGTCCACCAGTCAGTCAGTCAGCCAGTTAAGTCAGCCAGTCAGTGCTCATGGACTGAACCAGGCAAGAGGAGAGTTAGCAGCCAGCCAACCCAGGGAGGCCGTGAGGATGCCGGTGGCCCAGGTCTATGCAGCTCTGATGGTGGTCTCCAGTCTGTGCTCTGTGTGTGGTAATGTGGTTTTATTACTGGTGGTTCTTCTCAACAAGGAGCTCCGCACCGAAACCTGGGCCCTGACCCTGAGCTTCTGCCTAAGTGACCTAGCCCTTGGTCTCTCCATCATTCCCTTCGGAGTCCACAACAGCCTGTTCAGAACGCAGGGCTACCCCAGCGACGGGCTTCTCTGCCAGGGCAGCGCCTTCCTCTACCTGCTTCTTCAGCTGGCCTCCATCCACTCCCTGACCTGGGCCACCATCGACAAGTTTACAGAGATCTGTTTCGCCCTGAGCTACAGCACCATCTGCACGTCCAGGAGGACCAGGTTGGTGCTGGTCCTGGTGTGGCTCTACAGCCTGATCAACGCAGCCTTGCCCCTGCTGGGCTTCGGCCGCTACAGCTACAGCAGCACCAGGTTCCTGTGTGCACCCAGCTTCCAGCCAGACTACAGGGGCTTCAGTCTGCTCTTCATCGTGGTCGGGATCATAGCACCCATACTCATCATGTGCTCCATGTATGCGTACATTGTGTATATTGTGAGGAAACAGGTGCGGCGAGGGACGTTTGTTTGCAATGACCAGCACTGTTTTTATGTCCCTGCTAATAACTACTTCAGGAGCTCCTTAGTGATGGTGGCAACTGTGGGTGAGTCTCATTGGTGCTTAACCTTGTGAATAGTACAGTGAAGCTATTGATTTGTTGATGTCATTTATTTCAAACAAAGCCAGGCATAAGCCTTTGATATAACCCTTTGATATACTCTGAGCACTGAGCACAGACACAGAATAAAAGCCTTTTATGTAAGGAACAAATGCTAACAAAATGTCAAGGTCCATCAGTGGCTGTTATTCACATTTTTCTGTTGGCTACATTTGTAGACGGGGAAATTCAGTCTTCTTGAATTTGTTAATATTAATGTGCTACAATAACATTACACACATCACAATAAGGCTCATTGTTATATATTTGCGAGATTCCATAAATATACCAAATAGAATTCTTGTAACGTTCCCGTAATTGGTCAAATAACCGCCTGTCTGTATTTCTCCATAAATATACTTTTGTAATGTAATTACTCTGATAATCTCCTGTCTTAATTCTCTCCATTGTAAGTGTGCCTGCTAGTGTGCTGGCTGCCTTACATCACCACCTGTTTCTATGAGACGTTCAGTGGCCATGACCCGCCAGCAGCAGCCTCAGCCGTGGCCACCTGGCTCATCCTCCTCACCTCCGCTCTCAACCCATGGATCAACTCCATGACTCAGACGTAAGCAATAGCCAACAACTGCTCGCTGGGCGCCGATGACATGGACGTCGATTAAGGCAGCCCCTTGCACCTCTCTGATTCAGAGGGGTTGGGTTAAATGCGGAAGAAACATTTCAATTGTGCAACTGACTAGGTATCCCCTTTCAACTTCCCCTTAATAGCCCCAAACAAACAGTCATTCAGACAATATAAAGTAATTTCAATGTTGTGTCTCAGGAAGAATAAGGCTCAATCTTATGAAGCTGTTATACCTCAATATAAAGCAACTCAATATCCTTGTGGTCCATCAATGGCCACAGTAAACCAAAATCAGAGGGAATTGAAAAAGTGATCAACTCCATGATTCAGACGTAAGGGATAACCAATAGGGCTGGGACCTCACAATACTATCAAGATACTTAGATGCCAATACAATATGTATTGCGATTCTCACAATTCTATATGTATTGCGATTCGATACTGCGACTTTAATGTGATTTGATGTTCCAAACATGTTGTAGGGCGTTCACTCATGCTCTAGAATGTAGTGAAATACAGGTCAATTCAAGAGGGTGCTACTAAATGAATGTCTAAATGTGGCTTTCTTTAGCCGATGTCATTATGAATCACATAAAATAAATCATCAGATTGTTCTCTACAACATTACAACCTTAATATGCTTGTACTTAACAGTGTTGATGAAATAAGAACGTTTGCTGTGACCACTGCTAGTTTAGATCGCACAGCTCTTTGTTGTATCTCTTCCATATTTTAGTGTTGGGAGGTGGTAACATTTGGTCCAAAGCATGGAAACACCTCCAATCAAAATCAACTTGATACCCTCCTCATTTTCATCTCCAAATCCATGGGTTTCTATTCCTCTAACCCCAGTCAATCAACGTTGAGAGGGGCTGTTTCTATGGAGATTTAAATAGAAAGACTATTTTTTGGGGTTAGTTTTGTGTGTGTGTATATATACAGTGCATTCGGAAAGTATTCAGACCCCTTGACTTTTCCCACATTTTGTTACGTTACAGCCTTACTCAAAAATTGATTATATAAAACAAATCCTCAGTAATCTACACACAATATCCCATCATAACAAAGCGAAAACAGGTTCAGAAATGTTTGCAAATTTATTAAAAACAGAAATACCTTATTTACACAAGTATTCAGCCCCTTTGCTATGAGACTCAAAATTGAGCTCAGGTGCATCCTGTTTCCATTGATCATCCTTGAGATTTTTCTACAATTTGATTAGAGCCCACCTGTGGTAAATGTAATTGATTGGACACTATTTGGAAAGGCACAGCCGGTCTATATAAGGTTCCACAGTTGACAGTGCATGTCAGAGCAAAAACCAAGCTATGAGGTCGAAGGAATTGTCCGTAGAGCTCAGAGACAGGATTGTGTCGAGGCACAGATCTTGGGAAGGGTACCAAAACAATTCTGCAGCATTGAAGGTCCCCAAGAACACAATGGCCTTCGTCATTCTTAAATGGAAGATGTTTGAAACCACTAAGACTCTTCCTAGAGCTGGCCGCCCGGCCAAACTGAGCAATCGGGGGAGAAGGGCCTTGGTCAGGGAGGTGACCAAGAACCCAATGGTCACTCTGGCAGAGCTCTAGACTTCCTCTGTGGAGATGGGAGAACCTTCAAGAGAACCTTCCATCTCTGCAGCACTCCACCAATCAGGCCTTTATGGTAGACTGGCCAGACGAAAGCCACTCCTCAGTAAAAGGCACATGACAGCGCGCTTGGAGTTTGCCAAAAGGCACCTAAAGAATCTCAGACCATGAGAAACAAGATTGTCTGGTCTGATGAAAACTCTTTGGCCTGAATGCTAAGCGTCACATCTGGAGGAAACCTGGCACCATCCCTACGGTGAAGCATGGTGGTGGCAGCATCATGCTGTGTGGATGTTTTTAAGCGGCAGGGACTGGGAGACTAGTCAGGATCGAGACAAAGATGAACGGAGCAAAGTACAGAGAGATCCTTGATGAAAACCTGATCCAGAGCGCTCAGGACCTGACTGGGGCGAAGGTTCACCTTCCAACAGGACAACGACCATAAGCACACAGCCAAGACAACACAGAAGTGGCTTCGGGATAAGTCTGAATGTCCTTGAGTGTCCCAGCCAGAGCCCGGACTTGAACCTGATCAAACATCTTTGGAGAGACCTGAAAATAGCTGTGCAGCAAAGCTCCCCATCCAACCTGACAGCACTTGAGAGGATCTGCAGAGAAGAAACTCCCCAAATACAGGTGTGCCAAGCTTGTAGCGTCATACCCAAGAAAACTCCAGGCTGTAATTGCTGCCAAAGGTGCTTCAACAAAGTACTGAGTAAAGGGTCTACTTATGTAAATATGATATCAGTTTTTATAAGTAATAAATTAGCTAACATTTCTAAAAACATGTTTTTGCTTTGTCATTATGGGGTATTGTGTGTAGATTGATGAGGGGAAAAAACTATTTAATACATTTTAGAACAAGGCTGTAACGTAACAAAATGTGGAAAAAGTCAAGAGGTCTGAAGACTTTCCGAAGGCACTGTATATTATTTAGTAGTCCTATATGTAAAGACAAGACTACATTAAGAATAGTCTGATGGATGACAATACTATCACTTGTGAATGATGTATTTATTATCACATGTGAATGATGCCTATAGTGTGCAGTAAACAAGAAACAGCGCATGCCTTTTTTTGGCGACTTTTTCAAATCATAGTCGCACACCTCATCTAGCCTAGCCCATAGGCCTTATTGTTTGATAAGGTTTGTATCACAACTAAAGCGGCCTAATAACTTCTTAAAATTAAGTACATTAATCCGCTTTACAACTGGTGTAGAGCCTAACTGGCATACATTGGATGACATGGGTCCCATTATGCCTGGCAAAAACCAAACACTGCATTCCACAGTAAGAGCCTCATATCAATGGTCAAGCATGGTGATGGTTTGGAGATGCTTTGCTGCCTCAGGACCTGGACGACTTGCTTTAATAGAAGGAACCATGAATTCTGCTCTGTATCAGAGAATTGAGCTGAAGTTAAAGTGCAGCTGGGTCATGCAGCAAGACAATGATCCAAAACAAACAATCAAGACTACATGAAAATGGCTAAAAAGCAACACATTTGAAGTTTTGGAATGAACTAGTCAAAGTCTAGACCTAATCCCAATTGGGATGTCGTGGCAGGACTTGAAACAAGCAGTTCATGCTTGAAAACCAACAAATGTCACTGAGTTACAGCAGTTCTGCATGAAAGAGTGGGCCAAAATTCCTCAACAGCGTTGTGAGAGACTGATCAACAACTACAGAAAGCGTTAGGTTGGTTGGAGTCATTGCAGCTAAAGGTGGCACAACCAGTTATTGAGTGTAAAGGGGCAATTACTTTTTCACACAGGGGCATTGGGTGTTACATAACTTTGTTTATGAAATATGGAATTGTTGTGTTATTTGTTCACTCAGGTTCCCTTTATCTAATATTTGGTTTTGGTTGAAGATCTGATAACATTCAGTATCAAAAATATGCAAAAGTAAAGTAAATTAGAAGGGGGACAAATACTTTTTCATGGCACTGTATGTAATATTTCTACAAATCGATACTTGGGAGTCAAAATATTGAGATAAAATCATCCAAAATAATAATATGTAACTCTAGGATTTTTTCCAACAACACTTACAATCAATATCCCAAACAGTCATTCAATAATATAGTGAGTAGTTCTCTCTCTCATTCAACAAATATAAAGACCAGTCCAACTTCCCCCACATTTCAAGAATGAGGCTCAATCTTGTACAGGTGATATGAAGGTCCCTCAGTAGCCAATTGAAACAAATCCTGATGGAATTGAAAAGCTAGCTCCAGTACATTTCTAAATGACGACTGTTATGAGGGGAAAAAGCTGAGCGCTTGAGATTATGAAATTAGCTTCTCAATGTTGGAGCAGAGCTGTAGAGCCGATGATGCCGAGTGGCTGGCTGGCAACACGGCATTGTTGGTTATTTTCTCTACCCCTCTCTCTCTCTCCCTCTCCTTAATTCAATCTCACTCACTCCCTCTCTATTACTCGCTCCCCCTCCCATCTCTTTCTCGCTCCCTCTCCCTCTCAGGCGCTACAGAGCGGCTCTGCGGAAAAGCCTGAATAAAATACGACGGCTGTTCCAACGCCCTCTGAAGAACTCCTGCCCACAGAGCACCGCCATCCAACTTGAGATAGTGAGCCAAGATCACCACCATTACAACATCTCCAACCCATCACTCTTGTCAGAAACCAACTCCAAAACAGGGTCACCAGAGGCCAAGTCCATGTCAGAGGTGACTATGGAGGATGGTAAAGACACTATGGACACTACACTAGGCTAGGACTCTGTCACTGTGGAGACATCTGGAAAACTAGCCTGACTACAGACTAGAATACAGACCAACTACAGACTTAATTTTATGAATCCCAGGACTCCCTGAAATAAAAGTGGCAATTGTTACTGAGTGAACAAAATTATTGAATGAAATGAAATACAATACAAGTTGGGACTAAACACCAGAGAAGGACCATATGAAGGATCATTGTGGCGACAGGATGCAACAGACTGACAGTCTCTAGTATGACCAATGGGATTGTGACACTTATGTCTTAAGTGGATCTATACACCAAGACCGCCATATCAGCGATCTTATCTGTTCTGTTTCTAACTAAAAAGGTTAGCTTACAATGCACATTGTACAGTCAATCAGGGACATTGGACCATTGTCTGTTTGAACTACAATGTTGAACTATAATGTTTGAACTAGATTGCAGACTGTACTAAACTGTACATATACAAACATTACTGTCTGTCCAAATGTGTTCTTCCTCAATAAATATACCTATGGCAACACTGCCTATCTAAAATCATTGAAATGTAATCTTTCAGTTTATCATAACTGGATGTATTGTATTAAAATTAATGTGATCATCTCAATTACATTTACAGATCCATCTTATTCTACTGTATGTTTCATAAAGAGGCCATAGTGGTTTAATATACGAGCACACCATCTGGTGGCATAGTGATGCCGTTGCACCTCTATCCAGTACCTCTGACCAGCCCAGTACAGCAGTGGAAGAGATCATTATGGAACAGCTAGTACCCTCTATGGTGGTGCAATCAAATTCTCTGAGTCTTTGGCACAAGTGGAACATTGCTCTGTGGATCACCTAATCTCAGATGACTGTGATATAAAAACGACTACTCAGCAATCTTGACAAAAGCTTTTAACACAAAATATGGCAACATAACACAAAATATGGCAGTTATTGCCAAAAGTAGCTTAGTGATCACAATCCAGAGTGTGTAATATGAAGGCATACCTGATTGACAACCTCAAAGTACACTGCCAGCGTGGTGTTATGGTCAAGACCACATATCTTCCATTGAGATGTGCCCCCTGTTCCAATTTCCTTTAAGGAAACAAACAGAAGGGATCAGTATCAGAATTACATTGTTCTAGAAGGGATCAGAAACAGAGCAACGTTGATACATCTCCTTCGGCAGAGATTCAGGACACACAATATTCTGGATTAACAACTACAGTTACAAAAGGGTTAACCGGTCAAAAGTACAAGTCTGTTCTGCATATCAGCTGATCGATGATGTAGAGTACTCGGTCA
Source organism: Salvelinus alpinus (assembly GCF_045679555.1). NCBI lineage: Eukaryota > Metazoa > Chordata > Actinopteri > Salmoniformes > Salmonidae > Salvelinus > Salvelinus alpinus. The sequence continues at coordinate 18,684,630 of NC_092119.1, forward strand.
CTGTTCTATGTATTTGACATCGACTCACATTTTCAGACACACACGGTCCTTTGGCATTTAATGACACACATGGCCCGATGGCTCCTGAAATCTTGATCTCTCGAGACGTCTGAAATGAAGAAGGACAGATGATATTAGAAGATATTAGCAGTTTGCGCACAATTCTATTTGGTAAATACAAAGTCAAGAAATATGATATTTCCCATAGAGTTTTATGGATAGAATCAACTATCCAAGAGAGCATGTCGCTCTGTTCCAATATCCACACTATGTAGAAGCAATGTATTGGGTATGCGTAGATATTGGAACAGTGGCTGTGTTCTAAAATTACACCCTATTCCTTAAAAGTGCACTACTAGTACACTATATTAGGTAAAACAGTACCCTTTCAGACACCGCCAGTCTGTGCAATGGCTCTACCTTTATCTCCAGAGTGCCAGCGAAGGCCATCTTGAAGGCTCCAGCCACATCTTTGGTAAAGACCCTCTGGAAGGTTTGTTTGAATAGTGAGGTGGTGAAAGAGTCTGCCATCACCATGTAGCCTCTGCAAAACAGATATAATCATAGGAGTTCAACTATACATAGGGTGAATCTCAGAAGTCTCTCTTCGCCGCCTCCTCTCTCCTTCCTTCTCTTCCTCAAAGCATCAGACGAGAGCATTGGAGAAGAACAGAGGACAAACTCTCCTCTTACTATGTGAGGAGCCAGTGTTAATGACATATGTGTGTGTGTTCAGCGTATCAAATGGCACTCTATTCCCTATGTAGTGCACTACTTTTGACAGGGCCCTGTAAGCCCTGGTCAAAGTAGTGAACTATATAGGGAGCCATTTTGGACTCAGCCTGTGTGTTCACCAGACAGAGTGTCCTCACCCGGTGTGATTGGAACAACACTTCATCTCCAGCAGTCCGGTCTGGTCCAGAGCACAGGCATAGATGTCTATGATGTGGCCGTTGGTGGAGGCACGGCTCGCCAATGCCTCGTAATGCTGAAAATGAAGAAAAGGGTTTTACCCCAACTTCATACAGGATAAAAAGAGGATCCAATATAAGGTTGTTTATTGGATCAAAAAGGGGTGGTGGGCGTGGCAGAGGACGTGGCACTACGCTCACTGGGCGTGGTTGAATTTCAGAGAACATTTTAGAGGCCTCCCATCTTGGTGGTGTAGAGTTGTTTTTGCATTTTTAAGTCAATTTCCTGTAATTCTACACATTTCTTCATTGAGCTGAGAGAAAAGTTTAAAACTGTAAAGGACATTTCCTGCAATTCTACACATTTTGCCATGGATCTGAAAGAAAATGTTGCAGTTTTAAAGCTAATTTACATCAAATCTACATATTCTGCCATGAAGCTGAGATAGCAATCAGTTTTAAAGCTAATTTCCTGCAATTCTAATGCTATGTCCTCTTGCTCAAACATAATGAAATCTATACTGTGTGGCGTACAGCAGGTCAGCCACCAGGGGGAGACTCGTCGAGGCCTGGTAACAGATGGAGTATACATCACGAGGCGATGACTCCATCTGCTGGACGTGCCAGGTCTCGATTGGCTCTCCAGCCAGGACTAATTGTGGCTGATTGGGAGCTGGTGAGTAATCAAGGGCGGATTGCTCACCAACTGTGCAAGGCCCATAAAGCTGCCAGAAGGGCAGCACACAGAAGGAATGGGGGAAGAAAGGACTCCCGTGGTATGGTTGACGGTTGCAGAGGTAAGAAGAGGGAGTTCAGTTTTGTGCCCGACAGGACACCGCCAGACCCGGAATACCAGAAGACGGCATCCCGGAGAGGGTCTCATAGGGGAGAGCCATAATTTTCTTTTTGATCTATTATTTAAATAAACACCCTTGAAACTGAGCTAATCCTTCTTTGTCCATGTCTGATATTGGTAAAGTCTTGACCAAACCCCCTGGTCTGCCACAAGTGATGGAGAATGTGGGCACGTCTGAGACGTGGTCAGATCAGGGTTGACGTTTACGCAGTATCAGCATGGACGAGTTGATAGCTCAGTTCGTCCGGGCCCAACAAGCACAACAGGCGGTTCAGGAACGAACGCTGGAGGAACAACGACTACAAAATGTCCGCCTCGTTGAGGAAGTCAGGAAGCTGCAAGGAGGAGCGTCTCCTGGATCACATCCCAACCAGTTTTTGATCAAGCTAACGGGAGACGATGACATCGAAACATACCTCTGTACATTTGAACGGACAGCACTACGAGAAGGATGGCCAAGGCCGCAGTGGGCAAGTCTGCTGGCCCCGTTCCTCTCTGGGAATGCCCAAAAGGCGTATTGGGACCTGAACGACGAACAGGCGGATAACTACGACGGACTCAAACGGGAGATACACAGCCTGGCCCATCGGGCTCAATGGTTCCACGACTGGAGGTTCATACCCGACGCATCCCCCCGTGCCCAGATGAGCGACCTACTGCGCGTCACCAGGGCATGGCTCCTCACGGACGTATCCACCCTCTCCATCCTCGACAAAGTGGTCACGGATTGCTTCTTACGGGCGCTACCCCATGACATGAAGAGGGCCGCGAGTCTATGCGCGCCCCAGACCTTGGAGGGCCTCCTGGAAGCAGTGGAGACGCATAAGAACACTCAGGCACTGCTGAGTGGGACCTGGGACGAGTCGGCGACCCGGCCGAGGGGACGGAAGGACAGCTCCACCGCTGTGTACCACGAACCGACAGTTGGCAGGGCCAAAGGACCGCAAACCCGTGGAGAGACGGCGGGGGTAGGGCCGACCCGCCATCGACGACCTCAGGTAGAGGGAGACCAAAGGAGGTGTTTTGAGTGTGGCGCACGGGGGAACATTGCCTGGAATTGCCCGGCTCGAGAGGAGTTGATGCCATCAGCTAGCCCCGGAGGCGAGGTGGGTCACGCTGTGAACTATGTCACCTCCTGTTGGGCACACCACGGATCAACTGCCCCCATGGTCCCGGTGAAGGTGGACGGACACGACACGGAAGCGCTATTAGACTCCGGAAGCATGGTTACGCTCGTAACCATGAGCCTGCTGAACCAGGAGACCGAACGGGGTAGGGAGATGTCCATTTCCTGTGTTCACGGGGACACAAAGCGGTATCCCACTGTATGGACCAACATCGTGACGCCACAAGGGAGCTGTCAGATGATGGTGCAGCACCAGAGCTGCCGGTACCCCTCCTAGTGGGACGGGATTGTCCGCTGTTCGCGGCCCTATGGTGGCCAGAATTGAGGAAGAAGGTACGAGCCGGCCAAAGAAGAGAGCGGGGACGACCAATAGCCTGTGCGGCCTGGAAGCAGCCGGTTAACCAGCATGTGTCTACGGCTCCGGAGTCGGAGGGGGCGCCGGAACCCGATTCCCCTGGGGAACCCCTGGAGAAGGAGCCCATCCTCCCCCTCCTTGATTTCGAGGGGCCAGTAGAGTTCCCCGCTGGGGGCCAACTGAGGGGACAATTCGGGACGGCCCAGTGGGAGGATCCAAACTTGAAAGCTGCTGCCGCCCAAGTGATAGCGGTGGATGGACAGCTACTTCCGGGGGTGAGAGACTGGCGATACCCCCATTTCCAAATTAAGAATAACCTTTTGTATCAGGTGTCGCGCCAACAGGGGGAACTTCGAGAGGTATTGTTGCTGCCCCGACGGTATGTAGGAACTGTTCTTCAGCTGGCCCACACCCACCTGTTGGGGGCGCACCTGGGAATGGAGAAGACCCGGGAACGGATCGCCGCCCGGTTCGAGGAAGGCAGTGGAAGACTACTGTCGCAGCTGCCTGGAGTGTCAACTCACTGCCCCAAAAGCACAATTCAGAAACCCTCTGGTCCCCCTGCCAATAATCGGGGTGCCCTTTGAACGCATCACCATGGACATAGTGGGACCCCTGGTAAAGACTGCACGAGGACAAAGGTACATCTTGGTAATCGTGGGCTATGCCACCCGGTATCCCGAAGGCCATTCCCCTACGGGCGGCGGTGTCCAAGGGAATCGCCCGTGAGCTGTTCCACCTCTTTATCCGGATGGGCATCCCGAACGAGATCCTGACAGACCAAGGTACGGAGTTTATGTCCCGCCTCATGAAAGAGTTGTGTGCCCTCCTGCAGATCAAGCAGATCCGGACCTCCGTTTTTCACCCGCAGACGGATGGGCTCGTCGAGCGCTGTAATAAAACGCTCAAACAGATGCTGCGGAAGGTCATCGAGCAGGATGGGAAGAACTGGGACCAGCTACTACCCCATCTAATGTTCTAAAGCCGAGAAGTACCCCAATCCTCCACTGGGTTTTCCCCGTTCAAACTTCTCTATGGAAGGAGGCCACGCGGCCTATTGGACCTCGCCAAGGCGGTGTGGGAAGCCCAACCGACCCCCTTACGCAGCAAGGTAGAGCAAGTGAAGACGATGCGGGAGCGGATGACAGCCATTTGGCCAGTCTTGAGGGAACATATGGAGAAGGCCCAATGCGCCAATGCCCAGGTCTACAAATCGGGGAGCCCAGCCCCGAGAATTCCAGGTGGGAGACAGGGTGTTGGTCTTGATCCCCACGGCCATATGTAAGTTCCTGGCAAAATGGCATGGACCATACGAGGTGATCGAGAAGCTGGGACCTGTCAATTACCGCGTACGGCAACCGGGGAGATGGAAACCCCAACAGATTTACCACGTGAACCTGTTGAAGAAGTGGCACGAGAGGACAGCCTTGGCCGTGTTATGGTCGGGACCCAGGATGCTAACGGTACCAGTGGAGGTCCCGAGCAATGAGGACCTCGACCCGGCCCAGAAGCAAGAGCTCAGGGAGCTCGTCGATCGGAACACGGCGGTCTTCTCCAAGAAGCCGGGCCGCACGACCCTCATTGAACACCACATCCGTACCCGGCCCGGGGAAACGGTATGAAAAAGGCCATATCGGATTTCGGAGGCCCGAAGGGAGGCCGTGAAACAGGAAGTGGAGGCTATGCTGAGGATGGGGGTCGTGGAAGAGTCCCACAGTGCATGGTGCAGCCCCATCGTGTTGGTGCCCAAACCGGACGGTAGCCTCCGCTTCTGTAACGATTTCCGGGGGGTGAAAGAGATCAGCTGTTCGACGCATATCCCATGCCGAGGGTGGACGAGCTCATCGACCGATTGGGAAAGGCCCGGTACATCAGCACCCTTGACCTGACCAAAGGTTATTGGCAGGTACTTTTGGCAGCCTCCTCCCGGGAGAAGACGGCGTTTTCGACACCAGACGGGTTGTATCAGTACCAGGTGCTCCGGTTCGGTCTCCACGGAGCCCCGCCCACATTTCAACGGCTGATGAACAGAGGTGGTGCTGGATGCGCTCAGACAAGCCGGGTTGACCGCAAACCCCAAGAAATGCAAGCTAGCGTTCGAGGAGGTGGAGTACCTGGGGTATTTGATCGGACGGGGGAACGTCAAGCCCCAGGAGAGGAAGGTTCAGGACTGGCCCGTTCCACGCACCAAGACACAGGTCAAGTCCTTCCTGGGACTGGCACGATACTATAGCCGGTTTATCCCCAACTTTGCGGCTATAGCTTCCCCCCTCACCGATCTAACTAGGGCCCGCCTCCCGAAAACAGTGAAATGGACAGACGAGACAGAAGCGGCGTTCAACGGTCTGAAGGAAGCGCTGTTTTCCCATCCGATTCTCGTAACGCCCGATTTCCAGGTGCCGATGGTGGTCCAGACGGACGCATGTGATATGGAACTAGGGGCCGTTCTGTCCCAGGTACACGAGGGGGAGGAGCACCCCATCATGTACATCAGCCGAAAGCTGATGCCTAGGGAAAATAAATACTCTATCGTTGAGAAAGAGTGTCGAGCGGTGAAGTGGGCGCTAGACACTCAAGTATTACCTGCTAGGTACCCACTTCACCCTGGTCACGGATCATGCTCCCCTGGTCTGGATGGCCAGGGGAAAGGACACGAACGATCGGGTCACCAGGTGGTTCTTGTCCCTTCAACGCTTCTCTTTTTCTGTTGTGCACAGGTCAGGGGGCGAAGCATGGAAACGCAGATGCCCTATCGAGAAGGGAGACCTACGTTGCACTGATGACAGTCCCCTTCCCGACAGAGCAGGTCAGCCACCAGGGGGAGACTCGTCGAGGCCATGGAGTATACATCACGAAGCGATTGGCTCCATCTGCTGGACGTGCCAGGTCTCGACGGGCTCTCCAGCCAGAACTAATGTTGGCCGATTGGGAGCTGGTAAGTAATCAAGGGCGGATTGCTCACCAGCTGTGCAAGGCCCATAAAGCTGACAGAAGGGCAGCACACAGGTGGAATGGGGGAGGAAAGGACTCCCGTGGTATGGTTGACGGTTGCAGAGGTAAGAAGAGGGAGTTCAGTTTTGTGCCCGACAGGACACCGCCAGACCCGGAATACCAGAAGACGGCATCCCGGAGAGGGTCTCATAGGGGAGACCCATTTTCTTTTTGATCTATTATTTAAATAAACACCCTTGAAACTGAGCTAATCCTTCTCTGTCCGTGTCTGATATTGGTAAACGTCTTGACCAAACCCCCTGGTCTGCCACAACTGATAAATTCATTGTTTGGGGAATTTTCTATTCTACCTAACTGTCTAACTTTTATGGTGATTGTTAGTTCTCAAATATTATAAAAATACATTTAAACATTTAGGCGGCCAGAAAAAACACTTAGGAGGCCCGCCCAAGGATTTCCATGGGAGAAAAATCCCATAATATAATATACAGAAAAAGGTAATACCTGTTTGTAACTTGTTATGCTAAAACACACATCTAGCCATTTAACTGATTGTCTCACTTTAATGTGGTGTAACACACGAGTTCATCATCATTCACAGACAGTGGCAACAGACCTGAAAAAAGTTCAGATCATGGTAAACTCATCTAAATAACAGGAAAAGTGAACAGTCAAAGGTTGAGCCAAAACTTACTTTGGTCCCCTTTTTCATGAACTTGGCGTTGTCCTTCTCAATGTCGTGCCAGGAGCGAATAGGGGTCTTTAGCTCATCTCCTACCACCATGCCTGGACCCTGAGTGGCTGGACCACCGATGAAGGTCATGATGCGTGCCCCAGTGTTAGGGAAGGTGCACTGGATGGGGTAAAAAAGGGACATTTTATTTCAAAACATTTCTATGAAGCTGAGTAAACAATGCAACCAAACACAGACTAAAGCTAGTAATCCTGGCCTATTCCCACGGCATAATAGGTTTATACATTTTACAAATCCTACTTCATACAGAGGAACACAGGGAAATATGAATTTGAAGTAGTGTGCGGGGGCTGATCAGACTAAAACGGTAATATTGAAAATGGTGTCATTGAAATATGTACCATTATATTCCAATGACAAATATGAACAGACCTGAGTTTTAATATTATTTAAAATCTTTCAAACACTTTGAAAACACTTGCTTGAGTCTGCCTGAGACGCCAGATTTTATTAGTGCTGTTGGGTCAGGAAAAATCTAAATCTTTAAAATACTATTTGAACCCAGGACTGCATTGAGGCAGTTTATATTTCTGTCTAGGTCTAACCTCCAGCAAGCCAACAGCGATGGACATGGCCGACCCTAACGAGCGGAGGGGGCGTTTGCCCTGAGTGACAGGCCAGGGATCCCTCTGGAGCTCTCCAAGCAGGTCTGTCAGGTTCATGTCAATCTTCTGGACAGGCTGGAGGAATCTAGGCAAAAGGAAATAAGTCTTAAGATTAGTCTAATTTTGTGTCATGCTAAATTATTTTTATGTACAGTACCAGTCAAAAGTTTGGACACACCAACACATTCCAGAGTTTCTTTATTTTTTACTATTTTCTACAATGTAGAAAACTATGAAATAACACATATGGAATCACATAGTAACCAAAAAAGTGTTAAACAAATCAAAATATATTCTTCAAAGTAGCCACCCTTTGCCTTGATGACACCTATTTAATAGGTTTGATGTCTTCACTATTATTTTACAATGTAGAAAATAGTAAAAATAAAGAAAAACCCTTGAGTGTCCAAACTTTTGACTGGTACTGTATGTACTGTCATGGCATTGGTGTGTGGCTGTATGTGTATTTTTTTCTTATACATTCAATAAATCAATCAAATCAGCCAATTCAACCAATCTACAGACCACAATCAAAAAGGTACTATACTGAACAAAATTATAAACGCAACATGCAACAATTTCACCGATTTTACTGAGTTTATATAAGGAAATAAGTCAATTGAAATGAAATAATCTATTGATTTCACATGACTGGGCAGGGGCGCAGCCATGGGTGGGCATGGGAGGGCATGAGCCCACCCCCTTGGGAGCCAGGCACACCCACTGGGGAGCCAGGCCCAGCCAATCAGAATGAGTTTTTCCCAACAAAAGGGCTTTATTACAGACAGAAATACTCCTCAGTTTCATCAGCTTTCCAGGTAGCTGGTCTCAAACGATCCCACAGGTGAAGAAGCCGGATGTGGAGTCCCTGGGCTGGCGTGGTTACATATGGTCTGAGGTTGAGGCCGGTTGGACGTACTGCCAAATTCTCTAAAACTGCGTTGGAGGCGGCTTATGGTAGAGAAATTAACATTAAATTATCTGGCAACAGCTCTGGTGGACATTCCTGCAGTTAGCATGCCAATTGCATGCTCCGTCAAAACATGAGACATTTGTGGCATTGTGTTGGGTGACAAAACTGCACATTTTAGAGTGGCCTTTTAGATTCCCCAGCACAAGGTGCACCTGTGTAATGATTATGCTGTTTAATCAGCTTCTTGATATGCCACACCCGTCAGGTGGATGCCTTATCTTTGCAAAGGAGAAATGCTCACTAACAGGGATGTAAAAAAATGTACGCACAAACTTTGAGAGAAATAAGCTTTTTCGTGGTCTGAAAAATGCCTGGGATCTCTTATTTCAGCTCATGAAACATGGGACCAACACTTTAGATGGTGCGTTTATATTTTTGTTCAATATACAATGTCAAAACAATGCTGTAGACTGTAGCTTTGAAGAGTGGTTTACCTGTTGGAAAGGGGGGGCTGTGGAGCTTGTGGTCCCCTTCCTGCCTGTGCAGCAGTGGGTTTGGTCAAGCCCAGCATCTCCTGCAGCTGCTTGGCGTTAAGGTCTTTAGTTCCCCTGAAGACGTAGCTCTTTGAGATGCCATCGCAGCCCAGCTCGTGGACCTGGATCATGCGTCCGAAGGTGATGAGGCCAACCAAGGCTGTAGGAGGCAGCAGCGACAGGGACATCTGTAAGGACTCCTTCAGAGCCTGCAGGTCTTCATCCTCCATGCAGGTGTCCACCACGTACAGGAAGACCAGAGGCATCTGGGGACCTCTCTGTGGGGTAAAGAGAGAGAACCTAGTCAACTATCCTATTGCATTAAACAGTGAAAGGATGCTAGAATCCAACAGATGACTGACAGTCTCATTTTCACCCCTCTGTGGGGGCCAGGGGGGACAGCAAACTAATTTTAAGGTGGACTAATAAAAAAATGACAAAATGGTTTTCAAGTAACATTATCAAGATGTATGAGAGGTCCATCACAGGCCTTGTTTTAATGTACTAAATGAAAATGAAATAACATAAAAGTGTAGGAAAGATGAGATCTTATCTGAATGCTGTTAAAAACTATTATAAAACTGATCAAATTGAGATAAATCAACATATTTTGATTTGGGGGGAAAAAAATACTGTATTACAATTCGAGAATCCAGCATCGATCAAATAGAAACATTACCTGGACAACATATTCAATGGTGGAGAACTGTGGCAGCAGCTCAGCTGGCTGGTTCACCTCTGATATCCCAGCATAGGTAGGTGGAAACTGATTTCTCTGATAGCAGAAGTTGCAAGCCCACAGTTTGGCTCCGTAATCCACTTGGCTAGGTTGAGAGACAAAATGATTGTGGTAAAAATCTGAGAGAGAATGACCACACAGTTTAGTGGCAATTCCACTGTAACAGAATTACACTTTGACTGATTTCAAAATGTAACAAACAATACAACTCTATGCACAAGGATTACGAAGAAAATGTACACAGAACAATTCACATACACATTTACTGGAACAATGTGCAGATGCAAAGTTTGGTAACAGAACTACGGTAAAATGTCTGTTTTTTATGCAACCACATTTTCCAAAAGCTCTTAAAAATCTGCTCTGAATTACAATTCAAAGATGTGGCATGACACATTGAATTGAAAAAAATATATACAGTATTATGGTTATTGTGTCATGCCACATCTTTCTTACAGTAGGAGACAGAATCCGGTAACAGAATAACGGTAACAGAATGACATCACGGTTCCCTGATCTGTACTATACAGAAATTCATCATTATGGATATGTATATCATTCTCTTTTAGAAAACATCTACCAAAAAGTCTCAAGACCCCTTTTCCATCTGTTTGACCAGAACCCAAAGCCTTTACTTAGTCCAAATTTTTATATGCCTTAATTTCTCAAACATATAGACTCTTAGCTTTCATTTGACACCCAATTTGACATGCTCCTATGAACTTCACATGTTGGTGGTCATGGGTCCTTTTACATGGAAATGCTCCCAGACTACAACTATTTAAACAGTACATGTGAACCTTCTGAAGACTGAGGATGTGTAAATCACCTGATTACAGTTAGGCTACAAATGGAGGAGTAGACTACAAGTTATGAATGAGGGAGGGAGAGAATAAAGCAGGGGTCTCCAACCTTTGAGCATGAGTGCTACTTTTACAAAATGAAACGTTGTGAGCTACTGATGTTTTTTCTTTAAAAAAAAGGCACAATCTTCTCCTCTCCCCTGCAACGCAACTCAGCTCCAGGTCCTTAGTGTAAAAGAGAAAGACGTGCACTGTTTTCCGTCAATATACCTGGTAAAATAATGGTGAATAAAAAAAACTCTAAAGGGGCCCTATAAAATCAGTTTTCTCCCTCCCCAAATTATGTTTAATATTTTCCAAAATTATGTTCCTAGTTTTATTTTTCCTGGTTTGAATTAATTTCACACTCAAAATTACAATGGTTCATAGAGAAACAACGAAATTGGATGCTCCGAGTCGATGCTTAAATCACATCAGAAGACCATTTTTGGGGGGGTATAGAAAAAATAAGTAACAAATGTAGATTTGTGTAATTCCCCTTTAATTGCGCATCGGGACCTTTAATTGCACATCTAGTGTGCCATCTAATGTGCCAGTCTAGCGATGATTCTGTACTGCTGCTGCTCATTTCATGGCAAAGTTTTCAAATAACAAATAGATACAAATGATATACTTTTGCCAGGTAAGCCAACTGTGCAGTTAACATTTAATTGAGAAGGTTTTGGGGAAAGTATTTCTGTCAACTCACAAGACGGTAGAGGTCGACCGATTATTATTTTTCAACGCCGATACCGATAATTGGAGGACCAAAAAAAGCCGATACCGTTAATCGGCCGATTTTGTAACATTTATTTGTAACAATGACAATTACAACAATACTGAATGAACACTTTTATTTTAACTTAATATAATACATGAATCAAATCAATTTAGCCTCAAATAAATAATGAAACATGTTCAATTTGGTTTAAAGAATGCAAAACAAAGTGTTGAAGAAGAAAGTAAAAGTGCAATATGTGCCATGTAAAAAAGCTAACGTTTAAGTTCCTTGCTCAGAACATGAGAACATATGAAAGCTGGTGGTTCCTTTTAACATGAGTCTTCAATATTCCCAGTTAAGATGTTTTAGGTTATTATAGGAATTATAGAACTATTTCTCTCTATACCATTTGTGTTTCATATATCTTTGACTATTGGATGTTCTTATAGGCACTTTAGTATTGCCAGTGTAACAGTATAGCTTCCGTCCCTCTCCTCGCCCCTACCTGGGCTCGAACTAGGAACACATCGACAACAGCCACCCTCGAAGCATCGTTACCCATCGCTCCACAAAAGCCGCGGCACTTGCAGAGCAAGGGGAACAACTACTCCAAGTCTCAGAGCAAGTGACGTTTGAAACGCTATTAGCGCGCACCCCGCTAACTAGCTAGCCATTTCACATCGGTTACACCAGCCTAATCTCAGGAGTTGATAGGCTTAAAGTCATAAACAGCACAATGCTTGAAGCATTGCGAAGAGCTGCTGGCAAACACACGAAAGTGCTGTTTGAATGAATTTTTATTTTTATTTTGTATCTGTTATTTTACCAGGTAAGTTGACTGAGAACACATTCTCATTTACATCAACGACCTGGGGAATAGTTACAGGGGAGAGGAGGGGGATGAATGAGCCAATTGTAAACTGGGGATTATTAGGTGCCCGTGATGGTTTGAGGGCCAGATTGGGAATTAAGCCAGGACACCGGGGTTAACACCCCTACTCTTACGATAAGTGCCATGGGATCTTTAATGACCTCAGAGAGTCAGGACACCCGTTTTACGTCCCATCCAAAAGACAGAACCCTACACAGGGCAGTGTCCCCAATCACTGCCCTAGGGCAGTGTCCCCAATCACTGCCCTGGGGCATTGGGATATTTTTTAGACCAGAGGAAAGAGTGCCTCATACTGGCCCTCCAACACCACTTCCAGCAGCATCTGGTCTCCCATCCAGGGACTGACCAGGACCAACCCTGCTTAGCTTCAGAAGCAAGCCAGCAGTGGTATGCAGGGTGGTATGCTGCTGGCTCAAATAAATGCTTACGAGCTTGCTGCTGCATACCACCGCTCAGTCAGACTTAATTATAACATAATAACACACAGAAATACGAGCCTTAGGTCATTAATATGGTCAAATCCGGAAACTATCATTTCGAAAATAAAATGTTTATTATTTCAGTAAAATACGGAACCGTTCCGGAAATGAATTGGCAGATATTGGCTTTCTAAGCCAGTAGTGTCTAGCCAGGGGTGGGATAATGTCAATGTTGCGTTGGTTAGATAGCAGCTGGGAGTTTCCGGTGTCTGATACAAGGTAGATTTGTTTATGACAGTTAGAGGTGGAACACGTGAAAATTGCATGTACTTTCAGAATTGTTTGGCGAGCTACACATAGGTGGTCGGCAAGCTACTGGTAGCTCGCAATTGACCTGTTGGAGACCCCTGGAATAGGGAATGCTGCTTTGTTCCAGTGAAAAATAAAAAAGATTTGGAGTACAATTATCAAAATGTACCAGGCATTTATACACTCAGTGGCCAGTTTATTAGGTAAACCACCCTGTTCACAAAAATGGTTAGCTCCTACAGACAGTGAGTCACGTGGCCGTGCTATATAAAGCAGACAGGCATCCAGTTAGTGTTTGAGTGAACGTTAGAATGGGCAAAACGAGTGACCTAAGCGACTGAGCGTGGAATGATTGTCAATACCAGGCATGCCGGTTCCAGCATCTCAGAAACGGCCGGCCTCCTGGGCTTTTTACGCACGACAGTCTCTAGGGTTTACCGAGAATGGTGCAACAAACAAAAAACATCCATTCAGCGGCAGTCCTGTGGGCGAAAACAGCTTGTTGATGAGACAGGTTGATGGAGAATGGCAAGAATTGTGCAAGCTAACAGGCAGGCCACAAACAGTGCAATACAACAGGGGTGTGCAGAACAGCATCTCAGAACGCACAACTAGTCGGTCCTTGTCACGGATGGGCTATTGCAGCAGACGATCAGAACAGGTTCCACTCCTATCAGCTAAAAACAAGAATAAATGGCTACAGTGGGCAGGCAATCACCAAAACTTGACAATTGAGGAGTGGAAAAACATTGCCTGGTCTGACGAATCCTGGTTCCTATTGTGTCATGCTGATGGCAGCCAGGATTTAGCATAAGCATGGGTCCATGGCAGGGTCCATGGCCCCTCCTGCCTTGTGTCAACGGTACAGGCTGGTGGGATGGTGTGGGGGATGTTTTCCTGGCACACGTTAGATACCTTGATACCAATTGAGCAGTGTTTCCATGTCCCAAAGAATTCAGGCTGTTCTGGAGGCAAAGGGGGGGGGGGGGTCCGACACAGTACTAGATGGGTGTGCCTAATAAATGGGCCACCGAGTGTAGTGTATATCTGCCTTATTTGAAACGTGAAAAATACAAAAGTGAAAAGGTATTGTTGTCTTACCAGAGCGGGTTAAGGACCGCGCGGCAGGTTGCCCTGCTACACAACACAGGCTCATACTGTATTGGGGGCAAGTCTGGGCGCTCCTTCAGGGGGGTGAACAAAGAGGCCACGGGGACCACCATGCGGGTGGCCTCCAGACGACTGGAGGGCCAGACGTTCCAGCTGAAACGCACCCCATCACGCTCCTCATTCTGGGCGATAAACTCTGGGAAGGTTGCCATTGCACCCTACAGACTGAGAAGGAGAGAAAGGAGTGGCTGCATGTTATAGCAATATAAGCTATACATTTTATGGTCATGATTCCATTTGATATTTCAACATAGCATTAATTATATAATAGTCCACTGCACTGCAAGGAGTCTCATAATATTATATTTTTATAATTGCCTGGCTTTTTACCTTTGCAGTGTCCTGAGATACCCTTTTGGACTTTGAGCATAATGTTACACTCCAGCATGTTTACCTTCAATTTGAATGTGTCATATCAATAAACGGGTAGAGGAAATGCAGTCAAAAACATGACGTAACCTATACTATGGGAAATTCTGGCTTACTTCTAAATGGGGCAAAAATTGGTCTAAAAGTCATGGCTAGAACCTGGCTAAGGTACAGAATATGATCCTGACTGTGACCCACTTCTTCACCCACTGTCTGATCAAATGTTCAAAATAATTTACTTTGAAAACACACTGAATCTGAATAGAAGTCCAATCAACAGGTGTAGACCTTACAGTGAAGCCTCTAACCGACAGTGCAGTATCAAAAAATACGGATAAGAATAAGAGATAAAAGTAACAAGTAATTAAAAAGCAGCAGTAAAAAAATAACAATATATACAGGGGGGTGCCGGTGCAGAGTCAATGTGCGGGGGTACCGGTTAGTTGGGGTAGTATGTACATGTAGGTAGAGTTAATTAAAGTGACTATGCACAGATGACAACAGAGAGTGGCAGTGGTATGGAGAGTGGAGGGGGGGGGTCGCAATACGAATAGTCTGGGTAGCCATTTGACTAGATGTTCAGGAGTCTTATGGCTTGGGGGTAGAAGCTGATTAGAAGCCTCTTGGACCTAGACTTGGCACTCTGGTACCGCTTGCCGTGTGGTAGCAGAGAAAACAGTCTATGACTAGAGTGGCAGGAGTCTGACAATTTTTAGGGCCTTCCTCTGACACCGCCTGGTATAGAGGTCCTGGATGGCAGGAAGCTTGGCCCCAGTGATGTACTGGGACGTTCGCACTACCCACTGCAGTGCCTTGCGGTCGGAGCCCGAACAGTTGCCATACCAGGCAGTGATGCAACCAGTCAGGATGCTCTCGGTGGTGCAGCTGTAGAACCTTTTGAGGATCTGAGGACCCATGCCAAATATTTTCAGTCTCCTGAGGGGGAATAGGTTTTGTCGTGCAATCCTGAGTGAACAGGGAGTACAGGAGGGGGCTGAGCACACACCCCTGACGGGCCCCTGTGTTGAGGATCACCGTGGCGGATGTGTTGTTACCTACCCTTACCACCTGGGGGTGGCCGTTAGGAAGTCCAGGATCCAGTTGCAGAGGGAGGTGTTTAGTCCCCGGGTCCTTAGCTTATTGATGAGCTTTAACTTCTTATGGCTGGGGGGCAGTATTGAGTAGCTTGGATGAATAAGGTGCCCAGAGTGAACTGCCTGCTACTCAGGCCCAGAAGCTAAGATATGCATATTATTAGTATATTTGGATAGAAAACACTCTGAAGTTTCTAAAACTGTTTGAATGATGTCTGTGAGTATAACAGAACTCATATGGCAGGCAAAAACCTTAGAAAAAATCCAACCAGGAAGTGGGAAATCTGAGGTTTGTAGTTTTTCAACTCTTTGGCTATCCAAGATAGTGTAAATTTGGTCCGATTGCACTTCCTAAGGCTTCCACTAGATGTCAACAGTCTTTAGAACCTTATTTCAGGCTTCTACTGTGAAGGGGGAGAGAATGAGAGCTGTTTCAACCAGAGGTCTGGCAGAGTGCAATGAGCTCAGTCTCGCACGCGACCGTGAGAATTAGCTGCGTTCCATTGCATTTCTAAAGACAAAGGAATTCTCCGGTTGAAACATTATTGAAGATTTATGTTAAAAATATCCTAAAGATTGATTCTATACATTGTTTGACATGTTTCTACGAACTGTAACCAAACTTTTTGACTTTTCGTCTGGACCTAGTGCTCGCGCCTCATGAATTTGGATTTGTGAACTAAACGTGCGAACAAAAAGGAGGTCTTTTTACATAAATTATGGACTTTATCGAACAAAACAAACATTTATTGTGGAACTGGGATTCCTGGGAGTGCATTCTGATGAAGATCATCAAAGGTAAGTGAATATTTATAATGCTATTCTGACTTCTGTTGACTCCACAACATGGCGGGTATCTGTATGGCTTGTTTTTGTGTCTGAGCGCCGTACTCAGATTATTGCATGGTGTGCTTTTTCCGTCAAGTTTAAAAAAAGAATCTGACACAGCAGTTGCATTAAGGAGAAGTGGATCTATAATTCCATGCATAGCACTTGTATCTTTTATCAATGTTTATTATGAGTATTTCTGTAAATTGATGTGGCTCTCTGCAAAATAACCGGATGTTTTGGAAGCAAAACATTACTGAACATAACGCGCCAATGTAAACTGAGATTTTTTTATATGAACTTTATCGAACAAAACATTACATGTATTGTGTAACATGAAGTCCTATGAGTGTCATCTGATGAAGATCATCAAAGGTTAGTGATTAATTTTATCTCTATAAAATTCTGCTTTTTGTGACTCCTCTCTTTGGCTGCAAAAATGGCTGTGTTTTTCTGTGACTAGGTGCTGATCTAACATAATCGTTTGGTGTGCTTTCGTCGTAAAGCCTTTTTGAAATAGGATACTGTGGTGGGATTAACAACAAGTTTATCTTTAAAATGGTGTAAAATACTTGTATGTTTGAAGAATGTTAATTATGAGATTTCTGTTGTTTGAATTTGGCGCCCTGCACTTCACTGGCTGTTGTCATATCGATCCCGTTAGCGGGATTTCAGCCATAAGAATTAAGGGCACTATGGTGTTGAACGCTGAGCTGTAGTCAATGAATAGCATTCTCACATAGGTGTTCATTTTGTCCAGGTGGGAAAGGGCAGTGTGGAGAGCAATAGAGACTGCATCATCTGTGGATCTGTTGGGGCGGTATGCAAATTGGAGTGGGTCCAGCGTTTCTGGGATGATGGTGTTTATGTGGTCCATGACCAGCCTTTCAAAGCACTTCATGGCTTCAGACGTGAGTGCTACGGGTCGGTAGTCATTTAGGCAGGTTACCTTAGTGTTCTTGGGCACAGGCACTTTGGTGGTCTGCTTAAAACATGTTGATATTATAGACTCGGACAGGGAGAGGTTGAAAATGTCAGTGTAGACACTTGCCAGTTGGTCAGCGCATGCTCGCAGTACATGTCCTGGTAATCAGTCTGGCCCTGTTGCCTTGTGAATGTTGACCTGTTTAAAGGTCTTACATCGGCTGCGGAGAGTGTGCTAACACAGTCTTCCAGTACAGCTGGTGCTCTCATCCATGTTTCGGTGATATTTGCCTCGAATCGAGCATAGAAGTAGTTTAGCTCGTCCAGTAAGCTCCTGTCACCGGGCAGCTCTCGGCTGTGCTTCCCTTTGTAGTCTGTAATGGTTTGCAGAGTAGTACGACTCGATCTTAGTCCTGTATTGACGCTTTGCCTGTTTGATGGTTCGTCACAGGGCATAGCGGGATTTCTTATAAGCTTCCAGGTTAAGAGTCCCGCTCCTTGAAAGCGGCAGCTCTAGCCTTTAGCTCAGTAACGGATGCTGCCTGTAATCCATGGCTTCTTGTTGGGGTATGTACATAGGGTCATTGTGGGGACGACGTCATTGATGCACTTGTCGATGAAGCCAATGACAGATATGCTGTACTCCTCAATGCCATTAAAGGAATCCCGGAACATATTCCAGTCTGTGCTAGCAAAACAGTCCTGTAGTTTAGCATCTGCTTCATCTGAACAATTTTTTATTGATCTAGTCACTGGTGCTTCCTGCTTGAATTTTTCCTTGTAAGCAGGAATCAGGAGGATGGAATTATGGTCAGATTTTCCAAATAGAAGGATGAGGGAGAGCTTTGTATGCATCTCTGTGTGTGGAGTAAAGGTGGTCCAGAGTTATTTTCCCTCTGTGTGCACATTTAACATGCTGATAGAAATTTGGTAAAACTGATTTAAGTTTCCCTGCATTAAAGTCCCCGGCTACTTGGAGCCCCACGTCTGGGTGAGCGTTTTCTTGTTTTCTTATGGCGGAATACAGCTCATTCAATGCTAGTGAATGCAGCTCATTCAATGCTAGTGAATGCATAGTGGTGCCAGCTAGTAGTAAGCTCATTGTATTGAACTATCACTAACCTTTGCGGTCTCCTGAAGTTACAATATTTGACCTGATGAGATTCTATCAGAGATGCAAATGTTCACAATTCCTTAATAGTTAACAAAGGTCTTTCAAAATGGAAACACTCACTGTATTGGGCTTTTATCTAGCTAGTTAAGTATCTGACCTGAATCAAACACTCTACACACACGTACATTGTAATATTATTGTATGGTGGTATTACACATTTTGTATTGTAGATATGTACTGTTTTATATTTTGTGTTATGTGTGATGTAAGTGCCTTAATGTGTTTGAACCTAGTAGTTGCTGCCTTGGCAGGAACAACTGTAATGGGGATCCCTAATAAATACAAATGGTGACTCAATCAACAGGCTTTACAAACGGATGCTGGATTACCAGCAAAGCTATTTTGATTGAATGAACAACCAGTCACAACATTAGCTAGATACAGTAGCTAACAAGGGCACGCCAAAAACAATTACAATTGTTCAATAGATTTCAGGAGAGAAAATCGCATCACAAAAAAAGATAGCCAACACAAAAAGTAGACAAACTAGCTAACTAGAATAAATTATTGTATTCACCATGTTAGCAACCAGCTAACGTTAGCTATCTAATTTAGCTTTATAGTTAGCGGACCGACCGGCGAATGCAATGTGTAAAAAAATATTTTAAAAATCGCCCTGCTCAGCTCGCTAAACCGCCACACAACTGTATAGTATTACAGTAGTATTACAATAGTATTACATCCAAAATACATTACGTAATACACATATCCCAAAGATATGTCTTAGTCAATATTTACAGCAAATAGTAGCACATTTGAATATTTACCTGATGTCCTCAGACTGGTTGACTCTGCTACGTACTGTAGTGACAGTGAACAGCGCCAAGCACAACGTTGGCTGACTACGTAGCAAACAACATGGCTGCGAGGAGTAATGCCACGTCAAGAGGTGTCCAATCATAGCCCCTCACCCAAAATAGTTTTAAGGACCGTTTCATGACAGAGGTTGTTAACTAGGTTTCATCACATTCTTATTTATTTTCAACAGTAATTTTTTGGACCTGTCTGGCTTTGTTCCAAAAGACAGAACTACCTATACAACACGTTCTGTTTGTTGGACTGATAAGAACAATAGGGAAACTATTGGTTCAACGTTTCCTTTGTAATAATTTTAATATGTGAAGTGCTTGACTTGGGCTGAAATAGTTGCCTTTACTCATTTTCAGGGCAGGTACTGTTTATATGTAGATGCTGAAACTCTGCAATACTTTTGAGCTAATATTCTATAAGAGGTGCTGGTACTCAGCTCCCATGATCTCCTGCCCAAGTTTAGTGCTGTATGTGATAAACACCACAAATCAACATGAATATCAGTAGCTTTATGTACATTTACATTTTCTGCTCAATTTCCTTTGAAATGCAGTGCCCCAACAATAACACATTTCAACAGCCATAGGTAGCTCATACTAGTACTGTATATTAAAGGATGTGGTCTAATCTTTATGACAAGAATTTCATTGATAGTTGTCAATCATATTTGTTATCGCTCTATGACAATCATTGATCAACCAAACAGAGAAAAAGAGACACTGGCTTTTTAAAACATTGCAATACAAATTTTATTACATTATGACAACAACAAAAAATGTCCAACTAATTTCAGCATATCCTTTGCAAAATCTCCAAATCAGGGCTACACAAATTAGGGTTATACAAATTATACAAATTAGGGTACACCGGAAAATATTTTAAATTGTTTTGCAATTAAAAACACAAATTAGGCTATCTTATTGGACAAGTCCAATAGTGACTCCTGGTTGAAGTCCATTTTCTTCTGTTTGGTGCCTAATGAACATGACAAGCGTCATAATCCCATAATTTATGCATCTTTTGTGCCTAATTTATAATTAGTGTAAAAATCACAGAACTTCTTTTGATTTATCCTGATAAGTAAATAAGCCTCTGCATAATTTTATACACAAACATCTTAATTAATTATATTACAGAGGCAAAATAACTCTTCTCATCTCCTTCTTGCTAAATATTCTTCACATCTTCTTGCTAAATCCAAATGACCACCTTTTATTTAACCGGGTTAAGGCTCAGTGGTTCACATATTGTTGAATCCCATCATTCCTTTCGCGTTGCCAGCTGCACCCTGTTGGAACTGTCTCATCATGGACTGGAGACCAGACATTCCACCTGAAGAGACAAATGATAAGAGTGTTTCAGGGGGATCAGTTAAACTCTAGAGCAAGGCAGAGAGGCACAGAATCGCTAAACAAGATCAAATAAAGGTTATTTGGGTTGCAAGGTGATTTGTAGATCAGGGATTCTGCAGTCTATATCACATCTATGTCATTACGTTTGGACCGACCATGCTCAAAGTAACAAAGGAAGTTTGGGTAATGTGAAATAACTTATTGTAAAAGTCAAGCCTACCCATATGGTGGAGAACCCTTGGGTCCATCATCTTTGCCATCTGTTGGTTCAACTTAGCCATCTGAGAGGGGTTGACATTCTTGGACATATCACCACCTGCAAACATGTAAAAGTGCAAAATAATCTAGAGACATTCTACTGCTTGATGAAAGCAAAATTGTGTAATTGGACCAGTGCTTCCGTTTCCGGGCTGAAACGTGTCTGAAAACATGACTAGTCATGAAATCCTTGCTTCCCCTGTCCTTGTTTCCTCCCCTCACAGAGTGCATTGAAAGAGCGGATCCAAGGTCCTTCCCTCAGACCTCCTCCAATGTGATTTGAGAGGGAAATGGAGGAAACATGGACAGAGGAAGCAAGAATGACAACTAGTAATGTTTTAAGAGCCAAAAAGTGCATACCTTTGAACAGGCCCTTGATGCCACCCATCTTCTTCACCATCTGGGCAAACTTGGTGTACTGGGTGAGCAGCTCCTGGACGTCCCTGGTGGCAACCCCTGAACCGCGTGCCACTCTGGCGATTCGGTTCGGCCCCTTGCTGAAGAGCTTTGCACCGTCTTTGTTGTCAAGTTCTGCAAAAACCAAAGAAAGAAACCAGTGAGGGAGGAAAACATGTACGCATTTTGTATAACCCTTTTGTTTGTATCCCTTACTGTTGTTTAATGATGAAAGTGGATTGCATCTTTACCTTGGTCGTTCATGCTGTCCATAATTGTCATGAGTTTCTTCAACCTAGCCATGGACTCCTGCTCGTTGCCTTTGCTCATGAAGTCTGTTCCGAAGCCTGGGATCATACCCTTGTGACATTAACAGAAGTAAGATTAGCATTGTCATCTTTAAATACATCCCACATGTGGCCAGAAGAATATAAAATATTCTTAGGTATTCATTATTTACCAAGGGGGGAGGGGTATACAGTTGAGATTGTTTTCGAAAGGCATTTGTGCTGAAACGCTGACCGTCTGCTCGTTTCATCTATAGTATGTACCCCTATGGGGATTTTTCCCCCTATTAGGTATTCTGGTTGCCGCTTACTTACCATGATCTGTCCGAAAGGTCCCATCTTCATGATGTTCTGAAACTGCTCGTACATGTCACGAAGAGTGAACTGACCTGTGGTGCAAATGGTGATTAGAAGAAACTTAAAAACCATACCGCATAACTATGTTATAGACTGCAGAGCATATGCATACTGCATTTCAGTTATGATATGGGGCTGGTATTACAAGTATGTCAGCTGATGATCTCATTCTCACCATGTTTCAGCTTGTCAATCAACTCCTCGTTGTCATCCAGCTTGAGTTCATTGACTTTGTCTATCAAACCTTCAATGTCTCCCATGCCTGAGGACAAAATACACACAACTCATTCAATACAGGTTTTACATAATGTAAAACGTCTTATGATAATCCATTATTCAAAAGGGAAAACAGTTTACCCAGTAGCTTGCTGATGAAGGGTTGCGTCTTAAATGGCTCTAAGTCGTCAATGTGTTCTCCAGTACCAATGAAAATGATGGGACTCTTAGTAGCAGCCACTCTATAAAAAGGCAACATGAGTATGAAACATTACCTAACCATCAGGATTATCATGAGTTAATGAATTCTGCATTAGTAAGGAAACTCAGTTGACCATAACTTGGATAAACTGTCAAAACAAAGAGTGGCATTTACTTACGCACTGAGAGCACCACCACCTTTGGCGTGACCATCCAGCTTTGTCACTATGACGGACGCTACTTCTACTTTGTCTTTGAAGGCCTTCGCCTGGGCTTCACAAGCTTGGCCAATGGAGGCATCCATTACGTACACAATGTTGTCAGGTTGCTGGAGGAAATAGAAACATGCTTGGTGTAAGACCATGCATGCATTGATGCATTTTCTCTAAAGCAATACAGTGCATTAGGAAAGTATTCAGGCCCCTCAACTTTTTCCACCTTTTGTAACATTAGTCTTTTTCTAAAATGTATTAAGTTGTCGTCCCATCCCCCCCAATCAATCTACACACAATACCCCATAATGACAAAGCAAAAACAGGTTTTCATAAATAAAATATCACATTTACATAAGTATTCAGACCCTTTCCTCAGTACTTTGCTGAAGCACCTTTTGCAACGATTACAGCCTCGAGTCTTCTTGGGTATGACGCTACAAGCTTGGCACACCTGTATTTGGGGAGTTTATCCCACTCTTCTCTGCAGATCATCTCAAGCTCTGTCAGGTTGGATTGCTGCACAGCTATTTTCAGGTCTCTCCAGAGAAGTTCGATCTGGTTCCAGACCAGTCTCTGGCTGGGCCACTCAAGGATATTCAGAGACTTGTCCCAAAGCCACTCCTGTGTTGTCTTGGCTGTGTGCTTAGGATCATTGTCCTGTTTTTTCATCAAGGGTCATTGTCCTGTTTTTTCATCAAGGATCTCTGTACTTTGCTCTGTTCATCTTTTCCTCGATCTTGACTAGTCTCTCAGTAAATGCCGCTGAAAAACATCCTCACAGCATGCTGCCATCACCATGCTTCACCGTAGCAATGGTGCCAGGTTCCCTCCAGACGTGACGCTTGGCATTCAGGCCAAATAGTTACATTTTGGTTTCATCAGACGAGAGAATATTGTTTCTCATGGTCAGAGTCCTTTAGGAGCAGTGGCTGCCATCTGATCACTCTAACATAAAGGCCTGATTGGTGGAGTGCTGCAGAGATGGTTGTCCTTCTGGAAGGTTCTCCCACCACAGAGGAACTCTAGAGCTATGTCAGAGTGATCATCGGGTTATTGGTCACCTCCCTGATCAAGGCCCTTCTCTCTCGATTGCTCAGTTTGGCCTGGCAGCCAGCTCTAGGAAGAGTCTTGATGGTTCCAAACATCTTCCAATTAAGAATGACGGAGGCCACTGTGTTCTTGGTGACCTTCAATGCTGCAGAAATGTTTTGGTACCATTCCCCAGATCTGTGCCTCGGAGCGCTAAGGACAAATCCATTGACCTCATAGCTTGGTTTTTGCTCTGACACCCACTGTCAACTGTGGGACCTTACTTAGACAGGTGTGTGCCTTTCCAAATCATGTCCAATCAATTTAATTTACCACAGGTGGACTCTAATCAAGTTGTAGAAAAATCTCAAGGATGATCAATGGAAACAGGATGCACCTAAGCTCAATTTTGAGTCTCATAGCAACGGGCCTGAATACTTACGTAAATGTGATACTTCCGTTTTTATTTGTAATAAATTTGCAAACAAAATAACTTTGAACTTTGTCATTATGGGCTATTGTGTATAGACCGATGTGGGGGGGTGGGGGGGGGGGTGATTTCATCAATTTGAGAACAAGGCTGTAACGTAACAAAATGTGGAAAAAGTCAGAGGGTCTGAATACTTTCCGAACGCACTGTACATTTTATAATGACGATACAAAAGCTCAGGCTGGCAGAGAGATGGTCACAGTGGTGCAAAAATACTACTTACCACTGCATTGGAAACCTGCAACATCTCCTCAAAAAGGGAATCTTCTTGCTTGTGTCGGCCACTGGTATCAACAATGATTATTTCAAAGCTCTCGTTTTTGAACTTTTCCACACCTTCCGCAGCTATGACGACAGGGTCCATCTCTGTGTAACTGGATTTAACAATGTTAGTGTACAGTATGCAGCAAAGGCCCTGTAATAGACCTGCGTCCTGTCCAGGGGGTGTACTTGTACATCAAGGTTCCTTACCATATACATTAGCATAAAAAAATGACTTGAGATTCATCACATACAGATGAGAAGCAACCAAATGCAAAGCATAAATACCTTCCATAGAATGGAATTCTGGCTTTTGTTGCATTTTGCTTCAACTGATCGAAGGCACCTGCACACACAAAAATATGTTGTTGACTTAAATTAGCTAAAATAAAAATTTTCGAGAAGGAATATCAAACAGATACATTTTGAAAATGAAACTACCAGCTCTGAAAGTGTCAGCGCAAATCAAACAGGTTTTCCACCCTTTTCTTTGGTAGTAGTACGCCAGCTGTGGAAAAGGTATTCAATACAGAACATTAGTGATGGCATAATATATTTTGGACAAATGACCACCTGAATGTGCATATCTTTAGGCTGAAATCCAGGAATGGCTCACCTTGGAACAGGTTGTGGTTTTCCCACTGCCCTGAAGACCCACAAACATGATGACGTTGTTCTTTCCCTTTGTGGGTGTCCAAGCCTTGACCCCTGGATCCACCAGCTGAGAGACAACCACAACATTAAATCTTAGACACACTCCCATCGCATCAAATGCAATAAACACAGAAACATTGCATCTTTGTAAAATATGTGAAGTGAGCTACTGGATCCCTTAGTTCAATTAAGGTAATTGTTTGAGGGGAATGACTGTTTTGATGGTATAGTACATTGCCGAAACAGTTTACAAAACACTGTGGAATATCAATAGACCAAATGACTTTTGAAAACCACTAATATTAAAATAACCAGGAAATCCCACCATCAACTGTCAGTCATCTACCCAAGTTTTCAATCAAAAATGAACTCCTTCGGTTACTTTACACGGGACCATCATTAAACTAATACTAATGTATGGAGGTATTACAATACGTTCAGTTTCAG
Organism: Salvelinus alpinus; assembly: GCF_045679555.1. Classification (NCBI taxonomy): domain Eukaryota; kingdom Metazoa; phylum Chordata; class Actinopteri; order Salmoniformes; family Salmonidae; genus Salvelinus; species Salvelinus alpinus. The sequence goes on from NC_092119.1 coordinate 18,710,089, forward strand.
TAAGAATAGTCAGAGAATGACACTGACCTTGACAAGCTCCTTGAACACAGAATGCTGGATCATTCTCCTCTTGTTCAGCCCAGAGGCCATCTCCTCCAGGTCAATGGATGATCTGTGGTCAAAGAAAGATTACATTAGTAGGATACAGAATTCAGCTTTTGTCTACTACAGTACAATGTGTTCCTGAATAATGCTACTCACTTTACATTTTCTCTGAGCTGCTTTACCAACTTGATGTTGACATCAGCTTCCAGGAGGGCAGCACACACTTCTTTCAGCATGGCATTTAATACCTAAAGAAAGAGAAGACATTATCTATGAGAAATATCATATGGTCTGCGTGGTTGAAACCTGGAAACATATGTAACTACTATTTAGTTAACAACCACACATTGCCAAAAGTTGTACAAAAATAATAAGTCTGATTTGGTACTAGATATACCTCCTCGTTGATGATGGTGGCATTGCTCAGTGATCGCAACGCCGAGGTTATTTTTCTTCCCAAATCGGCTAACACCATGTTTGCAGGTCTTGTTGAACCTGTAAAAAATATTTAGATTTGCAAATTTGGTTATACTGCCACTGCCAACTACTATACCACTTCAACGCTGGATAATAATGTTATGGAAAGGGACTTACAAAATCAGTTGAGAAATACGGCCTCTTCGGCTTCAATGTTGAGGGAAACCCCCTTGTCTCTACACCTTTACTGCCACTTATTGGTGATCAAACGTCCGTTGTTGACTTCCTTAACTGAGCAATGAACGAAAACAATGAGTGAAATCTAGAGATTAGTTTAGCATATAACGTTAGTCAGGACAACATGACATAAATTAGCTAGAAAAATTCCGTAGTTAACTAATACAACACGTGTATGTAAAGAATACATAATATTGACCCGACTGCATCCACACAGCTTATACAACTATATAAGCATCTACAACTCGATGCTAAACGTTAGCATCGACAACTCGAGTGAGGCCGTGGTTCTCCGAGAATATGACACGTATAAAGACAGCATCCTAATTTAATTCGATGTATGGATAACTATCGTGCTAACATTACGACATTTATAAAACAATAGCTAGCTACTAAATTACCATTTTTATAATTATAACGAAGATCGTTACCTAAAGCTTGCCAACTGGCTTGAGAAAAGCAACCAAACGAACGTCATCTCAATCCCAGATATCCCAGAATGCCTATCTACTTCCGGGGTTATGTTTACTTCTTTGTAACCCCTGTATTTTAAGGTCGTCTGAAATGTCATGTTTTCTACTTAGAGTAAACGGTAATTTCATACAACACGTGTCCATTTAATTTGCCAAAATCAATATTCAATATATTTCTACAATATCAGTTACTTTAAATGAAATAATATATACTAAATTCTCTCCATTTCACCACTACTATTAATAGTGCTCCAATTATCGCGCCTCCTTAAATCTCAAATACGTATCCGGTATTTTCTACGCATGCGTTCAATACATTCAAGCATGAGCAATCGTATGTGGCAAAATATTTGTTGAAATGAACTTTTCAGACGCAAAAAACGAAATCGTACGATTACTCTCCAGAGTAAATTCCAAGGACCTGCCACGTTTAATTGACTGGATGAAAAACTCTGGTATTTAACCCTGGCATCAGCTATTTTAAGCCTAAACCAACCATCCCATGTTCATGTTGGATTATGATGCTTCAACTGTATAACATTAGATAGTCATTTTGTTTCTTGCAGATGAAGTGGATGATGGATTGTTTGACAATCAAAAGGTTATACTTCAAAGTATTTCAGAGGATCTTAGGGCATGTCTTCCTTTGGAGGCTGTGCTCTCCTCCGAGTCCTTGGCTATTCAGAAGGTGGGTTACTGTAATTGCTTTCATTCCTCAACATCTTTACTCCGGGCCAAATTTACTTGCTGGGTGCTTGTATTTGGTGCAAGGTGTGTGTATTTTATTTTCAGAGAGGAATAAAAAATAAAAAAATACTCACACTTAAAATTAGACTTAAGTAATTAAAAGGGTAGTTCACCCAAATTACAAAATTACGTTGGTTTCCTTACGCTCTAAGCAGTCTATGGACAACGTATGACAACAATCCATGCTTTGGTTTAGTTTCCTTGGAACTGTTTCCACATGCTAACGTGTGTGGTACAAATCCCAATCAAGTCATGGGACTGTTTTTCACACATCTCCAAATAATCCAAAAGTATCTAAATTTGTGAAGCTCAACAAAGTCACAGATGATTTGAACACGTGTGAAAAATGTATTATCGGTCCCATGACTTGAATGGGATTTGTGCCACATGATAAAATGTTAGCATGTGGAAACTGTACCAGGGAAACTAAACCAAAGCATGGATTGCTGTCATACCTTGTCCAGAGACTGCTTACAGTGTAAGGAAACCAATGTCATTTTGTAATTTCGGTGAACTATCCCTTTGACTAACACAAATTAACTAATTCTGTTCATCAATTGATTATTCAGACCCAACAGAACCCCCAGCCCACACTGCATGTGGATGCTTTCCTGTATGACGAGGACACCGTGGATACACTCTGTGAGGAGGGCAAGATGAGCCGCAACTACTGCCTGAACTGTGGCACTCACAGAACAGCTCCCCTGGGTAGGTTTGCCTTGCATGGGCCTCCCGAGTGACGCAGCAATCTAAGGCACAGCAAAGCAGTGCTTGAGGCGTAACTACAGACCCGGGTTTGATCCCAGGCTGTGTCGAAGCCAGCCGCGACCGGAGACTAATGAGGCGGCGCACAATTGGCCCAGCGTCGTCTGGGCTAGGGGAGGGTTTGGCCGGCCAGGATGTCCTTTTCCCACCACGCTCTAGAGACTCCTTGTGGCGGGCCAGGCACATGCACGCTGACTTAGGTCGCCAGTTTTACGGTGTTTCCTCCGACACGTTGGTGCGGCTGGCTTCCTGGTTAAGCAAGCAGTGTGTCAAGAAGCAGGGAGGCTTGGCAGGGTCGTATTTCGGAGGATGCGTGGCTCTCGACCTTCGTCTCTCCCGAGTCAGTACGGGAGTTGCAGCGATGGGACAAGACTGTAACTACCAATTGGATATCACGAAATTGGGGAGAAAAATATGTAAAAGTAGAAGAAAAAAATGTTTGCCTTGCCTGGTTAATCATTGTACTTGTTCTGAAGGATCATGCCATCTCACCAACAATCCAATTACCCAAAGCCCATCAATAATCATACTGAACAAAAATATAAACGCAGCATGTAAAGTATTGGTCCCATGTTTCATGAGCTGAAATAAAATATCCCAGAAATGTTCCATACACACAAAAATATTATTTCTCCCAAATGTTGTGCACAAATGTGTTTACATCCCTGTTAGTGAGCATTTCTCCTTTGCCAAGATAATCCATCAACATGACAGGTGTGGCATATCAGGAAGCTGATTAAACAGCATAATCATTACACAGGTGCACCTTGTGCTGGGGACAATAAAAGGCCACTCTAAAATGTGCAGTTTTATCACACAACACAATGCCACAGATGTCGCACATTTTGAGAGAGCGTGCAATTGACATGCTGAATACAGAAATGTCCACCAGAGCTTTTGCCAGAGAATTGAATGTTCAATTCTCTATCATAAGCTGCCTCCAACGTAGTTTTAGAGAATTTGGCAGTACGTCCAACCGGCCTCACAACCTCGGACCTCATGTATGGTGTTGTGTGGGTTGAGCTGTTTGATGATGTTAAAGTTCTGAGCAGTGCCCCATGGTGGTGGTGGGGTTATGGTGTGGGTAGGCATAAGCTATAGACAATGAAAACAATTGCATTTTATGGATGGCAATTTGAATGCACAGAGATACGGTGACGAGATCCTGAGGCCCATTCGCGTGCCATTCATCCGCCGCCATCATCTCATGTTTCAGCATGATAATGCACTGCCCCATGTCACAAGGATCTGTACACAATTCCTAATGCTGAAAATGTCCCAGTTATTCCATGGCTTGCATACTCACCAGACATGTCACCCGTTGAGCATGTTTGGGATGCCCTGGATTGACGTGTACGACAGCGTGATCCACTTCCCGACAGTATCCAGCAACTTTGCACAGCCATTGAAGAGGAGTGGGACAACATTCCACAGGCCACAATCAACAGCTTGATCATGCGAAGGAGAAAATGGCCAGATTATTTTTTTTTTTTAAGGTATTTATGACCAACAGTTGCATATCTTTATTCCCAGTCAAGTGAAATCTGTAGATTAGGGCCTAATTTATTTATTTAAATTGACTGATTTCCTTATGAACTGTAACTCACTAAAATCTTTGAAATTGTTGCTAGTTGCGTTCATATTTTCGTTCAGCATAGATGTGTAAGATAAGGGTGGGTTTATAACCCTCATGTTGCAGCATTGTGTCAAATGAATGTTTATTTTCTCAGAGTTCATCTCTCACTCCTTCTCGATATTGGAGCTCCAGTTCCTATTCCAGCATGTCCTACCAGACCTGACTGGGAGACTAGTGGTGGATGTGGGTTCCAGGCTAGGGGCAGTACTCTATGGGGTAAATTACAGTTTGTTTTGGAATGAAAGGGAAACCATTTATGGCATTGAGATGTATTGTTAAAGGTTATGTGAAAATATTGCAGGAAAATGTCATGAATTCTTTGGCAAAAAAGTATTTACTCTTCCAGTCATTTGTTTGTGCTTCAGGGGTACCTGTACAGCTCTGCAGTTCGGCTTGTTGGGGTAGAGATCAGTGCAGAGTTTGTCAGGCTTCAGAATATGGCTGTGGAGAAGTATGGCTTCAGTGACCGAATACAGGTAAAGCGATCATTAGTATAATTTTACATTTATTTATCTTGATCTTTGTTTTATGTTTTTAAAGAATGTAAGTGCCACAGCTTTCTCTCATTGTCTCACATTTCTGCAGGTCATCCATGGAGATATCAGTACTCAGGATTCCCTGTTACAGAATGCAGATGTTCTCATCATGAACAATGTGTTTGAGTACTTTCTACAGCCAAATGACCAAATTAAGTAGGTAAACCTTGGACACCACACCAGGGGTGTATTCATTAGAACATATCGTTTCAAAAAGTTTTTCAACAGAAAATATCATTATCCTATAATGCAGCGTTTCCCAAACTTGGTCCTCAGGAACCCAAGTGGTGCACATTTAGTTTTTTGCCCTAACACTACACAGCTGATTCAAATGATCAAAGCTTGATGATTATTTGAATCAGCTGTGTAGTACCAGGGCAAAAACCAACACGTGCACCCCTTGGACTCCCAAGGACCAAGTTTGGGAAACGCTGTAATATAGGATGCAGTAAGTGATCATTGGAAGATTTCAATTGCATACTCCTCATGTCCTGTTTCCTTCTCAAAACCCATTGGATGAGAAAGCCCGAGGTCCCGCCCCTCTGACCTTCTCCTCCAATGGGTGTTGATGAGGAGAGAGGGGTAAGGATGCAATTGAGATCTTCCTCATATATTGTATCTGGTAATGATGCAATGTAGTACCAGGACAAAAACCAACATGTGCACCTCTTGGGGTCCCGAGTACGGAGTTGGGGAAACCCTGCTCTAATGTCTCCATCCTCTTCCTTTGGTAGAGCCTGGTATTTTATCGTTCACAATTTCCACAAGAAAGGTGCTCTATTGGTTACAGTTCCAAGCCTCCAGGAAGCACTTTCTTCACATCAGGTAAGTACTGAAAATGCCTGTAAAAACTGTCTGTTTTCCACACTTTGAGAACTGAATGTTTCTATGATGTGTAACTTCAAGCATAATGCACACCTCTCTATTACTGTACTGTGCTCCTCCTTCAGGGAGGGATCAACCTCAGCAAGTGGGTAGAGGAACTAACTCTGGATTACAACGTCTATCTGGGGAAGGACGGTGACCCGGACGCATTCAAAAATATACACCTGTATAGGGTACTGTGACCCTGAGTGAAGACCAAACATCCACTCAGACTTTCTGTCCCTTGGATATTGACTTTCTGCTGCAATTGCAGATGGATTCTCTTCTAGGACTGTGCCCTACCATATCATGTTCAAGGTATAACAATCTATAAAGATGACCGAGTGATCTGTGACAAGAAATCCCAAATATCACTCTGATAATGTTATGTACTTTACAGTTCAGTGAATGATTTGTCAGCCTTTTTACAGAAAATGTTTGACCAATGTCTGAAATACTGTAGTAAATGAATAGTTAAAACATTTGCCTGATGGTTCTTGTACGTTCCCCTCTCACCCACACTACTGAAACAGGAAGCATGGGAGGGTAGCATAATTACAGCAGAAAGTGGCTATTAAATGGCACCAGCTCTGAGGAACTTCTGTGTTGCCTTCTTTACCAACAGCATGGCATCAACATCTCTTTTGCAGCGCTTTAATAGTGTTTCATTTTGGACTCTGTGGCCATTGTAATTACAACCTCTTTGATGGATTTTGCACCTTAGTTATGAGGCTCTCTAACTACACCAGACAGGCACCATGCAGTCATGTTATAGTAAACAAGCCGTTAACACCATTGTTGAACATTGGCCTTCAGTCACCATCAATATTCTGTTAATTGAAATATGACAGAAGCCAAACTAAGGCTGCGTTTACACAAGCTGACCAATTATTATTATTTTTTTTACCAATCAGATAAGCTCTTTTGCAAATAATTGGTCAAAATATCAGAATAAGGCTGCCTGAGTAAACGGAGCATAAGAACAAAGCACGTACATTTTGGTGATTTATACCCCCTCGTGGCGGACAGACGGGAAGTTGGATGCATGTGGAAAATGTTAGGCGCTATAATATGTTGTAACTGATTATGATCACTCACTTAAACCTGTACAAAAGTTTTGTATCAGTTGAAAAAGTATGTTTTACCAGAACAGATATGCTATGTTTTACTATAAATGTGCATGATGCTCTGATTCAAGTAGTAACAAATCCCATATTGCTTCTCCAATCCTCTGATGTTCAACGAACATAAACATGATTGGTGGTGATGATGCGAGTGGCGGGATAAACAACCAATGGAGATAACATAGTCTTCACTCAAGCTACGCCCTCCTACGCGCTTCTCATCTGTGAAATAGAGCGGATCAAATTTATAGTCAACACGCAGTCCGTCCGGTGGAAAAGTGGGGCAGTCCGTTGACTTTTTGTATTTTTCTCCCGCGGATTATTGTTTTAACGTTACATAACCGATCCGGTAAATCTCTTGAATTCTTCCTCTAGTATGCGAAAATGTTATCAGGTGGTTTAAACATAGAGGTTTTTAATTGCTAATATCAGACAGATTCCCATTCATTGAGCACATTTTCATGTGAGTTGGTTGGAAAAGCGTCACTTTTGTGTGTTACTGGAAGCGTGTGCCATTAACAAAGGCTGGATTTCCTCTTAAAATTGTCGTAGGTTATCACGACCATTTTTAAAAAAAAATGTTTGGGTCACTGTCCTCATGTCTGAGTTTATTGCCGATGAATACTGATTTAAAACTTTATGTAATTACATGGTTTCTGGCTTTCTTTTCCCCTCCTTTTTGAGTCTCAAAGAGGACAAATCGGAGACGAAGATAAAGAAAGATGCCGCTTCTCCACAGAAAGCCGTTTGTCAGACAGAAGCCCCCAGCGGACCTCAAACCAGATGAAGAAGTGTTTCTTTGCAAAGTCACACATGAAATCTTCAGGACATACGAGTACGTGAAGACCAAACTGATAAATGCATTAACATTCAAGAATGATCAATGTTAGTTAACTATCAAATGACCATCCGATTTTGGCTCAACTCAAGTTAGGAAAGTTTAACCATAGTGACAGCAAACATTAGCTAGCTTGCTAAGAAGCTAAAATCCTCTGCAGTGCTGGAAGATGGACAAAGTACTACTTATTATAAACTAGTTGGTAAATCATTAATAATGTATTGTCTGGTTGACACCTATTTAGCTAGTCATCAGATGAAAATGGGTCAGAACTGTTATTTCTATCCAGTTGTCAAACTTAGTTTGTCAGGTGTAGCCAGCTTGATCACCGCTAGTTTAGCGGCTACTATAGCTAGCTAGTAGTTGGAGCAACTACCATTTAACGTTACCAGCCGTGTTGACCAAGTATTTGGGCCTGCTAGCCAGCTTGAAGCTAGCGTTGCAAAATATCCAACTTGAGTCAACTTTATTTGACTAGGTTATAATTATTGCCGTAATTTACTGTCATATCCATCGAGTAACTGGTTGGTAAATCTACCCAGTCTTGTTAGAAGTTATCGTATGCTCTCTTAGATACTTTTGCATAGTCCTAAAATGAGAGCAGAGCAGTTCGCGCTCATCACAACTCGTCTTGTCTCAGTTCGCGTGTGGAACGTGGGCAGGGCTATTGTTGTGTGATTGTTTATAGCTAGCTAACTAGGAAGCAACATGTTAACTAGTGTGTTTATTTGGGAAGTTTTATAGTGAAATATTTTATCAATTTGTAACCCATAGCATAGACAAACTGTTTATGTAGGATTTGCCTACGAATAATACTCTGACTTATTTCAAGGGGGTCTTGAAAGGTAAACAATTTTCACCCTGGCCTTCATTCCAGATAGACCGCAAGTTCGCATGTTACTGTAAATTTAGTAGAAGGACAGTGACAGACATCTTTTAGTTCTGTTCATTATTTTATCACTATTTTGAAGATGGACTTTTATATTTGTGGTTTTGTTTTAAGGTATAATTTCTTTGGAATTGTATTTAGTCAGCATGTGTGACCGACTGCTCAACATGACTTTGGAAGACTTTGAGGTCCTATCGATGCAGAAACTGGAAAAGCATCTCGATGTTTACAGTGTACACAGATGAGCAAGGTATATGTTCATGTTGTGCAAGTGAGGTTGTGTTATGTTTTTAATGCTGATTTGGGGTGAGCATTGGTTTTCGTTTCCTCCTATGATTATGTGGGCAGCAATATTTTGCATGTGTCCAGTCCAACATGCAAAATTAGTGAGCAATTTCATGCCCTTAAATATTAGGGCCCTTGTCAAAAGTAGTAACGTTACACTGTAGGGAATATGCAATTACCTGTACTGACTCGAATCACCCTGTCTCCCCACAAGTGACTTCTTTGAGAGGACCATCCTGTGCAACAGCCTGGTGTGGAGCTGTGCGGTGACGGGCAAGCCTGGCCTGACCTACCTGGAAGCTCTGGACTGTGAGAAGAGAGGTCGTCAGAGCCTCCAGAGCTTCCCCTCAGCTCTGGTGATCCCCCTGCTGCACCTCACAGCCCTCACATACCGTACCCGGCTCCACGAGATCTGTGATGATGTGTATTCTTACGTCAAGGAGAGGTTCTTCCCCGGGGAGATTGTGGACGTTGTGACCCGCTCCGATACCAGGTAAGGTGTTAATTTAACCACATGACCTCACCAAGCATCATCAGTTGTACTCAACTTTACTGTAATCTGGGTGTTCTGAGCTGCACCAGTGTCGGGTAATGTGTTGATTCTATCCATATGATGACCTCCCCGACAGTCATCAGTTTCACTTTATTTTATACATATGACCTCATCTAGTGTCATCAGTTTCACTTCTAACCAGGGGTCTGATATAATTTGGTTTTATACCACCTTACCACCTTATACCACCTTGAAGGACTACAATGCATTTTACGTTCTCTCCCTATGAGTCAGTGCTTTGATAGCTCCCGTATTTAGCCAAAGGAGTATTCATCCAATGTCTTGTGTTTTATTTATGTTCACTAGCATTACCTCGGTGAATGTAGATCCCAGCTCTTTGACAGTGAAATCATGTTCTCTGTAGTAAACCAATACATGGATTTTTGTCAATGTGGTTGAGAGTTGGCTATGATCTGTTTGGAGAGGGGCACCAAATTGTATTCGTCACAATGCACCGAATACAACTGGTGTATACCTTACTGTGAAATTCTTACTTACAAAGTAAAAAATAAACTAGCATTAATAACGAGGCTATATTCAGGGGGTACAGGTTAGTCGAGGTAATATGTACAGTACCAGTCAAAAGTTTGGACACACACTCATTCAAGGATTTCTTTATTTTTACTATTTTCTATATTGTAGAATAATAGTGACGATGTCAAAACCACGAAATAGCACATGGAATCATGTAATAACCAAAAGAAGTGTTAAACAAATCACTGTGGTAGCCATGCTGGTTAAGTGTGCCTTGAATTCTAAATAAATCTGTGCCAGCAGCAAAGCACCATCTCCATGCTTCATGGTGGGAACTGCACATACAGAGATCGTCTGTTCATCTACTCTGCATCTCACGAAGACATGTCGATTGGAACCAAAAATCTGTCTAATGTCCATTGATCCTGTTTCTTGGCCCAGACAAGTCTCAAATCAAATTGTGTCACATTTCACCTTACAGTGAAATGCTTACTTACAAGCCCTTAACCAACACCAACAATGCAGTTTTAAGATGTTGTTAATTGAACACTTGTTAATTGAAATATATTCCAGGTGACTACCTCATGAAGGTGGTTGAGAGATTGCCAAGAATGTCCAAAGCTGTCTTCAAGGCAAAGGGTGGCTACTTTGAGAATCTAACACTTTTTTGGTTACTACATGATTCCTTATTTGTTATTTCATAGTTTTGATGACTTCACTATTGTTCTACAATGTAGAAAATAGTAAAAAAAATAAAGATATCTTTGAATGAGTGTGTGTCCAAACTTTTGACTGGTACTGTATATAATTTCTTCAACTTCCTGAGTGGGAAGTTGACTGACTCCTTCTGGACCTCCCCCCTACCTAACATTGACCTCATCCAGTCTGTAGATGATGCCTGGTTATTCTTTAAAAGTGCCTTCCTCACCATCTTAAATAAGCATGCCCCATTCAAAAAATGTAGAACTAGGAATAGATATAGTCCTTGGTTCACTCCAGACCTGTCTGCCCTTGACCAGCACAAAAACATCCTGTGGCGTTCTGCATTAGCATCGAATAGCCCCCGTGATATGCAACTTTTTAGGGAAGTTAGGAACAAATATACACAGGCAGTTAGGAAAGCTAAGGCTAGCTTTTTCAAACAGAAATTTGCATCCTGTAGTACTAACTCTCAAAAGTTCTGTGACACTGTAAAGTCCATGGAGAATAAGACCCCCTCCCAGCTGGCCACTGCTCTGAGGCTGGGAAACACTGTCACCACCGATAAATCCACTATAATTGAGAATTTCAATAAGCATTTCTCTACGGCTGGCCATGCTTTCCACCTGGCTACCCCCTACCCCGGTCAACTGCCCGGCACCCTCCATAGCAATCCGCCAAAGCCCCCACCATTTCTCCTTCACCCAAATCCAGGTAGCTGATGTTCTGAAAGAGCTGCAAAATCTGGACCCCTACAAATCAGCCAGGTTAGACAATCTGGACCCTCTTTCTAAAATGATCTGCCGAAATTGTTGCAACCCCTATTACTAGCCTTTTCAACCTCTCTTTCGTATCGTCTGAGATTCCCAAAGATTGGAAAGCTGCCGCGGTCATCCCCCTCTTCAAAGGGGGTGACACTCTAGACCCAAACTGCTACAGACCTATATCTATCTTACCCTGTCTTTCTAAGGTCTTCGAAAGCCAAGTTAACAAACAGATTACCGGAAATGTAGAATCCCATCGTACCTTCTCCGCTATGCAATCTGGTTTCAGATCTGGTCATGGGTGCACCTCAGCCACGCTCAAGGTTCTAAACGACATCATAACTGCCATCGATAAGAGACATTACTGTGCAGCCGTATTCATCGACCTGGCCAAGGCTTTCAACTCTGTCAATTGCCAATAAGAAAGTGGTGGACTCGACAGCCTTGGTTTCTCAAATAATTGCCTCGCCTGGTTCACCAACTACTTCTCTGATAGAGTTCAGTGTGTCAAATCGGAGGGCCTGTTGTCCAGACCTCTGGCCGTCTCTATGGGGGTGCCACAGGGTTCAATCCTCGTGCCGACTCTCTTCTCTGTATACATCAATGATGTTGCTCTTGCTGCTGGTGATTCTCTGATCCACCTCTACGCAGACGACCCCATTCTGTATACTTCTGGCCCTTCTTTGGACACTGTGTTAACTAACTTCCAGACGAGCTTCAATGCCATACAACTCTCCTTCCGTGGCCTCCAACTGCTTTTAAATGCAAGTAAAACTAAATGCATGCTATTCAACCGATCACTGCCCACACCTGCTCGCCCGTCCAGCATCACTACTCTGGACGGCTCTGACTTAGAATACGTGACAACTACAAATACCTAGGTGTCTGGTTAGACTGTAAACTCTCCTTCCAGACTCACATTAAGCTTCTCCAATCCAAAATGTAATCTATAATCGGCTTCCTATATTGCAAGAAAGCATCCTTCACTCATGCTGCCAAACATACCCTCGTAAAACTGACCATCCTTGACTTCGGTGATGTCATCTATAAAATAGCCTCCAACACTCTACTCAACAAACTGGATGCAGTCTATCACAGTGCCATCCGTTTTGTCACCAAAGCCCCATACACTACCCACCATTGCGACCTGTACGCTCTCGTTGGTTGGCCCTCGCTTCATACTCGTCGCCAAACCCACTGGCTACAGGTTATCTACAAGTCTCTGCTAGGTAAAGCCCCGCCTTATCTCAGCTCACTGGTCACCATAGCAGCACCCACTCGTAGCACACGCTCCAGCAGGTATATCTCACTGGTCACCCCCAAAGCCAATTCCTCCTTTGGTCGTCTTTCCTTCCAGTTCTCTGCTGCCAATGACTGTAACGAACTGCAAAAATCACTGAAGCTGGAGATTCATAAAAAATTAGGCCTACATCAGCACCACCATCTCAGAAAATCCTAGGGAGAGCCCTGATTGTACATTTTTAAATGTATTTCTTGTTAGCTACTGAAGAGCAGCCAGGTACCGATAACATTAAGTCTATAGTTACCATTCCTACTAAGGGTAGTCTTTTGCCAACATTATTATGCAACAAAAAATATTCGTTGGCCTTTTTGATTTGAGCAGTGTGGATGTCGTGCGCCATTGTGGGGGTGAATGGTGGCGTGCTCTTACTCCTGTAGTCCACGATCAGCTCCTTGGTTTTATTGACGTTGAAGGAGAGGTTGTTGTCCTGGGACCACACTTAGTCTCAGACCTCCCCTCTGTATGCTGTCTCCTCACCGCCCTTATCCTGTGGCTACTAGATTATAGAAGCCACTGGGCATATGGATCTAAATAAATGCACGGAATGAATTTTAAGTCCTATCCATGCTCGTGACGTTGAGACCCGACCCTACCTAGGCCAAATTTGCTTCTGTTACATTAAAGCACAGGTTCTGCCCTAAATCAGAAATAACTTCCATTACCTGCTCGTCTGTCCTGCGCTGCATACACTCTGTGCATGACTTGAGTATCCATAGCAACACCTCTGCTTGGTGACGAGACTGAGAGCAGTTAGCTGTGAACCAGCTACTTTTTGTCACTCAACTCAAGGAACATTTTATTTTCGGTAAAATAATATCTCCCGTGGAGTCAGACAATGTTCTAGTCTTATTTGAAGAGGTTGAAGCACTTCTGACGTGATATGTACTACGCAGCAGAGCACAAGCAAATGGCTCAGCTTCAAAATGTTAATGATACCTGAGTACTAGCCATACCTTAGTTATTGATGAAAATAACCCACTGTATAAGGCTCTGATCAGGCCCTACACCCAAACAAGGGCACTGCGTTCATCCACCTCTGGCCTGCTCGCCTCCCTACCTCTGAGGAAGTACAGTTCCCGCTCAGCCCAGTCAAAACTGTTCGCTGCTCTGGCACCCCAATGGTGGAACAAACTCCCTCACGACGCCAGGTCAGCGGAGTCAATCACCACCTTCCGGAGACACCTGAAACCCCACCTCTTTAAGGAATACCTAGGATAGGATAAAGTAATCCTTCTAACCCCCCCCCCCTTAAAAGAGTTAGATGCACTATTGTAAAGTGGTTGTTCCACTGGATATCATAAGGTGAATGCACCAATTTGTAAGTCGCTCTGGGTAAGAGCGTCTGCTAAATGACTTAAATGTAAATGTATAATGTTGAGAACTACTGAGGTGGGGTAGTAGAGCTCTAACTGGACCTTAGAAGCCCCATGGACTTGTAATACAGGGGTTTTCAGTGATTTAGCTTTGTTTCCTATTTGCTATCTCCTACGTGACTTACCAATGCATTGGGCAACAAAACAAACACTTTCATTCTATATATATATACTACACACACATATATATATATATATATATACTACACACACAGTTGAAGTCGAAAGTTTACATACACTTAGATTGGAGTCATTAACTCGTTTTTCAACCACTCCACATTTCTTGTTAACAAACTATAGTTTTGGCAAGTCGGTTAGGACATCTACTTTGTGCATGACACAAATAATTTTCCCAACAATTGTTTACAGACAGATTATTTCACTTATAATTCACTGTATCACAATTCCAGTGGGTCAGAAGTTTACATACACTAACTTGACTGTGCCTTTAAACAGCTTGGGAAATTCCAGCTTTAGAAGCTTCTGATAGGCTAATTGACATAATTTGAGTCAATTGGAGGTGTACCTGTGGATGTATTTCAAGGCCTACCTTCAAACTCTGTAGACCTCCACCAGTCTGGTTCATCCTTGGGAGCAATTTCCAAACGCCTGAAGGTACCACATTTATCTGTACAAACAATAGTACGCAAGCATGAACACCATGGGACCACGCAGCCATCATACCACTCAGGAAGGAGATGCGTTCTGTCTCCTAGAGATGAATGTACTTTGGTGCAAAAAGTGCAAATCAATCCCAGAACAACAGCAAAGGTACTTGTGAAGATGCTGGAGGAAACAGGTACAAAAGTATCTATATCCACAGTAAAACGAGTCCTATATCGACATAACCTGAAAGGCCGCTCAGCAAGGAAGAAGCCACTGCTCCAAAACCACCATATAAAAGCCAGACTATGGTTTGCAACTGCACATGGGGACAATATTGTACTTTTGGAGAAATGTCCTCTGGTCTGATGAGACAACAATAGAACTGTTTGGCCATAATGCCCATCGTTATGTTTGGAGGAAAAAGGGGGATGCTTGCAAGCCAGAGAACACCATCCCAACCGTGAAGCACGGGGATGGCAGCATCATGTTGTGGGGGTGCTTTGCTGCAGGAGGGACTGGTGCACTTCATAAAAATTATGGCATCATGAGGGAGAAAATGATGTGGATATATTGAAGCAACATCTCAAGACATCAGTCAGGAAGTTAAAGCTTGTTCGCAAATGGGTCTTCCAAATGGACAATGACCCCACGCATACTTCCAAAGTTGTGGCAAAATGGCTTAAGGACAGCAAAGTCAAGGTATTGGAGTGGCCATCACAAAGCTCTGACCTCAAACCCATAGAAAATCTGTGGGCAGAACTGAAAGCGTATGCGAGCAAGGAGGCCTGCAAACCTGACTCAGTTACACCAGCTCTGTCAGGAGGAATGGGCCAAAATTCACACAACTTATTGTGGGAAGCTTGTGGAAGGCTACCTGACACGTTTGACCCAAGTGAAACTATTTAAAGGCAGTGCTACCAAATACAACTTGAGTGTATGTAAACTTCTGACCCACCGGGAATGTGATGAAAGAAATTATGCTGAAAGAAATAATTCTCTCTATTCTGACATTTCATTCTTAAAGTGCTGATCCTAACTGACCTAAGACAGGGAATTTTTACAAGGATTAAATGTCAGGAATTGTGAAACTGAGTTGAAATGTATTTGGCTAAGGTGTATGTCAACTTCTGACTTCAACTGTGTGTGTTTTTGCCCCCATTGTTCTCACCAATTGCTGGTTATGACGTTGCAACTCCTCAATGGGCTCGGGAGAGGCGGCGGTCGAGACATGCAAACATAACCGCCTATCCGCCTGCTTCACACTGCTCACTTTACCCGGAAGTCAGCGGAGGGCTCCGTATAGCTCCGCATTGACATGATTGGTTGACAGTAGGTGGCGGCGGTAAGATCCTGTTTAACTTCTTATGGCTGCATCCCGCTACCGGGATCGATATGACAGCAGCCAGTGAAGTGCAGGGCGTCAAATTCAAACAACAGAAATCTCATAATTAAAATTCCTCAAACATACATGTGTCTTATATCATTTTAACAGTAATCTTGTTGTTAATACCACCAAAGTGTCCGATTTCAAATATGCTTTTCAGCGAAAGCACTACAAACGATTATGTTAGGTCACCACCAAACCACAATAAGCACAGCCATTTTTTCAGCGAAATAAAGCAGAAATAGAGAAGATTAATCACTAACCTTTGATGATCTTAATCAGATGACACTCATAGGACTTCATGTTACACAATACATGGATGTTTTGTTTGATAAAGTTCAAAATCTGAGTTTACATTGGCGCGTTACATTCACTAGTTCCAAAAACATGAATTGATTTTGCATAGCCACATCGTTTCAACAGAAATACTCATCATAAATGTAGATGATAATACAAGTTATACACATGGAATTATAGATATACCTCTCCTTAATGCAACCGCTGTGTCAGATTTCAAAAAAACTTTACGGAAAAAACAACCCATGCAATAATCTGAGATGCGCTCAGAAATATAATAAAATTAGCTGCCATTTTGGAGTCAACAGAAACCAGAAAATACATGATAAATGTTTCCTTACCTTTGAACTTCATCAAAATGCAGTCCTAGGAATCCCAGGTCCACAATAAATGCTTAATTTGTTCGATAATGTCTGTTATTTATGTCCAATTAACTACTTTGGTTAGCGCGTTTGGTAAACAATTCCAAAGTCACAAAGCACGTCCACTATAACGTGACGAAATGTCCAAAAGTCCCGTAACAGTCAGTAGAAACATGTCAAACGATGTACTGAATCAATCTTTAGAATGTTGATAACATACATCTTGAATAACGTTACAACTGGAGAATTAGATTGACTTCAGATGAGCGGTGGAACGGAGGTCCTCCTCATTTGAACGCGCATGGTGAAAGCATGGTCAGCTCGTGGCAGTGGTGACTAATTCCTGTCTCCTTCGGCCCCCCTTCACATTAGTCATCAGAAAGTTCTATTGACTGTTGACATCTAGTGGAAGCCGTGGGAAGTGAAAACATCAATATCTCGCTGTAATTTCAATGAGAGCTTGGTTGAAAATCTGCCACCTCAGAAAAAATCCAAAAAGGAAGTGGAACTTCTCAGGTTTTTGCCTGCCATATGAGTTCTGTTATACTTACAGACATAATTCAAACAGTTTTAGAAACTTCAGAGTGTTTTCTATCCAATACGAATAATAATATGCATATATTAGCAACTGGGACTGAGGAGCAGGCAGTTTACTATGGGCACCTCTGTGTACCTTTCATCCAAGCTACTCAATACTGCCCCTGCAGCCATAAGAAGTTAAACAAGCTCACTTCCTTGACAACTTCCTTCACAACAGCTCTGCTACACAAAGTGGAAGAAGTATAAATGCCCTGACTTCTGCAGAGGCCGTATCGCCTTAAGTGCTGTGTTTTTCAATCAATTGAAATGTGTTTTGAATATTTCCTACAGGCAGTTATGTGAAATCCTGGATGTGCAGTCTCCCCACCATTCCAACGGGCTGGTCAATGGGCATGCCAAACTTCAGATGGAGGGGGACTTCATCGTCATCAGTGACAGTGAGGAGGACGACACTCCTAAAAGCCCCAAATCAAAGGCCAATGGGTCAGTCTGTAAGCCAAGCTATTCAGAGCTGCATCCTATTCCCTATGATCAAAAGTAGTGCACTTTTTAGGGACTAGGGTGCCATTGCACATGCACACCAAGTCTTTGCCCCTGTTTAGTTTCTTTGTTAGCATGGATTAATACCTTTTTGTTCCCCCCCTTGTCATGTTTAAAGCAAGAAAAAGAAATCTGTCAACCCGTCTGTGTTCAAGTACAAAGTACGGCCCATCAAGGAAGGCAGTGTTCCCATATTCACCAAGGCTGGTCAGATGAGGTGAGACTAACCTACTAACTAACAATGTTCTGTTGGCTTGCATTGTTCTTATTCAACAGTTAATCCCCTCTGACTTTTTAAACGGAACCACTAACCGTTATTCCTGTCTCTTGCTCGCTTATTTTAGCCGTAAGAAGAACACGTTTTCACGAGACAGACTAAAGCTGCTGCTCAAACAGCACTGTGAACCACAGAACGGAGTCGTTATGATCAAGGTATTAAGATTGATCTTTAAAGTATTATGAAATATGCCCGTTGGTGTGTGAGTTCCTTTTTAAGCAAAAACTCTAAGGATCTTGTGGCCATTTCAATCAAGTAGGGCTGTCCCCGACTAGAGAACCTTGGTCAACCAAAATGTGTCTGTTCTTTCGACCAATCGATTTGTAAATGTTAAATGTGTATTTTTCCATATAGACAGACCCTATGTGTTTTTTAAATAAAATCCACTGTATGCATTGAGCTTATCTGATGCTTTAAGCTTACTGTTCGATGAAATAACACAGAAATGACTCGAAGGAGCCAGAGATCTAGATGACCCAACCATTCTCTTCAAACTACTGCTGGCTTTCGCAGTGTCATTACTCTCCTGAAGTTGCTTATAATAGGCTATACGAGGAGTCGGCAACCGTTCTCATGTGGAATGCCAATTTCTTACCAATTCTACCAATAACTGGCACGCAGATGTTTTTCATATTAACATTTTTGTGTATAACAGTTTCATTTATAATAAGTCTTCATATCTCAATCATTGTCATGTGATTTAATAAAAATATATCTAAAAGAAAATGATACTTTTTAGGTTTAACTTCTATTTAATCCCAGCCCCCGTTCCCGCAGGAGGTCTTGTGCCTCTTGGCAGGCCGTCATTGTAAATAAGAATTTGTTCTTAACTGACTTGCCTAGTTAAATAAAGGTTCAATAAAATAAATATTGCCTACTTAAATCTAACAAATTAAACATTAAATCACATTGTCTACGCATGGCCTGTCTGCAATGAACTGGAAAACGTATTAACTTGGCTCAGGCCTGAAGCTGGTGCTAGTGAACTTGCAACATTGTATCACATTTCTGGGCCTTCAGTTTCCTGCACCAGTGAGCTTGGGACAGACACAGCTGTTCGTTCGGAAAGTACTCAGACCCCTTGACTTCTTCCACATTTTGCTACATTGCAGCCTTATTCTAAAATTTAAAATCTACACCCAATACCCCATAATTACAAAGTGAAAACATGTTTTTAGAAATGTTCACATTTTTATAAAAAATAAACATACCTTATAAGTATTCAGACCCTTTGATATGAGACTCGAAATTGAGCTCCAGTACAGCCTGTTTCCATTGATCATCTTTGATGTTTCTACAACTTGATTGGAGTCCACCTGTGGTAAATTCAATTGATTGGACATGATTTGGAAAGACACACCTGTCTATATAAGGTCCCACAGTTGACAGAGCATGTCAGAGCAAAAACCAAGCCATGAGGTCGAAAGAATTGTCTGTAGAGCTCCAAGACAGGATTGTGTCGAGGCACATATCTGGGGAAGGGTACTAAAACATTTCTGCAGCATTGAAGGTCCCCAAGAACACTGTTCCCTCCATCATTCTTAAATGGAAGAAGTTTGGAACCACCAAGACTCTTCCTAGAGCTGGCCAAACTGAGCAATAGGGGGAGAAGGGCCTTGGTCAGGGAGGTGACCAAGATTCCGATGGTCACTCTGACAGAGCTCTAGAGTGCCTCTGTGGAGATGGGAGAACCTTCCAGAAGGACAACCATCTCTCTGCAGCACTCCACCAATCAGGCCTTTATGGTAGTGACCAGATGGAAGCCACTCCTCAGTAAAAGGCACATGACAGCCTGCTTGGAGTCTTCTTAAAGGACTCTGACCATGAGAAACAAAGTTCTCTGGTCTGATGAAACCAATATTGATCTCTTTGGCCTGAATGCCAAACATCACGTCTGGAGGAAACCTGGCACCATCCCTATGGGGAGCGTGGTAGCAGCATCATGCTGTGGGGATGTTTTTCAGTGGCAGGGACTGAGCGATTGAGGCAAAGATGAACGGAGCGAAGTACAGAGAGATCCTTGCTGAAGCCCAGTCGGAGGCCCTGAGCAGGTTAACAGGACAACGACCCTAAGCAGACAGCCAAGACAACGCAGGACTGGCTTCGGGACAAGTCTCAATGTCCTTAAGTGGCCCAGCCAGAGCCCGGACTTGAACCTGATCGAACATCTGGAGAGACCTGAAAAATAGTTGTGCTGCGACGCTTCCCATCCAACCTGACACAGCTTGAGAGGATCTGCAGAGAAGAATGGCAGAAAATTGTAGCGGTTACCTAAGAAGCTTATAGCGGTTACCCAAGAAGACTCAAGGCTGTAATCACTGCCAAAGATGCTTCAGCAAAGTACTGAGGGAAAGGTCTGAATACTTATGTAAATGTGATATTTCAGTTTAATTTTTAATACATTTGCAAAAATTTCTTAACCTGTTTTTGCTTTGTCATCATGGGTTATTGTGTGTCAGTTGAGGGGAATTAAAAATATATACAGTGGGGAGAACAAGTATTTGATACACTGCCGATTTTGCAGGTTTTCCTACTTACAAAGCATGTAGAGGTCTGTAATTTTGATCATAGGTACACTTCAACTGTGAGAGACGGAATCTAAAACAAAAATCCAGAAAATCACATTGTATGATTTTTAAATAATTAATTTGCATTTTATTGCATGACATAAGTATTTGATCACCTACCAACCAGTAAGAATTCCGGCTCTCACAGACCTGTTAGTTTTTCTTTAAGAAGCCCTCCTGTTCTCCACTCATTACCTGTATTAACTGCACCTGTTTGAACTCGTTACCTGTATAAAAAGACACCTGTCCACACACTCAATCAAACAGACTCCAACCTCTCCACAATGGCCAAGACCAGAGAGCTGTGTAAGGACATCAGGGATAAAATTGTAGACCTGCACAAGGCTGGGATGGGCTACAGGACAATAGGCAAGCAGCTTGGTGAGAAGGAAACAACTGTTGGCGCAATTATTAGAAAATGGAAGAAGTTCAAGATGACGGTCAATCACCCTCGGTCTGGGGCTCCATGCAAGATTTCACCTCGTGGGGCATCAATGATCATGAGGAAGGTGAGGGATCAGCCCAGAACTACACGGCAGGACCTGGTCAATGACCTGAAGAGAGCTGGGACCACAGTCTCAAAGAAAACCATTAGTAACACACTACGCCGTCATGGATTAAAATCCTGCAGCGCACGCAAGGTCCCCCTGCTTAAGCCAGTGCATGTACAGGCCTGTCTGAAGTTTGCCAATGACCATCTGGATGATCCAGAGGAGGAATGGGAGAAGGTCATGTGGTCTGATGAGACAAAAATAGAGCTTTTTGGTCTAACTCCACTCGCCGTGTTTGGAGGAAGAAGAAGTATGAGTACAACCCCAAGAACACCATCCCAACCGTGAAGCATGGAGGTGGAAACATCATTCTTTGGGGATGCTTTTCTGCAAAGGGGACAGGACGACTGCACCGTATTGAGGGGAGGATGGATGGGGCCATGTATCGCGAGATCTTGGCCAACAACCTCCTTCCCTCAGTAAGAGCATTGAAGATGGGTCGTGGCTGGGTCTTCCAGCATGACAACGACACGAAACACACAGCCATGGCAACTAAGGAGTGGCTCCGTAAGAAGCATCTCAAGGTCCTGGAGTGGCCTAGCCAGTCTCCAGACCTGAGCCCAATAGAAAATCTTTGGAGGGAGCTGAAACTCCGTATTGCCCAGCGACAGCCCCGAAACCTGAAGGATCTGGAGAAGATCTGTAGGGAGGAGTGGGCCAAAATCCCTGCTGCAGTGTGTGCAAACCTAGTCAAGAACTACAGGAAACGTATGATCTCTGTAATTACAAACAAAGGTTTCTGTACCAAATATTAAGTTCTGCTTTTCTGATGTATCAAATACTTATGTCATGCAATAAAATGCAAATTAATTACTTAAAAATCATACAATGTGATTTTCTGGATTTTTGTTTTAGATTCCGTCTCTCATAGTTGAAGTGTACCTATGATAAAAATTACAGACCTCTACATGCTTTGTAAGTAGGAAAACCTGCAAAATCGGCAGTGTATCAAATACTTGTTCTCCCCACTGTATATATATTTTAGAATAAGGCTGTAATGTAACAATGTGGGAAAAAGTCTAAGGGTCTGAATACTTCCCGGTGTGTGTGTGCGCTACTGCTTGATGACAAAAAAAATCTTCGTCAACTAATTTGGGTCAGCCCTAGAATCAAGTAACTGTCATTTTACGCTAGTGTTGTTGCCAACAGTTTATTTGTGTTTCATGCTTAGGCATCAACTGTTGCTAAGTACAAGTTGGCAGAACAGCACTTCTCCCAGTTTTTCCCTGACCAGCCGCCTGTGTTCGTCTTCAGTCCTCCTCCTAAAGGGCGGAGCAGGCCCAAGAATGACTCTTCTCCTCGAGAGGTGAGGATTGGCACTGTAGTTGTCCCAAATGGCCCTACAGGCCCTGGTCAAGTCGTACACTGTATAGGGAATAGGGTGCCATTTGGGACACATCCCATATGTACACCCTTTGTTATAACATCTTCGCTGAGTAATCATAACAATCTTATTATATTGTAATACTAACATTTTGTGACTTCCACCATGAATTTGCTCAGTACGACTTGTGAAGCATTTTAAGAGACGATTGTGTTTTGATTATTTATTTCCTTTACTGAAGGCAGCAGAGGAAAAGCTTCGTCTGATGCAGCAGAAAGAGGAGATGATGGCTACGGGTGAGTCCAGTAGATTAGTTGGATATTAGTAGATAATTGTTATCATGTAAGTGCAAAAAGTAGTGCACTGTTAGCGTGTAAGTGCTAAGGAGATGTACGAATGATCCCATGGTTTGGCTGCCACATTTAATCTATATATCAAGAATGGTGACTTTCAAAGCATTAAAACAATATGCGTTTGTTTATGCAATAAATCTGTCATGTTCAGCACATGAAAAGGCCAATCGGGAGAGGGAAGATGACCTGGGGGCCAAAAAGAAAGAGAAGGAGGACAAGGAAAAGAAGAGGGAAGAGATGAAAAATATGTTTGAAGAGGAGAGGCAGAGGAGGAAAGAGGAGAAAGAACGCATGAAAGTGGAAAAGGAAAAAGTACGTTACGATTAATGTTATTTTTGATCGATGTCACTGGGTTTTTAATTTACATTTGTACACCATACAACGTCTCGGATCACTTAATATAGATTATACTGTATGTATCGTTATACTATATTACAGGAGAGAGAGAAGCTGAAGGAGGAGAAGAAGAAATATGCAGAGAGACTAAAGATCTGGAGCAAACCCAGAGAAGACATGGAGTGTGACGACCTGAAGGTGAGCAGCCCCAACCTTAGCTAGTTTTTGTTTGGCCTCATCCTCCGTAATTGAAACGCTTACTTTTTCTAATTGATACAAGAAAGTTGGTGCTGTATAGGCAACTTCTGTGTTCGATATGAGTTGGCTATACAGCAGAAACACATCTGCGACCATGTTAGCCTTTTGTGTTTTAAGACACAAAGGTTGTGAAACATTGTCCTAAATGGGATCTCTAAGTTGGTAAGTAAAGTTAGCATGTTTTGGCCTCTGACTCTCCTCCATGGAATCATGTCCAGGATCTCCCAGCCCCTGTCCCGGTGGAGACCCGTCTGCCTGCAGAGCTGTTCGGAGATGCTCTCATGGTGCTGGAGTTCCTCAAAGCCTTCGGAGAGCTCTTTGACCTCAAGGACGAGTTCCCAGAAGGCCTCACACTCGGTGAGAAACACTAGCAAAACATTGTAAAAATACAATCACTGGTTCTACAACTTTAGGTTTATCACCCATGTTTGATATTAGAATATAGTTAATTGTGTGAAAGTACACTGGTACAGTGACAGTCTGGTTTAGTGTGTGTTGTCAGGAGTTTTCTGACTGTTGGGCCTTGTCTGTGTGTTCCAGAGGTTCTGGAGGAGGCCCTGGTGGGGTCGGACCCCGAGGGGCCACTTTGTGAGCTGCTCTTCTTCTTCCTGTCGGCCATCTTCCAGGCCCTGGCTGAGGAGCAGGAGGAGGTGGCCCGCGACCAGGTGGCGGAGGTTGATGCCAAAGGTAGGGACAGAAACGGGCCCCGACAACGCTTGTTTACTGTCAACACCCTATTTAGTCTACTTAACCCATCCTGATTGGTCACCAAATATACTTTGGTAGGGAGCAATACAAAGTTATCAATGGTGACATTTCACCCAGGCTGTAGGATTGACAGACTAATGACAAGGTTTAGCATATTGCAAAATATATTAGTTTGTCAGTGTGTGAATCTTCCTTGTTGTCAGATCTGAGTGAGGCTCTGGATGATGATGCGGACCCCACCCAGTCTGCCATCAGTGCTGTGGCTTCCCTGGCTGCTGCCTGGCCTCAGCTCTACCAAGGTGAGAGAAGGACTACAGTCTTTAATATAGTCAATGTTCATATACAACCACTCGCATATTTGTTTCTTTTGTACTGAGAGCCTGACTCTTCAGTGCATGTCTCCGTAGGCTGCAGTCTGAAGCAGTTGGACCTGGACAGCTGTACTCTGTCAGAGATCCTGAGGCTGCACATCCTGGCATCGGGGGCTGACTGCAACTCTGCCAACGCCAAGTTCCGCTACCAGAAACGTGGAGGATTCGGCTCTACAGACGACCCCTGTGTTGAGCTAAGGCTGGCCAACCCTGGGTTGCTCAAGAGGCTGTCCTGCACTGCTGTCTACGACCTGCTGCCAGGTGACACTGACACACACACACACACACACACAGCCTCTTCAGGTTGTTGCTTAAGGAAAGAAGCAGAACTGAAGAAGCTATCCCTTTTTCTTTGTGCCCCCAAGTGTTCGGATGTAGGCTACTAGTAAAGTTATCAGGCCTGCCAATCAGACTCAGGAAGAAAACAAGTTTCCTAGTAATATGGGTCATATCTGGTTAACTGTTTGGTCTAGAAACACGCTATTTAAGCTGTAGTAATGGTACAGCCACGGAGTTGAAGACTATGCAAACTTTTTTTCTCTCTCTAGGGTTCCTGGAAACAACGGTAGAGCGACGCTTAATCATTACAACATATCTGGCTTTTATTAGAATTCCAGTTATCACTCAAATTGTCACACTTCAGAGCCATGCTTGGGAATATGTACTGTTTATCGAATTGAGTGTAATTTGTCTGGTGTTCTGTCCCAGGTGAGAAGCTGAAGATCCTCCATGCGTTGTGTGGTAAGCTGCTGACTCTAGTGTCTACCAGGGACTTCATAGAGGACAGCGCTGACGAGCAGAGACAGGCCAAGCAGGAGCTCAGGGAACTGAAGGCTGAGCAGCACCGCAAAGAGAGGGAAGAGGCTGCAATCAGAGTACGGAAGAGGAAGGAGGAGAAGTTAAAAGAACAGGAGATGAAATTGAAAGAGCTGCAAGAGAAACATGAAAAGCTGATGGAAGGAAGAAACGGCGACATGAAAACTGAAGAGATGAACACCAGCACTGAGAGCCTGAAGGAGGAACATCAGACTGAAGATGAGGAGGAGCAGACGATCAACAGGACTAGGAAGAGTAATAGCCTTCAGTCCTCTTGGCATACTGCTAGCAATCATAGAAAGCGTTCACATGGTGTGACTCGATCAATTGTTGCGCATAACAGTAGAAAGTACATTTTGCAATGGAAATGTTCTATATTCTGTAGTCCAGTTCTATATGCATCGTCAAATATTTTCACCTCTGGTTAGTACCATATTGCCATTCTAACACAACCCTTTGATTTCACCCTTAGTGATGGACAGCAATCTCAAGGAGAAGCAGCCTAAAGAGGTGAGCGCTGAGCAGCAGCCGAGGGAGAAGGATCTCCAGGAGCGCATCCAGAAGGTTGCAGCCTGCACTTATATCCTCCCCCTGGGGCGCGACCGCCTATACCGTCGTTACTGGCTCTTCCCCTCCACATCTGCCCTCTTCGTTGAGGATGACTATTTCGGCCTGACTGAGGACATGCTGGATCCCCAGGAACCGACCTCTGAACAGGAGCCAGCCAAGGCTGAGGAGATGGAGGTGTCTCAGAACGAGGCAGGAGAACCAGAGGACCTCTCCCAGACAGGCTCTACCCCAGACCCTGACTCCAAACCCATCCTCCCAGCCCCCGTCCAGAGCAGCTCTGCTCCCCCAGTGAACCGTCCTAACCACTGGGCCTTCTACAGCAGTCCCCAGGAGGTGGAGGCACTGATCGAGGCCCTGAATCCACGGGGTCACAGGGAGAGCACCCTGAAGGAGGTCCTGGTGCAGGAGAAGGAACGTATTGCACAGCTCCTCGGTACAGCAACTGCTGACCGCTACCACCAGACAGGTACTGACTACTGCAGTCTACCAGACTGGCTAGACTAGAGCAACCTGATCCAAATGGCAAATCAATAAAATGTATTTATGAATCACTTTTTATTATTTTACATCAATTGTCATCAAGTCGACTATGTTGGTTTGTCTCACTGCACTTCAGCTGACAATCGCTTCAGGAGTGAATGATTGAATGAGAGAGTGGAATATCCCAAACTACTGGACGTTTGGGATACTCACTGTTTTGCCTGTCTTTTTTTCTCTCCAGATATTAAACCAGAGGCTGGTGTTAACAAAGCTGTCTCAGCCAAGTCCAAGGCTGCTTCTGCTCCTCTTCCAGAGGGCACAGCGGCTCCTGCTGAGGACTTCTTGGGCAACAGGCTGAGAGACCTGTTGCTAGATATAGAGGACCGCATCTACCAGGGTACACTGGGACAAGTCAAGGTTAGACTACATCTACCAGGGTACACTGGGACAATTCGAGGATATACTACATCTACCAGGGTACACTGGGACAGTTCGAGGTTAGACTAGATCTGCCAGGGTACACAGGGAATAGTTGAGGTTAGACTACATCTGCCAGGGTACACATGTGCAAGTTAAGGCTTTGGTTGGGCAATAGCTCTTTCTGATTAATAATTTGTTTTATTTCACATAGTAATTAAGTTGAGATGCAAACGCATTACATTTTAGTCATTTAGCATACCATCTTATCCAGAGGGACTTCCATTAGTGCAAATCAGTTCATTCTTATAGTAATGATTAGGTAATTACACTTGGGTAAGATGAGGAATGAGATGGTATGCAGAAATGCTGTATGTTGAGTCATGAATTGCATCTGAATGCAACAAAAAAATAACTCACAAACTTTAAATACAAACGTAAATTTCAGTGAGTAAAAACATGGGTTATTGTCTGATGTCTTGTATGGTAGGTGATGGAGAGGAGTGTATGGAGGAAAGCACTGGAGGAAGGCCACTATGAACTACTGAGCCCTGAGCTGAAGGGGAATGGTGTCACTAAAAGAGAGAACTGTGACGTGGAGAACATGGAAATACATTACTTGAAAAAAAACAGGTAAGTACTGTACAATCACCACACGATAGTCCAGTCTGTCATCTTGTGCACTGACATTAGCTAGCTATAATGAATATGGTTTAGGGATGTAAACGTTAAAACAAAGTTGGGAACCGAACTGAACCCCCCCCCACATAATTAAAATCAGTGCCGTTGTCACAGCATTATTTTCTGTGTTATAGCCTAACTAGACTATATGGTTATAAAGGCTTGGGGAAAGTCGTGTAATTTAAATAAAACCAGAGGAAGAGGAACTTTAGGCAACAAGGTGAATTTGCAAGACAATTCCGAGATGTAGATTACCAAGACGTATGCTCATGCCTGCCCCGCCTCTCTCACCCTGCCTGCTCTTTCTCTTTGCTACTGACGAGTGTTCAGTCTTTGGTATGCTGCATGTAGAATATCCTAGCTTAGGCTATTCATGGGACCGAGATGGAGGTACAGTATCTTCAGGCCAGTCTTTCGAGCACGGGGTTGGCTTATCTTCGTTGCTGAGTGGGTGGGGGTGTGTTTGCCTCATTATATGAAATGACCGTAGGCTACTGGTATAGCCTGTATCGATTAGGCCTACCCTTTTCAGATAAAATGGTATGTGGCCCTTTGAAAGTGCTACTGCATGTCTTTTAGGCTACACTACGGCTTCTAAACGTCAACACGAAACCTTCTCTTATATGAACGGTATTTTACTTGTCTGTAAAGTAACG
The DNA here is from genome assembly GCF_045679555.1 of Salvelinus alpinus. Lineage (NCBI taxonomy): Eukaryota > Metazoa > Chordata > Actinopteri > Salmoniformes > Salmonidae > Salvelinus > Salvelinus alpinus. Next base: position 18,738,205 of record NC_092119.1, read on the forward strand.
CTGCTTCTAAAGTCACTTCCATCACGTCACTTCCATCACTAGGCAACCAGAACTGTCAATCCTAACATTTGCACAACTGGACAACTGCATGTTGTCCATTTGTCACATCCCTAATATGGTTACATTGAGTTCAATTATGGTTACGTCTGAGAAAAAGGCATAGCCACCAGACACTTAAATGAGTATTTTTTTTTATTCCCAGTGTATCTTTATTGACTGCCTGAGCTGAGACTGCACAGGATCAGTAAAAAGCATATCTTTTTTTCCCCCCGTGTTACATGTTTCATTGGTCAGGTTACAGGAGCTGAAGGCTGAGACCAAGAGGTTAGCTAGATATATGGTTACAGTGTGAGTTAGTTGAGAAAAAGCATTATGTTGACTAACCCCAGTCCATACAAATTTGCACAACCGCGGCTTTCAAACGAGGCTGCAATGAAAACTAATGGGACTGTGTTGTCATCAAAATCTGGGGTGTGTTGTAGGTTCCTATTCAAGCATCGATAATGGCTTGGTAAAGCATGGTAATGGCTCGATAGTATTGGAGAAAAGTAGAAAAAACTGAACCCTCTGACGCTGTACGTTAAATTGTGATGTCGTACAGCCCCTCTCCACCAGGTGTAGCCCTTCTCTCACGGATTAAAAACAGGAAAGGGACAGGGTAAGGAGGGATACCTAGTCAATTAACTGAATGTATTCATTTTTTGCGCCATCACTGCAAGCCATCATGACTTTCAAAAGCCGTGACAGCCTCTGTTTACTTCTGAAGATAACTTCAGCGCCGCCCTAAAAACCCAACTCAAATTCAACACACGCCTTCAAATAGGTATTTAATGACGCATATAAACTCTTTTATAGTGTTTTATTTACATTTTAGAGGTGATAAATTGGACAGGTCGGGTGAAAAAAGCCGTTTCCCCACCCGACATTTAAAAAAAAGACCCGACGAAGCTCATTGCCTTCAATCATGCAGAGACGGGCAGCATGAAGGTCTCGTCATTGATTTTGCTGGAAACGGGAGAAATTGTGCTTTACAATGGTATTCATATTACAGTTGACCTGGAAGTATTATGTTTTTTGGGTGCTAAAATAAGGTAAAGTGTAAGTTACAGTGCGATGTACAAAAGTGTGTTAGCTAACTATAGGTAACAGACTTGTAAAAATGTGGTGTGGAACTCTTTTTGTCAATGTTTGTAATGGGGAAACTCATGACCCCAAGAACAAGCAACATCTGGTACAATAAGTCATACATTCCACATACCTTCCTGTTTTCTTTTTTTTTTTTATCCCCACAGTATCTTAGACTGTGCTTCCCCAGGAGTCAAAGTTTTTAACACAATCTCTCTCGGTCTTGTCCATGTTGTGCAGGTTACAGGTGTCATTGTTCAGGGTACAGGAACTGAAGGGGGAGAGTATGAGCACAGCGCCCACCAGCCCCAACACCCCTCAGATGGTCAACAACACTGTCCACTACCTGGCTCAGGCCCTGGCCCACATCCAACAGGGAATTGAGAGAAAGTTCCTCAAGGCTCCACTGGGTAGGCCAGCAAAACTCCTCCTCGCATCATAACGCCTTCCTGCAAAGAAGAGGAATTGTTCCAATTGGCACCCTAATATCTTTTATAGTGCACTACTTTTGACTAGGGCTCATAGGGAATAGGGTGCCATTTGGGACGCACAGTGTGCACACTTAGATCAATGCTAATTGTAGTAATTTTGAGATCCAGATTGAGACTTTTCCTGGATTAAATTTTTTTAAATTGAGAATCTCTTGAAATGCATTTTAGGCCAAGCTTCTAGTTACAGACGATGTTCCCTCTAAGCTGCAGCTCCCCGGGGGACTGCTGCGCACAAATATCAGCCCACTGAGAGAAGAACAAGATTTAACTTCTTTACTCGACTTTCTAGAGCAGTGGTCACCAACTGGGTGATCTCCAAGGCATTCTTAGTCCATCACAAAACATTTCTGTAAAAAACCCAACGATAAAGCCAATTGTTTTGTTTTGTATTCATCACGGGCTGTAGGTGCACCCGCTTCAGCTGCCCTGCGCAACCATTTCATGTGTCTGAAGGTACAAACTCTGCCTTCCCGGCGGGCCCAGGGAGGCCTACCCGCTAGCCACTCGGATGGCTTAGATGACCTTGTCTGCAGTAACGTAGCAGGCATAAAAGAAAGCTCCAGCTAAGTTGATACTGTGAGATTTCAAAAATGTTAAAACCATGACTAGAGAGACTATCAATGAATAGAGCAAAGAGCTGCTGTTTTTCAGTGAGTTCATGTTTAAGTTATAAGCCATAAAATGCATCTTCTGCCTATTTCCACTCAGCGCTATAACAAGCACTGCAGCAGTAATGAATGAGTAGGAAGGCTTTAAAAAATATATATATATATATTTCACCTTTATTTAACCAGGTAGGCCAGTTAAGAATAAGTTATCATTTACAACTACGACCTGGCCAAGATGGTAAAGCAAAGCAGTGTGACAACAACACAGAGTTACACATGGGATAAACAAACGTACAGTCAATAACACAACAGAAAAATATATTTACAGTGTGTGCAAATGTAGTAAGATAAGGGAGGTAAGGCAATAAATCTGCCATAGAGGTGAAGTAATTACAATTTAGCAATTAAACACTGGAGTGATAGATGTGCTGATGATGATGTGCAAGTAGAGATACTGGGGTGCAAAAGAGCAAAAATAAATAACAATATGGGGATGAGGTAGTTGGGTGTGCTATTTACAGATGGGCTGTGTACAGGTACAGTGATCAGTAAGCTGCTCTGACAGCTGATGCTTAAAGTTAGAGAGGGAGATATAAGTCTCCAGCTTCAGAGACTTTTGTAATTCGTTCCCGTCACTGGCAGCAGTGAACTGGAAGGAAAGGCGGCCAAATGAGGTGTTGGCTTCGGGGATGACCAGTGAAATATAACTGCTGGAGCGTGTGCTACGGGTGGGTGTTGCTATGGTGACCAGTGAGCTGAGACAAGGCGGGCTTTACCTAGCAAAGACCTATAGATGACCTGGAGCCAGTGGGTTTGCGACGAATATGTAGCGAGGGCCAGCCAACGAGAGCATACAGGTCGCAGTGGTGGGTCGTATATGGGGCTTTGGTGACAAAATGGATGGCACTGTGATAGACTACATCCAGTTTGCTGAGTAGAGTGTTGGGGGCTATTTTGTAAATGACATCGCCGAGGATCGGTAGGGTAGTCAGTTTTACGGGGGTATGTTTGGCGGCATGAGTGACGGAGGCTTTGTTGTGAAATCGGAAGCCGAATCTACATTAAATTTTGAATTGGAGATGCTTAATGTGAGTCTGGAAGAAGAGTTTACAGTCTAGCCAGACACCTAGGTATTTGTAGTTGTCCACATATTCTAACTCCGAACCGTCCAGAGTAGTGATGCTAGTCGGGCGGGTGCGGGCAGTGATCGGTTGAAGAGCATGCATTTCGTTTATGTAGCATTTAAAAGCAGTTGGAGGCCACGGAAGGAGTGTTATATGGCGTTGAAGCTCGTTTGGAGGTTTGCTAAGTGTCTAAAGAAGGGCCAGATGTATACAGAATGGTGTCATCTGCGTAGAGGTGATGCAAGAGCGACATCATTGACATGCATACATACGTACATGCGTAGAAAAGAGTCGACCCGAGATTTGAACCCTGTGGTACCCCCATAGAGACTGCCAGAGGTCTGGACAACAGACCCTCCGATTTGACACACTGAACTCTATTTGAGAAGTGGTTAGTGAACCAGGCGAGGCAGTCATTAGAGAAACCAAGGCTGTTGAGTATGCTGATAAGAATACAGTGATTGACCGAGTTGAAAGCCTTGGCGAGGTCGATGAATACAGCTGCACAGTATTGTCTCTTATCAATGGCGGTTATGATATTGTTTAGGACCTTGAGCGTGGCTGAGGTGCACCCATGAGCAGCTCGGAAACCAAATTGCATAGTGGAGAAGGTACGTGGGATTCAAAATGATCTATGATTTTGTTAACTTGGCTTTCGAAGATTTTAGAAGGGCAGGATGGATATAGGTCTAACAGTTTGGGTCTAGAGTGTCTCCCCTTTGAAGAGGGGGATAGAGGGTCCAGATGATTCTAGCCCAGCTGATTTGTAGGGGTCCAGATTTTGCAGCTCTTTCAGAACATCCGCTGTCTGGATTTGGGTGAAGGAGAAGTGGGGGGGGGGGACTTGGGCAAGTTTCTGCGGGGGGTACAGAGCTGTTGGTAGAGGTAGCCAGGTGGAAAGCATGGCCAGCCGTGGAGAAATGCTTATTGAAATTCTCGATTGTCGTAGATTTATCGGTGGTGACAGTGTTTCCTAGCCTCTCCTAGTGCAGTGGGCAGCTGGGAGGAGGTGCTCTTATTCTCCATGGACTTTAGTGTCCCAGAACTTTTTGGAATTAGTGCTACAGGATGCAAATTTCTGTTTGAAAAAGCCAGCCTTGGCTTTCCTAAGTGACTGTGTCTATTGGTTCCTAACTTCCCCTGAAAAGTTGCATATCGTGGGGGCTATTCGATGCTAATGCAGAACACCACAGGATATTTTTGTGCTGGTCAAGGTCAGACAGGTCTGAGGTGAACCAAGGGCTATATCTGTTCTTTGTTTTAATTGTTTTTTTAATGGGGCATGCTTATTTACAATGGTGAGGAAAGCACTTTTTAAAGCGCAACCAGGCATCCTCTACTGATGGGATGAGGTCAATATCCTTCCAGGATACCTGGGCCAGGTCGATTAGAAAGGCCTGCTCGCTGAAGTGTTTTAGGGAACGTATGACAGTGATGGTCGTTTGACCGCGGACCCAATATGGACTCAGCCAATGAGGCAGTGATCGCTGAGATCCTTGTTGAAGACAGCAGAGGTGTATTTAGGGGGAAAGTTGGTCAGGATGATATCTATTAGGGTGCCCGTGTTTACGGATTTAGGGTTGTACCTGGTAGGTTCCTTGATAATTTGTGTGAGATTGAGGGCATCTAGTTTAGATTGTAGGACGGCCGGGGTGTTAAGCATATCCCAGTTTAGATCACCAAACAGTACGAACTCTGCCCCCCATCCATCTTCAATCAATTCACATATGGTGTCCAGGGCACAGCTGGGGGCTGAGGAGGGTCTATAACAAGTGGCAACGGTGAGAGACTTGTTTCTGGAAAGCTGGATTTTTAAAAGTAGAAGCTTGAATTGTTTGGGCACAGACTAGGACAGTATGACAGAACTCTGCAGGCTATCTCTGCAGTAGATTGCAACTCCTCCCCCTGGCAGTTCTATCTTGTTGAAAAATGTTGTAGTTTGGGATGGAAATGTCAGAATTTTTGGTGGCCTTCCTTAGCCAGGATTCAGACACGGCTAGGACATCAGGGTTGGCGGAGTGTATCGATAGGCTTGGGTATTTTTTTAACGTCAATATTTCACTTTGTCTGTTCATAGGAGTAACAACATGAATTTGTGCATGAGGCAGAAATAATGCGGTGCGACTCGAGTTTCACCATCAGCTGGAAGATGGTGTCCGTTTTTTGGTCAGTGGAAGAAAGGGATAGTGGAGTGATGTTGAGAAGCAGACCCTCAGTCTGCTGCGCTCTCCTTCCACTAAGGCTGACCATCATATCCAGGCACCATCCACCCAGTAAAATAAAAAGCAAATTATTTAAAATGTATTTTGTTGTAGGCAGAATGCATCAGAGTAGGATTCTATTGCAATGACACACATGACTCAGCCTGTACTTTATATAGACCAGTGTTGCATTAACTATCAGACCTGCAGTAGGCCTATATGCAAATAGACCATTGCCATATGGATCTGTGCCATTTACGTTGAACTGGACTGTGTTTACAGCATGAGCGGTCGTGAGTAGATGTTTGAGATCAAAGCGGAGGCTTCATGTAGCCACGTGTGCCCATTTTGTTCATATCCTTTGCTAGTTAGTGAGTTATTAGCCAAGTTATAGATCATTTGTTGTCAGGAATAGGGGATGGATTGCTTCCTACAAGAGCACAAAATGTGTACGTTTCTAGGCATCTTTGAAAAGTGAGTCAGGTAAAAAAAAAAAATAATAATAATCTTAAAGGGACAGTGTTGTATTTTGAAACAGGCTTGAATAAGCTAAGTCGGCAGAGGGTAGCATAATTTGTCTGCTTCTTTGTAATAATGGTATGGGAATAATAGTGCGTTTTTAATTTTGTGAAGTGGTTTCTTGTGTCAAACACAACCACATTTTCAGTCACGTCCTTGTCTGAAGGACAAGTGGATAAACAGGTTTGTCAAGCCCTGCATGTTTTTTTCAAAAGTCTCATGGAATGTTGACCTACATTGAGCACTTCACATTGGCTGCTACTGTAGGCTGAATGATAGAACATCTATTTCCATGTTAAAATGTTATGGAAGGCATTTTCTCCATTGTTTTTGATGGTAGGCCACTCTTGTAGGCCTACATTATGATCAAATAGCCACAGTAGCCAACTTGGCCACTGTTATAACTAACTAAAAGTGGGGACAGCCTCAGTGTTCAAAGTAAACGCACGCTGGAATTTTCACAACGTTCAAGTCTGCACTCAGCAGCCCTGAAATTTGCTCCGTGATGGAAAAAATTGGAGGGAACATGGTCAGAGGCCTTTATCTGAGCATATTTTAACTAGGGCTGAGTAGTTAGTGCTTACTTGAGGTCAGCTCGATTTTATTTAAATAATCACTGATTTTGATTGTTTGAGTTGAATTCTGTAACAATAAAACAATTAATACAAGTCCTGTGATGGTAGTGACTGCCCATTACTGCTTATCACCGATTAACCATTTATTCGCATTACTTTAAAATATTTTGTGTTACATTTATTTTATTTGACTTTATTTAATTACTAGTCATCTCTATAGATCTGCTTCCTATGCTGTCTGACAAAATCACTATTTTGTAGTTCTTCAAAGTAATAAATAAGGCATACTTTTATGACTGCTGAATGCCAACTATCAGTCACTTACATCATGTATTTTCAGGGAGAGATACCTCGCGAAGCAACAGCTGCTCTCTATATCCCCTCACGATCACGAATTCTTCTTCCTCTTCCATACCAGGCATAAAAGAAACAGACCGGACAAGTAGATGCACAATGGCTTATGGTCATTGTAGGTAGTTTAGCGCATAAAATTAAGAATATTGGCCTGTTGTAGAAGGGAGTTGTAGTTTCCAGTGCACAGGCTGGATCTGATTCATCTTTAGAGAATGCGCTCATTGAGCTCACAGGGGGAAAAAATAGATTTAAAATAATTGAATCGATGTCAGTCAGTTTTAAAAACTGAAAAATAAGACATTTTGGTTAATCTCTCAGCACTACTTTCAACAGGCCTTATCTGCCAGCCAGACAGGGAATGAGTGCTACCTGTGATTTAATGTCTGCTGTGAACTGTATTTTTCACACTTTTAACTTGTCATTCGAACAGTTCACGCTTATTATCTTTTAGGGTTTAGCGCTTTTGATTATGTTTGACGTACAAATTGATATCTTTTGACTGTCATGGCAAAACAGTGCCTCACCTTATTCCCCCTCCAACAGGTGACGAAGACTCTAAAAAGGACCAGAAGGCAAAGAAGGAGAAGAAAGATGAGGATCAACACAGTGAAAGTAAGGATGATAGGAAGCAAGAAAGGCAAAATGAAATCTTGTACTTTTTCCTCTAGCATAACGGATTTGATGGTCTCACTCAAAAGACTGGTTGTACCCCAATAAAGGTAACCTGAAATTAGATGATAATAATTAATTATATATTTTAAGGGAATTAGTGAGTGATTGCCATTGATCTTACAGTTTGTTTCCCCTCTGAGTGCGGTGACAGTGGTGGGACTGTTGGCTTATATTGTAGATGATGGAGAGGAGTGTTGCATTCTGTGACATGTTTCAAGTTTTTTTTTTTTTATGTCACATGCACAAGAAAAGTGAAATGCCTTTCTAGCAAACTCTAAACCAAATAATGTAGTAATCAATGTAGCACTAAAAATAACACGGTAGAACAAAAACACCCGGGAAGGTAAGAAGCTATATGCAGGGATACTGGAGTGTTGGCGGTAGATGTATAGGGGTAAGGTGACTAGGCATCAGAATATATGATAAACAGTAGCAGCAGCGTGAGTCCTGTGTAACAATAAAATACAAGGGTGGATCAACTCAGTCAGTGTAGCTATTTAGCAGTCTTATGGCTTGGGGATAGAAGCTGTTCAGGACTCTCTTGGTGTCAGAGTTGATGTACCGCTAGCCATGCGGAAGCAGAGAGGACAGTCTATGACTTGGGTGGCTGGATTTTCTGGGCCTTCCAGACTGTCTGTCTCTTCTCTCTCTGAACCTCAGACGGTAGGGACGGTGGTCGGGTCTAGGGATAGGCACGGATATTTGAATATCCAAATGGACGTTAGTGTTTGATTACTTGCGAGAGTATACTTATACTTATTTAATAAGAGGCCTATTTTTAAGAAAAATGTAATTATCGACATGACAGTGCTACATACAAGGATAGATCATGACATTAGACATTTTAATAAAACGAGTTGACAGGTTTTTTGAGTGCGCCCCCATAAAGAAAGATGTAATGATAGACAACACACTTTTCGTGCGTGTAGCTTATTGTCGGACGATCAAAGCAGCACTACTGTCAGAGGCTCCTTGTGTAGCAAGTGAAGTGGGAGATTTCTAATCGATGCAAAAAGGAATACAAATTACAGAATTAAGTTGGCTAAATTAGAAGTAGTAGGCTGCAATGATTAACCAACAGGTAGGCTGTTTTTTAATATGAATGGATGTGGGGAGTGTAGCAAAATAGCCTTAGTTAATTAGCATTGTTAGCTGGCTAACTTAACTGGCTAGTGTAGTTAGCTAGCTTCTTTAACCTATCGCAGCAACAAGTTTGTCTAACTTGAGCAAATAGGTTTGGCTACTTTCTCTCTCCTTCCTTGTCAGACACACTGGCCTCCGCTCATCTCGCGCCCCTCCCCACCATCTGTGCTGAAACGAGTGCAGCAAGACATTATTGCAGTAGGAAAAGTTGTTTCTTTTAAACACATCTATTTCGACTATCTGGGTATCTGAAAAAAATTGTGACATCTTAAATGCCCATCCCTTGGTGGTGAATACTACTGTAATAATGTCTGACTGTATGTCTCTTCTCTCTCTGACCAGACGGTAGTGACAGTGGTCGGGTGGTGAAGACGGTCCAGGAGCGTTGGAGGGAGTCTCTGCTGGGTTGTTCCAGCATGTCCCAGGTCTTCCTCCACCTCTCCACCCTGGAGCGCAGTGTCATTTGGGCCAAGTCCCTGCTCAACGCCCGTTGTAAGGTCTGTCGCAGGAAGGGAGATGCAGAGAACATGCTGCTGTGTGACTGCTGCGACCGAGGACACCACATCCACTGTGTCCGCCCGAAACTCAAGGTAGGATGGATGATGCTTTTCTTCACACATGGCCTATGGATACCATGTGTTTCCCCTACAATTTTAATGGCGGGGCAAGCACCCTCTGCCCCCCCCCTAAAATAATTGGATCTCGATCAATAAAATTGGTATGAAACCTTTTTGAGGTTCATTTGAGGACCCTGTTGTCTTCAAAAGTAACCTGCTGAAAGAGTGTAGTTCCCGGTCGCCTGTAACTCTGCTGTCTACTGTACCGGTGTAATCTAAACCTCTTCTTTGCTCTGTGTTGTTTCCAGGCCGTCCCAGAAGGGGACTGGTTCTGCCCTGAGTGCCATCCCAAACAGCGAGCCAACCGCCTCCCCTCCCGCCAACGGTCCTCTGTCGACTCTGAGGAATTGGCGGAAGAGGAGGACTCTGAGGAAGAAGACTCTGGGGAGGAGACGACAGAGGAGAAGAGGTGTGTTCTGAGCGTCACTGTACTTCATTGGGTTGAAAGTAGGCAGACCCCGTTTAGTCCATAGGCTGTTGGTTGAACCGAGACTTCTTTAGTCAAGTATTCACTAATTATATATATTTTTGTGGTACAAAACACCTGTCTAATTTGCGCCTTTCTCAGTGAACTAATCCATTGTGGACGCCGTGGGGATGGCACAGTCCATCACTCCGAGACGTGCTACTGAGGTTGTATATGTTGATATTACATAAGAACAATGCTGTAACACGAATAAAAATAATATTTATTCTATAACAAATGCGCTTTCTCCTGCGTTGGTGTTCGCAGTCCACGGTTCTGAAATGTAATCTTCAGTGTGCCGTTGAATTGGTGCCTTTCCCTATATGTTGCTATGTGCATAATAGCGAAGTTAACCAGCGTATCGGTGTTGAGAACAATACGGCGTGGCAGCAACGAAGTGAGGAAACGGGCCTTGCCTTAATTGTCTAAGAAAATTTAGGAGAGGAAACCCCAATTGAATTAGGTATATAATCCAATAGCCTAACTGTTTAATTTGCCTGGCTTTATAAAGCCATATATACAGTTTAAGTCTGAAGTTTACATACACCTTAGACAAATACATTTAAACTCAGTTTTTCACAATTCCTGACATTGAATCCTAGTAAAAGTTCCCAGTTAGGATCACCACTTTATTTTCAGAATGTGAAATGTCAGAATAATAGTAGGGAGAATGTTTATTTCAGCTTTTATTTCTTTCATCACATTCCCAATGGGTCAGAAGTTTACATGCACTCAATTAGTATTTGGTAGCATTGCCTTTAAATTGTTTCACTTGGGTCAAATGTTTCGGGTAGCCTTCCACAAGCTCCCCACAATAAGTTGGGTGAATTTGGCCCATTCTTCCTGACAGAGCTGGTGTAACTGAGTAAGGTTTGTAGGACTTCTTGCTCGCAAACGCTTTTTCAGTTCTGCCCACACATTTTCTATAGGATTGAGGTCAGGGCTTTGTGATGGCCACTCCAATTCCTTGACTTTTTTGTCCTTGAGCCATTTTGCCACAACTTTGGAAGTATGCTTGGGGTCATTGTCCATTTGGAAGACCCATTTGCGACCAAGCTTTAACTTCTTGACTTATGTCTTGAAATATTGCTTCAAAATATCCACATTATTGTCCCTCATCATTATGCCCTCTATTTTGTGAAGTGCACCAGTCCCTCCTGCAGCAAAGCACCCCCACAACATGATGCTGCCACCCCTGTGCTTCACGGTTGGGATGGTATTCTTCGGCTTGCAAGCATCCCCCTTTTTCCTCCAAACATAACGATGGTCATTATGGCCAAACAGTTGTATTTTTGTTTCATCAGATTAGAGGACATTTCTCCTAAAAGTACCATCTTTGTCCCCATGTGCAGTTGCAAACCATAGTCTGGCTTTTTTATGGCGGTTTTGGAGCAGTGGCTTCTTCCTTGCTAAGCGGCCTTTCAGGTTATGTCGATATAGGACTCGTTTTACTGTGGATATAGATACTTTTGTACCTGTTTCTGCCAGCGTCTTCACAAGGCCCTTTGCTGTTGTTCTGGGATTGATTTGCACTTTTCGCACCAATGTATGTTCATCTCTTGGAGACAGAAAGCATCTCCTTTCTGAGCGGTATGGCGGCTGCGTGGTCCCATGGTGTTTATACTTGCGTACTATTGTTCGTACAGATGAACGTGGTACCTTCAGGCGTTTGGAAATTGCTCCCAAGGATGAACCAGACTTGTGGAGGTCTACAATTTTTTTTTTATCTGAGATCTTTGCTGATTTTCCAATGATGTCAAGCAAAGAGGCACTGTGTTTGAAGGTAGGCCTTGAAATACATCCACAAATACACCTCCAAATGACTCAAATTATGTCAATTAGCCTATCAGAATGATGTCATTTTCTGGAATTTTCCAAGCGTTTTAAAGGCACAGTCAACTTAGTGTATGTAAACTTCTGACCCACTGGAATTGTGATACAGTGAAATAATCTGTCTGTAAACAATAGTTGGAAAAATGTCTTGTGTCATGCACAAAGTAGATGTCCTAACCGACTTGCCAAAACTATAGTTTGTTAAAAAGAAATTTGTTGGGTGGTTGAAAAACGAGTTTTAATGACTCCAACCCCTAAGTGTATGTAAACTTCCGACTTCAACTGTATCTACAGAAATAAGGCGTATCCTGTTTTGTGTTTGTTTAATAGTCTACTGATTCTGCGAGCACCAAGCCTCACAACCACATGTCAGAAAAAGCAATTTCACAAATTCGTCTGTTTTGTCATATCTTAGCTATGCTGTAATAAAGGCTTTAAAAATATATATAATAATAAAATAAAAACTCTGGTATTATAATTGATTTAGTGTTTACACTGTTCCAAGTGGTCAGAAAAATAATATTGTCATCTAACAGCACTTAATAATATGCATGCAGCTCTTGCTCCTATATACTCCTTTTTTTTTTTATATATCCTTATTGTTATTAAAATTATAATCTGTAGGCCTAAGAGCGCATCCGGTTCAGACTTAATACTGTAATTTACGCCTATTTCAGTATAGGCTACTGTATCTATCAATTATTCCTTCATGTAATCACGCAGCATACATGCTTTGAAATGCAATCAAGCATTTTCGTTTTAAAATGTAATAAAAGGGAGCCTTGAATAATTAGCCTAAACAATAAATGTTTTTTGTCTTTGCTGTAATAAAGGCTTCATAAAAAATAGAATTAGGACACTCTATGGTACTTGTAATTTTTGTGTTTACACTGTTCCAAATGGTCTGAATTTTTATTTGATTTTTTATTGTAATCTGACAGCACTTGTTTGGCACATATAATCCTCATGCAGCGCTTGCTCCTATAACCTCCTTTCCACCACTAAGTAAAATGTCTTACACAGATCTGACTTCCTCCTGAGAAACCAGTAAACATTCCCCTGTTTCGAGTTTATTTTTCATGTCCACTGCATCCATTTTGCTTTCACGTATAGAGTTTATAACCAATTTATTGATGCGATTATGATAGGCTATAGGTCAGGCCTTATTGGTCACGAGCATGCAATGCACACGTTTCAAGCAAAAGTTGTGGGAATAGGTAATGTTTTTCCTAAACAAATGAGGGATTTCGGTAACAGAACTTTTCCGTCCAGAAATAACCATCTAAATGGCTGTAATTATGTTGCAGCTTCAGCACGGACGGCGCGATAAACACATGCTGTGCTGCCTGTCAGATGCAGCAGGGAGGGGCGAGACCACATGTGCCAGACAGACACTCGCTGTCTTTTTTATGTTTCCTTTTGAGCCATGTGTGTGTCATTATTTCATCAAACAGTGCGCTTAAAGCATCAGAAAAGCTCAGTGCATAGGTGGTGTCTATATCGATTGGTCGAAAGAACAAACGACTCTCGGTCAACCAAGATTTTTTGTTGTTGTACAGCCGTAGTTTATATTAAATTGAATACTTTAAAACAATAAAAACAACCCAACACATTTAGTTTATTCAGATATCTGAAGTTTTTCTCCCACAATTCTGTCTCCCTCTTCTCCTTTAGTGCTGCTAAAAAGGTCCGGACTGCTGTGAAACCTCCTGTGTCTACTACCAAAGGAAGTCGGTCGAACAGCAGGACCAACTCAAGTCATTCCACCCCCCGGAGCCAGCAGACCACCCCCAAACAGGCCCTCTCAACTGGGAAGGGAGCCGCTTCCAGGTCCTCAGGGAAGAAGCCCACCCCAGTCTCCAACGGCAGACCTTCACCACGGCCAGGCAGCAGAGTCAGCTCCCGGCTCAGTCATGAGATATTGGCAACCAACGGTACCTCTAGCAGGCCAGGCAGCCAGCCTGCTCCATCTCTCTCTCTGGCAGACTCCCGTAAAAGACCAATCTCAGGTAAGACCAGTTAAGACAGTGGGAGGAGGAGATGGAAGAGGGTTGTGTTGGGTGATAAAAAGACAAAATTGTGTTCTTGTAAAGTAGTGTGTCAACATGATGTGCCAGGGTCTTTACATTGCTGAAGATGTAATGCAAAAAAAAAAAAGGGATGTCTGTATAGAAGTGTTGAATGTTAATTTTCTCATGTATCAATTACACAATTTCCCTCTAGTTGGGGCTTTCTCACTCACTGTGCTCATCTTTGCGTTTATATTCTCCTTCCACTGTTTCTCCAGCAGAGGTCTCCCACAAACCCAGGCTGGTCCTGACTCCCTCAGTCTCAGGTTCTTCTTCCAATCGCCGCAGCTCAGGGAGGAACCAAGGAGTCCATGAGCTGTCTGCCTGCGAGCAGCTGACTGTAGAGCTAGTCAGACATGAAGACAGCTGGCCCTTCATGAAACTGGTGTCTAGGACACAGGTAATACATGACTTGAAAGGCTGATAGGAGAGGCACGCAGAGCGACATGCATGCATTAAAATAAAAAAAACAGCACACACACATGCAAGCACTTCTATGAATACGTTTTCCTATACTATTACATAACTAGCTACGTCACTAGTGACACACATACAGTGCCTTCAGAAAGTATGCATATACCCCTTGATTTATTTCCACATTTTGTTTTTACAGCCTGAATTCAAAATGGATTCAATGTATTTGTTTCTCACCCATCTGCCACATAATGATAAAGTGAAAACATGTTTTTTGAAATGTTTGCACGTTTATTGAAAATGAAATCCAGAAATATCTTATTTACATAAGAATTCACACCTCTGAGTAAATACTTTTGTAAAAGCACATTTGGCAGTGATTACAGCTGTCTTTCTGGGTAAGTCTCTAATAGCTTTCCACACCTGGATTGTGCAACATTTACCCATTATTTTCAAAATTCTGCAAGCTCTGTCAAATTGGTGGTTGATCATTGCTAGACAACCATTTTCAGGTCTTGCCGTAGATTAAAGTCAGCTGTAACTCTGCCACTCAGGAACCTTCACTGTCTTATTGGTAAGCCACTTTGGCCTTTGTTAGGTTATTGTCCTGCTGAAAGGTGTCCGGTGGAAAGCAGACTGAACCAGGTTTTCCTCTAGGATTTTACCTATACTTAGCTCCATTCCATTTATTTTTATCCTTAACTCCCCAGTCCTTAACAATTACAAGCATACCCATAACATGATGCAGCCACCACTATGCTGGAGAATATGGAGAGTGGTACTTAGTAATCTGTGTTGGATTTGCCCCATACATAACACTTTGTATTCAGGAATAAAATTAATTGCTTTGACATTTTTTGCAGTGTTACTTTAGTGCCTTGTTGCAAAAAGGATGCGTGTTTTGGAATATATTTATTTTGTACAGGCTTCCTCTTTTTCACTCTGTCAATTAGGTTAGTATTGTGGATTAACTACAATGTTGATCCATTCTCCGTTTTCTCCTATCACAGCCATTAAACTTGAACTGTTTTATAGTCACCATTTGGCATCATGGTGAAACCCCTGAGTGGTTTCCTTCCTCTCCGGCAACTGAGTTAGGAAGGACGCCTGTATCTTTGTAGTGACTGGGTGTATTGATACACAATCAAAAGGGTAATTAATAACTTCACCATGTTCAAAGGGGGATATTCAAAGTCTGTGTTTTTGTTTGTGTTTTTTTACCCATCTACCAATAAGTGCCCTCCTTTTGCGAGGCATTGGAAAACCTCCCTGGTCTTTGTGGTTGAATCTGTTTTTGAAATTCACTGCTCGACTAAGGGACCTTACTTACAGATAATTGTATGTGTGTGGTACAGAGATGAGGTAGTCATTCAAAAATCATGTTGAACACTAATTCACACAGTGAGTCCATGCAACTTAAAACCTCTTAAGGATCGGACCCTTTTTTCCAATTTTTGCTTAAGATGACATACCCGTAGCTGTAGCTCAGGACCTGAAGCAAGGATATGCATATTCCTTAAAACAGTTTGACGTTTGTGGAAATGTGAAATTAATGTAGGAGAATAACAGATTAGATCTGGTAAAAGATAATACAAAGAAAAAAACATGTTAATTTTTATTTTTCTTCCCCCATCTTTGAAATTCAAGAGAAAGGCTATAAAGTATTCCAGTTTAGGCACAATTTAGATTTTGGCCACTAGATGGCAGTGTATGGTCAAAGTTTTGACTGATCCAATGACCCATCGCATTTCTGTTCAAAATGTTGTATCAAGTCTGTCAAAATGTGCCTAATTGGTTTATTAATTACATTTAAGTTCATAACTGCACTCAAACGATAGCATGGTATTATTTCACTGTAATAGCTACTGTAAATCGGACAGTACAGTTAGATTAACAAGAATTGAAGCTTTCTGCCCATATCAGATATGTCTATGTCCTGGGAAATGTTCTTGTTACTTACAACCTCATGCTAATCACATTAGCGCACGTTAGCTCAACCCTCCCGCGTGGAGACACCGATCCTGTAGAGGTTTTAACTACTTCTCTAGTCAACCTCAATACTACCTTGTTGAATTGCTTTGAGATTTGCAGATTGTTTTGTCTTTCTTAAATGACTTGATTTTATCTCCTCACTTCTGCAGGTTCCAGACTACTTTGACATTATCAAAAAGCCCATTGCACTGAGCACTATCCGAGAAAAGGTTAACAACTGTGCATATAAAACAGCCAGTAAGTTGAGATTTTTCTTTTCTGTGTTAACTAAAACATGTTTATGCCGTCATGTTTCTGTACTTCACCAGATGGGACATTTTTATATATTTTTTTCTCACAGCGGCGTACGTTGAGGACGTGGAGCTCATGTTCGCCAACTGTTTACAATACAACCCTCACCACACAAATGAAGCTAAAGCAGGAACAAGGCTCCGAGCCTTCTTCAACTCAGAGATCTCTAACCTGGGGCTGGCGGACCGGACCACTCCACTGAAGCGGTCCCGGATGTAAAGCTGACTGACTGAAACTACTTGGTCGTATTCATTAATGCACACCGTAGCAAAATGTTTTTTACCTGGATGTTTTGACAAAAACAAGTTTCTTATTGGACAAATTCAGGTAGTCCCTTCCTGTTTCGCTTTTGTTTTCATCCATTTGTTTTCTAGTGAATACCATCATTCATTGGAAAGTCTGAACATTCCCAAAGCATTGTGCAGTGTAATATCATTCCCTCAAGATAATGCAGGAACAACTAACTCGCTGTGAAAGTATTTGCACTGAATATTTGAAAACTACTCTTTTCTATTCGTATTCACTCAGGGAAAACGAATTGTGGTTGGAAATAAGTGTTTTTTAACAGTGCATTTTTATATTTTGTATCTTGTGACCATTTCTAGACTTTTTCTTTGTGCACATACTTTTCTTCAACCATTTCAGTTAATTTAGATGACTTAAGTATTAGCTTTAATATGGACAGTTTTGCATTTGTTCATTTCACAGTAGTGAACAGTAAAAACAAATTTTGCATGGACTGTTTCAGGTTCCCATCTTTCAGGGAAACACTACACTGGAATCTGATTTACTGTTCCTTATTTCTTATAATTCATTGGTTATTTATTTTAGTTAAGCTAAGAACTTGCTTTAAATTATATTTTTATAGAACATGTTTGTTTTTGTAAAGAATTATTGGCATAGTTTTTAGTTCAAACTATAGAAAACTGTTTGGTAGAGTTTAAATACTGAGTTTTGTCCCCCTAACTTTCTCACCTCTGCTTTTGTATTTGCTATCGTGTATATTTTCTATATGTAAAAATAAATTCACTGTTTTAATATTTCTTGGTCAGCTCTCACTTGTGTTGCCAATCTCTGATGCATAAATATGAAGTTCATGAATATATTAATGGCGTCTATATTTTAGGTTAATATTTTTTCTACACCTCACTGAGATAAAATGGGCTCAATCTTTTGGTAGGGTTAGAGAAATAACTTAAATTTTCTGGCGGGGAAGTTGGTTTGCCGGAGTTGAGTGTAGAAGTCCGCAAGTCAATTTAGCTTTATTGTCAACCGTAAGTCACAGGACAAATTCCCCTTATCCCTTCGAATCCCATTGCTGATCCCGCCCGCCGCGGCTCATACTCGCGCGCCCCTTACCCCACCCGGTCAGGACGTTCATTCCCATATCTATTTACCCCTAAAGATTTCCCCACATAATAACAAATCTCACGGGACCGACGATCTTACAACATGGTAGGATAATTTACTCTTCTAATTGAGTGCTGAAACTACTCTGGTAGTTTCTAGTTGAGTGATGATTTTAACTTTTTGTAACTTTGTTGCAACATTGGGCAGTGTTCGACAGTAACATTGGCTTGCTTGCTTACGCACCAACGTTTTGATTGCTGGTTACAGTTCGACATTCCGCAGTGGTGAGCTATAGTTAATGTTTGTTCAATCTATATATATTATAAACGTGATTTCGTTTGTAAAATCAGTTCCAATTTAGGATTGTTACAGGGCCTGCATCATCAGGCGGCCATTTTAACCTAATTATAGCGCAGTCCGCTATCTAACTAACGTTTCTCACTCTACTACTGACAGTTACCTTCATAATCTGAAAGTTTAGCCAAGTTGGCTTGCTAGCTAATAACATAGCTAGCTACCTGATAGCAATTACGTTTTCTACACGACAAGCTACCTTTAATGATTGGGACTATCTAACGTCAACTTGTAATGGTCTTGCCTGCCTCCTGTTTTGTTTGATTGCACTCAAGCTAATACGCCCATGCGGATTTCCACGCTTGTTTGACAGTGGAAACTAGCAAGCATTTGCAAGCTAATACTGTTCCCATAGCTACTGGTTTACCGTAGTGGGTCTAACCAATTAAACTCAACTATTTACAATATAGTTGAGTGGCGATTAGTGTGTGCGCACTGGAGCTCCGAAGTCATACACAATTATTTCAAGACCCAAAAGACAAGTCTGCAATTGCAGGCTATGCTTTGCGTGCTCAAATCAGTCGTTTTTGAAAACGTCATCTTGTGACGTCGTAGTTCCAGTCTGCCCATATACTGATCGCACCTCAACACAACTCGTTGAGTTTAATCGGCTACCGTGGGCCTTGACACATGCACATGTTGCTATACACCAAGCGAGTTACCTGTCTCATTCACTGACGGTTGTGTGGTGGTCACTAACTAGTCACTGGTCAGCGAGTTTCGTGCACTCTTTTGATATATTGATATATTGAGGGTGGCTAATCAGCAGTCACCACTGTTGGAATGTCCTAATATTGCCACAGCTTGGCTTTCTGGTCCGATTGTCATCTTTAATAGAGAGAACACTTTGGCCAACTGACATAGCAGCCTATGTAGCCCATAGACCGGTAGATGGCGATATTGTTGATCCAAACGCATTTGTATGCAGTCGGTAATACACTCCTAAACCCCGTGGACCGGTTCGTACCTAAAACGTTCTCCATTCAGGCTGAAAAGTCGTCGATTCCTCCTTAACTACATTTACTGGCGAGAAGACTGTTAAAAATGTGTACTTTATGAAACACCATTTCCACCACCATGCTAATGTTTACATCCTGATGTTGCGCCCTGCTTTCAGCCAGAGTTAACGGACTGCTGCAAGCTAATTGGCTGAACGCGATTCGCAACATCCAGGACCAGCATTCCTAGGCGCATTAGCACTTTAGCATTGTGGTGGAAATTTGTGTCTCATAGAGAAAGTACACATATTTTCAGTTTTTTAAATCTACTCCAGGACAAAATAAAAAAGGTGAAAAAATAAATAAAATCTATGCCTTTGCAGCCTGAAATCGAGAATGTTTTAGGTGCGAACCGGTCCGAGAGGGATATGAGTGTATTGCCGGCTGCATAAAATGCTTTCAGGCGGTAAAATGAAACCGTCAATACGCCATCTGCCGGCCTTTGGCCTGCAGCCTATGCAAAATGACTCGGCATGTGTGGCGGTAGGTAGTGTCAGAGTGAAATGGTGTTGATTCATTGTGAGTGTCAAAGGAAAGAAAGGCTATGATCAATGCTGCAGTCACTTGTTATTCTGTCTGCATGACTACTGGTAGTTAGCTACATACTGTATGTGTGAAAAAAGGAAGGAAAGCATTTCCCATCCATGCTATTAGCTATAGGCCTAGATTCAATGTCCACATCATAAATAAACAGGATGTCTTTGCAGTCTTTATCAGCCATGTACCCTGTGTTTACTAGCTATTGAAGAGGCAACAACACTAATCAAGGCTGCTATATCATCTGGTTCACATTTGAGTTCTAAATCACACCTTGAATGAACCTTGTATATCATTCTCCCCTCTTTCCACAGGCCTCAGGTGTCACTGTCAACGATGAAGTCATCAAGGTCTTCAATGACATGAAGGTCAGGAAGTCATCCTCTACCGAAGATGTAAAAAAGCGTAAAAAGGCTGTGCTGTTTTGTCTCAGCGATGACAAGAAGAAGATCATCGTAGAGGAGGGCAAGTGGATCCTTGTTGGTGACATTGGGGAGTCGGTGGACGACCCATACGCCTGTTTCGTCAAGCTTTTACCGCTCAACGATTGCAGATACGGCTTATACGATGCCACATACGAAACAAAAGAATCCAAGAAAGAGGACCTGGTATTTATATTTTGGTAAGTTTGTACGTTGCCCTTTGTTAGTTTGAAAGGTGCAAAGCTGTTGTCAATAATGTTTCTTAAAAGCCTATATTCCCTAGCTTGGCTGGGGTGTCATTTGGTAGGCACCCTATGTAACGGATGTGAAATGGCTAGCTAGTTAGCGGGTACGCGCTAATAGCGTTTCAATCGGTTACGTCACTTGCTCTGAGACTTGAAGTAGGGTTTCCCCTTGCTCTGCAAGGGCCGCGGCTTTTGTGGAGCGATGGGTAACGACGCTTCGTGGCTGTCAGTTGTTGATGTGTGCAGAGGGTCCCTGGTTCGCGCCCGAGGTCGGGGCGAGGGGACATACTAAAGTTATACTGTTACACCTAGATCAGTGGCTGTGTCAACCATTGGTTCAATCGCTGGGATCTGACACCGAATTAGTCAATTCTTATTAAGTGTTGTGCAGGAGGACCATAGCTTGGTGGTCCCTGCTATAAAAAGTTTGAGAAACAGAAACACTGCTGCTGCTTTTATTCGTGTGGTATGGATTACTATGGAATAAAGCCGTTATTAGCTAGGCTTATTAAGTCATTGTGTTTCCCTCATTCCAGGGCACCTGAGGGTGCGCCCTTGAAAAGCAAGATGATCTATGCTAGCTCTAAAGATGCCATTAAAAAGAAGTTCACAGGTAAGTGAAAAATGCTATATACAATCACTATTCCTGTATGTTTGACCTGATATTGAATGATCGTGTGGTTCAGTAATTTATTCAGGTGATGGGAATTAACTTGACATACTCCCCTTTGTTTTTCAGGTATCAAACACGAATGGCAAGTGAACGGATTAGACGACATCCAGGACCGCGCCACCCTGGCAGACAAGTTGGGAGGAAACGTGGTGGTATCACTCGAAGGGTTACCATTGTAAATGGAAAATACTACGTGCCATCTGGATTCCAGACGCTTTCATCTTAGCAGCTGTATCTATAGCATTTGAGTCTAAAGGAATAGCTTTAGGCTTTTTTGGTCTATATTTTTTCCACACAATGGAAGGAGATCTCATTAACATATGCAAAAGCCTACAAGTTATTTTGCCAGACAACTTCTTCCAAAAAAATCCTGGTATTTTTGTAATTTTATTTTTAACCTTCAAGAAATGATCACACATCACAGGTTTTTCAAATATGAACAGCAACGCCACACTACCTGAGATTAATAACACTCCCACAACAAAACATTAAGATTAGCACTGTTTTTGCGTTCTTTGCCACTTAAACAATGATGACTAAATGCTCAGTAGCGTAGGAAAATGTGAATGCTTTCTATAATGCCTTGACAGTCATTCACTGCCCAGGTTACAGCTAATAGCAGGTATCTTGCACTCATGAGGTTTTCATATGACTGACTTATTTATTTCCAATGTTCTATCTTATCCAATATGTTATTTGACATGGCAAAACACGTAATAGACTATGCATATACTAAGCACTTTGTTTATACACTACAAAAGTTGAGGCAAAAAGGTCAAGAATAACTAAAGTATATCTGTATTTATGTTAACTAGATAGAGATGTTACCAGTTTTCATTCCTTTTATGCATATGGACAAGAACAGATTAGTATTTGACTGTTCAATTGCCGCCTTACTTTCATTTGAATGTACAGGACACCACAGTAAAAAGGAGGGTTGGTGCTTGCAGTTTTTTTAACACTAAAAGAAAGATATTTCAAATATATCAATACAGATGGCAATATGTGCATTTGGAGCCTTAAGTGGAACATTGTTTTTGAGATTGGGTGAGGAGGTTGCCACTTTACAATAAAACCTTGTGGCAGATAACAGAAAGAAGTGTCTTTTGTTCTGTGTTGTCTGTCTGTGTGCATCTGTTCATCAGGAGGGCTGGGCAACAATAAAGAGATACGTGACTGATTTCCTCTAACAGGAAATAGAAAAGATCTGGTCTACATGCTCTGTTTTGCTACATTGTATTGGTTAATGTTTTATTCAATTAAACCGGATGCAGTGGGTGACGATCTTCTTGGCTCAGTTCAGAACAGTACAATGTTACGGAACATTCAGATAGAAATATATTGTTTAGAATAGATAGCATTCTCTGTTGTGTAGAAGAGGGAATAATTTCAGTTCTATAATTTCTGTGTAAGGTGGTTTCTCTGATGCTTTTTATATGTAATGTCTACAGTCTTATGAGGGAAGCCAAGTTAGTAAGGCTATTTCTGTAGGAGTACAGTAAATCATTCATGACCGATCATACTGTATGTCATGGTGAATTGGAGTACTGTCAACTGTTTTTATTTTATTTAACTAGGCATTTGGTATTTTATTATTGCAAAAGCAGCAGCTACTCTTCCTGGGGTCCACACAAAATATGAAACATAATACAGAACATCATTAGACAAGAACAGCTCACGGACAGAACTACATACATTTTTGAAAAGGCACACGTGGCCTACATATCAATGCATACACACAAACTATCTAGGTCAACTAGGGGAGAGGCGTTTTGCCGTGAGATGATGTTTTATCTGTTTTTTGAACCCAGGTTTGCTGTTTATTAGAGCAATATGAGATGGTAGGAAGTTCCATGCAATAAGGGCTCTATATAATACTGTACGTTTTATTGAATTTGTTCTGGATTTGGGGACTGAAAAGATGTCTGGTGGGATAAGTGTGTGTGTCAGAGCTGTCTGTAAGTTGACTAAGCAAACAATTTGGGATTTTCAACACAATGTTTCTCATAAAAAGAAGAAGTGATGCAGTCAGTCTCTCAACTCTTAGCCAAGAAAGACTGGTATGCATAGTATTAATATCAGTCCTCTGATTACAATTAAGAGCAAAACGTGCCGCTCTGTTCTTGGCCAGCTGCAGCTTAACTAGGTCTTTCCTTGCCGCACTGGACTACACGACTGGACAATAATCAAGATTAGACAAAAATAGAGCCTGCAGAACTTGCTTTTTGGAATGTGGTGTCAAAAAAGCAGAGCATCTCTTTATTACGGCCAGACCTCTCCCCATCTTTGCAACCATTGAATCTATATGTTTTGACCATGACAGTTTACAATCTAAGGTAATGCCAAGTAATTTAGTCTCAACTTGTTCAACAGCCACACCATTCATTACCAGATACAGCTGAACTTAAGGAATGATTTGTACCAAATACAATGCTCTTAGTTTCAGATATGTTCAGGACCAGTTTATTACTGGCCACCCATTCCAAAACAGACTGCAACTCTTTAAGGGTTTCAGTGACTTCCTTAGCTGTGGTTGCTGATGCGTATATGGTTGAATCATCAGCATACATGGACGCACATGCTTTGTTTAATGCCAGTGGCAGGTCATTGGTAAAAATAGAAAAGAGTAGAGGGCCTAGAGAGCTGCCTTGCAGTACACCACACTTTACATGTTTGACATTAGAGAAGCTTCCATTAAAGAAACCCTTTGAGTTCTATTAGATAGATAGCTCTGAATCCACGATATGGCAGAGGTTGAAAAGCCATAGCACCTAAGTCTTTTCAACAACAGGTTATGGTCAATAATATCAAAGGTTGCACTGAAATCTAACAGTACAGCTCCCACAATCTTCTTATCAATTTCTATCAACCAATCATCAGTCATTTGTGTCAGTGCAGTACATGTTGAGTGCCCTTCTCTATAAGCATGCTGAAATTCTGTTGTTAATTTGTTTACAGAGAAATAGCATTGTAGCAATTTTTTCCAACAGTTTGCTAAGAGCTGGCAGCAAGCTTATAGGTCTGCTGTTAGAACCAGTAAAGGCTGCTTTACCACTCTGGGAGACAGAATTACTTTGGCTTCCCTCCAGACCTGAGGACAAAGACTTTCCTCTAGGCTCAGATTAAAAATATGACAGATAGGAGTGGCTATAGAGTCAGCCACCATCCTCAGTAGCTTTACATCTAAGTTGTCAATGCCAGGAGGTTTGTCATTATTGATCGTTAACAATTTTTCCACCTCTCCCACACTAACTTTACAAAATTCAAACTTGCACTGCTTTTCTTTCATGATTTGTTTTTTATGCAAGAATATAATAAGTTTGCCCACTTTGCCAATTAAATAATCATTAAAATAATTGGCAACATTAAATGGTTTTGTGATGAATAAGACATCTGATTCGATGAAAGATGGAGTTGAATGAGTCTTTCTGCACATAATTTCATTGAAAGTACTTAATAATAAAGTTTCTTCTTTTTGTTGAGTTTAGTCACATCATTTCTCAATTTGCAGTAAATAAGCCAGTCAGATGTACAGCCAGACTTACTAGCCACTCCTTTTGCCCCATCTCTTTCAACCATACAGTTTTTCAATTCCTCATCAATCCATGGAGCCTTAACAGTTCTAACAGTCAGTTTCTTAACAGGTGCATGTTTATCAATAATTGGAATAAGCCATTTCAAAAATTCATGAAGTGCAGAGTCTGGATGCTCCTCATTAATCACATCAGACCAACAAATATTGTTTAACTGACCTGCAAGTCAATTAAGAAAAAAATCTTATTTTACAATGACGGCTTACCCCGGCCAAACCCTCCCCTAACCCGGACAACGCTGGGAAAATTGTGCGCCGCCCTATGGGACTCCCAATCATGGCTGGTTGTGATACAGCCCGGAATTGAACCAGGGTCTGTAGTGACGCCTCTAGCACTTAGATGCAGTGCCTTAGACTGCTGCGCCACTCGGGAGCCAACTGTAATTTGAACATCTATAGATTAACTCATATTTGTAATTTATTTTATGCAGCGATCTTTCAACCTTAACACTAATAGTACTGCAGCTTCCCGAAATAATGTAGCCAGCTTTTCGTAAGCTCTACGTTTCAACGAACAGCCAGCGGTTGTTCCCTGTCCCTTCATTCGAGCAGGGCTGAGTGTTTCTAGGAGAGAGAGCAGACCTGTGTGTCTTCTACTGCAACTGGGCTGGGGGCCAGGCCTGCTGCTTGCTCCCTGTGGAGAATTTGATCTGCAGGCAGTGAGCAATCCTCTGCTGGTCAGAGCTATTTATGTCCAACACATGCTTTTGTGTCTTGTCGTCGTTGTCCACAAATGGCAAAACGGATAAGCTTTCAAAGAGCAATGAAAGGGAAGCCCTGTTAGAGGAGGAGAGCAGGCAGTTAGAGTACACACGCCCACTGCCCCCTACCAAGAATGCTTTTCACACTCAAGGAACAGAATAGGAGAGGAAAGAAAGGAATGGAAAAACACATTGAAAAAAATCCTTGAAGTATTATAAGATGTAAACCCCTGCTTATGGGAACTATATACAGTTGAAGTCGGAAGTTTACATACACTTAGGTTGGAGTCATTAAAAATAGTTTTTAAACCACTACACAAATTTCTTGTTAACAAACTATAGTTTTGGCAAGTCGGTTAGGACATCTACTTTGTGCATGACTGTCACGCGCTGGCCACAGAGAGGTTTTTATTCTCTATTTTAGTTAGGCCAGGGTGTGACTAGGGTGGGCATTCTAGTTTCTTTATTTCTATGTTTTCTGTTTTGTGTCTGCACCTGACAGAACTGTTTCGTTTTGTTCTACTTTGTTATTTTGTTTCAGTGTTCAGTTTGATTAAATATCATGAACGCTTACCATGCTGCACCTTGGTCTCCTTCTACTTCATACGACGAGCGTTACAATGACACAAGTCATTTTTCCAACAAGTGTTTACAGACAGATTATTTCACTGTATCACAATTCCAGTGGGTCATTAGTTTACATACACTAAGTTGACTGTGCCTGTTAAAAGCTTGAACAATTCCAGAAAATGATGTCATGGCTTTAGAAGCTTCTGATAGGCTAATTGACATCATTTGAGTCAATTGGAGGTGTACCTGTGGATGTATTTCAAGGCCTACTTTCAAACTCAGTGCCTCTTTGCTTGACATCATGGGAAAATCAAAAGAAATCAGCCAAGACCTCAGAAAAAACATTGTAGACCTGCACAAGTCTGGTTCATTCTTGGGAGCAATTTCCAAATGTCTGAAGGTACCACTTTCATCTGTACAAACATTAGTACACAAGTATAAACACCATGGGTCCACGCAGCCGTCATACCGCTCAGGAAGGAGACGCGTTCTGTCTCCTAGAGATCAACATACTTTGGTGCGAAAAGTGCAAATCAATCCCAGAACAGCAAAGGACCTTGTGAAGATGTTGGAGGACACAGATACAAAAGTATCTATCCACTGTTAAATGAATCCTATAATCGACATAACCTGAAAGGCCGCTCAGTAAGGAAGAAGCCACTGCTCCAAAACCGCCATTAAAAAAGCCAGACTACAGTTTGCAACTGCACATGAGGACAAAGATCGTACTTTTTGGAGAAATGTCATCTGGTCTGATGAAACAAAAATAGAACTGTTTGACCATAATGACCATCGTTATGTTTGGAGGAAAAAGGGGGAGGCTTGCAAGCCGAAGAACACCATCCCAACCGTGAAGCACGGGGGTGGCAGCATCATGTTGTGGGGGTGCTTTGCTGCAGGAGGGACTGGTGCACTTCACAAAATAGAGGGCATAATGATGAGGGACAATAATGTGGATATTTTGAAGCAATATGTCAAGACATAAGTCAAGAAGTTAAAGCTTGGTCGCAAATGGGTCTTCCAAATGGACAATGACCCCAAGCATACTTCCAAAGTTGTGGCAAAATGGCTTAAGGACAACAAAGTCAAGGAATCGGAGTGGCCATCACAAAGCCCTGACCTCAATCCTATAGAAAATTTGTGGGCAGATCTGAAAAAGCGTTTGCGAGCAAGGAGGCTGTCACGAAAGTCGTCGGGAGAAGGAGAGGAGGACCAAAGTGCAGCGTGGTACGTATCCATAATACTTTTAATCAAAATGAATACACGAACAAAAACAACAAAACGACCAACGAAAAGTTCTGACAGGTGCAACAAACACTAACCAGAAAATTATCACCCACAAACAAAAGTGGGAAAACAGGCTACCTAAGTATGGCTCTCAATCAGAGACAACGATAGACAGCTGCCTCTGATTGAGAACCATACCAGGCCAAACACATAGAAATAGAAAACCTAGACCTACAACATAGAATACCCTCCCACATCACACCCTGACCAAACTAAAAATAGAAACATACAAAGCAATCTACAGTCAGGGCGTGACAGTACCCCCCCCCCCCCCCCCAAAGGTTCGGACTCCGGCCGCAAAACCTGAACCAATAGGGGAGGGTCTGGGTGGACATTTCACCACGGTGGCGGCTCTGGTGCGGGACGTAGACCCCACTTCACCTTAGTCTTGGCCCCCTTATGTAGCGCCTCTGGAGTGGCGACCCTCGCCGCCGACCCCGGACTGGGGACCCTTACAACGGACCCCGGACAGGCGGGAGGCTCTGGCAGCGCCGGACAGGCGGGAGGCTCTGGCAGCGCCGGACAGGCGGGAGGCTCTGGCAGCGCCGGACAGGCGGGAGGCTCTGGCAGCGCCGGACAGGCGGGAGGCTCTGGCTGCTCCGGACAGGCGGGAGGCTCTGGCTGCTCCGGACAGGAGGGCGACTCTGGCTGCTCCGGACAGGAGGGCGACTCTGGCTGCCCCGGACAGGAGGGCGACTCTGGCTGCCCCGGACAGGAGGGCGACTCTGGCTGCCCCGGACAGGAGGGCGACTCTGGCTGCCCCGGACAGGAGGGCGACTCTGGCTGCCCCGGACAGGAGGGCGACTCTGGCTGCCCCGGACAGGAGGGCGTCGCTGGCTGCTCCGGACAGGAGGGCGTCGCTGGCTGCTCCGGACAGGAGGGCGTCGCTGGAGGCTCCGGACTGGAGGGCGTCGCTGGAGGCTCCGGACTGGAGGGCGTCGCTGGAGGCTCCGGACTGGAGGGCGTCGCTGGAGGCTCCGGACTGGAGGGCGTCGCTGGGGGCTCCGGACTGACGTCCTTCGTTGAGGGCCTCGTGCCATAACTCCTCACTGGAGGTTTCGTGCCATTGATCCTCACTGGAGGCTTTGTGCCATGGATCCTCACTGAAGGCTTCGTGCCATGGATCCTCACTGGAGGCTTCGTGCCATGGATCCTCACTGGAGGATTCATGCCATGGATCCTCACTGGAGGCTTCGTGCCATGGATCATCACTGGAGCCTTCGTGCCATGGATCATCACTGGAGGCTTCGTGCCATGGATCATCACTGGAGGCTTCGTGCCATGGATCATCACTGGAGGCTTCTTGCCATGGATCGTCACTGGAGGCTTCGTGCCATGGATCATCACTGGAGGCTTCTTGCCATGGATCATCACTGAGTGGAGAGACACACAGGAGGCCTGGCTCTGGGAGAAGGCACAGCACTCACCAGGCTGGGGAGCCATGCAGGAGGGTTAGGGCTTAGCACAGGCACAGAACTCACCAGGCTGGGGAGACATGCAGGAGGCCTTATCCTTGGCCGAGGCACCGGATGCACTGGACCGTGGAGGCGCACTTGCGGTCTCGAGCGCAGAGCTAGCACAACTCGTCCTGGCTGGATCCCCCCTGTAGCCCGGCAAGTGCAGGGAGTTGGAACAGGCCGCACTGGGCTGTGCTGGCGAACCGGGGACACCGTGCGTAGGGCTGGTGCAGTATTTTTATTTTATTTTATTTCACCTTTATTTAACCAGGTAGGCTAGTTGAGAACAAGTTCTCATTTACAACTGCGACCTGGCCAAGATAAAGCATAGCAGTGTGAAGAGACAACAACACAGAGTTACAAATGGAGTAAACAATAAACAAGTCAATAACACAGTAGGGGAAAAAATGAGTCTATATACATTGTGTGCAAAAGGCATGAGGAGGTAGGCAATAAATAGGCCATAGGAGCGAATAATTACGATTTAGCAGATTAACACTGGAGTGATAAATCATCAGATGATCATGTGCAAGTAGAGATACTGGTGTGCAAAAGAGCAGAAAAGTAAATAAATAAAAACAGTAAGGGGATGAGGTAGGTAAATTGGGTGGGCTGTTTACAGATGGACTATGTACAGCTGCAGTGATCGGTTAGCTGCTCAGATAGCAGATGTTTAAAGTTGGTGAGGGAAATAAAAGTCTCCAACTTCAGCGATTTTTGCAATTCGTTCCAGTCACAGGCAGCAGAGAACTGGAAGGAAAGGCGGCCAAATGAGGTGTTGGCTTTTGGGATGATCAGTGAGATATACCTGCTGGAGCGTGTGCTACGGGTGGGTGTTGTTATCATAACCAGTGAACTGAGATAAGGCGGAGCTTTACCTAGCATGGACTTATAGATGACCTGGAGCCAGTGAGTCTGACGACGAATATGTAGCGAGGGCCAGCCGACTAGAGCATACAGGTCGCAGTGGTGGGTGGTATAAGGTGTTTAGGTAACAAAACGGATGGCACTATGATAAACTGCATCTAGTTTGCTGAGTAGGATATTGGAAGCTATTTTGTAAATGACATCGCCGAAGTCGAGGATCGGTAGGATAGGATACCCCGGGCCGAGGAGACGCACTGGAGACCAGATGCTCTGAGCCGGCATCATCCCTCCTGGCTCGATGCCCACTCTAGCCAGGACGATTCGAGGAGCTGCGATGTAGCGCACCGGGCTATGCGTGTGCACTGGGGACACTGTGCGCTTCCCCGCATAACACGGTGCCTGCCCAGTCACTCCCTCATCACGGTAAGCATGGGGAGTTGGCTCAGGTCTCCTACCTGAGGCCGCCAATCTCCCCGTGTGCCCCCCCCCAAAAAATGTTTTTATGGGGCTGCCTCTCGTGCACTTCTCCTCGAGCCAACTCCTCATAGCGTCGCCGCTCTGCTTTAACTGCCTCCAGCGCCTTTTTCAGATGGCGATACTCTCCCGGCTGTGCCCATGGTCCTTTGCTGTCCAAAATTTCCTCCCATGTCCAGTCCTCTCCTCTCCTCCACGCTGCTTGGTCCTTCTGTCGAAGTCAGCCCCTCTCCTTGTTCGTTCGGCGATGTCACCGGATGTCACCGGCTTTCTAGCCATCGCCGCTCCATTTTTCGTATATCCATTTGTCTTGTCTTGTTAACATACACACCTGGTTTTCATTTCCCCAATCAAGCTACTTGTATTTAACCCTCTGTTCCCATCATGTTTTGTGTGTAAATGTTTTCATGTTAGGTGGTGTTAGTTTACACGCTCTACTTTTATGTTCCGTTTTTTGAGCGCGTTTGTATCATGTAGTGCTCTCGTTTTTGGAACTACAATAAAGTGTGCCTGTTCATAATAATATCTGCTTTCCTGCACTTGACTTCGCTTCTAATACACCATCTTGACACTTTTATGCTAATACATTTTCTCAGAGAAAGAGATTTTGTTTCAAAAGTAAAATGTTGTTTTCTCAAAAAGATACACTACCATTCAAAAGTTTGGGGTCTCTAAGAAATGTCCTTGTTTTTGAAAGAAAAGCACATTTTTTCTCCAATAAAATAACATAAAATTGATCAGAAATACAGTGTAGACATTGTTAATGTTGTAAATGACTATTGTAGCTGGAAATGGCTGATTTTTAATGGGATATCTACATAGGGGTAAAGTTCTTTGTTTCTGGCCATTTTGAGCCTGTAATCAAACTCACAAATGCTGATGCTCCAGATACTCAACTCGTCTAAAGAAGGCCAGTTTTATTGTTTTTTTAATCAGTACGACATTTTTCAGCTGTGCTAACATAATTGCAAAAGGGTTTTCTAATGATCAATTAGCCTTTTAAATTGATAAACTTGGATTAGCTAACACAACGTGACATTGGAACGCCTCTGTACGCCTATGTAGATATCCCATTAAAAACCAGCCATTCCAGCTACAATAGTCATTTACAACATTAACAATGTCTACACTGTATTTCTGATCAATTTGATGTTATTTTAATGGACAAAAAATGTGCTTTTCTTTCAAAAACAAGGACATTTCTAAGTGACCACAAACTTTTGAATGGTAGTGTAGGCGTCAAAATTATTGCCACCCGTTTTGTCATACTTTGTGCACCCTTCCCTTGCTAGCATAACAGCACTGAGCCCTTTTCTATGTTTTATGACATTGGAGATGTCACACCCTGACCTTAGTTATCTTTGTTTTCTTTATTATTTTGGTTAGGTCAGGGTGTGACGAGGCTGGTTTGTTTAGTTTTTGTATTGTTTAGGGGGGTTTGTATGTCATGGGGTTTTTGTAAGTCTAGGTGTTTATATGTCTATGGTTGCCTAGATTGGTTCTCAATCAGAGGCAGCTATTTATCGTTGTCTCTGATTGGGGACCATATTTAGGTAGCCATATGCCTTGGGTAGTTTGTGGGTTCTTATTCTATGTTTAGTTGCCTCTCTGCACTTCTCATATATGCTTCACGGTTCGTTTAGTTGTTTTGTTAGTTTTGTTCAGTGTTCGTTCTTTCATTAAAGAAGTATGTACGCTTAGCACTTGGTCTCATCACTACGACGAACGTGACAGGAGAACACATTGGGAGGGATTCATTCCTCCATACAGAAGCAGGAAATCATGGCAGGCCCCAATACAGTTCATTAAGCTCAGATGAACTTAAGAAAGTAGAATGTTAATGCAGATTTTATTTTATTTATAACAATCTTAAGGGTGCCAATAATTTTGACACCTAATATTTTTTGTATTACTTGTTAAACAAAATATCTTTCTCTAAGCAATTGTATTAGTGTAAAGTAATATAATTTCCACATTTATTTTAGCATACAATGTAGCTCAGTATTTGTAATTTTTATTTTATACAGTTTTCTGCTCATCTTTATCAGGGCTGCCAATAATTTTGGAGGTGAGTGTATAGTCAAACCTAGAAGTCAAACAACACATCAGCGATGTAATGATGAAAAGGCATACATACTACAGTATCTAGTTGTGTGGATCAAACGGTAATGAAGCAACAAGGTGTTGTCACAGTTCTGCACCATGTCAAAACATATTTCTCAATTTATAAGGATTGCAAAATAGAACAACAACAAGCCTTGTTGATGCTGTGATAAAGTTACACACGTCTAGAATTGAAGCGATCCATTACATTGTTTGTGCGTGTTTTGTATAATTGCGTCAAATCACAGAAAGACACAATACATGTTTTGTAGTTAATATAATGAATATTTAAGATATTACTTTCAAGGTAAGAAAACGGAAAGATTTAATGCAGTTTATTACATGGTAATAACATGGCATCATATCAAAACACTTGCGGACTGTTTATCACCGTGTGAGTTTTGTGCCATCTAGCGGTTGTTATAATATATACATGCCAAAGCTTTATGTATTTCAACAAATTGTAGTCAGCACACAGAACAAAGTTCATACCACAACTGTGCCTCCAAGACAAGTTGTAGACACGCCTCTTACCCCCTTTGCTTAATACTGTCCAGTATTTCCCCCCTCTGATAACCAGGTGGCGAATCGCATCTCTGCATGTCTGGCAGACATATCAGTGTGGATGACGGATCACCACCTCAAGCTGAACCTCGGCAAGACGGAGCTGCTCTTCCTCCCGGGGAAGGACTGCCCGTTCCATGATCTCGCCATCACGGTTGACAACTCCATTGTGTCCTCCTCCCAGAGTGCTAAGAACCTTGGCGTGATCCTGGACAACACCCTGTCGTTCTCAACTAACATCAAGGCGGTGACCCGTTCCTGTAGGTTCATGCTCTACAACATTCGCAGAGTACGACCCTGCCTCACACAGGAAGCGGCGCAGGTCCTAATCCAGGCACTTGTCATCTCCCGTCTGGATTACTGCAACTCGCTGTTGGCTGGCCTCCCTGCCTGTGCCATTAAACCCCTACAACTCATCCAGAACGCCGCAGCCCGTCTGGTGTTCAACCTTCCCAAGTTCTCTCACGTCACCCCGCTCCTCCGCTCTCTCCACTGGCTTCCAGTTGAAGCTCGCATCCGCTACAAGACCATGGTGCTTGCCTACGGAGCTGTGAGGGGAACGGCACCTCCGTACCTTCAGGCTCTGATCAGGCCCTACACCCAAACAAGGGCACTGCGTTCATCCACCTCTGGCCTGCTCGCCTCCCTACCTCTGAGGAAGTACAGTTCCCGCTCAGCCCAGTCAAAACTGTTCGCTGCTCTGGCACCCCAATGGTGGAACAAACTCCCTCACGACGCCAGGTCAGCGGAGTCAATCACCACCTTCCGGAGACACCTGAAACCCCACCTCTTTAAGGAATACCTAGGATAGGATAAAGTAATCCTTCTACCCCCCCCCCCCCCCCCCTTAAAATAGTTAGATGCACTATTGTAAAGTGGTTGTTCCACTGGATATCATAAGGTGAATGCACCAATTTGTAAGTTGCTCTGGATAAGAGCGTCTGCTAAATGACTTAAATGTAAATATATTTTTCCTTCTGTTTCCCCCCCTTTCACACCCAGCTAATGCAATTACAAAGACAACAGAACTAATATATTTTGAGGTCAGCTGTTCTGGACTGTCAGATTGTCGTTTATAACCATCACATTTCAAAGTTCATATTCTGCCAGGTGTTAGGTAGAGAAGCAGATCAGTAGCCAGAAGATATTTATTTTCTTACAAAACATATTAGTTTAATTGATTTTGATGTAGCTATGGTAGATATGGTAGCTATTGCACACACATGCACGCGTACACACACAAAAACACAAATGAATTAGGGAAAAAGTCATGAAATGCTAAGAATTATGGAAAACCTTTTGCTGTTGATTCTGAATCAATAGGTTATTTAGATTCTAGATCACATGATCACTAACTCAGGGGGGTTAAGCACTGAGGCAGCCCTCATTCTCCACATACAACACCCTTTCTTCCAGTCACATTCTGTTAAAGGTCCCCAAAGCACACACATCCCTGGGACCACCAAGGTCATAAATTGGTGGTCTGTGCTGCTCAGCAAATGCAAATATAATCCCCAAAGGTCAAATAACTCAGTTGGATCTATCCATAGACCTGCCTAGTCAATGTTTAAACCTTTAGAATAGTTTTGTGAATGTGGTGGGATGAAATTGTAAGAGTGAAAATATTTGTAAGGGCCTATTAGTACTAGTCAAGTGGCTACTCTCGGCCCCACTTGAAGGTTTGGATTTAAAGCTCCACGTTTTCTCATCCCCACTGCGGCCTCGTCACGTGACGTCACACGACTTCCTCACTACTCCACCCGCAGCAGCCATGATGGTAGGTGTTATTCACAATTTACTCTAGCTAGCTAACCTTCTTGTTTTATGTGTGCAGTCATCTGACACAGACACATTCATCAGTAAACGATACTTACGGTAATGTAGACGGTAATGTGGCTAACGCATGTTGTCTTGTGCCGTCGTCTTCTGTTTAACGTTACCTAGCAAGAAGGGCTGGACGATGGTCCCGATTTCCTCTCGGAGGAGGACAGAGGAGTAAGTTTTTTTTTCTTCTTAGATTAAAAAAAATATTTATTTTATTTGTCTCTGGTCGTAACAGTTAGCTAGATGAGCTATTTGCTTTATTGGTATTCTGCAGTAATTACTTATTGCATGATCTGATCAGCTGTTAGACAGGTGACAACTGACGTCAAATTTGTTGAATAGCTAACGTTAGCTAAGTTAGCTACAGTAGTCAGCTTGACCACATCAGAAGTCAGTTGACTTCCTAGCTGGCCAGCAACTGTTACAATCCAATAGGTAGCTCCCTCTTGTTAATTGTGAACATACATAACCTTATTTTAACTTCTCACTGTATAAATAAGAAGTATATTGCCATTGCTAACTAGTAGCACACCCATCTAACTATGCACAAGTATTAGCTTTCTGCTATTGTTTTGCTGGCTAGTTTGCAAGCTAAGCTAGGAAGTGCACAGCCATCATTTGACAGAGCTAACTAGCCGTTATGTAATTGTTGTGTCCTGTTGGAGCATTAGCTATGTAACTAGTAGGCATTGCATGTTTGCCATTCTGTTCATTCATTCATAATGCTGAGCAATATTGTGCTAGCTTGTTAGTATAATTGGATAACAACAACATGACTTACCTTAGTAGGCAAACACATGAGGAAGACTGCTGTCAACATTAGTTTAAAGATTCACATACCTTCTCATTTGTATTTTGGTATGTCCCTCTCCTCCAAAAGGGGGAAAACAAACAGTAGAGTCTTGCTATATCTATATCTATCATCTCTTTCTGTGGAATGTAGCCAGCTTTAGTTGTGGGGAATGGTGATTTTTGTCATTGACTTGTCACTAAATACAATATCTATTACAATATTTTACAGCCTAGGGCAGTCAATGTTGACCTCCAAACTGATGCAACACTTCAAGTGGACATTTCTGATGCATTAAGTGAGCGGGACAAGGTTAAGTTTACTGTCCATACTAAGGTAAGAGAGTTTACCTATTTGTCAATATTTCTTCCTGTTTGCCCTGACACTTGGCACATAAAAGGGCAACAACACAGATAAAACAATGAGACAGATATTTCACCGGATGTATAAATGTGAAGCATCCGCTTGGCCGGCAGTGGGAGAAGATGGAACGAGATGGATTTTGGACTACATTTTGATAATTTTCTCATTGATGAAACATTTGATCTCAATTCAGTTTTCTGTTCCCAAAACTGGAATCTGTTATGAACAGAGTGCACTAAGTTTTGTAGACTTTACCCGTTGCAAAAGTTTTAAATATCACGTTGTTTAGAAGGAGTGCGAAGGCGAATGGGGTTATTTCACACACGCACTGCAAAGAGTAGGCGTTCCCTAACGGAAATATGCAGATGCATGCTAGAACGCACCAATAGGATCTCGCTTGTTCCCAACGTCTCTTGGTTTAGTTATAAAAAATCTTGGCAATAATGTGCGTTTCTCTGGCTGTCTGAATCGAGACAGATGTCACATGACTTGCAAATATGTTCCTCCCCAGCAGTTGTGTTATCGCCACATTCATTTTGTCTTCTGAAACCTAGTGTGCATGTATGCAAAATATGCTTTGTTGAAGTCATGGAATACAAATTAAGATCTGTGCATGATCACATTCCACTCCATTTTCAATGCAGAGAGAATTCCAATAGTCATTACCTTACACTTTCAGTGTAACCTCATAATGTCATGGGTTTATGTTTTTACGGCAACTTTTATCATGTTGCAAGGACTCTTGTGAAGGAAGGAATTCAATCATGATTGAAGGGGGTTAACCGTTGCCTTGACACTTGAGATCATTCCGATCCAGATCATCTGGCTTTCCCCTTTTATTGAGCTGCACATTCTAATTGGCAGAAAGATATTTTTAGAAGAGCCATAGATATGCCATACTCTATTCGGCTATGATTTTCAGTAGAATTTGTTCCACTAGTGACCAATTCCCCTCGGACTGCTGCGCAGAAGAAATATGAGCCTGCGCAGAAGAAATATGAGCCTGCACAGAGAAGCATAAGATTCAACTTTCTACAGTTTTCCCCTTCAGTTAACACTATCAACGTTTCATTCTACTGTGGGAATTATGATCGAATAAACGCAATATTAGCCACTTTCAATGTAATATAGCTAAAGAAAACAAACTATGCAAGATTTAGTTTGCAAAACTAACTGCAAGAGATTTTCTTGTAGGCAGAGCGCATTGGAGTAGGATTCTATTGCATTGACAGGCACGACTCAGGTCCATACTATAATTTGTCTGATTCTCTGTTATGGGAATAATAATGAATATTATTTTGTAATGTGGTTTCTTGCATCAAACACATTTTCAGTCACCTCCTTGTCTGAAGGACAAGTGGATAAACAGGTTAATGTCAAGCCTTGCATGTTTTTTTTCAAAGTCTCATGGACTGTAGGCATTGAAGACCACACATTGGCTGCTACTATAGGCTGAATGATAGAACAGCTGTTTTCATGTTAAAATGTTATGGGATGTGTTTTTCTCCGCTGTTTTTGATGGTAGGCCACTCTGGTAGGCCTATATTATGATCAAATAGCCACAGTAGCCTACTTGTTAACTGTTACTTAAAGTGGGTACACCCTCTGTTCACAGTAAATGCGTGCCGGAAATTGCACCAAATTTTCACAAAGTTCAAGTTTGTGCTCAGCAGACCTGAAATTTGCTCAGTGCAACAAAAAAAATAACAATGTTAGTGACATTTGATTTCTACTGTTTTGTTTCCCAGAGCACTCTTCCTAACTTCAAGCAGAATGAGTTTTCAGTGGTGAGGCAGCATGAGGAGTTCATCTGGCTCCATGACTCCTTTGTGGAGAATGAGGAGTATGCAGGCTACATTGTAAGTACTGAGCTCCATCAGAGATATTCTGTGGATTGGTCCCAAATGGCACCTTATAAAGTAGTGCACTATATAGGGAATAGGGTGCCATTTTGGCACTCAAAATGTTTTGGCTTTCAGGATAAGTACATAAACTTAGTGTTTTGTAAAACAATGTAATTATTAATTGTCAATCCCCTTTCTTATTCAAACTCCCTGGTTCCATGCAGTAATGAATTTAGCAAGATGTTCAATTTCAAAATACTGTACTGATTAAAGTGTTGATTCCCCATAGATTCCCCCAGCCCCACCAAGACCTGACTTTGATGCCTCCAGAGAGAAGTTACAGAAACTAGGGGAAGGTGAAGGTTCCATGACCAAGGAAGAGTTCACCAAAATGAAACAGGAACTTGAAGCGTGAGTGATTTAGAGTTCATGGACAGGTTCATTAGGGCACATTGTGTTTCTTATTTGACAAGTTCAGATGGTACTACACTGTTTTAGTGTTTTCTTCCGTTTTGTTCAAACTGAACATGACCCATGTTGCTCTGACATTGTTTTTATGTTTCAGTACAGTGGTTTGGTTGGGATAATTTGGTGTTATGAATACTATTGGTAATATCTAGGCTATGTCTGTGTGTTTCAGCGAATACTTGGCTATCTTCAAGAAGACAGTGGCGATGCATGAAGTGTTTCTTTGCCGTGTGGCTGCGCATCCTGTCTTGAGGAAAGACTTGAACTTCCATGTGTTTTTAGAGTACAACCAAGATGTAAGTGGGGTCATAATGACCAAATTAGGATTTTGGAGACGATTGTTGCTGTGGACATGCTCTTAGACAAGCTCTCTCTCGTTTTCATGAACTTTAGATAACTCAAAAGGTTAGTCGGATATGCCTGAAAACATTAGAATATGCCGTTCCCTTACCTTTTCTTAGTTTTATCATTGTCATTTTGTCCTTACCTTTTGTTCACAGCTAAGTGTACGAGGCAAAAACAAGAGGGAGAAGATGGAAGATTTCTTCAAGAATGTGGTGAAGTCTGCAGACGGTGTGTTAGTGGCAGGGGTGAAGGTGAGTTGGTTCGCATCTCTATGTAAACCATTCGTCCACTCTTCTATGTAAATCCATTCATCCAAGCAAATGGGTATTGAACTTGCTTTGAGTTTTATATTATAATGAAGGCACAACATAAGCATTTCACGACTTTAACATTGTTTAAAAAACATTGTTAGCATCATGAATGCATTTATCTTCCGACTTGTATTATTTCTAACAGTTATTACTTGTATAAAGTTTGATGTGATTGTCTTTTGGATTTCAGGATGTAGATGATTTCTTTGAGCATGAGAAGACATTCCTTTTAGAGTACCATAATCGTGTCAAAGATGCCTCCGCCAAATCTGATAGAATGATCAGGTCTCACAAAAGTAAGTCTCCTCTGTCGCATAATCTCCACGTGCTAGGTAAGCGTTTTGCTATATACATGGATTTTAATCAGTTACTGAGAAAGAGATTGTTTTGAGTAATTCCAATTGAAAGTGTTGAAATGCATTTTTTTGTGAACTGTGAGTGGGACTGAGTCACTTTGGTATCATGTTTTAATGTTTGTGGAAACCAGCCTGTCTGTTTGTCCATGTGCTGTGCATTGTATTTTACGTCTATTTTTTTGTTTTATATTAATTTGCTGACAAATATGGAAATGGGTAAGTTGTATGTTTATTTGTAGTTGGGTCAGTCAGTTTTAAAGTATTGGGGATGACAGCCGACTCATTTCGAAACTTTGTCATGTTCCATTTGTAAAAAATAAATAGAAAATGTAAATGATGAGGACAATATCTTGTATATATCCTAACAGGTAAGAGCCATGCCTTTAGTCTCTCGAATGAAAAGTTTGACAAAGCTTCAGGATACAAATTTCACTCATAAATATATAGTCGTCTGTCATTTCCATGGATCAGACAGTACATCTGTCATGTCTTAAACTTCGGTAAGAACTTTTATGTATTGTAATATACTTCATTTCCACAACATTAAAATGTGATACTATATTAGAAAAGTGACTCACTGCGTATTTGAAAATGTCCAGCTGCAGATGTTATTTTCTAAAAGATCTATGCTTGCATTTTGTTCGATGCATTTTGTACATGATTGACCGACCGTCTGTGTGTATGGGGGTTTAGGTGTTATGTAATCTAAAGTTGTGTTCTTATGTTGCAGGTGCTGCAGATGATATCAATAGAATTGCCTCCACACTGTACACTTTAGGAACCCAGGACTCCACAGATGTGTGCAAGTATGGAACTAAATTATTTGTCCTTTTCTCCCCATATATTGTTTGCTGCCAAAACGCTTTGATCCAAATGCAACCCACTGTTTTCCAGATTTTTCTTGAAAGTCTCTGAACTGTTTGAGAAAACACGGGTATGTTTTTTTTGCCTGGTCTTTTGATTCTATGTATAACGCAATTGTTGTGTACTTACTAGCAATGTTCACTGAAGTCAATAACTAGGCCTATATTCACTACATGTCAAGTAGCTTCATCTATCAGCTGCAATGCAGATTAGCATCAATGACAAAATTAGTTTTGTCTGAAATCTCACATGTCTGTTGGTGTCCTTCCTCTACAGAAAATAGAGGCTCGAGTGGCTGCGGATGAGGACCTGAAACTTGCAGACTTACTGAAGTATTACCTCAGGGAGTCGCAAGCTGCTAAGGTACAATATCTAACTTGACCCTGCTTTTTTTTATCATCAAACAATTATGATCAGATACGCTGGTCTGTTATCAGAGGTAGTATCGACGCATTTCCTGAAGAAACGTCTCCTCAACCTCCATATGTTTGCATTTGTTGGTATTAATGGATTTTTCATCAGATAGCGTAGTGTTTATTATTATTAATGTGCAAAATGGAATCTGCTGTTTCTTTCTTAAGGATCTATTGTACAGACGAGGGAGGGCCCTGGTTGATTACGAGAATGCAAACAAAGCTCTGGATAGAGCCAGGGCAAAGAACAAAGATGTGCTTCAGGCGGAGACCAGCCAGCAGGTGTGCTGTCAGAAGTTTGAGAAAATCTCAGAGTCTGCAAAGCAAGGTACTTTATCCACTCGCATTTATATATTTTTATACTTGTTTAAGAGTATTAACAATACATTTAATACTTTTCCAAAAAATATTCCTCCCTGTTGAAAATTAAACCAGAGTCCCAGGTTTTGCATGTAAGAGAAGCTAAACCAGATTCATGGATGTAGAGAAGTTAATCTGATAACTTTCTCTTTATTCCGGAGTACAGAGCTCATAGACTTCAAGACAAGACGAGTAGCAGCCTTCAGAAAGAACTTGGTGGAACTTGCTGAACTGGAGCTCAAACATGCTAAGGTCATTTTTCATTACACATGGTTGTCTATTAAGACAGCCTAAACTGGGGCCTGTGCTTAGTAAAAGGCTGAACCTCTTTCTCTCTTTCTCCACAGGGTAATTTACAATTATTGCAAAGCTGTCTCGGAGTCCTCAAAGGAGACACTTAGGTCTTTGCCGAAGGTTCACTGTACAGGGCTTTCCCTGCTTTGGCCTGATCTTCACTGAGAAGATGGAAGAAAGAGCATATCTGGGGTCAGTTTGTTTTCAGGATGCCTGTTCGTAGTCATCACTACTACCAGAGACACCAAACTCCCTCCACAACCCACACTAAAAACGTGAGGAAACCAGTGTGGAATACCTGCAAAATCCACACAGCACATGAACCTATAACTTTGTTTAATCACGTCAACTTTTTAATTGTTAACAATCATCGTTCTCGATGGAAATCTTCTCCCAATCTATATCATGTCTCTCCAGATTTATTATTTGTTATTATTTTACTTAGAGTAATTGTTGAGGCCAATGGTTTCAGTAACTTTTCTGTGATGCTGCTCAGTTACTTTGTTCAAGATGAGCTGATTGTTACTATTATTAAAATGTATTGTCACTAAAAGCCTTGTAAATGTTGTATTAGTTCTTACTGTACTGCTAATGATCAAAACAATCTTTACTAATACTTTTGTTTTCAATTATTTCATACAAATCCTGTTATTTTTCATTCCAGACAAGTAATGCTTCAGTATGTTTGCCTTAATGTAGATTAATCCTATCAAGTATAGTAAAAAAAAAGACCATAAATGGATACGGTTGTTTTTGTTTTTCCCCAGATTTTTTAAGTGCTCTGAATATGAATGTTTTTTTCACTCTGTGACCAAAGCTTCCATTTATGTAGATGGAGAAATGCTGAAACAAACAGTAATACTGATAATTATGATAAAAATGATGAAAATAGTAATAAATTATACTATTTACCTTAGAACCATTCTGAACATAATTTCATTCAATGTTTTGAGTAGACTCTTTGTTGTTAATCTATCTAGTTGTAATCCTTTCAATTCTGTAGCTTTCATGACCCTGAGAAACATGGAAGAAAAGCCAGGGGAAGCCAATGGAAATTGTCCTTCAATATCATATTAAACTCGGTATCAACTGTTCATATTAAGGTTGAATAAAAAAAAGATGTCCACTTTTCAAACCGCTTGTAATAGGTTTCTTTCACCTTGGAAATGTGTAGTGTATTAGGGGGGTGGACATTTCATAGGGGGTGTTTGAGCAATTCCCTTTTACTCCAGTCATTACAAGGAAGAAACACATTAAACCAATTCATTGAAAACTGTCCGCTACTTCAAACAATTTTGTTTCTACTGATGAATCTCACACACCGAACTTTTACTTTGAAAAGCGCAAACCGGAAGTAATCAAGTTAGCTACAAGATCCTGGCGTGCGTCTCAAGTTTCCTCTGTTTATCTTTAGCTACCTCTTAACCGTTTTCGTTGGTTAGATTGTTAGAATTCTCAAAATACCAAATGAACAGACACGTAGAGGATGATTCATATGAGATAGAGGAGCCAAGTGATGAAGAAAGAGCTGAAGACAGGTAAATATTGTTGCATGTTTTGGCGTAAGCATTTGGATAGATGGCTAGCAGACTTAACGTAAGCTGGTGGTTCAATGCAAGCATGGTCGCTAGTGATGCTATCTACTAGTAGGCTAACGTGTTAATGGTTTGGGTATTGTGTTAACATTATGTTGCCTTGATTTGCTTTTAGGCCCATAAAATGCAAGACTACTTGGACAAATCTGTGATGCAGGGTTGGGGTCAATTCCATTTCAAAAAGTGGCAATTGAAATCATTGACCTCAGTCCTCCATAAGTACTTTATTGTTGGGGCGCAAAAGTTGTGAGTGTTGTTCAAACAGGATCTGACCCATTTAAAACTGTACATCATCAAGACCCCCCAATGTT
The DNA here is from genome assembly GCF_045679555.1 of Salvelinus alpinus. NCBI lineage: Eukaryota > Metazoa > Chordata > Actinopteri > Salmoniformes > Salmonidae > Salvelinus > Salvelinus alpinus. The sequence continues at coordinate 18,781,031 of NC_092119.1, forward strand.
GTTGCTGTATTTCCAGCTCTGAGGATGAGCTGGAAGTGCTCTTGAACGGGACACCGGATCAGAAGAAGAAACTCATCCGAGAATACCTCACTGGGGAGAGTGAGTCCTCCAGTGGGGATGAGTTTGAGAAGGAGATGGAGGCAGAGCTCAGCACCACCATTACAACTATGGAGTGCAAATGGTTGCCCCCTACAGCATCAGCAGGTGGAATTTCCTTCTAGCATTATTTTCATTTTTTTTGTGGGGGATATTCTGTTATGAATAGTGATAACACTTCAGCTGCATTTACTGAATTTGTTGGACATTTTATCTCAATAACATTGTACCGCTGTACTCATTGATGAGTGTCCATCTGTCCATCCCAGGGGAGACTTCGGGTACCAATGATAATGCTTCAAGACCTGGGTTGCCAGAGCTTTATGACAACGTTTATTTTGACTCCGATTCAGAAGAGGAGGAAATAGCTCCAAGTAAGTGTGTAGCTCGGATTCATTGGTAAACCAAACTCTGTGACACCGAGGGCCGGTTTCCTGGACACAGATTAAGCTTAGCCCTGGACTCAAAAGCTATTTCAATGGAGATTCTCCATCCAGCATGTTTTAAAGTTCAGGACAGTCTTATTATGTTGTACAGATACTTCAATAAAAAACATAATCATTTGATCCTCTTCTGCAGGTAGTTCGTCAGGTAAGAGATGCAGGAAACAGCGATCCATCCCCACCAACGATGAACTACTGTACGACCCTGATGAGGATGACCGGGATCAGGCATGGGTGGATGCCAAGAGGAAGAGGTAAGCAATGTATCCACATAATACAAACTGTTACAAAAGTGTTTTGGTGTGTAAGAGGTACTGGTGCATCAAGTCTGACACCAACAGGCTCTTGAACAGGTTCTATCCCCAAGCAATACGACTGATAAATAGCTAATAAAATATCTACATGGACAGAGTTTACCCTGTATCTTTATTGACCTTTATTTCAGTATTTGCACTGTCTCTGCACACTCACAGGGCCCTACACACACACACACACACACACACACACACACACAAACACTCACTCCACAATTTCCTCACTCACACCTTTGTCTGTACATTATGCCTTGAATCTATTCTACCGCGCCCAGAAACCTGCTCCTTTTACTCTCTGTTCCGAACGTACTAGACGACCAGTTCTTATAGCCGTTAGCCGTACCCTTATCCTACTCCTCCTTTGTTCCTCTGGTGATGTAGAGGTTAATTCAGGCCCTGCAGTGCCTAGCTCCACTCCCATTCCCGAGGCGCTCTCATTTGTTGACTTCTGTAACCGTAAAAACCTTGGTTTCATGCATGTTAACATTAGAAGCCTCCTCCCTAAGTTTGTTTTATTCACTGCTTTAGCACACTGCCAACCCGGATGTCCTAGCCGTGTCTGAATCCTGGCTTAGGAAGACCAACAAAACCCCTGAAATTTCCATACCTAACTATAGACCACCTTCTGCCCCCAGCTGTGCCCTGGACACCATATGTGAATTGATTTCCCCCCATCTATCTTCAGAGCTCGTGCTGTTAGGTGACCTAAACTGGGACATGCTTAACATCCCGGCCATCCTACAGTCTAAGCTTGATGCCCTCAATCTCACACAGATTATAAATTAACCTACCAGGTACAACCCCAAATCTGTAAACACGGGCACCCTCATAGATATCATCCTAACCAACCTGCCCTCCAAATATACCTCTTCTGTCTTCAACCAGGATCTCAGCGATCATTGCCTGCGTCAGTAATGGGTCTGGGGTCTAACAACCACCCCTCATCACAGTCAAACGCTCCCTAAAACGCTTCAGCGAGCAGGCCTTTCTAATCGACCTGGCCCGGGTATCCTGGAAGGATATTGACCTCATTCTGTCAGTAGAGGATGCCTGGCTATTCTTTAAAAGTTATTTCCTCACCATCTTAAATAAGCATGCCCCATTCAAAAAAAATTGTACCAGGAACAGATATAGCCCTTGGTTCACTTCAGACCTGACTGCCCTTGACCAGCACAAAAACATCCTGTGGCGTACTGCATTAGCATCGAATAGCACCCGCGATATGCAACTTTTCAGGGAAGTTAGGAAACAATATACACAGGCAGTTAGGAAAGAAAAGGCTAGCATTTTCAAACAGAAATTTGCATCCTGTAGCACAAACTCCAAAAAGTTCTGGGACACTGTAAAGTCCATGGAGAATAATGGACCCAACTGCCAACTGCCCACTGCACTGAGGCTAGGAAACACTGTCACCAAAGATAAATCCACGATAATTGAGAATTTCAATGTCTTTTTCTACGGCTGGCTATGCTTTCCCCTCACAGCAACTTGCCCAAGCCCCCCCATTTCTCCTTCACCCAAATCCAGATAGCTGATTTTCTGAAATAGCTGCAAAATCTGGACCCCTACAAATCAACAAATCAATTATCAGCCGAAATTGTTGCAACCCCTATTTCTAGCCTGTTCAACCTCTTTCATATCGTCTGAGATCCCCAAAGATTGGAAAGCTGCCGCGGTCATCCCCCTCTTCAAAGGGGGAGACACTCTAGACCCAAACTGCTACAGACCTATATTTATCTTACCCTGCCTTTCTAAAGTCTTCGAAAGCCAAGTTAACAAACAGAACACCGACCATTTCGAATCCCACCGTACCTTCTCCGCTATGCAATCTGGTTTCCGAGCTAGTCATGGGTGCACCTCAGCCACGCTCAAGGTCCTAAGCAATATCATAACCGCCATCGATAAGAGACAATACTGTGCAGCTGTATTCATCGACCTGGCCAAGGCTTTCGACTCTGTCAATCACCACATTCTTATCGGCAGACTCAATAGCCTTGGTTTCTCAAATGACTGCCTCGCCTGGTTCACCAACTACTTCTCAGACAGAGTTCAGTGTGTCAAATCGGAGGGCCTGTTGTCCGGACCTCTGGCAGTCTCTATGGGGGTGCCACAGGGTTCAATTCTCGGGCCGACTCTTTTCTCGGTATACATCAATGATGTATCTTGCTGCTGGTGATTCTCTGATCTACCTCTACACAGACAACACCATTCTGTATACTTCTGGCCCTTCTTTGTTAACTAACCTCCAGACGAGCTTCAATGCCATACAACTCTCCTTCTGTGGCCTCCAACTGCTCTTAAATGCTGGTAAAACGAAATGCATGCTCTTTAACCGATCGCTGCCCTCACCTGCCCGCCCATCCAGCATCACTACTCTGGACAGTTCTGACTAGGAATATGTGGACACCTACAAATACCTAGGTGTCTGGTTAGACTGTAAACTCTCCTTCCAGACTCACATTAAGCATCTCCAATTCAAAATTAAATCTAGAATTGGTTTCCTATTTCGCAACAAAGCATCCTTCACTCATGCTGCCAAACATACCATCGTAAAACTGACTATCCTGCCGATCCTTGACTTCGGCGATGTCATTTACAAAATAGCCTCCAACTCTCTACTCAGCAAATTGGATGCAGTCTATCACAGTGCCATCCTTTTTGTCACCAAATCCCCATATACTACCCACCACTGCGACCTGTATGCTCTCATTGGCTGGCCTTCGCTTCATATTCGTCACCAAACCCACTGGCTCCAGGTCATCTAAGTCTTTGCTAGGTAAAGCCCCGCCTTATCTCAGCTCACTGGTGACCATAGCAGCACCCACCCATAGCACGCGCTCCAGCAGGTATATTTCACTGGTCACCCCCAAAGCCAATTCCTCCTTTGACTGCCTTTCCTTTCAGTTCTCTGCTGCCAATGACTGGAACGAATTGCAAAAATCAGTGAAGCTCGAGACCCATATCTCCCTCACTAACTTTAAGCACCAGCTGTCAGAGCAGCTCACAGATCATTGCACATGTGCATAGCCCATCTGTATATAGCCCATCCAACTACCTCATCCCCATACTGTTATTTTTATTTATTTATTTTTTGCTCCTTTGCACCCCAGTATCTCTACTTGCACATTTATCTTCTGCACATCTATCACTCCAGTGTTTAATTGCTAAATTTTAATTATTTTGCCACTATGGCCTATTTATTGCCTTACCTCATTTGCACACACTGTATATAGACTTTTTCTATTGTGTTATTGACTGTATGTTTGTTTATTCCATGTGTAACTCTGTGTTGTTGTTTGTGTCACACTGCTTTGCTTTATCTTGGCCAGGTCGCAGTTGTAAATGAGAACTTGTTCTCAACTAGCCTACCTGGTTAAATAAAGGTGTGGGAGAAAAACAAAACAAAAGAAAAACACATTTATACTGACTGCACATGCAAGCTGCTGCTACTCTGTTCATCTTATATCCTGTTGCCTAGTAACCTTACCCCTATACATATCTACCTCCATCACCCCATCACCAAGCTGCTTGCCTATTGTCCTGTAGCCCATCCCAGCCTTGTGCAGGTCTACAATTTTATCCCTGATGTCCTTACACAGCTCTCTGGTCTTGGCCATTGTGGAGAGGTTGGAGTCTGTTTGATTGAGTGTGTGGACAGGTGTCTTTTTATACAGGTAACGAGTTCAAACAGGTGCAGTTAATACAGGTAATGAGTGGAGAACAGGAGGGCTTCTTAAAGAAAAACTAACAGGTCTGTGAGAGCCAGAATTCTTACTGGTTGTTAGGTGATCAAATACTTATGTCATGCAATAAAATGCAAATTAATTACTTAAAAATCATACAATGTGATTTTCTGGATTTTTGTTTTAGATTCCGTCTCTCACAGTTGAAGTGTACCTATGATAAAAATTACAGACCTCTACATGCAAAATCGGCAGTGTATCAAATAGTTGTTCTCCCCACTGTACATAACCATTTCCTTGGCTCACTTGTAGAGTGTATCCATGATGTCCTTGAGGAGCAGATTCAATGCATGAGCAGCACAGCCAATGGGTGTGATGTGAGGGTAGGACTCCACTTTAGACCAAGCAGCCATCATGTTCGCAGCATTGTCTGTCACCAGTACCTTCTGTGGTCCAAGGTCATTGATGACTGCCTTCAGCTCATCTGCAATGTAGAGACTGGTGTTTGTTTAGCAAACCTATCTCAGATCTTACTTACTTTATTGTCCCCATGGGGAAATTTTGTTGCAGTGTCATGTACACATTTAAAGTGGCGTTAAATACAAAACAGGATTGACAATACAACTTTCAATAACAGTCACGCACCAATAAATAAAATAAAATTTAAAATTTAAAAAAGAAGAAAAGACTAGCCTGCTGGCCTTACGGGGTCAATGGGAACATTTGCCCAAGCTATTTAAGAGGGATATCACACCTGGCACAAATGATTGTCTCGTTCTATTTTTCCTGCTGAGGGGTGCACTATACCTGCGCCCAGAGGGGAGTAATTCAAAGTCCAGGTACAGGGGGTGACTTGGGTCTAAAATGATTTTGTGAGCCTTACGGAGGGCCCTGACCTTAAAAATCTCATCCAGGCCTGTCTGTTTGACTCCAAGTACTTTGCTTGCTGTGGTAATAATCCTTCTCAGCAGGTTTCTGCTGTCTGTTGTTCCTTGTGTCTGTGCTCTTGTAGAATACTGGTTGAGGGGTGGAGATTATGTAGTTAATTATTCCTTGCCCACAAACATTCGACCACCCATCAGAGATGATTGCAATACAGTCTGCTTTCTCTATGATTTGCTTGACCTTCACTTGAACTCTGTTGAAGTCTGCGTCCAGCAAATGAGTAGATAAAGCAAGTCTGGTTGGAGGGGTGTATGCTGGGTGAAGAACATTCAGAAATATCTTCCAATACACATTGCCTGTGAGTATCAGAGGTGAACCAGTTGCATACACAGCTCAACCAAGATATTCATCAGCATTTCTCTGACTATGTTCCTCCATTGAGTCAAAAAAACTTCTGATTCCAGGAGGACCATGAGCTGTTGCTATCGATAAGGTGTCTGATTCATAATTTTCACCTCGAATAGAAGTAGAGGGACTTTTGTCAGAGGTTGCTTGTTGTGAGCGCTGAGGGAACTTTTTGCACTTGGCCAGATGATTCTGCATTTTTGTTGCATTCTTCACATATGATTTGGCACAGTATTTGCAAATGTACACCGCTTTTCCTTCTACATTAGTAAAGATTAGAAAAACATTTGTTTAAAAAAACAAATACAATTCCATGTACAGAAAAATAGTTAAGCAGTTAGATTAAACAACTCCTTTGTAGGATAAATGTTTTAAAATGAATCATGTATGGAAACGGGTGAATTAATACTCCTCAGTTAGCAGGCTCAAGCAAGCTAAAACCCACATGGTAGAAAAAACAAACTAGCAGAAATTGTTAACAAGTTAGAAATGTTTTAAACACACTTTGCTGTAGGCTACCATTTACTACTTAACAAAAAATAATGTATGTCATATGAAATATATTTACCCCACCCAGTATTGTAATCAAAACTTACCAGAAAGCATGTAGTCCTTGGCTCAGACAGTGTAGTAGTGTGGGCTCAATAGCATCTTATTAGTGTGCAAAATAAAAACAAACCAGGTGAAGGTTTAAAGAAAATCGAAATATTTAGGGTCGGTTTCCCGAACCCAGATTAGTAAAGCATGCTTGGTGGAGAATCTCATTTGAAAGTGCTTTTTAGTCCATGAGTAGGGTTGGTTTTGGTCACAGATGTCAATTATGTTCCCCTATTTGATCAGGTACAATGAAAAGAGAAGATTGCCATCTTCACAGAACAGAAGAGGGCAGTCCCAGGGGCTTCCAAGCAGCGATTCTGTTCTTAACTGCCCAGCATGCATGACCATGCTGTGCCTCGACTGCCAAAGGTAGGAAATTAAGACTTGTAAATTAATTTGGCTGTGAATATTGTCTTTAATCGAAATAGAAGAAAAATGTCATTTGTCTGAGTTGACCGCTTTTTTTTTGTCCACAGGCATGACAAATACAGGACACAATACAGAGCCATGTTTGTCATGAACTGCACAGTAAACAAAGAGGAGATTTTACGGTACAAAACACTCAACGAGAAAAATCTGAGGAACAGAAAGAGGAAAGGGCGTCAACCAGAGCCAACAGCGGCAATGGAAGCCACAGATTCAGGAGTGGTGGTGGGGATGGGCGAAGAGATCTACCATCCTGTCCAGTGCACAGAGTGCTCCACTGAGGTGGCAGTGCTCGATAAGGACGAGGTCTACCACTTTTTTAACATCCTCGCCAGCCACTGCTAAAATGACTTGCTGTGACCTTTGTGATAGCTCTGTTAAAACATTTGTTACCTGAATGCACATGCCAACATATTTTTCTGTTATAATTGCCTGAATGCACATGCCAACATATTTTTCTGTTATAAGACAGGTGTGTATTTTGTAAAGGTATGCTGTACAGCCACTGTCCTCCAACGTTATATTACGTTTACCCCTATGGTGTTTATTGTATTTTTCTTGGTATTTATATATATATTTTGTGTGTGCAACAAATCTACTTATTTTGTTTTTCTGAAGTTGGACCTGGCTACCACAGATATTTGGTCATTAGTACATATCAAAATAAAATGTTCACGTTTTTAATATTATTTTGTAGCTAAAGTCTCTTACAGAACTTTCCTCTGATTGTATTACTAGAAATAAGAAAGAAAAACATGTTTGCAATGAGCAAAAATGTAAAGGAAATATTTCAACCCAATGTCATTGAATCATGTAAACTAGATCTTAGTTGTAGCATATGATTTGGCAGAAAGAGATTTGGTTCAGATTTATCCTAAAAGTTTTATCCAAAAGCAAGGAGGGACCAAATATGAAGGGGCCGCCGCATGGTGACATTACTGGTCCCCAGTGGGCTTAAATTAGCACCAAAGATTGTACTTTCTTCCATCTCCATTTCTTTGGTAGCAGTGTATTTTATAGAATAAGCTTTTCTTTTGAAATCTGAGGAGTCAGTACAGGAAAGGAAGTGGGAACTCCCCTTTGCGCGTCGTTTTTCATGGTATTCGTGATTGGTTGACAAAGAAAAACGTGTGATTAAACGTCATTGTTACCAGGAACTAATCGGCGATCATTAAAAAGAGAGAATACGACGTAAAGTTATGGCGTTTGAAGATGTCTGGAAGAAAATCTCCTGGTTGTATTACCAGTATATTCTCGTCACGGCTTTATACATGTTGGAACCTTGGGAGAGAGCAATCTTCAGTATCCTTTTTGGGTCGAGAATGGTTCGAAAATAACTCGGCTACTTGGGTATCTTAGCCTGAGATAGGCAAGGTGTTGTAGTTAATTACCTTACGTAGTCGACTGAACTCAATGTTTTTCAATGTAGTTGAGCGGGGACTAGTATGGTAAATCTTAGCGTTTAGTCGGCTACACCTTGCGCTATAATTTCGAGTCGTTACAAAGTAATAAACTATTACTGCTGATGGACAACCGTACTAGTCCGCCCTAGGACAGTGTAGTGTGGTGAAATTGGTCGACTTTTTACAGCCAGGTAGTAGGGCCTTGTCGCACCTGTAAAAATGCGTGTGTGCGCAACTCTCGCGATATGTGGAACTCTGGTCTCCATCTGTATTTCAAATATTCATTCCATTTGCTTTATCTGGCATAAGATCGTGAATGTGTTGACCAAAGATTTTTTATAACTAACCCACGATAGACCGCAGTTTGTCGTTTCCAATGGGAACAAATTAATCATAGTAGGCAAAACAACCAAGGAGTTATTTGCATGTATTTGCATATTACCTTTAGGGAACGGCTGAAGTGCGCGTGTGTAATAACCAGTAGTGTGTGCCACAGAAAGTATTTGACTAGCCACAAAATTAAGGAAATTAGAAAAGGGGGGATTTCGGCAAGGCTACTTTCTTGCCTGCTGAAATCCCCCCCCTTTTTATCTTGGGACTGCAAGGCCTGGCACACTTCTGAGTCATTTTGGTAGCTCATGTTGACCAGTAGTGTGTGCCACAGAAAGTATTTGAATCTAGCCACAAAATTAAGGAAATTAGAAGGGGGGGGGGGGGTATCAGCAACATACAAAACCAAAAGAAAAACTACTTCCCAAATGGATTTTTCTCAGGTTTTCGCCTGCCAAATCAGTTCTGTTATACTCACAGACACTATTTTAACAGTTTTGGAAACTTTAGAGTGTTTTCTATCCAAGTTATATGCATATCATATCTTCTGGGCCCGAGAAGCAGGCAGTTTAATTTGGGCATGTTTCTCATCCAAAATTCCAAATGCTGCCCCCTACCCTAGAGAAGTTAATCGGCCGATTTAAAAAATGACAATGACAATTACAACAATACTGAATGAACACTTATTTTAACTTAATATAATACATCAATAAAATCAATTTAGCCTGCCAGTGTAACAGTATAGCTTCCGTCCCTCTACTCGCTCCTACCTGGGCTCGAACCAGGAACACATCGACAACAGCCACCCTCGAAGCAGCGTTACCCATGCAGAGCAAGGGGAACAACTACTCCAAGTCTCAGAGCGAGTGACGTTTGAAACGCTATTAGCACGCACCCCGCTAACTAGCTAGCCATTTCACATCGGTTACACCAGCTAAATCTCGGGAGTTGATAGGCTTGAAGTCATAAACGGCTAAATGCTTGAAGCATTGCGAAGAGCTGCTGGCAAAACGCAGGAAAGTGCTGTTTGAATGAATGCTTATGAGCCTGCTGCTGCCTACCACCGCTCAGTCAGACTGCTCTATCAAATCATAGACTTAATTATAACATAATAACACACAGAAATACAAGCCTTAGGTCATTAATATGGTCGAATCCGGAAACCATCATCTCGATAACAAAACGTTTATTCTTTCAGTGAAATATGGAACCGTGCTGTATTTTATCTAACGGGTGGCATCCATAAATCTAAATATTAATGTTACATTGCACAACCTTCAATGTTATGTCATAATTACGTAAAATTCTGGCAAATTAGTTCGCAACGAGCCAGGCGGCCCAAACTGTTGCATATACCCTGACTCTGCGTGCAATGAACGCAAGAGAAGTGACACAATTTCACCTGGTTAATATTGCCTGCTAACCTGGATTTCGTTTAGCTAAATATGCAGGTTTAAAAATATATACTTCTGTGTATTGATTTTAAGGAAGGCATTGATGTTTATGGTTAGGTACAGTCGTGCAACGATTGTGCTTTTTTCGCAAATGCGCTTTTGTTAAATCATCCCCCGTTTGGCGAAGTTGGCTGTCTTTGTTAGGAAGAGATAGTCTTCACACAGTTCGCAACGAGCCAGGCGGCCCAAACTGCTGCATATACCTGGACTCTGTTGCAAGAGAAGTGACACAATTTTCCTTGTTAAAAGAAATTCATGTTAGCAGGCAATATTAACTAAATATGCAGGTTTAAAAATATATACTTGTGTATTGATTTTAAGAAAGGCATTGATGTTTATGGTTAGGTACACGTTGGCGCAACGACATATGCATCGATTATATGCAACGCAGGACACGCTAGATAAACTAGTAATATCATCAACCATGTGTAGTTAACTAGTGATTATGAATGATTGATTTATTGATTGTTTTTTATAAGATAAGTTTAATGCTAGCTAGCAACTTACCTTGGCTTCTTACTGCATTCGCGTAACAGGCAGGCTCCTCGTGGAGTGCAATGTAAAGCAGGTGATTAGAGTGTTGGACTAGTTAACCGTAAGGTTGCAAGATTGAATCCCCGAGCTGACAAGGTAAAAATCTGTCGTTCTGCCCCTGAACAAGGCAGTTAACCCACCGTTCTTAGGCCGTCATTGAAAATAAGAATGTGTTCTTAACTGACTTGCATAGTTAAATAAAAGTGTAAAAAATAAAAATATATTTTTTTTTATCGGCCAAATCGGTGTCCAAAAATACCGATTTACGATTATTATGAAACCTTGAAATCGGCCCTAATTAATCGGCCATTCCGATTAATCGGTCGACCTCTAATCTATAGGCTATGCATCAAAGTACCCTATTTTGCATCGATAAGCAAATGTAATCTAAGTGACTGTTCAAACAATAAACCAAACAACATTGTAGTCTTATTAAAATCTCCCCCAAAATGTTTTTGGGTTAGAAGTAATAACTACTGATTACAGGCGACTGTGAAGCTAGCCATGTGCTTTCTCCATTACCAAAACATGACATATTAATAGCAGATATAGGAATTAATACATGAGCATTAATACACGAGCACCATATCAAACTGAGATAATGTTTATGTTACACCGGCAAGTATAAGAATTTTTGCCAGGCATATTTGGGGCCCCCGAGTGGCGCAGCGGTCTAAGGCACTGCAACTCAGTGCTAGAGGTGTCACTACAGACCTTGATTCGATTCCAGGCTGTATCACAACCGGCCGTGATTGGGAGTCCCATAGGGCGGTGCACAATTGGCCCAGCGTCTTCCGGGTTAGGGTTTGGCCGGGTTAGGCCGACATTGTAAATAAGAATTTGTTCTTAACTGACTTGCCTAGTTAAATAATAAATATAAATCTGATAATTTCACATGGAGATGCTGAAAATCCACTTCACTCAGTGTAGATGAAGGGGAGGAGACAGGTTAAATAAGGATTTTCAAGCCCTGAGACAACTGAGACATGGATTGTGTATGGGTGCCATTCATAGGGTGAATGGGCAAGACAAAAGTGCTTTTGAACGGGGTATGTTGCACCAGTTTGAGTGTGTCAAGAACTGCAACACTGCTGGGTTTTTCACTCTCAACAGTTTCCCGTGTGTAACAAGAATGATCCACCACCCAAAGGACATCCAGCCAACTTGGCACAACTGTAGGACGCATTGGAGTCAACATGGCCCAGCATCCCCGTGGAATGCTTTCAACACCTTGTAGAGTCCATGCCCCAACGAATTGAGGCTGTTCTGAGGGCAGAAGGAGGTGCAACTCAATATTAGGAAGGTGTACCATATTTAGCTTACCTGTGGCTTGCTGTGTTCTACTAAAGGCCTAGGCTGCGTTTCAAACACATACAAGACACCCTCCTCCACTTACCCTCGCCTTTTGCCCTTGGGGGAATCCCCGTGGTCATCTTTGTCGTCGGTCCAAATGATTAGCCAAGCAAGGGAAGTTGGCAACATAAGCCCCTCAGCCCTCGTTTTTGATTGAGTTTGCGAGTGTACAATTATGTTCACTCCAGGGCCTGAAATGCCCCATAATTCAATTTGCGATGATTGTACATCTGCTAAGAAAAGTCAGCCAAAACTTAAAACCAACATTAATATGGAGAAGTCAACATACAAGTGTTAGTAAAAACAAATGTAAATAAGTTAGAAATTGTGCTACTAATGCATGACGGCTCAAACACGTATCATAAAAGGATTTTTCTTGGTTTGGTTAGCTTTTGGAAACGTTAGCTTGCCCATACAACTTTCCCTGACATCACACTTATACATTGTAATTTCCGATATACCTGATATAGTTGGATGGCTAGTATTCGATGTCTTCGGATGCGTTGTCTTCTAGCCAAGATATGAAATGCAATCATAATTGACTGTAGCACATATAAAGCACACACAACAGCTACCAGTGGTTCCATGATGACTGAAAACACAACCGTGGGACGAACAAGTGACACATTTCCGGGCAAGTGCGGTCCACTTAATTTGAGGGCTGTTTGGAATGCAGCCCTAGTCAATAATAGTTATAAGTATTGGTACATTTCCTTAACCTCTCTCTCAGACTCCATCCTGATATCTGTAGCAGGGATGGCTGTGTACACTGGCTACGTGTTCATGCCTCAGCACATCATGGCCATACTACAGTACTTTGAGATGGTTCAATGACACGAGTTGTACCCAAGCCTGGGCGTGCCTGTGACTGCTGTCACCATGGAATTAGAATGAATTCTCATTTTAATTTTATGGCTGTCACCTGGACCTGGAGGACAGACGGGGAGAGAGAGAACGAGGATCTCATTCCATTTCCTGGAACTATTTTTTTCTGTGCTTGTCATCATGGAAACATGAACAGTGTTCTTGGACAGGGTGGGGGGGAGTACAGAGAGTAGTCCAGTGGCACGTCTGATGTTCTAGGACATTAAACCATTGTTGTCTTACTGAGTTGCTTTGCAGTTTGCACAGCAAATGTAACGGTTTTGTTGTTTCCTATTGCACAGATATACACAGTTATTATTCACTGTACCTTTTTATAAATTGCTTTTTATGACATTCTAAATCCCTCCTGCAATTGTGATTAGAATCTTTTTCCCCGGATGGCATATTTTATTACGTATTCGTATATACAATTGTATGAGTGTGTATACATATCTGTAAAACTTTCGATTTGATATGTTGGTTAGCAAGAATGTTATATTTGTTATGAAACTAACTGAGCAGTCTCAGGATGGAAAGCCACATTTTGGGGGCATTGCTGAAGCTAACTGTGACATTATCTTTTCTTTAATATATGTAACAAAAATGACCAAATGTCTGTATTCTAAATCTCAAACAGTTTTTTTTCTTTAAACGTTAATGTTTCTGAAGTGTCATTGCTGTTGACACATGCTCTAAAATAAATCTCTTTCGTGTGGAGAATTTTGAGGCTCCAACTTGTTTTGCCATTTCCTGTACATCTAGAAAAGTCTTGAGTAAGAAATGAGTATAGTTAATTAACATCCTAAGAAATGGAATACGGTACTTGCCATTCATTCATGATTCCATGATTCCTTGTCTGTTACTCTGCTTTGGAAGAAGCGGGTGGTAAGCGCGGAAGGTAGCTTTGCGGTTAGAGAGGCGAGCCAGCAACCGGACGGGAAACATTGGAAGGGAAGTGAGCTGGCAACCAGAGGGTTGCTGATATATAATCCTAGATGCCATTGTCTGCTGTTGTGCCCTTGAGTAAGGCACTTAACCCCCTCCCCCACAACAACAACAACAGCTCCCAGTGTGGCAGCCCCCCCGGACCTCTCCAAAACATGTATGTGTGTCTTTTGGAGGGGTTAAATCAAATTTTATTTGTCACATACACATTGTTAGCAGATGTTAATGCGAGTGTAGCGAAATGCTTGTGCTTCTAGTTCCGACAATGCAGTAATAACCAACGAGTAATCTAACCTAACAATTCCACAACTACTACATTATACACACAAGTGTAAAGGGATAAAGAATATGTACATAAAGATATATGAATGAGTGATGGTACAGAACGGCATAGGCAAGATGCAGTAGATGGTATAGAGTACAGTATATACATATGAGATGAGTAATGTAGGGTATATAAACATAAAGTGGCTAGTGATACATGTATTACATAAAGATGGCAAGATGCAGTAGATGATATAGAGTACAGTATATACATATACATATGAGATGAGTAATGTATGGTATGTAAACATTATATTAAGTGGCATTGTTTAAAGTGGCTAGTGATACATTTTTACATAAATTTCCATCAATTCCCATTATTAAAGTGGCTGGAGTTGAGTCAGTATGTTGGCAGGGGAAGGGGAAGTCAAATTTCAGTTAGTCCATGTGTGGAATTGACCATTAAAGTGATCTTCATCTTAAAAGTCAATATATTGTTGAAATAAAGATTTAGTGTTGTGTCACATAAATATCTTATCTGGTTTGTGTGAAAGATGACATCATGAATGATGTGAAGGCAATGACATAACTATTTAAATTATTTCCTCATATGCCTAGCTTGCCACTCAGTTGTCAATCAAAAGGTCGGTGGGAGTGGCTGTAATAAGGAATAACCAATGGCCAAATTCAACACACTGGCACAGGCTCAAAATTAAAATAGCAGCTGGTTACTTTTTAAGCTTGGGGGTGATGATGTTCTCACGTACACACTCTGCACGTTGCCTGGAGTTTGTACTGCTCCTCTCAGGTCTAGTGTAAATAAAGTGCTCAGCTCGCCAGCGTTGCAACTAGAATTAAGCTCCCTGTGAGCTGAAGCAACAGTTCAGCTGTTGGTGAGGGAGGCTTGTGGAAAACAAAACCTGTTCACCCTTCACATCACTCTCTTGGGTCGTGTTAGGTCGTGTTCAGTATAGGGAGAAAACTATTTCGAAACCGAGAGGTACTGCCTGAACTTGTACGATAAGAACACAGCTTTTTGTGTTCTGTTGTAAAACGTTTTGCTATGGTGTGCCCTACTGGCCACAACCCTGTTCAGTTCCTTCTCAGAAGAATCCATCCTGACTTGCTTTCAACTTTCAATTCTTGGCCAGAGCCTTAAAGTGTGTATGTATCCTATAAGGTTGTGGTCAGACTGTCTTAGTCATGTAGGCTACAGTAGGCTATGGATATGTACACAATATTATTCTATTCTATGTTCCCAAATGTCCTATGCTCCATTCATTCTGTTATCAATTATCTGTTGGATGTTTCCTCCACTTTATTTTGCTTGTTGACTGTTTATCATATGAAATTTGAGAGACAAACTAAGACCTAAATCTATATTCCTTGCATAGGTCTACAATGAAGACAAATGAAGTTAATATATCTTTTGAAAATATTTCACTGTTTTTTACTCTGTGACACAACACTCAGCAAGAAGTACCAGCTTGCCAAATCAAGTTTATAGAGCAGGACTCGTGTTACTCTCTGCAGCAGATAGTCTCACGTAGGCTAGGCATGCATTTCTCAGAAATCAAATACAGTATTCTTTCTGTCAGCTCAGAAAAATTTAGGGGATCTGTTAGCCTGTCTGTCAATCGTATATGGGTTGATTATCTACATCAGGTTTCGGATGGTTGTACATTTTAATTTATATAGTGATTGAATGCAAAAGTTAAGAAACACAGATTTCATCCATAGCACTGCAGTTTAAAACAGATTTTCAGGAATGAAAATATGTTATGAGAATTTGTCAAATCATCCTCAGTCTTTTTCAAGTATTCTATTTAGTTGTTTTATTGTATAAATAGCCTCCAAATATAATATTGCATTTATAAGGCCTCTTACAATTTATGCATAATATTATATTGTGAGCTTTAATGAGGAATACATTTATCACATCTGAATATAAGAAATGAAACACATTTTTAGAACCAAGGCAGTTCAGGTCCAAAATCCCTTCTGATAAGAGTTATGTTATTAATCCATGATCATGTGCATTGTTCTTTAAATGGCTCTTATGATTAGGGAGATGAAATTAAATCTGCTTTACATTTAAGATTATAAAATCAAAGTTCACATAGGCTATTGTTTCTCTCTCCCTGCGCATCTTTGGTAGCCAAATGTATGTCTTTATGGTTGAATAAGAATCGCCATTATAATCATTGGCCAATACAGAGAATTAAGTAAAATCACAAGTCCAAATCCCTACCTCCATCCATGGCTAATTTAGGAAAGGGACAATTTTAGCTAGCTCGCCACCAAGGACAACAACAAAATGAGATGCAACAATTCAAGTTTATTCTGTCAATGACGTTTTGCTTTTGATGTGATTGGTGTGAAGACAAATCCAAACTGGCTTCCCTTGACAGTTTTTTTTTTGTCCACCAGGACCATTCACAGTTGAGCTCATGCACATTTGTGGCCTGCTGGAGGTCATTTTGCAGGGCTCTGGCAGTGCTACTCCTTGCACAAAGGCGGAGGTAGCGGTCCTGCTGCTGGGTTGTTGCCCTCCTACGGCCTCCTCCACATCTCCTGATGTACTGGCCTGTCTCCTGGTAGCGCCTCCATGCTCTGGACACTACGCTGACAGACACAGCAAACCTTCTTGCCACAGCTCGCATTGATGTGCCATCCTGGATGAGCTGCACTACCTGAGCCACTTGTGTGGGTTGTAGACTCCGTCTCATGCTACCACTAGAGTGAGAGCACCGCCAGCATTCAAAAGTGACCAAAACATCAGCCAGGAAGCATAGGAACTGAGAAGTGGTCTGTGGTCACCACCTGCAGAATCAGTCCTTTATTGGGGGTGTCTTGCTAATTGCCTATAATTTCCACCTTTTGTCTATTCCATTTGCACAACAGCATGTGCAATTTATTGTCAATCAGTGTTGCTTCCTAAGTGGACAGTTTGATTTCACAGAATTGTGATTGACTTGGAGTTACATTGTGTTGTTTAAGTGTTCCCTTTATTTTTTTGAGCAGTGTATTTTACCTCTTGGGGATGTTATTCGAAAACATAATGTTAACTTTCACTGCTATGCGGATTACACACAGCTGTACATTTCAATGAAACATGGTGAAGCCCCAAAATTGCCCTCGCTAGAAGCCTGTGTTTCAGACATAAGGAAGTGGATGGCTGCAAACTTTCTACTTTTAAACTCGGACAAAACAGAGATGCTTGTTCTAGGTCCCAAGAAACAAAGAGATCTTCTGTTAAATCTGACAATTAATCTTGATGGTTGTAAAGTCGTCTCAAATAAAACTGTGAAGGACCTCGGCGTTACTCTTGACCCTGATCTCTCTTTTGACGAACATATCAAGACTGTTTCAAGGACAGATTTTTTCCATCTACGTAACATTGCAAAAATCAGAAATTTTCTGTCCAAAAATGATGCAGAAAAATTAATCCATGCATTTGTTACTTCTAGGTTAGACTACTGCAATGCTCTACTTTCCGGCTACCCGGATAAAGCACTAAATAAACTTCAGTTAGTGCTAAATACGGCTGCTAGAATCCTGACTAGAACCAAGAAATTTGATCATATTACTCCAGTGCTAGCTTCCCTACACTGGCTTCCTGTTAAGGCAAGGGCTGATTTCAAGGTTTTACTGTTAACCTATAAAGCGTTACATGGGCTTGCTCCTACCTATCTTTCCGAGTTGGTCCTGCCGTACATACCTATACGTACGCTACGGTCACAAGACGCAGGCCTCCTAATTGTCCCTAGAATTTCTAAGCAAACAGCGGGAGGCAGGGCTTTCTCCTATAGATCTCCATTTTTATGGAACGGTCTGCCTACCCATGTGAGAGACGCAGACTCGGTCTCAACCTTTAAGTCTTTACTGAAGACTTATCTCTTCAGTAGGTCATATGATTGAGTGTAGTCTGGCCCAGGAGTGTGAAGGTGAACGGAAAGGCTCTGGAGCAACGAACCGCTCTTGCTGTCTCTGCCTGGCCGGTTCCCCTCTCTCCACTGGGATTATCTGCCTCTAACCCTATTACAGGGGCTGAGTCACTGGCTTACTGGTGCTCTTTCATGCCGTCCCTGGGAGGGGTGCGTCACTTGAGTGGGTTGAGTTACTGACGTGATCTTCCTGTCTGGGTTGGCGCCCCCCCTTGGTTTGTGCTGTGGTGGAGATCTTTGTGGGCTATACTCGGCCTTGTCTCAGGATTGTAAGTTGGTGGTTGAAGATATCCCTCTAGTGGTGTGGGGGCTGTGCTTTGGCAAAGTGGGTGGGGTTATATCCTTCCTGTTTGGCCCTGTCCGGGGGTTTCTTCTGATGGGGCCACAGTGTCTCCTGACCCCTCCTGTCTCAGCCTCCAGTATTTATGCTGCAGTAGTTTATGTGTCGGGGGGCTAGGGTCAGTTGGTTATACCTGGAGTACTTCTCCTATCTTATCCAGTGTCCTGTGTGAATTTAAGTATGCTCTCTCTAATTCTCTCCTTCTCTCTTTCTTTCTCTCTCTCGGAGGACCTGAGCCCTAGGACCATACGTCACGGCAAACCGGGCATGATGACTCCTTGCTGTCCCCAGTCCGCCTGGCCTTGCTGCTATTCCAGTTTCAGCTGTTCTGCCTGCGGTTATGGAACCCCTACCTGTCCCAGACCTGCTGTTTTCAACTCTTAATGACCGGCTATGAAAAGCCAACTGATATTTATTCCTGATTATTATTTGACCATGCTTGTCATTTATGAACATTTAGAAAATCTTGGCTCTCTCTAATTCTCTCTTTCTTTCTCTCTCTCGGAGGACCTGAGCCCTAGGACCATACGTCAGGACTACCGGGCATGATGACTCCTTGCTGTCCCCAGTCCACCTGGCCTTGCTGCTATTCCAGTTTCAACTGTTCTGCCTGCGGTTATGGAACCGCCACCTGTCCCAGACCTGCTATTTTCAACTCTTAATGATCGGCTATGAAAAGCCAACTGAAAATTATTCATGATTATTATTTGACCATGCTTGTCACTTATGAACATTTTGAACATCTTGGCATAGTTCTGTTATAATCTCCACCCGGCACAGCCAGAAGAGGACTGGCCACCCCTCATAGCCTGGTTCCTCTCTAGGTTTCTTCCTAGGTTTTGGCCTTTCTAGGGAGTTTTTCCTAGCCACCGTGCTTCTACACCTGCATTGCTTGCTGTTTGGGGTTTTAGGCTGGGTTTCTGTACAGCACTTCGAGATATTAGCTGATGTACGAAGGGCTATATAAAATAAACTTGATTTGATTAAATAAACTTTATTTGATTTGATACCATCTGACTCCAAACTCACTTTTCCAACTCGTTTAGAAGCCGACTATCACATATTTCAGAGCAGGCCCAAAATTCACAGCGCCTTCCATTTAAACCATAATAAAACAAATAATACGTAGTTATGTTCTAGCTGCGGGTCCAGTTCTCACATTATGTTTAGCCCTATGTGAGGCGACCTCGAATCCCAAGTTTCGGCTCGATAGGTCATTCGGTGCCCGAGCAAAACCTTAATTGGTGCTGAAATTCCACTTTTTTCCATGCCTTGCTACGGGGTCCTTGAATGAGCTATCGGACAGAAATGTCGGGGTCCGTCTCTATGGGCCGAGCCGGTTTCAATGCACCTAGTCTTGCAACTCTGGGACTTTTCTAAATGTCACCATTTTTGTAATGCTCAAAATGAATTGAAGTCAATGCAAATGCACGAGGCTTTTTATCGGTCCGAGAACCTTCTAGAGCCACATAACTCACCGTGCTTAATCGACCTGAGCTCTAGAACAGGTTTGTAAAGTTTCAGAACTCTAGGTCTGACGGTTCTTTAAAAGTTCGAACAAAAGTAACTATTGCAGGCACTGTCTGCCTCTAAGCCCCTCAGTGTGTCACTCCATCCTTTCTGTGTGGGTGTGTACATTTTTCCTTGAAATCTGATGGGATGAATGACTGATTTACAGTTCATGAGGGTTGCCTATTCACATATATTAAGTTTTGGAAAGATTAGACTTTTTTAACCCTTCGAAACAGCCCTTTTGACACCAATTATGGCACTTCCGGTTGGCACAGGAAGCTGAAAGTAAACACATATCCTCATTGGAGTGGGCTTTTACAGAATCCTGAGTTTTAAGTCTATACGTTAAGAACTCACTGATTTACATAGGGTTGAATGCACTATTTCTCTCAAACTGCAGGTTGGGTATGGCAAACACTTTTAGGGTGATTTAACCACTTCCGGTTGCTCCAGGAAGCTTAGAATCGACACAGGTAGACCTCATAGTGGCCTGATGGTTTGTTATCGAAGACAGGTTCATAAGGCATTATTAACCCACATAGGCTTCAGGTTGAATTTAGGGGAGCAGGCAATGTATTCCTATGGGGAGACATGTCATTGTAAACTGTTTGATGTAAACACCTTCTTTTAACTGTTACGGGTTAATGCCACACGGTCAATGTTAGGCTTGCACAGATCGGGAGGACCTTAGGAACGTTCCTGAGGTCAAATTGTGCTTCTAACCTTAACGGTTCTCTCTCTGTCTCCCAAAAGCAAAAAAATATGAAATTGAGGTCAAAGGGTCATTTGGGTCCTTCTTCTTGTCCCTGTCGCTGCACTCAGACCGAGCGAGCTACGGTCAAGCGGGGCATCTCGTTGAACTCGGCACGGCCTGGAGATAATGGCAATGCCATTGCAGGCTTTGTGTGTCTTTAAGCACCGTACTTTTTCACTCCATCCTTTTATCCCCTTTTCTTCGTGGTATCCAATCGCTAGTAATTACTATCTTGTCTCATCGCTACAACTCCCGTATGGGCTCAGGAGAGACGAAGGTCGAAAGCCACGCGTCCTCCGAAGCACAACCCAACCAAGCCGCACTGCTTCTTAACACAGCGCGCCTCCAACCCGGAAGCCAGCCGCACCAATGTGTCAGAGGAAACACCGTGCACCTGGCCCCCTTGGCTAGCGCGCACTGCCCCCGGCCCGCCACAGTAGTCGCTGGAGCGCGATGAGACAAGGATATCCCTACCGGCCAAACCCTCCCTAACCCGGACGACGCTAGGCCAATTGTGCGTCGCCCCATGGACCTCCCGGTCGCGGCCGGCTGCGGCAGAGCCTGGGCGCGAACCCAGAGACTCTGTGGGTGGCGCAGTGCCCTAGACCACTGCGCCACCCGGGAGGCAGATCTGACCTTTTTAACCCTTCGAAACTGACCCTATGGCACCATTTGAAGGTACTTCCGGTTGACATACGAAGCTGAAAGTGAACACATATCCTCCTTGGGGTAGGCTCTTATATAATATTGAGTTTTAAGTCTTTATGTTAAGAACTGACTTATTTACAGAGGGTTAAATGAGTGTGTGTTATTTCATAAAATCACATAAAATCACATAATTCTGGCAGAGCTTCGAGACCCACTTAAAAAATGTTCGTCTGAACACACTGCAACTGGATCTGTAACTTTTTTTCTTTTTTACTCCTTTTTGTGAACATTACCAATTTGTCAATGTACGATTTCTCTTAAATTACGATAGATAAATGGCTGGTTCTTTTTTTCCTGACACCGTATGCTTATGTACTTTGACGTGAAGCGGTCAAATTAGCACCCTACTTTGCGTTTTTGACCTTTAATCCCAGAAAAATGGCCATAACTCAAAAAGCGTTGAGGCCTCGACGCCATCTTGTTCGGGGCCAACTGTCCATTACATCTTTGAAATATTTTCCGTTTAGGAGAAAAGGCCACATGCATTTGCAATGTGCTTGTGCATTTGCAATATTATTCATTTTCCCTCTGGTGGGAATTTCCGAGACTGCGGAAAAATGACCAAAAGTTTTTATTTTTATAAAACGGAAATCGAACGTCCGAGAGATTTCGTTTGATGACTTCCTGAAAGATCTCTCCCCCGCGCACGGCCCGACGCCGTCCGCGAATTTTAGAAACGTTGCAGGACGTCTAGTAAGGGACCTTACATTTGCAATGTGGCGTTTCTCACTAACCATATGGCGAGTGCTAAAATGTTCCCTTAAGGTATGGAAAGGCCTTGGAAAGGCCATAAGTGTAAGCCAACATAATTCATTATTTTACATTAACATGTAATACATGCATTATGAAGAAAATTGTGTAATTTAGGCTCCACGAAATATGAAATGGGTTATGAAGAAAATCGTGTATGGTTGCCTACATGACAAAAAGGCGTTCTGATTACAAGTGCACCAGTATCCAAAGTATTAAGCGAAATTAAGCACAGAAAACAGCATTGGCATTAATAAAACAATATTTCCCACGAATTAAGTCGCACGTAAATGTGCGTCTTTTCTCAAAAATTCTGTTCAGCAAGTCTAAAACAGTACATATAGGCATACAACGACACATTTTAAAACATGGTTAAACAAAGACAACATTTCTGTATATTCATGACGTTGAATTAGCCATTAAGAAGAACAAAAATGAAATACAAATGATCACGTCTACATAGTTGTTGCAACGGCTTGTGTGTCGCCTACTGGTTAAATTCGTGTCTATTCGCACGATTTAAGTAGCACAGAAATTCGTGTATTTTCAAACGAATTGAACCACCCCAAAAATGCACAAAAACGCACGAAATCTGCTGAAATACATTTTGTACATATATGCGCGAATTGAATGTGAGACTGTGTTGCACTGTCATGTTGATCTGAGTCTTGCTGTTGGAAAACCACATTAGCGCCAGACTTTCGGGTGTCGCAGATGCACCTCCCCTGACTTCACTCCTCGACTTTCGACTGCAGTCGGTTACTTCAGCCTTACGACTCAAACGAGCCCACTATCAATTGAGTATACTGACGCGACAAGTATCAAACGGCTCAGTCGGAAGATATTGGACTACTTTAGGAGAAGAACAATTAGCGGGGACTCTTGTCTTCAAAGAAAAGCCCTCAAAATGAACAATATTGCAGTGGATGACCACAGTTTGGAAGTGTCCTCAAAGGGTAAAATCACTGTTAATAATGATGAAGACAAGTCGAGGGAGGGGGTCTTGCCGAGTGGCCTCAGAAGACCCCGCAGTTACAGGCCAAAATCTAAAGATCATAAAAGACTTAACCCTCACAAATTAGTTTTGCAATATATTGTGCCATGTATGAATTCATATGGTCTGTGCATTGTGGACAATTTTCTCGGAAACAAAATTGGAGAGCGCGTTCTACAAGAAGTCCGACACATTCACCAAGGTGGAAAGATGCAAGATGGGGAACTTGCAGGTGGAAACTTTGGCAAAAATAAATCCATTCGAGGTGATAAAATTGCGTGGGTGGAAGGGACTGAAACAGGTTGTGAAAACCTTGGCTTTCTATTGACAAGGATGGATAAACTCATCACCTATGCCGACGGTAAACTGGGAAGCTACAAAATTAAAGGGAGGCATAAGGTTAGTAGTATTTTACCCAATCAGGACGGACTGGTATTAATGCACAATCACTCATATTAACCGAGTTAAATTATGCATGTGTTAGTTTAGGATGTATAGCCTATTCCTTAGGGCAAAAGGTGGAAAAAACTGTCTATTCATATTTGATTCAATCGACCTGTTCTGTCTTTGGGGTCATATTGATATTTCTTAGCCTAGAAATTGACACCATTCTATAATTATACACAATTACTGAGTAATAATAAATACTTCAATAAATTATTTATATTTTGTATTTATTATTGTTATTATTATTATTATACCCAGACACTTTTCATGGGGATGCAAAAGTCGGGGTTTGTGGCACTTTGCCATGGTCATGTTTACCTTAATGGAGAGGACGTGCAGCGAGCGGCTTCAAGAGGGCTACATGCGCCTGGTGGAATCCTCAATGGCGGGGGACACTCCTAACGCACGCGCACAGAAATAAACATATATATATATATCTATATATATATATGTTTCTTTTTTATATATAAAATTGCATTGGAGATGTTTGTGCAAAGGTCAATTACACAAATTTGTATCTACTTATAAACGTCTGTATTTTATCATTCGCCTACTGAAAAACACAATTTTAAACGATCACTTTAATTTGACGCCCAAATTTAAAATGAGGGATATTCATCGTTTATCGTTTGTATTATTTGTAATTGTGCATATAGAATAATATGCATTTATAGGCGTAAATGTAGTCCTAATCGTCTGTGATCGTGCGTAGGCGTTCTGAGTCAGTTCAATAGAATGAATGAATGTCCTTGCTTCCCTCCGCCCCTCTGGTGCTACAACACATCTTGCACGTTCCGTAGTTATATCCAGGTGCCTCATTCGCAGCTTGTTTATAGTTTGGAGTTTAGAGTTGCTGCAGAACACAACTCTTCTGTGACATTTCATTTCTTAAGAATTGAATCTAGTCGTTTCTGAGAGCGAGAAGGGGTGCATTGTTGATACATATTTATCAGTGAACCATACCCTGATGCACTGACATTACCATGCAGTTGCAGTAACAACTTTAGGAGCTGATTTAAGCTGCATTAAATTCCTCATAAATCGTCAAAATGCCTCTTCTGCAACATGTAATGGACGCAGAGTTGGAGCGGTTAGCCATGGACCAGATTGTCCCATCTCTACTGGACCAAGGATTCTTTTACGTGGACAACTTTCTAGGAGAATTGGTTGGGCACTTTGTTTTGAACCAAGTGAAAGAGATGCACTACTCTGGAGTTCTGCAGGATGGACAGCTGGCTGGTCCTGGCCCTTTTGGGGTCTCCAAAAGGAACATTAGAGGAGATAAGATAGCCTGGGTCAATGGAGGTGAAAGGAGGTGCGAGGCTATTCACCTCCTTCTGACATTAATCGATAAGTTGGTTTCTCTTTGCATCGGTCGACTTGGGAAAAGTATAATTCGAGAAAGATCGAAGGTAAGTTGTGCGACAGTTTTGCGTAAATTGAGCGTGTCCATGGTGTTTGAGGGGGTCACTGTTTTGACGACAGAGCTAATTTAGTAGGCCTGTACAGTACTACATTACTATAAACTCTACAGTTGTGGACACACCTCTAAACGTATTATTGATGTAAGAAATATGTATATTGTTATTATATGACCTAAACTTTATATAACATGTTAGACTCTGGCCTAGGTCTATATGATGTTCTTACAAATGTACTGTTTATATATAAGGGGTTAAAACAAGTCAAATGTAAACTTTTAATGTCATGTGCACAAATACAGTGAAATGCCTTTCTTGCAAGCACTAAACCCAACAATAATCAGTAATTATTATCAATGTAGTAGTAAAAATAACATAAGGTAGAACAAAAACACACAATAAATAAAAATAAGAAGAACGTGAGAAGTAAGTAAGCTATACTGTATACAGGGTCAGTTCCAATACTATATTTACAATGTGCAGGGATACTGGAGTGAAAGAGGTACATACACTACATGTCCAAAAGTATGTGGACACCTGCTCGTCAAACATCTCATTCCAAAATCATGGAGTTGGTCCACCATTTGCTGCTATAACAGCCTCCACTCTTCTGGGAAGGCTTTCCACTAGATGTTGGAACATTGCTGTGGGGACTTGCTTCCATTCAGCCAGAAGAGCATGAGTGAAGTCGAGCACTGATGTTGGGCTATTAGGCCTCGCTCACAGTCGGCGTTCCAATTCATCCCAGAGGTGTTCGATGGGGTTGAGATCAGGGCTCTGTGCATGCCAGTCAAGTTATTCCACACCGATCTTGACAAACCATTTCTGTATTGACCTCATTTGTGCACAGGGGCATTGTCATGCTGAAACAGGAAAGGGCCTTCCCCAAACTATTGCCACAAAGTTGGAAGCACAGAATAATCTAGAATGTCATTGTATGCTGTAGCGTTAAGATTTCCCTTCACTGGAACTAAGTGGCTTAGCCCGAACCATGATAAACAGCCCCAGACATTATTCCTCCTACACCAAACTTTACAGTTGGCACTATGCATTGGGGCTGGTAGCATTCTCCTGGCGTCTGCCAAACCCAGATTCGTCCTTTGGACTGCCAGATAGTGAAGCGTGATTCATCACTCCAGAGAACGCGTTTCCACTGCTCTAGAGTCCAATGGCGACGAGCTTTACACCACTCCAGCCGACGCTTGACTAGGGTGGCTGGAGTCTTCAACGATTTTTGGACCTTCCTTTCAACCCGCCTGATATAGAGGTCCTGGATGGCAGGGATGTCGGCCCCAGTGATGTACTGGGATGTCCGCAGCCCGTCAAGATGCTCTCAATAGTGCAGCTGTATAACTTTTTGAGGATTTGAGTGTCAGGTTTTGGCCAAGACTGTTCGGGTTTTGGTCACTAGATGTCCCCATTGCACCTTTTTTGTACCTTTTGTTTTTCTTGCTCTATTATTGTTTGCACCTGTAGGTCATTCCCTTGTTAGTATTTAAACCCTGTGTGTTCCTCAGTTCCTTGCTCAGTGTTTGTAAGTTAGCACCCAGCCCCAGCCCAAGCCTTGTTTTATACAGATATTTCTCTTGTTGGATTTTCCAGAGGTTCTCTGGTTTAGTTCTTGTGTATTATTTGAGTAGTCTTTTGAGGTTTGTTTTTCCCTGCTGTTTTTTACCACTTTGTGGAGTGTCTTTTGTATTTTGGAGGATTTCCATTTTGTGCCTCTTGGCTTTATTTTTGGACATTGTGGATTTAGTTTCTTTGCCTGAAGATTTTGTTCTTTAATTAAACCACCATCTCTAGTACTGCTGTGTCTGCCTCATCTTCTGGGTTCTGACGATTATTAGTGACTGTTTCTCGCACCGGGTCCTGACATTGAGGTCCCACGAGGTCTTCATGACAGTGCGCGTGTGTGGACCATTTTAAGTCCTTGGTGATTTGGACACCGAGGAACTTCTCGACCCTTTCCACTGCACCCCTGTCAATGTAAAACACAACTATTGGGCTATATGGATTTTTATGTCCTAATATTGTATTCTATTCTATTCATTTAAGAGTTGGCCTATGCATTCTGAATTATATACTTTTTTAATGCATATCAGTCACATATCAGTCACATATCAGTCACTTTTTAAAATGTTGTCAGTGAACTTTGGATTGCCACCGTTTTGTGAATTTAATACTCCCCTTTTTATCATCATATATTTGTAATAATTGTGAGCCTCAAAGTGTAGGCTTACAGTTGGACCAATTGTTTACGTACTGTAAACATACTTCATTACATATTTTGCAGGGCTTTGTAAAGCGTTGTTGCATAGAGCCATGGCAATCCCACAATCTATTCACAGTAACTTTGATCTTATATGCAGTCAACAGGGGATGCAAACACATGTATGTTGTGCTGATTGCAGTGGAAGTGATGGGTGGTACGTGACTCCTCACACTGCCTATAGCTGTTTGTACTCTCAGAAAATCAGAGTTTCAAGCAGGAAATAGCGTGTGAACACTATACTACATTGCAACACACCAGACTCGGCCATAGTGTCAGTCAGTACTGCACATCCCACCACCACCCACAGCCCAACACCCTTCTCCCTTTCTCACATCACTGGATCCTGCTCCCAGCCTTATGTGGACAAACCATTTATCAGATGATAATGTGTAAATAACAGCAGCAAATGATCATGTGTAATTTATTCATGTTAAAGAAGGATTTATAGACGGTTGAGTGCTGGAGTATCTTTGTCACTTGTTTATTTGATAACACTATTTTCATTGATTTAACTGCTCAGTGGAGATGTTTTATTTGTTGACATTTGGAAGCAGTTTTGATCAAACATAACAAATGTCAGTGGATTCTAAAGACACAACTTTCCTCATAAGATATCATTACAAAGAAAAGGCGACAAAGCTGAAACCATGTCAAAAGAGTGTTTTAGCTGGTTGACACACAGCCTGTTAATTTGTCTGTTGTCTGGACTGATTGAGGAGTCATTCACTGTTGGAGGGGGAGAGAGAGAACGAGAGCGGGATATAGAGGGATATGGAGAGAGATAGGGAAAAGGAGAGAGGGAGGAAGAGGGAGAGAGATGGAAGAGAGGGAGAGAGGCCTGTAGACCTAGCAGTGCTATGTTGCGTCTGCTGGCTCATGCTGGACACGTAGCACTGTCATTAAACCTTCAACATCCTGGCAGCCTGCCAGCTCTGCTCTGTGTGGACTTCCCCCTCCTCCCACTCCTCCTTTCTCTTGCTTCATATGTTTTCACTCTTCTTTGACAACACTGTGTGTACGTGCATACGTGCCCTCACTGTAGACAGTAAACACTGGGTGTATGTGCATACGTGCCCCCACTGTAGACAGTAAACACTGTGTGTGCGTGCATACGTGCCCCCACTGTAGACAGTAAACACTGGGTGTTCGTGCATACGTGCCCCCACTGTAGACAGTAAACACTGTGTGTGCGTGCATACGTGCCCCACTGTAGACAGTAAACACTGTGTGTGTGTGCATACGTGCCCCACTGTAGACAGTAAACACTGTGTGTACGTGCATACGTGCCCCCACTGTAGACAGTAAACACTGTGAGTACGTGCATACGTGCCCCCACTGTAGACAGTAAACACTGGGTGTTCGTGCATACGTGCCCCCACTGTAGACAGTAAACACTGTGTGCGCGTGCATACGTGCACCCACTGTAGACAGTAAACACTGTGTGTACGTGCATACGTGCCCCCACTGTAGACAGTAAACACTGTGTGTGCGTGCATACGTGCCCCCACTGTAGACAGTAAACACTGTGTGTGCGTGCATACGTGCCCCCACTGTAGACAGTAAACACTGGGTGTACGTGCATACGTGCCCCACTGTAGACAGTAAACACTGTGTGTGTGTGCATACGTGCACCCACTGTAGACAGTAAACACTGGGTGTACGTGCATACGTGCCCCCACTGTAGACAGTAAACACTGTGTGTGCGTGCATACGTGCCCCCACTGTAGACAGTAAACACTGTGTGTGCGTGCATACGTGCCCCCACTGTAGACAGTAAACACTGTGTGTGCGTGCATACGTGACCCCACTGTAGACAGTAAACACTGTCTGTGTGTGTGCATACGTGCCCCCACTGTAGACAGTAAACACTGGGTGTACGTGCATACGTGCCCCCAATGTAGACAGTAAACACTATGTGTGCGTGCATACGTGCCCCCACTGTAGACAGTAAACACTGTGTGTGCGTGCATACGTGCCCCCACTGTAGACAGTAAACACTGGGTGTACGTGCATACGTGCCCCCACTGTAGACAGTAAACACTGGGTGTACGTGCATACGTGCCCCCACTGTAGACAGTAAACACTGGGTGTATGTGCATACGTGCCCCACTGTAGACAGTAAACACTGTGTGTATGTGCATACGTGCCCCCACTGTAGACAGTAAACACTGGGTGTATGTGCATACGTGCCCCCACTGTAGACAGTAAACACTGTGTGTGCGTGCATACGTGCCCCCACTGTAGACAGTAAACACTGGGTGTACGTGCATACGTGCCCCCACTGTAGACAGTAAACACTGTGTGTACGTGCATACGTGCCCCCACTGTAGACAGTTAACACTGGGTGTACGTGCATACGTGCCCCCACTGTAGACAGTAAACACTGGGTGTATGTGCATACGTGCCCCCACTGTAGACAGTAAACACTGGGTGTATGTGCATACATGCCCCCACTGTAGACAGTAAACACTGGGTGCGTCATAATACTCCTTTCCTCAGTATGTGCCGACAGGAAATATGCTGCGGTGCAAATAAACTAAAGGATCACTTTATCAGATAAGACCCTTGTGATGTTGCTCCAGAAGAGGCATTTTATTACAGCTTTATTATGTAGGTGTGTGTGTGCATAATAGTGATCGTTCAACAATCAAAGGAGAGAGATTGTTGAAAGAATAGTCTAAAGGTTGCTGTGAAATTGTTAGGTTGCTGGCATGACACGATTCCAATGCTATTTTTATGGTCATTATATTATCCTTTTGTTTTCGTGTCTGGGGATATTCTTCTTTGAGGAACCTAATATGGACTCTTCCTGGAGAAACTGAAAATCGCAGGATAAGATGAAGGGTTTATTCCAAAACGCTATATCCACCAATTTTTCACTTGTGTTTTTTCATCAAAAATGAATGCTTATGGGTACCTTTATGTGTGTGTAAAATATTACTGTTCTCAGATTTTTTATTCATAGATTTGAGATGTGTATTAAGATGGGTTTTGTTGCAAAACGCTATATTGTATTTCCAATGTTTAGCTGGAATGGAATGTTCATATCCTGTATATCTACCATATAAATTCAACCCATCATAAATATAGCCTCACGCTACAGTGTTAGATTAGAGCTAGGCTTTGTCCCAAATGTCACCCTATTCCCTATATCAGGGCTCTCCAACCCTGTTACTGGAGAGCTACACTCCTGTAGGTTTTAATTCCAACCCTGTTCCTGGAGATCTGCACTCCTGTATGTTTTAACTCCAACCCTGTTCCTGGAGAGCTGCACTCCTGTAGGTTTTAATTCCAACCCTGTTCCTGGAGAGCTACACTCCTGTAGGTTTTAACTCCAACCCTGTTCCTGGAGAGCTGCACTCCTGTAGGTTTTAACTCCAACCCTGTTCCTGGAGAGCTACACTCCTGTAGGTTTTAATTCCAACCCGGTTCCTGGAGAGCTGCACTCCTGTAGGTTTTAATTCCAACCCTGTTCCTGGAGATCTGCACTCCTGTATGTTTTAACTCCAACCCGTTTCCTGGAGAGCTACACTCCTGTAGGTTTTAATTCCAACCCTGTTCCTGGAGATCTGCACTCCTGTATGTTTTAACTCCAACCCTGTTCCTGGAGAGCTACACTCCTGTAGGTTTTAATTCCAACCCTGTTCCTGGAGATCTGCACTCCTGTATGTTTTAACTCCAACCCTGTTCCTGGAGAGCTACACTCCTGTAGGTTTTAATTCCAACCCTGTTCCTGGAGATCTGCCCTCCTGTAGGTTTTAACTCCAACCCTGTTCCTGGAGAGCTACACTCCTGTAGGTTTTAATTCTAACTCGGTTCCTGGAGAGCTACACTCCTGTAGGTTTTAATTCCAACCCTGTTCCTGGAGAGCTACACTCCTGTAGGTTTTAACTCCAACCCTGTTCCTGGAGAGCTACACTCCTGTAGGTTTTAATTCTAACCCTGTTCCTGGAGAGTTACACTCCTGTAGGTTTTAACTCCAACCCTGTTCCTGGAGAGCTACACTCCTGTAGGTTTTAACTCCAACCCTGTTCCTGGAGAGCTACACTCCTGTAGGTTTTAACTCCAACCCTGTTCCTGGAGAGCTACACTCCTGTAGGTTTTACCAGTTTTTACCAATTATTTGTCATATTTGACTGTGTATAACCTTGCAGTACTACTTTTTTCTCTGAGAGTGAGGCGGATATACAGCACAGGAGATTGGTGGCACCTTAATTGGGGAGGACGGACTCATGGTAATGGCTGGAGCGGAATCAGTGGAATGGTATCAAATACATCAAACACATTGTTTCCATGTGTTTGATGCCCATTCCATTCGTGACGTTCCAGCCATTATTATGAGCCGTCCTCCCCTCAGCAGCCTCCACTGGTATACAGTATCTCGTTTTGCAACACAATGTGATTGTTTGTCTCTGAAATAAAACCATAAACTGATAGTTTTCAAACAAATTCATGTCTGTCATTTAAAAACCCCATGACATGATTAGATGTGGGAAAACACACCAATGTCTTTCATAAGTTCTTTGAACAAAATAGCTAATTTACCAACATTTGTGATATTGGATATATAGCCTTTTGGAATTAAAGTATTCACGTACTTTTAGTCTGTTTTCCCTGAAATGAGACCACAGATCAGTCCCTTTGTCCACTTTGCATTCTAAAGTTTCTAGCTTGGAGGAAATGCATCGTTTTTTCACCAGAGCTGGTCTTGACCAACAAAGAATTTTGGGATGTCACTTGTTAAGCAACACAGTAGCTGAATTCCATGTGTAGGCAGTCTGAGTCCAGTGACCTTTTCCTATAATGTGTGAGGACCAACGGTCAAACCTTTCTGGGCAGGATCTCAGGGGAACCCTCTTCCCGTTTCCTGAGAGTTAGTAAGGCACAGCTGTTTGTGCTGCGAGAATAGTGCTGTGGAATCCCTAGTTGAAGGTCATATCATAACCTGTCACATACTCACTATTTATAGTGCCTTCAGAAAGTATTCACACCTCTTGACTTTTTCCACATTTTGTTGTGTTACAGTCTGAATTAAAAAAGGATTACATTTAGATGTTTTTGTCATTGGTCTGCACACGATACCCCATAATGTCAAAGTGGAGATATGTTTTTAGAATATTTTACAATTAATTAAAACTGAAAAGCTGAAATGTCTTCAGTCGCTAAGTATTCAACCCCTTTGTTATGGCAAGTCTAAATAAGTTGCATGGACTCACTCTGTCTGCAATAATAGTGTTTTAACATGATTTTTTAATGACTACGTCATCTCTGTACCCCACTAATACAATTATCTGTAAGGTCCCTCAATTGAGCAGTGAATTTCAAACACAGATTCAACCACAAAGACCAGGGAGGTTTTCCAATGCCTCACAAAGAAGGGCACCTATTGGTAGATGGGTAAAACATTTAAAAGCAGACATTGAATATCCCTTTGAGCATGGTGAAGTTATTAATTACACTTTGGATGGTGTATCAATACATCTAGTCACTACAAAGATACAGACGTCCTTCCTAACTCAGTTGCCGAAGAGGAAGGAAACCGCTCAGGGATTTCACCATGAGGCCAATGGTGACTATAAAACAGTTACAGAGTTTCTTGGCTGTGATAGGAGAAGACTGAGGATGGATCCACAACATTGTAGTTACTCCACAATACTAAGCTAATAGACACTAAAGTAATACTGCAAAAAAAAAACTTTTTGTTCTGAATACAAAGTGTTATGTTTGGGGAAAATCCAATACAACATATTACTAAGTACCACTCTCCATATTTTCAAGCATAGTGGTGGCTGCATCATGTTATGGGTATGCTTGTAGTCGTTAAGAGTTTTTCAGGATAAAAAATAAACGGGATGTAGCTAAGCACAGGCAAAATTCTAGAGGAAAACCTGGTTTAGTCTGCTTTCAGCAGGACAATAACCTAAAACACAAGGCCAAATCTACACTTGAATTGCTTACCAAGAAGATAGGGAATGTTCCTGAGTGGCCTAGTTACAGTTTTGACTTAAATCTACTTGAAAATCTATGGCAAGACCTGAAAAAGGTTTGTTTAGCAATGATCTAATTTGACAGAGCTTGAAGAATTTTGAAAAGAATAATGGACAAATGTTGCACAATTCAGGCGTGGAAAGCTCTTAGAGAATGTTGTGGAAATTCTACACATGGGACACTTGAAATCAATCTTAAATGAATCATTGTTTATTAACAGCAAGTTGGAGAGGTCACAGTCAAATTTAGATGGATAAAGTACCAATCTGAAGTGATGACACGAAAGACAAGATTAACATTTTCAAGGCTGTCTCTTCCCATGATACAATTTTCCATCACAAGACTTAACCAGAAAGACTCACAGCTGTGTTCGCTGTCAAAGGTGCTTCTACAAAGTATTGACTCTGGGGTGTGAATACTTATGTAAATTAGATATTTCTGTATTTAATTTTCAATACATTTTCTACAATTTCTAAAAACATTTTTCCACTTTGTCATTATTGGGTATTGTGTGTAGATGGGTGAGATTTCTATTTATTTAATCCATTTTCAAAATTCAGGCTGTAACAAAACAAAATATGGACTAATTCAAAGGCACTGTACATCTATTAAACAAATAAATCCTTGTCCGATTACATTCCTTCGTGTCTACACGTACTAGCCTTAACTTGTGTTCCATATCTGATGCCCAAATGAAATGTTACATGACAGAATGTCACTTGGCCTCTAGTAAACCCTCTATCTGACCCAATGTGCCCACCCCTGGTCGGAACTACACGTCTCTTCATCTGCATTGCTTTGAGGGCTTTTCTTGGCTTTCTTATCACAAGATAGATTACCACAGTTTGGTTAATTGTGCTTCCTTGGATGCTGACTGAATGCACGTAGGCCAGTTCTGCTGAAACCACAACGCTCCCTCCCCAAACAACGCTTACAGGAAATGTTCTGCAACCAAGATATTAACCCATAAATGTCTTCATGTTATATTTTTTATCTCTGATTTGCAGAAACTATTTCTATATTCTTAGAATATAGTCAAGGCATTTCCACAAATATTTTCTCACAAAAAAGGCTTCTGTAATGGTGTACACTACAGTTATCATGTCACATATTGTCACATGATCAGCGAGTTACAAATTATAATGTGTAACAGACTGAGAACTAATGTTTTGTGGGTTGTTTTGTCTGTTTCAGGCGATGGTGGCGTGTTATCCAGGAAAAGGGACAGGATATGTGAAACATGTGGACAATCCCAACGCTGACGGTCGCTGCATCACCTCTATCTACTACCTCAACAAAAACTGGAACCCCCAGGTGAGCTGCAGATTTATAACATATTTATGACATAATTTTGCATATATTTAATTTCGGAAAAAAGTAGATGGTGCTCAACCAACGCGAGCAGAGGTGCAACCTAAAAAATGTGTAGAGATCATTGGACATGAAAAGGCGCATCGCTCGCTCACCATAAAAAAATATTTGTTTTATTTCGACAAGTTGAAAAAATAGATGTTTCGGCCTTCAATGGTCTTCTGCAGAAGGTAATTGAAGGCCAAAACGTCTAGGTTTAAACTTGTCTCATAAAACTAAGCGTTTGCTGTCCAATTATATATTTAAATTCGTACATATTCTTATGACATTTTATATGTTTTTTACTATGGGATACACGCAATTACCCACAGTCCTTTCAGATTACAGTTTGGTTTTCAAGACAGTCACTGTACTGTCAGTTTAATTGTTCGGTTCCGTTTATAACATCAAAATTCTTGTCATATTTATGGTTTATTTTTAGAGACAATGAAAATGTGAGATATTGCCGTCCACTGTTTATTATAACCCCCTCTGGCTTATGATCTTTGTAAATTGCAGAGCAAGCCTCTTATGGCTCAACTTGCTATTCTGTAAAGCTGAAATAAACAATGTGTCTTTGTTATTTTGGCAGGAGCATGGAGGAATTCTTCGCATTTTTCCCGAAGGCAAATCCTACGTTGCAGATGTTGAGCCCCTGTTTGACAGACTGCTGTTCTTTTGGTCAGATAGAAGGAATCCACATGAGGTGCAGCCTTCATATGCAACAAGGTCTGTTTGATTTATCATACTGTTATTATACTGATAATTATTCTGTTCATTCATATGCAAAAATGTCTGAATCTGCTGTTGAATGTATCATACTGTTATTATTATACAGAAGACATTTCTCAGTTAACTTTCTTGACACTGTTAGATTTTCATAAAATGCTAAAGAAGATGTAATGTAATTATGTAATAATAATAATAATTCAGAATTTTGCTTTGTTCCAGATATGCTATAACCGTGTGGTATTTCGATTCAGAAGAAAGGGCAGAAGCAAAGAGACGGTTTAGAGACTTAACAGGTACATTTCTCCGTTGGATTATTTAACTTACATCTATGTGTAAACAAAAACATTCGGTAACACTTTACATGAAGTTGCTCTTATTCCTGCATAGTAACATTGTAGTTACTACGGTCAGGTTAACTGGCATCAGGTTACACCATGTATCCTAATGTAACCTAATCCTTTACTTAGTCGCTACATCCATTTTCAGATTTATAGATTAATCATATCCACCCATTGATTCTTGAAAAGTTTAACATATAAATGCCTCATTAACTTAGTTCAACTGTCATACCCCATCAGAACCCAAAATATACGTTTGCTTTACTACAATGTTTCTAAACAATTTAAATGTAAAGACACACTGTATAGCCTCAAAACATGTTTAAGAGCTCGAGGGCTCTGTTCAGTCTGGAAAGCTGAAGCGTTACAGATTCCACGATAGAAATGTAAAGGTGATTTTCGATTGAGCCGACATATGCAGCATTTACCGTGAATGCAGTCTCAGCTAAACCGGGAACATTGCCTTTTAAATTTCAATCACAGCGTAAAGCTGAAATTCTGCAAGCCGTATTGAATAGAGCCCTAAAACTATAATTTATACAGTAGTTTTAAGTCCTTGCATCCATAACTCTATGAATTTTAGAGTGGTTCCATTTCTCCAGGCCCATCTCTCAGCCTTTTACCAAAGCTTTAATGGCATTAATCTATTTCAGCCTCCATCCAAGACCCGGACGGAA
This sequence comes from Salvelinus alpinus, assembly GCF_045679555.1. Classification (NCBI taxonomy): domain Eukaryota; kingdom Metazoa; phylum Chordata; class Actinopteri; order Salmoniformes; family Salmonidae; genus Salvelinus; species Salvelinus alpinus. Next base: position 18,817,257 of record NC_092119.1, read on the forward strand.
GCAGTACTCCCTGAACTTTGACCTTATAAGAGACTCCACCCTGTGTGACACAATACAACACTGGATCCCTAATCCTTTGTGCTGACAGAGTTGTCATGCTTTGGTCTAATCACTGTTTGGACTGTGCTGTGGTACCTCTTCTAAACGCTACAAAGATGTTGAAAGCTACAAAGATGTGTGGTTGTGGTAGATGATAAGAAGAGACGTTAATGGCTTTGTGCATATATTTAGAAATAAAATTATTTTCTGCTCTTTCAATAACAGCGATTCTCGTCATTGTATTTAAATGAATCAACCCAAGTAATACTGTACTTCTTCCTGAAATGTCTTTATAGAATATAGTTTAAAGAATGTAGTTGGGTTAAAATCAACTGAATTCTCTCCTTTAACTACTGCTGTTCTAAAATAATTGTTTACCAGTTCATGCATGCTGGTTTGTTGTATAGTTCTGTTTCAGTCAGATAGAAAGAGAGAGGGGGGGGGGGGGGGGGGGGGGGGGGGCATGCGTACACGTGTGTGTATTATACAATTTGGCCCATCTAGAATTAAAATGTTTGCATTTAAATCTTGAACAGTAAAGATGAACTGAGATGACAATGTTATGTTGAAAAGAACTAAGGCCTAGATTCAATCAGATCAAGCGTTAACTGACGATAGCTGACACCTGCATAGCTGATGTTTTGGCACTGTCGGAGGTGGAACTTCATTGAAGATGTCAAATCGCAGCTGCTCTTGATCATTGTCAGGAAGCCACAGCTGTCACACTTCCGTTAGAAGTTCAGAATGAGAAAGTATAGACTATATAGAAATAATGACGCTCAAGCTGAAAATCATTAAACAAACAAATGAGGATTTCTATCAGCCTAATCGAGGTGTAGATTACATCTCGCATTCCAGTATTCCAACTTGTAAACAAGGCTGCATGGGATTTCTTTTAATGCGACTCCATGTCGCCGATGGCAATGTCCGCTTTAGGTATGTGCCAGGTGCCGCTTGTTGATTTGACAGCGCTAACGCTGTTCCCCCTCCGTCGCCACCAAAACATCCAAAACAGGTGTGAGCTAACGCCGGTTAACGCTTGATCTGAATGAATTGGGGTCCTCAATAAAAATCCGAATGGGCACCTGTCAGGCACCCTGTCACACTGTTACATCGTCTGACTTGTTTTAAGTTGGTAATGCAATCTGGAGCACTCAAGGGTCAATCCAAAATGGCGCCCCTATTTTTCTATGTGGTGCACTACTTTACACCAGATCATCCAAATCCTTATTACACATCAACTATCGTTATAAACTAGTTGAATAGTTAGTTATGAGTGACTCCCAGGACTGCTGTCATTACTGATCCCCCTGAGCAGCCATGTTGTTCTCTTCCCTAAACATGCATCTTCGACAATAGCTACACATGTTCAGGTTTTTTGTGAAGCTTTTGTATATACGCCTTGTGAGAAGAAATCAATTGTTGATGCAACATTCAACTCTTTACAGAGGTGGTGAAGGAAAAACTGTTCATTGTGGATATACAGCACTCTATGTGTGGTTGTTATCTGTAATGGATTTTTGTGCTTAAAATCAGCTTGCATGCTGATCAGCCAAGCTGGTGGATACAGTCTATAGTATGGTGAATAATGTGGTTTTGTTAATGTTTGTTACTTATATTCAAGACAAATAAAATTATTTTCCACCTGAATATTGTCACAGTCTGTACTACATTTGTATCATAAAAAGGGTTAGGGTGAGGGTTAAACATTTGGTTAGAGTTAGGGTTGAACTGGGGTGTGGTCATTAAGCTAGGGTTTGGGTTGAACTGGGGTGTGGTCATGAAGCTAGGGTTAGAGTTAGGGTCGGGCTTGCGGTTAGGGTTAGGGACATGAAGCTAACCCTAGCTTACCCTAGCTTCATGTCCACACCCCAGTTCAACCCTAAGTCTAGCCATAAACCCAACCCTAAGCCTAACCCTAACCCTAACCCTAACCCTAACCCTAAACCAAACCCTGACCCTAACCCTAACTTCATGTCCACACCCCAGTTCAATTTGCATACTGCCATTGCACTGCACATTGCCCCATCCCACCTCGACAAGAGGAATACCTATGTAAGAATGCTGATCATTGACTATAGCTCAGTCTTTAACACAATAGTACCCTCCAAGCTCATCATTAAACTCGGGGCCCTGGGTCTGAGCCCTGCACTGTGCAACTGGCTCCTGGACTTCCTGACGGGCCGCCCCCAGCTGGTGAAGGTAGGAAACAACACCTCCACTACGCTGATCCTCAACACAGGGGCCCCACAAGGGTGCGTGCTCAGCCCCCTCCTGTACTCCTTGTTCACCCATGACTGTGTGGCCACGAATGAGTGAACAGGGAGTACAGGAGGGGAGTGAGCACGCACCCCTGAGGGGCCACTGTGTTGAGGATCAGCGTGGCGGATGTGTTGTTACCTACCCTTACCACCTGGGGGCGGCCCACCAGGAAGTCCAGGATCCAGTTGCAGAGGGAGGTGTTTAGTCCCAGGGTCCTTAGCTTAGTGATGAGCTTTGAGGGCACTATGGTGTTGAACGCTGAGCTGTAGTCAATGAACAGCATTCTCACCTAGGTGTTCCTTTTGTCCAGGTGGGAAAGGGCGGTGTGGAGTGCAATAGAGATTGCGTCATCTGTGGATCTGTTGGGGCGGTATGAAAATGGGAGTGGGTCTAGGGTTTCTGGGATGATGGTGTTGATGTGAGCCATGACCAGCCTTTCAAAGCATTTCATGGCTACAGACGTGAGTGCTACGGGTCGGTAGTCATTTAGGCAGGTTACCTTAGTGTTCTTGGGCACAGGGACTATGGTGGTCTGCTTAAAACATGTTGGTATTACAGACTCGGACAGGGAGAGGTTGAAAATGTCAGTGAAGACACTTGCCAGTTGGTCAGAGCATGCTCGCAGTACACGTCCTGGTAATCCATCTGGCCCTGCGGCCTTGTGAATGTTGACCTGTTTAAAGGTCTTACTCACATCGGCTGCGGAGAGCGTGATCACACAGTCTTACGGAACATTTGGTGCTCTCATGCATGTTTCAACCCTTCACCTTAGAGGCTGTACTCATTTCCTATGTATATACTGTATTCTACTGTATTTTAGTCAATGCCACTCCGATATTGCTCATCCTAATATTTATATATTTCTTAATTCCATTCTTTTATTTTTAGATTTGTGTGTATTGTTGTGAATTGTTAGATACTACTGCACTGTTGGAGCTAGGAACACAAGCATTTTGCTACACCCGCAATAACATCTGCTAAATATGTGTATGTGACCAATACAATTTGATTTGATTTGATCCCTAGCCATATTCCTTATGGAATAGAGGACTATCTTGTGCATATTTTGACGAGGAAATACAACGAGTTTTCAGCGCGGCCCCGGACCTTGTTGAAGACTGAATGCTGCCCCTGAAGCAAAATTAGTTTGTGGCTATAGACAACATATACCTCAAATTTATTGTTATAATAACCTAATTGGAAGATTAAAAATAGATGTTTTTTCATACCCGTGGTATTACGGTCTGATATACCACAGCTTTCAGCCAATCAGCTTTCAGGGCTCGAACCACCCAGTTTATAATTGATAACTTACTGTGTCTGTTATGCACTTATGTATTTGCCCACTAGATGTCCCACTTGCACCTTGTGTAGCTTCTTTTCCCATAAAAGGTGGTTACCGCTTTGGGGAGATGTCATGCAGTAGGAAGGGGAGGGAATTCATGAAACCCTTTTCAACCAATTCCTGTAACTAGGTGCACTGAACGAATACAATAAAAATATACTCAACAGTAGGTTTGTATTAATTCAAACATTCTCTCTGAATCTACTGTAGTAGCCTGCATGAATTATCCCTGTATTACCAATATTGATTGAATAGCGTCTAGTGATGGTCCTCTTATTCCTGTACATTTCTAAAGATTTGCTAATCTTACTAATCTTAAACACAAATGAGATAACTGAGTGGTCTAAAAATAATTCTAAAATCTAGGGTAACTACCATGTAAATAAATTAGGGACACATATTGTAAAGTGCCACCAAAGTGTTAAAATCAAATTCATTTTAAATTCGGAAGCATACAACAGTGTTTGAGTATTTCTATTCCTTTCATAAATAAAATTAACATGATTTGATGCATGTTTTCACCTTATAGTTAGGGTTTATGTTTTATGTGTATGTACAATGTCCCTTGATGATTGTGAATAATGCAAGAAGAGCTTCATAACTTTGACCGAAATATAAATATGTAACCAGGGACAAAGCAATTCAATTTCAATGAAACTAATGAAAACTAACTTCATTTTAAGCTCTCCTGTTTGTGTAGTGATTTTTCTCTGCTGATTAAAATGGTGGATATATCAGATATATCAGTTTTTTCAGCTGTACACTAGAAAGCTCACCCATTATTCTAGTGTACAAACAGAACACTGTGAAATTCTAAATCAGAATCAGAAGGTTGGTCTGGTTGGATGAGTTCTGAGATGGACAGCTTCAGGGCATTAGAGAAGCTTCAGATTCATAGTTTCTCTCTGCCCTGTGATCTTTCATAACCCTCATTTCAAATAGTGTAAAATATTTAAAATAGTCTGGATAGCCTTATCGCGCTTCTGCTATGATATGACCTCTCCTCACTGCTGTCTGAGATCATGGCAGGAAGATTGACAGATGGTCAACAGTTGGAGTTGGACACAAAGACAACATCTTAGAGAGTAGATTGACATAGTCAGTGTTGTCTATATAGTTATCTGTCTGTCCATTGATTGATTCAACAAATATATTTACAGTGATCTGATATTTATTTTATTTTTTATTTCGCCTTTATTTAACCAGGTAGGCCAGTTGAGAACAAGTTCTCATTTATCACTGCGACCTGGCCAAGAGAAAGCAAAGCAGTGCGACAAAAACAACAACACAGTTACACATGGGATAAACAAACGTAGTCAATACCACAATAGAAAAATCTGTATACAGTGTGTGCAAATGAAGTAACGAGGTAAGACAATAAATAGGTCAATAGTGTCGAAGTCATTACAATTTAGCAATTTACGCTGGAGTGATATATGTGCAGATGAGGATGTGCAAGTAGAAATACTGGTGTGCAAAAGAGCAGAAAAACAAAAACAAATATGGGGATGAGGTAGGTAGTTGGTTGAATGGGCTATTTACAGATGGGCTGTGTACAGCTGCAGCGATTGGTAAACTGCTCTGACAGCTGACGCTTAAAGTTTGTGAGGGAGATATAAGTCTCCAACTTCAGTGAATTTTACAATTCGTTCCAGTCATTGGCAGCAGAGAATTGGAAGGAAAGGTGGCCAAAGGAGGTGTTGGCTTTGGGGATGACCAGTGAAATATACCTGCTGGAGCGAGTGCTACGGGTGGGTGTTGCTATGGTGACCGCTAGGTCAGGCGGAACTTTACCTAGCATGGACTTATCGATGACCTGGAGCCAGTGGGTTTGGCGACGAATATGTAGAGAGGACCAGCCAACGAGAGCATACAGGTCGCAGCGGTGGGTGGTATATGGGGCTCTGGTGACAAAACGGATGGCGCTGTGATAGACTGATACCAATTTGCTGAGTGGAGTGTTGGAGGCTATTTTGTAAATGACATCGCCAAAGCCAAGGATCGGGAGGATAGTCAGTTTTACGAGGGTATGTTTGTTTGGCAGCATGAGTGAAGGAGGCTTTGTTGCGAAAAAGGAATCCGATTCTAGATTTAACTTTGGATTGGAGATGCTTAATATGAGTCTGGAAGGAAAGTTTACAGTCTAGCCAGACACCTAGGTATTTATAGTTGTCCACATATTCTAAGTCAGAACCGTCCAGAGTAGTGATGCTAGTTGGGCGGGCGGCTGCGGGCAGCGATCGATTGAAGAGCATGCATGTTGTTTTACTAGCATTTAAGAGCAGTTGGAGGCCACGGAAGGAGTGTTGTATGGCGTTGAAGCTCGTTTGGAGGTTTGTTAACATAGTGTTCAAAGAAGGGCCAGATGTATCAAGAATGGTGTCGTCTGCGTAGAGGTGGATCAAAGAATCACCCGTAGCAAGAGCAACATCATTGATATATACAGATAAAAGAGTCGGCCCGCGAATTGAACCCTGTGGCACCCCCAAATCAAATCAAATCAAAATCAAATCAAAATTTATTAGTCACATACACATGGTTAGCAGATGTTAATGCGAGTGTAGCGAAATGCTTGTGCTTCTAGTTCCGACAATGCAGTAATAACCAACAGTAATCTAACCTAACAATTCCACACTACTACCTTACACACACACACAAGTGTAAGGGATAAAGAATATGTACATAAAGATATATGGATGAGTGGTGGTACAGAACGGCATGGCAGATGCAGTAGATGGTATAGAGTACGGTATATACATATGAGATGAGTACTGTAGGGTATGTAAACATAAAGTGGCATAGTTTAAAGTGGCTAGTGGTACATGTATTGCATAAAGATGGCAAGATGCAGTAGATGATATAGAGTACAGTATATATACATATGAGATGGGTAATGTAGGGTATGTAAACATTGTATTAAGTGGCATTGCTTAAAGTGGCTAGTGGTACATTTTTACATAATTTCCATCAATTCCCATTTTTAAAGTGGCTGGAGTTGAGTCAGTATGTTGGCAGCGGCCGCTAAATGTTAGTGGTGGCTGTTTAACAGTCTGATGGCCTTGAGATAGAAGCTGTTTTTCAGTCTCTCGGTCCCTGCTTTGATGCACCTGTACTGACCTCGCCTTCTGGATGATAGCGGGGTGAACAGGCAGTGGCTTGGGTGGTTGTTGTCCTTGATGATCTTTATGGCCTTCCTGTGACATCGGGTGGTGTAGGTGTCCTGGAGGGCAGGTAGTTTGCCCCTGGTGATGCGTTCTGCAGACCTCACTACCCTCTGGAGAGCCTTACGGTTGTGGGCGGAGCAGTTGCCGTACCAGGCGGTGATACAGCCCGACAGGATGCTCTCGATTGTGCATCTGTAGAAGTTTGTGAGTGCTTTTGGTGACAAGCCGAATTTCTTCAGCCTCCTGAGGTTGAAGAGGCGCTGCTGCGCCTTCTTCACAACGCTGTCTGTGTGGGTGGACCAGTTCAGTTTGTCCGTGATGTGTACACCGAGGAACTTAAAACTTTCCACCTTCTCCACTACTGACCCGTCGATGTGGATAGGGGGGTGCTCCCTCTGCTGTTTCCTGAAGTCCACAATCATCTCCTTTGTTTTGTTGACGTTGAGTATGAGGTTATTTTCCTGACACCACACTCCGAGGGCCCTCACCTCCTCCCTGTAGGCCGTCTCGTCGTTGTTGGTGATCAAGCCTACCACTGTAGTGTCATCCGCAAACTTGATGATTGAGTTGGAGGCGTGCATGGCCACGCAGTCGTGGGTGAACAGGGAGTACAGGAGAGGGCTCAGAACGCACCCTTGTGGGGCCCCAGTGTTGAGGATCAGCGGGGTGGAGATGTTGTTACCTACCCTCACCACCTGGGGGCGGCCCGTCAGGAAGTCCAGGACCCAGTTGCACAGGGCGGGGTCGAGACCCAGGGTCTCGAGCTTGATGACGAGTTTGGAGGGTACTATGGTGTTAAATGCTGAGCTGTAATCGATGAACAGCATTCTCACATGGGTATTCCTCTTGTCCAGATGGGTTAGGGCAGTGTGCAGTGTGGTTGCGATTGCGTCGTCTGTGGACCTATTGGGTCGGTAAGCAAATTGGAGTGGGTCTAGGGTGTCCGGTAGGGTGGAGGTGATATGGTCCTTGACTAGTCTCTCAAAGCACTTCATGATGACGGAAGTGAGTGCTACGGGGCGGTAGTCGTTTAGCTCAGTTACCTTAGCTTTCTTGGGAACAGGAACAATGGTGGCCCTCTTGAAGCATGTGGGAACAGCAGACTGGGATAAGGATTGATTGAATATGTCCGTAAACACACCAGCCAGCTGGTCTGCGCATGCTCTGAGGACGCGGCTGGGAATGCCGTCTGGGCCTGCAGCCTTGCGAGGGTTAACACGTTTAAATGTTTTACTCACCTCGGCTGCAGTGAAGGAGAGCCCGCAGGTTTTGGTAGGGGGCCGTGTCAGTGGCACTGTATTGTCCTCAAAGCGGGCAAAAAAGTTGTTTAGCCTGTCTGGGAGCAAGACATCCTGGTCCTCGACGGGGCTGGTTTTCTTTTTGTAATCCGTGATTGACTGTAGACCCTGCCACATACCTCTTGTGTCTGAGCTGTTGAATTTCGACTCGATTTTGTCTCTGTACTGAGACTTGGCCTGTTTGATTGCCTTGCGGAGAGAATAGCTACACCCCATAGAGACTACCCCATAGAGACTGCCAGAGGTCCAGACAACAGGAGTAGTTAGTGAACCAGGCGAGGCAGTCATTAGAGAAACCAAGGCTGTTAATACGGTGATTGACAGAGTCGAAAGCCTTAGCCAGGTCGATGAAGACAGCTGCAATGTCTTTTATCGATGGCGGTTATGATATCGTTTAGGCCTTGAGCGTGGCTGAGGTGCACCCGTGACCAGCTCGGACACCAGATTGCATAGCGGAGAAGGTACGGTGGGATTCTAAATGGTCGGTGATCTGTTTGTTCACTTGGCTTTTGAATACTTTAGAAAGGCAGGGCAGGATGGATATACAGTAGGTCTCTGATCATTCATATCAAAACGGGTTCAATATTAAACAGCCTTTAAGTCAGTGGTCTCACATTCGAATAGGGCCAGCTCCAGCCTTTTGGCAGCACTAAGCAAGATTTGGTTGGGGGCCCCCACCAAGCGGGCAAAATGTTTTTGTGGCCCCCCTCTTGACAGCGGCGAGAAGATTTCATTTGACATTTCCTGCAATTCTACACATTTTGCCAATGGGTGTAGAGAAAATGTTGCTGTTTTAAAGCACATTTTTTCTGTAGTTCTACACATTTTGCCATGGGGCAGAGAGAACATTTAGCAATTTTATAACACATTTCATGCAATTCTACTAATTTTGCCATGGGTCAGAGATACATTTTTGCAGTTTTCTAGCAAGTTTTTTGCAGTTCTACACATTTTTTTATGAAGCGGAGCGATATTTTGACAATTTTATAACAAATTGTATGTAATTCGACAAATTTTTTAATTGGCCCAGTAATAACTTTAAAAAAAAGTTTTAAAGCAAGTTTTCTGCAGTTCTGCACATTTTGTGATGGACGGAGATTTTTTGTGTGCAATTTCATGCAATTCTACTCATTTTGCAATTGGGGCAGAGAGAAATGTTTTCAGTTTTAAAGCACATTTCCTGCAATTCTACCCACTCTGCCAAGGGGCGGAGAGACATTTTTGCAATTTTGTAACAAATTTCATGCAATTCTACTAATTCTGCCATGGGGCAGAGTGAAATGCTTGCAGTTTTAAAGCATGTTTTCTGCAGTTCTACACATTTTGGCATGGGGTGGAGATATTTTTTTGCAGTTTTGAAGCTAATTTCCTGCAATTCTACACATTTTGCCATGACTTATGCCATGTTAATGATATCTGAGTGAGACCCCAGCCAATGACTTTTTCAAATTAACTGCCAATATGTCAACATTCCATTCAAACAATGCAGTCAATCCACAGCCGTACACTGGCTGAAATCAGTTGATGATAGGACTTAGACAAGTTGGAAATACAAGTACTGATATTGTATCATATAATAGCACTCACAGCTTTCCAATAAAACAAAATCTGAGACATTTATGGTCTGTTTACATATATTTTAGAGGCAATTGTTTTTTTTATGTATAAAACACAAACTGTATTTATAATTATATGACAACATGTTTACATTGACTATAATTCCATTACACAATTTCTGATACATCACATGCTTTACTCTTATTTTCCTGCATAAGTAAAAGCAGGAAATGCATCACCTATGCCTCTACTGCCATGTATTCCAATTAGACTGGTTTTGGATTTCTCTCTGACCAAGATTGCTGCCATTTTTGCCCCATTATGGAACTTTTATGGTTTATGACATAGCCCCTCTAGTAATGTAATAGGATCTCTACGGTTGAAACCCGTACTGAGTCCCCCCCAAAAAGTATGTTGCTTATGCCTGGAGCCGGCCCTGCATTCAAATGATCATGGAACCAACGTCAGACTTGCTGTTCTCATAGGGGGCCAGTTCATTTACCAGGTGTAGCACCTAAAAAATTGTTATTACCAGGTTCCCGAAACATGAAAGTTACCAGATTTCCGAAACAACAGTTGAGTTAAAAGAAAAAATAAGAAAATCACTCAAAATGATCATATCATTTACTGCATTTATTACAGATGTAGTTAGTCATTTATCACATTATGATAAATGATATTAACAGATTATGCTCATTAAAAAAACACCAATAGAGAGACATTTGATGGCTTGGGCATCCTTTTTCTAGACAGGCCTTGTCTGCAATATCTGGGGAAATTGTTCACATTTTTTCTTACACATTTTCTTCTGCTTGGTGCCTTAGTCTAATGGTTGACTCATTACTCAAATCAAACGTATCTGCAGATAACTATGTCATTTCTTAAGACCTCATTGTTTTCGATGCATGTACACTAGACGTCTCTCTATATATGATACTGGGCAAACAAAATGAGAGACAAAACATTGTAGAGGACATAGTTTGAAAGACAGTTTCAGCTTTAAACTGGTATTATACCACAATGATATTGACAAGATCGTAAGATTGTCCGTCCAAGATAATGTGTGTGTGAGTGTTGTTCCATGTGATGATAGTCGGTTAATTTATCCTGTTGTTAAAGTATTTCGGACATGATCACAGTAATGTTATTTTATCCATGGGTGAGCTAACATAATACTGTGTGTGCTTTTATCTAAGTGACAATGTGAATTAAATCAGTGTAGTGTAACAACCAGTACTAGCTGCCCTCTGATTAATGATGTGACCAATCAGACTACATTAAATAATGACCAATGTATTCTGATTGGAGGGGAATGAACCCAGACTGTGGTCTGACATAGCTACCATTATGGCAGGATTTTTAAGTGTGAACATACAGTACCTGAATGGATGTCCCAGCAATGTACACAGATTCCAACTAGGAAAAGCATTAGACCAGTACCATTTTGTTCAAGCAAGATCAGAAAAGAAAGGCAGAAAGAAAGAAAAACTGAGGCAGCTTACTGAGGTGTAGGGCATTCATTGACATGGCTGAACGTAAAATAAATTATGCCAGATATTAACAAATCTTTGAGAAGTTTATTATGAATATGGCACCTGTTAGATGGTAAAAAAGGTGTTACAGACAGAAAACAACCATGGATGATGGTGACAGGTTTATTTGAACGGATGGAAACCTACAAAAGTATAAAATAACCCTGTTGTAAAATGAAGTATGTACATTTCTGAAATTGCAGCATTATTAAAAAATGGAAATAAAAATGTTTAAAAAAAATATATACAAAATAAGCCAGGCACTCAAAGTTAGCTTCAGTTAGTTGTTGTTTTTCTTCAAAAAAAATCTAAATAAAAAATAATAAATGTACCATAGTTCTCTTTTTAATATTTTAATTTGTTTGTATTTGGAATTTATAACACTGTTAACATTGATACTAAGAGAATCCCCTTCTCCTGTAGTATTCATCTACTTGGTTTCTCTTAAAATAATCTGTATAATTGTACGAGAAATTGTTAAAAACACAGACACAGTCTTCACAGGTAATGAAGTCATTTTTCATATTTAAACTTTAAACACTATGTATCTGACAGTAGCTGAGATTAGTTTAAGTTTAAATCACCAGCAATTCATTTTGACACAACACAGAGACATTAAAACAGCTCATCCTGCTGTTGTAACATATGGGTGTATTTCCTGGTCCGTCCACAGTGTCTGTTTTAAGTGAGCTGTGCCCCCGACCCGACTGTCTCCTCCCGCTTTGCTACGTCATAGAAAACACTAACATCTAGGATAGAATCAATCTCACGTGGTGACACCAAGCTCCCCTGCAACCATTCCAGCATTCCAATCAACCAACCCCAAACGTTCATTTTTTATTCATTTTTTAAACATTTATTTCATGACCTGGATTTGATTAACAACACATCTACACAGAAACTACAGACACTGTTTCCTGATGTAGGGGAGTAGCCTGAATCAGTTCAAAAGACAAAGGCTCCCCCTCCCTTTGTTGGACAGACTAAAAAACACTGAACGTTGAGACAAAGCTGCTGGACCAAATTAAATCAAGTAAACTAACAATCAACTTAGTAAACATGCATTTCCAAAACATCTATAAAAATAGATTTATAGTGCGAAATATTTTTTATTTTCATTTCTTTAGAAATCTTTAAAATGGTTTATTGTCCTGAAATACTACCATCATCTTTTTGTCCTGTGAGTTGCATGGTCCTTGAAGTCAACAGGTTTGGTGGAAACCAATGAAATACACCCAATGCATACAAGAAGCACAAGGGACTCTGGGAATGTTTCACAACTGAGGCTTTTATGGTTCCAGTCTAGAAGATACATCTAAATGCTACTTTAGCTTTTTGTAGGGTAGGTAAATGCAAGCTGGAAACTGTAAACCCAGAATTCCTCAATGGCAAAAAATGGCTCCTTAAACCTTTGAGCTAGTTACGAGTCTTTTATCTCTCAGAGAAAGAGAGGTCTGTAGACTACACAACAGCAAAGCAAACAGCAGAAACAGAAAGAAATATAGACAAAAGGAAGCAGCAAAAAGGTGACGCTACATTGGAAGGCCACCACACGAAATCCACTAACCTCCACGGGTTCACTAAGACTGCAGAGGAGAAGGAGAGGGTTACACACGTTCCCTGTCCAACCCCAGACTACAGATAAAGCACAGAGAAGACAAAGGACAAAACAGCTACATCAGCTCAGTAATACTGCATATAGTAACACACACTGAAATCGCTATGGAGACTGACAGCCAGTGACACTTACACATTGTACACGTTTACAGTTATCACGCTTGGTAATAGATTACTTGATGGACGGCTGTCAAAAGATTAAGTGACAGTTTTTCCATTTTATTAATTTTTTAAAAACAGCAATCACAGTGTTCTTAACACCAAACTGTGAGATAACTTTTTTGGCAACAGAGAAAAATGAGGGAATGTGATTTTTCCAAAAACATATTCCGTTTTGATTGAAACGCATGTCTTTATTACAATCTCCTTGATATGTGATTTCAGGAATCGGACAATGGCTGATGGAAGAACGGATTTGGGAGACTGACGTTGATAGTAGTGAGGTTTAGGATGTAAAAGAAAGAGGAAGGGTAGAGTAGAAAAAACAACTGACAGAAGCCAGTCAAAGTTAAACATTCATTTTTCAAGTTAATGATGCAAATTAGCCTCTGTTACACTGAGACTAGAAAGTGATCTAGTTTTCAAAATATATAAACAAAATCAACCTGCTCCATATAGGTATATTCTATCCTTCAGGCCCAATCTGATTGAGCCCTTGAACTTGACTGAGGGGAGTAGTAATGAACACGAAAATATGTTGATTAGAGGTTTGACTCTCCCCAGCTGTCACTCAATCACTCATCTCTGTGAGAGAGCTGTGGAACAGAAGAACCTACATCAGCCCGCTGAAGGAGGGTAGTAACTTGATGGAACAGTAGCACCATGGATCTGCAGAGGATGAGTGCGTTCCAAATGGCATCCTATTCCCTAAATAGTGCACTACTTTTGACCAGAGCCCTATGTGCCCTGGTCAAAAGTAATGCAATATATAGGGAATATGGTGCCATTTGAGACATAACCAAGGAAATGGAACCGGGGGAATACTTGTATCTCGTACTGACCTGTACTTGTTCCAAGGTCCTGGGATTTATAACATTCTATTCACAGGCAAATACCCTGCTAAAATTGCTTTTTTTTAATGCTTGATTTGCAAGTTAAATCTGTTCTATAAAAAATAAACAAAATTAATTATAAAATAAACTACTATACCCTTATTATGATCTAACCTTAAAACGTATTTCTTAAGGTTATTTCTATGACAATGTCAAAAAGAGTAACATCCTTTTGTCATAGTCAACCGTAATCACATCAAGATATGAAGCAAAACCATCCAAGGGTTTCTTTCCATAGAAATATATCCTCCACCATCACTCTTTAAATACAATAGACATCTTCATAAAGATGCAACATAATCAACTCAAATAAAAAGTAGGTTACCCAAGACTCCAGTAGGAGACTAACGGTAATATGAATTCTCTGTAGACAAAAATGAATTCTTTACAATAAACAATAGTCAGTTTAGTTTGATCAGAGAAAATATAATTGATAGTACTGTAAGAGGAGCAAGAAGAGGACAAGATATTGATAGATTGGGAGTCAATAGAGAGAAAAGGATAGAAAGACATGGAGCCATTCATTTCTAGTACACAAGCTCAATTGCTCAAATTCAAAATGCTAGAATATATTTATTTTCCACTTGAAACACAGTCTTATGCCTCAAAGAGTCTTTGACAGTTGAACACAGTAATATGGTCTTGGTGTTTTGCTCTAATCATCTTTGCGCTCCAGAGTTTGTGTGGTGTGTATCCCGTTACTGTAGACAGGGAATGGAAGAGTGGAGAACAGTCCCTCGGTGGTGGTGAATACATTGGCTGCTGGCATCTGGGTGAGGCTGGCGCCGGACATGGTACCCCCAAAAGGGCCAGCCATGTTGAGCCGGTGGACGTGATGATACAGCATCTCCATGGGCGTCTTGGGGTCAATGCCGAAGCTGGGGCTACCGTTGACATCCACAAAGTTCATAGTGTGGGCCACATTGTGGGGTAGCAGGTTGGCGCCTGCCTGCATGGCCAGAGTGACGTCGGCAGGGGCGTAGCGGATGGTGCCAGTGGTGTAGACCCGTGAGGCAGCAGTGCTGGTCGTGGCGAGGGTGCCGGTGACCCGCTGGACCAGTGGAAGCGCCACGTTCCCGGCCTGCAGCCTTTGCAGGGCCTCCAGGTCGCTGGTGTACAGCAGGGAGGAGCCGGACGTGGTGGGGGTGCTCTGACATTGCTGGTTGTCGCGCGGCGAGGCCGAGAGGGGCGGGGACAGGGGGTCGGAGGAGGACCCAGAGCCGGAGGGAGGGGCCAGGCTGGCGGCGCTGGAGGCCGAGGAGGGGGCGCTGCTATAACCGCTGAAGGAGGGGGGTACGCCCTTCCTGGTACCTGCACCCCCACTGCCCCCCTCTGTTCCTGGGGGAGTGAGCACTGAGTCTGGGATGGAGACCTGCAGACTACCAGGCTGTGGGGAGGGGAAGGTATCGTGGGCTGGGACGGGCTTCGTCATGCTGTAGGGAGACTCATTCCTGGAGATCTCTCTGTTGGGTGGGTAGTTCCAGATGATGCTGTCATTGTCGAAGTTGATGGGCTCGGACATTTCCGTTTTGATCTTGAGCACAGAGGCACTGGCAGGGGAGGGGGGCGGCAGGAGGGGGACAGCCCCAACAAAGGTGTTAGAGCTGGGGGTGGCAGAGGAGAGGCACAGGCGTTTAGGACGACTACCGTCCCATTTCTGCTTTTTCCTCCTCTTCTTACGTTTCTGCTGCTTACTGGCAGCGGGGGCGGCGAGAGTCTCGGTGGCGCTGTCACAGTCTTTGAAGCTGTCGTCATGTTCCTTATCGCCATCATCATCTTCCTCTTCTTCAGAGGAGGACGGCGAGTCGTGCAGGTCCACCCCACCGTTTCCGTCTCCGTAGTGCTCCACCTTGATGTGCAGGTCCTCCAGCCGGCCCAGTCTGCCCTCCTTGGTCTCCACCTCACAGTCGCTGGGCTCCAGATCGTCCTCGCTCTCCTGGCTCTCTGGGTTGGAGGAGCTGTCTCCCTCCTCCTGACGCCTCATCTCCTGCTCTGAGGACGACTGGCCCTGCTGCTGCTTTTTACTGTCTGTCTCCGGGTCCTCTGTGTTCTCAGTCTGGTTCCCCTTCCTGTCCCACTTGGAGTTCTCGTTGTCGTCTGAGAGAAAGGTTCCGTTTAGTATACAGACTTCAACAGCACTCAAAAAAAGCCATGTATACTGTATAAATATCTGTCCAAAATAACCACTACAAATGAAATAATCTTTCATGCCCTTCATTAAGATCTTTTTAATGTTCAGTATTTTGCTATAGAGAGATATATGGAATATTCCCTTTACCACTCAATTAGAATATTTTACTTATTTACTCCACCACTGTGTTCTACTGCAGTTATAATAACGTCTGTCTGTCTGGTGCCTGGTTTGTTGTCTTGGCACCGATCACCCCCTGGATACTGGAGCAGTGGTGCTCTCCAACCGTACTGTCAGAGTGAGGAGGACAACTCTACCCAGCAGCAGCTGGCCTGGGCCACAACCCTCACCATGCCCGCTGGCATAGGGGGCACTGAGGGAGGCCTGGTGCCAATGGCCAATATGCTGTCTCTTTCCTCAGACTGTCACCCAAAATCATCCTCTCCTCTCCCCTCCTGCCCCCTTGGCGGTACTCCATTGAATATGTTTAATTCAACATTTTCCTCAAACTAATGATGAGGGCTTTTCTCCTCTTTCTCCATGGATGGCCACAGTATAATACAAGGTATGCTTTCTCTTAGGGAGTTTAGGCCAGGTTATACTGTAAAGAACTTTGTGACAACTGTTGATGTAAAAAGGGTTTTATCAATACCCTTATATTGATTTATTGATTGATTGATGGTACCGTACCAGAGTTGTCCTTGGACTCGGACTCAGAGTCGGATGTCTCTGAAGACTCTGAGGCTTTCTCTGGAAGGTTGGGTAGCTGGGCGATGTCCATGGGCGTGTCCTTGTACTCTGGATTACTGAAGGAACAGACAATAGAGACAACCAAAAATCTTTATAATCTGGATTACTGCAGGAACAGACAACACAGAGGTCTTTATAATCTGGATTACTGCAGGAAAAGACAATAGAGACAACCAGAAGTCTTTACAATCTGGATTACTTCAGGAACAGACAATAGAGACAACCAGAAGTCTTTACAATCTGGATTACTGCAGGAACAAACAATAGAGACAACCAGAGGTCTTTATAATCTGGATTAATGCAGGAACAGACAACACAGAGGTCTTTATAATCTGGATTACTGCAGGAACAGACAATAGAGACAACCAGAGGAAGAGAAAGTCAATGAGTGCTTTGAAATACACACAAATAATTAGATATTAAATGGATTATTGCATTTGGCAGATTATGCAATAGTCGTGTAAAAACTTAATTTAACTCGGCGGCAGGTGGTTAGAGCGTTGAACTCAAAACTGTAAAGGTTGCAAGATCGAATCCCCGAGCTGACATGGTATAAATTCTGTCGATCTGCCCCTGAACAAGGCAGTTAACCCACTGTTCCTAGGTTGTCATTGAAAATAAGAATTTGTTCTTAACTGACTTGCCTAGTTAAATAAAGGTAAAATAAAAAATCTTAATCGGCGCAAGGTCAAAATTGAATTAAGCATACGCCGATTAAAACACCTGCTTTTCTGAGCAGGACATGTAAACACCTTAATCATCATTCCAGCGGTGTATTTGATCTGCACATGTGCTAGCACCAGCCGAGAGCCTCCCTCTTTAGCGCGAGTGCAGTTCAGAACAACAATGTACGCATCTTACAAGTAGTTTTCACATACAAACTTTGTCTGAACTCAGAATCAAATGTGATTCCCCAAAAAAACATGTTCACTGTGGTAGAACATTTATTTTGATTGTCAATTTTCTGCATTTATCAGTGCCACTATTATATTCATCTGACTATCCACAATAATCCGCATTATTGTGTGCATGTAACCATGCTCATTTTCTTTGCCAAAAGATAATCATTTAGAGCATATCGCTGCCAGGGACTGCAGAGAACACAGCGTTTGACATTCTCCTAGTGTTCTGATTGACCCAGCTGTCCCTAAAGCAAAGCTCCTAACTCTCTGGCTCTCACAGCTGCTCTATGGGTCCGCAGAGGTGAGGAGAAATTTGGAAGGATATTGAGAAGATAAATCTATTACAGTTCATGAGAGAAGTGTTCCTTTTTGTGCTGGCAGCTAAATTCAATATTTAGCAACTCCTTGAAAAAACAGCTTTTGTGTGTGTATCTGGATCTAAAATTACAATAACATCTCAATCACTTTAGGATGCAGAGATAATTCTGCAATGATCAATTCAATGGTGCCAATGGCAAAAAAGTTTGCCTTAGAGCAAACTAATACTGGCAGATACAGTTGAAGTCGGAAGTTTACATACACCTTAGCCAAATAATTTAAACTCAGTTTTTCACAATTCCTGACATTTAATCCTAGTTAAAATTCCCTATCTTAGGTCAGGATCACCACGTTATTTTAAGAATGTGAAATGTCAGAATAATAGTTGAGAGAATGATTTCTTTCATCTTTTATTTCTTTCATCACATTCCCAGTGGGTCAGAAGTTTACATACACTCAATTAGTATTTGGTAGCATTGCCTTTAAATTGCTTCACTTGGGTCAAATGTTTCGGGTAGCCTTCCACAAGCTTCCCACAATAAGTTGGGTAAATTGTGGCCCATTCCTCCTGACAGAGCTCGTGTAACCGAGTCAGGTGTTTAGGCCTCCTTGCTCGCACACGCTTTTTTAGTTCTGAACCACACATTTTCTATAGGATTGAGGTCAGGGCTATGTGATGGCCACTCCAATACCTTTACTTTGTTGTCCTTAAGCCATTTTGCCACAACTTTGAAAGTTTGCTTGGGGTCATTGTCCATTTGGAAGACCCATTTGCGACCAAGCTTTAACTTCCTGACTGATGTCTTGAGATGTTGCTTCAATATATCCACAAAATATTCCTTCTTCATGATGCCATCTATTTTGTGAAGTGCACTAGTCCCTCCTGCAGCAAAGCACCCCCACAACATGATGCTGCCACCCCCGTGCTTCACGGTTGGGATGGTGTTCTTCGGCTTGCAAGCCTCCCCCTTTTTCCTCCAAACATAACGATGGTCATTATGGCCAAAGGTTCTATTTTTTCATCAGACCAGAGGACATTTCTCCAAAAAGTACGATCTTTGTCCCCATGTGCAGTTGCAAACTTTAGTCTGGCTTTTTTATGGCGGTTTTGGAGCAGTGGCTTCTTCCTTGCTGAGCGGCCTTTCAGGTTATGTCAATATAGGACTCGTTTAACAGTGGATATAGATACTTTTGTACCTGTTTCCTCCAGCATCTTCACAAGGTCCTTTGCTGTTGTTCTGGCATTGATTTGCACTTTTCGCACCAAAGTGCGTTCATCTCTAGGAGACAGAATGCGTCTCCTTCCTGAGTGGTATGACGACTGCGTGGTCCCATGGTGTTTATACTTGCGTACTAGTGTTTGTACAGATGAATGTGGTACCTTCAGGCATTTGGAAATTGCTCCCAAGGATGAACAAGACTTGTGGACGTCTACAATGTCTTTTCTGAGGTCTTGGCTGATTTCTTTTGATTTTCCCATGATGCCAAGCAAAGAGGCATTGAGTTTGAAGGTATGCCTTGAAATACATCCACAGGTACACCTCCAAATGACTCAAATGATGTCAATTAGCCTATCAGAAGCTTCTAAAGCCATGACATAATTTTCTGGAATTTTCCAAGCTGTTTAAGGGCACAGTCAACTTAGTGTATGTAAACTTCTGACCCACTGGAATTGTGACACAGTGAATTATAAGTGAAAAAAATCTGTCTGTAAACAATTGTTGGAAAAATTACTTGTGTCATGCACAAAGTAGACGTCCTAACCGACTTGCCAAAACTATAGTTTGTTAACAAGAAATTTGTGGAGTGGTTTAAAAACAAGTTTTAATGACTCCAAACTTCTGACTTCTGAATCCAAACTTCTGACTTCAACTGTATACAGTACCTGTCAAAAGTTTCAACACACCTACTCATTCCATGTTTTTTCTTTATTTGTACTATTTTCTACATTGTAGAATAATAGTGACGACATAAAAACTATGAAATAACACATATGGAATCATGTAGTAACCAAAAAAGTGTTAAACAAATCAAAATATATTTTATATTTGAGATTCTTCAAAGTAGCCACCCTTTGTCTTGATGACAGCTTTGCACCCTCTTGGCATTCTCTCAACCAGCTTCATGAAGAATGCTTTTACAACAGTCTTGAAGGAGTTCCCACAAATGCTGAGGACTTGTTGCCTGCTTTTCCATCACTCTGCGGTCCAACTCATCCCAAACCATCTCAATTGGGTTGAGGTCGGGTGATTGTGGAGGCCAGGTCATCTGATGCAGCATTCCATCACTTCAAATAGTCCTTACACAGCCTGGAGGTGTGTTTTAGGTCATTGTCCTGTTGAAAAACAAACAATAGTCCCACTAAGTGCAAACCAGATGGGATGGCGTATCGCTGCAAAATGCTGTGGTAGCCATGCTGGTTAAGTGTGCCTCTAAATAAATCAACTCTAAATAAATCATTGATAGTGTCACCAGCAAAGAACCACCACACCATCACACCTCTTCCTCCATGATTCATGGTGGGAACCACACATGCTGTGTTCATCTGTTCACCTACTCTGCGTCTCACAAAGACACGGCGGTTGGAAAAAAAAATCTCAAATTTGGACTCACCAGACCAAAGGACAGATTTCCACCTGTCTATAATGTCCATTGCTTGTGTTTCTTGGGCCAAGCAAATCTCTTCTTATTATTGGTGTCATTTAGTAGTGGTTTCTTCGCAACAATTCGACCATGAAGGCCTGTTTCACACAGTCTCCACTGAACAGTTGATGTTGATGTTGAGATGTGTCTGTTACTTGAACTCTGTGAAGCATTTATTTGGGCTGCAATTTCTGAGGCTGGTAACTCTAATGAACGTATCCTCTGCAGCAGAGGTAACTCTGGGTCTTCCTTTTCTGTGGCGATCCTCATGAGAGCCAGTTTCATCATAGCGCCTGATGTTTTTTGTGACTGCACTTAAAGAAACTTTCAAAGTTCTTGACATTTTTCGGATTGACTGACCCTCATGTCTTAAAGAAATCATGTCTTAAACTGTCACGACTTCCACCGAAGGTGGCTCCTCTCCCTGTTCGGACGGCACTCGGCGGTCGTCGTCGCCGGCCTACTAGCTGCCACCGATCCCTTTTCTTTTTCGTTTGGTTTTGTCTGTCTTGTGTTCACCTGTGTCTAGTTAAAGCTAATCAGTGGGGTATTTAATCTCGCCCTACCCGCTAGGTTTTGTGCGGGATTGTTTGTGTTACTGTCGTTGGCTTGGGTTGCGTTTTTTACTGTTAAGCAGGTTTATTTTCACGGGACTGTTTTTCCCGCACGTTAGTTTAGTAGAGGAGTGTGTTCCTCTGTTTTTTACTAGACTGCATTCCTGTTTTCTTGTGGCTGCTTTTGTGGTCCTGTACCTTTTGTTTTGGTGGACCAGTAAAATAAACGCCCTTCTTGGAATTCTTGCTCTCCTGCGCCTGACTCCACACCCACCTCTCCTAGGGAGATTCTGACATAAACTGTAATTTCTCTTTGCTTATTTGAGCTGTTCCTGCCATAATATGAACTTGGTATTTTACAAAATAGGGCTATCTTCTGTATACCATCCCTACCTTGTCACAACACAACTGACTGGCTCAAACACATTAAGAAGGCAAGAAATTCCACAAATTAACTTTTAACAAGGCACACCTGTTAATTGAAATATATTCCAGGTGACTACCTCATGAAGCTGGTTGAGAGAATGCCAAGAGTGTGCAAAGCTGTCATCAAGGTAAAGGGTGGCTACTAGATTTGTTTAAAACTTTTTTGGTTATTACATGATTCCATGAGTTATTTCATAATTTTGATGTCTTCACTATTATTCTGCAATGTAGAACATAGTAAAAATAAAGAAAAACCCTGGAATGAGTAAGGGTGTCCAAACTTTTGACTGGTACTGTATGCCATTATCCTATTTTGACAAAGAAGTTGCTATAGAATAGGTACTACAACTATGCGTAAACCATTTGATAAAAATTGTATTGACAAGAAGAATGTACACCTTGTTAAAATACTGAAATGGTAAAAATAAAAATTGCATATTTAATGAAAATGAATGACCAATCTTATGTTCACTTGTGTTTGCTTCCTGGTGTAGCTGACTGTGTGTGCTTTCCCAAATGGCATCCCATTCCCTATACAGTATAGTGCATTACTTTTGACCAGGACCCTATGGGCCTGGTCAAAAGTAGTGTACTACACATGGAAAAGGGTGCAATTTTGGAAGCAGACTGTTTCTGGGCACTGCCTGGCTGTCATGTGTTGGGTGGTTGGGGATGGGGCCCAGCCTTACACAGATGGGGCCCAGCCTTACCTGAGTACGTAGTTGACCCAGATTATGTTCTTTTCATTGCCGTTCTTGGCATTGATGGCGATGGTGGCACTGGACTGGATCCAGATGTACCCACCGTTCTTCTGGATCCAGCGGTAGTACTTGGTCACACACTGGCCCTTGTTTATCACTGGGGGTGGAGAGAGGAGAGAGTAGAGAGAAGGGGAGAGGAGGGAGGGGGAGGACAGAGGAGAGAGGAAAGTACAGGGGAGTGAGCAAAGAGAAGAGAGGAGAAGAGGACAATAGATACAGTAAGAGGGATAGAGGGGAGGAAAGAAAGAAAGAAAGGAGAGAGACCATCAGGTGGCATCCAACAGCTGTGTGAGGGGCTGTGCTGCTCTCTGCTCTAGCTACCTTCATTAATCAAGTTCTCTGACTGGCTAAAACAGGAACGGAGATGCTGCACAGGTTACACTATTAAATACCTCAGAGGACAGTGTGTGTGCTGATCTGGAAACCAACGATGAGGGAACAATACATACTTAATATGGAATGAATGAGAGTCAATCGGGACCACTTATGAATAAATGAGTACATCATGGTGAAATATACACCAGTTGTAACAAAGGTAAAGATATAACTCTTTAGGTGTGTGATTTCAGGATAGAAACAGAACACACGAACATTGTACAGTGTATGACTAGTTTGTTAGTTAGATAGAGAGATTGAATTTGAATTTATGGGTCTTGATTTCCTGGGTAGGGTTAGGCAAGGGGTGTAATTATAGGATAGATGCTTAAAATCTGATTGTTTTCTGATTTATAAAATTGTGCATCCTTCAGACCCATCACTATGTTTGTCTGCTTTGAGGCTGGCTGCAGTGAGCCTCTCCCACCACCTGGTGGCACTGTGAGTCTGTACCAGCTACTAACTACAGCACACTACATTACATTACATTACACTACACTGAACTACACTCTGCTGGTTGTGTCCTTGTCTGGTCTGCCTTTGCATAAGTGAAGATGCTCTGGCAGTCGCAATACATCAGGCTAAATTAACCGCTCAATGATCTCAATCAATATGTATTTGCATTAATCATGGCGCTCTAAAACAGAAACAGTCAGAATCTGAGCAAGGTAGTAAATGCATATTGTTATTTTAATTGCAGCTACAAATAGCCTATACCATAAAAATACTTTCACGAGGGGGGATGATTTACATTTGAAGTCGGAAGTTTACATACACTTAGGTTGGAGTCATTAAAACTCGTTTTTAAACCACTCCACAAATTTCTTGTTAACAAACCATAGTTTTGGCAAGTGGGTTAGGACATCTACTTTATGCATGACACGAGTCATTTTTACAACAATTGTTACAGACAGATGATTTCACTTATAATTCACTGTATCACAATTCCAGTCGGTCAGAAGTTTACATACACTAAGTTGACTGTGCCTTTAAACAGCTTGGAAAATTCCAGAAAATTATGTCATGGCTTTAGAAGCTTCTGATAGGCTAATTGACATCATTTGAGTCAATTGGAGGTGTGCCCACGGATGAATTTCAAGGACTACCATCACACTCGGTGCCTCTTTGCTTGACATCATGGGGAAATCAAAAGAAATCAGCCAAGACCTCAGAAAAAAATTGAAGGCTATTTGTAGCTTCAATTTAAATAACAATATGCATTTACTACCTTGCTCAGATTCTGACTGTTTCTGTTTTAAAGCGCCATGATTAATGCAAATACATATTGATTGAGATCATTGAGCGGTTAATTTAGCCTGATGTATTGCGACTGCCAGAGCCTGGTTCATCCTTGGGAGCAATTTCCAAACGCTTGAAGGTACCACATTCATCTGTACAAACAATAGTACACAAGTATAAACACCATGGGGCCACGCAGCTGTCATACTGCTTAGGAAGGAGACACGTTCTGTCTCCTAGAGATGAACGTACTTTGGTGCGAAAAGCGCAAATCAATCCCAGAACAACAGCAAAGGACCCTGTGAAGATGCTGGAGGAAATAGGTACAAAAGTATCTACATCCACAGTAAAACAAGTCCGATATCGACATAACTTGAAAGGACGCTCAGCAAGGAAGAAGCCACTGCTCCAATACTGCCATAAAAAAGGCAGACAACGGTTTGCAACTGCACATGGGGACAAAGATCGTACTTTTTGGAGAAATGGCCTCTGGTCTGATGAAACAAAAATAGAACTGTTTGGCCATAATGACCATCGTTATGTTTGGAGGAAAAAGGGGGATGCTTGCAAGCCAAAGAACACCATCCCAACCGTGAAGCACGGGGGTGGCAGCATCATGTTGTGGGGGTGCTTTGCTGCAGGAGGGACTGGTGCACTTCACAAAATAGATGGCATCATGAGGCAGGAAAATTATGTAGATATATTGAAGCGACATCTCAAGACATCAGTCAGGAAGTTAAAGCTTGGTCGCAAATGGGTCTTCCAAATGGACAATGACCCCAAGCATACTTCCAAAGTTGTGGCAAAATGGCTTAAGGACAACAAAGTCAAGGTATTGGAGTGGCCATCACAAAGCCCTGACCTCAATCCTATAGAAAATTTGTGGACAGAACTGAAAAAGCGTAGGCGAGCAAGGAGGCCTACAAACCTGACCCAGTTACACCAACTCTGTCAGGAGGAATGGGCCAAAATTCACCCAACTTATTGTGGGAAGCTTGTGGAAGGCTATCCGAAACGTTTGATCCAAGAGAAACAATTTAAAGGCAATGCTACCAAATACTAATTGAGTGTATGTAAACTTCTGACCCACTGGGAATGTGATGAAAGAAACTAAAGCTGAAATAAATCATTCTCTCTACTCTTATTCTGACATTTCACATTCTTAAAATAAAGTGGTGATCCTAACTGACCTAAGACATGGAATTCTTACTAGGATTAAATGTCAGGAATTGTGAATTACTAAGTTCAAATGTATTTGGCTAAGGTGTATGTAAACTTCCGACTCCAACTGTATATAAAAAGAATGCCAGTAATGAAAAAGTATTAGGAACTGATAGCATTGTTAAAGAAACCTTCCCAAGGGTTCTACTAATTGACTTTAGATCACTGACTGCTTTCTTTTCCTATACATATAGAATGAAAAGAAAAGAAAAGAAAGAGAAAATTGAAAGAAATTACTTGTTTAGTACTGAGGAGTTCTAGTATACTGTAGTGCAGGGATTTCCAAAGACAAAAATATATATGTATTTTTAAATCTAATTTGGGGGTCTCAACTTACTGTTGAGAGTTAGAATACTAGAATACACAAGCTGTCACTGACAGTCACTCAATTAGCCCATGTCAGCATTAAAAAATTACTTATTAGTAAAATGGCCAACTATCTAAACTTGTAGTAATCATGGTTGAATTACCACTGCAGACATTTCTCTCTATGGCACCCTATGGCAAAATGAGTAGAATTGCAGAAAATGTGCTGTAAAACTGGAAAATGTTCTCTCCGCCCCATGGCAAAATGTGTAGAATTACATGAAATTAGTTATAAAGTTGCTAAATATTTTCTCTGCCCCATGGCAACATGTGTAGATTTGCAGCAAACTTGCTTTAAAACTGCAAAATGTTTTAGAAGCCCCATGGCAAAATATGTAGAATTGCAGGAAATTAACTCTAAAATGTAATTATTGTTTTTTTAACTAGGCAAGTCAGTTTAGAACAAATTCTTATTTACAATGACAGCCTAGGACCAGTGGGTCAACTGCCTTGTTCAGAATGACAGATTTTTACCTTGTCAGCTCAGGGATTCGATCCACCATCTTTTCAGTACTGGCCCAACGCTCTAACCTCTAGGCTACCTGCCACCCCACTGCTAAAATGTAAATGATTAACTCCTAGTATAAACCTCGATTTGTTATACTATGAGTTAACAATGATAGGATATACACAATATACTACATTTGAAAAGGGAGAGATATAAACATTATTTAGATTATTTTCAGTTGAATAGTCATTCATGATTATCCAAATATCCAAATATTGGATTCAAACTACAACTACAATATTTGGGAACTGTAAATGTGAGGGTTCTAATATTTTGGGAAATAATTAAGAATTTATATACTCAATCATTATACTGTATCTGCTGTGAGGATATTGAGTCATAATATTGGTAGTCATGACTCATTTATTATTTTAGGATGTATTTATTACCATATTTATTTCAGGTAAAAAATATACATTTTCTAATCCTAACTCTAATCTTGGTAAATTACTTGACAAATCAAGTATACACGACAAACTCAAAATTCCTGTCACGCCCTGACCTGTCTCTATTTTGGTTTGGTCAGGGCGTGAGTTGGGGTGGGCATTCTATGTTTCGTCTTCTATGTTTTCTATTTTTGTGTGTTTGGCCGGGTGTGGTTCTCAATCAGAGGCAGCTGTCTATCGTTGTCTCTGATTGAGAACCATACTTAGGTAGCCTTTTCCCATCTGTGTTTTGTGGATAGTTGTTTTCTGTATAGTTGTAGTGACCTTACGGAACTGTTCGTTTTTCTCTTGGTTAATTTTGTTTCAGTGTTCAATTGAATAAATATCATGAACACGTACCACGCTGCGCTTTGGTCCACTCCTTCAGCCCACGAGAAGCGTTACAATTCCACAGTCATATTCTAATCTCAGGCCGTCATTGCAAATAAGAATTTGTTCTTAACTGACTTGCCTAGTTAAATAAAGGTTACACATTCTACAGTATAGCAAGTGTACTGTATATCTATGAAGGCACCAAACCTGGACCTCCGTATCTCTCTGCCTTTGAACGTCAGAGCTCTCTCGTCAGTATTAGCGTCATTACATTTACATTTTAGTAGATGTTCTTATCCAGAGCAATTTAGAGGATAAATTATTGTTAAGTGCACATCGACAGATTTTTCACCTAGTCGGCTCTGTGATTCAAAACCGGCGACCTTTTGTTTACTGGGCCAACACACTCAACCGCTAGCCTACCTGCATACTCAATACACTCCACCCCTGGCTTACCTGGCACAATGTCTTTGTAGGTGAGTCTTATTTTTTTAACCTTGTCCACTTACAGTGCCGTTTTACGGTGCCGGAGTCGTCCACTAGCTATTGGAGGCATTAAAAGGAATACGGGCCCTTTAATCTGTCTCTTTCTCCTGCAGCCCCAGGCATGCCTGTAGGATGGCTCCACTCTCCCCTACTCTCTCTCTCTCGCTGTGAGCCTCTTCTCTCTCGCTCCTCTCCTCTCCTCCTCCTGTCCTTCAGTTTGTTTTAATCACTTAGATCCTTTCCATAATGGTGACTACCTTTCAGATACCCTTTACCTCAAGTGGCCCTGGCTTGCGACAAGGGGTGTCACCCACAGGAGGCTGCTGACGGGAGGACAGCTCATAATAATGGCTGGAATTGATTAAGTGGAATGGTATCAACCACATGGAAACCATGTGTTTGATGAGTTTGATAGCATTCCATTGATTCCGTTCCAGCCATTACTGTGAGCTCGTCCTCCCCAATTAAGGTGTCACCAAGCTCCTGTGGTGTCACCGTCATATAAAAGTAAGTCATTTACAGCGTGAAATTGCTTTATGAAAAGTCTTTGCAGTCCATCAGGGTATTATTGTAAAGGCAAACATTTTATGAATGAGGGAGGAGTCAGAAAGGAATGTTCTCTTCTCTACCGGGTTGGACATTTTTGTCTGGCTTCACAAGAACATTCTGCCTGTATTGTGGCGAGTGGTTTTCTTCATGTTTTTCTGAGGTACACTATTGTTGAAGCCCAAAGTTACTGTTTTCCAAAGCTTTGAATTTACAGCAACTTTGCCTGTGTCTTCAACATTCAACATTTCAGCTGTATTTTCCAGTATCTGTAGTGTCCTAACAAGTGAGCTGAGTTGGTTTTTATTAGAGTCCGTCTGAACTAGTCTCAGGAGACAGGTTCTGGTAGTATGCCTGGAGGCAGATGGCTTAAGTCCTCAGAGATTTAAGTGCTTTCAGTGAGCTACAGTATCTCTCTCCATCTCATGAAAACCATCTCTTTTCCCCAGTCTGATATAACAGTCACTCAAAACCATTTGTCCCTACTGTGTATGCTACAGTTCAGTTATCAGATCGTCAGACTAACGCATGTCTTGGCTTAACATGTATCCTTCTGGAATGAATTAAAAATCACCTTTCCAGTCATAGCACATGCGTTGATGAGTGAAGTATGAACCGTAGTGATGTACAAACACACAGTATAGATTTGGTCTATATGAAATGGAGTCTATGTGATCTTTTCACAGTCCTAGGATACGCTATGTATAAAAAGTTGAGCAACTAAATGGCCATATTATAAAGCTTGGACAAAAGCCAATTCATTTAAACACCTTCTCAAGTCTGGTGGTTCACTTCTGACCTCGAGTCTAGAGAGTTGGCTAAGTGGAATAATACATGACATTTCCTTCAGATCCAGTGACCTTGTCACCCTGCCTCACCAGCTGATTTCTGCTATTCACACCAAACCTCCACAGTATGTCAGAACATTTTTGGTAACGCTTCCTATGAATACCCTTTTCATAATGCATTTCATCAGCACACGTATGATGCCTTATGAGCTATGCCCAATGCATGACTTAGCTAGCTGTTAATATCTGCTCATGTACATCTATAACTACATTTTATCAGTTAGTTATCATCACAAAGGCCAAATGATCATCACATATGTGGTGATAATGTGACTGATGATGATAATGATGGGTATATGTCATGGGCATTAACCCTTTACACTTGTACCCGTAGACAGGTTGAAAATGACAGATTTGGGCACTGGTAAGCGCCTAAATTGGAACGTAGTGGTTGTACAGTAGCATGCTATACATGACATCAGAGCTCTGGCTCTGCGCTTCACAGCGCTGTATGGGTTCTGACTGACAGCCGTTCAAAACTTGAGCACCGCGTGGGACAACAAGATGCTCGCCACTTGTCCCTCACATTTCCATATCATAAAACTCATGTCATATACAGTGTCAACGTTTATGATCGCTATGTGTGATGTACAGTTCCAAGAGGACATGACGTCATACCCTGGGTTGTTCTGAACACAATGTTTGTTTGTCTATTTTAAAGCTCACGCTCTCATCACTCCTTTCTATGCACACCAAAATGATGATCTGTTTCCCTGAATTGCCTTGTGAAAGCCTTACACTGTAAGATCACATTATATAACTTAGCAAGTCATGTTGGCAATAGAACAAGCTTCAAGTGAAGCCCACCTGACCCAGATTGCGATTTAAAATGGCAGTTTTTTGAATTGCGTAAGCAACAGCAGTAATTGTGTGATGGCGGGGATGCAGGGTTGTGTTCCAAACAAAACAACTACAAGTCTGCTTGCTCTAGTTCCTCAACGGCACAGCTAGGAGAGATCAAAAAAGCATGTTACAGTTGAAGACTCTTCTTTGAGTCATAAAAGTGCATTGAAATTAATTTAGGTGTGTGACCACTTGAAGACACCAGTTAGTCCGCTCTCTCAAACCCTTGTCATTTTTTGTCTTATGTTGCACCTCCCCCACATTTTCCAGGAATATTCTTATCATGTTACTGAATGTATCCACAGTATTTTCAGATTTCGTTATCAACAAACGTGGCGAAAAGTACAGTAAATGTAAAATGTACATAAAATCAACAGTCTAATGTGAACTGTTGTGTCCTCAACTTTGGTCTAATAATTTTCCCATAATCTCAAACTATTCCCTTTCAATTGCTCTTTCAGTTGCTACCATTCTTATGCATTTCATATTTCTTCTGTAAGAAATATTTCAATGTAGCCCTATCCATATAGGCCAATTCCCACAAGTGTAAATGTGTAGATGAAACTATCAACTGAACTAGCTAGGAAAATAGCAAAGTTTTTATTTTGTCAGGGGGAATTAACACCCCTTAGTTATCCCAATCTGAATTGCTCACCGAATAATTCCCATGGCTTTGTTCTCTAACTGTAAATACTGTATAGTAGCCTGGTTGCCAGTCTCTGTTCAACTATCACATTCCAGACCTTGTAATCTGTGTCATTTGTTTAGCATGACAGAGAGTGGAAAGGAGTGGTATGACAGCTAGAGAGACAGGTACACAGGCTAACTGTTTAGTATACCCAGACGAAATCAACATCAAATCCACTAACAGACACTAAAAGGACAAACACTAGAAATTAGTGCACACTTAAGTACAATGCTGCAATACATCTGAATCTTGTTCATTCAGCGTGTCAATGTTTTAATTGTATCTGTCCGTAACTCAAAAAACTATTAAATTAACAAATAAATACATGAACTAACTATTTAGCAGCACTGAACACAACCAATTTCCCGGCTCATGCACTGCCTGTAAGTTGACTAAAGCCTGGGTGGAGCGTATTAGATAGGAGACAGCCAGGGGTAGCTGGAGATATGCAACGGTGCCACTGTTTGCTGCTACTGCCTAGCCTGCCACCTCAATCTGCCTGCCACCTCAATCTGCCTGCCTTAGCCTCAATCGGCCTGCTTTAGCCTCAATCTGCCGGCCTTATCCTCAATCTGCCGGCCTTATCCTCAATCGGCCTGTCTTATCCTCAATTGGCCTGTCTTAGCCTCAATCGGCCTGCCTTAGCCTCAATCGGCTTGCCTTAGCATCAATCGGCCTGCTTTACCCTCAATCTGCCTGCCGCCTCAATCTGCCTTCTGCCTCAATTTGCCTGCATTAGCCTCTCTTATCAATGTGATCCATGGGCAGCCCTCCCTCTCTACTTTCCCTCTGCTGGGTTTCAAATCAGCCGCTAATGAACCCAAGTTGGTGCATTTTTAAGGCACAGGGACAGTGCAATGCAGCAGTAATTGCGCTCTAATTCAGTTGAACTCACAATATCTAATCAGCCAAGTTCCCCGGCCGAGGAGGCAACCCCAAGGACACTCGTCCTCCCACCTAATAAAGCAAGGGAATTTACACCCTTTACACTTACAATCCAGCATCCAGCACGAAGAAAGGGCCCAGGGAGCAGCTCAGCCCACAGATCTCCAATAATGGCAGCCTGCCTAGTACAGTATCCACGTTGCAAAGCCCAATCAAATGGTGTACTGCTCCCACAATGCCTCCTCAGTGTTTAACCAGCCACAGTAAAGCTTTCATTGGCGAAACATATCAAATCATGACACGTTTTGGAATGAAGAAGTAAAGCGAGCGGAGAGTACCTCCTGCCACGGGCTATAACAACTGCTCTGGTGGAGTAGAGATGCAAAGACACCTTTGCAAAGATGACCGTTACTCTAAAAGTAAACTTAGCTCAAAGTTGAACGCAAACAAACAAAGAAGACATGCAGCCATTTCATTTGAAACATTGGGAGTGAACTTGCGTGGGGGTCTTGGTTTCCATTCTCCCTCCCTGGGGTCTGAAGATCAATGGTATATATTTCTACCCCTGAGTCATGACATTGCAACCCAAAAATATTTCCCCCATCCAAGGTAAGTAAGTCACAGAGGCAGATCACGTGGATCATCTAGATGTGGTCTCTCTACAGGCCTATTACCCTGATTCAGGGTTTAGCTCAATGTGGGCTAACCAGGTCTTGTGGCATGTAGGAGACCCGTGTTCAAACCCTAGAAGGTCACAGAGGCAGATAACGTGGATCATCATCTAGATGTTGTCTCTCTACAGGGCTTTGACACCTATTCTGTACGCTGATAAGATCAGAACAACTTTGTTCTGAACAACAACAGCTCTGCAGTGAAGCAGACGATGACCGATGACTTTGGTGTTTGGGTGGAGAGGAGATAGTTGTGATGGATCACTTCCCATAATAACATTTGTTCTGCAATAATGTGTTCATAATAAGTTATGTTCCATACTGGAATGATGTGGTAACTCTTAAAGTATAATACTCACAGTCTAAATGGCTGTGCCGGATGCCATCCACATCCTCTGCATGAATAAACTGGTAACACCTCTTCCCTACGATGTCCACTGCCATCAGGTCCATGTAGTCGCTAATTCTAGAACAGGGATTTGAAAAGGATTCAGCGCGTGACGACGGCAAGAGAAGAGGCACCAACGGAAACGGAAAAACATTCAAACGGCTCTTAAAAAGCAATGTCATTCCAGCTTAACCAGATAGACCATATTCATCCTGATATGTCAGACTAATGCCTTTGACAAAGATACAGTAAGTATTACACACACATTTAGGGACAAATGGATAGAATGGAACATAGGATGTCTTCCCATTTCACATGATAAAATGCCTATCACTTAGTATTGAATATAATCTATCCATTCTTTTTTTGTTCACCCAAAAGCAACCTGGCTACTATCTGTCTTACATATTGTGTGGTGATTTCTGATATTTCTAGTCTCCCCAAACACCCTATGAAACTCATGAAAGTAGTCCTGATCAGTTTCCCATTTTATTTTCCAGGAAAGCTGAGGCTATCTCACTGTAAAACTGACTGTCCAGATGTGATTTCCACATAAATAACTGACTGTCTGGCAGACAGGGGTAAAAAGAAAACTATCTCAGTGATCTCAATCCCACAGAGATGAGGACAGGTAGCAAAGAAATATAATGTTCATGATGAGGTGTACAGTATATAGGCCTATTGCTATGAAATTACAAACCCTAGCGATTAGAGTGGAACTACCTACACAACTATAAGAGCAACGTAATGCCAAGCGGTGCTGTGGGATTATTTAAGATACTCTTTGAAGAGGTAGGGTTTCAGACGTTTTCAAACGTTACCCATGCATTTCAGTTATGTATTTCACTGCCATGTGGGTACAGTAAAATACAGTCAAGCCTTACCTATTCTCACAGTAGACAATGTTGAGGTCCATGTGGACCCTGGTGACAAACATCTGGCAGTCTATGCGCACCTCGTTGATGGTGGGGGGGGGGAGGGCGTGGGCTACCACCACCATGCCCATGATCTGAATGGGTACCGACCGACTGTGGGTCAATGCCATACGGATCCTCAGCCTGCCTGTAACATGGATCACCTATAGGAGGAGGGATAGAGGGGGAAACACAGAGAAAGAGAGAGATAGAGACACAGAGAGAGAGAGATAGAGCGAGAGAGAAAGAGAGAGAGAGAAAGAAAGAGAGGAGAGCGAGCGAGCAAGAGAGAGAGAGAGAGCAAGGAGAGGCAAGAGAGAGAGGAGAGCGAGCGAGCGAGTGAGAGAGAGAGAGAGAGAGAGGAAGAGAGAGAGCGAGAGAGAGCGCGTGAGAGAGAGAGAACGAGAGAGAGAGAGGGAGAGCAAGAGAGAGAGAGAGAGAGAGAGAGCGAGAAAGCGAGAGAGAATGAGAGAGAGAGAAAAAGAGAGAGAGAGAGAGAGAGCAAGAGAGAAAGGAGAGAGAGGGAGAGAAAGAGAGAGAGAAAAGAGAGCGAGAGAGAGAGAGAAAGGAGAGAGAGGGAGAGAAAGAGAGAGAAAAAAAGAGAGCGAGAGAGAGAAAGAGAGAGAGAAAAAGAGTTTCAGTTCAAAAGCAGTAATGGAGAATTCCAAACACAAAATAGCGAGGGTGGAGGTGAGGACAAATGTTTTGAAGGTCCTAATTATCGCTAGCTTTAAAGTCTTTGTAGCTCTATTCTGCCCTAGAGGAGGAACTGACTAGATATGCAAACTACACTTTCAGATCCATCCATTTTAATCACTGCCAGGTTAAACCCAGGGGGAATTGTTTTGTAGTCTTTAAACTACTGACACTGGCCTCTCAGTGGCACACCTCTGAGATTGGTGAGACGCGATTATCATCATTCACACAGACAGTTCCTGCTCCCTAAACTCATTCAAAGCCTCAGACCATCTCCTGCTCCACCAGGGATAAGCAACCCTCAACAATGGGAACCAGACATTGAATTCCAATTCAGAAGAGAGACACAACAACAAAATAACAGCCCTATTCCAGGCATTGCATTAGAAAGCTAACAGAACAGTGACATGTTACAATGGCCCCGTCAGACAGTCGGCCCAGGAGGAAAATGGCTCTGATGGTGTATGATGTCTCCTTTTCAAAGGGAAACCATCAGTGCTTGTGACATCCTAGAAGCCATCAACAGTCTCCACAGTTAAATGATACTGACTCCTTTTCCCTGGAGTTTCGAAAGACAAAGAAGAACTGTGGATGATAGTTTGAAACCCATTTTGAATATAACTAAACTACAACGCTGTATAGCACATCCAATGGCAAGATTGAACCGTGTTTATTTTAAAGTGAGTATGAGCGAAGACCGGCTAAAACACATGAAACAGAATGCTAGGAGAGGGATTGTAGCCAGTCTAGTGCTTGAAGTCGTGCTGCTCTGAGAGAAGAGGAGGGAGAATACTTTGCTGTCTTTTTAAAGTTGAAGAGTGCAGTGAGACCTTGTTCAAGGTCACCAGGGGAATGACCGTGAAGAATAGGAACAGTTAAAGGTACTCTCAATCGGCTTTCCACCCAGGTATATTCTGTTAGATATGTTCCCATGATTTTGCAGTTACAGTCATTTCTGTAACATGTTAATCATCTACTGTGCAGAATATGTGTTAGATATATTTCCTGTTTTAGATATATTATTTTTGTTACATATGTGATATATATGTCCCCGATATTCTGTAATTACACTAATTTCTGTAACATTTTACATCATGTATGTATAATTGAATCATGTAAACAAAGTCTGGTCGATCCACCCAGAATGACTTTGTTGAATGCATATGAGAGTTCCCTAAAGTCCTTTACGTGTTAAACAGATCTATGCAGCAAATCAGCCTGCTCACACTCACACCTGGGTTCAAACACTATTTGAAATCTTTCAAATATTTTTAGCGTTTGCTTAAGCCTGCCTGCAATGCTGGATGGGAAGGGTTTTGCTCTTCTCCAATTATTCTATTTGTTCCAGTGTGCCAGGGAAGCTAAATCAAGCCCAGATGTAGTATTTTAAATTATTTTAAATAGTACTTGAACCCAGGTATGGTACAGTATGCTGATCAGCTTCACACATTAGACAGACAGTAAACTGATCAGCTTCACACATTAGACAGACAGTAAACTGATCAGCTTCACACATCAGACAGACAGTAAACTGATCAGCTTCACACATCAGACAGACAGTAAACTGATCAGCTTCACACATCAGACAGACAGTAAACTGATCAGCTTCACACATCAGACAGACAGTAAACTGATCAGCTTCACACATCAGACAGACAGTAAACTGATCAGCTTCACACATCAGACAGACAGTAAACTGATCAGCTTCACACATCAGACAGACAATATGCTCTTGATCAGACCACAGATTGACAGCAAGGTAGGTGCTGATACACACTTGACTGTTGGTTGTTGGTTGTCAGGCTTCAAAAAGACATCACATCAGCACAATGAGACCAGGGCAGAGGAAGACATCACATCAGCACAACGAGACCAGGGCAGAGGAAGACATCACATCAGCACAATGAGACCAGGACAGAGGAAGACATCACATCAGCACAACGAGACCAGGGCAGAGGAAGACATCACATCAGCACAATGAGACCAGGACAGAGGAAGACATCACATCAGCACAACGAGACCAGGGCAGAGGAAGACATCACATCAGCACAATGAGACCAGGGCAGAGGAAGACATCACATCAGCACAATGAGACCAGGGCAGAGGAAGACATCACATCAGCACAATGAGACCAGGGCAGAGGAAGACATCACATCAGCACAATGAGACCAGGACAGAGGAAGACATCACATCAGCACAATGAGACCAGGACAGAGGAAGACATCACATCAGCACAATGAGACAAGGGCAGAGGAAGACATCACATCAGCACAATGAGACCAGGACAGAGGAAGACATCACATCAGCACAATGAGACCAGGACAGAGGAAGACATCACATCAGCACAATGAGACCAGGACAGAGGAAGACATCTAATGACTGTACCGGCTGGACGGAACAAGGCCATGGTGCTCTAGAGGACCCCAGACAATGCAAAATAAAATGCACACCGCTCTGCTCCACTCTAATGGATACTAATGTTTTAAAAACATATGGAATTTAAATGATTTATTCGGAAGCCCAAACCTAGGGGCATCAAAAAAGTTAGTTTGAATAAGACAACTTTTGAAGTCAATGGTGGGCAGCTAGACTGCTACAGGAGCGCTATTGGCCAGAACATTAAATATGCTCAGGCAGTTAAATGCAAACTGACATGTCAAGTGTTCACAACAGCGGCAGTGAGAGGCATTCGAATAGCATTTCTCAACTTAATACAAGCCAACCAAATAAAGGGATCCATTTTTATAATTCATGGTTCAGCACACAATGAATACACTCTCTCCCTCCACCGGTGAATATAGAAGAGGTATACATAAGAAATAAGATTCATCTGTTCCTGGGGATTCTCTGGAGTGCTTTTGAAATGTGATACAGCACAAATAATAAAGGAGGACCTTTACATGAGTGCATTAAATGAGATGGGGGGGCTGAGATCTGTTAAAAAAAATACAGGTTTAAAGCTGGAGCTTTGATTTGACCTCCAGAGTGGAGTGGGGATATAAGCAGCCATGATAAGTGCCACCAATGCCACCGTGCCTCGCGGTCCCGGGTGGAGGAGCAGATCACCGACAAGCCAAACAACATTTATCTCTAGCCATAATTAGGACCTTCAAAACATTTGTCCTCACCTCCACCCTCGCTATTTTGTGTTTAAGATTGTCTATTACTGCTTTTGGACTGAAACTCTTTCTATGTCTCTCTCTCTCTTTCTCTCCCTCTCTCCTCTCTCCTCTCTCTCAACTCTCTCTCCTCTCTCTGTCTCTCTCTCTCTCCTTCTCTCTCACTCTCTC
This sequence comes from Salvelinus alpinus, assembly GCF_045679555.1. Classification (NCBI taxonomy): domain Eukaryota; kingdom Metazoa; phylum Chordata; class Actinopteri; order Salmoniformes; family Salmonidae; genus Salvelinus; species Salvelinus alpinus. The sequence continues at coordinate 18,854,330 of NC_092119.1, forward strand.
TGTCTCTTTCTCTCTCTCAGACACAGCCTTAGTTCAATATCATAGGCAGCCATTACCTTCCATTTTTTATAATAAATAAATATTAAAATGTTTTTTCCCTCACAGTCCAAGACCAATGAAACACAATATAATAAAGAGATTGAAGAGATATATCCAAACCCACGCCACTGCTGATGGATCCTGTCACGCCCTGACCTTAGAGATCCTTATTATTCTCTATGTTTGGTTAGGTCAGGGTTTGACTCGGGTGGGAAATTCTATGTTTTCTGTTTCTTTGTTTTTGGCCGAGTGTGGTTCCCAATCAGAGGCAGCTGTCTATCGTTGTCTCTGATTGGGGATCATACTTAGGCAGCCCTTTTTCCCACCATTAGGTTGTGGGATCTTGTTTTCTGTTTAGTTACTGTTGCCTGACAGAACTTTCGTTTTCGATTTTGTTATTTTGTTTGAGTGTTTTTTAAATTAAAATCATGAACACTTTCCATGCTGCGCCTTGGTCTACTCTTTCTTCCAACAACGAGAGCCGTACAGATCCACCCTTGAGAACACAAAGTGCATTAGGGTGTGATGATGCCAGAATGAGGCCAGAGACACTGACAGAGAGACAGAGATGATATGGAGATCCTTGGAGAGAGAGAGAGGGGCATCAAGGTGAGGCTGGGCTCGTCCCTGTGTGTCCTCACTGCTCAAAGAATCAGCCTTAATCATATCTCTCTGTCCCAAAGCCCCCACCAGCCATACATCGTATCAACTTAATATTGAGCCTACATGACTCTTTTTCTATACATACAGTATGTTAACACCGACAGCCATTTTTATGTCATGCTGAGTATTATAGTCATGGTAGTTATGGCCATTCTCTCTTTTTCACAACTCAAACTGAAATACAAAACAATATTTACATACTAGAAAAAGCCTGGAATGCAAACTGAATATCACTCTAAAACAATAGTAAAACAGAGCCATATTCAGTTTGGATTCCAGACTAGTTCCTTATGAGAGTCTATAACCCCGCTCTTACTACAGGGCTAGGCCGTAGAACTACATATATAACAACATATGGCTGTGGGGGTGTGAATTCTAGGATCTCTGTGGCTCGGCCACCGTGCCTCTGGGTCTTACCTTATAGCCTGAAGACTTGATGTGGACGCCTCTCTTGGTCAGTGTGGACTTCATACGGATGAAGAAGGAGCGTTCTAGAATGTTGTCTGGGGGCAGCAGGGTGGGGCTGGTCGATTCGACTGTGGAGGCACACACACACACACACACACACACACACACACACACACACACACACACACACACACACACACACACACACACACACACACACACACACACACACACACACACACGCGCACGCGCACACGCACAATTACTTAACATTACTTGGCCAATAAATCTGTGTGTTTTGTAGTAAAGCCCAGGAGAGGTGGGGTGATATTAAAAACTCCAGCTGGTAAGACAGGCTAGCTGTAATAACTTTTCATTGAGTTTCTATCATCTCCCAGGTAACCGTCTAATGGAAAAAGCACACCTAAATAAAAACAACACATTACCAGTAAACAATGTTTTAATTACAGTATGTTCTGTAATAGTGTACAACCTCTGTTAGGTCTAACACCATAACAGGTGAAAACATTTTATTGGAAGTTCGGCGGCAGTTTAAAAGTCAACTGCATGTTTCTCTTCATTGTAGTGTAGTATTCATTTCCCAAGTACAATATTGCAATTTCATGTAATGGAATACCTATTAGAGTTAACTCAAGTGTTTTTTATACTGTATACTGTTAATCTAATTGTAAACAAAGATAATCATCCTTGCTTCACCAATCTCAAGACAATTCTAAACATAGATCATCACATTAAAAGCCCATAACTAATGAGGTCAGTCAGTCTCTTCAACAGAACACAACAAGGATACCTATTAGGTAAAGGTGAAACCGTCTATTTGTCACTCTGTGCTCCTGATCAAGGCTTAATAATCAAATGCATATTCAAAATATTCAATCCATCAGAGGAGATAATATACTGTAGATGTAGACATGCTAGCCCCTCCTGGTATCCCTGACTGTGTGTGTGTTATGATTGACATTTCCCGTTTGCCTGTGGTCATGAAGCTAGAAGCTGTGAGAGGGGTGGCCCTAGCAAAGATTCAACATCTGCTTGCAAATGTGCATATCCCATAGAAGGATCTAAGGGGAGTGAATAACAAAGACGGACGGACGGACGGACGGACGGACGGACGGACGGACGGACGGACGGACGGACGGACAGACAGACAGACAGACAGACAGACAGACAGACAGACAGACACATTGTTGTGTAAGGGGGAAGCTGGTGTGATGTTGATGATGTGTTTTCCTGTGGGTCAAATACACCAGATATTGTTGTTGTGGGGGGAGGCCAGGGGGAGGTGCTCATTTTGGAAGTGGGCTGCTCATTGGACGGCTACATGGAGCAGGCGTTTGCTGAGAAGCTGCTTCAGTACCAGCCCCTCGTGGCGCTGGGACAGCCTTGGGTGGAGGCCGTCTCGGCCCCGTTCACAGGCTCGCAGTGCGTGGCCTCCAGATTGTGGGGCTTGACAAAAACGAGGGCAAAGCAATTGGCTAGGTACTGCTCTGTTTCAGCTGTCGTGTGTGTGTGTGTGTGTGTGTGTGTGTGTGTGTGTGTGTGTGTGTGGTGTGTGTCTCCCAGACTGTCTCTGTCCCCTATGGGGGACAGGACATTAGAGACAGACAGACAGGCAGACAGACAGACAGACAGACAGACAGACAGACAGACAGGCAGACAGGCAGGCAGGCAGGCAGGCAGGCAGGCAGGCAGGCAGGCAGGCAGGCAGGCAGGCAGGCAGGCAGGCAGGCAGGCAGGCAGGCAGGCAGGCAGGCAGGCAGGCAGGCAGGCAGGCAGGCAGGCAGGCAGGCAGGCAGACAGACAGACAGACAGACAGACAGACAGACAGACAGACAGACAGACAGACAGACAGACAGACAGACAGACAGACAGACAGACAGACAGACAGACAGACAGACAGACAGACAGCCAGCCAGCCAGCCAGCCAGCCAGCCAGCCAGCCAGCCAGCCAGCCAGCCAGCCAGCCAGCCAGCCAGCCAGCCAGCCAGCCAGCCAGCCAGCCAGCCAGCCAGCCAGCCAGCCAGCCAGCCAGCCAGCCAGCCAGCCAGCCAGCCAGCCAGCCAGCCAGCCAGCCAGCCAGCCAGCCAGCCAGCTACTCTCCATATAACAAGGCTGCAGTGAGGTTCTCTAGAACCGGAAACAACATGATCAGTATGAGAGAGGAGGGTGGGGTGACAGCGAGGATGCTGGTGGGAGGGCGTGGTGGTGGCGGCTGCTGACATTCTCTTTTTTTCTCTTCTTTACTGAGGAATTAAATGTCATTTAAAATATAACCAGTCCTTTATCACTGGGGAGAAGCCAGAGCCATGTTATATTTAGTCATTTAATTTCTTCTGATTAAATATGAATTACTATGACATTTTTCTCATCATCTAACACAGCAGAATACACCAACAGCGTTTTAATACACTGCATAAGCAGCAGAAGCAGTAGCAGCTCTAAGAGTTTAATTTGCCTCTCTAATCCAATCACATCAACCTTATTTCTCTTATCACAGATTCCCATTTTGAATTAAATGAGCTCATTAGTTTTAATCAAAGGCAGAGAGATCAAAACTTACACTTAAATGCTATAGATCACAGCTGCCAGTCAGCTGTATAGTTCTATATTACTAAAACACAAGATCAGAGCCTCTTAGAACTGAGCATTTTCATAAAAGAAGGCACGAGCCAACCAACTGCCTGGCCTTAAAAGCACAGGAATCTATTTTCACTCTACTGACGTCTAACTAAAGCAACCAATCAGGTTAATTTGTGAGGGGTTGGGGGGTGGTGGTGTGTTTCACCACCAGTGGGCTTCTGTTAGTTAGCGGTTATGATGTGAATGTGAATTATAGACTGGGCAATTTACGAGTCAGACACGTCGGACACCCTTGCAATACTTTCTTCATCAAACTAATGCTAATATGAGCTCTGTTGGAGCATTACTCTGGGTATTAGAGTGTGGAGTGGGAGAATTATCACAGATACTTTGTGTTCTTTATAGGGGATAGACAATCCAAGATGGCGTAGCAGTAGGACGTGTCTTTGTCTTGTCTTGTCCCGTGTAAATAGTCTTCGTATTTTTCGTATACATTTCGTATATATTTTAATTTCACTTTCCGTCTAGGAACTGAATATACATTCCTACATTCCGCCTCACCCAATGTGGTACGGACCTGCTATTTTTTTTTTTATACTTTAGAACCGTAACCCCAATCAGAAGCTAGCCAGATAACTAGCTACTAGCTAGTAGTCAGTTAGCCACTGCTGCGGTCTTCGCCCTTAACTCGGACACAGCCAGCTTCAATACCGGGCCAATACCTGCCAGTCTGCAAGCGCGATATCAACCCAGAGCATATAGGACTGCTTTTTCTCTACCACATCACCGGATTCCTGACACAAGCTCTGGACAATTACACCGTATCATCACAGCTAGCTAGCTGCAACCGAGTGGCTACTACTGGCTAACACCTCTGTCCCGAAGCAAGCACCAGTTAGCCTTGAGCTAGCCTCGAGCTAGGCCCATCTGCCGGCTAGCCGAAGAGGTCTACCAGCGAATTCTTGGGCTACAATACCTCTTTTGCCAATTGGACTGGACCTTTTTTTGCCGAAACAGAGCCCTGCCAATCCATCACAACTGGTCTAAATCAGCTACAAGCTAATTTAGCCATTTTTTTGCCGCTGCTAGTAGCTTTTACCTTCTGCACAGACACCAGCCCTGTTATTAGCCTGGATATTACTCACCAATTTACCAGCATCGGACTGTCTCTCGACAACAACGCCGGATTCTTGCCGTAATCCCTGAGCCACTACTTCTGATCCTCACAGCTAGCTTGCAGCTAGCGCAGCTAGCGCCACTGCCACGAAGCTAGCACCAGTTAGCAAACACAATTCTACGATTCACAACCTCTCTTTCGCCATCCGGCTTGGATTCTCTGTCGACACGACCACGTCTGAGCAGACCCCCTCCGTCTGAGCAGACCACCCCCCGGGCTACTAACTTTAAACGCCGCGTGCTAGCTTAGTGGAGGCCTCCCTGCTCCATCAACGGCTGCCCCCTGGACACTATGATCACTTGGCTACATAGCTGATGCATGCTTGACTGTCCATTAATTCACGGTACTCCATTCTGTTTATTTGTGTTTTATCTGTCGGCTCTGTGCTTTAACTCAGGATCTGTGTGTAGTTAATCCGACCCTCTCTGCCTAGTCGTCGCCATTTTTACCTGTTGTTGCTGTGTTAGACTAGCACCCTGTTATTGCTGCTGTTATCTTACCTGTTGTTTTAGCTAGCTCTCCCAATCAAGACCTGCAATCACTTTATGCCTTATTGTATGTCTCTCTCAAATATCAATATGCCTTGCATACTGTTGTTCAGGCTAGTTTTCATTATCATTTTTTTGGTTTGCAATGGACCCTGTAGTTCCACTCTCCGTACCTCTGTTACCTCCTTTGTCCCACCCCCCACACATGCGGTGACCTCACCCATTGAGACCAGCATGTCCAGAGATACAACCTCTCTTATCATCACCCAGTGCCTGGGCTTGCCTCCGCTGTACCCGCGCCCCACCATACCCTTGTCTGCACATTATGCCCAGAATCTATTCTACCACGCCCATAAATCTGCTCCTTTTATTCTTTGTCCCCAACGCTCTAGGCGACCAGTTTTGATAGCCTTTAGCCGCACCCTCATCCTACTACTCCTCTGTTCCTCGGGTGATGTGGAGGTAAACCCAGGCACTGCATGTCCCCAGTCACCCTCATTTGTTGACTTCTGTGATCGAAAAAGCCTTGGCCTCATGCATGTCAACATCAGAAGCCTCCTCCCTAAGTTTGCCTTACTCACCGCTTTAGCACACTCTGCCAATCCTGATGTCCTTGCCGTGTCCGAATCCTGGCTTAGGAAGGCCACCAAAAATTCTGAGATTTCCATACCCAACTATAACACTTTCCGTCAAGATAGAACTGCCAAAGGGGGAGGAGTTGCAATCTACTGCAGAGATAGCCTGCAAAGTTCTGTCATACTTTCCAGGTCTATGCCCAAACAGTTCGAACTTCTAATTTTAAAAATTAATCTCTCCAGAAATAAGTCTCTCACTGTTGCCGCCTGCTACCGACCCCCCTCAGCTCCCAGCTGTGCCCTGGACACCATCTGTGAATTGATCGCTCCCCATCTAGCTTCAGAGTTTGTTCTGTTAGGTGACCTAAACTGGGATATGCTTAACACCCCGGCAGTCCTACAATCCAAGCTTGATGCCCTCAATCTCACACAAATCATCAAGGAACCCACCAGGTACAACCCTAAATCCGTAAACATGGGCACCCTAATAGACATTATCCTGACCAACCTGCCCTCCAAATACACCTCTGCTGTCTTCAATCAAGATCTCAGCGATCACTGCCTCATTGCCTGTATCCGCCACGGGTCCGCGGTCAAACGACCACCCCTCATCACTGTCAAACGCTCCCTAAAACACTTCTGCGAGCAGGCCTTTCTAATCGACCTGGCCCGGGTACCCTGGAAGGATATTGACCTCATCCCGTCAGTTGAGGATGCCTGGTCATTCTTTAAATGTTACTTCCTCACCATATTAGACAAGCATGCTCCGTTCAAAAAATGCAGAACCAAGAACAGATATAGCCCTTGGTTCACTCCAGACCTGACTGCCCTCGACCAGCACAAAAACATCCTGTGGCGAACTGCAATAGCATCGAAGAGCCCCCGCGATATGCAACTGTTCAGGGAAGTCAGGAACCAATACACGCAGTCAGTCAGGAAAGCAAAGGCCAGCTTTTTCAAGCAGAAATTCGCATCCTGTAGCTCTAACTCCAAAAAGTTCTGGGATACTGTAAAGTCCATGGAGAACAAGAGCACCTCCTCCCAGCTGCCCACTGCACTGAGGCTAGGTAACACGGTCACCACCGATAAATCCGTGATAATCGAAGACTTCAACAAGCATTTCTCAATGGCTGGCCATGCCTTCCTCCTGGCGACTCCAACCTTGGCCAACAGCCCCGCCCCCCCCGCTGCTACTCGCCCAAGCCTCCCCAGCTTCTCCTTTACCCAAATCCAGATAGCAGATGTTCTGAAAGAGCTGGAAAACCTGGACCCATACAAATCAGCTGGGCTTGACAATCTGGACCCCCTATTTCTGAAACTGTCCGCCGCCATTGTCGCACCCCCTATTACCAGCCTGTTCAACCTCTCCTTCGTATCATCTGAGATCCCCAAGGATTGGAAAGCTGCCGCGGTCATCCCCCTCTTCAAAGGGGGAGACACCCTGGACCCAAACTGTTACAGACCTATATCCATCCTGCCCTGCCTATCTAAGGTCTTCGAAAGCCAAGTCAACAAACAGATCACTGACCATCTCGAATCCCACCGTACCTTCTCCGCTGTGCAATCCGGTTTCCGAGCCGGTCACGGGTGCACCTCAGCCACGCTCAAGGTACTAAACGATATCATAACCGCCATCGATAAAAGACATTACTGTGCAGCCGTCTTCATCGACCTGGCCAAGGCTTTCGACTCTGTCAATCACCATATTCTTATCGGCAGACTCAGTAGCCTCGGTTTTTCTAATGACTGCCTTGCCTGGTTCACCAACTACTTTGCAGACAGAGTTCAGTGTGTCAAATCGGAGGGCATGTTGTCCGGTCCTCTGGCAGTCTCTATGGGGGTACCACAGGGTTCAATTCTCGGGCCGACTCTTTTCTCTGTATACATCAATGATGTTGCTCTTGCTGCGGGCGATTCCCTGATCCACCTCTACGCAGACGACACCATTCTATATACTTCCGGCCCTTCCTTGGACACTGTGCTATCTAACCTCCAAACGAGCTTCAATGCCATACAACACTCCTTCCGTGGCCTCCAACTGCTCTTAAACGCTAGTAAAACCAAATGCATGCTTTTCAACCGTTCGCTGCCTGCACCCGCACGCCCGACTAGCATCACCACCCTGGACGGTTCCGACCTAGAATATGTGGACATCTATAAGTACCTAGGTGTCTGGCTAGACTGCAAACTCTCCTTCCAGACTCATATCAAACATCTCCAATCCAAAATCAAATCAAGAATCGGCTTTCTATTCCGCAACAAAGCCTCCTTCACTCACGCCGCCAAACTTACCCTAGTAAAACTGACTATCCTACCGATCCTCGACTTCGGCGATGTCATCTACAAAATAGCTTCCAACACTCTACTCAGCAAACTGGATGCAGTTTATCACAGTGCCATTCGTTTTGTTACTAAAGCACCTTATACGACCCACCACTGCGACCTGTATGCCCTAGTCGGCTGGCCCTCGCTACATGTTCGGCGTCAGACCCACTGGCTCCAGGTCATCTACAAGGCTATGCTAGGTAAAGTGCCGCCTTATCTCAGTTCACTGGTCACGATGGCTACACCCACCCGCAGCACGCGCTCCAGCAGGTGTATCTCACTGATCATCCCTAAAGCTAAAACCTCATTTGGACGCCTTTCCTTCCAGTTCTCTGCTGCCTGCGACTGGAACGAATTGCAAAAATCTCTGAAGTTGGAGACTTTTATCTCCCTCAACAACTTTAAAAATCTGCTATCCGAGCAGCTAACCGATCGCTGCAGCTGTACATAGTCCATCTGTAAACTACCCACCCAATTTACCTACCTCACCCCCCATACTGCTTTTATTTATTTACTTTTCTGCTCTTTTGCACACCAGTATCTCTTCTTGCACATGATCATCTGATGATTTATCACTCCAGTGTTAATCTGCTAAATTGTAATTATTCGATTTATTGCCTACCTCATGCCTTTTGCACACATTGTATATAGATTCTCTTTTTTTTCTACCATGTTACTGACTTGTTTATTGTTTACTCCATGTGTAACTCTGTGTTGTCTGTTCACACTGCTATGCTTTATCTTGGCCAGGTCGCAGTTGCAAATGAGAACTTGCTCTCAACTAGCCTACCTGGTTAAATAAAGGTGAAAAAAAAAAAAAAAAAAAATAGGGTGCCATTTGGGACACAGTGACCAATGAATGGTTTTGACACCGCATGGGAGAATATTGATATACAGTATGTATCTGTTATAGGGTTATAATACATGGAACACCGTGTTAACATGTAAAAACTATAGAGCAATTACCACCTAACAGTGTGGTTAGGATTCCCACAGTATTGCGATCTATGCATGTTTATGTTGATAGTACAAAGAGGGCAAGGCCTACAGCGTGAGAGGAAGTGAATGTAGCTAACCTCATTTAAATGTAGAGTACCAGTCAAACCTAACATCGAGTGCCAGGGATCTTTGGAGTGAAATGTGAAACTAGAAACTTCAAGCCCTGGATCTCATAGAAAAATGACACCTTTTAGAATAATTATTTAAAAGGAAAATGAATAAACATTTGTGAGCATTATTTATAGTTTGGCAAGGGTCTGCCGATCTCGATTAATGAGCCATCTCTATGTGTAAGTGATGAGATTTTAAAAGTATTACTTTCTGTGCTGTGAAGGTCAGTGTTGACCATCATCATTTAGCCCCCCATCGCCCCACTCCTCCCCCTGACAACCCCCGTCACCATCACCATACCATTTCTACACACCAGGGACAACTCAGAGGAGGAAGCTCCTACAAAGCAAGACACTGCTACAAGCTACATGCTTATATGACTTATAGGCCTAAGTGAGGCTCCCCTACTCCGCTTGCTAATATTCCTAATACATTTATATAAATATTAGTACCAATTCAAAAAGTCAAGCGTTTAACGTACAGATAAATCAAGATAAAGTGTATGGCCCATGGCTCAGCGTGTCTGTTCTCCATCTCCAGACACTGGGAGGTCCTTGTCTGGCCCTGCTCTGATGAACGAGTGCGTCTCTGTACATTAGTAATGATAGATAATGCACCAGGCCCTGTACTAATTGGAAGGCACTGCTGGCTGGCTCCATATTGAGAGGTAGAGGGTGATTTTTCAATACAGCTTGCCCGTCTGTGTGGGAGAGATAGTGTGTGTGTGTGTGTGTGTGTGTGTGTGTGTGTGTGTGTGTGTGTGTGTGTGTGTGTGTGTGTGTGTGTGTGTGTGTGTGTGTGTGTGTGTGTGTGTGTGTGTGTGTGTGTGTGTGTGTGTGTGTGTGTGTGTGTGTGTGTGTGCGTGCGAGAGAGAGTGTGTTTGTGAGAGCGTGTGTGTGTGAGAGTGTGTGTGTGTGTGTATATAAGTGTGAGTGGGATGTGAAACATACAGAGAGGGACTTGTATTGCATTGGCAGCTTTAATAATTACAGGGTGACAGGAAAAATGCCGTTAGGCACTGTGTGCCTGTCTCCCCTCATCTAGTCCCAGTCTCTCTGTAGCCTACACTCCCAGGAGATACTATAAATTACTTAAAAACATACATCTAAACCATATATCATTTCAGGCAGAGTGAAAATAAAATAAATAATAAATAAATAAATAATAATGTAATCATTTCTAAATTTTCCTGTATGGCAAATTCAACAAGATATCAACTAATAATTGGGGGGAGGGTGACAGTGGAGAATTACATTTTTTGTTGTTGAATCATGGTCAAAATCATGCTTAGTGTGAGTCAGACTAACTCATGGATACTATGTGTGCAGTTTGAAGGAAGTTGTAGGTAGTTTCACAAACCACTGCTAACTAATGTTAACGCAATGACTAGAGGTTTACAGCTACAGCTAGCATGGGCTTGCCAAAATCTTGCACTATCCCTTTAAACGGTGGCCAATAGATGCCATTCATCATCATTTAATGCCACTGAGACAGATAGTGGAATGTAACATGTATGAATAAAAAAAAGTATAGAATGCACTCATTACTGTAATTCGCTCTGGATAAGAGCGTCTGCTAAATGAGAAAACATGTAAAAATGTAAAAAATAAATAAGAATATGTATCATACATGTTGTAGAGCTGTGCTCTCCCTACAGGACCCGCTGAGACCTTTCAATTGGCACCTCTTAGCTTCTAATACAATATTACAATAATATATTATCTGTTTCCATGAAAATCAATATCGCTCTCCATCATTGTGTGTGGCAGGCCTCTTTGCTGATTTCACAGTACATCCGTAAAGATAAATTAAAATAAATAGAAGCAAATATGCTCAAATATTTTTATTCTAAACCAAGTGATTAAGTTAATTGATGATTCAAAAAAAATCTCCATATGGACCATCTCTAATATAGTTAAATGAAGTGGTCATATACCTTGGTTGAAAACACAACATTATTTTTTATCTAAAAATAGGACAATCATTTTGTACCAGAACAATACTTTTGTACCAAAGTGATTTCTATATGATATACCCTGAATAATATACACTGAAGTACCACAACATGACTAAACCAGGAACAAGGAAAAATCCTTTAATATAGTGGCTTGTTTGAAAACTAAACTTCCAACGGTTTTGCCTAAAACATTCTCCAAACCCTCCACTCTGTAGTGCCAATGTGACACCAACAGCATGACAAAACATGAGAATAAATACACTCATAAAGGGTATACTCGTAAATATATATACTGGCCTGTTTGTATTTTCTTAGAAAACTAAACTTCCAATGGTTTTCCCTAAAACATTCTCTAACCCTACTCTCTGTTTAAGAGATGACATATGTATCTAAGCTGGAGACACACTTGAGTCAGCATGTCAGCAGTCAGAATGTCAGCAGTCAGCATGTCAGCATGTCAGAATGTCAGCAGTCAACATCAGCAGTCAGAATGTCAGCAGTCAGCATGTCAGCATTTCAACATGTCAGCAGTCAGAATGTCAGCAGTCAGCATGTCAGCATTTCAGCATGTCAGCAGTCAACATGTTAGCATGTCAGCAGTCAACATGTCAGCAGTCAGCATGTCAGCAGTCAACATGTCAGCAGTCAGCATGTCAGGAGTCAACATGTCAACATGTCAGCATGTCAGCAGTCAGCATGTCAGCAGTCAACATGTCAGCAGTCAACATGTCAGCAGTCAACATGTCAGCAGTCAGCATGTCAGCAGTCAGCATGTCAGCAGTCAGCATGTCAGCATGTCAGCTGTCAGCATGTCAGCAGTCAGCATGTCAGCAGTCAACATGTCAGCATGTCAGCATTTCAGCAGTCAGCATGTCAGCAGTCAGCATGTCAGCACGTCAGCATGTCAGCAGTCAGCATGTCAGCAGTCAACATGTCAGCAGTCAGCATTTCAGCAGTCAGCAGTCAGCATGCCAGCAGTCAGCATGCCAGCAACCAGCATGTCAGCAGTCATCATGTCAGCAGTCAGCATGCCAGTAGTCAGCATGCCAGCAACCAGCATATCAGCAGTCATCATGTCAGCAATCAGCATGCCAGTAGTCAGCATGCCAGCAACCAGCATGTCAGCAGTCAGCATGCCAGCAACCAGCATGTCAGCAGTCAGCACACCAGCAACCAGCATGTCAGCACTCAGCATGTCAGCAGTTAGCATGTCAGCAGTCATTATGTCAGCATGTCAGCAGTCAGCATGCCAGTAGTCAGCATGCCAGCAACCAGCATGTCAGCAGTCATCATGTCAGCAGTCAGCATGCCAGTAGTCAGCATGCCAGTAGTCAGCATGCCAGCAACCAGCATGTCAGCAGTCAGCATGCCAGCAACCAGCATGTCAGCAGTCAGCACACCAGCAACCAGCATGTCAGCACTCAGCATGTTAGCAGTCAGCATGTCAGCAGTCAACATGCCAGCAGTCAACATGTCAGCAGTCAGCATGTCAGGAGTCAACATGTCAACATGTCAGCAGTCAGCATGTCAGCAGTCAACATGTCAGCAGTCAGCATGTCAGCAGTCAGCATGTCAGCAGTCAGCATGTCAGCAGTCAGCATGTCAGCAGTCAACATGTCAGCATTTCAGCAGTCAGCATGTCAGCAGTTAGCAGTCAGCACGTCAGCATGTCAGCAGTCAGCATGTCAGCAGTCAGCAGTCAACATGTCAGCAGTCAGCATTTCAGCAGTCAGCAATCAGCATGCCAGCAGTCAGCATGCCAGCAACCAGCATGTCAGCAGTCATCATGTCAGCAGTCAGCATGCCAGTAGTCAGCATGCCAGCAACCAGCATATCAGCAGTCATCATGTCAGCAGTCAGCATGCCAGTAGTCAGCATGCCAGCAACCAGCATGCCAGCAGTCAGCATGCCAGCAGTCAGCCTGTCAGCATGTCAGCAGTCAACATGCCAGCAGTCAGCATGTCAGCATGTCAGCAGTCAACATGTCAGCAGTCAGCATGTCAGCAGTCAGCATGTCAGCATGTCAGCAGTCAACATGTCAGCAGTCAGCATGTCAGCAGTCAGCATACCAGAAGTCAGCAGTCATCATGTCAGCCTGTCAGCAGTCAGCATGTCAGCAGTCAGCATGCCAGCAACCAGCATGTCAGCAGTCAGCAGTCATGTCAGCATGACAGCAACCAGCATGTCAGCAGTCAGCATGTCAGCAGTCAGCATACCAGTAGTCAGCATGTCAGCAGTCAGCATGCCAGTAGTCAGCATGTCAGCATGTCAACAGTCAGCATGGCAGTAGTCAGCATGTCAGCATGTCAACAGTCAGCATGCCAGTAGTCAGCATCTCAGCATGTCAACAGTCAGCATGCCAGTAGTCAGCATCTCAGCATGTCAACAGTCAGCATGTCAGCATGTCAACAGTCAGCATGCCAGTAGTCAGCATGTCAGCATGTCAACAGTCAGCATGCCAGTAGTCAGCATCTCAGCATGTCAACAGTCAGCATGTCAGCAGTCAGCATGCCAGCAGTCAACATGCCAGTAACCAGCATGTCAGCAGTCAGCATGCCAGCAACCAGCATGTCAGCAGTCAGCACACCAGCAACCAGCATGTCAGCACTCAGCAGCCAGCATGTCAACAGTCAACATGTCACCATGTCAGCAGTCAGCATGTCAGCAGTCAACATGTCAGCAGTCAGCATGTGTCAGCAGTCAGCATGTCAGCAGTCAGCAGTGAGCATGTCAGCAGTCAGCAGTCAGCATGTCAGCAGTCAACATGTCAGCAGTCAGCATGTCAGCATGTCAGCAGTCAGCATGTCAGCATGTCAACATGTCAGCAGTCAACACGTCAGCAGTCAGCATGTCAGCAGTCAGCAGTCAGCATGTCAGCAGTCAGCAGTCAGCAGTCAGCAGTCAGCACTTCAGCAGTCAACATGTCAGCAGTCAGCATGTCAGCATGTCAGCATGTCAGCATGTCAGCAGTCAGCATGTCAGCAGTCAGCATGTCAGCAGTCAGTATGTCAGCAGTCAGTATGTCAGCAGTCAACATGTCAACATGTCAGCAGTCAGCAGTCAGCATGTCAGCAGTCAGCATGTCAACATGTCAGCAGTCAGCAGTCAGCATGTCAAGGTGCATCCAGCAGAAGCTCTAGATGAAGGCAACATGAAGCGTGCTTACAGGCAAATAACGTAATAACAATAAACGCAGCAGATCAATTAGGGAATAAAACTGAAAAGCCCCAAACAGTGAATGATAATTAAATCCAGAGTGTAAACACTCTTTAAAAGTGCTCTAATTGACCAAGTTTTTTCTCAAATTGACATATGTCCTTTCAAATGAATGTATTATTCTAATCAGGGAGCTATGGTGGCTGCCATATAGTAGTCAACGTGAATGAAAAAAGACCAGGGGTCTTGTTGTTGACTAACTAACTACACTTTTTTACAAGAGTCTATTCAAATGTATAAAGGCTAAATGAGAAGCTTGCCGGAAGAGTTTGGTCATTCAAAAAACTGAAGATTAAAGGTTTTAGATACCCAGGCCACACCTGCTGGCTGTTGAAAATATCAGACTTGACTTGTGATATTATGAAGACCCTCCATACATTGATTAGAGTTATCCCAAACCTAAAGATGTCCATCTAGATAAGTTAAGATAAGATTAACTTTTTTGTCCCTGAAGGGACATTTGTCTTGGACATTCAAGACAAGGCCTGCAAATTATGACTCAGACAGTGTTCTCCAAGAGAGCTCCTTCCTGTCCCAGTGTATACACACTGCCATACCCAGTGGTCAGCTAAGCCCATGTTCCCCTAGACATCCCCAGCCCGGGCCCATCCATTATTAATATGGTAATGGGGGTGACGCGGTGACACGGCAGGCCAGTTGTTATCAGCTGCAGGTCACTGTGGCCCCATGTCCATGCTGAGAGGTAGACTGAGTCCCAAAGGGCACACTATTCCCTACTTTTTACCAGAGCCCTATCGGAATATGTTGTCATTTGGGACACAGACGTGATCTCACCCACCCAGGAGAGGAGCAGAGTGGACAGTTCTGTTCTGTTATTGTTCTGACTTTGCTGCTTACGTGATTTGAAATGAAAGAGAGACGCTGAGGTGAGGTTGAGATGGTGGGTGTCAGATACAAAGCTCGACAGAGTAAATGCAGGTGTGTGTGTGTTTTTTCTTCTTATCTCTGTTATCTCGGTTATCTCTTATTTCTGGATAAGATTCCCTCATGATAACAGCCCACCCTGAGTGTGACATCACAGTGCAGGGGGAGGTGGTGGAGATGGTGATGGTTGAGCGTGTCCTGTCATGGCTGCATGTTACGAGGTTGCTGGCCCGCTGCTAATCACAGGTAGCCTGGTTTAACCAGACTGAACGCCGGTTCAACAGTGAAACATAGTGAAATCAGTTTGGATGCCTGGCTAGATCACAGGGAGGTGGAGGGAGATTGTACTTGCTCAGACAGAGTAGGCGTACAGGACGGAACAGCAATAACACTTGTCAAGACAGAGACCCCAGTCACAACTAATGAACAGGGGACGATAAACAGAGACAGGGCTGCCATGCTACTTACTGTGAAGTGCCTAGTACAGTACTGGCTATAGCAGATGAAAAATATAGAGATAGCTAGGGATTTGTATTTATTTATGACTGTGAAAACTCTTCTGAAAAGTGGTGTGCACATTTCCTGCCATTTAAGTTGATCAATGTTCTGCTGCTGAGGAAACATGTATAATCACGCGGGAGAGTGGACTGGACTTCCCTCATGACTGAGTCAGAAGGAGAATAACTAGGTCAAAGCTTGAGCTGCAGATGGTTGGTCTACTGGTGTGATAATACTAGATATCAAAAAGTACAAGTGAGGTATTAAAAGTAAAATCGCATTTGTCTTTATCTTAAAACAGAGAAAATGTATGTTAATTAATAAACTAATTAATACACCTAAAAGACTCATACAACATGTAATAGAAAGAGGCTCAGCCACTGAATTCTAAAGGTCAATGTCGGGAACCAAACATGGAAATGCACTTTATGAATCGACGGCCCCTAATGGCATTCTAATTTGGAAGAAAGCCCTCAAAGCAAGTTGATAGATATTGGCATATTATTTTAGCCTTCCCCTCTTTCTTTCTTTCCGCCCCCCGCCCCTCCCCGGTCAAAGTCCTTTTCTTTAATCAAGTTGCAGGAGAGACAGAGAGCGCTCTGCACTGGGGGCTCGGAGGTTGCAGATGGCTGCTTCACTCCAAAATGTTCAAGCTTCACTGACCCATTTCATCAGCTCTGTCAAAGCCTTGCACTGATACATGTTGACAACATTAAATCTTAAAAATTGAAAGAAATGAATTAATATGCAAATTCCATCAGCTTTGTAATAAAAATGTCCTTGACAAAACAGAGAACACCACCCCCAGAGGAATATTGTGAATTATCCTAGCTCCGTTGTTCTATAAGTTAGTCTGAGGTACACAAGTCCTCCAGGAAATCAGTGTGGATCTGACTGGGAAATAATTATGAAGGAAGAACAAAACACTAGCAGGTTGAATGAATGGAACAACATGGGGAAAGGCCTGGTATTCTTTGTTATTCACTTTGAATTAATAGAATTACTTTTCCTTTCAGATCCATATACACCTAAAAATCAACACATCCCTATCACACCACGATGCGTGTGTGTGTGTGCAAATGTGTGTGTGAGAGAGAGAGAATGTGTGTGTGTTTCAGAGTGAGTGTGTTGCACACATACAATTCAAATGTTAGGCAAGTGCACAAAGGACACTGTGGGGACAAGAGACATTTTCTCATTCTTCATGAGCCGCATCAGTCTACGGGGATCTTACAAGACAAAATGACCCATTCAAAAGTAGCAGGTGGCTACAGCCAGTTCTCAAGTGGAATTAGCTGAAATATGAGACCTAATTATCTGTGAAGAACCAACGCACGCACAACAAAGGAGATAACCTTACAGTTTGAAGGACCAATGATTAATTAAAACGAACACCTCACCTAAGTTCGCATCTGTGGACAAACGGACCGGTGTCGGTGAAACCCTTAGTGAAATGCCAACCATTGACTAACACACTAATAACATTCACAGTGTTAGGTTATGTCTGTACAGCTGATAACTGGCAAAAAGATGCCAGTGACAAAGTCAACAAAGAAACATCTTTACAAGGTCACAACATCCTTGTTAACTAGAATATAAAAAGAGAAGCTACTGTATCATACAAAGTAATCCTTACTGTGCTTGACTCCCAATAGATCACTTCTCTTTCCATTTCACCGCTGTCTTTAGTCTGCATATTACCATGACATTATTGTATATCTTGTGGCTTTGTATGTCACTACGCAGGTAAAGCTAAGGAGATCATAGGGTTTTTCTGGAGTTAAATGTGATTTTTCTCCACAAAATAGACAGATGTGTATTATTAATGTGTTTGTGTTGGACACTGCTTTATGCAGTGTTTGTTCCCCTTCTTTTAATGGTCTTCTGAAGACTACATCGATTAAGGTGGAAGAGAAAGACTGGATGAAGGGGTAGACAGTAGGGCTACATCCCAAATGGCAATCTATTCCCTTTAAAGTGCACTACTTTTGACCAGGGGCCATAGGGAACAGGGTGCCATTTGAGATGCAAGGAGTGTTGAGCGCTTGCTAGCTAGCACACAAATCTGGGCTTATTTTCTAAATTTAAGATGCAGTACATCATTACAGGAGTCTTATGGGAACAGACTCCACACACCATCATGCAATTATGAATATTGACATCCCATGTACATAGTCAGTCTCGCCAATGGAAAATATTCTGATTCAATTAGATAAAGAGTAGCTTTCATTTTTACGCTATTAAAATAGGATCTACATGTCAACTGTCTGATAACAAATGAAATGCAAACTGCCTGAGAATTGGATTGTATTAATGTATGTGTACACAGAATACGTTTTCTTGCAACACATGTGATAATCTTACGATTGTACCAAACTGTCGTGACACCGTTGACACTTTGCTCTGGGTTTGAGCCTTAAGGTGCTATATATCTGTCAGTTCAGGACCACTAAAGAAATATTGTGTACATTTTATATACTGTATGAGTATGAAGAAATCAGTACAAAATACCCATACTAAATGTAATTGCTAAACGCAAACTAAACTAAAGTAATTCTATATAGTGCTTTAGTTTCAGTGCCCACAACAAAGTGCTTTTTATGGAGGAAAGGGTTGATTGACATTTTTAAAACCCCTTGACATGTGCCATCTCTGTTTCGAGAGGGCCACTCGTTGCTTCAGTCCTCTCAACGATAGACCAAGCTTTCTCCTCCGTTGTCCTTTCCCCCACTCCCCCACCCTTATAGCCTCCACCCCTCCACTCCCTTTCTCTACTAAGCCCCTCTACTTCGCTTTTCTCTCAGCTCTCTCTACTCTCTTTAATTACCCTGCCTCATTCTCTCCCTCTCTTTTTACCTCCTCTCCTTCTCTCTCCCTCTACTCCAAACCTTCACTTCTTCTCCCTCCCTGCAACAGCTCCCAGCCAACCCTGGAAGATCAGAGCAGCTGTAAAATAATGAATAATGTGCCATCCTTGTGGGGCATTACTTGTGCACACAAACCTCAGCCCAGGCATACATCACTCGCCAGGTATTGTCAGTGAAAGTTTAATTGCATAAACACTCTGTAACTGTCCTGTCATATTTATTGTCAGCCTAGATTCTCTCTCTGGACTCACTATCTCACAAAACTATAATTGAATTGCTACCGAATCACATCGGTGCTGAGGGGAGAGGGGGGGACCTTATGAATAGAATTTGTTTCCTATCAGCAGGTTTGACAAATTGTGCCATGAGGAAAAGCAGGAGTGATAATTTCCCAGTTTATTGGGAGTAGACATCTTATCTACCACCTGCTCTTATAAGCACCTAGTTAAACAAATATATAATATATATATATATATATATATATATATATGAAATTTAGGCCCAACAAAAAGCAATTAATCTCGGAGTGTGAGCAGTCTAAATAGTACACAAAGCTGCAAATAAGCCATTATTTCCTCCTGTGAGTGATCTAAAATATGTATTTAAAAGGGGTGCCAGAGAGGTGAGTCAGATTGCAGAGGCTCCTTTTCTATGAATAAATGCCTGAGAAACACAGTGACCCATCTTGCATATAAGAGCTCAACAGAATACCAATGCATTCCTACCCAGTTAGACACAGTCATTCAGAAATCTCAATATTTCATGTATGATAAGCTAACACTCCCAATGTACAATTCTAGAAGGCCATTATGAGTGAGGAGTTGGTAGTGGAGTCATACAATATGTTATTTGCTTGTGTTTTCTGTCAACATGCTTTGTATTTGATATTCTGCCTATACTCAAAGAGACATGGTTTGTCATTTCCACAAACTGGAAAAATAACTAAATTGCTTTTTTAAACAGAGCAAGGCAGAGTGACTGCAATGGCTTCTATTTTGTTTTCCCTTTCTCTTCCTGGAAGGAAGTTTAAAAAAAACTCTGTCTTAACAAGCTATCACTTATCTGACCAGGTATTTATTTTATACAGAGCAATTATATGACAATACCTAAAACAAAGCAGAATATTCAGATTACACAATAAAGCTTTGTCTACGTAGGAAAACAAAGCCAATATATAAATATAAATAATAAACAAGAGGGTCTCCACTCTCACAGGGTATCATTATACTAAACCGTTTAACATCAGAGATCTGAACTCCAAAGTGGCTTTTCCTCCTGTGTGAAAACATGTGGCATCTTTATCAAAAGCCTTTCCCACAAAGCACTGCAGCACTCTCTGTTCCTCTACACTGCATGGGAACAGAGCAGTGTGGTAATGCCTTGCGCCTACAACACTCGGCTGATAAAAAGCCTTTTCTGACAACCTTATCAGCCAAATAAGCTTAAATAAAACCGGCTTCTAATAGTCAGGAGACTGCTTGATCCTGTCTTTGTCTTTCAAAGCTCTGATACCTTCCTTCTCCAGTGATCTTGTACTTTCTTTGAGACAGAATTTTCAATCTTGTAGGCCAGCTAAGCTGTCATTAGTTTCTTTGTTGCTCCTTAGGGATTGTTTTGCGTATATAGGCGCTGAGCCGAGCGGTTTGATAGCTGCTGGGAGCGGCTCCGGGTACTAGGAGGAGTGATGGTGAAATGTACAGATGTTTCAAAAGCGTTTATTAGTCCTTTTACTAATGTGGGAGATGAGAGTTTGACAGTTTTCCCTTTTGGAGGGGTTACTGCAGTTACCATTATCTTCAAGTACAGTCAACTAGCTGTCAGAGGTGTCTGTTGTACCCAGACACACTCTAGATAATGCTAAATAATTGGCTGCACCTGCAACCTAAATAATTATATATTTGGGTTTTTCACGCTCAACAGTTTCACGTGTGTATTAAGAATGGTCCACCACCAAAAGGACATCCAGTCAACTTGACACAACTGTGGGAAGCATTGGAGTCAACATGGACCAGCATCCCTGTGGAACACTCTTGACACCTGATAGTCCATGTCCCGACAAATTTAGGCTGTTCTGAGGGCAAAATGGGCCGCAACTCAATATTAGGAAGGTGTTCCTAATGTTTTGTACACTAAGTGTATATTTTTCTTATAAGAGCTCTTAAATGTTAATCAAAGCCTTCAAACGTGCATATTTAATGATCACATTTTATCATACTATAGAGCACCATCCCATGAGGAAAGTAACATTTCAGATGACTGTTCGGAGGGAGAAAAATAGACCAAAAATTGGGAAGCATTGGAGTCAACATAGGCCAGCATCCCTGTGGAACGCTCTCGACACCTTGTAGAGTCCATGCCCTGACGAATTGAGTCCGTTCTGAGGGCAATATATATACTGTATATATAAATATATTAAAAAGTTGCAGAACAACTGCATATATTTTACGTATGGAAAGTGTTACAAGCACCATGCTCACCAACTGAGCTTCAGAGGACCACCTAATCACACTACAGAGTGGTTGAGATGTCGGCTTTCAGACCAACGGTGTTTCAAATGCCTTTCTTGTCTGACATTGATCTGCATTAAGGATAAACATGCATTATTGAGCACAGTTATTGTCAACTGTAAGTGACAGATTTGATATAAAAAGTCTTTTGCTAGTCTCTTAAGAGGCACAGCGGGGAAAATGACTGTTGACGAGGGTTCATTTGATGAATAACCTAGGCAAGAATAAAAGTAATAATTCATCAATACACACTAGTTACATGTCTAAAGGTGAGGTGTATGAATAGTCTGGGTTAAAACTAAATGTATAACCATAACAGAAAATACAATATATTCTGTGCTTTGTAAGGAGAAATACAGTAGATAGTGAATATTTTTATGAAAGACTTGCTGCCAGACGAAAGCTAGCTATGATTGATGGGCATTTTTATTTATACATTTTTAAAAATCAAGTTATGCATTAGCAAGAGGTGTAATTTAAGGCTAAAGCCCAACACATCAGATGATTAAAAAACATTTGCCTTAGCGATCAAGGGAGCCGGGTAGGCCTTTATTTACGATGCCTAGTTCATCAACACCCACACTGATGCTTTGACAGAGAATCTATCTGATGGACTGATAGGTACTTTCTCAATTGCCAGTAACTTATGACTTTTCCCCTGCAAGAAGAAAATTAACAGGTACTGTATTCTGACTTTTCCCCTGCAAGAAGAGAATGAACAGGTACTGTATTCTGACTTTTCCCCTGCAAGAAGAGAATGAACAGGTACTGTATTCTGACTTGTACCCTGTTAGAAGCTTTATCAGTGTTGAATTATGAAACCAAGGGTAAATGATTCACTCCACCTACAGTACAAGCCTTGTTCAAACGACAGTAGAACTGTGCACCAACCTCAATTCACATAGGTAGTTATATTTATTTCATATATTTAGGCAAACCAACCACTTTCAATACAACATGCAATCCCAGTTACACTTACAGTAGTAAATACAATAGTGCGATATAGGTTGTTTGCAATTCATTCTGACTTGGTTCTGGAAATTGCATGAATAAAATAATATATTTCAATATGCATTACCCAGTTCTCTTTGCCTTTAGTTTGTTGGAATTACGACAGCATGTTTGTGCCGTGGGATCACCTAACAGTTGTTCTGAACAGTCCACGTCTGTGCCCCAAATGGCACCCAATTCACTATCTAGTGCACTACTTTTGACCCGGACCCATATAGGCACATAGGCAATAGGGTACCATTTGGGACGCAACCGCACATATCTCAGAGTCACAGGAAACTAGCAGCAATCCCACTTCCTATCTTATTATTGAAAATAACCGACATGAAAATCAAGCTCTAAATCCAGAAATCTTTGTTTCAAATAATACATATTGGACAGCAAATATCATGTTCCCCGGGGAGTACACAATACACCACATTTCCTTAACTCCATGCTGAGCAACATAAGCACTGTCTGCTTTATTTAACTAGCCAAGTCAGTTAAGAACAAATTCTTATTTTCAATGACGGCCTAGGAACAGTGGGTTAACTGCCTTGTTCAGGGGCAGAACGACAGATTTGTACATTGTCAGCTCAGGGATTCCATCTTGCAACCTTCCAGTTACTAGTCCAACGCTCTGACCACTAGGCTCCCTGCTGGTTACTAGTCCAACACTCTGACCACTAGGCTACCTGCTGGTTACTAGTCCAACACTCTGACCACTAGGCTACCTGCTGGTTACTAGTCCAACACTCTGACCACTAGGCTACCTGCTGGTTATTAGTCCAACACTCTGACCACTAGGCTACCTGCTGGTTACTAGTCCAACGCTCTGACCACTAGGCTACCTGCTGGTTACTAGTAAAACACTCTGACCACTAGTCTACCTGCTGGTTACTAGTCCAACGCTCTAACCACTAGTCTACCTGCTGGTTACTAGTCCAACGCTCTAACCACTAGGCTACCTGCTGGTTACTAGTCCAACGCTCTGACCACTAGGCTACCTGCTGGTTACTAGTCCAACGCTCTAACCACTAGGCTACCTGCTGGTTACTAGTCCAACGCTCTAACCACTAGGCTACCTGTCTATAGACTGACTGTATCTATAGACAAGAGAGAGGGGACATCACAACAAACACTGATGTTTATTTAATTGAAGACATCCTCGCACTGACAGAGAGACAGATGAACAAAAGGCTGGGGGTTTGCATTCTCAATCAGAGAGAGACAACAACCAACGAGGGGTGATGTTGCTAGGATTTTGCATTCTCAATCAGAGAGAGACGTGAGAGAGAACAACCAACGAGGGATGATGTTGCTAGGATTTTGCATTCTCAATCAGAGAGAGACGTGAGAGAGAACAACCAACGCCGGGTGATGCTGCTAGACAGAGCTGGAATGAACTGGGAGGGGATCCACTGTCACCAGCCACTAGCTACAGTATTCACCATTAAAACTAGTCATGTTAAACTCTTCACAACACCTGCGAACATACAGCCCCTCTACGTCTGTGAAATGTGCCCTTCACATATAGCCTAGCCCACAATACGATTGGTCTGGTTTTGTCTTTCCATCCACACCACCAGAGACCAAGACCAATAAGGACTCTTGGCTACAGGACATGTAAAAGAGAGCAATTTCACCAGCAGACTATAAATGAGGCAGGTGGGATGGTAGATACAAATCTGTGACAGCTGCCCCTGTGTAAGAGTATCACATCTGAGCACACATGACCCCAACACAACCAACCTGCCAGTCCTCCACCCCCAACCTCCGTCCTCTACAGCACCTGTCAACTTGGCTGCATATCAGACCCCGGGCCTCTTTGACTTCCTCTACTCCAGCACCAGTCAGCCTGGCTGCATATCAGACCCTGGGCCTCTCTGACTTCCTCTACTCCGGCACCAGTCAGCCTGGCTGCATATCAGACCCCACGCCTCTCTGACTTCCTCTACTCCAGCACCAGTCAGCCTGGCTGCATATCAGACCCCGGGCCTCTCTGACTTCCTCTACTCCAGCACCAGTCAGCCTGGCTGCATATCAGACCCCGCGCCTCTCTGACTTCCTCTACTCCAGCACCAGTCAGCCTGGCTGCATATCAGACCCCGGGCCTCTCTGACTTCCTCTACTCCAGCACCAGTCAGCCTGGCTGCATATCAGACCCCGGGCCTCTCTGACTTCCTCTACTCCAGCACCAGTCAGCCTGGCTGCATATCAGACCCCGGGCCTCTCTGACTTCCTCTACTCCAGCACCAGTCAGCCTGGCTGCATATCAGACCCCGGGCCTCTCTGACTTCCTCTACTCCAGCACCAGTCAGCCTGGCTGCATATCAGACCCCGGGCCTCTCTGACTTCCTCTACTCCAGCACCAGTCAGCCTGGCTGCATATCAGACCCCGCGCCTCTCTGACTTTCTCTACTCCAGCACCAGTCAGCCTGGCTGCATATCAGACCCCGGGCCTCTCTGACTTCCTCTACTCCAGCACCAGTCAGCCTGGCTGCATATCAGACCCCGGGCCTCTCTGACTTCCTCTACTCCAGCACCAGTCAGCCTGGCTGCATATCAGACCCTGGGCCTCTCTGACTTCCTCTCTGGCTGACTGTGGCTGGGAGCGACAGTGTGAGAGGGCGGGTGTGTGCGTGTATGCATGCTTTATAAGCAGCTCCAGCAGGTCTATCGTGGCTGGGAAGGTGAGGACAGGGCCAGGCTCTGGCTGCATATCAGAAGACGCTAGCTCCTCTCCTCTCCTGGCTGACAGAACAGGTTCCCTTCCTCTCCTATTCCTCAGGACAAGAGCTAATACAAACGCGCACGCGCATAGAAGACCATTCTGAATACTGCACAATCTATACTTTTTACATACAGTCTTTAAACTAGGCCTCAAACTTCAGCTTGTAAAAATATATTCTAATATTCTCAAATCCCTTCAGAAGTTTTATTTAAACGTAGCTGATATTAAAATATGAGAGATATTAATGCAGAGGATGAGCTGTATTTCACATCAGGGCAGTGAGCTCTTATGTTGTCACTCAACTCTTCCATTATCTTCATTTGATCATGCTCTATTGTAAACAGCACATGCACCTCATCTAGTCTTAGTTAGAAAAGTCATTAGAAAAGTCTAACAATAATAGTCTCTGATGGCTCAATGTGTACTCTGAAAAATCCAATTAAACTATGAGAGCACGCTTGTTTTAAAATGGCTATTTTTTGCTTTAGTATAATCATTTTGTAATATAATAATTGAGAGAAAGTTAAAGTGGTTTAACACTGTATTATTAGCACATAGGGTTGATTTAATATATTCCAGTACATCAAATCCATAATAAATATTGTGTGAATTTGCATGATTAGTGTATGCCTATAAAGTTATACTCTTTTCTGACTGAGATATGTTTATTCACATACCAAGGTGATGCTTATTTATAAAACCCTCTTAGGCCTCACTCGCCCCTATCTGAGATATCTACTGCAGCCCTCATCCTCCACATACAACACCCATTCTGCCAGTCACATTCTGTTAAAGGTCCCCAAAGCACACACATCCCTTTGTCGCTTGTCTTTTCAGCACTTTTCAGCTAGCGATTGGAACGAGGTGCAACAAACACTCAAACCGGACAGTTTTATCTCAATCTCTTCATTCAAAGACTCAATCATGGACACTCTTACTGACAGTTGTGGCTGCTTTGTATGATGTATTGTTGTCTCTACCTTCTTGCCCTTTGTGCTGTTGTCTGTGCGCAATAATGTCTGTACCATGTTTTGTGTTGCTACCATGCTGTGTTGTCATGTGTTGCTGCCTTGTTATGTTGTTGTCTTAGGTCTCTCTTTATGTAGTGTTGTGTTGTCTCTCTTGTTGTGATGTGTTTTGTCCTATATTTTTATTTGTATTTATTTTTAATCCAAGGCCCCCGTCCCCGCATGAGGCCTTTTGTCTTTTGGTAGGCCGTCATTGTAAATAAGAATTTGTTCTGAACTGACTTGCCTAGTTAAATAAAGGTTACATAAAAAAAATAAAAAAATAAAAGGTGAAGAACCTTGCCCCCAACTCAGACCCTCATACCATAACTTAAGATGGGGTTGTGTGTGTGTGTGTTATATGTGTGTTTGAAAGGGAAGGAGAGAGGGTTGACAAAGGTAGATTCTGGGGCTTTTGGTAAAGAGCTCTATTTACATTTCAAATGTCACATGCAGCAGACACCTGTTAAAGGCTAGAGTAGGATCCACACAAATCAAAGGTTTAACCTACCGGGATGGGAGTTCATGCAGTCCACACACACGCACGCACAAGTGCACACGCACGCAAGTGCACATGTGCCGCACGTAAAGACACACACACACACACACACACACACACACACACACACACACACACACACACACACACACACACACACACACACACACACACACATACACACACCACTAACACATACAGTATAGACACACACACCGTCCAACCCCCCCCCCCCAGCCCATACAGCTCTACTGCCCACAGCTTCTGAGCAGCTCTGTCCTTGGAGAAAGTAATTATAATTGTCCCTTAAATTACATAAAACTTAGATGACAATAAACTCAGGTAACTTCATAATTATGATAAACGTGTACAATTACAAATAATTATTCACAGTCATTGTACTAATAGCATAATTAGCAACAATAATCAAGGACTTATGATCCCAACATAAGTCAAAGCCTTGGAAAATGATGACTGTTGCGATACATAATTAACTACTTATGGCAATTAGTTGAATTTTCATTTTTACACAAAATGAATACAGTATTGTCGAATTAAGTTGAATGTTTTAACAGACTGAATTGCACTACCTTGACTGGACACTATTCCCTGTGAGAAGAATAGCGACATCAATGCAACATATAATTAACAGTAATGCTGTTTTTAAAATGAGAGCTATGGTGAGTAAGATTTCAAATGTATTTATTACATATGGCAAATGAGGTTAACACTTGAAACATATTGTATTACATGTTTTCTCCTAAGACAGCAGGGTCAACTTTCTAAAACATTAATATGGAGAGACACTCTCTACAGGATTGTAGTGTGGAACTTTAGTGGGAGTAAAAATGAATACCAATCAATAGAGGACCAGTGTGTCCTGAAGAAGACTGATCTGATTATCCTTACCACCACAACAACAACAACAACATCAACGACAACAACCTGTGTTCATGATCACATCACTACACAGATAGTGCATCCCGCTACACTCTCATCTTGATCAAAGAAACCTTCTCTAAGATAAAAAAGGTCTGTTCTGCTCTGACACACACACACACACGCACGCACGCACGCACACACACACGCACATACGCACGCACGCACGCACTCACGCTCACACACACACACACACACACACACACACACACACACACACACACACACACACACACACACACACACACACACACACACACACACACACACACACACACACACCTTTATTACCAAGCTGACATGCCCTGGAGAGGGGAAGGGGAAGGAAACCGACAAATCTCAGTCTGCTGCACGTATGCAAAATAGACTGTTGATAAAACTATTCTGTCCTGCAAGTATGACTGGTTGGCTGGATGGCTGGGGAAGAAGATGTGACATCCCCCATCCATTGGTGGAGCTGAGAGAGGGAGTACAACAGGACAGCTGAGCTGGGGGGAGGTGTGTGTTTGGGGTGGGGGGTGACAAGAGGCTGGAACCCCCATCCTGGCACACTGCTTTCTTTCACTTCACTTAGCTCCCAGAGAGAGAGAGAGAGAGAGAGAGAGAGAGAGAGAGAGAGAGAGAGAGAGAGAGAGAGAGAGAGAGAGAGAGAGAGAGAGAGAGAGAGAGAGAGAGAGAGAGAGAGAGAGAGAGAGAGAGAGAGAGAGAGAGAGAGAGAGAGAGAGAGCGAGAGCGAGAGAATGAGAGAAAAGGACAGGAAGGGTTGGAGGAGGGAAAGAGTTGGGTGGTCTTTGTCTCTTCCTACAGCCCATTCATAATGAGTCCCTGTGTACACTAATATATCTCAACGTCAGGAGCCCTAAAGCTCTTTAGATACTCTCTCCCTTCCTCCTTCCTTCACTCACTCACTCACTCACTCACTCACTCACTCACTCACTCACTCACTCACTCACTCACTCACTCACTCACTCACTCACTCACTCACTCACTCACTCACTCACTCACTCACCCACTCACTCACTCACTCACTCACTCACTCACTCACTCACTCACTCACTCACTCACTCACTCACTCACTCACTCACTCACTCACTCACTCACTCACTCACTCTCTCTATCTCTCTATCTCTCTCTATCTCTCATCTCTCTTCTTCCACTGCTCTGCCAGTGTGAAATATCTCCTGGCTGGAAAAAAATGCACGAAAAGGACAAAATGTGGAACTTCAATTCATTTACAGCCCCAATCAAGAAATAATAAATCCTTTGAAGATCTAATTACAGAATCTCTCCGAAGACTCGGGCCGACCAGCCAATCTTCCTCCTGTTTGAACAGCTTGATGAACCAAGGGACTGATGGATATCAAGTCATTTTGTTGAATTTATAAATGGATTTCCCCCTAATACTTAAATTATCATCTGTACAACACAATGAAAATGGGAACATTTGGAAGGCAAAGTCTATAACAGGCCTGAAAAGAATTCCAATGAGGGATGTCGCCTCTTTTCATTCCTTCTGTAATGAAATTGGGGAAGGGAGGCAGAGTGAGGCTGGGTAAGCTGTGTTACAGTACGGCTGGGCTCCACTGTCCCTGTGAGGAGGATCTGGGGCATGGCTAAAAACACTCATCAGACATATCATGTCACACACACACACACACACACACACACACACACACACACACACACACACACACACACACACACACACACACACACACACACACACACACACACACACACACACACACACACACACACACACACACACACCCTTCATAACAGAAAGCCCTCACAGACTGGTTTGAGTGTAAGCCAACAGCTGTTGGTACTTGATATTAAAAGGATAAAATGCTCAGTACTAACACTTTACTGTAAAAACAACAACTACAAAATCAGGCATGCCAGCCAAACACCCAAACTGATAATAGCTTAAACATAAACATGCCAAAAGCTCTCAATATTCAACTGTGTTAAAGGCAGCACATTTTACATTATTTTCATGAAAGGTCACCCTGTCACCCCTCTCTCCTCATCACCCCACACTCCCTTCCCATCTTCCCCATCCAAACTCTCCACCACCCATCATCTCTATCCTCTCCCCTCCCTCCCTCTCCTCCCTCTCTGCCCACCTGGCTCGGGGGTCTCTGCGTGTGAGGAGGAGGAGGCAGAGCTGGTGCCGTCCTCGGTGGCGGTGCCCTGAGAAAGGAGGCCTCGCCCCGGGGGCAGCTTCATGCCCAGCTGCTCTGCCATCTCCACATGATCACCAGGGTGGACGTAGTCAAATACACTACTTCCTGTCAGCTCCACCTGCAGGGAGGGAGGGACACAGAGAGACAGGGAGGGTCATTATTACAGTAGCACCGTGTGTGTGTGTGTGTGTGTGTGTGTGTGTGTGTGTGTGTGTGTGTGTGTGTGTGTGTGTGTGTGTGTGTGTGTGTGTGTGTGTGTGTGTGTGTGTGTGTGTGTGTGTGTGTGTGTGTGTGCGTGTGTGTGGGAGTGCGTGTGTGTGTGTGGGAGTTTCCAGAGGTGTACCACAACATGAATTCTGCTTCCAGAAGTAACATCCTACTCATCCTATTCCTAAATCCCCCCCTCCCAAAATTCCAACTTAACAACATTTGTTCTAAAATTAAATAATAATTTAAACACTCTAATTTCCTAGGATGAAAACAGGATTTGCCATTGTTATTTGGGTATGACAAGGAAAACCAGCAGGCTGTTAATATGTCTATGCCTCTAATAAACTTAGCAAAAAAAGAAACCTCTTACTGTCAACTGCATTTATTTTCAGCAAACTTAACATGTGTAAATACTTGTATGAACATAACAAGATTCAACAACTGAGACATAAACTGAACAAGTTCCACAGACATGTGACGAACAGAAATTGAATAATGTGTCCCTGAACAAAGTGGGGGTCAAAATCAAAAGTAACAGTCAGTATCTGGTGTGTCCACCAGCTGCATTAAGTACTGCTACCTCATCCTCCTTATGGACTGCACCAGATTTGCCAGTTCTTGCTGTGAGATGTTACCCCACTCTGCCACCAAGACACCTGCACGTTCCCGGACATTTCTGGGAGGAATGGCCCTAGCCTTCACCCTCCGATCCAACAGGTCCCAGATGTGCTCAATGGGATTGAGATCATGCACAGAACGAGCAGTATGGCTGGTGGCATTGTCATGCTGGAGGGTCATGTCAGGATGAGCCTGCAGGAAGGGTACCACATGAGGGAGGAGGATGACTTCCCTGTAACGCACAGCGTTGAGATTGCCTGCAATGACAACAAGCTCAGTCCGATGATGCTGTGACACACCGCCCCAGACCATGACGGACCCTCCACCTCCAAATCGATCCCGCTCCAGAGCACAGGCCTCGGTGTAACGCTCATTCCTTCGACAATAAACGCAAATTGGTGAGACAAAACGGCGACTCGTTAGTGAAGAGCACTTTTTGCCAGTCCTGTCTAGTGCAGCAACGGTGGGTTTGTGCCCATAGGCGACGTTGTTGCCGGTGATGTCTGGTGAGGACCTGCCTTACAACAGGCCTACAAGCCCTCAGTCCAGCCTCTCTCAGCCTATTGTGGACAGTCTGAGCACTGATGGAGGGATTGTGCGTTCCTGGTGTAACTCGGGCAGTTGTTGCCATCCTGTACCTGTCCCGCAGGTGTGATGTTTGGATGTACCGATCCTGTACAAGTGTTGTTACACGTGGTCTGCCACTGCGAGGACGATCAGCTGTCCATCCTGTCTCCCTGTATCGCTGTCTTAGGCATCTCACAGTATGGACATTGTAATTTATTGCCCTGGTCACATCTGCAGTCCTCATGCCTCCTTGCAGCATGCCTAAGGCACGTTCACGCAGATGAGCAGGGACCCTGGGCATCTTTCTTTTTGTGTTTTTTAGAGTCAGTAGAAAGGCCTCTTTAGTGTCCTAAGTTTTAATAACTGTGACCTTAATTGCCTACCGTCTGTAAGCTGTTAGTGTCTTAACGACTGTTCCACAGGTGCATGTTCATTAATTGTTTATGGTTCATTGAACAAGCATGGGAAACAGTGTTTAAAACCTTTACAATGAAGATCTGTGAAGTTATTTGGATTTTTATGAATTATCTTTGAAAGACAGGGTCCTGAAAAAGGGCAGTTTCTTTTTTTGCTGAGTTTATAAACCCCCTTCTTGAATATCCAATCACATGGCATTGGTATTTCCTTGAGTATGTGTGTATGAGTGTTGGTATTTCCTTCTGTGCGTTACGATGGTGTTTGGCCATGCAACGCTCACTGATCAGGTTGGGTCTACAGGGACCAGAGTATTACATGGGGATAATCTCTTTCATGTCAAATCCCTTGAAGCAATTTAGTCCTTCATAAATGATACTCCAAAGCAGAGACAATGATTAAGAAGTGAAATGATACACCAATACTGTGACGTGAACCTGCTGTTGTTGCTGTATGTCTTTTCTATTTATCTAGCCAACAACATGATTTAAAATTAATTAAACATATTCAAAACATAAAATATAGAAGGCTGATTAAAAGTGGTTGCAGCTAATAGCCTATGTACCTCATAGTTTCATTAAATGTCAAATGGCAGGATGAACAATAGAATTAGAATGAGTAGAATGGATATACAACCTCTAACCATGGGCTTTCTAATTCTACTCATTCTAATTCTATGGGATAACCTCCCTCTGTTGACCGCGCTGCTTTTACATCAAGCATGAGGCATAAGGAAGTTTTGCAAATGCATGAAGGTAGATAACAAAAACAAAGATAAAACAAAGCCATTACCCAACAATGTTATCTTTACTGTCTTTATTTTAGTGATGTCCTTGTCCAAAAGGACAAACTGAATGAATAATAAAAACTCTTCAATAACGGAAACCAACCAAATGAGGTCTCTGTTGTCAAACTTGATGGTGCCCCGTCTTTAAAATGGAAAATAATAATTTGAATCATTTCAAAGAGGTCAATTGGACGGAACGGCAGAAAAACCCTGCCCATGCACACTTTTTTCATCACATCCTTGTATTTTTTATCACAAAGGTAAGACCACTGATACAGTCATGTTGTTCAAAGGGATAGTCATGATATATCTAACAGAACTATGTCTGTTGTCTGTTTATTGGTTCCTGATCTGAGTAGTATCTTAGTGCTTAGATACTCTTTTTAACATACACATCTTGGAGAGACTGAAGAGTAAATGGATAGTTCTCTTTACCCTGTAAGCACTCTATAGACAAAGTATGACAGCAATCGACGCTTTGATTTAGCACTAATGTGTCATTTTGCAATTTGTGTGAACAATCCCTCTAACTTTCAGTCTCTCCAAGATGTGTATGTCAAAAATAGTATCTAACTACTACTTAGATCAGGAACCAATACACAGCAAACATACATGGTTCTGTTAGATAGATCATGACACAATCATGATAGCGTTAGATAAGGAAGCAACAGAGAGAAGAAGACACATTGCAAAGAAGTCTTTTCAGAGTCTCCTTTAGAAGGCTGACACTGTCTGCGTCCCAAACTTTTGACCATGGTCCACAGGGCTCTGGTCAAAAGTAGTGCACTGTATAGGGAATAGTGTGCAATTTGGGACACAGCCTCTTCTATCTTCTGGGCTGAAGGCTTCTATCTACTGGGCTAAAGGGAATGAGATTCTCTCAGGGAGCTGGAGAAGTGGAGGCTGAGGTGGCTGGGGATAGAGATGGGGGTGGGGCTAGACAGCTGGGGAGGTGAAGGGGGCCAGACCTGGTGGCTGGGGATAGATGGAGGGGGCTGGGGCAGTGGAGGGGGCCAGGCCTGGTGGCTTGGGATAGATGAAGGGGGCTGGGGAGGTAGAGGGGCCAGGCCTGGTGGCTGGTGATAGATGGAGGGGGCTGGGGAGGTGGAGGGGGTCAGGCCTGGTGGCTTGGGATAGATGGAGGGGGCTAGAGGGCTGGAGGGGGCCTTGTGGCTGGGGATAGATGGAGGGGGCTGTGGAGGTGGAGGGGGCCAGGCCTTGTGGCTGGGGATAGATGGAGGATGTTAGGGGGCAGGGGAGGTAGAGAGGGCCAGGCCTGGTGGCTTGGGATAGATGAAGGTGGCTGGAGAGGTGGAGGGGCCAGGCCTGATGGCTGGGGATAGATGGAGGAGGCTGGGGAGGTAGAGGGGCCAGGCCTGGTGGCTGGTGATAGATGGAGGGGGCTGGGGCGGTGGAGGGGGCCAGGCCTGGTGGCTGGGCTGGGGTTAGGAACTCCTACAGATTACAAATGGCTGAATCCCCCCTCAGACAAAGGAGTGACATAATCACATCCCTCTTAGAAAAGAGAGATCATTGTACATCAGTCTTTAACCTAAAGAGCAACACACTACCATGGATTACCGAACTAGGGATGAGAGATGGCGATTCCCATTTATAACTGGATTAAGCTACAATAATAAATTAGACGACTGCAGCCCGTGCGGTCAGTGTGAATGTGCCAGTCCAGCGCTGACTGCCTGCTGAATACATTTCAGAATGGAAATGAAACAAGCCAAAAGCTTTATATCTCTCTTTCACAGGCTTGGTGACAGACAAACCTTTTGTGGCCCATTATAATTCATGAACACGACCAATGACTATTTTAACTGTATTAGAATGAGCCTTGGCTCAACAATGCAGTCATCTGCTTTAATCTCTTCTGATGACTAGATGAGAACAATGCGCAGCCGGGGGAGAAACAATACAGGCTCAAATATTCATTGTGTTGCGTCGTGGGCAGTAACGTGGCCGGTGTTGTCTATTACAAGAGAGGCAGCAGATTATACTCTGTGATGGCAGAAAGGACAC
Source organism: Salvelinus alpinus (assembly GCF_045679555.1). Lineage (NCBI taxonomy): Eukaryota > Metazoa > Chordata > Actinopteri > Salmoniformes > Salmonidae > Salvelinus > Salvelinus alpinus. The sequence goes on from NC_092119.1 coordinate 18,888,628, forward strand.
TTGGATTACAGTGGCTGCGTTTGCATTGTAATTTAGGCTGGTGTGTGTGTGGTGTCGTCAGGGTTGGAGCACAGCTGGGCCAGGCATCATTAGCAACATGCTTATTCCGTAGAAAATCACTTATTAATATCTACGCATTTGACACCTGTCTGGCTGGCTGGCTGGCTGGAAGGAAGGAAGGAACATAGTCATATAAAACACCTGATTCAACCATAAAAAGGCAGTACTTAATGCTTCTTCGTTTTAAAAGAAGGAAAACTCTTAATTACATAGGGCTTCAGAAATGTCATCTTCCTCTATTAAATGTTCTGCTCTATTAGAATCCCACTGTCAAATATACCTGTTAGACATACCTGTTAGACAGCCTGCCTCCTGTATGTTAACTTTCTCTTTGTCTGTCTGTCTCTCTCACTGTCTATCTGTCTCTCCCTCTTTCTGTCTATCTGTCTCCCTTTCTCTCTCTCTCTGACTCTCTTTCTTTCTCTCTGTCTCACTCTCTCTTTCTCCTTCTTTCTCTTTCACTCTTTCACTCTGTCTGTCTGTCTGTCTGTCTGTCTGTCTGTCTGTCTGTCTGTCTGTCTGTCTGTCTGTCTGTCTGTCTGTCTGTCTGTCTGTCTGTCTGTCTGTCTGTCTGTCTGTCTGTCTGTCTGTCTGTCTGTCTGTCTGTCTGTCTGTCTGTCTGTCTGTCTGTCTGTCTGTCTGTCTGTCTGTCTGCAAACACTACATGACCAAAAGTATGTGGACTCCTGCTCGTCGAACATCTCATTCCAAAATCATGGGCATTAATACGGAATTGGTCCCCTCTTTGCTGCTAAACAGCCTCCACTCTTCTGGGAAGGCTTTCCACTAGATGTTGGAACATTGCTGTGGGACTTGCTTCCATTCAACCACAAGAGCATTAGTGAGGTTGGGCACTGATGTCGGGCGACTAGGCCTGGCTCGCAGTCGGCGTTCCAATTCATCCTAAAAGTGTTCTATGGGGTGGAGGTCAGTGCTCTGTGCAGGCTAGTCAAGTTCTTCCACACTGATCTCGACAAACCATTTCTGTATGGACCTCTCTTTGTGCATGGTGGCATTGTCATGCTGAAACAGGAACGGGCCTTCCCTAAACCATTGCCACAAAGTTGGAAGCAAAGAATCGTCTAGAATATCATTGTATGCTGTTGCGTTAACATTTCCCTTCACTGGAACTAAGGGGCTTAGCCCGAACCATGAAAAACAGCCCTAGAACATTATTCCTCCTCCACCCAACTTTACAGTTGGCACTATGCATTGGGGCAGGTAGCGTTGTCCTGGCATCTGCCAAACCCAGATTTGTCTGTCGGCCTGCCAGATGGTGAAGCGTGATTCATCAATCCAGAGAACGTGTTTCCACTACTCCAGAGTCCAATGGCAAAGAGCTTTACACCACTCCAGCTGACGCTTGGCATTGCGCATGGTGATCTTAGGCTTGTGTGCAGCTGCTCGGCCATGGAAACCCATTTCATGAAGCTCAGATGAACAGTTATTGTGCTGACGTTGCTTCCAGAGGCAGTTTGGAACTCTGCAGTGAGTTTGACAAACGAGGACAGAATATTTTTACACGCTACGCGCTTCAGCACTCAGCGGTCCCATTCTGTGAGCTTGTGTGACCACTTCGTGGCTGAGCTGTTGTTGCTCCTAGACATTTCCACTTCATAATAACAGCACTTACAGTTGATCAGGGCAGCACTAGCAGGGCAGAAATTTTATGAACTGACTTGTTGGAAAGGTAGCATCCTATGACGGTGCCACGTTGAAAGTCACTGAGCTGCTCAGTAAGGCCATTCTACTGCCAATGTTTGTCTATGGAAATTGCATGGCTGTGTGCTAGATTTTATACACATGTCAGCAATGGGTGTGGCTGAAATAGCCACGTCCACTAATTTAAAAGAGGGTCCACATACTTTTGTAAATATAGTGTAAAAATAAAGAAAAACCGTTGAATGAGTAGGTGTGTCCAATCTTTTGACTGGCACTGTACTTTTGTATATGTAGTGTATCTCCCTCCCCCTCCACCCTATCTCCCGAATTGAGACATGGATTGTGTATGTAAGACAAAAGATTTAAGTCAACATGGGCCAGCATCCCTGTGGAACACTTTCGACACCTTGTAGAGTCCGTGCGCCAACGAATTGAGACTGTTCTGACTGTTCTGAAGGCAAAATTGGCCGCAAATCAATAGTAGGAAGGTGTTCCTAATGTTTTGTACACTCAGTAAATATTTTACTTATAAGAGCTCTTAAATATTAATCAAAGCCTTCAAACGTGCATATTTAATGATGAAATATTATCATGCTATAGAGCACCATCCCATGAGGAAAGTAACATTTCAGATGACTGTTGGGAGGGAGAAAAATATAAAATCCCTCCTAGACTTCTAAAATATCGGTGTGACTTTGTAAAGTACTAATCAAATAAATTGATGTTGGCTCTAGGGTTCAGAATTAATTACTGCATTTAACATTAGATAAATGGAAAATTATAAGGTTGATAGAGTATAATTACTCTTGTATTAATGATTCATATTACATTGCCCTCAATTGATAACACTTGGCATAAAGCTATGGAAGTTTAATTAAAAAATATATTTTTTTCTTAACATGGCAAACTGCTGTTCTTGTAGGGTTTGAATAACTAATGCCAGACCTATGTTATTACTGATTTAAAGAGGGAAGGAGGGAGGGAGGGAGGGTACACCAGCTTTGATAATACTGCAAATCTTCAATACTGTCTAAATGACAGAAGAGTAAGAAACCTGTGGTCTCAAGTGTCACAACCCAGCATCACTTGGATAGAGGGCCAAAGCAGCAGCGTCCTCCCACCCATCTCTTGTTTGGGTGTGTGTTTTCTATGCCAGAGTGGTATCACACCCCCTCCTCATGCAGAATATCTAATAACCAGGGATCTAGTGAATATCTCTAGTTATCTCCTGGTTCCAAAACAAATGGAAAGGCTACACAGATATGGCTGTAGCATCATGGGCATCAGAAGCTGAGAGGATTTTAAAATAAAAACAGACCGTCAATGGCTTAAAGGAAGCTAGTAATTAAGGGCAATTGGAGCTGTCTTCCCGGTGTGCTGGACGGGACCCAGGGGAAACACCCAGCTACCTGTCTGACCTTGGCAAATGGTGGTCCTTGGCTGAGACTATGACCCGCTGAACCCCCTCTCACATCCAATCTCCCTCACACAGTACATAGGGCGACCTGCCTCATGCAAATCACCACTCCCCCATGAGACCTGTATAAACTACAGCCTAATTAAATATTTTTTAACGATGTGAGTAATTTTTGCCAAGGGGTGGATTCGGGGGAAGTTTAATATGAGATCACAAAAGATGTTCTCGGCGTTGATTCTGTAAATGATTGACGATTGAGTGTTTATGATTAAAGCACCAGCGCCAGGAATGAGAATGAAGTCAGCCTTATACTTAATTTCTCTAATAACCCAAATGCTTTCAAGAACCAAAAAAAAAAGATGCCAACATAGTCCATCATATGAAAATGCTGGATAACGCGGACATTGCCAAGCTCAAGGCAGTAAAGTAATATTTGTCAGCCAAATGACAAGGTCTTCTAATTTCACAAACCAAACAGACATACAGATCAGAACTGTATACGCTCTGATGATGCTCTCGCTCGCTCGCGCTCTCTCTCTCTCTCTCTCTCTCTCTCTCTCTCTCTCTCTCTCTCTCTCTCTCTCTCTCTCTCTCTCTCTCTCTCTCTCTCTCTCTCTCTCTCTCTCTCTCTCTCTCTCTCTCTCTCTCTCTCTCTCTCTCTCTCTCTCTCTCTCTCTCTCTCTCTCTCTCTCTCTCTCTCTATGTGTGTTAACTGCAGAGGGCTTTCTCCAGTCCACTCAAGTGTTACAGTGGTCACAGATTACAGTAACCTTTAACAGGCCTGTGACAGCCAAGATACACATTTAGTAGAAAAGCAGTCACTCTCTCTCTCTCTCTTTCTCCCTCTCTCTCTCTCTGTCTCTCTCTCTCACTCTTTCTGTCTGTCTGTCCCTCTCTCCAGCCCCCCCCCCCTCTCTGTCTGTCTGTCCCTCTCTCTCTCTCTTCAGCCTATAATACCACATTGTGCCACTTCTCCAGCAGGCCTTAATCTCCCTCCAAACTAAAGCCTGTCACTTCAGGAGGGAGAAATGGAAGGCTTGGAGAGGAGAGGACTGGATACTATACTACTGAATCAGACCTGATACAGTTGAAGTTGGAAGTTTACAAACACTTAGGTTGGAGTCATTAAAACTCATTTTTCAACCACTCCACAAATTTCTTGTTAAGTTAACCTCTTTGGTCTAGGGGGCAGTATTCGGAAGTTTGGATGAAAAGGGTGCCCAAAGTAAACTGCCTGTTACTCAGGCCCAGAAGCCAGGATATGCATGTAATTGGTAGTATTGGACAGAAAACACTCTAACGTTTCCAAAACTTTACAGAACTGATATAGCAGGCATAAACCCGAGGAAAATCCACCCTGAATAATTTTGGGGAGTTGACACCATTTAAAATGCCTGTCTATAGGGAAATCAATGGAATACCTCCCAGATTGCAGTTCCTAGGGCTTCCAATAGATGTCAACACTCTTTAGAAAGAGATTCAGGCTTTGTTTTGGGAAATATTTGCTAGAATTTGTAGTTTTTCTTAGTGGCTCCCATTTTGGCTGTAGTTTTTGTGGTGAACGTCGGTAAGGGAGCACACTTCGTTATTTATCTCCGGTAATGAACATACTATTCTCCGTCTTAAATGGTATCGTTTATTTACATATTAGGGTACCTGAGGATTGATTAGAAACGTTGTTTGACTTGTTTGGACAAAGTTTATTGGTAACTTTCGGGATTAATTTGTATGCATTTTGAACGAGGGAAACCAGTGGATTACTGAGTCAACCGTGCCAACTAAATTGACTTTATCTGGGATAAAAAGAAGGACTTTATCAAACAAAAGGACCATTTGTTATGTAGCTGGGACCCTTGTGATTGCAACCAGAGGAAGATCTTCAAAGGTAAGTGATTTACTTTATCGCTATTTATGACTTTCGTGACACCTCTGCTTGGTTGGAAAATGAATGTAATGCTTTGGTATGCGGAGCGCTGTCCTCAGATAATCGCATGGTGTGCTTTCACCGTAAAGCCTTTTTGAAATCTGACAAAGCGGCTGGATTAACAAGAAGTTAAGCTTTTAAACAATGTAAGACACTTTTATTTTCATGAATGTTTAATATTACGAATATTGTATTTTGAATTTTGTGCTCTGCAATTTCACCGGATGTTGGCCAGGTGGGACGCTACCGTCCCATCTAGCCCAAAGAGGTTTTAACAAACTATAGTTTTGGCAAGTCAGTTAGGACATCTGCTTTGTGCATGACACAAGTAATTTTTCCAACAATTGTTGACAGACAGATTATTTCACTTATAATTCACTGTATCACAATTCCAGTGGGTCAGAAGTTTACATACACTAAGTTGACTGTGTCTTTAAACAGCTTGGAAAATTCCAGAAAATTATGTCATGGCTTTAGAAGCTTCTGATAGGCTAAATGACATAATTTGAGTCAATTGAAGGTGTATTTCATGGATGTATTTCAAGGCCTACCTTCAAACGCAATACCTCTTTGCATGACATCATGGGAAAATCAAAAGAAATCAGCCAAGACCTCAGAAAAAAATTTGTAGACCTCCACAAGTCTGGTTCATCCTTGGGAGCAATTTTCATCTGTACAAACAATAGTACGCAAGTATAAACACCATGGGACCACGCAGCCGTCTTACCACTCAGGAAGGAGTGTTAACTAGAGATGAACGTACTTTGGTGCGAAAAATGCAAATCAATCCCAGAACAACAGCATAGGATCTTGTGAAGATGCTGGAGGAAACAGGTACAAAAGTATCTATATCCACAGTAAAATGAGTCCTATATCGACATAACCTGAAATGCGGCTCAGCAAGGAAAAAGCCACTGCTCCAAAACTGCCATAAAAAAGGCAGACAACAGTTTGCAACTGCACATGGGGACAAAGATCATACTTTTTGGAGAAATGTCCTCTGGTCTGATGAAACAAAAATAGAACTGTTTGGCCATAATGACCATCGTTATGTTTGGAGGAAAAAGGGGGAGGCTTGCAAGCCAAAGAACACCATCCCAACCATGAAGCACGGAGGTGGCAGCATCATGTTGTGGGGTTGCTTTGCTACAGGAGAGACTAGTGCACTTCACAAAATAGATGGCATCATGAGGGAGGAAAATTATGTGGATATATTGAAGCAACATCTCAAGACATCAGTCAGGAAGTTAAAGCTTGGTCGCAAATGGGTCTTCCAAATGGACAATGACCCCAAGCATACTTCCAAAGTTCTGGCAAAATGCTTAATGACAACAAAGTCAAGGTATTGGAGTGGCCATCACAAAGCCCTGACCTCAATCCCATATACAATTCACCCAATTTATTGTGGGAAGCTTGTGGAAGGCTACCCAAAACGTTTGACCCAAGTTAAACAGTTTAAAGGCAATGCTACCAAATACTAATTGAGTGTATGTAAACTTCTGACCCACTGGGAATGTGATGAAAGAAATAAAAGCTGAAATAAATAATTCTTCCTACTATTATTCTGACATTTCACATTCTTAAAATAAAGTGCTGATCCTAACTGACCTAAGACAGGGAATTTTTTACTATGTTTAAATGTCCAGAATTGTGAAAAACTGAGTTTAAATGTATTTGGCTAAGGTGTATGTAAACTTCCGACTTCAACTGTATATTATCATGGGGGTATGATCTTTGACCCCCTCTAACTTTCTCACTCAACATTATTCACGATTAATTTAGGATTATCCGTAATCATGGTATCATAACACATTCATGTTGTAGTGTTAGGAAACATATTCTATTCTTATTTACAATAAAAGTGACTCCAAAATGACACAATTTACCATTCATTTCTAATGGGCACATAATAATCTGAAACACAAGCAAAATTAACTGCAAATGCATCAATGAAGTTTGTAGAGTCACAAACTTGATGTAGTGCTAGGAATAAGCTTTTGACTACTTTATTTATAAGAATATTTAGGGGTGACCATCATTTTGAACCATAACGTTAACTTTTTCAGAAAAAATAAATATTACTTGTTAAACAAAATATATTTCTCTGAGCAATTGTATTTCCTTATATTTAGCACACAATATAGCTCAGTATTTTAATGATTTATTTTATACAGTCATTATTGCTCATCTTTTTTATTTTATTTATATATTTTTCACCTTTATTTAACCAGGTAGGCTAGTTGAGAACAAGTTCTCATTTGCAACTGCGACCTGGCCAAGATAAAGCAAAGCAGTTCGACACATACAACAACACAGAGATACACATGGAATAAACAAGCATACAGTCAATAATACAGTAGAAAAATATATATACAGCATGTGCAAATGAGGTAGGATAAGAGAGGTAAGGCAATAAATAGGCCATGGTGGCGAAGTAATTACAATATAGCAATTAAACTCTGGAGTGGTAGGGTGTGCAGAAGATGAATGTGCAAGTAGAGATACTGGGGTGCAAAGGAGCAAGATAAATAAATAAATACAGTATGGGGATGAGGTAGATTGGATGGGCTATTTACAGATGAGCTATGTACAGGTGCAGTGAACTGTGAGCTGCTCTGACAGCTTGTGCTTAAAGCTAGTGAGGGAGGTAAGAGTCTCCAGCTTCAGAGATTTTTGCAGTTCGTTCCAGTCATTGTCAGCAGAGAAATGGAAGGAGAGGTGACCAAAGGAAGAATTGGCATTGGGGATAACCAGTGAGATATACCTGCTGGAGCGCGTGCTATGGGTGGGTGCTGCTATGGTGACCAGTGAGCTGAGATAAGGCGGGGCTTTACCTAGCAGAGACTTGTAGATGACCTGGAGCCAGTGGGTTTGGCGACGAGTATGAAGCGAGGGCCAGCCAACGAGAGCATACAGGTCGCAGTGGTGGGTAGTATATGGGGCTCTGGTGACAAAACGGATGGCACTGTGATAGACTGCATCCAATTTGTTGAGTAGAGTGTTGGAGGCTATTTTGTAAATGACATCGCCGAAGTCGAGGATCGGTAGGCTGGTCAGTTTTACGAGGGTATGTTTGGCAGCATGAGTGAAGTATGCTTTGTTGCAAAATAGGAAGCCGATTCTAGATATAATTTTGGATTGGAGATGTTTAATGTGAGTCTGGAAGGAGAGTTTACAGTCTAACCAGACACCTAGTTATTTGTAGTTGTCCACATGTTCTAAGTCAGAACCGTCCAGAGTGGTGATGCTGGACGGGCGGGCAGGTGCGGGCAGCGAATGGTTGAAGAGCATGCATTTAGTTTTACTCGCATTTAAGAGCAGTTGGAGGCCACGGAAGGAGAGTTGTATGGCATTGAAGCTCATCTATCTGGAGGTTAGTTAACTTCTCTAGGATAGGGGGCAGCAAATTCACTATTGGATAAATAGCGTGCCCAATTTCAACTTCCTTCTACTCATCCCCAGAATATAAGATATGCATGTAGATTTGGATAGAAAACACTCTGACGTTTCTAAAACTGTTTGAATCATGTCTGTAAGTATAACATAACTTATGTAGCAGGCAAAACCCCGAGGACTAACCATTATTTTTATTTTATTTTTTAAGTCACTGTCTGTTCAATGAGTTTTCATTGTAATACTGGATTTCTAATCACCCTGTTTTCAGTTCCTACCGCTTCCACTGGATGTCACCACTCTTTGGAAATAGGTTGAGGTTATTCCTTTGTGCAATGAAGAAGTGAGGCCACCTGGAAACAGTGTAACGTCATGTGTACTGTTTGAGAGTTGCGCAAGACTAGAAAAGTAGCGTTAGTTTGTTGATCTCCTGTATTGAAAACAGATAGACCCGTCTTCAATTTGATCGATTATTAACGTTTACAAATACCTTAAGTTGTATTACGAAAGTAGTTTGAAATGTTTTGGCAAAGTATAGAGGTAATTTTTTAGATATTTTGTAGTGACTTTGCGCAAATTGGAAGCTGTTTCTTTCTGGATCAACCGCGCCAAATAAATGGACAATTTGGATATATATGGACGGAATTAATCGAACAAAAGGACCATTTGTGATGTTTATGGGACATATTGGAGTGCCAACAAAAGAATCTCGTCAAAGGTAAGGCATGATTTATATTTTATTTCTGCGTTTTGTGTCGTGCCTGCAGTGTTGAAATATGCTACACTCTCTTTGTTTACTGTTGTGCTATCATCAGATAATAGCATTTTATGCTTTTGCCGAAAAGCCTTTTTGAAATCTGACATGGTGGCTGGATTCACAACGAGTGTAGCTTTAATTTGGTATCTTACATGTGTGATTTAATGAAAGTTTGGTTTTATATAATTTTTTTGAATTTGGCGCTCTACATTTTCCCTGGCTATTGGCCAAGTGGGACGGTAGCGTCCCACATATCCTAGAGGAGTTAACACAGTGTCCAGAAAATGGCCAGAGGTATACAGAATGGTGTTGTCTGCGTAGAGGTGGATCAGAGAATCACCAGCAGCGAGAGCGACATCATTGATGTATACAGAGAAGAGAGTCGGCCCGAGAATTGAACCCTGTGGCACCCCCATAGAGACTGCCAGAGGTCCGGCAACAGGCCCTCCGATTTGACATACTGAACTCTATCGGAAAAGTAGTTGGTGAACCAAGAGAGGCAATCATTTGAGAAACCAAGGCTGTTGAGTCTGCCAATAAGAATGTTGTGATTGACAGAGTCGAAAGCCTTAGCCAGGTCGATGAATACGGCTGCACAGTAATGTCTCTTATCGATGGCGGTTATGATATCGTTTAGGACCTTGAGCGTGGCTGAGGTGCACCCATGACCAGCTCGGAAACCAGATTGCATAGCGGAGAAGGTACGGTGGGATTCGAAATGGTCGGTAATCTGTTTGTTAACTTGGCTTTCAAAGACCTTAGAAAGGCAGGGTAGAATAGATATAGGTCTGTACCAGTTTGGGTCTAGAGTGTCTCCCCCTTTGAAGAGGGGGATGACCGTGGCAGCTTTCCAATCTTTAGGGCTCTCAGATGACACGAAAGAGAGGTTGAACAGGCTAGTAACAGGGGTTGCAACAATTTCGGTAGATCATTTTAGAAAGAGAGGGTCCAGATTGTCTAGCCTGGCTGATTTGTAGGGGTCCAGATTTTGCAGCTCTTTCAGAACATCAGCTATCTGGATTTGGGTGAAGGAGAAGTGGGGAAGGTTTGGGCGAGTTGCAGTGGGGAGCGCAGGGCTGTTGACCGGGGTAGGGGTAGCCAGATGGAAAGCATGGCCAGCCGTAGAGAAATGCTTATTGAAATTCTCAATTATTGTGGATTTATCGGTAGTGACAGTGTTTCCTAGCCTCAGTGCAGTGGGAAGCTGGGAGGAGGTGCTCTTATTCTCCATGGACTTTACAGTGCCCCAGAACTTTTTTGAGTTTGTACTACAGGATGCAAATTTCTGTTTGAAAAAGCTAGCCTTAGCTTTCCTAACTGCCTGTGTATATTGGTTCCTAACTTCCCTGAAAAGTTGCATATCACGGGGGCTATTCGATGCTAATGCAGAACGCCACAGGATGTGTTTGTGCTGGTCAAGGGCAGACAGGTCTGGAGTGAACCAAGGGCTATATCTATTCCTGGTTCAATTTCTTTTGAATGGGGCATGCTTATGTAAGATGGTGAGGAAGGCACTTTTAAAGAATAACCAGGCGTCCTCTACTGACGGGCTGAGGTCAATGTCATTCCAGGATACCCTGGCCAGGTCGATTAGAAAGGCCTGTTCGCTGAAGTGTTTTAGGGAGCGTTTGACAGTGATGAGTGGTGGTCGTTTGACTGCAGACCCATTACGGACGCTGGCAATGAGGCAGTGATCGCTGAGATCTTGGTTGAAAACAGCAGAGGTGTATTTGGAGGGCAAGTTGGTTAGGATGATATCTATGAGGGTGCCCGTGTTTATGGATTTAGAGTTGTACCTGGTAGGTTCATTGATCATTTGTGTGAGATTGAGGGCATCAAGCTTAGATTGTAGGATGGCCGGGGTGTTGAGCATGTCCCCGTTTAGGTCACCTAGCAGCACGTGCTCAGAAGATAGATGGGGGGCAATCAATTCACAGATGGTGTCCAGGGCACAGCTAGGGGCAGAGGGTGGTATAGTAAGTGGCAACAGTGAGAGTGAATTTTTAGAAGTAGAAGCTCGAATTGTTTTGGTACAGACTTGGATAGTAAGACAGAACTCTGCAGGCTATCTCTGCAGTAGATTGCAACACCACCCCCTTTGGCAGTTCTATCTTGGCGGGAAATGTTATAGTTAGGGATAGAAGTTTCGGGGTTTTTGGTGGTTATCCTAAGCCAGGATTCAGACACGGCTAAGACATCCGGGTTGGCAGAATGTGCTAAAGCAGTGAATAAAGCAAACTTAGGGAGTAGGCTTCTAATGTTAACATGCATGAAACCAAGGCTTTTACGGTTACAGAAGTCAACAAATGAGAGCACCTGGGGAGTAGGAGTGGAGCTAGGCACTGCGGGTCCTAGATTAACCTCTACATCACCAGAGGAACAGAGGAGAAGTAGGATAAGGGTACGGCTAAATGCTATGAGAACTGGCCGTCTAGCACGTTCGGAACAGAGAGTAAAAGGAGCAGGTTTCTGGGCATGATAACATAGATTCAAGGCATAATGTACAGACAAAGGTATGGTAGGAAGAGAGTACATTGTAGGTAAACCTAGGCATTGAGTAATGATGAGAGAGATATAGTCTCTAGAGACGTTTAAACCAGGTGATGTCATCGCATATGTGGGGGGTGGAACAACATGGTTGGTTAAGGCATATTGAGCAGGGCTAGAGGCTCTACAGTGAAATAAGACAGTAATCCCTAACCAGGACAGTAATGGACAAGGCATAGCACGCGCTCCAGCAGGTATATCTCTCTGGTCACCCCCAAAGCCAATTCCTCCTTTGGCCGCCTCTCCTTCCAGTTCTCTGCTGCCAATGACTGGAACGAACTACAAAAATCTCTGAAACTGGAAACACTTATCTCCCTCACTAGCTCTAAGCACCAGCTGCCAGAGCAGCTCACAGATTACTGCACCTGTACATAGCCCATCTATAATTTAGGACAAACAACTACCTCTTCCCCTACTGTATTTATTTATTTATTTTGCTCCTTTGCACCCCGTTATTTCTATTTCTACTTTGCACATTCTTCCACTGCAAATCTACCATTCCAGTGTTTTACTTGCTATATTGTATTTACTTCGCCACCATGACTTTTTTTTGCCTTTACCTCCCTTATCTCACCTCATTTTCTCACATTGTATGTAGACTTATTTTTGTACTGTATTATTGACTGTATGTTTGTTTTACTCCATGTGTAACTGTGTTATTGTATGTGTCGAACTGCTTTGCTTTATCTTGGCCAGGTCGCAATTGTAAATGAGAACTAAATAAAGGTGAAATAAAAAAATAAAATAAAAAAATTAGGGAGAGACTATTTATTTATTTATTTATTTTTCTCCTTTGCACCCCATTATTTCTATTTCTACTTTGCACATTCTTCCACTGCAAATCTACCATTCCAGCGCAGCCAAGTGAATCGTATGGGTCCAGTGAGTGGTTGGGCTGGCTGGGGGACAGACAGTTAGCAGGCTGGGGCTAGCAAGCTAGCAGTTAGCAGGCCGGGGCTAGCAAGTTAGCAGAAGGGACTTAGAGGGACGTCGCAATGGGGGAAAGTCTGTTTTTGTCTCCTCTTGCGGTGACGTCGATAGACTAGTCGTGGAATTAGTAGGGTTCCAAGTAGCAGAGGGGTCCAAGTCCAATTGGCAAAATGGGTATAGTGGTCCAAGAAACTGGCCGATGTATCAGCTAACAGTCCAATATGCTCTAGATAGCTAGCAGGCCGCAGTTAGCAGAATGGGCCTTCGGGGACGTCGTGCCTGAGGGGCCTGTTGGAATCCTCGGGCAGATTATGTCGGTATTCCAGTCGTGAAGGATCGGCGGGGTCAAGAGTGTCAAATACATTCCGACCCCACTGTAGACACTGTATTTTTAAACTGAAATGTGCTGTATTTATTTGTTAACTGAAACATTCAAAGCAACACAAAGTCACTGTGTAACACTTTAACCTTACTGAGTGAAAATGACATTCATTTTAGCCCTTTAGAATGGGAAAGTGGAGGAGAATAAGAATCAAACATCGTAGAGTAATAATGTTCTTTACATTCACCTTTCCATTACAATCAACAGTGACAAACACTAACACCTGTGATGACAAGGCATGTAACGGTGTATGTTTGGTTTACCTGTGTATGTTTGGTTTACCTGTGTATGTTTGGTTTACCTGTGTATGTCTATTCTATCACAGGTGTGTATAAAGAAAACAATAAATGTCTGAACAAAATGTATATATTTCAAACAAAATAACTTTTTTATCTAGAAAGCAGCTCTGACAAGAGAGAGAGAGAGAGAGAGAGAGAGAGAGAGGAAATAACTTTAACAATTAACTTCGAAGGACAAAAAGGGTACATTTCCCCCTGTGCTCTTTTTCTCCCTGGTCTGATTTGTATCGGGCTCTCAAAGCCCTCTTAGATCATCCTAATCCAGTGTGGCAAAGTAGCTGAATATGAGATTCAGATTGTCTTAGAAATTCTATGCTACCAATCAGCTTTCTGACACCGCTTTTCTCTTCAACCTTCAGAACTTGTGACAGCAAAGACCAGAAGCCAACTCACAAAGGAGCACACAAATGGCAAACGCTGCAAGCTAGCTGCCTAATCCACAGAACAAAGATAGCACTTGACACTTCACAGCAGCTTCAAATCCAAATATTTTATCAATCACGACATGTATTTCACTCTATATATATTTAGTTATTTTTTTGACCAGGTACAATCCAGAAACATTAACATTAAAACTCCATGCAGACAGACCTTAATGCTATAAGAAAACCGAGACACCCTTATGATAGCAGTCTAAAAGCTCAGACACACCGGTAGGATTGCCAAACATTTGCCTGCCAAGAGTACTTAGCACCTCTGAACAGAGTGTAAACTGTCAATCTCTTTTGTGTTCACACAGCAAAGACCTTGGAAGTCATCAGCCACTCAGCCTTGGTAAAATACTCCAAACCAGAAGGTGTCAGTAGAGTTGTTTGGCAATGCATATCTGTGTGTATTGCTTATGGTCTAGATTCCAAGCTATTAGTGCTAATGTTGTTATTTTGTAGAAAGCCCTTGTTGATACCAGCCAGATGGCCACAGCTAGATAACTACCTAGCAAGATGAACAAATAATGTAATTCACTCTCCATAATCCCATACTGCCAGTGCCAGCCCATAGCCAAATGTTTAGCTAGCTAGCTAACGTTAGCATACTTGCTAGCTAGCCCGACATAGCTAGCTAGCTTGCTTGCTAAGGACACTGAACTAATTTGCCAGCTAACACAGGCAGCTGCTTCATGGGATGTCAGTACTAGCTACAGTGGTTAGCTAGCTTGGAGGAAGTATTTAGTGTTGTGTGCATTGCGTCTGTTCACATAGTTAGCTACCATCCCATAGCCTACATTGCATATAACGTGTAACTGGCTCATCCGTGGATGTAGCCTACAGAAAAAATGCCCTCTTTTTATATATTTTTCTGTTGGCTCCCACACTTGGGGGTTCGTGCTCTCTGATTGGCTCAAAATCAAGTTGTTGGCCACTGGTGAGTATTGAGACTCTACAAGTAAAATCGTCAGGTTCGTCGCTACCGGGTCGGCAAGCAGCAGGTACCACCTTTATTGTAGCAAGAGAAAGAACGGCCTCCCACGGTGACAAGTGAGATTCATGGTGTGGTTCATGGTTAAGGCCAGTGCTTGACTTGGGCAGCAGCTCACCGGAGCTGAGTACCGGCACCTCAAATGTTCTACTGCTTGAGCTCCTGTTCCTCTTCTAGAATATTAGCTCAAACGTATTGTGGTGCTCCTGCACCTAAATACAGTATAAACAGTACCGGCACCCAAAATGAGTACCGGCACCTATTTCAGTCCAAGTCAAGCAGCGCTTAAGGTTATTGGGTATAGAGTACCATATGAGACAGAGACTAAAACTAAATGGATCCTGTTGAATGAAGTTCCATGTAATATTAAGATGATCAGTAATACTGGTTTAGTCATCATGTCAACTGCCCAATAAAATATAGATATACAATATAGAAACGTCATCGCAAATGTCTGTAGAAATAAAAAAGAATAAGATTCAATAAGGAGAGGAATCAAACAGACAGGATATTCCTACAGGACTCTTCTACAGGGAGAAGGCTGCTGGCCAAGTGATGGTCTACATACCATACAATATATACAACATGCCAAAATTCCCATTATAGGGCTGGGGTAGCTCTCTCTCTTTCTCCCTCTCTCTCTTCAAATTAAATCACCTCAGAAACCAAACAGAGCAAAAAGCATTGAAATAGTAGTGCCTATTAGTCTTCTGTAAGATAGATGAAATGTTCCCTGACTCAAAGCTCTCTCTCTCTTTCTCTCTTCATGTCCTCCCCATCTCTCTCCTTCCACTTCTCTTCTCTGTTCCACCACATTGCTCTCTGTCTTTTTATTGGAATCACTTATCTATGCGCCCTCTGTGAATTTGAATAACACTAGCTGGGCCTCAGACAGACCTGTGCCTTAAAACAAATCAATAAACTCTCATTTTCTTGTAACACTTTCATATTAATCGGGTGACTGGGGCAGAATGAGGAATGTGTCACTGGGGCGGGGAACGGGCCGAGAGAAAAAAAGAAAGGAGGATCAGTAAATGAAGATGGGATGCACCAGGGGGCCCCCATCAACACATAATGAAACTGCAGACCCCTCTCCGTCCCCCTTCCCTCATCCACCCACTCCCTCTTTTCCTCCCTCCTTCCCCAGCCTTGATGAGTTTTCATGCTGATCAAATAAGAGCAGAAATAGCCTTTTAGTTGTGGTCAATTTTCCCTCCGTGGCCCTGAAAAATCCAGACATTGCGCAATCACACGCCATAAATCTATGTCTGTACTCCCGCTAGGCCGATTTGATTAACCCCCATTCACCACCAAAATACAAAATTATAATCCACTCTATTTTTTATAAATTCACAGAGTGTGAAGACGTGTGTTGATTAGGGCCTAAGAAGTTAACATGAGGAGATTCAGGGGGCGGTGGGGTGGGGGAAGAGGGATATGTTGTTACCTGTCATATGCAGCTAAAGGTGTGCTATCTTCATTTGTCGAAGATAATGCAAATTGCAGTGTATTCAAGGTTTAAAAAGGCGTTTGAAGTTTGTAATTTCCACCTTAAAATGTCAGACTTGATTTATCCCCCCAAAAATATATCAACCCCTACAATTAGTGAATTAAGGTCACAAAACCAAAAGCCATGCCCTCCATGGAATGAGTTTGACACCCCTGCTGTACAGTATACAGTATCACTTCCTGTTCTATCATATAGAATCCCAGCATTAAACGGACACAATCCTCCACTGTAGTCACTTATTTCCATACATTTCCATACAGTGTTTATTATATATTGTAGTGTGTATTTACATAACCAGGGGCTCATAAAATGTGCAGTAACAAGTAGAGGGGCCATTCACTCAATGGTGTATTGTTTGTGTACTTGTATAATCAACATATTCAATACATTCCTGTACTCTTTCGTTCTATCAATTATGTGGTTGACAGATGGTCTAACCTAGAGCAAACAACAACTGGAGTCAGTCCTGACAGTGACAGTTAGAACAACTGGAGTCAGTCCTGACAGTGACAGTTAGAACAACTGGAGTCAGTCCTGACAGTGACAGTTAGAACAACTGGAGTCAGTCCTGACAGTGACAGTTAGAACAACTGGAGTCAGTCCTGACAGTGACAGTTAGAACAACTGGAGTCAGTCTTGACAGTGACAGCCTAGCTACCACAACTGGACAAGATGGCGCCGGAGAACAAGGCTGAGGTTTTACGTATTCCTAACCAATTTATTTTTTTTGTTCGTTTTTTTGCGTTGTTTGTAACTTATTTTTTAAAACTTATTTTGTACATAATGTTGCTCTCTTATGACCGAAAATAACTTCTGGACATCAGAAACTGTGATTACTCACCACAGACTGGCAGAATACTTTTTTTCATGTAACGAGCCCGACGTGAATGATATACTGCTTTCCCGGGAACAGGCCCAGATCCCCGTCATTTGCGTGAAGAGAAGGTGAAGAAAAAGGGGCCAAATCAAATTTATTTGTCACAAACACATGGTTAGCAGATGTTAATGCGAGTGTAGCGAAATGCTTGTTAATGCTCGAAATGCTTGGCCAGAGGGAGGGCTGCCTTCTGAGAATTCGTAGGCGATCGAATAAACCCCCACTTTCTTCCATTCTGCTAGCAAACGTGCAATCTTTGGAGAATAAAATTGATGACCTACGCGGAAGATTAAACTACCAACGGGACATTCAAAACTGTAATATCCTATGCTTCACGGATTCGTGGCTGAACGACGACATTATCAACATACAGCTGGCTGGTTATACGCTGTATCGGCAGGACAGAACAGCGGAGTCTGGTAAGACAAGGGGCGGCGGACTATGTATTTTTGTAAATAACAGCTGGTGCACAATATCTAAGGAAGTCTCATGGTTTTGCTCGCCTGAGGTAGAGTATCTCATGATAAGCTGTAGACCACACTATCTACCTAGAGAGTTTTCATCTGTATTTTTCGTAGCTGTCTGCATACAACCACAGACTGATGCTGGCACTAAGAGCGCACTGAATGAGCTGTATTCCGCCATAAGCAACAAAAAGGAAAACGCCCACCCAGAGGCAGCGCTCCTAGTAGCCGGGGACTTTAATGCAGGGAAAATTAAATCCGTCTTACCAAATTTCTATCAGCATGTTAAATGTGCAACCAGAGGGAAAAATACTCTGGACCACCTTTACTCCACACGCAGAGACGCATACAAAGCTCTCCAGCGCCCTCCATTTGGCAAATCTGACCATAATTATATCCCCCTGATTCCTGCTTACAAGCTAAAATTACTTGATCAATAAAAAAGTGGTCAGATGAAGCAGATGCTAAGCAAGACTGTTTTGCTAGCACAGACTGGAATATGTTCCCGGGATTCCTCCGATGACATTGAGGAGTACACCACATCAGTCATTGGCTTCATCAATAAGTGCATTGATGACGTCGTCCCCACGGCGACATTACGTACATACCCCAACCAGAAGCATTGGATTACAGGCAACATCCGCACTGAGCTAAAGGCTAGAGCTGCCGCTTTCAAGGAGCGGGACTCTAACCCGGAAGCTTATAAGAAATGCCGCTATGCCCTCCGACGAACCATCAAACAGGTAAAGCATTAATACAGGACTAAGATCTAATCATACTGCACCGGCTCTGAAACTCGTCGGATGTTGCAGGGCTTGCAAACCATTACAGAATACAAAGGGAAGCACAGCCGAGAGTTGCCCAGTGACACGAGCCTACCAGACGAGCTAAACTACTTCTATGCTCGCTTCGAGGCAAATAACACTGAAACATGCATAAGAGCACCAGCTGTTCCGGAAGACTGTGTGATCACGCTCTCCGCAGCCAATGTGAGTAAGACCTTTTAAAAGGTCAATATTCACAAGGCCGCAGGGCCAGATGGATTGCCAGGACATGTACTGGGAGCATGCGCTGACCAACTGGCAAGTGTCTTCATTGACATTTTCAACCTCTCCCTGTCCGAGTCTGTAATACCAACATGTTTTAAGCAGACCACCATAGTCCCTGTGCCCAAGAACACTCAGGTAACCTGCCTAAATGATTACCGACCCATAGCACTCACGTCTGTAGCCATGAAGTGCTTTGAAAGGCTGGTCATGGCTCACATCAACACCATTATCCCAGAAACCCTAGACCCACTCCAATTTGCATACCTCCCTAACAGATCCACAGATGATAAAATCTCTATTGCACCCCACACTGCCCTTTCCCACCTGGAAAAAAGGAACACCTATGTGAGAATGCTATTGACTACAGCTCAGCGTTCAACACCATAGTGCCCTCAAAGCTCAACAATAAGCTAAGGACCCTGGGACTAAACACCTCCCTCTGCGGCCGTGTGGTGCCGGGACAACAACCTCTCCCTCAACATGATCAAGAAAAAGGAGATGATTGTGGACTACAGGAAAAAGAGGACCGAGCACGCCCCCATTCTCATCGACGGGGCTGTAGTGGAGCAGGTTGAGAGCTTCAAGTTCCTTGGTGTCCACATCACTAACAAACTAACATGGTCCAAGCACACCAAGACAGCCGTGAAGAGGGAACGACAAAAGCTATTCCCCCTCAGGAGACTGAAAAGATTTGGCATGGGTCCTCAGATCCTCAAAAGTTTCTACAGCTGCACCATCGAGAGCATCCTGACTGGTTGTGTTACTGCCTGGTATGGCAACTGCTCGGGCTCCTGCCGCAAGGCACTACAGAGGGTAGTCCGTATGGCCCAGCACATCACTGGGGCCAAGCTTCCTGCCATCCAGGAGCTCTACACCAGGCGGTGTCAGAGGAAGGCCCTAAAAATCGTCGAAGACTCCAGTCACCCTAGTCATAGACTGTTCTCTCTGCTACCACATGGCAAGCGGTACCGGAGCCCCAAGTCTAGGTCCAAGAGGCTTCTAAACAGCTTCTACCCCCAAGCCGTAAGACTCCTGAACATCTAATCCAATGGCTACCCAGACTATTTGCGTTGCCCCCACCAGTCTTTTACACCGCTGCTACTTTCTGTTGTTATCATCTACAGTATGCATAGTCACTTTAATAACTCTATCTACATGTACATATTACCTCAACTAAACGGTGCCCCCGCACATTGACTCTGTACCGGTACCCCCCTGTGTATAGCCTCACTATTGTTATTTTACCGCTGCTCCTTAATTACTTGTTACCTTTATCGCTTATTGTTATCCCTTTTTTTGTTTAAACTGCATTGTTGGTTAGGGGCTCGTAAGTAAGCATTTCACTGTAAGGTTGTTTCATTTCACCTGTTGTATTCGGCGCATGTGACGTACAACATTTGATTTGATTTGGAGTCAGTCCTGACAGTGATAGCCTAGCTAAAACAACTGGAGTCAGTCCTGACAGTGACAGCCTAGCTAAAACAACTGGAGTCAGTCCTGACAGTGATAGCCTAGCTAAAACAACTGGAGTCAGTCCTGACAGTGGTAGCCTAGCTAGAACAACTGGAGTCAGTCCTGACAGTGATAGCCTAGCTAAAACAACTGGAGTCAGTCCTGACAGTGACAGCCTAGCTAAAACAACTGGAGTCAGTCCTGACAGTGATAGCCTAGCTAAAACAACTGGAGTCAGTCCTGACAGTGACAGCCTAGCTAAAACAACTGGAGTCAGTCCTGACAGTGACAGCCTAGCTAAAACAACTGGAGTCAGTCCTGACAGTGATAGCCTAGCTAGAACAACTGGAGTCAGTCCTGACAGTGATAGCCTAGCTAAAACAACTGGAGTCAGTCCTGACAGTGACAGCCTAGCTAAAACAACTGGAGTCAGTCCTGACAGTGATAGCCTAGCTAGAACAACTGGAGTCAGTCCTGACAGTGATAGCCTAGCTAAAACAACTGGAGTCAGTCTTGACAGTGATAGCCTAGCTAAAACAACTGGAGTCAGTCTTGACAGTGATAGCCTAGCTAAAACAACTGGAGTCAGTCTTGACAGTGATAGCCTAGCTAAAACAACTGGAGTCAGTCCTGACAGTGACAGCCTAGCTAAAACAACTGGAGTCAGTCTTGACAGTGATAGCCTAGCTAAAACAACTGGAGTCAGTCTTGACAGTGACAGCCTAGCTAAAACAACTGGAGTCAGTCCTGACAGTGACAGCCTAGCTAAAACAACTGGAGTCAGTCCTGACAGTGATAGCCTAGCTAAAACAACTGGAGTCAGTCCTGACAGTGATAGCCTAGCTAAAACAACTGGAGTCAGTCCTGACAGTGATAGCCTAGCTAAAACAACTGGAGTCAGTCCTGACAGTGATAGCCTAGCTAGAACAACTGGAGTCAGTCCTGACAGTGACAGCCTAGCTAAAACAACTGGAGTCAGTCCTGACAGTGACAGCCTAGCTAAAACAACTGGAGTCAGTCCTGACAGTGACAGCCTAGCTAAAACAACTGGAGTCAGTCCTGACAGTGATAGCCTAGCTAGAACAACTGGAGTCAGTCCTGACAGTGATAGCCTAGCTAAAACAACTGGAGTCAGTCCTGACAGTGACAGCCTAGCTAAAACAACTGGAGTCAGTCCTGACAGTGACAGCCTAGCTAAAACAACTGGAGTCAGTCCTGACAGTGACAGCCAGGGGTGGGCTGGGTGATTGGAGGTGGGGTGGGCAGGGTTCATGGGAGGTGGGGTGGGCTGGCTCAGGGGAGGGGAGGTGGGCTGCGTGAGGGGAGGTGGGCTGCGTGAGGGGAGGTGGGCTGCGTGATGGAGGGTGGGGTCGGCTGGGTAAGGGGAGGTGGGTTGGGCTGGCTGAAGGGAGGTGCAGTGGGATGGGTGAGGAGAGGTGGGGTGGGCTGGGTGATGGGGTGGGATGAGCTGGGTGATGGGAGTAGGGGTGGGATGGGCTGGGTGATGTGAGGTGGGCTGGGTGATATGATATGAGGTGGGCTGGGTGATGTGAGGTGCCAGGTTAGCTACTGGATATGGCAGTCAGTAGTCAAAGTCTGGTTCCTCCTTTAACCCACACTACCTATATGTCTCTCTCTCTCGCTCTCTCTTGCTCTCTCTCTCGCTCTCAATTCAATTCAATGTAAGGGGCTTTATTGACATGGGAAACATATGTTTACATTGCCAAGGCAAGTGAAATAGATAATAAACAAAACTGAAATAAACAATTTAAAAAATGTTTTTTTTCTCTCTCTCTCTCTTTCTCTTTCTCTCTCTCTCTCTCTCTCTCTCTCTCTCTCTCTCTCTCTCTCTCTCTCTCTCTCTCTCTCTCTCTCTCTCTCTCTCTCTCTCTCTCTCTCTCTCTCTCTCTCTCTCTCCTCTCTCTCTCTCTCTCTCTCTCTCTCTCTCTCTCTCTCTCTCTCTCTCTCTCTCTCTCTCTCTCTCTCTCTCTCTCTCTCTCTCTCTCTCTCTCTCTCTCTCCCCTCTCTCTCTCTCTCCCCTCTCTCTCTCTCTCTCTCTGTCTCTTTCTACTGAACCAGGATCAATTCCCCCATCCACCAGGGAGCATCTGTTGATCTCCATACTGTTCATTAAGCACTCCCCCTCTTCATCACCCCCCCAGGGCTGGCAGATAGATAGCTAGTTAACTATTTTAATAATACGGCCCTGAACAGAAGAGACCTGGGATGACCCTCTCACCTCCCACCTGTCGATGCGTCTGGCGCAGGGCTGGCAGATGAGACAGGTAAGGCTAATGGCAGAGTGTGTGTGTGCCCGTGTGTGTGTGTGTGTGTGTGCCTGTTTGTGTGTGACTGTGCCTATATGAATGTGAGTGTTTGTGTGTGTGTGCGTTTGTGTGTGTGTATGCATGCGCTGGGTTTAAAGGGGCTAAGTGTGTTTGGTAATGAAGGACATTGAATGCAGCACTGGGGATTCTATCAGCGCCTGGGTCTCTGAGGTGCCATGCAGGCCAGGATTGCCTGGCGTTGGAGAGCATGCCTAATGGCTTACTATCTGTTTCTCAATAAGTGATTCGGGCCCTCTGGGTGAAGCTTACAGAGATGGCCCCGTCCCCTCAGTCCCACAGACACACTATTGTATTCATCTCATCTACAACACACTTGGCATTGCGCATTTGTTTCCGAATGGAGATTTCTGAAGAGGAACTGATTGCATTAAATATATGGAAAATAAATTAATAAAAACAATAAACACATAAAATAAACCTTTCTAATAGGAGCTCTGTAATAAGCAGTGCATTGGAATCCTTTTGAGCCTCTGGGATGGAGATGGATGCCCATTATGACAGTGATGAGACAACCAGAACTAGAATAAAAAACAATAACAAAAGCCTGCAAGTCACCATTCTCCCCCTCTCCTGACGAACAACACACAGCATACGTTACAGTGCTGCTGCTATCTGCAATAATTCACTATTTGACATTATATTGTGCTTTGTATAATCCGATAACCCACCCTCCGAAATGTGATGGCAGGGGCAATCTTTCTCAGATCGTCTCTCAACTCTCTTTGTACTCCTTAACACAGCAGTGGTTATTTTCCTCCTCCTCTGAGAGTTCAGTTATTTTCTTTTTTTGGATGACAAATGCACAATCAATCCATTACGAGGCGTTTGCCACTAAAGCTGGGATTTATGCTAGCTGGACTATTGCTCCCTGGAAGCCTCATGATTTATTGAAGCAAAACATCAGGCTGGTGAAAACAATCATCCACAAAGAAGAGGCCTGGTTGTAGAAGGAGGACAGAGGAAGACAGGAGGACAAAGCAGAAGGAGCACAGTCCAACAGAGAGGAGGACTGCGATACACAGGCCGCCCACCCAGTGTGACTTAAGAGGACTGCAAGGCAGTGGTTGTAATAGCGGTGACAACAGCCTGTTGGTGGTGGCAGTGACGGTGGTGATGACAGTGGCCTGGTGGGTCTCAGTGGATGTGGCTGCCTAGCCCCTTATTAACAACAGATCCATCTGCATTGAGAGGAGAGCCTCCCACCCAGCCTCCATGGTTATGAACCTCCTACCAAGCCTCCATGGTTAATGCCCTGGCTGGCTTTCATTAAAGCAGCAGAGCAAGGCAGAGGCGGTGGCGGTGGCATCAAGCCACTGTCGATCCGCACCTGATCAATTAATATGAACAAGGAGCACTGATTTATCAAACCGGCCCCATAAAGGCTGTCTGAATGGTTAGGAATCCATTCTATTGACGGGATTCTAGAATCCAGACGGATTACAGGAGGAGCCTATGGGATCAGCAGACCTTTTCAAAGCTGTCATAAATCCCTGAGGAAAACAAGTGGGCCCTTCATGTCTGTCTGTGTGATCAGACCAGATCCTGTTGTGACGGCTTTACCGCACCGTACGATGACGGAGAGATTCATGGAAATCTATCTGCACCACCTGTATCAATCCACACTGTTTCAAGAATAGAAATGAGGTCCAACACTAAAAAAAGAGAGAAAGTTTCAGCTTTGTCCATTGGCTAAAGAGCCACCTTTATTTATTTCACCTTTACTTATTTCACCTTTATTTAACCAGGTAGGCCAGTTGAAAACAAGTTCTCACTTACAACTGCGACCTGGCCAAGATAAAGCAAAGCAGTGCGACAAAAAACAACACAGAGTTACACATGGAATAAACAAAAAGTACAGTCAATAACACAATAGAAAAATATATCTCAGCAACAGAGGTGTCAAACTGGTATTCCTTGGCTTTAACAGCTCAGGTATACACTCCTACTTACTGCTTTTGTGCTCTGGAAGACATACCACAGAGACAAGTATCTCTTCAGCCTTCAACCTCTTCAGCTGCATGGCCTTTTGAGAAAGCTACAGTGTCTAGGAGTTAGTGTACATTGTGGGATTTCCTTTGGGTGGTGGACCATTCTTGATACACATGTGAAACTGTTAAGCGTGAAAAACCCAGCAGCGTTGCAGTTCTTGACTCACTCAAACCGGTACGCCTGGCACCTACCACCATAACACTTTCAAAGGTACTTAAATATTTTGTCTTTCCCATTCACTCTCTGAATGAAACACATACACAATCAATGTCTCAATTGTCTCAAAGCTTAAAAATCCTTCTTTAACCTGTCTCCTCCCCTTCATCTACACTAATTAAAGTGGATTTAACAAGTGGCATCAATAAGGGATCATAGCTTTCACCTGGATTCACCTGGTCAGTCTTTCATGGAAAGAGCATGTTTTGTACACTTAGTGCTTGTATATGCGATCAACAGTCTCCTGTAACACATATTCACCCGCTACAGTTCTACCTTGGTTAGGAGAATGTCTGCAGCTTCCAGTGATTCCTATGAAATTACATGCCTGGGAAATCAGATTGCCTCTGATAGCATCTTACAAATGTACTGAATGAGATAGTGCCATCATCAGATCCACTGAGATGTATTACGGACGCATTTCACAATGATACCATCCACCCCTCAAAGGAGAAGAAAGGTCTAACCACCTAGGCTTTTCTTTCTTCAGGAAATGAGTGGGGAGAGCAGTCTTTCACACACTCTCTCTCTATCTCCTTCCCTCACTCTCCTATTCTCTATCGCACCACGCCAGTCAATGGAAATCTCCTCAGCAGTGCACTTTATAGGGCCCAGTACGGAACACCAAATCGCATTATTAGGCTCATGTCGCTGTAAATTCGAAAGCAATTGTGGCCATGGCACACGCTTCTTGTTCCCATCGTGAGGAGGATGGAGGGATGGAGCCGGTGGAGGAGGAAGAAGAAGAGTTTCCTCTGGTCAGGCGGAGGCAGACGGATGTGTCTGTCAGGCAGAGCTAGTGGTCTGAGCAGCCTGAGGTGACCTCCCAAATGGCACCCTATACACTATATAGTGTACTACCATGCGGGCCCTGGAACTACCTATGGGCCCTGGTCAAAAGGAGTACACTATCTAGGGAATATGGTGCTATTTGGGACACAACCTGAGTGCTTACCAGGAAGACACCAGGGGTTCACCAGCCCAAGACCCACAGCCTCACGAGTCTCACTAAGACCTAGTGTGAGCTTGGAGCAAAACTCACACTGCAACTCATACAGCAGCTCACACATCATAGCAGCACAGAACAGAACAGCTCTGCATCGCATGTAAAAACCTGGGCTATAGGTTTTTAATGTGGGGCTGGTGAGGTATAGGGGATAGACGTGGCCAGATATAGGGGATAGATAAGGCCAGATATAGGGGATCGATAAGGCCATATATAGGGGATAGATATGGCCAGATATAGGGGATAGATAAGGCCAGATATAGGGGGCAGATATGGCCAGATATAGGGGATAGATATGGCCAGATATAGGGGATAGACAGGGCCAGATATAGAGCATAGACATGGCCAGATATAGGGGATAGACATGGCCAGATATAGGGGATAGATATGGCCAGATATAGAGGATAGATATGGCCAGATATAGAGGATAGATATGGCCAGATATAGGGGATAGACAGGGCCAGATATAGAGCATAGACATGGCCAGATATAGGGGATAGACATGGCCAGATATAGGGGATAGATATGGCCAGATATAGAGGATAGATATGGCCAGATATAGAGGATAGATATGGCCAGATATAGGGGATAGACAGGGCCAGATATAGAGCATAGACATGGCCAGATATAGGGGATAGACATGGCCAGATATAGGGGATAGATAATGCCAGATATAGGGGATAGACATGGCCAGATATAGGGGATATGCATTGCCAGATATAGGGGATAGACATGGCCATATATAGGGGCCAGATATAGGGGATAGACATGGCCAGATATAGGGGATATGCATGGCCAGATATAGGGGATAGACATGGCCAGATATAGGGGATAGATATGGTCAGATATAGGGGATAGATATGGCCAGATATACGGGATAGACATGCTCAGATATAGGGGAAATACATGGCCAGAAATTGGGGATAGATATGGCCAGATATAGGGGATAGATATGGCCAGATATAGGGGATAAATAAGTCCAGATATAGGGGAAAGACATGGCCAGAAATTGGGGATAGATATGGCCAGATATAGGGGATAAATATGGCCAGATATAGGGGATAGATATGGCCAGATATAGGGGATAGATATGGCCAGGTATAGGGGATAAATATGGCCAAATATGGGGGATAGATATGGCCAGATATAGGGGATAGATATGGCCAGATATAGGGGATAGATATGACCAGATATAGGGGATAGCTATGGCCAAATATAGGGGATAGATATGGCCAAATATAGGGGATAGATATGGCCAGATATAGGGGATAGTTATGGCCAGATATGAGGGATAGGTATGGCCAGATATAGGGGATAGATATAGTCAGATATATGGGATAGATATGGCCAGGTATAGAAGGACAGATAGGAGGGAGAGAGTGCTTCTGGAAATAAGAACACATTTGAGTCCTTAAATGTTTTGTTCTCTTATGAAGATCTCTTTCTCCCCCGATTTTTTCCTCCAGATGTCTGTGTCCACTTCAAATCCCATCAATGTCATCCCAACTGCTAATTTTACAGTGACAGCTTCTACACAGTGTGTTTGTATTTCACTGACATCTCCAGCAGAGTAGCTACATGTGATTGGATGGAATGAAACAGCATCTCTTGTCGGATTAAATGAATACACGAAGCCGCTCAGTAAAGACATCTTCAAAACAATCCTCTGATGTGTCTTAGAGATTCTACGCCGCTATGCATCTGTCGGAAGTTGGAGATTCTGTGCCTCTTTCATAACCTTGAACAAGATTACACTCTGGAGTGTTTGCTTTACACTCTCAGTCATGGAAACACATTTCATTATTAGCTCTGATATTCATTGAGGATGCTGTCTCGTGCTGAATTGAAACTCCTCAGTGAAAAAAGAGAGATCATCATAATAATGAAGTATTTAAGTAAAAATCATATAAAAGATTGTTTCTGCTGTCTACAAATAAATTACTGAATGATGTCCCTGTGCACTTGGCTACTGCTTCTGATCCAGTATTAGGGTGTGACCCAAATGGCACCCTATTCCCTACACACAGTGCATTCAGAAAGTATTCAGACCCCTTGACTTTTTCTTGTTTTTGCTTTGTCATTATGGGGTATTGTGTGTAGATTGATGAGAAAAAAAAACAATTTAATCAATTTTAGAATGAGGCTGTAACGTAACAAAATGTGGAAATAGTCAAGAGGTATGAATACTTTCCGAATACACTGTAGTGCACTATTTTTGACCAGGGAACCCTATGGGCTTAGTCTGAGGGCAGCATAAACATGTTGGATTGAATCAGGGTTACTAAAACAAAGTGTGCACTCCACTCTTAAAACCCAGATTATACAGCCACTGACAAAACATTGAATGTGACAGTTAGGGGATAGGGGATAGAGAAATTAACAATAGAGAAATTAACATTGCTTTTCTACTTTATTTATAGTGACAGATTCCTACATTCCAGGGCTGCTGGTCAAAAGTAGTGCACTTTAAAGGGAATTGTTACCATTTGGGACGCACCCCAGGGGTAAATTGAGCGCTTGGCATTAATTATTTCATCATGATAACTCATTTGACTGTCTGTGTTCCTTGGCCAGCTGTCAAGCCAGCCTCAGCTTGATGCCAGTTGTGTGTGTAGCTGCAGAATATTTCATATTCCAGCCAGGCCTTTACCTTCCCCACAAGCCTAAATATGTGCCCAATAGCCTTTCAAGTCTAATACCATGATATTACCCTCAGAGAGAAGCTAAACTTTCCCAGCACAACGAGTAATCCATCTTTCATTACAAGGATGGACAGTCAAAGGTTCACACTGTCCGCCAGGTACAGTTGAGGGAGAGAGTTGAAGCCTTGTACCCCGCTGTTTATGTGGATGTGTATCAGAGCTCGGTTCAAATAGTAAACGTTCAATTTAAAATATTCTGCCACTCCAGTTAGGCCAAATCAATCAAACGTTCAAAATATTTAAGAAAACAAATACTATTTGAACCCAGGTCTGGTGGTCACTGGGTACTACTGTACAACTAACCACTGTAGTAAAGCACGGGTCTACCAAACTGCTTCTGAGATTACATATGCTACTGCAACAGGCACAAGGTGGCTAAAATATATAACGTTTCTAACAGACAGCTGGACTCCAATTCATTCATCAGACAGACTGGGGCTTTTGACGCAAGGCGCTACAGGTCCTTCCTTCAGGTGAGAAGGCTGTCGGCCATTTTCCCCAGCACAACTTTTGACAGGTACCTATGGGAGCCGGCAGGTACAAGGGGCTGCTGGGAGGAGGAGTGTGATTAACGCTACTGAAGATAATATTATTGGCACAGCTGGCTAAGTCTGACAAGGAAATCCTCACTCTGCTCTCTCTATCACAACCACGTAATTTTCTTCTCCGGCATTTTGCTTTCATTTTTGGCTGACAGAATATTTGCACAGGACAAACTACTGTAGCTTGTCACCAAAGGACAAGCCTGCCAGCTGTTAAGGTATTGGAAACATGACAGATCACTATGTTTTACCTCCTATTAATTCACTTATTAGAGGTAGACCCAAATCACCTGTCAAATCAGTTGTCACAACTATGAAAACGTGTCAAGTTTCACCCTCCATCATCACCCCCCCCCACCACACACACGCACGCACACACACACACACACACACACACACACACACACACACACACACACACACACACACACACACACACACACACACACACACACACACACACACACACACACACACACACACACACACACACACACACACACACACACACACACACACACACACACACACACACACAGCCTCATCCATTTACCTGCTGTCAATTCAATACATGCAAGTCACACAGATGGGACCTGAGGCTGAGCAGTCAAACAGAATATCCCTCCCACATAGTCAACACAACAATACGATGTAATGGAGATTTAAAGCGATGACTACAACAGGATAAACCATAGGGGGAAATTAATAGCCATACACCATAGGGTGAACCCTCTGAAAGAGATATTCACTTCAACACAAACCATAGGATAAAAACTCTAGGATATTAACTTGAGCCTGTTTGTTTACAAATTCCACAGACTACATTGCGTCTATACTACATGCTCATAGAGGTAAATATAGCCTTGCTGTTTGACAGAGCATGTCTTTATTGTTTCATATTCTCCAGCGAGAGACGGGAGGCTGGTGTTGTAAATGGTAGTGTGTGCTATAAAGCACAGAATGCTTTTTCCCTGTTCCAGGTGAAATAATCAAGTGCTAGGTGCAGAGGCGAATGGCGAATTTGCCACTCAGAGGAAGGGAAGCATGAAAAACATGTATAATGTGTGACTGCTGTTGTTGTGTAGCCGCATTCAATCCTGATTAGAGCCAGATTAAAGCCAGGGAGGGAAACGGTGAGAGGACAGAGGAGACAGGACAGAGGAGACAGGACAGAGGACAGAGGAGACAGGACAGAGGACAGAGGAGACAGGATAGAGGACATAGGAGACAGGATAGAGGACAGAGGAGACAGGACAGAGGTGACAGGACAGAGGACAGAGGAGACAGGACAGAGGAGACAGGATAGAGGACAGAGGAGACAGGATAGAGGACAGAGGAGACAGGACAGAGGTGACAGGACAGAGGACACAGGAGACAGGACAGAGGAGACAGGATAGAGGAGACAGGACAGAAGACAGAGGGGAGAGGACAGAGGACAGAGGAGAAAGGACAGAGGACAGAGGAGAGAGGACAAAGGACAGGGGAGACAGGACAGAGGACAGAGGAGACAGGACAGAGGACAGAGGACAGAGGAGAGAGGACAGAGAGAGGACAGAGGACAGATGAGAGAGGACAGAGGAGAGAGGACAGAGGACAGAGGAGAGAGGACAGATGAGAGAGGACAGAGGAAACAGGACAGAGGACAGAGGAGAGAGGAGAGAGGACAGAATCAGGCATAGTAGTGTTAACGTTAGTCTGTGGAATACAAAAATCTCAGCTTAAACAGAGAAGGACAGAAAGTTACCCACTTCAATTTGTGACCATGTACGCATCCCAAATTGCACACAGTGCAGTACTTTTGACCAGAGCTCTATAGGCTATGTAGGAGATAAGGTGCAATTTGGGATGCAGCCCATCGTGCAGAGATGTAGTGTTTAGCATGGACGTTGTTCCTATAGGGTCTACTGGTCTGGCAGGAACATTTTAAAGGGAGTAATTGGTCTGATGAGCTTTTGACGAGAGGGAGTAACAGCCTTGACCACATGACATGGGTTTGGCCACAGTGTCTGTCTAGCAGCTCCATCAGGCCAGGGTCATTTTCTGCACCCCGTAGTCTGGTTCCCACACCACAGCCAATCACCAGCCAGCCTCCCATCTGCTGTCACAAAGCTGTCACAGCACCCAAACACACACATTTGTAGAGGACGTGCCATGACTAAGGACACCACCGTTTTACAACGTATGGCAGATGAGAGAGGGGGATAAAGAGAGAGAGAGAAAGAGAGAGAGAAAGCGAGAGAGAAAGAGAGCGAGAGAGAGAGACAGAAAGAGAGAGCGATAAAGAGCGAGAGGGAGAGAGAGCGCGAGAGCAAGAGGGAGAGAGAGAAATAGAGAGAGAGAGAGACAGAGAGACAGAAAGAGAGACAGAGACCTCAGACTGTAGTCGAGGAGGCTGCCTGGCTAGCTGGTGTAGCAGTAGAAGCTCACTCTTCTAACCCCAAGTACATTATAATCCAAATCTTTATTTGGTCTTGAGATGTTGACAGTTCAGTTGAACAGAATGAGTCTAGTTTATGATGCAGTTGTCAGAGGCGGTTAGGCCGAGAGTCTGTTTATCTGGCCGCTCGCTGCGAGATATTCCAACAATCTTTCTTGCAAACCGAAGCACCTCGAGGTTAATTACTTCACCAATTTGAGTAAATGGCATTCCATATTCCCATCTGTCTCCATTAGCTCCACACTATTTCTCCATTTATGATGACTAGGGTCAAGGGTCAAGTTGCTGGGTGCAAAAGGGAGGTAATAAAGCATGAGATTTTATGTTTACACAAATGTGGAAGCCATGGCATGAATAACAGAAATGTATCTTTCAAAATACTGCTGAAAACCCTCTGTCAAGGTTGTGCTCTACTGGTGGAGAAGTCAGGTGCAGGAGAGCAGAGAGTTGTGAACAGGCGCACACTTTATTTAGGCAGAGGAAAATAAAACAGACAGACACCACTGCGTCAAAACCTCCAGCCAAAGGTAAAAAGCGCAAGGCGCGAAACAGTCACAAAAATACGCAAACGTTTAACAATTAAACATTCTTCGTGAAATACTACAGAATACAGGGGGAAAACCAGCCTGGTGCGTAACATGAAACACGTAACAAAAAAAATTCCACACAAAGACATCGGGGGGAATAGAGGAATAAATACATGCAGTGTGATTAGCGAATGTAAACCAGGCGTGCAGGGAACAAGACAAAACAAATGGAACAATGGAAAAATGTAGCGGCGATGGCTAGAAAGCCAATGACGTCGACCGCCGCCCGAGCAAGGAGAGGTGCCGACTCATAATAGCGCTGCTCATTCACATTCTGTATGTGCACAAAATACTAATATTATCAAACAGTACAGTAATAACAGTACAGTAATAAATATATGGCCACATTATCCTTTTCATAGCCTGGAAATAAACATAAGAGTTGCCATTTTGATATTCTACCATTCTCCTGCAGCGAGGTCTTATTTGACTCATCTATAATGATCTCCACTGTAATGACAATACTTTAGTTTTATGCAGATACACACAATAATAAAGAGTTAAAAAATACAGTAAAACAACGTGATAATAAAGAGTTCAAAAATACAGTAAAACAATGTGATAATAAAGACTTCAATAATACAGTAAAACAACGTGATAATAAAGACAAGAAACATACAGTAAAACAGCGTGATGGTACACGGAGAGAAAAATAGTAGCTTGAAAAAAATAGCATGCTCTCATTTTCCATTACCCAATCAATACTCATTCTAAATCTGTGGGGCGTCATCATAGTTTCCCACCAAGTCAGCCAGCATGTGTTCAGAGAGAAGAGCCCACGTGCAGTGTGTACCATACCACTATGACTCATTACAGAATCAGGTTTTTCTAGATGTAAAGATACATGTCAACAGTCTGGAAAAACACTCCCAGCACAACACAGGTCTTGGCACAATCCTGCCGTGTTCGGCGGTGTACGGGGGGCTCGAGGAGGGGATGTTAGGGCAATTAATTTAACAGCAGTGAAAATGTGGTCTCCCGTTCTGCCCCTCTCGGATTGTTAAGCAGGCGGTGAGTGACTGGGGCTTGTCCCAGAGGATCCATATATTCAGCGGTTAAAGATGACCTTGCCAAGTAGCCAAGTACACTAAACCTGCTAACTTTCTTTCTTCATGCCTCCTACTGTCTCAGCTATCAGCTATCTCCTCTTCAAAACCAGGTGTAGGAAGAAAGAATATTTGATTTGTCACAGATTTTGGAGGTTGTCACAGTTCTTTTTTGCCATCCAGATATGTTTTAATGTTTTCCTTCTGAACTCGTCTCAGTTCAGACCTGCTCTAATGTCTTCAAGATGTGTGGGGACGGGTGTGCGTGTCTGTTGTGTTGTGCGTGTGAGTGTGTGTGTGTGTTGACACTGCTGCCATCCATGTGTAAACAACAAAGTGGCTGTCATGTAATCAAGACTCCTGTAACAGAGAAGTATGCTGCCGCTCTGTTTTCAAGGACTTTTGCATTGTTCTTTTTGCCCTTTTCCAGCGCAGAACTTAACTTTAACATCAACAACTCTGTCAGAGTTGAAATAGAAAGTATTAATTCTAAAGTATCCACTGTCTTCCTTTGTTCAGGCTCCTTACAGGAGTTAAACATTAATTTTTAAAAATAATACCTTCAGCCCAGATACAGCAGTATAGTGAACAAGGATGTAACTAGATAGGTGCAGTCATGAATTATAAGGTTTGAAGTATGAAGACATTTCCCCTTTCAAGTTCGACTTCTGATATGAACATCTCCCCTCAGGGAGTCAGTCAGGACAAAACGTAATTCATAATAATACCTCTGTCTGATTAAAACATGTCACATGGAGGAAGGGGGAGTCAAATAAAGTGGAGTACTGTATCTGAAATGATTGTTTGTTTTCAATTTAAGATCATCCAGATTCCCTTTTTGGAGAAGAACAAGTTGGTTATTGATGTTGACAAGCCTGTGTTCGTTCCTCTCCAAAAAAGCCATTAGTCTTCTCTGACAAGCCATGAACCTGCCACTGTATAGAGCAGACTGCAAAGTAATGAATTCCAGGGAAAGATAAGAAAATAAAATCATCATTAATTTCTCCGCCTGCCTTTGTGTATATTTTTTTCCACTCTGGTGGTTTTGACATGTTTGCTGCTGATTTCGCCTGGCTAAGTCCCGTGAAAGATGAGCCAGAGACACCGTCTGAATAAGTGTGTGGCATGAAATATAATCAACAAGTACCATAGCTTTCTCTCTAACACGTATTTACAAGGGCGGCTGGGCAGAACAGACACACACTGAAGGCTACCTAGCACACCACAGGGATACAACAGGACCTGATACAACCAAGGATGGATTTCGATCGGAACAAACGATTACATTTTCAGCAATACGATCTCTGGAAGTTTGGTTGCCTTCTTCTAACAGTCATATGCAGACACACACATCTCAGAGCTGTCATTAGCTCACAGGAACACCATTTGAATGTATTTGATGCATCTCAATGAAAAAGTCTGTAACAGCAGTAATAACAGTGTTATAGTGTAATAGCAATTGACCTCTACTCATTCTGCTTATAAAAAAGGATACAAATGAACACCTAAGACATTGCTTGGCCAAGCTAGGAGCAATGACTCCATGAATAAATATCTGTAAGATGTTTTCCACAGACATAAACATGCTAGTGGATGTGTTGACTGGGGCAGCAGGAGTTGAGAAACCACCATCCTATTCAACACTGGTTCATATGAAACGAACCTAGAGACTCCTGGTTTGGTGCTAGAAATCATCTAGTTGTAGCTAAGCAACAGACTGTTTACATTCAGGGGCAGGAACGCAATTACTTAGCAACTCATTACGGTGGAATTGGAATGCCCTGCTAAACATGCTCTAACAAACTGCCCATGTATGTTAATCTCAATACAGCTGTTTCCTGTGCTGGATAAATGCATTTTGTCCAAGGTGGATGGATGGAATTGGAATTGGGGAGGTGAGAGAAAAGTCCAAATCATGAATGTTGCATGGATGATGAAGTGTGAAATACCTACCCCGAAATATTTGAGTCTGTGTGTGCGAGAGTGTGTGTATAGGAATGTGTGTGTGTTTGTTTCTCTGCTTGAAAGACAGAGAGTGTGTGCGTGCGTGTGTGCATGTGTCGGTCTCTCTCTCTCTCTCTCTCTCTCTCTCTCTCTCTCTCTCTCTCTCTCTCTCTCTCTCTCTCTCTCTCTCTCTCTCTCTCTCTCTCTCTCTCTCTCTCTCTCTCTCTCTCTCTCAATTCAATTCAATTCAATTCAATTCAATTCAAGGGGCTTTATTGGCATGGGAAACATGTGTTAACATTGCCAAAGCAAGTGAGGTAGATATTATACAAAAGTGAAATAAACAATACAAATTAACAGTAAACATTACACATACAGAAGGTTCAAAACAATAAAGACATTACAAATGTTATATTATATATATACAGTGTTGTAACAATGTTACAAAAAAAACAATCTCTCTCTCTCTCTCTGACTGATGGGACTGATTAGCTTTAGCATGGTCTGTCTGGCATGCCCTGCTCACGCCACACACGCCTTTATTATCCATATGCCAACCAGTAGTGGAATGGCTATGGTGAGAATGGCTATGGTGAGAATGGCTATAGTGAGAATGGCTATGGTGAGAATGGCTATGGTGAGAATGGCTATGGTGAGAATGGCTATAGTGAGAATGGCTATGGTGAGAATGGATATGATGAGGACAAAGAGAGGTGGAGATAATCACACAAAGGAAGATTCTGACCCATTGTAGAATGTTCGACACGCAATAGGTTGTATGCCTTGTAATTTATTAGAATGTCTAAGAAGTCAATTAAAAACTAAATTCCCTGTTCTTAAGGAGAATAGAATGTAATAATAATAATAATAACTTATTACGTTTCTATAGCGCTTTTCAGAGAATCTCAAAGCGCTTAACTCTGGTCTGTGGTTATGCGTTTTAAATGTAGCCTTCCTAGCTCACTCTGGTCTGTGGTTATGAGTTTTAAATGTAGCCTTCCTAGCTCACTCTGGTCTGTGGTTATGAGTTTTAAATGTAGCCTTCCTAGCTCACTCTGGTCTGTGGTTATGAGTTTTGGATCCATACGTAGACGTGATCCATACCCATGCTAGGGGGATTGTATTGTTGGCTTTACAACAGAATAAGAAACAACATTTAAAGAAATTAGAGCGTAGCTTTATTGCTGCTGCAAGAGCTCTGTTCTGTCTTATTCTCTTAATGAAGGAATCCCTGTTCATGTCTCAATTAGCAGGTAATTAATTGTGGTGTCAAAGCAGATTGCAGGGTTCCACAGCAACTCTTCTTATCAACTTTAAACTAAATGTATGTTATTCTAATGAGTAAAACAAACAGACATTTTAGCTATAACAGCTATAGCTGTTCTAAGCTGAGTAAATGAGTGTGTGTGTGACAAACGCTGTTTAAGAATGCAAGAACAAAGAGATTTTTGTTATCTGTTAGTGTTATTTAGTTTCATACTAAATCAGACGACACTCGATACTACTATGTCTGAAAAAGGTACAGTATCGGGTACAGTATCGGGTACAGATTGGGTACAGTATCGGGATGCACAAATTCTGGACCCTGCTTTCTGGTTCTGCAGAACAGTAAAATAAATGCTGGCAGTTGGCAGCATCTATGGAATCTACAGTATGGGAATACAGAGAGGAGAGAAAGGAGAGACATCTGGGGGAGGGAGGGTGGAGGAGGGTTGAGAGGAGAGACATCTGGGGGAGACAGGGTGAAGGAGGGTTGAGAGGAGAGACATCTGGGGGAGACAGGGTGAAGGAGGGTTGAGAGGAGAAACATCTGGGGGAGGGAGGGTGGGGGAGGGTTGCGATGAGAGACATCTGTGGGAGGCAGGGTGAAGGAGGGTTGAGAGGAGAAACATCTGGGGGAGACAGGGTGGAGGAGGGTTGAGAGGAGAGACATCTGGGGGAGGCAGGGTGAAGGAGGGTTGAGAGGAGAAACATCTGGGGGAGGCAGGGTGGAGGAGGGTTGAGAGGAGAGACATCTGGGGAGGGAGGGTGGAGGAGGGTTGCGATGAGAGACATCTGTGGGAGGCAGGGTGAAGGAGGGTTGAGATGAGAGACATCTGGGGGAGGCAGGGTGGAGGAGGGTTGAGAGGAGAGACATCTGGGGGAGACACGGTGGAGGAGGGTTGAGATGAGAGACATCTGGGGGAGGGAGGGTGGAGGAGGGTTGCGATGAGAGACATCTGTGGGAGGCAGGGTGAAGGAGGGTTGAGAGGAGAAACATCTGGGGGAGACAGGGTGAAGGAGGGTTGAGAGGAGAGACATCTGGGGGAGGCAGGGTGAAGGAGGTTTGAGAGGAGAAACATCTGGGGGAGACAGGGTGGAGGAGGGTTGAGAGGAGAGACATCTGGGGGAGGCAGGGTGAAGGAGGGTTGAGAGGAGAAACATCTGGGGGAGGCAGGGTGGAGGAGGGTTGAGAGGAGAGACATCTGGGGGAGACACGGTGGAGGAGGGTTGAGATGAGAGACATCTGGGGGAGGGAGGGTGGAGGAGGGTTGCGATGAGAGACATCTGTGGGAGGCAGGGTGAAGGAGGGTTGAGATGAGAGACATCTGGGGGAGACAGGGTGAAGGAGGGTTGAGAGGAGAGACATCTGGGGGAGACAGGGTGGAGGAGGGTTGAGATGAGAGACATCTGGGGGAGGGAGGGTGGAGGAGGGTTGCGATGAGAGACATCTGTGGGAGGCAGGGTGAAGGAGGGTTGAGAGGAGAAACATCTGGGGGAGACAGGGTGGAGGAGGGTTGCGATGAGAGACATCTGTGGGAGGCAGGTTGGAGGAGGGTTGAGAGGAGAGACATCTGGGGGAGACAGGGTGGAGGAGGGTTGAGAGGAGAGACATCTGGGGGAGACAGGGTGGAGGAGGGTTGAGATGAGAGACATCTGGGGGAGGCAGGGTGAAGGAGGGTTGAGAGGAGAGACATCTGGGGGAGGCAGGGTGGAGGAGGGTTGAGAGGAGAAACATCTGGGGGAGGCAGGGTGAAGGAGGGTTGAGAGGAGAAACATCTGGGGGAGGCAGGGTGAAGGAGGATTGAGAGGAGAAACATCTGGGGGAGGCAGGGTGGAGGAGGGTTGAGAGGAAAGAAACACAACTAGGGAAGGAGGGGACAGACCCGAGGGGGCAGACCCGGCTTCATGATGTGGCTAAAGGGGGTTTGGCCCCCTCAGTTCAAACTTGAGTCTCCTCATTTTTAGTTATTTGTTCCCATATAAAAATAGCAAAAAAGTAACAATTATTTAGTGACAGGTTGGTGCAAAAAATTATCTGTATCTCTGCTGCGCTGTGTCAGCACAATGGACAGAGCACGCCGCGGTGTGTAAGAAGGCTCTGGAAAGTCACTGGGCGGTTAGGTATGACCCCTTTGGGATTCCATAAAATGCGGGAAAAAACACTTCTCATCTCTCATATCTGTGGTAGGGTAAGTGAATAACGTAATACGCCTCCGCCTGTAATATTTGTTCCTGATGATCTTGGAACAGAGGAGCCATCCCAGGTTAGCCTAGAATCCTATCCTAGCCTCAAGTCTTCTGGGAAAAAAATGCTAATTTAATAGCAACTTGTTCATAGGAAGAGAGTGGCTGGAATACTTTGTTACTGCAGATGCGGCATTTTGTTTCATATGTTCAAAGTTGATCGATTACTCAGGAAGTTCCACAGAGCATTAAGAAGGCTTTTGAAAGGTAAAATGTAAACAATGTAGCTGGTTGTTAATATTTTTTTTTGAAATCTTGCTTTAGTGTGTAGGGCACTGTCCATGGTGCTGATAGATCGCAGAAGAGATTTTGTGCCATTGAACCTGTCACTTCTTGGTCTAAGGCATTTCAAAGTTTCTATTTATTGTGGTATAACGTGATATGAGCAGAATTCAACATAATTCCAATGCAAGAACCCAAACGATGCCCCAGGCTATAGCTGCATATCATTCTATTATGGTTGTCTTGGTAGCCTTTTGGTTTTCGTTGCTGTAAATGGAACTGTAACTATTGGAAACGTGTTTATGTTAGGCTGGCGTTGCTTAATTAATTACGTGGATCGATTTTGACTCATAGAAGTGTATTGTGCCATATCACAACGTGTTGCTGTACTCATGAGCATCCTGCATGATTTTCCATGTTTGAAGCGGGACTATAGGCCTATTTATTTGGCCAGACAGCTGTGCATGGCTGCATCTGACTGGAGTAGACTGTAGGCTGCATCTCACTATAATAGGCTGTAGACTGTAGGCTGCATCTCACTATAATAGGCTGTAGACTGTATGCTGCATCTCACTGTAGTAGACTGTAGGCTGTAGGCTGCATCTCACTGTAGTAGGCTGTAGGCTGCATCTCATTGTAATAAGCTGTAGACTGTAGGCTGCATCTCACTGTAGTAGGCTGTAGGCTGCATCTCATTGTAATAAGCTGTAGGCTGTAGGCTGCATCTCACTGTAATAAGCTGTAGACTGTAGGCTGCATCTCACTGTAGGAGGCTGTAGACTGTAGGCTGCATCTCACTGTAGTAGACTGTAGGCTGCATCTCACTGTACTAAGATGTAGACTGTAGGCTGCATCTCACTGTAGGAGGCTGTAGACTGTAGGCTGCATCTCACTGTAGTAGACTGTAGGCTGCATCTCACTGTAATAAGCTGTAGGCTATAGGCTGCATTTCACTGTAGTAGGCTGTAGACTGTAGGCTGCATCTCACTGTAATAGGCTGTAGACTGTAGGCTGCATTTCACTGTAGTAGGCTGTAGGCTGCATCTCACTGTAATAAGCTGTAGGCTGTAGGCTGCATCTCACTGTAGGAGGCTGTAGACTGTAGGCTGCATCTCACTGTAGTAGACTGTAGGCTGCATCTCACTGTAGGAGGCTGTAGACTGTAGGCTGCATCTCACTGTAGTAGGCTGTAGACTGTAGGCTGCATCTCACTGTAGTAGGCTGTAGGCTGCATCTCACTGTAGTAGGCTGTAGGCTGCATCTCATTGTAATAAGCTGTAGGCTGCATCTCACTGTAGGAGGCTGTAGACTGTAGGCTGTATCTCACTGTAGGAGGCTGTAGACTGTAGGCTGCATCTCACTGTAGTAGGCTGTAGACTGTAGGCTGCATCTCACTGTAATAAGCTGTAGGCTGTAGGCTGCATCTCACTGTAATAAGCTGTAGACTGTAGGCTGCATCTCACTGTAGGAGGCGGTAGACTGTAGACTGCATCTCAATATAGTAGGCTGTAGACTGTAGGCTGCATCTCACTGTAGTAGGCTGTAGGCTGCATCTCACTGTAATAAGCTGTAGGCTATAGGCTGCATCTCACTGTAGTAGGCTGTAGGCTGCATCTCATTGTAATAAGCTGCAGACTGTAGGCTGCATCTCACTGTAGTAGACTGTAGGCTGCATCTCACTGTAATAAGCTGTAGGCTATAGGCTGCATCTCACTGTAGTAGGCTGTAGACTGTAGGCTGCATCTCACTGTAGTAGGCTGTAGACTGTAGGCTGCATCTCACTGTAGTAGGCTGTAGGCTGCATCTCACTGTAATAAGCTGTAGGCTATAGGCTGCATCTCACTGTAGTAGGCTGTAGACTGTAGGCTGCATCTCACTGTAGTAGGATGTAGACTGTAGGCTGCATCTCACTGTAGTAGACTGTAGGCTGTATCTCATTGTAATAAGCTGTAGGCTATAGGCTGCATCTCACTGTAGTAGACTGTAGGCTGCATCTCATTGTAATAAGCTGTAGGCTATAGGCTGCATCTCACTGTAGGAGGCTGTAGACTGTAGGTTGCATCTCACTGTAGTAGACTGTAGGCTGCATCTCATTGTAATAAGCTGTAGGCTATAGGCTGCATCTCACTGTAGTAGATTGTAGGCTGCATCTCATTGTAATAAGCTGTAGGCTATAGGCTGCATCTCACTGTAGTAGACTGTAGGCTGCATCTCATTGTAATAAGCTGTAGGCTGTAGGCTGCATCTCACTGTAATAGGCTGTAGGCTATAGGCTGCATCTCACTGTAGTAGACTGTATGCTGCATCTCACTGTAATAAGCTGTAGACTGTAGGCTGCATCTCACTGTAGTAGACTGTAGGCTGCATCTCACTGTAATAAGCTGTAGGCTGTAGGCTGCATCTCACTGTAATAAGCTGTAGACTGTAGGCTGCATCTCACTGTAGTAGGCTGTAGACTGTAGGCTGCATCTCACTGTAGTAGGCTGTAGGCTGCATCTCATTGTAATAAGCTGTAGACTGTAGGCTGCATCTCACTGTAGTAGACTGTAGGCTGCATCTCACTGTAATAAGCTGTAGGCTGTAGGCTGCATCTCACTGTAATAAGCTGTAGGCTATAGGCTGCATCTCACTGTAGTAGACTGTAGGCTGCATCTCATTGTAATAAGCTGTAGGCTATAGGCTGCATCTCACTGTAGGAGGCTGTAGACTGTAGGTTGCATCTCACTGTAGTAGACTGTAGGCTGCATCTCATTGTAATAAGCTGTAGGCTATAGGCTGCATCTCACTGTAGTAGATTGTAGGCTGCATCTCATTGTAATAAGCTGTAGGCTATAGGCTGCATCTCACTGTAGTAGACTGTAGGCTGCATCTCATTGTAATAAGCTGTAGGCTGTAGGCTGCATCTCACTGTAATAGGCTGTAGGCTATAGGCTGCATCTCACTGTAGTAGACTGTATGCTGCATCTCACTGTAATAAGCTGTAGACTGTAGGCTGCATCTCACTGTAGTAGACTGTAGGCTGCATCTCACTGTAATAAGCTGTAGGCTGTAGGCTGCATCTCACTGTAATAAGCTGTAGACTGTAGGCTGCATCTCACTGTAGTAGGCTGTAGACTGTAGGCTGCATCTCACTGTAGTAGGCTGTAGGCTGCATCTCATTGTAATAAGCTGTAGACTGTAGGCTGCATCTCACTGTAGTAGACTGTAGGCTGCATCTCACTGTAATAAGCTGTAGGCTGTAGGCTGCATCTCACTGTAATAAGCTGTAGGCTATAGGCTGCATCTCACTGTAGTAGACTGTAG
Source organism: Salvelinus alpinus (assembly GCF_045679555.1). NCBI lineage: Eukaryota > Metazoa > Chordata > Actinopteri > Salmoniformes > Salmonidae > Salvelinus > Salvelinus alpinus. The sequence goes on from NC_092119.1 coordinate 18,930,616, forward strand.
GCTGCATCTCACTGTAATAAGTTGTAGGCTGTAGGCTGCATCTCACTGTAGTAGACTGTAGGCTGCATCTCACTGTAATACGCTGTAGGCTGTAGGCTGCATCTCACTGTACTAAGCTGTAGACTGTAGGCTGCATCTCACTGTAGGAGGCTGTAGACTGTAGACTGCATCTCACTGTAGTAGGCTGTAGACTGTAGGCTGCATCTCACTGTAATAGGCTGTAGGCTGTAGGCTGCATCTCACTGTAGTAGACTGTAGGCTGCATCTCATTGTAATAAGCTGTAGGCTATAGGCTGCATCTCACTGTAGTAGACTGTAGGCTGCATCTCATTGTAATAAGCTGTAGACTGTAGACTGCATCTCACTGTAGTAGACTGTAGGCTGCATCTCACTGTAATAAGCTGTAGGCTATAGGCTGCATCTCACTGTAGTAGGCTGTAGACTGTAGGCTGCATCTCACTGTAGTAGGCTGTAGACTGTAGGCTGCATCTCACTGTAGTAGGCTGTAGGCTGCATCTCATTGTAATAAGCTGTAGACTGTAGGCTGCATCTCACTGTAGTAGGCTGTAGGCTGCATCTCACTGTAGTAGGCTGTAGACTGTAGGCTGCATCTCACTGTAGTAGACTGTAGGCTGCATCTCATTGTAATAAGCTGTAGGCTATATCTCACTGTAGTAGACTGTAGGCTGCATCTCACTGTAATAAGCTGTAGACTATAGGCTGCATCTCACTGTAGTAGACTGTAGGCTGCATCTCACTGTAATAAGCTGTAGGCTGTAGGCTGCATCTCACTGTAATAAGCTGTAGACTGTAGGCTGCATCTCACTGTAGGAGGCTGTAGACTGTAGGCTGCATCTCACTGTAGTAGGCTGTAGACTGTAGGCTGCATCTCACTGTAGTAGGCTGTAGACTGTAGGCTGCATCTCACTGTAATAAGCTGTAGGCTATAGGCTGCATCTCACTGTAGTAGACTGTAGGCTGTAGGCTGCATCTCACTGTAGGAGGCTGTAGGTGTCACGACTTCCGCCGAAGTCGGCTCCTCTCCTTGTTCGGGCGACGTTCAGCGGTCGACGTCACCGGCTTTCTAGCCATCGCCGCTCCATTTTTCATTTATCCATTTGTTTTGTCTTGTTCCCTGCACACCTGGTTTTCATTCCCCAATCACACTACAGGTATTTATTCCTCTGTTCCCCCTCATGTCTTTGTGTGAAATTGTTTTGTGTTACATGTCATATTTTGACACGCTAGACTGGTGTTCGTTCATTCCGTGTTTTGTCACGAGGTATGTTTATTTGTTTGAACATAATTATTGTGACTGTTTGCGCGTTTTGCACTACTGCCTATTGGCTGGAGGTTTCAACGCAGTGGCGTCCGTCTGTTGGTTTCTCCTGCCTAAATAAAGTGTGCGCCTGTTCACAACTCCCTGCTCTCCTGCACCTGACTCCGCTCCCAGTACGCACACCATTGACAGTAGGCTGCATCTCACTGTAGCAGGCTGTAGGCTGTATCTCACTGTAGTATTTGTATTTATGATGGATCCCCATTAGCTGCTGCCAAAGCAGTTGCCACTCTTCCTGGGGTCCAGCAAAATTAAGGCCGTTTATACAATTTTAAAAACATTACAATACATTCACAGATTTCACAACACACTGTGTGCCCTCAGGCCCCTACTCACCACTACAGTACTAAATCCATGTGTATGTATAGTGTGTATGTTATCGTGTGTGTGTGTTTATGTGTGTGTGTGTGTGTGTGTGTGTATGCATGTGTCTGTGCCAATGTTTGTGTTGCTTCACAGTCCCCGCTGTTCCCTGAGGTGTTTTTTTAATCTGTTATTTAAATCTAATTGTACTGCTTGCGTCAGTTACTTGATGTGGAATAGAGTTCCATGTAGTCGTGGCTCTATGTAGTACTGTGTGTCTCCCATAGTCTGATCTGGACTTGGGAACTGTGAAGACACTTCTTGTGGGATGTTTGTGGGGTATGTGGGGTGTGCCAGTAGTTTAGACAGCTCGGTGCATTCAACATGTCAATACCTCTCATAAATAAAAGTAGTGATGAGGTCAATCTCTCCTCCATTTTCAGCCAGGAGAGACTGACATGCATATTATTAATATTAGCTCTCTGTGTACATCCAAGGACCAGCCATGCTGCTCTGTTCTGAGCCAATTGCAATTTTCCTAAGTCCTTTTTTGTGGTACCTGACCACACTACTGAACAGTAGTCAAGGTGTGACAAAACTACGGCCTGTAGGACCTGCCTTGTTGATAGTGTTGTTAAGAAGGCAGAGCATCGCTTTATGATAGACAGACGTCTCCCCATCTTAGCTACTACTGCATCAATATGTTTTGACCACGACAGCTTACAATCTAGGGTTACTCCAAGCAGTTTAGTCATCTCAACTTGCTCAATTTCCACATTATTTATTACAAGATTTAGTTGAGGTTTAGGCTTTAGTGAGTGTTTTGTTCCAAATACAATGCTTTAAGTTGTATAAATATTTAGGGCTAACTTATTCCTTGCCACCCACTCTGAAACTAACTGCAGCTCTTTGTTGAGTGTTGCAGTCATTTCAGTTGCTGTAGTAGCTGACGTGTATAGTGTTGAGTCATCCGCATACATAGACACTCTGGCTTTACTCAAAGTCAGTGGCATGTCGTTAGCAAAAATTGAAAAAAGCAAGGGGCCTAAACAGCTACCCTGGGGAATTCCTGATTCTAACTGGATTATATTTGAGAGGCATCCATTAAAGAACACCCTCTGTGTTCTGTTAGACAAGTAACTCTTCATCCACATTATAACAGGGGATGTAAAGCCATAACACATTTTCTTTTCCAGCAGCAGACTATGATCGATAATGTCAAAAGCTGCACTGAAGTCTAACAAGACAGCCCCCACAATAATTTTATCATCTTTGCCTATCTCTTTGCCAATCATCAGTAATTTGTGTAAGTGCTGTGCTTGTTGAGTGTCCTTCCCTTTTAGCATGCTGAAATTCTCTTGTCATTTTGTTTACTGTGAAATAGCATTGTATCTGGACAAGTAGTAGAAGTTTACAGTAGTAGACAGTAGTTTACAGTAGTAGACTGTAGGCTGCATCTCACTGTAGTAGGCTGTAGGCTGTGGGTTGCATCTCACTGTAGTAGGCTGTAGGTTGCATCTCACTGTAGTAGGCTGTAGGCTGTGGGTTGCATCTCACTGTAGTAGACTGTAGGCTGCATCTCACTGTAGTAGACTGTAGGCTGCATCTCACTGTAGTAGACTGTAGGCTGCATCTCACTGTAGTAGGCTGTAGCCTGTGGGTTGCATCTCACTGTAGTAGGCTGTAGGCTGTGGGTTGCATCTCACTGTAGTAGGCTGTAGGCTGTGGGTTGCATCTCACTGTAGTAGACTGTAGGCTGCATCTCACTGTAGTAGACTGTAGGCTGCATCTCACTGTAGTAGGCTGTAGGCTGCATCTCACTGTAGTAGGCTGTAGGCTGTGGGTTGCATCTCACTGTAGTAGGCTGTAGGCTGTGGGTTGCATCTCACTGTAGTAGGCTGTAGGCTGTGGGTTGCATCTCACTGTAGTAGGCTGTAGGCTGTAGGCTGCATCTCACTGTAGTAGGCTGTAGGCTGTAGGCTGCATCTCACTGTAGTAGGCTGTAGGCTGCATCTCACTGTATGTGAGATAACCTATGTTTAGTTTATTTGAATCTCCATTCACCTTTTGTTAACTGCGTTTGTTTACTGTTAACGTAACTAGCCTAAATATAGATTGTGTCATCTGATATTGTGTTTACTAGGACTACTACCCGGTACCTCTGTTTTGTTCTGTTCTCATTCATTCCTTCTCATTTTCTCTCAGTGTCTGGATTTAAGCTAAACTGCTATTCAGTGTTTTGGTTTGTATGCATGAATAACTAGGCTACTACTTTCAGCATTTAGTTTGCATTATTTTGGTAAGACAGCTGTGTGTACGGCTGCATTCACATAGGCTGTTTGTAATAAGTGAATTGCCCTATCTATCTTGTAGCCTATATTCATTACGACCTTGCTGTAGGGCGCTGTCCATTGTGCTGATACAGCGCAGCAGAGATAGGCTTCAGATTTCAAAAGCAATCAATGTTCTCAGAGTCTCAGCATATGAACGTTACCTTTATTAAAAAAAAAAAAAAATCCACCATTATTTAACCAGGTAGGCTAGTTGAGAACAAGTTCTCATTTACAACTGCGACCTGGCCAAGATAAAGCATAGCAGTGCAACACAAACAACAACACAGAGTTACACATGGAATAAACAAGCGTACAGTCAATAACACAATAGGAGAAAAAAGAAAGTCTATATACAGTGTGTGCAAATGGCGTGAGGAGGTAAGGCATTATTGTGGTATAGTGTGATTATATAAGAAGAATTCAATATAATTCCAATGCAAGAACACCCAAAAATGTAACCCCCGCCAATTTCAACTGCCCTCTTGGTCACTTTATCCTGGTGCCGGGTCTGGAAGGGGGGAAGAAAGATGCACAACTGTGGGAGAAGGATGGAGGAGGGGGCGAGAGGAGAACGACAACTGGGGGAGGCAGTGGGAGGAGAGGGGGGAGGAGAGGGACCACTGGGGAGGCAAGTGGGAGGAGAGGGACCACTGGGGGAGGCAGGAGGGAGAGGAGAGACCTAACTGGGGGATTAGGGGGTGAGAGGAGAACGACAACTGGGGGAGGAGGGGGGAGGAGAGGCACCACTGGGCAGGCAGGGGGGAGGAGAGGGAGATTGCCATGTCTGAGGAGGGATTTCATAGGAAGGAGGACCTTCTAGAAGGTTAGATAGCTAGATGCAGACAGCAGATCTCCACTACTGTCTTCAGCCTCAGCCCAGGTTTACAGGATACTTTAATGTCTACTTAATGTATATTCAGCAGGCTGAGAAAAGGACTGTTATGTTGCTCCACTTGCTCCGGGAGCTAGTTAAATGATTCAGAGGGAAACTACAGCTTTCATTTAGGTTTGTGCCCTCCAGTCTGTTTATACTGGTCGATACACTTGTCTGAAGAATAGAATGGATTAGCACATCATTCAACAAACCAGAGCCCAGACAGACTGGGGGCGACAGAGAGAGAAAAGTAAATTACAGTTAGCAGCAAAGGTAGGCCATGCCTTGAGCAAGGAAACATCATATCAGCTCGCAACTCCTATTCCGCCTGCCGCCAAGTGACCCAGAATGAATGGTAAAAAATGGTGGAATAAAAAAATAAAATTACTTGTTTCAATTAAATAAATAAAATCATGAAATAAAACAAAATAATCACTCCTGGATGCAGGCAGTTTCTCTCTGCCAGGGTGTTCTCCTCCTGTCTACAGTGTGTTACACAGAGGATCTAGGGATGCAAAGGCCACATGCAGTCACATATCAACAGAAATAACTCAAATAGAATAACTTTTGCTACAGAATGAGATTACCTAAGGTTGATAAAGCCATCGGATTGTTCCAGGATGACATTCAATTTATTCTCTAGTTTCTGGACATATACTATGGACATATAGGAAATGCTAATGGCTTCTCTCCCCACCCCCGCCCTGCGTCTTATTTGCTCTTGCGTTTCCTACAGGAAACAAATGAAAAACATGAGTTGGCTCTGTGTAGCCCAACTCTCTAGGTGTTCTATTAGAAGAGTATCGATCCAACGCCATGCTGCTTGCTGCTCTGAAATGCATTGATAATCACAAGAGTTAATACAGCTATCCATTCTCATTGGAGAGAAAAGGTTGGACTACTATAGCCTGACATTTATTTTTCTACTTGGAAAATGAAACTGTAGGGGTTTGAACTTGAATTAAAGCATTACAAAATCTCAGGCGAATAAGGCAGGCTTATAGTTTTCTTATACAAATCTTTATTCCAGAGAAATCACCTCCAGGACGACCAGAGGGATCAGTCTGACCCTCCTCTGGAGCTACAGAAAAGCCCCATCCATCAAACCAATCATTTCCTATATATATCCTGTATATGGATACATATTGTGGAATGTACTGTATATATAGGCAAGGCTACATATTGGAGAACTACCATATATATCTCAATAGGAACTAAGCAAAACAAAATGGCCAATATAGATCAACAGTTTACATTTAGGTTAGGAAATATACTGATTGAAAAAGTAGCATAGCCTACTAAATACTATAAAATGCAATACATAAAACAAAACAAAAATCTCTTTCAATTTTCCTTCAAATATTTTCAACAGAGAAACATGAAAAGCATGCAAACATGCAAAGTATTATACCCAGGGGTGATTTGCCTTGGAGGCTGTTTTCATGTTATACAGTACAACACAGACAAATCGTCCCTGGTTGGAAAAATACAACTTGAATGGAAGAACTACAGTGTTGTACATCAGACATTGTTTTCAATAGCTTGATGAAAGGTATGTTTAAAAAAAGAAACGTATAAGGTTCACCTTTGTTTTCTACTGACATTGGTATGCTTAGAAATGTGTATAAAGCATTACTTAGTTGTTATAAAACTAACCCTCGGTGGCACATGAGTGGTATGTTTTTCTCAAGGTACCGGCCATTTTATTTGAAGATTGTTAAGAACTTGTTGACTGAATAACTGATGTAATAACAGTGAAACAGGTTGATTTAATCCCCTTACATTCCAACTTCCTACTTTGACTGGTGGGTCACATTGTAGTGGATGTCCAACGTTGGAGGACAAGTCAAGGATAAATTACTTCAGCCATCTGCTCTGAAATATGGGCTGCTTCTGGTCCACTAGACCAGACCGTGGGCTTGTCACATCCACTACTGACTACCCTCCAACAACAACACAAAGAGTAGACACCACCATAAGCTATGCACTTCTGAACACCCTTCAAAAACATTGAGTAGCCCCCCCCAAACAACGGGCTATAACCCTTCCTATGAACATCCTCTTCATAATGCCTTAAAAGCACATTTCTAATGCCTTATGAACAATGTATAATGCATTAAAAAGACATGGGAGAGTTGTCGCTATAACGGGTGATAACACTTCCTATGAATACCCTTTTCATAATGCCTTATAACCCCATTTATAACGGCTTATAAGCAGTGCGTAATGCATTTTAAAAATGCTCCTCATTGGAAGTGCTACCCAACAGGTTAGCACCAGATGACAGATTTCCATCTAATGATTCACTAGTTGATGCTAACATCTATCTATTTCTTCCGGAGTGCTGCATACGGTGAATAACCTAACGTGGCTAGAACACTCATTCATCATAGTAATCTCCTATCAGCACGGTGTCTGCTGTGGGGGCTAAATGCTGGGACAATTCTCCTCTCTTCTGTTCTACAAACCCCAGCAGTGGTCACACGGAGTTAGAGCGACATAGCAGAGCCAGCTGCGTAGGCCTTCCAAAAGGAAACCTATTTGCACTTAAATGAGGGGATTTAAGTGCTGCTACACCATTACCACTTTGCCATAGTGGATGTGATTCCATGTCTTTATCCAGCATTATGGAGGATGGAATGAGATGTCCTTCGAGGAGTGAGGAGAGTTTTTACCCTGCTCCCCTCACTCCATATTCTAGATGGAGCCTTTCATCACCGTTTTTCTCCTCTTCCATCGGGGGATTTTGCCAACATGCATCATACCGCGGCTCGGCTGTCTCAGAGGGGTTAGGACTAAAAATGTACATGGACTTGACGGCAATCCCTCATTACGCTTTTGAGGGACATCGGTTTTCACCTTAAATTGTTGTCTTGATGGGTGCTCCCAGTCCAGGGGTGTTGTGATGGGAAAAGTACAAATGAAATAAAAACTAGATGTGATATGGTGCTGTTGGTTGGTTGGTATGGCTATAAGGGTAATGCACCATTAAAATCCTCTTACAAGGGGTTTAAAGTGAATCGAATCTGCAGAAATGCATTTACGTACAATAATCTCCAACCTGATAATATTCACACTCTAGTCTACTCTCATCTGATAGCATTTTTTACTTTGTTTCAAACCTCTCCTTATATGTACATGGAGTACATATAAGGAAGAGTGTTGAGAGGTAAATTATGTAGCTTGAACGTCTGTTCATTCACCTGCATTCAGCCTGATGAATAGACCTGGAATAACATCTCTGCATACTGGTCTCTCTCTCTCTCTCTCTCTCTCTCTCTCTCTCTCTCTCTCTCTCTCTCTCTCTCTCTCTCTCTCTCTCTCTCTCTCTCTCTCTCTCTCTCTCTCTCTCTCTCTCTCTCTCTCTCTCTCTCTCTCTCTCTCTCTCTCTCTCTCTCTCTCTCTCTCTCTCTCTCTCTCTCTCTCTCCCTACATTGCAGGTGTTTGCCACGATAATGGATAGATGAAGTTATCATCCTCTTGCACAAAGTGGCGGTGACATTTAACTAAATCCCTTCGGTTACCTCTGTATAGTCAAGGTTACAGAGGTAGCTGCACTTAGAAGCGTCATTAAGACACAATAATTAGCCCTCATTTGTAAAGCTCATGTAAATAATTCCAGATAATTGTTGTCATATCAGTCACGGAGCATAAACTATATGTGCTGTGTACACATATTGTCTGTTGGCGGTGGCAGGCTGAGAGATTGAGACAGTCTGAGTTTCTCAGATGATTCTTGGACTGATTCCCCTGACAGAGTTCAGTGGTAAATGGGTCTAACTCTCCAGGTCATTAACAATATATGAAGTCTCAGTGTTTGGTCGTTGTGTTCCCATTGACGCTGTAATTATACAAATTATAATCAGATCTAGCAAGCACCAAACGACACCAAGCTTTTCAAAATGATTTCCTATTAATTGGTGGTTTGTATGCAAACAATGATCCTGATCTCAATATTGTAAGGTTCAAACTTTGGCCTTTTATGAGATTGGACAGTTTAGATCCATGTCAGGCACCATAGTATTCCCCCCTCCCTACCTTCCATCTTCCCTCCTCCCCCTCTCTCGCCCTCCCTCCTCCCCACTTCCTCTTCCACCTCACCTCAAGCTCAGGGATGCTTTTATTCTCCAAAGTGAGAAATTGGAATGGGGGTCTCTTACATGGAGAACTGGTGACTTTGCTCTGGCTCTGAGAGGGTCAGGACTCATCTATTCTTCACAGGGAAAGTTCCTCTTCCTCATTACAGCTTGTTATATCCTTATATGATGGCTTCCCAGAGCCTAATATATGGGGCGATTACAAGCCTGCATTTTATCTCTTCCTTTCTTTCGCTGCACCTTGGTGGAAATGTCACATTATGGTGTCACATCTGTTTCTGGTAAAAGGTTATTACTGAGTCTAGGGCATGGGTGAACCCCCAAAGAAATACACAGATCATGCTGGACTAACGTTCTCTGTTCAAAGATGCAGCAACAAAAAAGTGTTATCTTTAAAAGAGAATTTCCCTGATCTTATTTGTCAAGTAGAATTATGATTTCTTGTTTGGTGAAAATGAAAGGACTGATCATGTGATCAGTATAATTTCACTGCAGTGTGTATCACCCAGTTCATCATACTGTATGAGTACTCATGAATATGACTGAGACAGTTCCTTTCACTCCAATCTAAAAACATCATCATTAATCATGATATTAACACACGGTTGTGCAAATTCCCACCTTCCACTGTAATTCCAACCAATAGTTCAAAAAGCTAAAATGTTCACACATGGTAATTTCATCATAATCCCTCTATCCTCTCTACCTGTCCTCTGCTGTGCCAGATGGTTTATGGCAGCCTGGTGGTCAATAGCTAGTCCTCAGGCTGAGGATAGCAGAAGAGAGGTGCTTGGCATTAACTGGTGTCGCCTCTCCACCCTGAGCTCCATCACCACACTCCCCTCCCAGGGCCTGACAGTGGGTTGAAATACTAGCCCTCTTAGCAGCAGTTCCCTCATTCATCTGTTCCCTGTGCTGGCTGAACCCCACACCGCCACCACGCGCCCCACTGCACTCCCATTGTAAAAGCGGGCGTCCGTCGACCCGCTCCTCTCCACTGGGTCTCCAATAAAAAGGCATACATTTTCAGCTCTAGTGGCGTTCTGATCTCTTTATATGTCCGACATACAATATTAAAATTAGAATGCCGTTGTAAATCCAACTTTAGAAATGTCCAATGAGTGCCGGGTGGGTCGCCCCTCTCTTTTATGACGAGACTGAAAGCACGGTCGATAGTGAATCCTGCAACAACAAAAAAACTAGAAATTGTACAACACATCCTGATGGCAGAAATATCTTATGGTTGATTAGAAAGGAGAAGAGTGGGATGGGTCCGTCAGTGCACCAGACTCTTCATATTTTACCATACAATTAGTCTTTGCAGACTGTCTATGCCTTTAAAAATAACCAAACTAGTGAACACATCTAGCAGATATTTGTTAAATTTTGTAAATTGGCTTCAAACATAGTCATCAGGTGACTACAGTATATTCCACCACAATGTCACACAGAACTGACAGGTGTCGTGTTAGTTCAATAGAGCCATTTAAACTGAACATATTGTGGTATAGCAATCTTTATTCGCTTTGTAAACAACATTTGGGCACCAATGTTAATTAGCTAATCAAAATAATTTCCTCCAAGGAGAAAGCCAATTGAAGCCATTTTACAGTTAATACTCCCAACTACTCTTCAAATTCCAATTCAAAGACAGTTCTATTCCCAGTCCTGATGCTCACCCAGCTCTCAATCCAGATGAAAGAAAGGGTCATGGTGTAAAAAGACCATGCGGCAAGGAGCGAGCTATTGTCAGTCAGTACACTGGAGATGCTATCAGGGCGATCCATCCGCCTTCAAACATTAATAAGGATTGGAAAGGAGATGTGAAATGAAATGAGAGCGATCCTATCAGTCTGGAAATGGAAATAAATCTGTGCATTATGGTTTATCAAAAGAGCAGTTTGGAGATGATAGGCTAGATAGAGGGCCTCTGCTGGGAGGGACTCACTGGAGGGCTGGGGATGGTGTTGGGGCTAGGCCTGGTGTTGGGGTTAGGGCTGGTGTTGGGGCTAGGGCTGGGGCTGGTGTTGTGGCTAGAGCTGGTGTTGGGGCTAGGGCTGGGGCTGGGGCTGGTGTTGGGGCTAGGGCTGGTGTTGGGGTTAGGGCTGGTGTTGGGGCTAGGGCTGGGGCTGGTGTTGTGGCTAGAGCTGGTGTTGGGGTTAGGGCTGGTGTTGGGGCTAGGGCTGGGGCTGGTGTTGTGGCTAGAGCTGGTGTTGGGGTTAGGGCTGGTGTTGGGGCTAGGGCTGGGGCTGGTGTTGTGGCTAGAGCTGGTGTTGGGGCTAGGGCTGGGGCTGGTGTTGTGGCTAGAGCTGGTGTTGGGGCTAGGGCTGGGGCTGGTGTTGGGGTTAGGGCTGGTGTTGGGGCTAGGGCTGGGGCTGGTGTTGTGGCTAGGGCTGGGGATGGTGTTGTGGCTAGAGCTGGTGTTGGGGCTAGGGCTGGGGTTGGGGCTAGGGCTGGTGTTGGGGCTAGGGCTGGGGCTGGGGTAGGTCTGGCGCTGGGGTTGGGGCTGGTGTGGGGGCTAGGTCTGGGACTGGGGCTGGTGTTGTGGCTAGAGCTGGTGTTGTGGCTAGGGCTGGGGCTGGTGTTGTGGCTAGAGCTGGTGTTGGGGCTAGGGCTGGTGTTGGGGCTAGGGCTGGCGCTGGGGTAGGTCTGGCGCTGGGGTTGGGGCTGGTGTGGGGGCTAGGGGTTGGGGCTAGGTCTGGGGCTGGGGTTGGGGCTGGTGTGGAGGCTAGGTATGGGGCGTGGGTTGGGGCTGGTATAGGTCTGGGTCTGGGGTTGGGGCTGGTGTGGGGGATAGGTCTGGGGCTGGGATTGGGGATCGGTTTGGGGCTAGGGGTTGGGTCTAGGGGTTGGGGCTGGTGTTGGGGCTAGGGGTTGGGGCTGGTGTTGGGGCTGGGGCTGGGGTTGGGGCTAGGGGTTGGGGCTAGGGGTTGGGGCTGGTGTTGGGGCTGGTGTTGGGGCTAGGAGTTGGGGCTAGGAGTTGGGGCTGGTGTTGGGGCTGGGGATGCGGTTGGGGATGCGGTTGGGGCTAGGGCTAGAGCTGGTGTTGGGTCTAGGGCTGGCGCAGGGGTAGGTCTGGCACTGGGGTTGGGGCTGGTGTGGGGGCTAGGTCTGTGACTGGGGAGGCGGTTGGGGCTAGGGCTGGTGCTGGTGCTGTTGTAGATCTGGGGCTAGGGTTTGGGGCTGGTGTTGTGGCTAGAGCTGGTGTTGGGGCTAGGGCTGGTGTTGGGGCTAGGGCTGGCGCTGGGGTAGGTCTGGCGCTGGGGTTGGGGCTGGTGTGGGGGCTAGGGGTTGGGGCTAGGTCTGGGGCTGGGGTTGGGGCTGGTGTGGAGGCTAGGTATGGGGCGTGGGTTGGGGCTGGTATAGGTCTGGGTCTGGGGTTGGGGCTGGTGTGGGGGATAGGTCTGGGGCTGGGATTGGGGATCGGTTTGGGGCTAGGGGTTGGGTCTAGGGGTTGGGGCTGGTGTTGGGGCTAGGGGTTGGGGCTGGTGTTGGGGCTGGGGCTGGGGTTGGGGCTAGGGGTTGGGGCTAGGGGTTGGGGCTGGTGTTGGGGCTAGGGGTTGGGGCTGGTGTTGGGGCTAGGAGTTGGGGCTGGTGTTGGGGCTGGGGATGCGGTTGGGGATGCGGTTGGGGCTAGGGCTAGAGCTGGTGTTGGGTCTAGGGCTGGCGCAGGGGTAGGTCTGGCACTGGGGTTGGGGCTGGTGTGGGGGCTAGGTCTGTGACTGGGGAGGCGGTTGGGGCTAGGGCTGGTGCTGGTGCTGTTGTAGATCTAGGGCTGGGGTTGGGGCTGGTGTGGGGGCTAGGTCTGGGGCTTGGGGATAGGGCTGGTGTTGGGGCTAGGGGTTGGGGCTAGGTCTGGGGCTGGGGTTGGTGTGGAGGCTAGGTCTGGGGCTTGGGTTGGGGCTGGGGCTGGTGCTGGGGTAGGTCTGGGGTTGGGGCTGGGGCTGGTGCTGGGGTAGGTCTGGGGCTGGGGTTGGGGCTGGGGTTGGGGATAGGTTTGGGGCTAGGGGTTGGGTCTAGGGGTTGGGGTTGGTGTTGGGGCTAGGGGTTGGGGCTGGTGTTGGGGCTAGGGGTTGGGGCTAGGGGTTAGGGCTAGTGTTGGGGCTAGGGGTTGGAGCTGATGTTGGGGCTAGGGGTTGGGGCTAGGGGTTGGGGCTGGTGTTGGGGCTGGGGTTGGGGCTAGGGTTTGGGGCTGGTGTTGGGGCTGGTGTTGGGGCTGGGGCTGGGGTTGGGTTTGGGGCTAGGGGTTGGGGATGGTGTTGGGGCTGGTGTAGGGACTAGGGGTTGGGGCTGGTGTTGGAGCTGATGTTGGGGCTGGTGTTGGGGCTAGGGGTTGGGGCTAGGGATTGGGACTAGGGTTGGGGCTAGGGCTGGGGCTGGGGTTGGTGCTAGGGCTGGTGTTGGGGCTAGGTCTGGGGTTGGGATTGGGGCTGGGGCTAGGGCTGGTGCTGGGGTTGGGGCAAGGACTGGGGCTGGGGTTGGGGTTGGGGCTAGGGGTGGAACTGGGGTTGGTGTTGGGGCTGGGGCTGGTGTTGGGGCTAGGGCTGGGGGCTGACATTTGTGTTGGGGCTAGGGATGGGGCTGGGGTTGGTGTTGGGGCTGGTGTTGGGGCTGATGCTGGGGTTGAGACTAGGGCTGCGAGCTGACATTTGTGTTGGGGCTAGGGATGGGGCTGGGGCTGGGGTTGGGGCCGGAGTTGGGGCTAGGGCTGGGGCTGGTGTTGGGGCTAGGGGTTGGGGTTGGGGGCTGGTGTTGGGGTTAGGGCTGGGGCTGAGTCTGAGGCTGGGGTTGGAGCCTCCATTTGGAAAGCAGCCCTAGAGTTGGCTCTAGCTCAAATGCGGGGAAATGCTAGAGAATGTTTAGGGGCCAGCTCATACATTTCACTGACAGGTGCTTTAAATCCCATGTCTAGACTGATGCTGCTGTGGCCTGGCTGCCTGGCTCCTAGATAGTGAATGACTAACCTATGTGATGAATAGATCCACAGCCCCATCATGTTTTATTCACTGTGTTACAGCACCATTGACAAAGCAATACCTCACAAGTGGGGTTATACCAAAATCTAAAAAGAAATGGAACAACATGGACAGGATGGAATCAGTCAAGTATAGTGGATGATAAGCAGGAAAAAAACACATCTCTGTTTGACCTTGAAACTCCACCATCAAACCACCAACACCTCCGAAACCCAACAAAAATCTCCCTGTCTACCTGTCCAGAAGCGCCTGTCTGCTAACTCTTGTCAGATGTTGAGTGGATATACTGTATACCCAATTTATGACTACACAATTGACAAGGGCAGAACAATCCATTGTGCATACATCTGCAGAATTTTTTTGGGATTCATCCAATTACCAATAAACCTTGTTGACTTTCAGATTCTTGCCAATCCCCTCCCTTTTTTACACAAACACAAATACATGCGTGTGCACAGGCACACACACACACACACCTTTCTCTCTCTGCTTCTTTGCTCAATATCAAGATGGAGAGAGAGGAATGCACAAATACAGGCGCAGACAGAGCTGACCCTGCCATGCACGATAAGGTCACCCCTGGGATTGGCCAGATTATCTCTGTCAACCACTTGGACAGAGCACAGTCAAATGATGCATCAAGCAGTCATTTTCAGGTGGGGATTATTTTTTAAATTCTTCACCAGGTCGCTATTTGCTTTTCAAAGTGCCCTTGTGGTGTTTGGCTGTGAGCATTTATCAATTGCAATGTTGTGAATTGTTTTCTGTTTCTGGGCCCTGTAGAGAACACTGAATCATGTCTAGGGATGGGTACCGAAACCCGGTATTAAATTATGTAAAACCGTAGTATCGATAAACTACGACGTTATCGGTTCTGCTTTCAGTACTGGAGAAATTAAGAAAATACATGTCCTATTTATTATTGCTACATAAACGTTATCTTGCACATTTTATCTCACCGACCGTTTCTAATTTGCAGTAAGATGAAGACATTCGTCTATGATGCATTTTCACTATTCCCAATCCAGAAGAGATGTCTCTGATGCTACAGCACACACAGCACCCTGCTCTTAGTTAGTGACGACGGCAGAGAGAACTAAACGTTCAAAAGTGTGGTTACACTTCACCAGAGTTGATGCTGACACAAGTGCAACAAGACTTTTGCTTGTAGGGCGGAAACACGAGCAATCTTTCCAAACATCTATCGAATGTGCATCATGTACAGGCAGAGAATTGCACAATTTTCAATTGCTTAGCTCGTAATTCATCTCTCGTTGCCTGATCTACATTAGGTATGTATGCTAGCAGCCTAGAACCAACACACGGAGTTAACTAGATTATGAGAACATGGGTTCCTGATCAAAAGGAACCATTAGCCAGCTGATTGTTTAGCTATGGGTGCGTTCAGAAATTCAGCCACCATTTAAAGATTTTGCAACTTTTTTGTTAAAGTTTTTTTACTGTTGGGAGATGAGCAAGGCACTCAACCCCAAATATACCCCTCCCTCCAGGAGTTACCTCAGTGACACATTCATTCCTACCTGGTATGGTGAAGAAAAGGCCAATGTGATCACTGAGCTGAAGGACGTGCCAAAGCTGGCCATCACATCAGACGGGTGGACCAGCCTCTGTCCGGACCACTATCTCACTGTTACAGTACACTACACAAACCAGGCCAGTGTAAAACAGAAGGTCCTCCACACCAGGGCAGTGTAAACAGAAGGTCCTCCACACCAGGGCAGTGTAAAACAGAAGGTCCTCCACACCAGGACAGTGTAAAACAGAAGGTCCTCCACACCAGGACAGTGTAAAACAAAAGGTCCGCCACACCAGGACAGTGTAAACAGACAGCCCAGCCTCACATTCAATTCGCGCATATATGTACAAAATGTATTTCAGCAGATTTCGTGCGTTTTTGTGCATTTTTGGGGTGGTTCAATTCGTTTGAAAATACACGAATTTCTGTGCTACTTAATTCGTGCGAAAATACACGAATTTCTGTGCTACTTAATTCGTGCGAAAAGACACGAATTTAACCAGTAGGCGATACACAAGCCGTTGCAACAACCATAGACGCGATCGCCTGTATTTATTTATTTTACGTTATGAATATATAGATATTTTGTCTTTTTTTAACCATAAGAGGTTATATATATATTGTCTTTATTTAATCCCTATTAAAACATTGTGGTTTTATGCCTATATGTACTGTTTTCGATTTTTCTGAACAGACTTTTCAGGATAGAATGAATGTAAGCAATGCATGATGGTTAATGGTGTTTTATTCGGTTGTAGTTCCATGTATTTCTTAAAAAATAAACGTGTAAACCATTTTTATTGAACAGAATGTAACTGAAAATACAATGGCAGCCTTGCCATTGTCCATCAATAACAAAACAATTTTTTTTCGTATAACATTTGGGGAAACGTATGCAGTCATTGTAGTCTTACATTTTGTTGGCCAACCAAAATTACCAAAACGTTAACCCGTAATAAGGCTAGGGTGGCTGAGTGTAAATACATGGCTCTGAGTGTAAGCACCTTTTCACTAGAAACGTTCTTGTGTTCAAATTACCGTCAGTGCGAAATAGCTAGAAAGCTTTCGTATTTCCACTTGGCTGCACCTACGGTTACGATAACGATAAATCAAGTGCAATACCTGCGTCGACCTGTGTCGAGCAGCAAAACACCGGAAAGCTTCTAGCCTACCGGAAAGTTACAAGAAGAACAAGAATAGTTACCTCATCCGGTCATGTGACACTCTGGATGCCCCCTAAAAGCAATTTCAACCGTTTTGAAAAATGACGCCTGGTAACCCCAAAACAATACCAGGTGCATGAAAAGTTTGGACTTAGAATATTTTTTGAAAAACTCCATAAATCACTCAGGCCATTGACTCGAGAAGAAAAAACATAAAATATTTTCCAGAAGAAAAAACAGAATATTTTTTGAAAACCTCCATAAATCACCCAGGCCAGCACCCATTGATTTGGGGCGGTAGTATAGAGCTCCCAGAGCGGGTATGGAAGTCTGGATCCCCCCTAAAAGCATTTAAGGCTCTGTGTGTCTTTAAGCACCATACTTTTTGACTCCATCCTTGCTGTGTGTGTGTGTGTGTGTGTGTGTGTGTGTGTGTGTGTGTGTGTGTGTGTGTGTGTGTGTGTGTGTGTGTGTGTGTGTGTGTGTGTGTGTGTGTGTGTGAGAGCTTTTCTTTGACATCTGTTTAGCGAAATTCCTGATTTACAGTTCATGAGGGTTGACCGATTCACACATTTAAAGTTTTGGAAAGATCTGACTTTTTTAAACCTTCGAAACAGCACCTATGACCCCATTTTAAGGCACTTCCGGTTGGCACAGGAAGCTATAAGTAAATACATATCCTGATCGGGGTATGCTTTTACAGAATCCTGAGTTTTAAGTCTATACGTTAAGAACTGACTGATTTACACAGGGTTGAATGCACTATATATCACAAACTGCTGGTTGGGTATGGCAAAACACTTTTAGGGTGATTTTATCACTTCCGGTTGCTCCAGGAAGCTTAGAATCAACACAGGTAGACCTCATAGTGGCTTGATGGATTGTCATTGAAGACAGGTTCATAAGACATTCATAACCCACATAGGCTTCAGGTTGAATTTAGGGGTGCAGGCAATGTGTTCCTATGGGGTGAGATGTCATTGTAAACTGTTTGATGTAAACACCTTCTTTTAACTGTTAAGGGTTAATGCCACACGGTCAATGTTAGGCTTGCACAGAGACCTTAGGAACGTTCCTGAGGTCAAATTGTGCTTCTAAACCTTAACAGTTCTCTCTCTGTCTCCCAAAAGCAAAAGACTTGAAATGTAGGTCAAGGGTCATCTTCTTGTCACTGTCGCTGCGCTCAGACCGAGCAAGCTACGGTCAAGCGGGGCATCTCGTTGAACTCGGCACGGCTATGGTGATGTCATTTTTAGTGGTGATTTCAGAATGCTATTTTGGTGGTTTTTCACTGTTGAAACATATTGCAAATGCACAAAAGTCAACTAGCAAGTCAGTGTCCATCAGCCAATTAGATATTTTCAGACACCAAAATGATACCATCTGACTCCAAACTCACTTTTTCCAACTCGTTTAGAAGCCAACTATCACATATTTCAGAGCAGGCCCAAAATTCACAGCGCCTTCCATTTAAACCGTAATAAAACAAATAATACGTAGTTATGTTCTAGCTGCGGGTCCAGTTTTCACATTATGTTTAGCCCTATGTGAGGCGACCTCGAATCCCAAGTTTCGGCTCGATAGGTCATTCGGTGCCCGAGCAAAACCTTAATTGGTGCTGAAATTCCACTTTTTTCCATGCCTTGCTACGGGGTCCTTGAATGAGCTATCGGACAGAAATGTCGGGGTCCGTCTCTATGGGCCGAGCCGGTTTCAATGCACCTAGTCTTGCAACTCTGGGACTTTTCTAAATGTCACCATTTTGTAATGCTCAAAATGAATTGAAGTCAATGCAAATGCACCGAGGCTTTTTATCGGTCCGAGAACCTTCTAGAGCCACATAACTCACCGTGCTTAATCGACCTGAGCTCTAGAACAGGTTTGTAAAGTTTCAGAACTCTAGGTCTGACGGTTCTTTAAAAGTTCAAACAAAAGTAACTATTGCAGGCACTGTCTGCCTCTAAGCCCCTCAGTGTGTCACTCCATCCTTTCTGTGTGGGTGTGTACATTTTTCCTTGAAATCTGATGGGATGAATGACTGATTTACAGTTCATGAGGGTTGCCTATTCACATATATATGCTCAAGAATGTCTGTGTGTAGTTAATCCGACCCTCTCTGCCTAGCCGTCGCCATTTTTACCTGCTGCTGCTGTGTTAACTGACTAGCTGCTGTTATCTCACCTGTTGTTTTAGCTAGCTCTCCCAATCAAGACCTGCAATCACTTTATGCCTTATTGTATGTCTCCCTCAAATATCAATATGCCTTGCATACTGTTGTTCAGGCTAGCTATCATTGTTTTGGTTTGCAATGGACCCCGTAGTTCCACTCTCCGTACCTCTGATACCCCCTTCGTCCCACCCCCCACACATGCGGTGACCTCACCCATTGAGACCAGCATGTCCAGAGATACAACCTCTCTTATCATCACCCAGTGCCTGGGCTTGCCTCCGCTGTACCCACGCCCCACCATACCCCTGTCTGCACATTATGCCCAGAATCTATTCTACCACGCCCATAAATCTGCTCCTTTTATTCTTTGTCCCCAACGCTCTAGGCGACCAGTTTTGATAGCCAGTTTTGATAGCCTTTAGCCGCACCCTCATCCTACTACTCCTCTGTTCCTCGGGTGATGTGGAGGTAAACCCAGGCCCTGCATGTCCCCAGTCACCCTCATTTGTTGACTTCTGTGATCGAAAAAGCCTTGGCCTCATGCATGTCAACATCAGAAGCCTCCTCCCTAAGTTTGCCTTACTCACCGCTTTAGCACACTCTGCCAACCCTGATGTCCTTGCCGTGTCCGAATCCTGGCTTAGGAAGGCCACCAAAAATTCTGAGATTTCCATACCCAACTATAACACTTTCCGTCAAGATAGAACTGCCAAAGGGGGAGGAGTTGCAATCTACTGCAGAGATAGCCTGCAAAGTTCTGTCATACTTTCCAGGACTATGCCCAAACAGTTCGAACTTCTAATTTTAAAAATTAATCTCTCCAGAAATAAGTCTCTCACTGTTGCCGCCTGCTACCGACCCCCCTCGGCTCCCAGCTGTGCCCTGGACACCATCTGTGAATTGATCGCTCCCCATCTAGCTTCAGAGTTTGTTCTATTAGGTGACCTAAACTGGGATATGCTTAACACCCCGGCAGTCCTACAATCCAAGCTTGATGCCCTCAATCTCACACAAATCATCAAGGAACCCACCAGGTACAACCCTAAATCCGTAAACATGGGCACCCTAATAGACATTATCCTGACCAACCTGCCCTCCAAATACACCTCTGCTGTCTTCAATCAAGATCTCAGTGATCACTGCCTCATTGCCTGTATCCGCCACGGGTCCGCGGTCAAACGACCACCCCTCATCACTGTCAAACGCTCCCTAAAACACTTCTGCGAGCAGGCCTTTCTAATCGACCTGGCCCGGGTTCCCTGGAAGGATATTGACCTCATCCCGTCAGTTGAGGATGCCTGGTCATTCTTTAAATGTTACTTCCTCACCATATTAGACAAGCATGCTCCGTTCAAAAAATGCAGAACCAAGAACAGATATAGCCCCTGGTTCACTCCAGACCTGACTGCCCTCGACCAGCACAAAAACATCCTGTGGCGAACTGCAATAGCATCGAAGAGCCCCCGCGATATGCAACTGTTCAGGGAAGTCAGGAACCAATACACGCAGTCAGTCAGGAAAGCAAAGGCCAGCTTTTTCAAGCAGAAATTTGCATCCTGTAGCTCTAACTCCAAAAAGTTCTGGGATACTGTAAAGTCCATGGAGAACAAGAGCACCTCCTCCCAGCTGCCCACTGCACTGAGGCTAGGTAACACGGTCACCACCGATAAATCCGTGATAATCGAAGACTTCAACAAGCATTTCTCAATGGCTGGCCATGCCTTCCTCCTGGCGACTCCAACCTTGGCCAACAGCCCCGTCCCCTCCGCTGCTACTCGCCCAAGCCTCCCCAGCTTCTCCTTTACCCAAATCCAGATAGCAGATGTTCTGAAAGAGCTGGAAAACCTGGACCCATACAAATCAGCTGGGCTTGACAATCTGGACCCCCTATTTCTGAAACTGTCCGCCGCCATTGTCGCACCCCCTATCACCAGCCTGTTCAACCTCTCCTTCGTATCATCTGAGATCCCCAAGGATTGGAAAGCTGCCGCGGTCATCCCCCTCTTCAAAGGGGGAGACACCCTGGACCCAAACTGTTACAGACCTATATCCATCCTGCCCTGCCTATCTAAGGTCTTCGAAAGCCAAGTCAACAAACAGATCACTGACCATCTCGAATCCCACCGTACCTTCTCCGCTGTGCAATCCGGTTTCCGAGCCGGTCATGGGTGCACCTCAGCCACGCTCAAGGTACTAAACGATATCATAACCACCATCGATAAAAGACATTACTGTGCAGCCGTCTTCATCGACCTGGCCAAGGCTTTCGACTCTGTCAATCACCATATTCTTATCGGCAGACTCAGTAGCCTCGGTTTTTCTAATGACTGCCTTGCCTGGTTCACCAACTACTTTGCAGACAGAGTTCAGTGTGTCAAATCGGAGGGCATGTTGTCCGGTCCTCTGGCAGTCTCTATGGGGGTACCACAGGGTTCAATTCTCGGGCCGACTCTTTTCTCTGTATACATCAATGATGTTGCTCTTGCTGCGGGCGATTCCCTGATCCACCTCTACGCAGACGACACCATTCTATATACTTCCGGCCCTTCCTTGGACACTGTACTATCTAACCTCCAAACGAGCTTCAATGCCATACAACACTCCTTCCGTGGCCTCCAACTGCTCTTAAACGCTAGTAAAACCAAATGCATGCTTTTCAACCGCTCGCTGCCTGCACCCGCACGCCCGACTAGCATCACCACCCTGGACGGTTCCGACCTAGAATATGTGGACATCTATAAGTACCTAGGTGTCTGGCTAGACTGCAAACTCTCCTTCCAGACTCATATCAAACATCTCCAATCCAAAATCAAAGCAAGAATCGGCTTTCTATTCCGCAACAAAGCCTCCTTCACTCACGCCGCCAAACTTACCCTAGTAAAACTGACTATCCTACCGATCCTCGACTTCGGCGATGTCATCTACAAAATAGCTTCCAATACTCTACTCAGCAAACTGGATGCAGTTTATCACAGTGCCATTCGTTTTGTTACTAAAGCACCTTATACGACCCACCACTGCGACCTGTATGCCCTAGTCGGCTGGCCCTCGCTACATGTTCGTCGTCAGACCCACTGGCTCCAGGTCATCTACAAGGCTATCCTAGGTAAAGTGCCGCCTTATCTCAGTTCACTGGTCACGATGGCTACACCCACCTGCAACACGCGCTCCAGCAGGTGTATCTCACTGATCATCCCTAAAGCCAAAACCTCATTTGGACGCCTTTCCTTCCAGTTCTCTGCTGCCTGCGACTGGAACGAATTGCAAAAATCTCTGAAGTTGGAGACTTTTATCTCCCTCAACAACTTTAAAAATCTGCTATCCGAGCAGCTAACCGATCGCTGCAGCTGTACATAGTCCATCTGTAAACTACCCACCCAATTTACCTACCTCACCCCCCATACTGCTTTTATTTATTTACTTTTCTGCTCTTTTGCACACCAGTATCTCTTCTTGCACATGATCATCTGATGATTTATCACTCCAGTGTTAATCTGCTAAATTGTAATTATTCGATTTATTGCCTACCTCATGCCTTTTGCACACATTGTATATAGATTCTCTTTTTTTTTTCTACCATGTTATTGACTTGTTTATTGTTTACTCCATGTGTAACTCTGTGTTGTCTGTTCACACTGCTATGCTTTATCTTGGCCAGGTCGCAGTTGCAAATGAGAACTTGTTCTCAACTAGCCTACCTGGTTAAATAAAGGTGAAATAAAAAAAATAAAAACATATATTAAGTTTTGGAAAGATTTGACTTTTTTAACCCTTCGAAACAGCCCTTTTGACACCAATTATGGCACTTTCGGTTGGCACAGGAAGCTGAAAGTAAACACATATCCTCATTGCAGTGGGCTTTTACAGAATCCTGAGTTTTAAGTCTATACGTTAAGAACTCACTGTTATACATAGGGTTGAATGCACTATTTCTCTCAAACTGCAGGTTGGGTATGGCAAACACTTTTAGGGTGATTTAAAATCGAATCTTTAGAATCGACACAGGTAGACCTCATAGTGGCCTGATGGATTGTCATCGAAGACAGGTTCATAAGGCATTATTAACCCACATAGGCTTCAGGTTGAATTTAGGGGAGCAGGAAATGTATTCCTATGGGGAGACATGTCATTGTAAACTGTTTGATGTAAACACCTTCTTTTAACTATTAAGGGTTAATGCCACACGGTCAATGTTAGGCTTGCACAGATCGGGAGGACCTTAGGAACGTTCCTGAGGTCAAATTGTGCTTCTAACCTTAACGGTTCTCTCTCTGTCTCCCAAAAGCCAAAAAATATGAAATTGAGGTCAAAGGGTCATTTGGGTCCTTCTTCTTGTCCCTGTCGCTGCACTCAGACCGAGCTAGCTACGGTCAAGCGGGGCATCTCGTTGAACTCGGCACGGCCTGGAGATAATGGCAATGCCATTTCAGGCTTTGTGTGTCTTTAAGCACCGTACTTTTTCACTCCATCCTTTTATCCCCTTTTCTTCGTGGTATCCAATCGCTAGTAATTACTATCTTGTCTCATCGCTAAAACTCCCGTATGGGCTCAGGAGAGACGAAGGTCGAAAGCCACGCGTCCTCCGAAGCACAACCCAACCAAGCCGCACTGCTTCTTAACACAGCGCGCCTCCAACCCGGAAGCCAGCCGCACCAATGTGTCGGAGGAAACACCGTGCACATGGCCCCCTTGGCTAGCGCGCACTGCCCCCGGCCCGCCACAGGAGTCGCTGGAGCGCGATGAGACAAGGATATCCCTACCGGCCAAACCCTCCCTAACCCGGACGACGCTAGGCCAACGGACCTCCCGGTCGCGGCCGGCTGCGGCAGAGCCTGGGCGCGAACCCAGAGACTCTGGTGGCGCAGCTAGCACTGCGATGCAGTGGCAGAGCTTCGAGACCCACTTAAAAAATGTTCGTCTGAACACACTGCAACTGGATCTGTAACTTTTTTTTTTTTTTACTCCTTTTTGTGAACATGACCAATTTGTCAATGTACGATTTCTCTTAAATTACGATAGATAAATGGCTGGTTCTTTTTTTCCTGACACCGTATGCTTATGTACTTTGACGTGAAGCGGTCAAATTAGCACCCTACTTTACGTTTTTGACCTTTAATCCCAGAAAAATGGCCATAACTCAAAAAGCGTTGAGGCCTCGACGCCATCTTGTTCGGGGCCAACTGTTCATTACGTCTTCGAAATATTTTCCATTTAGGAGAAAAGGCCACATGCATTTGCAATGTGCTTGTGCATTTGCAATATTATTTATTTTCCCTCTGGTGGGAATTTCCTAGACTGCGGAAAAATGACCAAAATGTGTTATTTTTATAAAACGGAAACCGAACGTCCGAGAGATTTAGTTTGATGACTTCCTGAAAGATCTCTCCCCCGCGCACGGCCCGACGCCGTCCGCGAATTTTAGAAACGTTGCAGGACGTCTAGTAAGGGACCTTACATTTGCAATGTGGCGTTTCTCACTAACCATATGGCGAGTGCTAAAATGTTCCCTTAAGGTATGGAAAGGCCTTGGAAAGGCCATAAGTGTAAGCCAACATAATTCATTATTTTACATTAACATGTAATACATGCATTATGAAGAAAATGGTGTAATTTAGGCTCCACGAAATATGAAATGGGTTATGAAGAAAATCGTGTATGGTTGCCTACATGACAAAAAGGCGTTCTGATTACCAGTATCCAAAGTATTAAGCGAAATCAAGCACAGAAAACAGCATTGGCATTAATAAAACAATATTTCCCACGAATTAAGTCGCAGGTAAATGTGCGTCTTTTCTCAAAAATTCTGTTCAGCAAGTCTAAAACAGTACATATACAGTGGGGAGAACAAGTATTTGATACACTGCCGATTTTGAAGGTTTTCCTACTTACAAAGCATGTAGAGGTCTGTAATTCTTATCATAGGTACACTTCAACTCTGAGAGACGGAATCTAAAACAAAAATCCAGAAAATCACATTGTATGATTTTTAAGTAATTAATTTGCATTTTATTGCATGACATAAGTATTTGATACATCAGAAAAGCAGAACTTAATATTTGGTACAGAAACCTTTGTTTGCAATTACAAAGATCATACATTTCCTGTAGTTATTGACCAGGTTTGCACACACTGCAGCAGGGATTTTGGCCCACTCCTCCATACATACCTTCTCCAGATCCTTCAGGTTTCGGGGCTGTCGGTGGGCAATACGGACGTTCAGCTCCCTCCAAAGATTTTCTATTGGGTTCAGGTCTGGAGACTGGCTAGGCCACTCCAGGACCTTGAGATGCTTCTTACGGAGCCACTCCTTAGTTGCCCTGGCTGTGTGTTTCGGGTCGTTGTCATGCTGGAAGATCCAGCCACGACCCATCTTCAATGCTCTTACTGAGGGAAGGAGGTTTTTGACCAAGATCTCGCGATACATGGCCCCATCCATCCTCCCCTCAATACGGTGCAGTCGTCCTGTCCCCTTTGCAGAAAAGCATCCCCAAAGAATTATGTTTCCAACTCCATGCTTCACGGTTGGGAGGGTGTTCTTGGGGTTGTACTCAACCTTCTTCTTCCTCCAAACACGGCGAGTGGAGTTTAGACCAAAAAGCTCTATTTTTGTCTCATCAGACCACATGACCTTCTCCCATTCCTCCTCTGGATCATCCAGATGGTCATTGGCAAACTTCAGACGGGCCTGGACATGCGCTGGCTTGAGCAGGGGGACCTTGCGTGCGCTGCAGGATTTCAATCCATGACAGCGTAGTGTGTTACTAATGGTTTTCTTTGAGACTGTGGTCCCAGCTCTCTTCAGGTCATTGACCAGGTCCTGCCGTGTAGTTCTGGGCTGATCCCTCACCTTCCTTATGATCATTGATGCCCCACGAGGTGAGATCTTGCATGGAGCCCCAGACCGAGGGTGATTGACCGTCATCTTGAACATCTTCCATTTTCTAATAATTGCGCCAACAGTTGTTGCCTTCTCACCAAGCTGCTTGCCTATTGTCCTGTAGCCCATCCCAGCCTTGTGCAGGTCTACAATTTTATCCCTGATGTCCTTACACAGCTCTCTGGTCTTGGCCATTGTGGAGAGATTGGAGTCTGTTTGATTGAGTGTGTGTACAGGTGTCTTTTATACAAGTAACAAGTTCAAACAGGTGCAGTTAATACAGGTAATGAGTGGAGAACAGGAGGGCTTCTAAAAGAAAAACTAACAGGTCTGTGAGAGCCGGAATTCTTACTGGTTGGTAGGTGATCAAATACTTATGTCACGCAATAAAATGCAATTTAATTACTTAAAAATAATACAATGTGATTTTCTGGATTTTTGTTTTAGATTCCGTCTCTCACAGTTGAAGTGTACCTATGATAAAAATTACAGACCTCTACATGCTTTGTAAGTAGGAAAACCTTCAAAATCGGCAGTGTATCAAATACTTGTTCTCCCCACTGTAGGCATACAACGACACATTTTAAAACATGGTTAAACAAAGACAACATTTCTGTATATTCATGACGTTGAATTAGCCATTAAGAAGAACAAAATGAAATATAAATTATCGCGTCTATATGGTTGTTGCAAAGGCTTGTGTCGCCTACTGGTTAAATTCGTGTCTTTTCGCACGAATTAAGTAGCACAGAAATTCGTGTATTTTCAAACGAATTTAACCAGCCCAAACCAGCCCAAAAATGCACAAAAACGTACGAAATCTGCTGAAATACATTTTGTACATATATGCGCGAATTGAATGTGAGACTGTGTTGAAACAGAAGGTCCTCCACACCAGGGCAGTGTAAAACAGAAGGTCCTCCACACCATGCAGTGTACAACAGAAGGTCCTCCACACCAGGCCAGTGTAAAACAGAAGGTCCTCCACACCATGCAGTGTACAACAGAAGGTCCTGCACACCAGGACAGTGTAAAGCAGAAGGTCCTCCACACCAGGACAGTGTAAAACAGAAGGTCACCCACACCAGGACAGTGTAAAACAGAAGGTCCTCCACACCAGGACAGTGTAAAACAGAAGGTCACCCACACCAGGACAGTGTAAAACAGAAGGTCACCCACACCAGGACAGTTTACAAATCACAAACTGGCAAAGTAGTGGCAGAGGAGATCTCAGATATTCTGGAAGAGTTCGTGATAGAGCCGAGCAAGATTGTAGCTGTGACTTGATAATGCTGGCAATACGGATGTTGCCATCAAGAGGCTACACATCCTAAAAATAGATGCTTTGCGCACACATTGAATCTGGCAGAGTAGAAAATCTACTAAATGACTTCCATTGATAAATGGGCAGCCCGAATCAGAGCAGTGGTCGAGGGGTTCAAGAGTTCCTCGATGTCCAAAACAGCCAGTTCAATCTATTAAAATATTATTTTGAAATTTCCACATTTAACAATTTAATTCAATATAAAGGGTGTGGTAATTAAATGTATATTGGATTTTGTTGTTGTTCAGGCCTTCCTCAACACTCACTCATCCTTGATGTCAAGACCCGATGGAACTCGCTCTATCTAATGATAGAGAGATTCATGGAGCAGTATCAGTATCCAGCGATCCAAGCAGCAGCCTTGGACCCACGACTGCGAAAAGCAATGACCAAGGACAACCTGGACCATCTGAAGGACGAGGACTTCCATAAGGCTGAGGAGTTTGTCCAGCTCATGAGAATCCTCTATACATCCACACTGTGTGTGTCATGTGAAAAGAATGCCACCTGTGGACAGATCATACCCATCCTCCACAAACTGGAAGAGCACTTCACTGTGAACCATGAAGATACAACATTTGTGGCAACCATCGAAGAGAACGTGTGGGAGAACCTCTCCAAGCGCTAACAGGATGAGGACATTCAAGCCTTCCTGCATGAGGCCACAGCAATGGACCCCAGATTTAAAGGGAGGCCGGTGAGTGACGACACCTGGGTCAGGCTGAGGAAGGCAACTGTTGAGGCCAATGTGACAGGAGCAACACCAGGGCTGTCAGAGGAGCCAGAACAGACAGACACAGAGCACCAACAACAAGAGGAGGAGTCTGAAGGAGAAGGAGAGGAAATGGAGGAGACATTCCCTCCATTGTACAAAACAAGGAGTGCCTTGGAGGAGCTGTTCTCAGAGGAGGACAGGGAGTTGAGGTCCAACAGGACACCTTGTCCCTCACCCTCAGCGAGCATGTTGACCTAGAGGTCGAGCTCTACAAAGGCCTGCCTCCCATCCCAATGGCTGAAGATCCTGTGATGTGGTGGTTGGAGAAGAGAGCTACTCTGCCCCTCCTCACAAACAGTGCAACAAGCTACCTCTGTGCTCAAGCCTCCTCCACCCCTAGTGAGATTGTATTTTCGACTGCAGGGAACACAATAAGCCAGGAGAGGTCCCGACTTCTGCCAGAGAAGGCAAATATGTTGATCTTCCTCCAGAAGAACTGCTAAGAAGTGTTAGTCCTTCTGCAGCCTACCTGCATACCCCATCCATGTTGTTCTATACCACTGTATTTTCTTTTGCAGGGAAATATTGTTTATTTTATTTGTTTTACATTTCCATCATCACAACATTAGTCTATAATAGTGATTTGTTCAAAACATTGCTGTTTCTTTTGCTGTAAATAATTGTTTATTTTATTTATTTTAATTGTATTTATTTGACAAAGGATTGTAACGATTTGCTTAAATGGTGCAGGTGCCCTTTAATTTATATTTATGGGAAACTTTATACTACTAATATGGTGCTGTATTTACAACACTTACAAAACATAATTGCCCCTATCAATATAACAAAATCTTAACTATCCTAATCCAACATTTCGCTAGTTGAATGAATCCCAAAGTGATACAAAATTGTAATATTTGACGGTGGCAGTTTAATGGCTGTGCTTGACATTAAGTCGGAGGCAGTCTGATGATGATATTCTGCAGCAGAGCAGATAGCACAGAGAAACAGGGACTGTCTGGAATGACAGGCCTGTCCTTGTTTTCATTCAGGGCTCAGGAGTCTACAGGGCCAGCGGGTTCACTGAGGTGGCTCAATTAAACATGACCTTCCCCTGGCCCTGCCATCACTAGCAGTCCTCATGTAAATGGCCGCCCTCTCCCTCTGCTCTGTCGCACCCACAACATCATAAATAAAAGAATGCTTATTACCCATTTAGTAACATTCTGTATTCATGCCCTGATAGGCTATTTAAACATACAGAGAGGGGAAAAATCCCCCTCCCATATGCTTACTGAGGCTTGACGTTATCTTCCCCTCAGCGTTTGATTGATAATAGTGTGTCCATTTGTTTTGGATTCACTACAGAGGTCAATTTCGTGTTGGCTCTGGGTTATTGGGAGTTACAGTCAAAAGTTTGGACACACCTACTCATTCAATAATAGTGAAGACATCAAAACTATGAAATAACACATATGGAATCATGTAGTAACCAAAAAAGTGTTAAAACAAATCCAAATAATTTTTATAAATCAGATTCTTCAAAGTAGCCACCCTTTGCCTTAATGACAGCTTTGCACACGCATGGCATTCTCTCAACCAACCAATATCTTTCCTTCTTAATGCGTTTGAGCCAATCAGTTGTGTTGTGACAAGGTAGGGGGGTATACAGAATAACCCTATTTGGTAAAAGACCAAGTCCATATTATGGCAAGAACAGCTTAAATAAGCAAAGAAAAACGACAGTCCATCATTACTTTAAGACATGAAGGTCAGTCAATATGGAACATTTCGAGAACTTTGAAAGTTTCTTTAAGTGCAGTCGCAAAAACTATCAAGCACTATGATGAAACTGGCTCTCATGAGGACCGCCACAGAAAAGGAAGACCCAGAGTTACCTCTGCTGCAGAGCATGAGTTCATTAGAGTTACCAGCCTCAGAAATTGCAGCCCAAATAAATGCTTCACAGAGTTCAAGTAACAGACACATCTCAACATCAACTGTTCAGAGGAGACTGCGTGAATCAGGCCTTCATGGTCAAATTGCTGCAAAGAAACCACTACTAAAGGACACCAATAATAAGAAGAGATTTGCTTGGGCCAAGAAACACGAGCAATGGACATTATAGACAGGTGGAGATCTGTCCTTTGGTCTGATGAGTCCAAATTTGAGATTTTTGGTTCCAACCGCCATGTCTTTGTGAGATGCAGAGTTGCTGAACAGATGATCGCCGCATGTGTGGTTTTCCACTGTGAAGCATGGAGGAGGAGGTGTGATGGTGTGGGTGTGCCTTACTGGTGACACTGTCAGTGATTTATTTAGAATTCAAGGCACACTTAACCAGCATGGCTACCACAGTATTCGGCAGCAAAATGCCATCCCATCTGGTTTGCGCTTAGTGGGACCATCATTTGTTTTTCAACAGGACAATGACACAACACACCTCCAGGCTGTGTAAGGGCTATTTGACCAAGAAGAAGAGTGATGGAGTGCTGCATCAGATGACCTGGCCTCCACAATCACCTGACCTCAACCCAATTGAGATGGTTTGGGATGAGTTGGACCGCAGAGTGAAGGAAAAGCAGCCAACAAGTGCCCAGCATATGTAGGAACTCCTTCAAGACTGTTGGAAAAGCATTCCAGGTGAAGCTGGTTGAGAGAATGCCAAGAGTGTGCAAAGCTGTCATCAAGGCAAAGGGTAGCTACTTTGATGAATCTAAAATCTATTTTGATTTGTTTTAACACTTTTTTAGTTACTACATGATTCTATTTGTGTTATTTCATACAAATAATACAAATAAAGAAAGGTGTGTACAAACTTTTGACTGGTACTGTATAACAAATTACTCAATTTGCAGGAATATTTCAGAGAGAAAATATACAGTAGAGTAAATTCAATAAGAATTAAATTAATAATTTTATTGATTGATCCACACAACACAAACAATGACAAATTAACTGACTAATCCAACAATTTAATTTGGTCATCTGTATAATCTATTATTAGGCTAAGAATCGGAGTAATATGTGGAACGCTGAGAGAAGGGACTGGGAGTATGAGAAAGGTGTGTGTAAACTGTGTGTGTGTGTGTGTGTGTGTGTGTGTGTGTGTGTGTGTGTGTGTGTGTGTGTGTGTGTGTGTGTGTGTGTGTGTGTGTGTGTGTGTGTGTGTGTGTGTGTGTGTGTGTGTGTGTGTGTGTGTGTGTGTGTCAGGGAATGAGGAATACAAGAGGACGAGGACTGATCAGCTCACAAAGATGTGATCAGACATTCAGGCAAATGTTTATCCTGATATAATCAGTATGCCCTGTCCATCCCACTTGGCCTTACATCCTCTGGGAGCTGGAAGCAGGGGGCCGCTGCAGTCTCATCCAGCCCCATTGCAGGGGAGGAGATCTGGGCTAGGGGTAGAGTAGGGAGAGGGTGGAGGGGTGTAGGGATCAGGCTCCTGGTGGCTTTCAAATGGCTTCTCTCTCCCTCTGTGTGCATGCAGCCACACATTCACAGCCCTGTCACTTAAAGCAAAGCAGATGCCTACATTCAATTCCAGCTTCACAATTGGAAAAGCCTTTTGCAGTGAAACGTGAATGGGAGTAGGGTACCGAGGTCTAACCGGTGTCGCTCTACAATAAAAGGGAGGCCTTGTTTCGTGAAGGAGGGAGAGAGACTTAACCCTCCCTCCCTCTAACACAGAGAAAGGCATTGGAAATATGCCAACTCAATCACATTGCTGAGCACATAAACAATGGAAAGAGAGCGAGCTTCAACCATATGGTCCTGCTATACATGTCAGGCTCTCAATGTGTCGTTCCTGTAATACTTGAGAGCGTTGTAACATGTTTCTGCCGGGGTGAGTCCTTGGAACGGGTTAAAATACAAAAGCCAGCAATTCCTTTGAGACAGATGAAAAGTCAGATGGTCGCTGTATTCCAGATGTATCAATTTCCTTGGATATTCAGTCCATGCACTGGCAGGGGTGCCGGCATGGAATGGGCCGTGTTCCAAAAGCTAATATTCTGTTGGCCGGAATAATGCACTTATTATTTTCCTAGCTATCAGCCTAAGCACAGAGTGCCATCTGTTATACAAAGCAAACATTCACATCTCAATCCCCCAACAGACAGCTGCATGGTTACACGTCCACACCGCAACAGAACTTTGCCAATCTCCACATCTCGCCAGAATTTTGCCAATCTCCACATCGTGCCAACACTTTGCCAACACAAGAATTTTGAGGGGGTTCCATGACAGTATTTGGATTAAAAGGGTCACTGTCCTTAATGGCACCCTATTCCCTACATTCCCTATGGGTCCTGGTCAAAAGTAGTGCACTACATAGGGAGTAGGGTGCCATTTAGGATGCAAACAGGGTATTTAAAAGACAGATTCCTGTGCTGAATCTGCTAGCCGACCCCAGAGGTTCTACTAGATCCCAACTGCAGTGTCTGTCTGCTGCAAGGCATGTCTGTCTTGCAATTCAATGGCAAGCTACAACAATTCCAATGGCACAGTTACAGAACTGTTAAATACCGCCAGATTAATTATCTGGGCTAAATTGTTGAGGCAGTAGTGGAGTTTTAGCAGACAGATACGTATAAATTACACCAAATTTGTCTAATAACAACCATAATCCCTTGTCCAAAAAATCCTTTACATAGCCCACTGTATCTACCATTAACACACTGTACAATTCGGTATCGATACTTTCCATTCTATTACAAAATAATGCCAAGACCATTCTAGAACGCCTGCTTCCTAAAAGGGGAGCTATGGTCACTGATTAGTCAAATGAAGACAGAACATTTATTCACAGAACTAAGACATACACTTAGACACCTGCGATTAACTGGGGGGGACAGAGGCTTATGCACCATTTGCAAAACAAAAATGGTAATTCTGACCATCTGTTTCACTGAACTGACTGGCTGCACAACTGGTGCCATTATAAGAGCCATTTCACACTAGCACAGCCCTGTCCAATACAATATTTAAAATCAAAATATGGTAATACGTTTACAGACAGTTCAGACAGACTAAGGTATCATACATCACACGCAGCATTCTGGACTTTACAATCATCAATGATCAGTTAGCTCAATTAAAAAACTTGAGTTGATTGAACTTGATTTCAGACCTTATTCACTAGATACATATTCATTGATTGGTTTTGTCTACAAGGCTATTAAAAGTGTTACTGTAATAACTTACTAATTTCCCTGTACTGTATGATCTTGAAGCAAACAGGTAAAGTCTATTAAGCCAACAATCCGTCCCTCAGTCCCTCTCTACAAGCCATAAGGGAAGGGCCTTTAATTTAAGGGCCTTTAATTCCGTAGCAAGTCCTAACTTAACACTATGTTTGATATGCAAAACATTTCTAGACATTGAATATTTTTCACTTTATCTGCTTTAGAATGTCAGCCTGGCACCATTAAATGCAGAATCTTGTCAATATGAAAAAGGCTTAAAAACCCTCCAAGATCTAATTAATGTAGAAAATAATTAGCAACGATGTTAAAAAGAAGTGGCAGACAGATTAAGTGGCTAAAAAGTAAAACAGCAATTAAGATCATGGAGGGTTAGAGTGTGTACACATGTTAGATTATACAACTGACTCATACAGGGCAAAACCCCCAGAATTGTGTGTCTCTCTCTCTCTCTCTCTCTCTCTCTCTCTCTCACACACACACACACACACACACACACACACACACACACACACACACACACACACACACACACACACACACACACACACACACACACACACACACACACACACAC
Organism: Salvelinus alpinus; assembly: GCF_045679555.1. Classification (NCBI taxonomy): domain Eukaryota; kingdom Metazoa; phylum Chordata; class Actinopteri; order Salmoniformes; family Salmonidae; genus Salvelinus; species Salvelinus alpinus. Next base: position 18,964,108 of record NC_092119.1, read on the forward strand.
ACACACACACACACACACACACACACACACACACACACACACACACACACACACACACACCACTCTCTCTAACTGCTGATAAAACTATGAACAAGATAGCTACTACGTCACGTAGCCCAAAGCTTGGGGGACCTACTTGACAATTAATCAATTATTTGATAGAAATCATTAATACATCTTTACTTGAATTCATCTGTAGATAGATGTGGCTAGAACTTATACACTTTTCCTATTTTTAATTTGGTAAACTGATTGCCTTTTTTTCGTCCTTTATATTGTCGTGTAATATCTCATTTAGCGAAACATTGTCTATGCATTCCCTCAGAGATTTCTACATCATAAGGTTATTGCAGAATACTTCATTATGAGTCCTGTAATACAAACACACATAGCTGACCACTCTACTATTTGGCTACATCTATTGGCTATATAATGGTTCATTATTATTATGAATTTTTCACTGTGAGGGAAATAGTATGTGGCTCTGTTGGTAGTGCATGGCGCTTGCACCACAAGGGTTGTGGGTTCGATTCATGGGGCCACCCAGATGCTAAATTCATGCACGCATTACTGTAAGTCACTTTGGATAAAAGTGCATGCTAAATGGCATACTGCATATTATATTATATAAATGGTATATATAATATAAATAGAATATATTATATAAAGGGCATATATTAAATATACCTAGATATAATGACTAGTCTGCTCAAATAGAGCCCTGGACAGAAAGCAGGCTCACAAGTACCTACGTACAGGGCATGTAAATCATTTGGCCATCTATTGGTTATATAATGGTCAAGTCTATAACTAGAAATATAATTTGGTTTCTGAGTTGGGAGATAGGCTCTGTATGGTCTCTAGTCATTCTTCTATAGACCTGTGTGTGTGTGTGTGTGTGTGTGTGTGTGTGTGTGTGTGTGTGTGTGTGTGTGTGTGTGTGTGTGTGTGTGTGTGTGTGTGTGTGTGTGTGTGTGTGTGTGTGTGTGTGTGTGTGTGTGTGTTTGCTCTCTAGTCTGTATGTCTGTCTGTTAGCCCTGGAGACAAAGCTATGGTGTTTGGAACCATTAGAATCTTCAAGGTCACTCCCCCTGACGTTTGACCTCTGAGACGGCTCAGTCTGTTTATTGACATGTACTTGAACCGGCCAATAGTAGACGAGGACCTGTTAACACACCACTGAGATGAAAAGCACCCTCTGATAAAATATGCAGCATTGATGGCTGCAAATTAACTACAGGGCGAACAAGCTGATGAGATGTTAAATGAGCTATAATTTGTCTGAATTGTCTTCTAGCGGCCACTGATAAACAAAAGAAACAGAGGGGAAAAGCGCAGTAGTAGCGACAAGGCATTGACGGTTGTTGCACTCACCTGCGAAAGCCCCAGGTATATAGACACCGTCTCAGAGATGTACAAAAACCTTCCCTCCTTGTTTAGTGTAAATACAAATCCATCCAGGGACTGTGGGAGAGAGAGAAAGAGAGAGAAACGGAGAGGGAAAGAGAGAGAGAGAGATTGTGTTAGATGAGGTGTATTCTGGTATACTGGTACAAAGCATATAGAGGGAACCCTCTGAGTGTTGTCTGTCTGTCTGCCTGTCTGCAAATCAAAATTACACCTCCTCATGTGGAAGGTAATATCTCTCATGACGACAGTAGAAATTAACAGTGTGTGAAAGCAGGAAAACAACAGTAAACAAACCCAAGTTGGCACAAACAAAGATAATATAACGTACAGCACTTTGAAACATATCATCATCATAGTAGTCCATTCCATTCCAGTCCATATCCATATGATGTGTGTCTTCCCCTACAAAGATAATATAACGTACAGCACTTTAAAACATATCATCATCATAGTAGTCCATTCCATTACAGTCCATATCCATATGATGTGTGTCTTCCCCTACAAAGATAATATAACGTACAGCACTTTAAAACATATCATCATCATAGTAGTCCATTCCATTACAGTCCATATCCATATGATGTGTGTCTTCCCCTACAAAGATAATATAACGTACAGCACTTTAGAACATATCATCATCATAGTAGTCCATTCCATTACAGTCCATATCCATATGATGTGTGTCTTCCCCTGCAAAGTCTACTAAAATCTGCTGGTTAGGTCTATGCCAGGATGCTGGTAAAGTCTATTCAGTATATTGATTCATTCCACACCAGGCCCATGTAATATGAGTGTGTATTCTCTTCCTGGATAGTCTTCATCCAGTCAAAATCCATGTAATGTGTGTTTTTACTTCCTGAATGTTGTCTACTCCAGTATGCTGGTTCAATGTCTAATGACGGCCCTGCTATTGGTTCACGACGGGACGCAGCGCTCTGTTCTGAGCCCAGCCTCCAACAGGTAACAATTAAGACACCCAGGTCACTCAAGTTAATTACTTCTGCTCCCCCACTGGCTTCTGTAGGGGCAGCTAACCACAGGCACACGCCACAAAGAAAAGTCCAAACGTAGCCTAATAGATGGAGCAAAACAAAGGCTTCTCCCTCTCCCTCCATCTCCAGTCTGGCGCTGTGACTACAGGCCCTGATTGCACAATGTCACCGTCGCTGATCTGATCACCTTTTCTAGGAAAATGAGGATTACTCTGTTGTGTTGAGGGCAGTGTTGCAGCTCAGATGGCCGTGGTATTTCATATTTGCGGGCGCTTTCATATTTGCGGGCGATTTATTTTCCCCCATCAACTTAAAAGGAGCACCAAGCAGCAGCTGGTGAAAGGATAGAGAGAGAGAGGAGAGAGAGAGAAAAGTGAGAGAGCGATAGAAGAGAGAGAGAGCAAGAGCGAGAGAGAGAGACTCTCCGTATCCGCTGATAAAACAGGGCAGCCTGGGGCTATTTATGCAGCTGACAACAGCAACTCCCACTGAGGCCCTGCTGCAGCCAGCTCCCAGCCAGCTCCCAACCAGCTCCCAGCCAGCTTCTAGACAGCTTTCCCAAACACACACACATCTGCCAGGGGGAAAGGGAGCTTTATATTGCTCTTCCTTACATTACACATCTAACGCTAGCACCGATTTAGTGCCTAACATCTACAGACAAAGAAGACTCATAGTTTGGCTTTTTGTTAGCTCTCGGCATGGGAGAGGCACATGCATCACGTCTTGGGTGGGTCTGGAAAATATGACATTTTATCATTTATATTGCTCTCAAGGAGAAAGCAGCTGAACAACTAGTATCTTAATTTGCACAGATTACAGCGATAATTGTCCATATTAGATTGTGCATCATAAACTGTGCATTAGCCTTTAATATAAATAATACAATTTCAAGTATATAATTTATATAAACCGTAATTTTGACTTTCAGTTTATATTTACTGTGCATTCGTCACTAAGAGCATCTCCACTCTCTAGTATCCCACTTGTCATCAAATAGCTTCCACCGGTCATTGTGTTCTGGTGGAGAGCTAAGCTGGAGGCCCTTTATTCCAGCAGCACCAGCCAGTGGTTCTCTATCCTTCCTTCCTTCCTTCCTTCCTTCCTTCCTTCCTTCCTTCCTTCCTTCCTTCCTTCCTTCCTTCCTTCCTTCCTTCCTTCCTTCCTTCCTTCCTTCCTTCCTTCCTTCCTTCCTTCCTTCCTTCCTGTCAGTTCATTTCAGTTCCCCTCAGGGAGAGCACCTCAGCAGCAGTGACACACTCTGCCACCCCGTGACCAGAGGATGGGGGGCTCCGGCGGTGTAAAGCTATCATCCGTCCCCACAGATCTCACCCTGCCTGTCACACTGGGCCCCAGCACTCACCCCTACCCAGTCTCCAATCATTTCTCCTTGTCCTGCCTGCCTGATCCTCTTTAAAATGCCTAGCATCTGCGGCCCAGGAACTCCTTAGAGGGGGGAGACGATTTGCAGAGCTGAGAAAATGCTACACACACCGGAGTTGTACCGTTCCTGTAGCTAGCTTCCATCTCCACAGTGATAAATGGCCACTGTTTACAGGCTAACCACTGTGTAAAGTGCGCTATAAATCACAGCAGAGACAAACTTCTGGGGGAGAAATGTGTTACATTAAATTGGGATTCTAAAGTCATTTATTGAGAAACATTTCTGGCTGCTTTGACTGAGTGACGCACCTTTTGTTGTGGTGTGCAGTGGGAGTGGGGTGTAGGAGCAGATCCTACAGTGTTAGGTTGATCTTGTTGGCAGGCCCTGACCTCTAACCCCTGGCATCACACAAACCTGACCTCTGGCCTCTAACCCCTGGCACCACACAGCCCAGCTAGTGAACTCTAACCCCTGGCACCACACATCCCTGACCTCTGGCCTCTAACCCCTGGTGTCACACAGCCCTGACCTCTGGCCTCTAACCCCTGGTGTCACACAGCCCTGACCTCTGGCCTCTAACCCCTGGCACCACACAGCCCAGCTAGTGAACTCTAACCCCTGGCACCACACAGCCCAGCTAGTGAACTCTAACCCCTGGCACCACACAGCCCAGCTAGTGAACTCTAACCCCTGGCACCACACAGCCCAGCTAGTGAACTCTAACCCCTGGCACCACACAGCCCAGCTAGTGAACTCTAACCCCTGGCACCAAACAGATGAGAGAAGGCATCAGACTGCTCAGAGACCCAACCAGTAACTAATGTTACTATAAACCTCTAGCCAGCCACTGTACAGATGTTAACTATTAAGACATTTTAATTAAATATTGACAATACATTTGAGAACATATCTTTACGAAGATGATCCTGGAAATATCAATAAACAGGGCCTTTACTCTGTACACACAAACCAGACAACCATGACAGAGTCTTTTAAGCGGTTACTTAATGTAACTGACACATGTTCCTTCCAGAGGACAAAGAAACTTCCTGTGAAGGACACGATTTGGCAGACATCAATCCTGGCCAGAGAGAACCCTCTCTCCTCTCGGATATTAACCAACCCAGTGGAGGTCAGATTAGATGGGGCTCATTAACTATCAACATATCCTTACTATTAGGCCAGACAAAATGGAGAGAGGCAGAGCAGCTGGCAGTGTATCGGGACGGCATGCTTACACCAGCCCCCCCACCTCAGTCCTCCGCTGGCCCAGACCCGGCCGCTTAGAACAATCACTGCAATTAACACCTCCAGCAGGGCTGGGCACAGCAGTGCTAATACGCAGACAGGCACACATAAACACAAGCACACATGAACGTACGCACACACACATTTACATTTACATTTAAGTCATTTAGCAGACGCTCTTATCCAGAGCGACTTACAAATTGGAAAGTTCATACATATTCATCCTGGTCCCCCCGTGGGGAATGAACCCACAACCCTGGCGTTGCACGCGCCATGCTCTACCAACTGAGCCACACGGGACTACAATACTCTCTCACACACACACAGACACCTGCCCCAGATTTACAGGCACACCTACTCTACACACAAATCACAGCAACGGGTTGGACTATCACGCCCAGATCATGTCCTCAGTAAATTACAGTGGAGTGCTCTGGTTGGATTTAAGAAAAACATTTATTGGATGAAAAGAAAAAGCCACAGGATGAGAAAGAGAGGATGCAAGAGATACGGTGTGTGAGAGAGAGAGAGAGAGAGAGATAGAAAGAGAGGTTGGTAGATAAAAATGTAGAGTGCGTGTGTTGTGTAAAAGAGATCTTATCAGAATTTCTAAATTGCTATGAGAGAGCCGTGAGAAATATTTTCCATTGAAGTCAATTTTCAGGCTGACAAGCCATGTAGAAATGTGCAGCATATGGCTGGTGTGTATTGATTGATTTATTGAAGGCACCGGCTCAGGGGATGCTCAAATCACTCATCCTACCCTACACTGAGACCCCCTTCAAATCACTCATCCTACCCTACACTGAGACCCCCTTCAAATCACTCATCCTACCCTACACTGAGACCCCCTTCAAATCGCTCATCCTACCCTAAACTGAGACCCCCTTCAAATCACTCATCCTACCCTACACTGAGACCCCCTTCAAATCCCTCATCCTACCCTACACTGAGACCCCCTTCAAATCCCTCATCCTACCCTACACTGAGACCCCCTTCAAATCGCTCATCCTACCCTACACTGAGACCCCCTTCAAATCACTCATTCTACCCTACACTGAGACCCCCTTCAAATCGCTCATCCTACCCTACACTGAGACCCCCTTCAAATCACTCATGCTACCCTACACTGAGACCCCCTTCAAATCACTCATCCTACCCTACACTGAGACCCCCTTCAAATCGCTCATCCTACCCTACACTGAGACCCCCTTCAAATCACTCATGCTACCCTACACTGAGACCCCCTTCAAATCACTCATCCTACCCTACACTGAGACCCCCTTCAAATCACTCATTCTACCCTACACTGAGACCCCCTTCAAATCACTCATCCTACCCTAAACTGAGACCCCCTTCAAATCACTCATGCTACCCTACACTGAGACCCCCTTCAAATCACTCATCCTACCCTACACTGAGACCCCCTTCAAATCACTCATGCTACCCTACACTGAGCCCCCCTTCAAATCACTCATCCTACCCTACACTGAGACCCCCTTCAAATCACTCATGCTACCCTACACTGAGCCCCCCTTCAAATCACTCATTCTACCCTACACTGAGACCCCCTTCAAATCACTCATTCTACCCTACACTGAGACCCCCTTCAAATCACACCATACTTATTGTGCCCATTTGATTTTGTGCTTACCTTGGGGGGAAATAATCTCTGCTTACCTTGGGGGGAAATAATCTCTGCTTATGCTGACACTTTTATTGGCCCTATTTAGAGAAAAAATGACCCATGCTAGACATCCATTTCAAATAATACTACTCCCCAGTCCCTCTACTCTCCCTCCAGCCAACCACTCTCTGTACCACTAGACTGGAGCTCTCCAGTCCCTGTACTCTCCCTCCAGCCAACCACTCTCTGTACCACTAGACTGGAGCTCCCCAGTCCCTCTACTCTCCCTCCAGCCAGCCACTCTCTGTACCACTAGACTGGAGCTCCCCAGTCCCTCTACTCTCCCTCCAGCCAACCACTCTGTACCACTAGACTGGAGCTCCCCAGTCCCTCTACTCTCCCTCCAGCCAACCACTCTGTACCACTAGACTGGAGCTCCCCAGTCCCTCTACTCTCCCTCCAGCCAGCCACTCTGTACCACTAGACTGGAGCTCCCCAGTCCCTCTACTCTCCCTCCAGCCAACCACTCTGTACCACTAGACTGGAGCTCCCCAGTCCCTCTACTCTCCCTCCAGCCAACCACTCTGTACCACTAGACTGGAGCTCCCCAGTCCCTCTACTCTCCCTCCAGCCAGCCACTCTCTGTACCACTAGACTGGAGCTCCCCAGTCCCTCTACTCTCCCTCCAGCCAACCACTCTCTGTACCACTAGACTGGAGCTCCCCAGTCCCTCTACTCTCCCTCCAGCCAACCACTCTCTGTACCACTAGACTGGAGCTCCCCAGTCCCTCTACTCTCCCTCCAGCCAACCACTCTCTGTACCACTAGACTGGAGCTCCCCAGTCCCTCTACTCTCCCTCCAGCCAACCACTCTCTGTACCACTAGACTGGAGCACCCCAGTCCCTCTACTCTCCCTCCAGCCAACCACTCTCTGTACCACTAGACTGGAGCTCTCCAGTCCCTCTACTCTCCCTCCAGCCAACCACTCTCTGTACCACTAGACTGGAGCTCCCCAGTCCCTCTACTCTCCCTCCAGCCAGCCACTCTCTGTACCACTAGACTGGAGCTCTCCAGTCCCTCTACTCTCCCTCCAGCCAGCCACTCTCTGTACCACTAGACTGGAGCTCCCCAGTCCCTCTACTCTCCCTCCAGCCAACCACTCTCTGTACCACTAGACTGGAGCTCCCCAGTCCCTCTACTCTCCCTCCAGCCAGCCACTCTCTGTACCACTAGACTGGAGCTCTCCAGTCCCTCTACTCTCCCTCCAGCCAACCACTCTCTGTACCACTAGACTGGAGCTCCCCAGTCCCTCTACTCTCCCTCCAGCCAACCACTCTCTGTACCACTAGACTGGAGCTCCCCAGTCCCTCTACTCTCCCTCCAGCCAGCCACTCTCTGTACCACTAGACTGGAGCTCTCCAGTCCCTCTACTCTCCCTCCAGCCAGCCACTCTGTACCGTTAGACTGGAGCTCCCCAGTCCCTCTACTCTCCCTCCAGCCAACCACTCTGTACCACTAGACTGGAGCTCCCCAGTCCCTCTACTCTCCATCCAGCCAGCCACTCTCTGTACCACTAGACTGGAGCTCTCCAGTCCCTCTACTCTCCCTCCAGCCAACCACTCTCTGTACCACTAGACTGGAGCTCCCCAGTCCCTCTACTCTCCCTCCAGCCAGCCACTCTGTACCACTAGACTGGAGCTCCCCAGTCCCTCTACTCTCCCTCCAGCCAACCACTCTCTGTACCACTAGACTGGAGCTCCCCAGTCCCTCTACTCTCCCTCCAGCCAACAACTCTGTACCACTAGACTGGAGCTCCCCAGTCCCTCTACTCTCCCTCCAGCCAGCCACTCTCTGTACCACTAGACTGGAGCTCCCCAGTCCCTCTACTCTCCCTCCAGCCAGCCACTCTCTGTACCACTAGACTGGAGCTCCCCAGTCCCTCTACTCTCCCTCCAGCCAACCACTCTGTACCACTAGACTGGAGCTCCCCAGTCCCTCTACTCTCCCTCCAGCCAACCACTCTGTACCACTAGACTGGAGCTCCCCAGTCCCTCTACTCTCCCTCCAGCCAGCCACTCTGTACCACTAGACTGGAGCTCCCCAGTCCCTCTACTCTCCCTCCAGCCAGCCACTCTCTGTACCACTAGACTGGAGCTCTCCAGTCCCTCTACTCTCCCTCCAGCCAGCCACTCTCTGTACCACTAGACTGGAGCTCCCCAGTCCCTCTACTCTCCCTCCAGCCAGCCACTCTCTGTACCACTAGACTGGAGCTCCCCAGTCCCTCTACTCTCCCTCCAGCCAGCCACTCTCTGTACCACTAGACTGGAGCTCCCCAGTCCCTCTACTCTCCCTCCAGCCAGCCACTCTGTACCGTTAGACTGGAGCTACAGCTAACTCTTAGAAAACAAATGTTTCAAAAGGGTTCTCTGGCTGTCCCTGTAGGAGAACCCTTTTTGGTTCCAGGTAGAACCCTTTTTGGTTTCAGGTAGAACCCTTTTGAGCTCCATGTAGAACCTTCTGTGGAAGGGTTCAACATGGAACCCAAAATGGTTCTACCTGGAATGAATAAGGGTTCTTCAAAGGGTTCTCCTATAGCACCTTTTATCCTAAGAGTGTAAAGCATCAAACACTTATTCTCTCCTATTCAGTGCAAATCATTTTCAGAAGCCAAAGCCATTCACACTAGACAGATACTAAACACTGCAATTCCAAAAAGTAAGAGGGAAGAGTATGACCAATTAGATTGATGTGAAAATATTCTATTACTATTATCAAATATGTGGGGAGGGGAGTGTGGGTTATCACATTATAGCACAGGCAGGAGATATCACTTTCTCTACTGACTGGCAAGTGCTTCAGTAAGGCTGCTGGCACTAAATAATATCAAGAACATCTAAAGACAATACTGATTAGCTAGAGTCATCCAATCTAACCAACGTCACCTTAAAATCACTATTTTTCTGGTGGTCAAAGAAGAAAAAGTTGGCCTGCTGATACAATACATGAAATCAATATTAACATACAACAGGGGAGAATATGATCCCTTCATTCAGTGGATGTGTCCCAAATGGAACATTATCCCCTATAAAGTGCACTACTTTTGGCATGGGCCATTAGGGCTCTGGTCATGGGGATAACAGGGAGCTGAGTAGGGAACTACTGCTGGCTGTCTTCCCCAAACTGCCACCAATGTACACTGTGGAAAGTTCCTTCCTCCGGGTGACTAGCCAACAATATTGTTTCTACCTCCCTGTGTGCTCGGATTTAATTAAGTGATGACAGTCACCTTGGGGTGACGACGGAAGAGCAGACAGTAATATCTAAGTTAAGGGAAATAGCAGAGAGACAGGAGGGCTAAGCTATACAGTCACATTATAGCTAGGGAGACAGGTGTCGACATGGGGGAGACAGAGGGAGACAGGTGTCGACATGGGGGAGACAGGTGGCGACATGGGGTAGACAGAGGGAGACAGGTGTCGACATGGGGGAGACAGAGGGAGACAGGTGTCGACATGGGGGAGACAGGTGGCGACATGGGGTAGACAGAGGGAGACAGGTGTCGACATGGGGGAGACAGAGGGAGACAGGTGGCGACATGGGGGAGACAGAGGGAGACAGGTGTCGACATGGGGGAGACAGAGGGAGACAGGTGTCGACATGGGGCAGACAGAGGGAGACAGGTGTCGACATGGGGGAGACAGAGGGAGACAGGTGGCGACATGGGGGAGACAGAGGGAGACAGGTGTCGACATGGGGGAGACAGAGGGAGACAGGTGTCGACATGGGGGAGACAGAGGGAGACAGGTGTCGACATGGGGGAGACAGAGGGAGACAGGTGGCGACATGGGGGAGACAGAGGGAGACAGGTGGCGACATGGGGGAGACAGAGGGAGACAGGTGGCGACATGGGGAAGACAGAGGGAGACAGGTGTCGACATGGGGGAGACAGAGGGAGACAGGTGTCGACATGGGGGAGACAGAGGGAGACAGGTGTCGACATGGGGGAGACAGAGGGAGACAGGTGTCGACATGGGGTAGACAGAGGGAGACAGGTGTCGACATGGGGGAGACAGAGGGAGACAGGTGTCGACATGGGGTAGACAGAGGGAGACAGGTGTCGACATGGGGTAGACAGAGGGAGACAGGTGTCGACATGGCGGAGACAGAGGGAGACAAGTGTCGACATGGCGGAGACAGAGGGAGACAGGTGGCGACATGGGGGAGACAGAGGGAGACAGGTGGCGACATGGGGGAGACAGAGGGAGACAGGTGGCGACATGGGGGAGACAGAGGGAGACAGGTGGCGACATGGGGTAGACAGAGGGAGACAGGTGGCGACATGGGGGAGACAGAGGGAGACAAGTGGCGACATGGGGTAGACAGAGGGAGACAGGTGGCGACATGGGGTAGACAGAGGGAGACAGGTGGCGACATGGGGGAGACAGAGGGAGACAGGTGGCGACATGGGGGAGACAGAGGGAGACAGGTGGCGACATGGGGTAGACAGAGGGAGACAGGTGGCGACATGGGGTAGACAGAGGGAGACAGGTGGCGACATGGGGTAGACAGAGGGAGACAGGTGGCGACATGGGGAAGACAGAGGGAGACAGGTGTCGACATGGGGAAGACAGAGGGAGACAGGTGGCGACATGGGGAAGACAGAGGGAGACAGGTGGCGACATGGGGAAGACAGAGGGAGACAGGTGTCGACATGGGGAAGACAGAGGGAGACAGGTGGCGACATGGGGGAGACAGGTGTCGACATGGGGGAGATAGAGGGAGACAGGTGTCGACATGGGGGAGACAGAGGGAGACAGGTGTCGACATGGGGTAGACAGAGGGAGACAGGTGTCGACATGGGGGAGACAGAGGGAGACAGGTGTCGACATGGGGTAGACAGAGGGAGACAGGTGGCGACATAGGGGAGACAGAGGGAGACAGGAGGCGACATGGGGTAGACAGAGGGAGACAGGTGGCGACATGGGGAAGACAGAGGGAGACAGGTGGCGACATGGGGGAGACAGAGGGAGACAGGTGTCGACATGGGGTAGACAGAGGGAGACAGGTGGCGACATGGGGGAGACAGAGGGAGACAGGTGTCGACATGGGGAAGACAGAGGGAGACAGGTGTCGACATGGGGGAGACAGAGGGAGACAGGTGTCGACATGGGGAAGACAGAGGGAGACAGGTGGCGACATGGGGAAGACAGAGGGAGACAGGTGTCGACAGGGGAGAGACAGAGGGAGACAGGTGTCGACATGGGGAAGACAGAGGGAGACAGGTGTCGACATGGGGGAGACAGAGGGAGACAGGTGTCGACATGGGGTAGACAGAGGGAGACAGGTGGCGACATGGGGAAGACAGAGGGAGATAGGTGTCGACATGGGGGAGACAGAGGGAGACAGGTGTCGACATGGGGGAGACAGAGGGAGACAGGTGGCGATATGGGGAAGACAGAGGGAGACAGGTGTCGACATGGGGGAGACAGAGGGAGACAGGTGGTGACATGGGGGAGACAGAGGGAGACAGGTGTCGACAGAGGGAGACAGGTGGGGGGGTGACGACCCTCCCACTCTGTCTGCCATATTATCTCTCTTTGCTCTTGTTTCCTTATTAGGATGCCGGTGGGCGGAGCTGGGAGGGTCGACATGGGAAACACCTGGGCCCGGGTGTGTCCCAGGATAAATAGACCTCTTCCACATTCATTGAGGAGACTCTCTCCATGCAGACACACTGTTGTTTATTTGTATATAGGTTACCTTAGTTAATAAATATATTTTGTTATTCCTTATCTCCACGTTGTCTCCCTTTTTGTTACGGGCTTCGAGCCGGTTCGTGACAAGTGGGGGCTCATCCGGGATTTTGAACGTATGTGTTTGGGAGAAAACGTGGAGTTAATGTTACATTTTGTAGGTGCTTTGTTTGCATATTTTGTTAGTTTGTTTGAGTTTGATAGGCCCAGTATTGGTTGCCTTTGTTTGTTTGGTTTGTGTGCTGTGTTGGAGAGAGTACATTGGTTAGTTTCCAGGGCCCTGCCCAGCCTGGTAACTCTTGCTCTACTCGCTGTTGGGACATCGGTCTGAGGTGAGTACAATCAGCTGTGTACCTCAGTGGGAGATTTGGGTAGGGTAGTGACACTTGCTACCCGGAGCTATAGCATTTTTCTCCTGATAGGCTTAGCGACGTGTTTCATTTTGGAATAAGTTGGGCATGGTTAATGTTTGTTATTTTTGTGTGGTGTCCGTGGACGGAGCAGTGGTCTCGGGGGCACATCCGTGGCTTGGTGGAATCTGCCAGCGTGCTGGGGGGTTTATTACCTTGCCAGCGGGTTACAGTGCGTAAATACCCACCGCAAATCCGCACGAAGACCAGGGTTGAGTTATTGTAGGTTTTGGGGAAGCTCCGTATCTCATCTCTCTCTGTGGTTCCCAGGGTTATTGTCATTTCTCTGGTTGTGGTCTGGTGTGCTCAGCAGAGGGAAAGAGTGAGATTTTTTTTGGGGGGGGGGGTTTGTGACTATGGCGTTTTATGTAGACGAGTTCATTCGCTTTCTATCAGAGGAACTGTTAGAATGATGTACTGCTGTTGAAGATCGTTGAACATTATGATTGAAATTCTGTTATGTTGAGAAGTGACTATGAATCGTTGGGACGTGACTATGAATCGTTGGGAGATGTTGTAAAAATTAGGAAGGACCCTGAGATGTTATTTTCTTTGGCGTTTGTAGCTGATGCGGTCTCTTGTGTGCCCTGTTCCTGAATGTTTACGTGACTGTCCATTGTTTGGTATTGTCATGTTCTATCTTTCCTGTCTGTTCCCTCCTGGTCTTGTGTTCTTCTTTCCTCTTAAACGTTGCTTCCTGTGCGCAAAGGTTACTGAGGTCTGGGGAGGAGGAGGTTGGCTGGGGCAAATTGGAAGTGCGAACACGTAACCCCTCATCAATTTGGGACGCAGAGGCTGTGTCAATTTGGGACGCAGAGGCTGTGTCAATTTGGGACGCAGAGGCTGGTACGTTGTTCCGGGGTCCTTGTTGGTCCCCGGTTTTATGGGGGGGGGGGGGGGGGGGTGACGACCCTCCCACTCTGTCTGCCATATTATCTCTCTTTGCTCTTGTTTCCTTAATAGGATGCCGGTTCGTGACAGAGGGAGACAGGTGGCGACATGGGGGAGACAGGTGGCGACATGGGGGAGACAGAGGGAGACAGGGGCTATATAGGCTACAGTCACATTATCTCTAAACCAAACCCAACACCACAGCCTACTGTACTGTACTGTTCACTGCAGCTACTTTATTTTTGGTGTTTTGGTATTTAGTATTTTATTAGGATCCCAATGAGCTGTCGCAAAAGCAGCAGCTACTCTTCCTGGGGTCCACACAACACATGAAACATAATACAGAATGACATAATACAGAACATCAATAGACAAGAACAGCTCAAGGACAGAACAAAACTCAGCAAAAAAAGAAACGTCCCTTTTTCAGGACCCTGTCTTTCAAAGATAATTAGTAAAAATCCAAATAACTTCATAGATCTTCATTGTAAAGGGTTTAAACACTAAACAATTAATGAACATGCACCTGTGGAACGATCGTTAAGACACTAACAGCTTACAGACGGTAGGCAATTAAGGTCACAGTTATGAAAACTTAGGACACTAAAGAGGACTTTCTACTGACTCTAAAAAACACCAATCGAAAGACACCCAGGGTCCCTGCTCATCTGCGTGAACGTGCCTTAGGCATGTTGCAAGAAGGCATGAGGACTGCAGATGTGGCCAGGGCAATAAATTGCAATGTCCGTACTGTGAGACGCCTAAGACAGCGCTACAGGGAGACAGAACAGACAGCTGATCGTCCTCGCAGTGGCAGACCATGTGTAACAACACCTGCACAGGATCGGTACATCCAAATATCACACCTGCGGGACAGGTACAGGATGGCAACAACTGCCCGAGTTAAACCAGGAACGCACAATCCCTCCATGCTCAGACTGTCTGCAAAAGGCTTGTAGGCCTGTTGTAAGGCAGGTCCTCACCAGACATCACCAGCAACAACGTCGCCTATGGGCAGAAACACACCGTCGCTGGACCAGACAGGACTGGCAAAAAGTGCTCTTCACTGACGAGTCGCAGTTTCGTCTCACCAGGGGTGATGCGCCACCACCTCCCGGGTGGCACAGTGGTCTAGGGCACTGCATCGCAGTGCTAGCTGCGCCACCAGAGTCTCTGGGTTCGCGCCCAGGCTGGGCTGGGTTCGCGCCCAGGCTCTGTCGCAGCCGGCCGCAACCGGGAGGTCCGTGGGGCGACGCACAATTGGCATAGCGTCGTCCGGGTTAGGGAGGGTTTGGCCGGTAGGGATATCCTTGTCTCAGTATGTATAAAAATAAAAAAAATAAAAAATATGTCATAAAATGTATAAGTAAGTCGCTCTGGATAAGAGCGTCTGCTAAATGACTAAAATGTAAATGTAAAAAAATGTGATGGTCGGATTCGCGTTTATCGTCGAGGGAATGAGCGTTACACCGAGGTCTGTACTCTGGAGCGGGATCGATTTGGAGGTGGAGGGTCCGTCGTGGTCTGGGGCGGTGTGTCACAGCATCATCGGACTGAGCTTGTTGTCATTGCAGGCAATCTCAACGCTGTGAGTTACAGAGAAGACATTCTCCTCCCTCATGTGGTACCCTTCCTGCAGGCTCATTCTGACATGATCCTCCAGCATGACAATGCCACCAGCCATACTGCTCATTCTGTGCATGATTTCCTGCAAGACAGGAATGTCAGTGTTCTGCCATGTCCAGCGAAGAGCCCGGATCTCAATCCCATTGAGCACGTCTGGGACCTGTTGGATCGGAGGGTGAGGGCTAGGGCCATTCCCCCCAGAAACTCAGGGAACTTGCAGGTGCCTTGGTGGAAGAGTGGGGTAACATCTCACAGCAAGAACGGGCAAATCTGTTGCAGTCCATGCGGAGGAGATGCACTGCAGTACTTAATGCAGCTGGTGGCCACACCATATACTGACTGTTACTTTTGATTTTGACCCCCCCGTCTTTGTTCAAGGACACATTATTACATTTAGTCACGTTTGTTGAACTTTGTCTCAGCTGTTGAATCTTGTTATGTTCATACAAGTATTTACACATGTTAAGTTTGCTGAAAATAAACGCAGTTGACAGTGAGTTTTTTTGCTGAGATTACATTAAAAAAAATGTAAAGGCACACGTAGCCTACATATCAATGCATACACACAAATTATCTAGGTCAAATAGGGGAGAGGCGTTGCTTTATCTGTTGTTTGAAACCAGGTTTGCTGTTTATTTGAGCAATATGAGATGGAAGAATGTTCCATGCAATAAGGGCTCTATATAATACTGTACGTTTTCTGGAATTTGTTCTGGATTTGGGGACTGTGAAAAGACTCCTGGTGGGATAAGTGTGTGTGTCAGATCTGTGTGTAAGTTGACAACGCAAACAATTTGGGATTTTCAACAGATTAATGTTTCTTATAAAAAGAAGAAGTGATGCATTCAGTCTCTCCTCAACTCTTAGCCAAGAGAGACTGGCATTTAAATCAGCCTTCTGATTATCTAGGTCTTTCCTTGCAGCACTGGACCACATGACTGGACAATAATCAAGATTAGACAAAACTAGAGCCTGCAGAACTTGCTTTTTGGAGTGTGGTGTCAAAAAAGCAGAGCATCTCTTTATTACGGCTAGACCTCTTTTAATCCTAGTAAAAATTCCCTGTCTTACGTCAGTTAGGATCACCACTTTATTTTAAGAATGTGAAAAGTCAGAATAATAGGAGAGAATGATTTATTTCAGCTTTAATTTTTTTCATCACATTCTCAGTGGGTCAGAAGTTTAAATACACTCAATTAGTATTTGGTAGCATTGCCTTTAAATTGTTTAACTTGGGTCAAACGTTTCGGGTAGCCTCCCACAAGCTTCCCACAATAAGTTGGGTGAATTTTGGCCCATTCCTCCTGACAGAGCTGGTGTAACTGAGTCAGGTTTGTAGGCCACCTTGCTCGCCTACGCTTTTTCAGTTCTGCCCACAAAATTTACTATAGGATTGAGGTCAGGGCTTTGTGATGGCCACTCTAATACCTTGACTTTGTTGTCATTAAGCATTTTGCCACAACTTTGGAAGTATGCTTGGGGTCATTGTCCATTTGGAAGACCCATTTGTGACCAAGCTTTAACTTCCTGACTGATGTCTTGAGATGTTGCTTCAATATATCCACATAATTTTCCACCCTCATGATGCCATCTATTTTGTGAAGTGCACTAGTCCCTCCTGCAGCAAAGCACCCCCACAACATGATGCTGCCACCCCCGTGCTTTATGGTTGGGATGGTGTTCTTCGGCTTGCAAGCCTCCCCCTTTTTCCTCCAAACATAATGATGGTCATTATGGCCAAACAGTTCTATTTTTGTTTCATCAGACCAGAGGACATTTCTCCAAAAAGTACGATCTTTATCCCCATGTGCAGTTGCAAACCGTAGTCTGGCTTTTTTATGGTGGTTTTGGAGCAGTGGCTTCTTCCTTGCTGAGCGGCCTTTCAGGTTATGTCGATATAGGACTCGTTTTACTGTGGATATAGATACTTTTGTACCTATTTCCTCCAGCATCTTCACAAGGTCCTTTGCTGTTGTTCTGGGATTGATTTGGACTTTTCGCACCAAAGTACGTTCATCTCTAGGAGACAGAACACGTCTCCTTCCTGAGCGGTATGACGGCTGCGTGGTCCCATGGTGTTTATTGATTTTGATTTTCCCATATGTCAAGCAAAGAGGCATTGAGTTTGAAGGTAGGCCTTGAAATACATCCACAGGTACACCTCCAGTAGCAATACAAGGATATAACACACTAACTTTACAAAATTCTAACTTGCACTGCTTTTCTTTCATTATTTGTTTTTTATGCATGAATACAATTGCTCACTGTTCGTTGTTGGCATTTCCTGCCTAAGGTTGCCCACTTTGCCAATGAAATAATCATAGAAAAATTGCCAACAATTAAGCTATCAGATTTGATGAAAGATGGAGTTGAATTTGTCTTGCTGCCCATAATTTCATTGAAAGTACTATAAAATGTTTTTGTTCCATCATTCTTTATATCATTGATCTTGGCTTCAGAATAAAGTTCATTCTTCTTTTTGTTGAGTTTAGTCACATCATTTCTCAATTTGCAGTAAGTAAGCCAGTCAGATGTGCAGCCAGAATTATTAGCCACTCCTTTTGCCCCATCTCTTTCAACCATACAGTTTTTCAATTCCTCATCAATCCATGGAGCCTTAACAGTTCTAACAGTCAGTTTCTTAACAGGTGCATGTTGATCAATAATTGGAAGAAGCAATTTCATAAATTCATCAAGTGCACCGTCGGGATGCTCCTCATTAATCACATCAGACCAACAAATATTTTTAACATCATCCACATAAGAGTCACAGCAAAATCTGTTGTATGATCTCTTATACACTATTTTAGGCCCAGCTGTTGGAACTTTGGCTTTCCTGGATATAGCCACTATACTGTGATCACTGCATCCAATGGGCACGGATACAGCTTTAGAACAAAGTTCTACAGTATTAGTAAAAATGTGATCGATACATGTGGATGATCTTGTTCCTTCTAGTGTTTGTAAACACCCTGGTAGGTTGATTAATAACCTGAACCAGATTACAGGCACTGGTTACAGTGAGAAGCTTCCTCTTGAGCGGACAGCTTGATGAAAACCAGTCAATATTCAGGTCCCAGAGAAAGTAGACCTCTCTGTTTACATCACATACACTATCAAGTATTTCACACATATTATTTAGATACTGACTGTTAGCACTTGGTGGCCTATAGCAACACCCCAAAAGAAAAGGCTTTAGATGTGCCAAGTGAACCTGCAACAACAACACTTCAATAACACTTGACATAAGATCTTCTCTAAGCATTACAGGGATATGGGTCTGAATATATACAGCAACACCTCCCCCATAAGCATGTATGTCTCTTCTATAGATGTTATATCCTTGTATTGCTACTGCTGTATCATCAAGTTAATAATCTAAGTGAGTCTGAAATGGCTAATATACACTACCGTCCAAAAGTTTAGGGTCACTTAGAAATGTCCTTGTTTTTGAAAGAAAAGCACATTTCTTGTCCATTAAAATAACATCAAATTGATCAGAAATACAGTGTAGACATTGTTAATGTTGTAAATGACTATTGTAGCTGGAAACTGATTATATTTAATGGAATATCTACATAGGCATACAGAGGCCCATTATCAGCAACCATCACTCCTGTGTTCCAATGTCACGTTGTGTTAGCTAATCCAAGTTTATAATTTTAAAAGGCTAATTGATCATTAGAAAACCCTTTTGCAATTATGTTAGCACAGCTGAAAACTGTTGTTCTGATTAAAGAAGCAATAAAACTGGCCTTCTTTAGACTAGTTGAGTATCTGGAGCATCAGCATTTGTGGGTTCAACTACAGGCTCAAAATGGCCAGAAACAAATAACTTTCTTCTGAAACTCGTCAGTCTATTCTTGTTCTGAGAAATGTTCTGAGAAATGATGGCTATTCCATGCGAGAAATTGCCAAGAAACTGAAAATCTCGTACAACGCTGTGTACTACTCCCTTCACAGAACAGCGTAAACAGGCTCTAACCAGAATAGAGAGAGGAGTGGGAGGCTCCGGTGCAAAACTGAGCAAGAGGACATTAGCGTGTCTAGTTTGAGAAACAGATGCCTCACAAGTCCTCAACTGGCAGCTTCCTTAAATAGTACCTGCAAAACACCAGTCTCAACGTCAACAGTGAAGAGGCGACTCTGGGATGCTGGCCTTCTAGGCAGAGTTCCTCTGTCCAGTCTCTGTGTTATTTTGCCCATCTTAATCTTTTCTTTTTATTGGCCAGTCTGAGATATGGCTTTTTCTTTACAACTCTGCCTAGAAGGCCAGGTTTAAGCTTCAACCATAAGAGGATTAATTATAATTTGACTGCTTATCACTTTCTTAAACACAGGTTTAATAAAGTGATACGATGTTGACAAAAACAAACAGAGAGAGCTAACCCACAGTGCTGGCTGGCTGCAGACAGACAGAGTCGCCATCCCAAATGGCACCCTATTCCCTACATAGTGCCCATAAGCCTCTAGTTAAAAGTAGTGCACAATATAGGGAAAAGGGTGTCATTTGGAACACATCAACCAAAGAGTTAAGAGTGGAGAAGGCTTAGGATGCAACACCCGGAACACCCAGTACAGGCTATCTAGTCTATCACTGCTGTTAAAGCTGCTTTAGTTTCCAGGTAAATGCCAAAATAAAGGAAACACTTGAGTAAATGAGGGATACATTTACACACTGTTGTAGTTAACAAGTTAATTAAGCAATTAACATCCTATCATGCTTATGGTGATGTCTATTGTCTATTGTTTTGGCTACCTTGGCTAGAAGAAGAGATCTCATTGACTTTGAAAGAGGGGTCTCAAAGGAGCGTAGTGGGTTTAAAGGTGCTACATATAGTGTCGTATTTTGGTTGTTTTGAATTTTTGTAATTTAAAAAAAGGCCATAATATATCTGCAGTAATAGTAGAATGATAGTTTTTCACAGTATTACTTACTGGCTGGGGCTAGTGATGTGATTGGCTGTGATATTCGCCTATTGATCTCTCCTGCCGGTGCGGCATCTGCTGTCAAAATGGGAAGGCTGTTTTGACTTTGTGGCTGTGTTATCTAGTGGAAATCGGGTCAATCGCTGTGAAATAGCTTTTAATTTAACACAAAATATTGTTTTTACAGCTGTTTGAAGCTGTTGGACAAAAAATGAGAGTAAAAGGCTCAAGCGCGAGTCTCCGCCATGCTAAGGGGAAATGGGATACAGTGGAGGGTGGGAGATTTGTTTTGAATGCAACCTAGTGCTGTTGCAATTCACCTAGCTTCCACATAAGAGAGACATTCTGAGAAATGCTAGGTGTAGCACCTTTAAAGTGTGTGTCGGGTGTGTGTGTGTGTGTGTGTGTGTGTGTGTGTGTGTGTGTGTGTGTGTGTGTGTGTGTGTGTGTGTGTGTGTGTGTGTCCAGATCTCAACCAAATTGAACATTTATGGGAGATTCTGGAGCAGTGCCTGAGACAACCTTTTAAACCACCATCAACAAAACAACAAATGATGGAATTTATCGTGGAAGAATGGTGTCGCATTCCTCCAATAGAGTTCCAGACACTTATAGAATCTATGTCAAGGTGCATTGAAGCTGTTCTGCCTCGTGGTGGCCCAACGCCCTATTAAAACACTTTCTTGGTGTTTCCTTTATTTTGGCGAGAGCGAGAGAGCGAGAGCGAGAGCGAGAGAGAGAGAGAGAGAGAGAGAGAGAGAGAGAGAGAGAGAGAGAGAGAGAGAGAGAGAAAATCCTTGACTATGTACAGACTCAGTGAGCATAGCCTTGCTATTGAGAGATGCCGCCATAGCCAGACCTGGCTCTCTCGAAGACAGGCTATGCTCACAAAATAAGGTGGAAACTGAGCTGCACTTCCTAACCTCCTGCCAAATGTATGACCACATAGAATTTGAAAACAAATCAAACATTGATAAACTCCCATAACTGTTAGGCCAAATACCACAGTGTGCAATCAGAGCAGCAATGCTGTGACAAAAGGGCAACCAGTGGAGCACAAAAAACATTGTAAATACAACCTATATTTATCTGTTCTACTTGCACATCGTTACAACACTGTACATAGCCAATAATATAACATTTGAAAAGTCTATATTCTTTTAAAACTTTGTAATGTTTACTAATGTTTCCCTTGTTTATTTCCCTTTGGTTTATAGTCTATTATTTTAGGTTTGGCAATGTAAACATATGTTTCCCATGCAAATAAAGCCCATTGAATTGAATTGAGAGAGAGAGTGTGTAAGAGAGAGGAGAGAGCTACAGTTTAGCTTTATGTCAGACACAGAACTGAACACAGTGTGGAGAGGACTATGAGGCGAATAGGGTTTTACACAATAGCCTGAGAGGTTTAGGATGTTTATATGGTCAGGACTAAAGCTGAAGTAAACCAGTTCACCTCAATCAGGGATTGGTTATGGTTTGTTATTGCCTAGTGCTTTATTATGCATATTAATGCAGGAAAAGTCACAGAGTTACATCAGATGCCACAGTTTGTTGCAGACAACCAAGGACAAAGTTTACCGTAGAGAGCACTCAATTAGATGGCATTACTGGTGCTGAGGACCTTCAAACTGACAGCATGCAAATCAGAAAAAAAACTAATGGCCAGAGCCCACCAACACGGCTCCAAATACTCCCATTATAAATATGGAGCGTACAGTGGACGTACACACACACACACACACACACACACACACACACACACACACACACACACACACACACACACACACACACACACACACACACACACACACACACACACACACACACACACACACACACACACACACACACACACACACACACACACGCACGTGCCTGGGTGAGAGAGAGGAGAGGGAGCATTATGAAATCACATAGGACCTGACCACCACAGTCTAATTATGCTAATTGCTTCAATGCCCTTGCTTTATTTATGCATAGCGGCTAAGATAAATAAAAGGAAATTGCTTTGGATCTAACTGTATTCATTTTAGAATGCAAACTAGCCTATGTTTGTTATGAGATTGCTGATCTGTTTACCCTGAAAATTCTACAGGTAATTGTAATTTTGATTGTACATTTTTTTGTTCTCTGTGACAGTCCCAGGACTGCATCTGTTGTCTCCATTTTTTATAATGGAATGCTTTGTAATATTTAAACATACTAAATTGTGTAAAAGCAGTCTGCGGCAGCATCAGATTATTGCGTCCAATGAAATAATATTCAATCCAATTTGACATATGTGTTAATCAATATAAATCAATATGCTGTGTGCAAGAATAATACAATGTGGATCAAAAGACTACTCCATAGTAGTACATTTCATCCTTCAATGCTTTTAGTGACCTTTAGGATATTCTAAGTACTGTAGTGCAATGGCACTTAATATGAAATATATTGTGTATCTTACAACCAGAAACTGTAGACTCATTTCCAGCCAGCCAGCCAGCCAGCCAGCCAGCCAGCCAGACAGACAGACAGAAAGCATGTATAATTCCATCCAGAGAAAATTATTACAATTGATCGGTCCGTGTAGTGACGGAGGACTCCCAACAGTTCTCATCTACTTCACATTAATAAGCCATTGATTTCTCCCCTCATACGTCCGATTTGTAGAGCTACAATCAAGCCACATCGTTGGAAAGATTAAACAATCTTCTAACGATCAGTGAGAAAGTTAAAATGTTACTGTCTGGATGGCGACTGAGTGTGTTCATTTGTAAAGGCCCTAATACAGATTTAATTGCAGGAGTTTGTGGGAAATATATGACTTTCTTTGTGGTGTCTGTATTGATGTAAAGAAATAGGAATGGATTTCAAATGGTTGGGGTTATGATCCAGTACTATTTCAACCAGGCTACAGATTGTGGTTTAATCAAACGCATGGATCTCTTTCCTCTAAAGAATTTATCCAGTTTCTCTTGCTGTAACATAATTCAACACTGTAATCTGGCCGGACTAAGGGGCCACTGTAATCTGGCCTGACTAAGGGGCCACTGTAATCTGGCCGGACTAAGGGGCCACTGTAATCTGGCCGGACTAAGGGGGTATTGTTTAGTTTTGTGATGACCGTGCCGGCGGTCAGGATGTCATTTATTGAGCGGTAGGTGAAGAGTATGCAACATGTCTGACATACAGTAGAGTAGGTACAGGGTTTGACAAGGTCGAAGCGTACAAACACACGAATGAATGGCAAGGTTTTGACCATACATACAGAATCTCCCCTTCCAAAGTTTATTTTGTACATTAAATCATGTGTGTAGTACGACATTACATTTATAAAACACTTAGCTACTGTCTATCATCATCAATCCAAAAACATTGGTACTTGTTAAAATGTTACACATAAAAAATGACTATGTGTAGCTTAACTATAACATCTATCTATATATATATATAAAACAACGAAAGAAATAGGAAGCATGAAGGGAGGAAGACGAGGGGGGATAAAGATAGAAACGTGAATGAATGAATTCATATGCTTATCTCATTCACTCTACAACCCTGTGGTGTTACCATTTAAAGAGAAAAAAGGTTGTGTTTTTGTCAAGCGGCTCTGCTCCCCTGCTAGCGCTAGACAAGCATGTTGATTTATTTATTGGATTCCAGCATTCCCCTCCTATATGTCGGTAACAAATGTGGCCACCGCTGGAGACTACATTGACAAGTCCTTTGTATACCACAGTAAAAAATGAGCCACTTACTTACAATACATCCATAGGATATCAGACGCAAAAATAATTGAAATGGGAAGTGTTCCCAGTGGTGTAGAATCTTCTGAAGGGGACAGGGGTGGAGGAGGGAGGGGGGGGGGCAGGCTTGGTGGAGGAAGAGAGGCCACAGAGAATCAATAGAGAATAACTATTTTTCTTTGTAGAGAACTTAAGATTCAGCAAAAGTTTTGTCTGGGGAACTTTACCCTGATATGGGCAAGAGAGAGGATGAAATGTGCATTAATCCCTCCAACAAGTCATACATTCCTGACAATACAATGACTTTTCACAGAGCCAGGCAGCCTGGCCCTACCACCGTGCTCCCTGCCTCCCCTCTCCCCTTCTCTCTCACATAAAGCCTATCACTCAACCCCAGTGTTATAGTGCTGCTATGCCCCCAAGGCTAAGATAAGCAGTCGGCCAAGTCCCATATTTTGTTAAATCACTGCAGCCACATTAGGCTGAATGGAGGGATGGAATGCGGGGATCTTGGAGAAGAAAGGGGAATTGGTTCGGTTCATGGCGCTGTATTGTGCTGCTGCTGCTGCTGAGATCCTTATCGTCGTGGCAACTAAAAGCTCAGACACACCGGTAGCACCTCTGAACAGAGTGTCGGCAGTCAATCTCTTTTGTGTTCACACAGCAAAGACCTTAGAAGTCATCAGCCACTCAGTCTGGGTAAAATACTCCAAACCAGAAGGTGTCAGTAGAGTTGTTTGGCAATGCATATCTGTGTGTATTGCTTATGGTCTAGATTCCAAGCTATCTGTGCTAATGTTGCTATTTTGTAGAAAGCCCTTGATACTAGACAGATGGCCACATCTATATAACTACCCAGCAAGATGATAAAGAAACTATTTAATTCACTCTCCATAATCCCATACTGCCAGTGTCAGCCCATAGCCAAATGTTTACCTAGCTCGCTAAAGTCAGTATATTCAATAGCTAGCACAAAATTGCTAGCTAGCTAGCTAGCTAAGGACACTGCCCTAACTCAGCAGCTAACATAGGCAGCTGTTTCATGGAAACTAGCTAATTCATTGTGATTTAATTATAATATCAATACTAGCTACAGTGGTTAGCTAGTTTAGAGGAAGTATTTAGTGTTGTGTGCACTGCATCTGTGCACTTAGCTAGTTACCATCCCATGGCCTTAATTGCACATGAAGTGTGACTGGCTCATCTGTGGATGTACGCAGAAAATGCCGTCTTTTTTGTTTTTTTGTTGTTGGTTCCCACACGTGGTGGTCCATGCTCTCTGATTGGCTCAAAGTCAAGTTGTTGGCTACTGACGAGCATTGCGAACTACAATCAGTAGTTTCGTCTCTATCGGGTCGGCACGCAGCAGGAACCGCTTTTGTTCTAGCAAGAGAAGGAACGGCCTCCTACTGTGATATGTACCTATCAGCAGTTTATCAGCAGTGAGATTTTCATGCTTAAAGGAGACATCGGTCTTTTGTCTGCAGGATTGCCCTTGACACATCCTTAAGGAAGAAGTCTTGAACTTGTCATTTTTTTGTGCCCCTCAGACCTTCTCCGGTCTGACATGGGTTAAATACCAAATAGCTCTGGCTCTTTAGCCACCCTCTGTGTCCTAAATGGCACCCTATTCCCTTTAGAGTGCACTTCTTTGGACCAGGGAAAAATTTGTGCACTGTGTAGGGAATATGGTGCCATTTGAGACACACAACTGTTTAGGATGTTAAAGAAGTTCCTGCTTGATAACCACCAGACATAATCCCCTCTCTAGATCAACTGTTTAGGATGTTAAAGAAGTTCCTGCTTGATAACCACCAGACATAATCCCCTCTCTATATCAACTGTTTAGGATGTTAAAGAAGTTCCTGCTTGATAACCACCAGACATAATCCCCTCTCGATCAACTGTTTAAGGATGTTAAAGAAGTTCCTGCTTGATAACCACCAGACATAATCCCCTCTCTAGATCAACTGTTTAGGATGTTAAAGAAGTTCCTGCTTGATAACCACCAGACATAATCCCCTCTCTAGATCAACTGTTTAGGATGTTAAAGAAGTTCCTGCTTGATAACCACCACACACCATCACCTCTCTAGATCAACTGTTTAGGATGTTAAAGAAGTTCCTGCTTGATAACCACCAGACATAATCCCCTCTCGATCAACAGTTTAAGGATGTTAAAGAAGTTCCTGCTTGATAACCACCAGACATAATCCCCTCTCTAGATCAACTGTTTAGGATGTTAAAGAAGTTCCTGCTTGATAACCACCAGACATAATCCCCTCTCTAGATCAACCTTTTAGGATGTTAAAGAAGTTCCTGCTTGATAACCACCAGACATAATCCCCTCTCGATCAACTGTTTAAGGATGTTAAAGAAGTTCCTGCTTGATAACCACCAGACATAATCCCCTCTCTAGATCAACTGTTTAGGATGTTAAAGAAGTTCCTGCTTGATAACCACCACACACCATCACCTCTCTAGATCAACTGTTTAGGATGTTAAAGAAGTTCCTGCTTGATAACCACCAGACATAATCCCCTCTCGATCAACTGTTTAAGGATGTTAAAGAAGTTCCTGCTTGATAACCACCAGACATAATCCCCTCTCTAGATCAACTGTTTAGGATGTTAAAGAAGTTCCTGCTTGATAACCACCACACACCATCACCTCTCTAGATCAACTGTTTAGGATGTTAAAGAAGTTCCTGCTTGATAACCTCCAGACACCATCCCATCTCTATGATCTCTTTCATATATTAACATATTACCAGTGGGCTTGTCTTCAGAGACTAGAACACTGGTTTGTCTGTGATCCCAGTAGAGAAGGATACCAGCATGGGGACTTTCAACCTCAGGAACAAAAACAGGAGATATAAGAGAGAGAGAGAGAGGAGGGCATAATGGACCTACATGCTAATAAACACCTCGTATACCACAGACAGACTGGAAGGACACACAGTCGAATGAGTTTAACCAGATCCTCATCAAGAATTCTATACATCAATTCTTAACAGTTTAGATATAGTGTTCGTTTGTGACAACAAACCCAGAATGAGCAAACATCAACTTTAATGTGTTGACGGTGTTTATTGGTGGAACTGTGGGGCTGTTTCCTGTTTGGAACATATGGAACCTTCATGACTTCTCCTAAGGTTTAAAGGCACAGTACAGTGATTAACACCTCAAGCTTAAAGGAACAGTAATAATTGTACCTCCAGACATAATCAGCCCATAAGAAGAACTGTAAAAGCTGACAGAGACGATGTGCCTCCGCCCTGGTGGGAAATATGAAACCAAAACACCCCCTTGTCACCCCCTTGTCACCCCTAAGATAAGCATATATGGGACTACATGATTATAAATGTCTGGTTTCCACCGACTACCATTACTGATATATTCACATTCAAATACTATATTCACATTTGTTCTAACTGTGTTGATATTCAATATCCATTCCAATCTGCATCACAGAAATGAAAGACAAAAAATGCCTTGACATTTCATTACTTAATTGTGTTGTAATAGTGGGATCATGAAAATATACTGAACGATAATCGTTCTATCATAATCTATATGATGGGTGATCTAAATGTATATATGAATGCTATACTTCATATGATTCGTACATTGCACATGCGTTAATCTCCTCACAAGTACAGTAAAGAGGCGTCTACAGTACATCTATATCCATGTTAGACTAAACGCAGTAAATCCATGTTAAAAGTGTTAATCTACATCTGTATTAGACTAAACCCAGTCATTGAGACTAGGCTGATGAGGGAGGTCTCCCCACTAGAAGTCAAGGGGGAAGGTGACTCGTACTTATAACACATATAGTGACAGGTTAAGATCAAGGGCTGTGCTGACATTCTCCCTACAAAGGTTAATGTATGGTGGGCCCCACGATGAAGAAATGAGGGCTCTGCCATCATTGCCAAGGCAAAAGGTCAGACACAAGCTGATTGGTGATAGAACTATCAAATTAACCAATCAATAAATGGTTGTGATGGGAGGAAGCAGGCCCCCAGGGGACAGACCGGACCAAATGCCAAGATGTCAATATCTCTGTCTGTGCCAGAGAGAGAGAGAGAGAGAGGAGAGAGCCCTCAGCCTACAGCCCACCCGCCCGGCTGTACAAGCCAGAGAGAGAGGAGAGAGCCCTCAGCCTACAGCCTACCCGCCCGGCTGTACAAGCCAGAGAGAGAGGAGAGAGCCCTCAGCCTACAGCCCACCCGCCCGGCTGTACAAGCCAGAGAGAGAGGAGAGAGCCCTCAGCCTACAGCCCACCCGCCCGGCTGTACAAGCCAGAGAGAGAGGAGAGAGCCCTCAGCCTACAGCCCACCCGCCCGGCTGTACAAGCCAGAGAGAGAGGAGAGAGCCCTCAGCCTACAGCCCACCCGCCCGGCTGTACAAGCCAGAGAGAGAGGAGAGAGCCCTCAGCCTACAGCCCACCCGCCCGGCTGTACAAGCCAGAGAGAGAGGAGAGAGCCCTCAGCCTACAGCCTACCCGCCCGGCTGTACAAGCCAGAGAGAGAGGAGAGAGCCCTCAGCCCACAGCCCACCCGTCCGGCTGTACATGCTGAAATAACACCCTCCCCAACCCACCGCTGCTGCCTGCCTCGCACATGACCAAATCCCCCCACACACACACACACACACACACACACACACACACACACACACACACACACACACACACACACACACACACACACACACACACACACACACACACACACACACACACACACACACACACACACACACACACAATCAGGCAAACATGGACTTGTGTAAACAGAAATAAACACATTTAATTCATCACAAGTAGATTGTTAATTAATGTAGCGGGTTTCACAATAAGACATGTGTATTGAAAAGCAAACAAATGATCCTACTGCTTAAAAAGGTGTTCAAAATAGTACTGACTACCATGCCTCACAGTCCACACATGCAAAGACAAACTGTCAATGACAGAAAAAACTGGACATGGACAAGTGTTGTACAGTAAAATAGAGAGTACAGTACATGAAGGAAAACACCAGTTCCCATTTAGCAATGGTGCTTCAGCACAAGAGGTCATAATCCCCCTCCAACATTTATTGCTGGAGCTCAATATCACTTAAATTCCCAAGTGAGAGCCGGGTGCTTTGTACCAAGCTCCTCTGCAGCAGGAAATGACATATTACATGTCCATCCTTACCCCCAAACAAACCGCCGCCAGCCACTCCCCTTTACAACAAAGTAACTGTTCATAAATAACTGTTAATTTAGGGATTAATTAAACTGTAGGCTATTAATAGTGTTCAGTAACAACTGAATAACAATTTATCGTTTTTGGCCACAAGGGGCACCTCTACGTCAGCCCTGACAAGCACAAAATATCAATTAACGTTTTGAACAGAGCATTAGTAGTACTACTGTGCAAAACCAATGGAACCTTGTTCATGGTCTTCAGTAGGCTACTGTGTACCTCTGAAACCACAATGTGCTCAATCTGCCGGGATACTACAGTGCTATCAGGGACTAATGCTGGTCCATGGACCCAAGGTTGAGAAACACTTGACTAGAACATTCTCACTTGCAGTATTTCAAAGCACCCAGTGGTCATTTCTTAGACCTGGATGGTGGATATACAGTAGATAAACAACAACAACAACAGACTGTTGAATTGGAAGGTGATTGTGGGGTATTGCTTGTCTCAAAGTGCTGAGCAGGTGGAAATGGTAGCGCGGCTACAGGGCTTCCTTCAGTCCCAGAGAGATGTACAGGAGGAGGTGCAGGAAGTCTGTCTGTCTGCACTTCTCTCTCCCTCGTGGCCCTGCATCCCTCCATGCATCCCTCCAGCCATCCCTCGCTCCTATCATAACTAAGCAGCAATTAAATCACCTTTCTCTCGTCTACATATGTCAATCTGGGGGTCAGCTTAGTACTGGGTAATTGATGCTGAGTGTCACACAGAAACAATCTGACAGGATTCACATGTTTTCCATGTGACTTAAATGTTTAATAGGGACCTGCAGTAACACTGTTGTCTCTCTCTTGCATTTTAAATAGAAAGGTTTTGCAAAGGTTCAGGATGATAGATTATACAGTCAGGAGTTTGTTAAAATTCCTCTTTAATGGAGTCCTTTGCTCTTTTTAAATAGTTAATTTTAAATCATCAAGAGAAAAAAATAAATGTGTTTCCATCAAACTATGACTATAATATGTGGTTGTCTCACCTAGCTAGATACATGCATTTACTGTAAGTAGCTCTGGATAAGATTGTCTGCTAAATTACTCAAATGTAAATGTGATGTGTTCTACCATCAAATTATTATGCCCCATACTCACACATAGAGAATTACTCAATGTATAAAATTGTTTTTCAAGCATGTTCATGAATGCAAATAAATGGCTTTTAAGTCAGTATTGTGTGTTCATCCCAGCCTCACACAGCGGTTGAATAAAAATAGCACAGTGTGAGTCATTACTGTATTTTGTGTTTTTCTTATTTAGCTCCCTCTGGGCCCAGCTACCCACAAATGCTAATTTCTATAGTATGTGAATTTCACTGTACTTCAAACTCACAGTTCAAACTTGTATCACAATTAAAAAGTAGTTTAAAGTGCAGCGCAGAGAAATTGCCTCTCTGACTCTGTTGGGACTGTCAATTTTTTACCAAATTAATTATTATTTTAAGCTTAATATTCAACGCGATTGTTATTCTGTTTGCGTGTCGGAGAAAAGAGAACATAGATTTCCATTACGTTATGCTTATCCATAGGGGAAATAGTTTGGGAAAGACGTCCTAATTTGCATGTGTTTTCAGTTACTTAATTTGCTCTGTTTAAGAAAAGTGAAGACTAGAGGTACTCTCAACACACATCTGAATCAATATGTGCTGTGTAGTTAGGTTCTTTCTAACAAGGGAGAAGAAAATGAAAACATCAGAATGAGGATTACAGATAAACTGCATACTACTCAAAATAGATTATATATGTTAATGATGGGATTTAGGGCAAATACTTAATTTGCGTCCAAGACTATTCTCAGACACAATAACACCCCCCATAAATAATACCTGACAAAACTAACAAAGAATATCTGACAAAACTGACAAAGAAATGCAAGTTCATTCAGATGGGTTGGGTTAAATGCTGAAGACACATTTCGGTTGAATATATTCAGTTGTGCAACTGACTAGGTGTTCTCTTTCTCTTTTTCATTCAAATATATATATATACTGAACAAAAATATAAACGCAACATGCAACAATTTCAAAGATTTTACCAAGTTACAGTTCATATAAAGAAATCAGTGAATTAATCTATGGATTTCACATGACTGGGCAGGGGTGCAGCCATGAGGGAGCCTGGGAGGGCATAAGCCCACCCTCATGGCAGCCAGGCCCACCCACGGGGGAGCCAGGCCCAGCCAATCAGAATGAGTTTTTCCCCATAAAAGGGCTTTATTACAGACATAAATACTCCTCAGCACCCAGCCTCAGACGTTCCCAAAGGTGAAAAAAAAACGGATGTGGAGGTTCTGGGCTGGCTTGGTTACACATGGTCTGCGGATGTGAGGCCATTTGGACATACTGTCAAATTCTTTAAAACGACGTTAGAGGCAGTTTACGGTAGTGAAATGAACATTAAATTCTCTGGCAACAGCTCTGTTGGACATTCCTGCAGTCAGTACAGTGAGGGAAAAAAGTATTTGATCCCCTGCTGATTTTGTACGTTTGCCCACTGACAAAGAAATGATCAGTCTATAATTTTAATGGTAGGTTTATTTGAACAGTGAGAGACAGAATAACAACAAAAATATCCAGAAAAACGCATGTCAAAAATGTTATAAATTGATTTGCATTTTAATGAGGGAAATAAGTATTTGACCCCCTCTCAATCAGAAAGATTTCTGGCTCCCAGGTGTCTTTCATACAGGTAACGAGCTGAGATTAGGAGCACACTCTTAAAGGGAGTGCTCCTAATCTCAGTTTCTTACCTGTATAAAAGACACCTGTCCACAGAAGCAATCAATCAATCAGATTCCAAACTCTCCACCATGGCCAAGACCAAAGAGCTCTCCAAGGATGTCAGGGACAAGATTGTAGATCTACACAAGGCTGGAATGGGCTACAAGACCATTGCCAAGCAGCTTGGTGAGAAGGTGACAACAGTTGGTGCGATTATTCGCAAATGGAAGAAACACAAAATAACTGTCAATCTCCCTTGGCCTAGGGCTCCATGCAAGATCTCACCTCGTGGAGTTGCAATGATCATGAGAATGGTGAGGAATCAGCCCAGAACTACACAGGAGGATCTTGTCAATGATATCAAGGCAGCTGGGACCATAGTCACCAAGAAAACAATTGGTAACACACTACGCCGTGAAGGACTGAAATCCTGCAGCGCCCGCAAGGTCCCCCTGCTCAAGAAAGCACATATACATGCCCGTCTGAAGTTTGCCAATGAACATCTGAATGATTCAGAGGACAACTGGGTGAACGTGTTGTGGTCAGACGAGACCAAAATGGAGTTCTTTGGCATCAACTCAACTTGTCGTGTTTGGAGGAGGAGGAATGCTGCCTATGACCCCAAGAAACCATCCCCACCGTCAAACATGGAGGTGGAAACATTATGCTTTGGCGGTGTTTTTCTGCTAAGGGGACAGGACAACTTCACCGCATCAAAGGGACGATGGACGGGGCCATGTACCGTCAAATCTTGGGTGAAAACCTCCTTCCCTCAGCCAGGGTATTGAAAATGGGTCGTGGATGGGTATTCCAGCATGACAATGACCCAAAACACACGGCCAAGGCAGCAAAGGAGTGGCTCAAGAAAAAGCACATTAAGGTCCTGGAGTGGCCTAGCCAGTCTCCAGACCTTAATCCCATAGAAAATCTGTGGAGGGAGCTGAAGGTTCGAGTTGCCAAACGTCAGCCTCGAAACCTTAATGACTTGAAGAAGATCTGCAAAGAGGAGTGGGACAAAATCCCTCCTGAGATGTGTGCAAACCTGGTGGCCAACTACAAGAAACATCTGACCTCTGTGATTGCCAACAAGGGTTTTGCCACCAAGTACTAAGTCATGTTTTGCAGAGGGGTCAAATACTTATTTCCCTCATTAAAATGCAAATCAATTTATAAATTTTTTGACATGCGTTTTTCTGGATTTTTTTGTTGATATTCTGTCTCTCACTGTTCAAATAAACCTACCATTAAAATTACAGACTGATCATTTCAATGTCAGTGGGCAAACGAACAAAATCAGCAGGGGATCAAATACTTTTTTCCCTCACTGTATGCCAATCGCATGCTCCTTCAAAACGTGAGACATCTGTGGCATTGTGTTGTGTGGCAAAACTGCACATTTTAGAGTGGCTTTTATTGTCCCCAGGACAAGGTGCACATGTGTAATGATCATGCTGTTTAATCATCTTTTTGATATGCCACACCTGTCAGGTGGATGGATTATCTTTGCAAATGAGAAATGCTCACTAACAGCGATATGAACAAATTTGTGCACACAATTTGAGAGAAATAAGCTTTTTGTGCATATGGAAAACTTCAGGGATATTTTGTATTTTTTATTTCAGCTCATGAAACATGTGACTAACACTTTACGTGTTGCGTTAATATTTTGGCTCAGTGTATATATACAGTACCAGTCAAAAGTTTGGACACACCTACTCATTCCAGGGTTTTTCATTATTTTTACTATTTTCTACATTGTAGAATAATAGTGAAGATATCAAAACTATGAAATAACACATATGGAATCATGTAGTAACCAAAAAAGTGTTAAACAAATCAAAATGTATTTTATATTTCAGATTCTTCAAAGTAGCCACCCTTTGCCTTGTTGACAGCTTTGCACACTCTTGGAATGCATTTCAAATAACAGCTGTTAATTGTTAAAAGTTAATTTGTGGAATTTCTTTCCTTCTTAATGCATTTGAGCCAATCAGTTACTTTTTTTGACTTTTTTTTTGGTTTACTCAACTTTTCGGTCTAAGTGTTAACTGAACTAAATGGAGTTGGCCCAAACGTAGCTCCAACTTCAGAAAACAAAGAAATCTGAAATATGTTTCATCCAATTGTCTCGTACACACTACATGACCAAAAGTATATGGACACCTGTTCGTCGAACATCTCATTCCAAAATAATGGGCATTAATATGGAGTTGGTCCACCCTTTGCTGCTATAACAGCCTCCACTCTTCTGGGAAAGCTTTCCACTAGATGTTTGAACATTGCTGCGGGGACTTGATTCCATTCAGCCATAGGAGCATTAGTGAGGTCGGGCACTGTTGTTGGGCGATTAAGCCTGGCTCGCAGTCAACGTTCCAATTCATCCCAAAGGTGTTCGATGGGGTTGAGGTCAAGGCTTTGTGCAGGCCAGTCATGTTCTTCACAAAGTATTCAGACCCCTTGACCTTTTCCACAATTTGTTACATTACAGCCTTATTCTAAAATTGATTCATTTGTATTTTTTACTCATCAATCTACACACAATACCCCATAATGATGAAGCAAAAACAGGTTTTTAGAAATGTTAGCAAATAAATTACAAATAAAAAAAAGAAATAATACATTTACATAAGTATTCAGACTCTTCACTCAATACTTTGTTTAAGCACCTTTGGCAGCGATTACAGCCTCAAGTCTTTTTGGGTATGACGCTGCAAGCTTGGCACACCTGTATTTGGGGAGTGTCTCCAATTCTTCTCTGCAGCTGCTCTCAAGCTCTGTCAGATTGGATGGGGAGCGTTGCTGCACAGCTATTTTCAGGTTTCTCCTGATATGTTTAATCGGGTTCAAGAGCGGGCTCTGGCTGGGCCACTCATGGACATTCAAAGACTTGTCCCGAAGTCTTGGATGTGTGCTTAGGGTTGTTGTCCTGTTGGAAGGTCCTTCGCCCCAGGCTGAGGTCCCGAGCGCTCTGGAGCAGGTTTTCATCAAGGAACTCTCTGTACTTTGCTTCGTTAATCTTTCCCTCGATCTGGTCTCCCAGTCCCTGCCACTGAAAAACATTCCCACAGCATGATGCTGCCACCACCATGCTTCACCGTAGAGATGGTGCCAGGTTTCCTCCAGACATGATGCCTGGCATTCAGGCCAAAGAGTTCAATCTTGGTTTCATCAGACCATAAAATCTTGTTTCTTATGGTCTGAAAGCCCTATAGGTGCCTTTTGGCAAACTCCAAGCGGGCTGTCATGTGCCTTTTACTGAGGAGTGGCTTCTGTCTGGCCACTCTACCATAAAAGCTTGATTGGTGGAGTGCTGCAAAGATGGTTGTCCTTCTAGTAAGTTCTCCCATCTCCACAGAGGAAGAATGGAGCTCTGTCAGAGTGACCATCGGGTTCTTGGTCACCTCCCTGACCAAGGCCCTTCTCCCCAGATTGCTCAGTTTGGCCGGACGGCCAGCTCAAGGAAGAGTCTTGGTGGTTCCAAACTTCTTTAATTTAAGAATGATAGAGGACACTGTGTTCTTGGGGACTTTCAATGCAGCAGAAATTTTTGGGTAATCTTCGCCAGATCTGTACCTCGACACAATCCTGTCTCGGAGTGCTACGGACTATTCCTTCGACCTCATGGCTTGGTTTTTGCTCTGACATGTACTGTCAACTGAGGGATCTTTCCAAATCAAGTCCAATCAATTGAATTTACTCCAGGTTGATTGCAATCATGTTATAGAAACATCTCAAGGATGATCAATGGAAACATAATGCAAAGGGTCTGAAAAATGATAGAAATAAGGAATTTCTGTTTAAAAGTTTTTAAATATTTGCAAAATTTTCTATGAACCTGTTTTTGCTTTGTCATCATGTGTAGAATGATGAGAAGAAAAAAATATTCAATACACTTTAGAATAAGCCTGCAACGTAACAAAATGTGGAAAAAGTCAAGGGGTCTGAATTTTTTCCGAATGCACCTATGTACAGTTGAAGTCGGAAGTTTACATACACTTAGGTTGGAGCCATTAAAACTCGTTTTAGAACCACTCCACAAATTTCTTGTTAACAAACTATAGTTTTGGCAAGTTGGTTAGGACATCTACTTTGTGCATGACACAAGTAATTTTTCCAACAATTGTTTACAGACAGATTATTTCACTTATAAATCACTGTGTCACAATTCCAGTGGGTCAGAAGTTTACATACACTAAGTTGACTGTGCCTTTAAACAGCGTGGAAAATTCCAGAAAATGATGTCATGGCTTTAGAAGCTTCTGATAGGCTAATTGACATAATTTGAGTCAATTGGAGGTGTACCTGTGGATGTATTTCAAGGCCTACCTTCAAACTCAATGCCTCTTTGCTTGACATCATGGGAAAATCTAAAGAAATCAGCCAAGACCTCAGAAAAAAAATTGTAGACCTCCACAAGTCTTGTTCATCCTTGGGAGCAATTTCCAAACAGCTGAAGGTACCATGTTCATCTGTACAAACAATAGTGCGCAAGTATGAACACCATGGGACCATGCAGCCGTCATACCTCACAGGAAGGAGACGTGTTCTGTCTCCTAGAGATGAACGTACTTTGGTGTGAAAAGTGCAAATCAATCCCAGAACAACAGCAAAGGACCTTGTGAAGATGCTGGAGGAAACAGGTACAAAAGTATCTGTATCCACAGTAAAACGAGTCCTATATCGACATAACCTGAAAGGCCGCTCAGCAAGGAAGAAGCCACTGCTCCAAAACCGCCATAAAAAGCCATACTATGGTTTGCAACTGCACATGGGAACTAAGATTGTACTTTTTGGAGAAATGTCCTCGGGTCTGATGAAACAAAAATAGAACTATTTGGCCATAATGACCATCGTTATGTTTGGAGGAAAAAGGGGGATGCTTGCAAGTCGAAGAACACCATTCCAACTGTGAAACACGGCAGTGGCAGCATCATGTTGTGGGGGTGATTTGCTGGAGGAGGGACTGGTGCACTTCACAAAATAGATAGCATCATGAGGGAGGAAAATTATGTGGATATATTGAAGCAACATCTCAAGACATCAGTCAGGAAGTTAAAGCTTGGTCGGAAATGGGTCTTCCAAATGGACAATGACCCCAAGCATACTTCCAAAGTTGTGGCAAAATGGCTTAAGGACAACAAAGTCAAGGTATTGGAGTGGCCATCACAAAGCCCTGACCTCAATCCTATAGAACATTTGTGGGCAGAACTGAAAAAGCATGTGCGAGCAAGGAGGCCTACAAACCTGACTCAGTCACACCAGCTCTGTCAGGAGGAATGGGCCAAAATTCACCCAACTTATTGTGGGAAGCTTGTGGAAGGCTACCCGAAACGTTTGACCCAATTTAAACAATTTAAAGGCAATGCTAACAAATACTAATTGAGTGTATGTAAACTTCTGACCTACTGGGAATGTGATAAAATAAATGAATGCTGAAATAAATCATTCTCTCTACTATTATTCTGACATTTCACATTCTTAAAATAAAGTGGTGATCCTAACTGACCTAAGACAGGGAATTTTTACTAGGATTAAAATGTCAGGAATTGTGAAAAACTGAGATTAAATGTATTTGGCTAAGGTGTATGTAAACTTCTGACTTCAACTGTGTATAGGTCCAATCATTCTGATCATTTGTGTTTTGATTCTAGTACCATATCATACCAGTCTGATTAGCGATAGTCTTAAATAGCAAGGCATCATAATGTAATCCTTTTTTGGTGTATTTCTCATGATACCCTCAACATAACATAATGATGCAATTTAAACACTGCTGTAACTTTACCAACAACGTATCATTTGGCAGGCTACCATAACACTGTAATTAGGGCTAGACCTCTAGTCAAAAGCCTGTCTCTCCATTCATGCTGGTTTGTTGGCGCGGAGTGCCGAGGCAACGAGACGCCTGTCTCTCCATTCATGCTGGTTTGTTGGCGCGGAGTGCCGAGGCAACGAGACGCCTGTCTCTTCCATCCATGCTGGTTTGTTGGCGCGGAGTGCCGAGGCAACGAGACGCCTGTCTCTCCATTCATGCTGGTTTGTTGGCGCGGAGTGCCGAGGCAACGAGACGCCTGTCTCTTCCATCCATGCTGGTTTGTTGGCGCGGAGTGCCGAGGCAACGAGACGCCTGTCTCTCCATCCATGCTGGTTTGTTGGCGCGGAGTGCCGAGGCAACGAGACGCCTGTCTCATCCATGCTGGTTTGTTGGCGCGGAGTGCCGAGGCAACGAGACGCCTGTCTCTCCATCCATGCTGGTTTGTTGGCGCGGAGTGCCGAGGCAACGAGACGCCTGTCTCATCCATGCTGGTTTGTTGGCGCGGAGTGCCTTGGCAACGAGACGCCTGTCTCATCCATCCATGCTGGTTTGTTGGCGCGGAGTGCCGAGACAACGAGACGCTTGTCTCTTCCATCCATGCTGGTTTGTTGGCGCGGAGTGCCGAGGCAACGAGACGCCTGTCTCTCCATCCATGCTGGTTTGTTGGCGCGGAGTGCCGAGGCAACGAGACGCCTGTCTCTCCATCCATGTTGGTTTGTTGGTGCGGAGTGCCGAGGCAACGAGACGCCTGTCTCTCCATCCATGCTGGTTTGTTGGCGCGGAGTGCCGAGGCAACGAGACGCCTGTCTCTTCCATCCATGCTGGTTTGTTGGCGCGGAGTGCCTTGGCAACGAGACGCCTGTCTCATCCATCCATGCTGGTTTGTTGGCGCGGAGTGCCGAGACAACGAGACGCTTGTCTCTTCCATCCATGCTGGTTTGTTGGCGCGGAGTGCCGAGACAACGACACGCCTGTCTCTCCATCCATGCTGGTTTGTTGGCGCGGAGTGCCGAGACAACGACACGCCTGTCTCTCCATCCATGCTGGTTTGTTGGCGCGGAGTGCCGAGGCAACGAGACGCCTGTCTCTCCATCCATGCTGGTTTGTTGGCGCAGAGTGCCGAGGCAACGAGACGCCTGTCTCTTCCATCCATGCTGGTTTGTTGGCGCGGAGTGCCGTGGCAACGAGACGCCTGTCTCTTCCATCCATGCTGGTTTGTTGGCGCGGAGTGCCGAGGCAACGAGACGCCTGTCTCTTCCATCCATGCTGGTTTGTTGGCGCGGAGTGCCGAGGCAACGAGACGCCTGTCTCATCCATCCATGCTGGTTTGTTGGCGCGGAGTGCCGAGGCAACGAGACGCCTGTCTCTTCCATCCATGCTGGTTTGTTGGCGCGGAGTGCCGAGGCAACGAGACGCCTGTCTCATCCATCCATGCTGGTTTGTTGGCGTGGAGTGCCGAGGCAACGAGACGCCTGTCTCTCCATCCATGCTGGTTTGTTGGCGCGGAGTGCCGAGGCAACGAGACGCCTGTCTCTCCATCCATGCTGGTTTGTTGGCGCGGAGTGCCGAGGCAACGAGACGCCTGTCTCTTCCATCCATGCTGGTTTGTTGGCGCGGAGTGCCTTGGCAACGAGACGCCTGTCTCATCTATCCATGCTGGTTTGTTGGCGCGGAGTGCCGAGACAACGAGACGCTTGTCTCTTCCATCCATGCTGGTTTGTTGGCGCGGAGTGCCGAGACAACGACACGCCTGTCTCTCCATCCATGCTGGTTTGTTGGCGCGGAGTGCCGAGACAACGACACGCCTGTCTCTCCATCCATGCTGGTTTGTTGGCGCGGAGTGCCGAGGCAACGAGACGCCTGTCTCTCCATCCATGCTGGTTTGTTGGCGCGGAGTGCCGAGGCAACGAGACGCCTGTCTCTCCATCCATGCTGGTTTGTTGGCGCGGAGTGCCGAGGCAACGAGACGCCTGTCTCTCCATCCATGCTGGTTTGTTGGCGCGGAGTGCCGAGGCAACGAGACGCCTGTCTCTTCCATCCATGCTGGTTTGTTGGCGCGGAGTGCCGAGGCAACGAGACGCCTGTCTCTTCCATCCATGCTGGTTTGTTGGCGCGGAGTGCCGAGGCAACGAGACGCCTGTCTCATCCATCCATGCTGGTTTGTTGGCGTGGAGTGCCGAGGCAACGAGACGCCTGTCTCTCCATCCATGCTGGTTTGTTGGCGTGGAGTGCCGAGGCAACGAGACGCCTGTCTCATCCATCCATGCTGGTTTGTTGGCGTGGAGTGCCGAGGCAACGAGACGCCTGTCTCTCCATCCATGCTGGTTTGTTGGCGCGGAGTGCCTTGGCAACGAGACGCCTGTCTCTCCATCCATGCTGGTTTGTTGGCGCGGAGTGCCGAGACAACGAGACGCTTGTCTCATCCATCCATGCTGGTTTGTTGGCGCGGAGTGCCGAGGCAACGAGACGCCTGTCTCTTCCATCCATGCTGGTTTGTTGGCGCAGAGTGCCGAGGCAACGAGACGCCTGTCTCTTCCACCCATGCTGGTTTGTTGGCGCGGAGTGCCGAGGCAACGAGACGCCTGTCTCTCCATCCATGCTGGTTTGTTGGCGCGGAGTGCCGAGGCAACGAGACGCCTGTCTCTCCATCCATGCTGGTTTGTTGGCGCGGAGTGCCGAGGCAACGAGACGCCTGTCTCTCCATCCATGCTGGTTTGTTGGCGCGGAGTGCCGAGGCAACGAGACGCCTGTCTCTCCATCCATGCTGGTTTGTTGGCGCGGAGTGCCGAGGCAACGAGACGCCTGTCTCTTCCATCCATGCTGGTTTGTTGGCGCGGAGTGCCGAGGCAACGAGACGCCTGTCTCTCCATCCATGCTGGTTTGTTGGCGCGGAGTGCCGAGACAACGAGACGCCTGTCTCTCCATCCATGCTGGTTTGTTGGCGCGGAGTGCCGAGGCAACGAGACGCCTGTCTCTTCCATCCATGCTGGTTTGTTGGCGCGGAGTGCCGAGGCAACGAGACGCCTGTCTCTCCATCCATGCTGGTTTGTTGGCGCGGAGTGCCGAGGCAACGAGACGCCTGTCTCTCCATCCATGCTGGTTTTTGGCGCGGAGTGCCGAGACAACGACACGCCTGTCTCTCCATCCATGCTGGTTTGTTGGCGCGGAGTGCCGAGGCAACGAGACGCCTGTCTCTCCATCCATGCTGGTTTGTTGGAGCGGAGTGCCGAGGCAACGAGACGCCTGTCTCTCCATCCATGCTAGTTTGTTGGCGCAGAGTGCCGAGGCAACGAGACGCCTGTCTCTCCATCCATGCTGGTTTGTTGGCGCGGAGTGCCGAGGCAACGAGACGCCTGTCTCTCCATCCATGCTGGTTTGTTGGCGCGGAGTGCCTTGGCAACGAGACGCCTGTCTCTCCATCCATGCTGGTTTGTTGGCGCGGAGTGCCGAGGCAACGAGACGCCTGTCTCTTCCATCCATGCTGGTTTGTTGGCGCGGAGTGCCGAGGCAACGAGACGCCTGTCTCTCCATCCATGCTGGTTTGTTGGCGCGGAGTGCCGAGGCAACGAGACGCCTGTCTCTCCATCCATGCTGGTTTGTTGGCGCGGAGTGCTGAGACAACGAGACGCCTGTCTCTCCATCCATGCTGGTTTGTTGGCGCGGAGTGCCGAGGCAACGAGACGCCTGTCTCTTCCATCCATGCTGGTTTGTTGGCGCTGAGTGCCGAGGCAACGAGACGCCTGTCTCTTCCATCCATGCTGGTTTGTTGGCGCGGAGTGCCGAGGCAACGAGACGCCTGTCTCTCCATCCATGCTAGTTTGTTGGCGCGGAGTGCAGAGACAACGAGACGCCTGTCTCTCCATCCATGCTGGTTTGTTGGCGCGGAGTGCCGAGGCAACGAGACGCCTGTCTCTTCCATCCATGCTGGTTTGTTGGCGCGGAGTGCAGAGACAACGAGACGCCTGTCTCTCCATCCATGCTGGTTTGTTGGCGCGGAGTGCCGAGGCAACGAGACGCCTGTCTCTTCCATCCATGCTGGTTTGTTGGCGCGGAGTGCCGAGGCAACGAGACGCCTGTCTCTCCATCCATGCTGGTTTGTTGGAGCGGAGTGCCGAGGCAACGAGACGCCTGTCTCTCCATCCATGCTGGTTTGTTGGCGCGGA
Organism: Salvelinus alpinus; assembly: GCF_045679555.1. Lineage (NCBI taxonomy): Eukaryota > Metazoa > Chordata > Actinopteri > Salmoniformes > Salmonidae > Salvelinus > Salvelinus alpinus. The sequence continues at coordinate 19,006,055 of NC_092119.1, forward strand.
GTGCCGAGGCAACGAGACGCCTGTCTCTCCATCCATGCTGGTTTGTTGGCGCGGAGTGCCGAGGCAACGAGACGCCTGTCTCTCCATCCATGCTGGTTTGTTGGCGCGGAGTGCCGAGGCAACGAGACGCCTGTCTCTCCATCCATGCTAGTTTGTTGGCGCGGAGTGCCGAGGCAACGAGACGCCTGTCTCTCCATCCATGCTGGTTTGTTGGCGCGGAGTGCCGAGGCAACGAGACGCCTGTCTCTCCATCCATGCTGGTTTGTTGGCGCGGAGTGCCGAGGCAACGAGACGCCTGTCTCTCCATCCATGCTGGTTTGTTGGCGCGGAGTGCCGAGGCAACGAGACGCCTGTCTCTCCATCCATGCTGGTTTGTTGGCGCGGAGTGCCGAGGCAACGAGACGCCTGTCTCTCCATCCATGCTGGTTTGTTGGCGCGGAGTGCCGAGGCAACGAGACGCCTGTCTCTCCATCCATGCTGGTTTGTTGGCGCGGAGTGCCGAGGCAACGAGACGCCTGTCTCTCCATCCATGCTGGTTTGTTGGCGCGGAGTGCTGAGACAACGAGACGCCTGTCTCTCCATCCATGCTGGTTTGTTGGCGCGGAGTGCCGAGGCAACGAGACGCCTGTCTCTTCCATCCATTCTGGTTTGTTGGCGCGGAGTGCCGAGGCAACGAGACGCCTGTCTCTCCATCCATGCTGGTTTGTTGGCGCGGAGTGCCGAGGCAACGAGACGCCTGTCTCTCCATCCATGCTGGTTTTTGGCGCGGAGTGCCGAGACAACGACACGCCTGTCTCTCCATCCATGCTGGTTTGTTGGCGCGGAGTGCCGAGGCAACGAGACGCCTGTCTCTCCATCCATGCTAGTTTGTTGGCGCAGAGTGCCGAGGCAACGAGACGCCTGTCTCTCCATCCATGCTAGTTTGTTGGCGCGGAGTGCCGAGGCAACGAGACGCCTGTCTCTCCATCCATGCTGGTTTGTTGGCGCGGAGTGCCGAGGCAACGAGACGCCTGTCTCTCCATCCATGCTGGTTTGTTGGCGCGGAGTGCCTTGGCAACGAGACGCCTGTCTCTCCATCCATGCTGGTTTGTTGGCGCGGAGTGCCGAGGCAACGAGACGCCTGTCTCTCCATCCATGCTGGTTTGTTGGCGCGGAGTGCCGAGGCAACGAGACGCCTGTCTCTCCATCCATGCTGGTTTGTTGGCGCGGAGTGCCGAGGCAACGAGACGCCTGTCTCTCCATCCATGCTGGTTTGTTGGCGCGGAGTGCCTTGGCAACGAGACGCCTGTCTCTCCATCCATGCTGGTTTGTTGGCGCGGAGTGCCGAGGCAACGAGACGCCTGTCTCTCCATCCATGCTGGTTTGTTGGCGCGGAGTGCTGAGACAACGAGACGCCTGTCTCTCCATCCATGCTGGTTTGTTGGCGCGGAGTGCCGAGACAACGACACGCCTGTCTCTCCATCCATGTTGTTGGCGCGGAGTGCCGAGGCAACGAGACGCCTGTCTCTCCATCCATGCTGGTTTGTTGGCGCGGAGTGCCGAGGCAACGAGACGCCTGTCTCTCCATCCATGCTGGTTTGTTGGCGCGGAGTGCCGAGGCAACGAGACGCCTGTCTCTCCATCCATGCTGGTTTGTTGGCGCAGAGTGCCGAGGCAACGAGACGCCTGTCTCTTCCATCCATGCTGGTTTGTTGGCGCGGAGTGCTGAGGCAACGAGACGCCTGTCTCTCCATCCATGCTAGTTTGTTGGCGCGGAGTGCTGAGGCAACGAGACGCCTGTCTCTCCATCCATGCTGGTTTGTTGGCGCGGAGTGCTGAGGCAACGAGACGCCTGTCTCTCCATCCATGCTAGTTTGTTGGCGCGGAGTGCAGAGACAACGAGACGCCTGTCTCTCCATCCATGCTGGTTTGTTGGCGCGGAGTGCCGAGGCAACGAGACGCCTGTCTCTCCATCCATGCTGGTTTGTTGGAGCGGAGTGCCGAGGCAACGAGACGCCTGTCTCTTCCATCCATGCTGGTTTGTTGGCGCGGAGTGCCGAGGCAACGAGACCAGAGCATATCACATGATGTAGTCTGCCGTGGGGGGCGTGTCTTCGCATCAGGATGCATCGCCATGGAGATGAGATGAAGCCTGCCCTGGGCCCATTTTCATCCCTTCCATCCATGCAACATTATGCAGAGGCACTCCCGCTAATAAATCTTTTTAGCTAATGCTTTCCAGATGGAAGCTGCATCTCTCTAGTTTAACCTTCCTAAACCCTTCCAACCGCCGGCTCCCTACCAATTTATCTGCCTTTGATAGAAATGGCATCAATTACCTCTGACAATGGTGTAATATCATTACCGCTGCCTTATTGTCTTTGGGGCTACAGAAGCTGCCTGGCAGTTAGTGCACTACTCCCACTCCGGTGTTATATTAGGACCCTGTGTTTAGCACGATCGTTTGACATGCCTGGATTTTAAGCCTGTTTCATCAAACTGTCCCATTTCCTTTTCATGTCAGATGGTCCAGCACCATCCTCAGACAATTGCTTTCATGTTTGGTGCAATTGTCAATTCTGGATAAGGCTTAAAATACAGGATAAAATATTGCTTTGTCACATGATTGGGCAAAAACACAGAGCCCTAATACAGCATGCAAATTCAGTTCAGACAGCCTTTAGGTAGAGGTAGTGACATAGAAAGAGAAATACATGGATGTGTCCAAAATTACACCATGTTACCCACACAGTGCACTACGTTCACCTCGTTTGACCAGAGCCCTAACTGAGTACTGTGGGCCCTAGTCAAATGTAGTGCACTACATAGGGGATAGGGTGCCATTTAGGCCTCAACCTAAGGCTCTGGGCAGAGGTCAAATCAAATCAAATGTTATTGGTCACATGCACGTGTTTAGCAGATGTTATTACAGGTGTAGCGAAATGCTTGTAAAGAGGCTAGTATGGATAGAGGCTAGGAGGAATCCCATTCACAGAGCTGTCACTGTGTGCAGGTGTGATGTCTCTGTCTGTCCAGTCCAGTTCATACATGCTCTATGACTCATCTGTGGTATTTATATTACGTGTTTCCCCCCACTTACTGCGTTCACTCCATAAACATAGCTCATGCCCTCTATTCAATATGTGTTAGTTCTTAAAAGGCATACAGGACATTCATTTTTTCCTGTGTAATTAACCCCACCATCTCACTGTTTGTATGAAAGATCTACTAGTCTTTTCACTGTGATAGCATATAGCCCAGTTAGGTCTGATCCAGGCCTAATTCATCTGTGATTGCTACATACTTTTAAAACTTTTAAATGAATGATATATGCCCAATGATTCTTGAAGAATATAACTTAGAAATGTAGCCGTACCCCCATCAGAATCAAAAACATACAGCAAGCTTGTTTTACTTCAATGTTTGTAAACAATGTACATGTAAACAAACACTGTATGGCCTCAAAATATGGTTAAACCTATCATTGATATCATGGCTGGTCAGTTATAGCATCTGTAGCTCACAATCACAACCAATCCATTCATTTAAGAGTGGTTACAGTACATGATTCCAGTCCCATCCCTCAGCTTTTGACCAAAACTGCAGATTGCCCCCATTAAAGTGTCACTCCAATCTCCTTTCCACCTCAGTTACCACCTGTGTTACTTAACAAAAGGTACATCTCAATAGGTGGTCCAGGTATGTCATGACATTGCACACGTGGGGGGGTTCTTTCCTCTTTTGTTCTCTATTGCTCCTCTATTGTTCCTCAGTCAAGGGGGGAGGCCGATGACATCACGGATTCCCATCAATGTGTGTACTTTACTGTAGTTATACTTGGGATATCACTTTTCAACAGTATAAGTTCAAAAACCATAACACACAATAAATGAGTCAATAGTACTTTGTCTGTCTATAAAAGACAATTCAATCAATACAATCTAGAAACCTAAACATACTTACACATTTCTATAAATATTACAAAGCTTTATTGGTGCCACACACTCTCTCAAAAAACTCCCCAAAAAGTAATTGGCCCATTGATTAAGCAAATGAATTAAAAACTTTGCAGTAGTCTTTTTGTTGGTCGTTAATAGTTGGTGACCAATTCATTTGTCTATAATAATCAGTAGGATTCAAGAACCACAGAAATATAATAAATACTATAAATATCTGGTTGCAACGCCTTTATGAATGCCTAGGCCTATGTCCTCATTGACTTTGATGATGTGAGCTAGCAGACTGCTAATCCATACTATGATAATGCTAAAAATTGCACCTTCATTCTTTGGTTAATAAGGGAAGAAATAAGAAGATTTCTTGTGATAAATACATCTCATCATTTTTACATTCATTGACATGTTGTAGAACAACATGAAATTCTCAAACTCAAGTGAAATTTCGACAATTGATAAGGTTCTATTTCTCTCAATTTATATGCTTATAATGTATTTCTTTAAACATACAGTATATGGTTCTATTTCTCTACAGAGGAGAACAGAACAGGTGGCTCACCTTGCCCAAATCCTTGTCTGCTGCCGGGTCACCGAGGCAGGGAGAGGATCTCCTAGACCTGAGATAATATTATGCTACACCTAGTCACTTTTCAATCTGCTCTCAGAATCTTGATTAAGGAATTACATGGGGGTTTTGGCAAGTAGCAGAAAGAGATGATCTGACAGTGTGGCTTTCTCTCTCTCACCTGACAGACAGTCCTGCTGAGGTTGCTTCCCCTTGAAGTGGGAAATGGGGCTGTAATGACTGATACTTCCCCTCCTGTTAAAAAAGTCCACTGTGCTGGTGACTGGATCAAACAGGGTCTCTATCTTTTCGGAGGCTCGCTGGTGAGGAGAGGTCTCTTTCAAAGAGCATGTTTGGTTTGTTTAAGTGTCAGCAGAAGGAGGGAGCGGTGAGCTGAGTTGAGCCCTATCCAGCCTGGGAGCTTGCTCATCAGACTGTGTTCAAAGGGATCTGATGCTACTACTACTGAAAGACAGTTGTGTAACAAAGGGTTTTGTTTTCTGTTTGGCCAGTAGAGGGAGCCGTGTCAACACTGTATTTCATAAGTGGATGCTCACAGCTCACAGGGCAGGTCTGTCGGTTTTAACTAGCAGAAGTGACTTTTCACAGCAGGTTAGGAGAATTAACAAAACAGGTTAGGATAATTAGGTTAAGGTTAGGAAAATGGTTAGGGTTAGCTAAAATGCAGAACAGTCTTGGTTCCATTAATGCGATTCTGCCGTGTCAACAGTAAGATCAGTGCATTATCTAGTCTCGCCCTGCAAGGAGGAAGGATCATCAACTTCACATGTCTCTATTGTGCTTCATCATATCTGCTTATATTTGAATACTTCCTTTTCTTAATAGTTTTGTGTTAATTGATGATTTTAATGTGGAAAAAGGTTTCAAACGAGTGACTAGTTTTGGTACTATGATACTAAATTAAATATAATGAAATAAATGAGAAATTGAATAAATGTTCGCAAAACACTGTTGAAGAAAGAGTATATATTTTAAGCCACAGCATGTTTATGAATGCTTCCACTCCATGCCTACACCTGTGTGTTAGGTGTTAATGCCTCCACTCCATGCCTACACCTGTGTGTTAGGTGTTAATGCCTCCACTCCATGCCTACACCTGTGTGTTAGGTGTTAATGCCTCCACTCCATGCCTACACCTGTGTGTTAGGTGTTAATGCCTCCACTCCATGCCTACACCTGTGTGTTAGGTGTTAATGCCTCCACTCCATGCCTACACCTGTGTGTTAGGTGTTAATGCCTCCACTCCATGCCTACACCTGTGTGTTAGGTGTTAATGCCTCCACTCCATGCCTACACCTGTGTGTTAGGTGTTAATGCCTCCACTCCATGCCTACACCTGTGTGTTAGGTGTTAATGCCTCCACTCCATGCCTACACCTGTGTGTTAGGTGTTAATGCCTCCACTCCATGCCTACACCTGTGTGTTAGGTGTTAATGCCTCCACTCCATGCCTACACCTGTGTGTTAGGTGTTAATGCCTCCACTCCATGCCTACACCTGTGTGTTAGGTGTTAATGCCTCCACTCCATGCCTACACCTGTGTGTTAGGTGTTAATGCCTCCACTCCATGCCTACACCTGTGTGTTAGGTGTTAATGCCTCCACTCCATGCCTACACCTGTGTGTTAGGTGTTAATACCTCCACTCCATGCCTACACCTGTGTGTTAGGTGTTAATGCCTCCACTCCATGCCTACACCTGTGTGTTAGGTGTTAATGCCTCCACTCCATGCCTACACCTGTGTGTTAGGTGTTAATGCCTCCACTCCATGCCTACACCTGTGTGTTAGGTGTTAATGCCTCCACTCCATGCCTACACCTGTGTGTTAGGTGTTAATGCATCCACTCCATGACTACACCTGTGTGTTAGGTGTTAATGCCTCCACTCCATGCCTACACCTGTGTGTTAGGTGTTAATACCTCCACTCCATGCCTACACCTGTGTGTTAGGTGTTAATGCCTCCACTCCATGCCTACACCTGTGTGTTAGGTGTTAATGCCTCCACACCACACAGCCAGGGCTCATCTGAATTCTCCAGGTGTGGAGAGACAGTAGGCCGTGTGTCTGTGACATGTCTGTTGTCCTCCTCCTCACCTGCATCTTTGGTGTCTCGTACCAAATGTTGCCTCAGATCTTCTATGCCCCTCATTAATCTTTTACAATACCCATCTGTATGGTACAGTACTCCTCTCTCCCTTCGTCGCTCCTCTCCTCTGGCTAACCAACAGCCTCCATATGTCCCCTTTATGGATTTCCCCAGGAAGATGAGGAGGACGTGGAGGGATGGGGGCTTTAAAGTAGCAGTGGGCAGTGGGGCGGGAGGGGAAGGGGGAAGGCTTTGGGGAGCGTGGTGCAGACCGTGTGGGCCAGCTGGGTCAGGGGGGCAGCTATAATAAAGAACATCCTGGTACAGTTAGGACATCACTTTCACTGAAGCCTGGGAGAGGATTATGATTCCGGGGCAGCGCACTGCATTTGTCTTCATTTTGTCTGACTGTCTTCATGCGTTATTATTAGTGACTGTCAGAAGGGGGTGAGCGAGGGGAGGAAAAAAGGAAGTTTTGCATGCTGTAGACCCCAGCCACTACAGACACAGGCTGAGAGAGGAATGAGAGACAGAGAGGGACGAAAGAGAGAGAGAAAGAGAGATTGAGAGAGAGAGAGAGAGAGAGAGAGAGAGAGATTGAGAGAGACAGAGAGAGAGAGAGAGAGAGAGGAACGAGAAAGGAGAGAGAGAGGAACGAGAAAGGAGAGAGAGGAGAGAGAGGAGAGAGGGGAGAGAGAGGAGAGAGGGGAGAGAGAGAGAGAGGAGAGAGGGGAGAGAGAGGAGAGAGGGGAGAGAGAGGAGAGAGGGGAGAGAGGGGAGAGAGAGGAGAGAGGGGAGAGAGGGGAGAGAGAGGAGAGAGGGGAGAGGGGAGAGAGAGAGAGGGGAGAGAGAGGAGAGAGGGGAGAGAGAGGGGAGAGAGAGGAGAGAGAGAGAGAGAGGAGAGAGGGGAGAGAGGAGAGAGGGGAGAGAGAGGAGAGAGGGGAGAGAGGGGAGAGAGAGGAGAGAGGGGAGAGAGAGGAGATAGGGGAGAGAGAGGAGAGAGGGGAGAGAGAGGAGAGAGTAGAGAGAGAGAGAGTGATTTAAATGGTAAACATGCCAACACAAAAAAGCACGTCAACACAGACGTGACCCCTATGACTACAGTGTGTAGGGTATTTTATTTAACTTTCCTTTCACTCAACACACAGGTTTTTATGAATACACAATGTTTAGCAGTCAACCTGAGGTGGAGTTGTGCAGACTAAGATTATGTTGCTGAGGTAAAAAGCTTGTTAGGAGAACTCACTTTCTCTTTAGCTTCCTTTTAACAGTACGATACTTCTAGCTTGGCAAAACTCCATCCAATTTGTCTTTGTTAACAATCAAAGACCGCTTTATCATTTCAAAGAAACCACATGGTAAAATAACAGTTTGTTTAATTGGCTCAGAACAACCATACAGTAAATATTATATAGCATGCAAATAAATAAAAAAAATCTATAGTTTGTGGAAAACAATTCTGCAGTTGGTCGGAATGTGAAACAGCTAATTTCCCTCAGCTTCTAGCAGCTAGAGTCTAGTTAGTCGCATGGTGGACAGTCATAACCCACTATCTCTACCAGGGGTTTACCAACACAGAAATAGCCATTCTGAGTCACTGGGGCGTCACAGAAGTGCGTAAAGACAGTTCTGGACCAGTGATTGAATCATGATCTCAGGCCTGAGGGGTAGCAGTAAACTCAGTCACATCTAAACTCACAAGATTAGCTGTAAGCTCCAAACTACACTGAGTCAAAACTCCACTGTCTGCAGGAAAGGTAGGCCAGCTAACACCATGCAGACCTGTAGTCTGAATCACAGCTTACTGCTCTGATGTTCGACGCTCAGCTCCACTCCGACAGACTAGCTTTACGAGGAGTGGTTTTTGAGGGAAAACATAAAATGCCATTAACAGCGAGCGTCAATAAAACCCAGGGATAAAACATGCCTGTGTTGTGGGTATTGTAAGCAGTGTACTGGCTGTGTCTGACATGACGGCTACTGTGCCTCTGGCGCAGGCCATGCTTCCATAAAACCCAACATTAGTTCCATGACCAGTAGGGGGTCTCATTACAGCCAGATCAAGACAAAGATGTGAAGATGGGATGCAGAACTAAGCAGATGAATCAAATACTGCAAGCCCATAAGCACAATTCCATAGTCTCCCATGCACCAACCAAAACTAAGACACTTGCTCTTCTTACTGTAACAGACCCCTTTACTACAGTGGCAAATATAACCAGGTCTGATCGGGGGACAGGACGTGATATTAGGAAACTCAGGGGAATGAAACTCAAACTAACAAAACTAACAACTGAATGCAGCAAAAGCATGTCAAAGAAAAGTGATAGTGAGGACTCTGAGATCCACCCAGAGAGATGGAAGTTCACCCAGTAGACAGGAGAGCAGTACACCCTCTCCTCTCTCCCTCCCTGGGGCCCCCAGGCGCCCACATCGCCAGCTGCTCCCTCCCCTGCCTCTCCCCGCTCAGCTTAGTGCATTGGTTCCTGGCCCATATCGCTCTGCACTGCTCCAGTCAAAGTGCAAAGCAGCAGAAACTATGGAGGCGTTCCCATTTCATTAGCGGCAATGTCGCTCTTGGATGCGTATAATTATGAGAAGCGACTCACTGAGGGTTAGGGTCATTTGTTTTTTGGGGGGGAAAGGATTAATCGCAACAAAAACTCTCTGTGGTACTCAATGCAAAACAACGGTACACCTTTTCCATAACAGAGATATTAGGAATTATCCTACACACAAGTCAACACATGGTTTATAATGTCCTTATCAACTGTTACACTAAAACACATTGCTTGAAATTGTACGATTGATGTGTTGGTTCATTTGTACCAACTCACACCTAAATTAGGCTGTGTCTGAATAAATAAAATAAATCTATTCAATTCTCTCTTTTCTAATCAGCCAAGCTGTAGTGTACAATCAGGAGTGCTGGTCCCAGAGTTCATGCTTCCTTCATGTACACATTGTGTTTAATTCTAACAAGCCTCCTCAGAGTCACACTTAATTCCATTAACGTCAGATTGACAGTGTTTCATAATCAATAAGACTGTCAAAGAGAGGCCTCTGAAGTCACAGGCAGCACTACACAGACAGCCTCCTACTAGGGTGTAATACCTGCTGGTGTGCATCTATTAACTACCATCATTTATATTGTAATTCATCTAGCTATGTGTTTTGTATATCAACTGTTAGGAGCATCATGTATCCTCTGTACTGCATCATATGATGCACATAGCCTGGTAACAATGCACATAAAGCTTACCTCTGAAAATTGAACAAAAATAGACATTTTCTGATGAAGAAAGCATGGGTTGTTGTTAATGTGGGTGTAATTTGGAGGCTGTTGATTTGTGCTTCCCAGCAGCAGGAGGAGAGGAGGGTGGAGGGGGTTGAAAAAAGAAAAGCCTCCCGTTTCTTTTACAGTAAAACCTCCTATTAATCCACAAGTTATAATGAAATTATTCAATGGGATCCAATTCCTTAGTGGCAACACAAAGACGGAACAGCGCAATGAGAGGATTCATTTCCTACTGGAAGGATTTGGGCTCAGTATTTGGAGATGGAGGTTTACATTTCCCCTCTTGTCATTAGAAAGTCAGACGCTCTATTAGAAGACAGCTTCCCTCCCTCACAGCCTCTCGTGCGTGTGTGTATATATTTATGTGTGTGTGTGTCCCGTCGTCTCAGTTCAACTCTTTTGAACATTCCCTCCCCTCTCCTCTTTTGGAAGAAGATAGGTATATAATGCCACATACCTCTCATTCTGCTGTTCATTCCTTTGTCTTTCTCTCCCTTTTTTCTTTCTTTCTTTCTCCCTCTTTTCTTTCTCCCTCCCTCTTTCTTTCTCTCTCCCTATTTTCTTTATTTCTCTCTCCCTCTTTTCTTTCTCTCTCCCTATTTTCTTTATTTCTCTCTCCCTCTTTTCTTTCTCTCTCCCTCTTTTGTTTCTCTCTACCGTTCCAGCGTGTTGGGAGATCAGACATTGTAAGGGATTGGGAACGCACCACAGAAACATTTTTTCTGCTCCAAACTGCCGTCTGACTGTTGTTGTTGGAAATCCCTAAGCAAAATAACTCATTCAAATGATCAAATAGTGTTGTGTGGTGTGTTATGCCACTGATCCCTGTGAGACAAATACTAACGCTGAGGAATAAGGACTATCAGATATGATCCACTTACTGTCAACACAACAACATCCTCAAACATTCATTGATAAATGCAACAGAATATACAAAACAAAATGTACAATAACTACACAATTTAAGATTGAATCCAAATGTAAGTTAGTACAAACATAAATGATATCAAATGGAATCTAACTTACATCTAGAAACCCACCAAGTTTATTTAGTTCAAATGCAATTTAATTGATAAAGGGAAAGTTATTCTAGCCCTGAATTGTAACCTGTTCTGAGATCTGTAGTAAATGGCCATTAGATTGATGTTTTCATTTGTATACCCGCACTCCTTTATCTCTCCTCTCTCTCCTTTATCTCTCCTCTCTCTCCTTTATCTCTCCTCTCTCTCCTTTATCTCCTCTCTCTCTCCTTTATCTCTCCTCTCTCTCCTTTATCTCTCCTCTCCCCCCTCTCTCATCTTTCCCCTCTCTCTCCTCTCCCCTCTCTCATCTTTCCCCTCTCTCATCTTTCCCCTCTCTCTCATCTTTCCCCTCTCTCATCTTTCCCCTCTCTCATCTTTCCCCTCTCTCTCTCCTCTCCCCTCTCTCTCCTCTCCCCCCTCTCTCTCATCTTTCCCCTCTCTCTCACCTTTCCCCTCTCTCTCATCTTTCCCCTCTCTCTCATCTTTCCCCTCTCTCTCATCTTTCCCCTCTCTCTTCTCTCCCCTCTCTCTCATCTTTCCCCTCTCTCTTATCTTTCCCCTCTCTCTCATCTTTCCCCTCTCTCTCATCTTTCCCCTCTCTCTCATATTTCCCCTCTCTCTTATCTCTCCCCTCTCTCATCTTTCCCCTCTCTCTTATCTCTCCCCTCTCTCTCATCTTTCCCCTCTCTCTCATATTTCCCCTCTCTCTCATCTCTCCCCTCTCTCTCATATTTCCCCTCTCTCTTCTCTCCCCTCTCTCTCTCCCTCTCTCTCATCTTTCCCCTCTCTCTTATCTTTCCCCTCTCTCTCATCTTTCCCCTCTCTCTCTCTCTTTCCCCTCTCTCTTATCTTTCCCCTCTCTCTCATCTTTCCCCTCTCTCTTCTCTCCCCTCTCATACATCTCTCCCCTCTCTCTCATCTTTCCCCTCTCTCTCATCTTTCCCCTCTCTCTCATCTTTCCCCTCTCTCTCATATTTCCCCTCTCTCTTCTCTCCCCTCTCTCTCATCTTTCCCCTCTCTCTCATCTTTCCCCTCTCTCTCCTCTTTCCCCTCTCTCTCCTCTTTCCCCTCTCTCTCCTCTCCCCTCTCTCTCATCTTCCCCCTCTCTCTCATCTTTCCCCTCTCTCTCATCTTTCCCCTCTCTCTTCTCTCCCCTCTCTCTCATCTTTCCCCTCTCTCTCTCCTCTCCTCTCTCTCTCCTCTCCTCTCTCTCTCCTCTCTCTCCCCTCTCTCTTCTCTCCCCTCTCTCTCATCTCTCCCCTCTCTCTCATCTTTCCCCTCTCTCTCATATTTCCCCTCTCTCTCATCTCTCCCCTCTCTCTCATCTTTCCCCTCTCTCTCATCTCTCCCCTCTCTCTCATCTTTCCCCTCTCTCTCATCTTTCCCCTCTCTCTCATCTTTACCCTTTCTCTCATCTTTCCCCTCTCTCTCCTCTCTCCTCTCCCCTCTCTCTCCTCTCCCCTCTCTCATCTTTCCCCTCTCTCTCATCTTTCCCCTCTCTCTCATCTTTCCCCTCTCTCTCATCTTTCCCCTCTCTCTCCTCTCCCCTCTCTCTCATCTTTCCCTCCTCTCTTCTCTCCCCTCTCTCCTCTCTCTCCCCTCTCTCTCCTTCTCGTTCCCCTCTCTCTCCTTTCTCGTACCTCTCTCTCTCCTCTCTCTCCCCTCTCTCTCATCTTTTCTCTCTCTCCTCTCTCTCCTCTTTTATCTCTCTCCTCTCTCTCCTTTCTCCCCTCTCTCTCCTCTACCCCCTCTCCTCTCTCCTCTCTCCCCTTTCTCCTCTCTCTCCCCTCTACCTACTCTCTCCCCTCTATCTCCTCTCTCTCCTCTTTCACGTCTCTCCCCTATATTCCCTCTTTCTCTCCCCTCTCTTCCCTCTCTCTCTCCTCTCTCACCTCTCTTCCCCCTCTCTCTCCTCTCTCCCTCTCTTCCAGGGCCATATCAGGAGTAAAGGTATGTAAGCTGAACAGCAGCTCACACCTGGGGATGGAGAGCACCAGAGAGAGAGAGAAAGAGACTATTGCACTTGCTTTGGCAAAGTACTAATAAAAGCCATATAAAGTACTAATAAAAGCCAAATAAAGTATTTATAAAAGCCATATAAAGTACTAAAAAAAGGCATATAAAGTATTTATAAAACCCATATAAAGTACTAATAAAAGCAATATAAAGTATTTATAAAAGCCTTATAAAGAATTTATAAAATACTTAAAGTATTTATAAAAGACATGTAAAGTATTTATAAAAGCCTTATAGGACTTATTATAACGTATTTCATCTATCCTATTGGCTACCTGTAAGAAGCTGTCACTTAGCAGACACATGGAGATGGCTAAGAGCTAATACATGTACGCAGCTCACCACTCTATCGCCAACACACCTGTCTTCCTATGACACCTGACCCCAGCGCACACCTGTCTTCCTATGGCACCTGTACCCAGAGCACACCTGTCTTCCTATGACACCTGCCCCCAGCGCGCACCTGTCTTCCTATGACACCTGACCCCAGAGCACACCTGTCTTCCGATGACACCTGACCCCAGCGCACACCTGTCTTCCTATGACACCTGACCCCAGCGCGCACCTGTCTTCCTATGACACCTGACCCCAGAGCACACCTGTCTTCCTATGACACCTGACCCCAGCGCACACCTGTCTTTCTATGACACCTGACCCCAGCGCACACCTGTCTTCCTATGACACCTGACCCCAGCGCACACCTGTCTTCCTATGACACCTGACCCCAGCGCACACCTGTCTTCCTATGACACCTGACCCCAGCGCACACCTGTCTTCCTATGGCACCTGTACCCAGAGCACACCTGTCTTCCTATCACACCTGCCCCCAGCGCACACCTGTCTTCCTATGACACCTGCCCCCAGCGCACACCTGTCTTCCTATGACACCTGACCCCAGCGCACACCTGTCTTCCTATGGCACCTGTACCCAGAGCACACCTGTCTTCCTATGGCACCTGTACCCAGAGCACACCTGTCTTCCTATGACACCTGCCCCCAGCGCACACCTGTCTTCCTATGGCACCTCTACCCAGAGCACACCTGTCTTCCTATCACACCTGTACCCAGAGCACACCTGTCTTCCTATGACACCTGCCCCCAGCGCACACCTGTCTTCCTATGACACCTGCCCCCAGCGCACACCTGTCTTCCTATGACACCTCTACCCAGAGCACACCTGTCTTCCTATCACACCTCTACCCAGAGCACACCTGTTTCCCATGCCAATAAAGCCCTTTGAATTGAATTGAGAGATAGAAAGAGAGTAAGAGAGAGAAGAAGGGAGGGAGGGGGTTAAGGGGGCTCTTTAGGGAAGGTGCCCTGTCTCTCCTCGCAGAGTGAGGCTGTTTAAATTCTGCATGTATTGCAAGGTTGCTATCTATTTCAGATCAACAGTGTGGGTCAGAGTTCAGGACTGCCAGAGTTTCCCCAATCCTCCCAAGGCCCCTGATTGACAGCAATCAGCATCTCTTCGGCATCACTCGGGGAACAAAGTGAGAGTCAAGACAGCGGGTGATTTCATCTGTCATTTTTAATTATCCAAATGATATTCACAGACAAAACCTTTCCCCATCCGTCAGGGCATCACATTACCATAGACAATGTTTGTTTAAAGACTGGCCTATAAAATCTAACAATTATGAATGCAGACAAGCCCTTGCTATTGACTGCATAAATAATAAGCCCCCTGTTTTTTTCTCCCTGTCCGAATTCCCATTGCTAATGAAGGGGTGTGTCTGGGCATGGGGGCCACACAGGAAGTATAGAGGAGGGCTGGTAATCAGAATGCCTGGCTCAACGTTCGACATTGACCTTCTCCTCAAGATTCTAGCATGAGGTCAGGTCAGGCTGCCACAAGAGCCATGGTGAAACAGAGCTGAAAATAACACCTTGTTCTGTGCCAGTGTGTGTGTGTGTGTGTGTGTGTGTGTGAGTGTCTGAGTATGCAAACAATTACCTATCTTTAATCTACTGATTCTGTTACATTTTCCACACCATAAAAACATGACAAAGAGCTAATAAAAGCCATATAAAGTACTAATAAAAGCCATATAAAGTACTAATAAAAGCCAAATAAAGTATGTATAAAAGCCATATATAGTACTAAAAAAAGGCATATAAAATATTTATAAAACCCATTTAAAGTACTAATAAAAGCCATATAAAGTATTTATAAAAGCTTTATAAAGAATTTATAAAATACTTATAAAGTATTTATAAAAGATATGTAAAGTACTTATAAAGCCTTATAAAGTATTTATAAAAGCCTTATAGGACTTATTATAACGTATTTCATCTATCTTATTGGCTACCTGTAAGAAGCTGTCACTTAGCAGACACATGGAGATGGCTAAGAGCTAATACATGTACGCAGCTCACCACTCTATCGCCAACACACCTGTCTTCCTATGACACCTGACCCCAGCGCGCACCTGTCTTCCTATGACACCTGACCCCAGCACACACCTGTCTTCCTATGACACCTGACCCCAGCGCGCACCTGTCTTCCTATGACACCTGACTCCAGCGCACACCTGCCTTTCTATGACACCTGACCCCAGCGCACACCTGTCTTCCTATGACACCTGACCCCAGCGCGCACCTGTCTTCCTATGACACCTGACCCCAGCGCACACCTGTCTTCCTATGACACCTGACCCCAGCGCACACCTGTCTTCCTATGACACCTGACCCCAGCGCACACCTGTCTTCCTATGACACCTGACCCCAGAGCACACCTGTCTTCATATGACACCTGACCCCAGCGCACACCTGTCTTCCGATGACACCTGACCCCAGCGCAAACCTGTCTTCCTATGACACCTGACCCCAGAGCGCACCTGTCTTCCTATGACACCTGACCCCAGCGCGCACCTGTCTTCCTATGACACCTGACTCCAGCGCACACCTGCCTTTCTATGACACCTGACCCCAGCGCACACCTGTCTTCCTATGACACCTGACCCCAGCGCACACCTGTCTTCCTATGACACCTGACCCCAGCGCACACCTGTCTTCCTATGACACCTGACCCCAGCGCGCACCTGTCTTCCTATGACACCTGACCCCAGCGCGCACCTGCCTTTCTATGACACCTGACCCCAGCGCGCACCTGTCTTCCTATGACACCTGACCCCAGCGCGCACCTGTCTTCCTATGACACCTGCCCCCAGCGCGCACCTGTCTTCCTATGACACCTGACCCCAGCGCGCACCTGCCTTTCTATGACACCTGACCCCAGCGCGCACCTGTCTTCCTATGACACCTGACCCCAGAGCGCACCTGTCTTCCTATGACACCTGACCCCAGCGCGCACCTGTCTTCCTATGACACCTGACCCCAGAGCACACCTGTCTTCCTATGACACCTGACCCCAGCGCGCACCTGTCTTCCTATGACACCTGACCCCAGCGCGCACCTGTCTTCCTATCACACCTGACCCCAGCGCACACCTGTCTTCCTATGACACCTGACCCCAGAGCACACCTGTCTTCCTATGGCACCTGACCCCAGCGCACACCTGTCTTCCTATGACACCTGACCCCAGAGCACACCTGTCTTCATATGACACCTGACCCCAGCGCACACCTGTCTTCCGATGACACCTGACCCCAGCGCAAACCTGTCTTCCTATGACACCTGACCCCAGAGCACACCTGTCTTCATATGACACCTGACCCCGGAGCACACCTGTCTTCCTATGACACCTGACCCCAGCGCACACCTGTCTTCCTATGGCACCTGTACCCAGAGCACACCTGTCTTCCTATGACACCTGACCCCAGCGCACACCTGTCTTCCGATGACACCTGACCCCAGCGCAAACCTGTCTTCCTATGACACCTGCCCCCTGCGCACACCTGTCTTCCTATGACACCTCTACCCATAGCATACCTGACTTCCTATGACACCTCTACCCAGAGCACACCTGTCTTCCTATGACACCTCTACCCAGAGCACACCTGTCTTCCTATGACACCTCTACCCAGAGCACACCTGCCTTCCTGTGACACCTGCCCCCAGCGCACACCTGTCTTCCTATGGCACCTGTACCCAGAGCACACCTGTCTTCCTATGACACCTGACCCCAGCGCACACCTGTCTTCCGATGACACCTGACCCCAGCGCAAACCTGTCTTCCTATGACACCTGCCCCCTGCGCACACCTGTCTTCCTATGACACCTCTACCCAGAGCACACCTGTCTTCCTATGACACCTCTACCCATAGCATACATGACTTCCTATGACACCTCTACCCAGAGCACACCTGTCTTCCTATGACACCTCTACCCAGAGCACACCTGTCTTCCTATGACACCTCTACCCAGAGCACACCTGCCTTCCTGTGACACCTGCCCCCAGCGCACACCTGTCTTCCTATGACACCGGTACCCAGCGCACACCTGTCTTCCTAAGACACTTGTCTTCCTATGACACCTGTCTTCCTATGACACCGGTACCCAGCGCACACCTGTCTTCCTATGACACCTGTACCCAGCGCACACCTGCCTTCCTGTGACACCTGCCCCCAGCGCACACCTGTCTTCCTATGACACCGGTACCCAGCGCACACCTGTCTTCCTATGACACCTGTCTTCCTATGACACCTGTCTTCCTATGACACCTCTACCCAGAGCACACCTGTCTTCCTATGACACCTGTCTTCCTATTACACCTGTCTTCCTATGACACCTGTACCCAGCGCACACCTGTCTTCCTATGACACCTGTACCCAGCGCACTCCTGTCTTCCTATGACACCTGTCTTCCTATGACACCTGTACCCAGCGCACTCCTGTCTTCCTATGACACCTGTCTTCCTAAGACATCTGTACCCAGCGCACTCCTGTCTTCCTATGACACCTGTCTTCCTATGACACCTGTACCCAGCGCACACCTGTCTTCCTATGACACCTGTACCCAGCGCACTCCTGTCTTCCTATGACACCGGTACCCAGCGCACACCTGTCTTCCACTGACACCTGTCTTCCTATGACACCTGTCTTCCTATGACACCAGTACCCAGCGCACACCTGTCTTCCTAAGACACTTGTCTTCCTATGACACCTGTCTTCCTATGACACCTGTACCCAGCGCACACCTGTCTTCATATGACACCTGTACCCAGCGCACTCCTGTCTTCCTATGACACCTGTCTTCCTAAGACCTGTACCCAGCGCACTCCTGTCTTCCTAGGACACCTGTCTTCCTAAGACATCTGCACCCAGCGCACACCTGTCTTCCTATGACACCTACACGCAGCGCACACCTGTCTAACTATGACACCTGCCCCCAGCGCACACCTGTCTTCCTATGACACCTACACGCAGCGCACACCTGCCTTCCTATTACACCTACACGCAGCGCACACCTGTCTTCCTATTACACCTGCACCCAGCGCACACCTGTCTTCCTATGACACCTGCACCCAGCGCACACCTGTCTACCTATGACACCTGTACCCAGCGCACACCTGTCTTCCTATGACACCTGTCTTCCTATGACACCTGTACCCAGCGCACTCCTGTCTTCCTATAACACCTGTCTTCCTATGACACCTGCACCCAGCGCACTCCTGTCTTCCTATGACACCTGTCTTCCTATGACACCTGTACCCAGCGCACACCTGTCTTCCTATGACACCTGTCTTCCTATGACACCTGTCTTCCTATGACACCTGTACCCAGCGCACACCTGTCTTCCTATGACACCTGTCTTCCTATGACACCTCTACCCAGCGCACTCCTGTCTTCCTATGACACCTGTCTTCCTATGACACCTGTACCCAGCGCACACCTGTCTTCCTATGACACCTGTACCCAGCGCACTCCTGTCTTCCTATAACACCTGTCTTCCTATGACACCTGTACCCAGCGCACACCTGTCTTCCTATGACACCTGTACCCAGCGCACTCCTGTCTTCCTATAACACCTGTCTTCCTATGACACCTGCACCCAGCGCACTCCTGTCTTCCTATGACACCTGTCTTCCTATGACACCTGTACCCAGCGCACACCTGTCTTCCTATGACACCTGTCTTCCTATGACACCTGTACCCAGCGCACTCCTGTCTTCCTATAACACCTGTCTTCCTATGACACCTGTCTTCCTATGACACCTGTACCCAGCGCACACCTGTCTTCCTATGACACCTGTCTTCCTATGACACCTCTACCCAGCGCACTCCTGTCTTCCTATAACACCTGTCTTCCTATGACACCTGTACCCAGCGCACTCCTGTCTTCCTATAACACCTGTCTTCCTATGACACCTGCACCCAGCGCACACCTGTCTTCCTATGACACCTGTCTTCCTATGACACCTGTACCCAGCGCACTCCTGTCTTCCTATAACACCTGTCTTCCTATGACACCTGCACCCAGCGCACTCCTGTCTTCCTATGACACCTGTCTTCCTATGACACCTGTACCCAGCGCACACCTGTCTTCCTATGACACCTGTCTTCCTATGACACCTGTACCCAGCGCACTCCTGTCTTCCTATAACACCTGTCTTCCTATGACACCTGTACCCAGCGCACTCCTGTCTTCCTATGACACCTGTCTTCCTATGACACCTGTACCCAGCGCACACCTGTCTTCCTATGACACCTCTACCCAGCGCACTCCTGTCTTCCTAAGACATCTGTACCCAGCGCACACCTGTCTTCCTATGACACCTGTACCCAGCGCACACCTGTCTTCCTATGACACCTGTACCCAGCGCACTCCTGTCTTCCTATGACACCTGTACCCAGCGCACACCAGTCTTCCTATGACACCTGTCTTCCTATGACACCTGTACCCAGCGCACACCTGTCTTCCTATGACACCTGTACCCAGCGCACTCCTGTCTTCCTATGACACCTGTCTTCCTATGACACCTGTACCCAGCGCACACCTGTCTTCCTATGACACCTGTCTTCCTATGACACCTGTACCCAGCGCACACCTGTCTTCCTATGACACCTGCACCCAGCGCACTCCTGTCTTCCTATGACACCTGTCTTCCTATGACACCTGTACCCAGCGCACTCCTGTCTTCCTATAACACCTGTCTTCCTATGACACCTGCACCCAGCGCACACCTGTCTTCCTATGACACCTGTCTTCCTATGACACCTGTACCCAACGCACACCTGTCTTCCTATGACACCTGTCTTCCTATGACACCTGTACCCAGCGCACTCCTGTCTTCCTATAACACCTGTCTTCCTATGACACCTGTACCCAGCGCACTCCTGTCTTCCTATGACACCTGTCTTCCTATGACACCTGTACCCAGCGCACACCTGTCTTCCTATGACACCTGTCTCCCTATGACACCTCTACCCAGCGCACTCCTGTCTTCCTAAGACATCTGTACCCAGCGCACTCCTGTCTTCCTATGACACCTGTCTTCCTATGACACCTGTACCCAGCGCACACCTGTCTTCCTATGACACCTGTCTTCCTATGACACCTGTACCCAGCGCACTCCTGTCTTCCTATGACACCTGTACCCAGCGCACTCCTGTCTTCCTATGACACCTGTCTTCCTATGACACCTGTACCCAGCGCACACCTGTCTTCCTATGACACCTGTCTTCCTATGACACCTGTACCCAGCGCACTCCTGTCTTCCTATGACACCTGTCTTCCTATGACACCTGTACCCAGCGCACACCTGTCTTCCTATGACACCTGTCTTCCTATGACACCTGTACCCAGCGCACTCCTGTCTTCCTATAACACCTGTCTTCCTATGACACCTGCACCCAGCGCACTCCTGTCTTCCTATGACACCTGTCTTCCTATGACACCTGTACCCAGCGCACACCTGTCTTCCTATGACACCTGTCTTCCTATGACACCTGTACCCAGCGCACTCCTGTCTTCCTATGACACCTGTCTTCCTATGACACCTGTACCCAGCGCACACCTGTCTTCCTATGACACCTGTCTTCCTATGACACCTGTACCCAGCGCACTCCTGTCTTCCTATGACACCTGTCTTCCTATGACACCTGTACCCAGCGCACACCTGTCTTCCTATGACACCTGTCTTCCTATGACACCTGTACCCAGCGCACTCCTGTCTTCCTATGACACCTGTCTTCCTATGACACCTGTACCCAGCGCACTCCTGTCTTCATATGACACCTGTACCCAGCGCACTCCTGTCTTCCTATGACACCTGTCTTCCTATGACACCTGTACCCAGCGCACTCCTGTCTTCCTATGACACCTGTCTTCCTATGACACCTGTACCCAGCGCACTCCTGTCTTCCTATAACACCTGTCTTCCTATGACACTTGTACCCAGCGCACACCTGTCTTCCTATGACACCTGTCTTCCTATGACACCTACACCCAGCACACACCTGTCTTCCTATGACACCTTTCTTCCTATGACACCTTTCTTCCTATGACACCTGCACCCAGCGCACCCCAGTCTTCCTACGACACCTGTCTACCTATGACACCTGTACCCAGCGCACACCTGTCTTCCTATGACACCTGTCTTCCTATGACACCTGCACCCAGCGCACACCTGTCTTCCTATGACACCTGTACCCAGCGCACACCTGTCTTCCTATGACACCTGTCTTCCTATGACACCTGTACCCAGGCCACACCTGTACCCAGCACACACCTGTCTTCCTATGACACCTGTACCCAGCGCACACCTGTCTTCCTACGACACCTGTCTTCCTATGACACCTGTTCCCAGCGCACACCTGTCTTCCTATGACACATGTCTTCCTATGACACCTGCACTGTGCATCCACCATGCACCTGCTGACATCTGTACATCAATAACAACTGTGCCTGTCTGCCTTCCCGTTCTAACCCAGACTCCATAGACCTCAGAGCACATCCGCAGCCAGCCAGGGCCGGGCCTATCACTGTCTCTACCTGCACCTCAGTGACTGCTCTGACACATTGGGCTGTCAGCCTCTCACCTCTCTTACCCCAACTGACTACGTAAAACACACTGAAATGTTTTCATCAACTTGAAATCTCTTACATGGAGAGAACATGCAAAATGAATTCAGTGGACAGTGTCTGTCTGTCTGTCTGTCTGTCTGTCTGTCTGTTGTTGTTGTTGTTGTTGTTGTTGTTGTTGTTGTTGTTGTTGTTGTTGTTGTTGTTGTTGTTGTTGTTGTTGTTGTCTGTTGTTTCTGTCTGTCTGTCTGTCTGTCTGTCTGTCTGTCTGTCTGTCTGTCCGTCCGTCCGTCTGTCTGTCTGTCTGCCTGCCTGCCTGTCTTTCTGTCAGAGGCCCAGCCAGATGCAGCATTGACATGAGCTGCTCATCAAGTGTTGGTTGAGGACAAGCCGGCAAGCTGGGCTGGATTGGGCTCACTGAGTGTGTGCATGTATGGGTGTGTGTGTATATGTGTGTGTATGTGTATGTGTGTGTGTGTGTGTGTGTGTGTGTGTGTGTGTGTGTGTGTGTGTGTGTGTGTGTGTGTGTGTGTGTGTGTGTGTGTGTGTGTGTGTGTGCTTGTGTGTTTGTGTGTGTGTGCTTGTGTGTGTGAGAGAGAGTATGTAAATTTCCCTCCCATTATGTTATGCAAGGTAGTGAACCACAGCAAGAAGGGCTCTGACATGTTTGCTTTCAACAGCACATTAGTAAACAAAAGGATAACTATCAAGTATGGGAGACAGCGGCTTTCACCGAGGAGAGATAAAAGCTTGGAGTGCTGACCCTTTACACTGCAGAGAGAGAGTGAAACATCAGACCTGCCTTTCTACCAACAGACAGTGCTATATGTGCATTTCTGATAAATACATCCATGGCAGATAAAAATCCATGCAATTTGTGTATGGTAGGTTGACATGGCAATTTGACAAAAATCACAAAAGAATGTACTTTTATCGTAAACTGATCACGACTAAAGCATTGTTACACAGCTGTGCCATGGCCACCTGCAATTAAAGTGAAATGAATGCCTATGGCTCAGACCCTGGTGGCCTACGGAAAGACAACAACAGAGTCTTTATATGACAAAGTGACAGGTAGCAAGTAGAGACAGTCTGTACTGCAGTCTTAGTTAACATTGGTAGTGCTGGAGATAGAATGAATGGTGCTACCTCTAGGACTGCTCCCACCATAGATCAGCAGTATACATCTGTGGTGGGTGTGACAGAAGCACAGTGGAGCTGCCTGGGCATGTTGTAATGGCTCACATTCCTAGACTGTTTTGTCTGGGGGGCAGACCAGAGCACAAAGGCCAGCTTCAGGACTTTCCCAATTAACCTCTGGCTTTATCCCTTC